>NC_134687.1:498824553-500192053 GCF_050947455.1 Rhinoderma darwinii
ATGGCGTACAACTGGGCGACGGTCCCTACGCTCAATAAGTGCACGACAGACAAACAGACAAGGGTACACAGAAGCTAAGGGAAATGGGGCAGTTGCCCACGGCAACACCGTGAGCAACAAGAGTAGTGAGCGAGCCGAGTCAAACCAGGAGCGTACCAAAACGTTCAAGTCGTCGTTCCCTGAGACGTCGGTCAAGACGTACCACTAAAGCCATAACCTGATCTAGGGAGTCAGAAGAGGGATAGCTAACTAACAGGTCTTTCAGGGCGTTCGACAGTGATGGTCTGGGGTTGCTTTGGTGCTGGTAAAGTGGGAGATGTGTACAAGGTAAAAGGGATTTTGAATAAGGAAGGCTATCACTCCATTTTGCAACGCCATGCCATACCCTGTGGACAGCGCTTGATTGCAGCCAATTTCATCCTACAACAGGACAATGACCCAAAGCACACCTCCAAATTATGTAAGAACTATTTAGGGAAGAAGCAGGCAGCTGGTATTGTATCTGAAATGGAGTGGCCAGCGCAGTCACCAGATATCAACCCCATAGAGCTGTTGTGGGAGCAGCTTGACCGTATGGTACGAAAGAAGTGCCCATCAAGACAATCCAACTTGTGGGAGGGCCTTCTGGAAGCATGGGGTGAAATTTCTCCCGATTACCTCAGCAAATTAACAGCTAGAATGCCAAAGGTCTGCAATGCTGTAATTGCTGCAAATGGAGCATTCTTTGACGAAAGCAAAGTTTGAAGGAGAAAATTATTATTTGAAATAAAAATCATTATTTCTAACCTTGTCAATGTCTTGACTATATTTTCTAGTCATTTTGCAACTCATTTGATAAATATAAAAGTGTGAGTTTTCATGGAAAACACAAAATTGGTTGGTAGACCCCAAACTTTTGAACGGTAGTGTGTATATATATATATATATATACACACACACACATATACATGCACACATATATATATATATATATATATATATATATACATATACACACAGTGGATAAAAAAAGTCGACACACCCCTGTTAAAATGCTAGGTTTTTGTCATGATACAAAATCAGTCCAAGATTAATAATTTCAGAACTTTTTCCACCTTTAATGTCCACCTATAATCTGTACAATTGTATTGAAAAACAAACTGAAATCTTTTAGTGTGGAAAAATAAAAATAAAGAACAAAAATAATGTGGTTGTGGGTAGAAGTCTATCAGCATGGCACATGTTGACTTGGCAATTGTTGCCCACTTTCCTTGCAAAAGCGCTCCAAATCTGTCAGATTGCAAGGGCATCTCTTGTGTACAGCCCTCTTTAGGTCACCCCACAGATTTTCAATTGGATTCAGGTCTGGGCTCTGGCTGGGCCATTCCAAAACTTTGATCTTCTTCTGGTGAAGCCACTCTTTTGTTGATTTGGAGGTATGCTTTGGGTCGTTGTCGTGCTGAATGGTGAAATTCCTCTTCATCTTCAGCTTTTTAGCAGAGGCCTGCAGGTTTTGTGCCAATATTGACTGTTGAATATTGAATATTTGGAACTGTTCATAATTCCCTCCACATTGACTAAACCAGCTGCAGAAAAACAGCACCAAAGCATAATGCTGCCTCCACCATGCTTCTTTGCTGATGTTTAGTGTTGGCTTTGTGCCAAACATACCTTTTGGAATTTTGGCCAAAAAGTTCAACCTTGCTCTCATCAGACCATAACACGTTGTAGGTCTTTGCAAAACATAGCTGGGCTTGGATGTTTTTCTTTGTTAGAAAAGGCTTCCGTCTTGCCACCCTACCCCACACATATGAAGAATACGGGAGATTTTTGTCACATGCACTACACAACCAGAATCTGCCAGAAAGTCCTGCAGCTCCTTTAATGTTGCTGTAGGCCTCTTGGTAGCCTCCCGAACCAATCCTCGTCTTGTCTTTCATCAAGTTTTGAGGGACGTCCAGTTCTTGGTAATGTCACTGTGGTGCCAAATGTAATCCACTTTTTGATGACCGTCTTCACTGTGTTCCATGGAATATCTAATGCCTTGGAAATTCTCTGGTACCTTTCTCCTGACTGGTGGCTAGCTCCAACATTCCAGCAACCCCTGCTGCCCTCATCAGCGGTTCCACCTGAGGAGCCTAGTCTAGAAGTAGACCATCTCAAGCTGTCTGTCCAAGAGAAACAATGCAGACGCACTTCTAGGACTCTGTATTGTGTCCCCAAAAGCCAAAAAGACTCCAGCGCCTAGGATTGGTTGGAGAGACAACTCTAGGTGGAAAAGGACTAAAGAATAAATTGTCCATTCCCGTAACCATAGCGTCTGGTGAGAAGACGCACCGGGTCTCTGCCGACCTGGACTCCGGGTCCACGGCAAACTTTATCCAACAGGACCTAGTGGATCAGCTCCAGTTGCCGACGGCTGTTGCCTCGGTGAATGGACTTCCTCTGCCCGACCCGATCGTGTCTGAGACCAAGTCACTGAAGCTCTAAGTTGGAGCACTTCATACCGAGCAGATTACTTTCCTCATCTTGCCCAAAGCCGTCAATCCGGTGTTGCTGGGTATGCCTTGGCTCCGGCTTCTTGCCCCGGTTCTGGACTGGAATTCCGGAGAAGTTCTCAAATGGGGCTCCAAATGTCTCCACTGCTGCCTGACGCAGATTCAGCCTGTCCTGCTTCCTATGTCTTAGTCATTGACAGGATTACCCTCTCATTTTGCACAGTTTGCGGACATCTTTTGCAAGAAGGAGGCGGAGATGCTTCCCCCACACTGGGCGTACAACTGCCCAATTGATCAGGTTCCTAATGCTTCACTACCCAGTGGACGGGTATACCCCCTCTCCTTGCCAGAGACTCAGTCTATGTCGGCCTATATCAAGGAGAATCTGGAGAGGGGTTTTATATACGAAAATCCTCCACCCCGGACGGTGCCGGGTTCTTCTTTGTAAACCTTTGAAATCTCTTCGACCCTGCATTGACTACCGTGGTCTCAACCAGATCACGGTCAAAAACAAATACCCTTTGCCACTGAGCTCGGAACTATTTAATCGCATACTAGGAGCCAAGATCTTCTATGAACTAGACTAGGCCCCACGCCTACAACTTAATCCGAATCCGTCAAGGTGATGAGTGGAAGACGGAATTTAACACCAGGGATGGGCACTAAGAATAACTGGTGATGCCCTTCGGCCTGTGTAAAGCTCCACGGTCTTCCAAGAATTTGTAAATTATATCCTCTGAGATCTCCTTTATGTCCATGTTGTGGTCTATCTCGATGACATTTTGATTTTCTCCCCAGATCCGATGGCGCATCGGAGGTATGTCCGTCAATTCCTGTTACGATTAAGGGAGAAACGTCTGTATGCCAAGCTGGAGAAGTGCACTTTCGAAAAAAGAATTCTCTGCCCTTCCTGGGCTACATCATCTCGGATCAGGGTCAAGATGGATCCTGAGAAAGTAAAGTCCGTTCTGGAGTGGCCACGTCCTTAGGGCCTGCGATCCATACAGCATTTTTTTGAATTTGCTAACTGTTCTGAGCTAGCTGAATTAAGTGGCTTGTGATATAAGTGGAGTTATAAAACCGGATTGTGTTGCTGTGTTCTGTGTGTGAATCTGGGCGAGATAACTGAATTGAGTGCTAGGAAATAGAAACTTGCAAAAACTGACACAATTTAAAAACATTTTTTTCATTGCAGCTTCCTTCCTGCTGAGCAGCTGACTAGGGGGAGGGTGATATAAATTAGCCTGCAGAACTCAGTCTGAGCTAGCTGAATTAAGTGGCTTTTGATATAAGTGGAGTTATAAAACCGGAGTTAAATAGAGGAGTTAAAGCCACTGTAAGTACTCTTCTTTTACTATTTCAATTGTTCACTGTTTTTTTGTAACTGGGATAATGGACAGCAAGATTGGAGGTTTTCTTCAGTGCACAGTTTGTCATATTTATGCATGACTGGAGCCGGAGTTCCAGGGAGAAAACCTCTGTGGCACATTACGTGCCCGGACATTCAGCGTCATTCAACGACTCAAGCGGCGCGATTACTGCTTTGTACCACTTGCGTCGTTGAAACGTGCTGATTGACAGGGCAAGTCATAGTATTTTTTTTGTATCCTAATAAAAATGAGTGACATTATCTACAGGGGGGCTCTATCTACAGGGTCGGCTCTATCTACAGGGAGGTGCTATATGTGGAGGACTATAGGGGAGCTATATGTGAGGCACTATATACAGAGTCACTATATACAGAGGGGCTATATACAGGAGTGGGCTATATGTGGATCACTATCTACAGGGGGCTATACGTGGGGCACTATATACAGGGGGGACTATATGTAGGGCACTATCTATATGGGTGGATATATGTGGGCATTATCTACAGGGGAATCTATGTAGGGCACTATCTACAGGGGGCATGGTGTGTGTGTGTGTGTGTGTGTGTGTGTGTGTGTGTGTGTGTGTGTGTGTGTGTGTGTGTGAGACACAGTGTATGGTGCTATTATAATTAGATGTGCAGTGTCTGGCACCATGAGAACTTTATCTTTGTTTATAGGTGCAGAAAGGTTTGAAAAGTTAGAAGCTGAAGGCATCTGAGTTGCAAACTGCAGAAACGGGCTGTGGCCAGGAGAAGTCATCATAGAGATCTGGACCGGATAGAAAAGAAAAGAGAAAAAGAACAACTAGAATCTGACGTCACCTGTGAGTCACTTAATGTAAATGTTTATTCTGCCTCTAATCAGCACTGTAGTCACTGTATAATGTGCAGTGAGATGATGGGTGGTATGATTCTTTTTTTTTTTTTTTTGTGAAACAGCATATCATTACCATTGTTTGGGTCATGTTGGCAGCTGTATACACTTTAGTGCAAACCTATACGTCAGGGGTTGCACTAAATTGAGCTGTATTTGTGCTGGTGTTGCATTTATGTACTGAGCTTGGTTTTGGTGCAGTATATATATGTGCTCAGCTGTGTTCTGGTGCTGTATATATGTACTGAGCTTTGTTCTGGTACTGTATATATATATATATATATATATATATATGTATTGAGCTTGGTCCAGGCACTGTATATATGTACTGATATTGGTTCTGGAGCTGTATATATGAACTAAGTTTGTTCTGGAGCTATATATATATATATATATGTACTGAGCTTGTTTCGGTCACTGTATTTATGTACTGCTCTTGGTTCTGATGCTGTATATATGTACTGAGTGTAGCATCCATGGCCACGGGCCATCGGGTCTATTCACCTCCTGACGCCCGCAGCCATGGATCTGTGAGCGCTGGTCCCCATCTCCTTCCCAGGAGACCCTAGCGCTCACTTCCGCTCCGGTCCGCTGTGTCCCGTAGGGTGCGCGCACACGCTCGTGCCTGCTCTTAAAGGGCCAGCGCGCGCACATGAAGGAAATCATCATCATCAACACACATGATTTCCTGGCCCCAGCCCTTCTGATCTTTGCCTGAGCGTTGTTAGTAATTCCCAAGTCTGTCTTGCAAATGGTCCCTAAGTGTTTCCCGTTCCAGTTGTTACCCGTGCCCTGTAACGTGTTCCTGTATCCCGTACTGTGTTCTTGTTCCTATGCCTACTAATTGGAGTCGTGTCTACTGCACCTGTGTCATCTGCCACGTCCTGTGTCCTCTGCCACTTCCAGAGGGGTTTGCCACATCTGGCGCAACCTGCGGCACCTGCTGTCATCCGCCACGTCTTGTGTTGCCTGCTGCACCCATCTCCATCCATGCCAGAGCTGTTGTCTGGACTGTCCAGATACCCTTGTGCGGGACTTTGTATAGCTGGGGTTCCCTGTTGTTTGGCCAGCTGCCTCCCTGCTACGGCGGTGCAGCCTAGTGGGTCCACATACCCACATACCGTGACAGAACGCTCAGGCCATGGACCCCGCTTGTCAACCTGAGACCTTGACGACACAAGCTGTGCTGGCCGAGATGCAAGACCTCCAGTCACGGCAAGACCAACTCCTCCTGTCGGTGAACGCCATTGCCCATCGGCTTGTTGCTCCAACTGCAGTTGTCACCGCACCCATTCCCGCTGTTCCTCCTGCTACACTTCCTGTCTGTACCAGTGCCGATCCCCTGTGCTTCTTGCCACTTCCTCCACGCTATGACGGAGACCCGAGGACCTGCAGGGGATTTTAGAATCAGTGTCTGATCCACTTCAGCCTACATGCCAGGTCCTTCTCTTCGGATGACATCAGGATCGCCTTCATCATCTCTCTCCTTACTGGCAAAGCCCTGGCATGGGCAAATCCTCTGACTTGCAGTGCTTCTTACGGACCTTCCGCTCGATCTTTGAGGAACCTGGGAGGGTTTCTTCGGCTGCTGTATCTCTGCTGATCCTACACTCGAGTGACCTCTTCGTGGGTGAGTATGCCATTCAGTTCCGTATCCTGGCTGCTGAGGTAACCTGGAACAACGAGACTTTGGTGGTCACATTCTGGCAGGGACTGTCTTCAGGGATTAAGGACGAGCTGGCCGCTCGCGATCTGCCATTTACCCTGGACGATCTTATCCTACTTGCCACCCGGGTTGACATGAGGATCCAGGAGCGTTCCCAAGAGGTTCTCCGGGAGAGAGAACTTCCTAGGCTGGATTTTACTTTCCAGCAATCCTTACTATCCTCCTCAGTCGTCCCACCAGAAGATCCTATGCAGATGAACTATGTCAAATTGTCTATCCAGGAGAAACAACGCAGACGCACTTCTGGACTTTGTCTGTATTGCGGCCTCGGAGGCCATATTGTGCGTCTGTGTCCCCAGAGGCCAGAAAGACCCCATTGCCTAGGATTGGTTGGAGAGACAACCCTAGGTGGAACGGTACCTATTAAAGCATTCTGTTCCAAGCTGACTATTCCTGTGACCCTAGTATCCGGCGAGGGGATGCATCAAGTTTCTGCCTATCTTGACTCTGGTTCTGTGGCAAACTTCATCCAAAAGGAGCTAGTGTATCATCTTCAGTTGCCCACAGTTCCCCTGGAGACATCTTTGGCTGTTGCCTCAGTGAATGGACTGCCTCTGCCTGATCCCATCGTTTCTAAAACCAAGCCAGAATGAAGGACTCCAACCTGGAGCTTCAACGAACTAATTTATTTCCTTGTTTTGCCTAAAGCCATCAATCCTGTTCTGCTGGGCTTGCCTTGGCTTTGACTGCATGCCGCAGTCCTGGACTGGAATTCTGGAGAGGTTCTCCAATGAGGCGCCAAGTGCCTTGGTCATTGTCTGTCGCAGATTCTTCCTGTCCAACCTCCTCTGCCTTAGTCATTGGCGGGACTGCCCCCCCAGTTTGCTCTGTTTGCAGATGTCTTCAGCAAAAGGCAGGCTGAGACGCTGCCTCCCCATCGGACTTATGATACCATTGAACTGGTTCCTATTGCCTCTCTACCCACGTGGCCGAATATATCCTCTCTCCTTGCCAGAGTCTCTATCCATGTCGGCCTATGTCAAGGAGAATTTGGAGAGGGGTTTCATACGAAAGTCTTCCTCCCCGGCCGGGGCTAGGTGGTTCTTCGTTAAAAAGAGAGACGGATCCCTTCGACCCTGCATTGACTACCGTGGTCTCAACCAGATCAAGGTCAAGAACAAATACCCGTTGCCACTTATATCAGAACTGCTTGACCGTTTACGAGGAGCCAGAATTTTTTCTAAACTAGACTTGCATAGGGCTTATAATTTGATCCGAATCCATCAAGGTGACGAGTGGAAGACGGCGTTCAACACTCGAGACGGGCACTATGAATAACTGGTGATGCCATTTTGACTGTCTAACGCTCCCGCGGTCTTCCAGGAATTCGTTAATAATATCTACTGAGATCTCCTCTATATCTGTGTTGTTGTTTATCTCGATGATATTTTGATTTTCTTCTCAGATCCGACGACTCATCGGAGGCATGTCCGTCAGGTTCTGCTACGATTAAGGGAGAATCGTTTATATGCCAAGCTGGAGAAGCGCGTCTTTGATAAGAGTTCTCTGCTCTTCCTGGGCTACATCATCTCGGATCAAGGTCTCAAGATGGATCCTGAGAAAGTGAGTGCTGTCCTGGAGTGGCCAGGTCCTCAAGGCCTGAGGTCCATACAGCGTTTCCTGGGATTCGCCAATTTCTACCGGCAGTTTATCCCAAACTTCTCATCACTGACATCTCCCATCTCCACCCTTACCAAACAGGGTGTGAACGCCAAGGTGTGGACCCCAGAGGCAGGGTCCGCATTTATTATCTCAAAAAAGCCTTCACTTCAGCCTCGATCCTCCATCATCCTGACCTATCTCTGCAGTTTTCTTTGGAGGTGGAAGCCTCTTCTATTGGTGTAGGTGCACTTCTGTTCCAGAGGAGCTCCAAAGGAAAGGCAGTAGTATGTGGCTACTACTCAAGACTTTTTTCTTCTGCAGAGCGCAATTACTCTATTGGGGATCAGGAGACATCTGCTGGAGCGCAACTCACCCTATCCTGATATACTCCGACCACAAGAACCTCACCTACCTTCAGTCCGCTCAACGACTAAATCCCCGTCAAGCCAGGTGATCGCTGTTCTTCACCCATTTCCAATTTGTGCTCCACTACCGTCCCGCTGACAAGAATGTGACGGCCGATGCCCAGTCCAGGTCATTTGAGACGGATGACACGGTGGAGTCCCTTCAAAGTATCATAGACCCGTCCTGCATGGTCTCTGCCAATCCTTTGCAGGTTAGAGATATCCCTCCAGGGAGGAGTTTTGTTCGGTTGGCAGACAGGAGAAGAATTCTCCGATGGGGACACCGTTCTAAACTGGCTGGGCACCCTGGTGTTCGTAAAACCGAGACCTGATTGCTCGCCACTTCTGGTGGCCCACGCTACCCAAGGATGTTGTGGACTTTGTCTCTTCTTGCACGGTGTGTGCTTCTAACAAGGTTACTCACTCCAAGCCTGCCGGCCTGCTTCAGCCTCTGCCTGTACCCAATGCCCCCTGGCAGCACATTGTGATGGACTTTGTCACTGACCTTCCTCCCTCCCAGGATGCAACAGTGTCTGGGTGGTGGTGGACCGGATCTCGAAGATGGCACATTTTATCCCGCTGACCGGCCTACCTTCTGCTCCCCGACTGGCGAGTCTCTTTATTCAGCACATCTTCCGCTTGCATGGGTTGCCCTTTAACATTGTGTCCGATCGGGGGGTTCAGTTTACCTCGAAATTCTAGAGGGCACTCTGTAAACTCCTGGATGTGAGATTGGACTTTTCCTCACCCTATCACCCCCAGTCCAATGGGCAATTCGAGAGGATCAATCAGATCATAGAGAATTATCTCCGTCACTTAATTTCCTTACAGCATCCACCACTTCCACTCCGTTTTACATTGTATAAAGTCAACATCCTAGAGTCCCTCTTCCAGTGTCTACTACTTCTCAGGTACCTGCTGCAGACTCTGCATTTAGGGTCTTTCTGCAAATTTGGCAAGAGACCCGGTCCTCTATTTTGCTGGCTGTCGATCGCATGAAGCGAAAGGCGGATACTAAGAGAAGAGAGCCGCCTCAGTATCTTCCTGGTACCAAAGTCTGGCTGTCGTCATGGAACATTCGTTTGAAGGTGCCTTCATACAAGTTTGCTCCCAAGTTCCTTGGTCCTTTTGAGATTCTGCAACAGATTAACCCTGTCTCCTATAAATTGTGGCTGCCTCCTGCCCTCAGAATCCCCAACTCCTCTCATGTGTACCTCCTGAAACCAGTGGTCCTGAACCACTACAACAAGACTTCTCATTCCACAATTGCTCCCAGCGGTTATTTTGATGTGTTTGAGGTGAGGGAGATCCTGGACTGCAAGAGGGTAGGAGGAAGGACTTTGTATTTGGTGGACTGTAAAGGGTTTGGTCCTGAGGAGAGGTCCTGGGAGCAGGTGGAGATCCTCGATGCCCCTGCTCTCGTTAAGAAGTTCCTCTCTCACTCTGGTCCCAAGAAGAGGGGGGGTCACTGTAGCGTCCATGGCCACATGCCGTTGGGGGTCTACTCAACTCCTGATGCCCGCATCGATGGATCCGTGAGCGCTGGTCCCCATCTCCTTCCCAGAAAATGCCAGCGCTCACTTACGCTCCGGTCCGCTGTGTCCCGTAGGGTGCGCGCACACGCTCGTGCCCGCTCTTAAAGGACCAGCGTGCGCACATGAAGGAAATCATCATCATCAATACACATGATTTCCTGGACTATAAGAAGGCCCTAGCCCTTCTGAGCTTTGCCTGAGCGTTAGTGTTAGTAATTCCCAAGTCTGTCTTGCAAACAGTCCCTTAGTGTTTCCAATTCCAGTTGTTACCCGTGCCCTGTTACCTGTTCCTGTATCCCATGCGGTGTTTTTGTTCCTGTGCCTACTAGTTGGAGTCTGTGCCTACTAGTTGGAGTTGTGTCTATTGCACCAGTGTCATCCGCCCCATCCAGAGGGATTTGCCACGTCTGGCACAACCTGCGGCACCTGCTGTCATCCGCCACGTCTGGCGTTGCCTGCTGCACCCATCTCCATCCGTGCCAGAGCTGCGGCTACTATCTGGACTGGACTGTCCAGGTACCCTTGTGCGGGACTTTGTATTGCTGGGGTTCCTTGTTGTTTGGCCAGCTGCCTCCCTGCTACGGCGGTGCGGCCTAGTGGGTCCACATACCCACACACCGTGACACTGAGCTTGGTTCTGCCACTGTATTTAAGTACTGATCTTGGTTCTGGTGCTTTATTTCTGTACTGAGCTTTGTTCTGGTGTTGTATTTATGTACTGAGCTTGGTTTTGGTGTTGTATATAGAACTATATTGCTTGTAAAACGTAAAAATTGCTTTATTCTCGAGTTACATAAAAAAAATGTGGAAAAAAATTACACCTTATTGACTGGTAGAGAAAACAAACATGGTGAGGAAGAAGGCGATGTCGGGAAAGAGGTTCAGGGGGGGCAAATTGAAACTTTGCCCTTGGTGCTGGAGCACCTAGCTACGCCTCTTGTCTGTTGTATTCTGTATGTTCTTTATGCACGGCCAAGCGACTGGACGAGGGGCATAGATAAAGGCTCATGGGCCCTGGTGCAAGAATTCAGCTTGGGCCCCCCCTACCCCTCCCCAACACCACAAGACCCCTGCCGCGCCTATGGCCCAACAGCCCCCCAGTATACTTCCCCCATAGCCACCCCCACACAGTATAATGCCCCCCCCGTAGCTGCCCCCACGCAGTATAATGCTCCCCATAACTGCCCCCATAGAGTATAATGCTCCCCGTAGCTGCCCCCCACACAGTATAATGCTCCCATAGCTACCCCCCACACAGTATAATGCCCCCATACAGTATAATGCCCCCTATAGCAGACCCCATACAGTATTATGCCCCTCCTAAATTCCCCCATACAGTAGAATGCCAACATAGTAGCCCCATACAGTATAATACCCCCATAGCAGCCCCATACAGTATAATGCCCCTCATAGCTGCCCCCACACAGTAGAAAGCCCCCACAGCTGTCTCCCTACAGTGTAATGCCCCATAGGTGCCACCATATCAGCTCCCCATACAGTCTAATGCCCCTCATAGCTGCCACCATATCAGCCCCCCTCCTTATACAGTATAATTCCTCCATATGTGCATAATAGAAAAATATTAAAGTTACTTACCTATCCCCGTTCCCACGACGGGTGGAGGAGGAGATCATTCTCCTCCTTTGCCCTGTGTGTTATGGGTGACTCAGCGCAGACAGGCGTGATGACGTCACTAAATCGCGCCTGTCTGCGCCAAGCCGCTTATAGCTCACGGCAGTGAATGCTGGTGGAAGGAGCCATCAGCTCCTTGCTCCAGGATTAAATTCAACTGGATCTGCGTCCTGAGGACGCAAATACAGTTGGAAGCAGGACCTCGGTGAGTGGTTCGCGACCACCCGGAGGTCTTCACACGACCCCCCAGAGGGAGTGCGACCCAAAGTTTGTAATGTATTGTGCCGTGCAGTTTGTGTTTGCGGTGGAGAGAGGAGAGGGGGGCCTGTAATTTAAAGCCCCTCTCTCCACCGCAAACACAGACAGTACAATACAATACACATACATTACGGGCCCCCTCTGCAGCTTACCTGCAGTCTTCCATGCTCTTTCGCATCGGCTCTTCCACAGTGGCTGGAACGCCACCTCTCATGACGTCACAATCACATGGTACACTGAGTGCTGCTGTGAACTCTGCTCTTACCATTACGTAGCTCTCAGTCGGTTACCTCTCCTCCACTCCTGTCCTCAATAACACCTTCACATGATTGACAAGTCACCACCCCGCACAAGATCCTACTGCACGGCTGACAGCCGTCAGCTGTATAGCTAACAGCACGGTTGTGTTGGAAGCACGCCCTTCTGTGTCTCACTTAGCAGCTGGGTGTGTTCCCGTCATCTAGCTGCTACGTTCTATCCTGACCGCCGGTGAATTATCCGTGCGGTCTTCGCAGTGCTGCTACCCCGTTTACCTACGGGAGCAGAACGCGGCTCCTGAAATACTCTGTGCTGCCTTAAACTCTGTGGACAGGCTCCAGTGAAAGGAGCTGAAACGTTGCTGTTTATGGGACAATAAAGTACCCTCTTATTCACCTATATTTGAACGGAGTGCTGCCTTATTTTTGTAATATATATATATATATATATATATATATATATATTCGGGATCGGTAATGTAAATATAACACAAAAAACAAATGTTGCTTAACCCCTTAGCGCACCAGGACGTACCGGTACGTCCTGCATTGAAGTGCTTTAAGCCACAGGGACGTACCGGTGCGTCCTGGCTAAAAACTGTCACCCTGTCAAAGGACAAGGTGACAGAACTGTGCCGTCAACTGTTTATGACAGTTGACCGGCACAGTAAGACGGCAGGGGACCATTCACAGCGGTCTCCTGCCGGCGATCGCTGTGATTGGTCAGTCAAAGCAGACTGACCAATCACAGATCTATGACGTGGGTATGTGATGACGCTGGCTCAGAAGCTGAGCCAGCGTGATCACCGCCAGGAATCAGATGTCCGGCACCCCTCTGCAACGGCCAGGACCGGAGCTAGGCTCTGATCCAGCCGATTAACCCCTTCGATGCATCGATCAACGTGATCGATGCATCGAAGTGGCTTGTAGCCTGTCGGCAACCACGATGGTTGCCACGGGCGCGGGTGTCAGCTGTTTGTCACAGCTGACATCGTGCCCTAACGGCCAGGACCGGAGCAAGGCTCCGATCCGGCCGATTAACCCCTTAGATGCAGCTATCGCTGCATCTAAGTGATTAGATCGTACCCTATGATTGCTAATAACAACCATCGGCACCCGCGAGGTTCCGATGGTTGCTATGGCAACCATAGCCTAACAATCGCTTCCTAGTACGGAAGCCTATTAGGCCCCGCCGGGAGGCGAAGCCTAATAGGCTTGCTGTCAGTGAATAGCTGACAGCTCTAATACACTGCACTATGTAGATAGTGCAGTGTATTAGAATAGCGATCAGGGCTTCATGCCTTCAAGTTCCCTAGTGGAACAAAAAAAAAAGTTAAAACAAGTTAATAAAAATGTTGTAAAAAAGTAAAAAAAAAAGACTTTTCATGTTAAAAAACACTATAACAGCCTTTTTTCCTATAATAAGTCTTTTATTATAGGAAAAACCAAAAAACATAAAAAAAAGTACACATAAGTGGTATCCCCGCGTCCGTAATGACCCAAACTATAAAAATATCACGCTATTTTACCCGTACGGTGAACACCGTAAAAAAATTAAATAAAAAACTATTCCAGAATCGCTGTTTGTTAGTCACTACCCCTTGCAAAACAATAAAAAAAAGGGATCTAAAAGTTGCATGTACCCCAAAATTATACCATTAAAAAACGCAGCCCGTCCCGCAAAAAACAAGCCCTCCCGCAGCTTTTTTGACGGAAAAATAAAAAAGTTATCGCTCTAAGAATCTGGTGACACCAAAAATAAATTATTTGAAACAAAATGGATTTTATCGTGCAGACGCTGCAAAACATAAGAAAAAGTATATACATCTGGTATCGCCGTAATCGTACCGACCCGCAGAATAACGTAAAATTGTCATTCATAGCGCATGGCGAACGCCGTAAAAAAATAAATAATAAAAAACATCAGAATTGCAGGTTTTTGGTCACCTGGCTTGCCAAAAAAATGAAATACAAAGTGATCAAAAAAAATCGCATGTACCCCAAAATGGTACCAATGAAATCTACAGATTGTCCCGCAACAAGCCCTCACACAGCTCCTGGGGATAAAAAATAAAGAAGTTTTGGCTCTCAGAATATGGCGATGCAAAATGTGCAAAGTGTCCAAAAGCGGATAAGATCGGGCGCCATTTATCAGTGCGACACCGGCCACATATCTGCGGATTATTATTTATTCACACCATTATTATACCCTCTTATTATACCCTGATGTACCCCGCACAGATAACATGTACCCTGATGTACTCCGCACAGATAACATATTCCCCCACATCATAAACTCAAATACCAGCAATACCCCAAACAGAACAACTAGCGAGCAAAATCCACGCTCCAAAAGCCAAATGGCGCTCCCTTCTGAGCCCTGCAGCGTGCCCAAGCAGCAGTGTACGTCCACATATATGGCATCGCCATACCCGGGAGAACCCGCTTGACAGTTTGAGGTATTTGTCTTCAGTGGCACGAACTGGGCACAAAATATTGTGCACTAAAATGGCACATACCTGTGGAAATTTGCAATTTTCACTTTGCACCATCCACTGAGCATTCATTTCTAATAGAAAAAAAAAACCTGTGTGGTCAAAATGCTCACTACACCCCTTAATAAAATGCCTTTAGGGGTGCAGTTTCCAAAATGGGGGTCACTACTTGGGGGTTTGTTTTCCTATTTGACCCCAGAGCCCTGCCATTGTGGGCTAATGCTGCGAAAATCACCATAATAGGTCTCACATGCGCCTTTCACTCCTAAGCCCTGTCATATATCCAGGCAAATGATAAATGCCTTGAGGGGTGTAGTTTAAAAAATGGGGTCACTTCTCATGGTTTTACACTCTACTCTGGTACCTAAGGGAGCTCTGCAAATGCGACATGGCGCCCCTACACCAGTCCAGCAAAATCTGTCCTCTAAAAGCCACATGGCACTCCTTCCATTTTGAGCTCTGCCATGTGCCCAAATAGCAGTTTAGGGCCACACATTGGGTATTGCCGTACTCGGGAGAAATTGGGTAACAAATTATGTGTTGTTTTTTCTCCTATTACCCCTTGTGGGGAAAAAAATTGGGTGCAAAACTACATATTTTTGGGAAAAAATTATTTTTTTCATTTTCACTGCCTGATTCTAATACAATCTATGAAACACCTGTGGGATCAAAATGCTCAGTACACCCCTAGATGATTACCCTGAAGGGTAAAGTTTCCAAAATGGATTCACTTCTCAGGGGTTTCTACTGTACGGGTACCTCAGGGGCTCTGCAAATGTGACATGGCGCCCAAAAAACAATCAACCAAAATCTACATGCCAAGTAGCACTCCTGCCATTCTGAGCCCTGCGGTGTATCCAAGCAGCAGTTTATAACCACATATAGGGTATTGCCGTACTCGGGAGAAATTGCTTTACAATTGTTGGGGCGCTTTTTCTCCTTTATTCCTTGTGAAAATGAAAACAATTCAACATTTTAGTGGAAAGAATGTAGATTTTCATTTTCACTGCATAATCCCAATAATTCAGCAAAAAAACTGTGGGGTCAAAATGCTCACTATACCGCTAGATAAATTCCACGAGGGGGTATAGTTTCCCAAATGGGGTCACTTTTGCCGGGTTTGCACTATTTTGGCCCCTCAGTGGCTTTGCAAATGTGACATGGGGCCGCAAACCATTCCAGCAAAACTTGAGCTCCAAAAGTCAAATGGCGCTCCGTCCTTTCTAACTTCCGCCATGTGTCCAAACAGCAGTTTATTACCACATATGGGGTATTGATGTGCTCAGAAGAGTTTGCTTTACAAATATTGGGGTGTTTTTTCTCCTTTATCTGTTGTAAAAATGAAAAAATCTGAGCTAAAACTACATTTTATTAGAAAAAAAATTAGATTTTCAATTTCACTGCATAATTCCCATAGATTCAGCAAAAACCGTGTAGGGTCAAAATGCTAACTATACCCCTAGAAAATTCCTTGAGGGGTGTAGTTTCCAAAATGGGGTCACTTTTGGGGAGTTTCCACTGTTATGGTCCCTCCAGGGCTTTGCAAACACGACATGGCACCGAAAACCATTCCAGCAACATCTGCGCTTCAAAATCCAAATGGTCCTCGTTCCCTTCTGAGCCCTGCCGTGGGTCCAAACAGCAGTTTATTACCACATATGGGGTATTGCTGTAATCGGGAGACATTGCTTTACAAATGTTGGGGTGCTTTTTCTCCTTTATTCCTTGTAAAATCTAAAACATCGTATGTTTTTTCAGAAAAAAAGTAGATTTTCATTTTCACAGACAAGTTCCAATAAATTTAGCAAAAAACCTGTGGGCTAAAAATGCTAACTATACCCCTAGAAAAATTCCTTGAGGGGTGTAGTCTCCAAGATGGGGTCACTTTTGGGGGGTTTCCACTGTTTTGGCACCACAAGACCTCTTCAAACCTGACATGGTGCCTAAAATATATTCTAATAAAATAGAGGTCCCAAAATCCACTAGGTGCTCCTTTGCTTCTGAGGCCGGTGTTTCGGTCCTTTACCGCACTAGGACCACATGTGGGATATTTCTAAAAATTGCAGAATCTGGGCAATAAATATTGAGTTGCATTTCTCTGATAAAACCTTCTGTGTTACAGAAAAAACTGTATTACAAATGAATTTCGTAAAAAAAAATTGAAATTTGTAAATTTCACCTCTACTTTGCTTTATTTCTTGTGAAATGCCTAAAGTGTTCAAATAATTTCTGAATGCTGTTTTGAATACTTTGAGGGGTGCAGTTTTTAAAATGGGGTGATTTATGGGGATTTTCTAATATACAAGGCCCTCAAAGCCACTTCACAACTGAACTGGTCCCTGAAAAAATAGCCTTTTGAAATTTTCCTGAAAATGTGAGAAATTACTGCCAAAGTTCTAAGCCTTGTAACGTCCTAGAAAAATAAAAGCACTTTCAAAAAACGATGCAAACATAAAGTAGACATATAGGAAATGTTAACTAGTAACTATTTTGTGTGGTATTACTATCTGTTTTACAAGCAGATACATTACAATTTAGAAAAATGCAGATTTTTGCAAATTTTCTCTAAATTTTGGTATTTTTTACAAATAAATATTGAATTTAACGACAAAATTTTTTCAGTATCATAAAGTACAACATGTCACGAGAAAACAATCTCAGAATCGCTTAGATAGGCAAAAGCATTCCGGAGTTATTACCACATAAAGTGACACATGTCAGATTTGCAAAAATCGGCTGTGTCCTTAAGGCCAAAATAGGCTGTGTCCTTAAGGGGTTAAATGCCTAGCTGCTGTATTTTTTTTTATTTTTAGCAAGGCATGCTGGAGCGAATTGCATGCCTATGAGCCAGTTATAGATTTGTGCCTTGGACTGCATTCACACAGTTTTAGTGCAGTTGATGCATGAGTATATATATTTATATCATAAAGGTTGAATACAAAAAGAGAAGTCCAAAGCTTTCCTTTAAATTTATTTTCCTTTAAAAATCCACGTCTGCACCAATACTTCACTGAACGCAGCCTAAAACTAATCACAGTGTGAAGATGTGACCAGACGAATAATGATTGCACACTATACCTCATTCTGTCATTTGTGACCAACAAGGGGCTACATTTATGTTAAAGCGTAGCTAAACATTTGACAAACTTCTGACATGTCATACTGACATGTCAGAAGTTTGTATTGGTGGGGGTCCGATCACTGAGACCCCCACCAATCGCTAGAACGAAGTGTGAACGCTCAACCGCATCGTCTCTGTTCGGCTTTTTCCGGAAAGCCGATGCATCGGAGTAGGGCTCATAGACTTTCTATTGAGTCCGTACACCGATACATTTATTTCCGGAAAAAGCCGAACAGACACGATGCGGCTGAGCGCTCACACAGCAGTGGCACTGTTTCTGGAAAGGAGATCCTTTTTTCAAATTTTTTTTCTCTAATTATTGTTTGGGAATATATTTGGTATAAAATATGTACCATTTATAAAAAAAAACATGTTCTGCTATATATGGAGTTGCTGATTTAACATTTTAAATATCGTTTTTGGACCAAAAAGACAAAAACAAGTAGCTGCAATACCACACGCAGCCAATAGACAAGAGGACTGCTAGTTCCGGAAAAAAGAAAACATCCTATTAATGATTTTTTGCCAATTATTTCTATAGGTGACATAGCAGACAGGTGGTACAAAATAGATTTTTGGTATATATGTTCAACACAAATGATCGTCCCTTGACGAGTGTGAAATGAATGAGGTGGTCCTGGTACAGTGAGTTCCTTTCCACACATCTAACATGTTGCAAAATGGTTAGTATTCCAGGGGGCCATGTGGTTCAATTCATTTCCCTGTTATATTTGTACTTTACCAGTTTTTCACTTCAGAGATCAAACAGAATATTGTGACTTTTTATTGTATGTTCAATTGTACAGTCTTTTTTGGTAATTTCTTCCATATATTCTATACAATTCTACCCTGTTTTATTTTGGGTAGGATGTTTTGTTTAACCCCTTCAGGACTGAGGCTGCTTTGGCCTTGGCTTTTATTTTTCTACGACGTTACAACTTTCACAGCAATTTCTCAGATTTTCAAGAAAATTTTAAAAGGCTATTTTTTATGGACCGTTTCAGTTCTGAAGTGGCTTTGAGGGCCTTATATATTAGAAAGTCCCCATAAATCACCCCATTTTGGAAACTGCACACCTCAAAGTATTCAAAACAGCATTCAGAAAGTGTTTTAATCCTTTAGGCATTTCACAGGAATTAAAGCAATGTGGAGTTGAAATTTACAAAAAATGTTTGCCCAAATTAATTTGTAATAAATGTATTCCTGTAACACAGAAGGTTTTACATGAGAAATGCAACTCAATATTATTGCCCAGATTCTGCCGTTTTTAGAAATCTCCCACATGTGGCCCTAGTGTGGTAATGGACTGAAGCACCATTCTCGAAAGCAAAGGAACACCTAGTGGATATTGGGGCTTCCTTTTTTTTTTTGAATATATTTTAGGCACAATATCAGGTTTGAAGAGGTCTTGTGGTGCCAAAACAGTGGAAACCCCCCAAAAGTGACCCCACTTTGGTAACGACACCACTCAAGTAATGTATCTATGACTATAGTTAGTATTTTGACCGCACAGTTTCTTTGCTCAATTTATTTGAATTAGTCTGTAAAAATTCAAATTTTTGTTTTTTTAAAAAAAACAAAACAAAACAGAATTGTCTAATTTTTACAAGGAATAAAGGAAATTACACACCTCAAGGAATTTATCTAGGGGTATAGTTATCATTTTGACCCCTTCAGTTTTCTTGCTGACTTCATAGGAATTAGTCTGTGAAGATAAAAATCGACATTTTTTTTTTTATTTATTTTTTTTAAACGTAGACATTTTTAATTTTTACTAGGAATAAAGGAAAAAAGCACCCCAACATTTGTAAAGCAATTTTTCCCGAGGCTATACCCCACATGTGGTCATAAATGTTTTTTTTATTATAAATTAATTAACCCTTTCTGGTCTGATCCATTATTTCTTTTTCTTTTTCGTTTTTCCCTCCCGCTTTCCAAGAGCCATAATTTTTTTATTTTTCCGTCAATAAAGTAGTGTGAGGGCTTATTTATTGCGGGAGTAGTTGTAGTTTCTATTGACACCATTTAAAGTACCATTTAATATACTGGGAAACTAAAAATAAAATTAGTTGCAGGCTGAAATTGGAAAAAACTGCAATTCCTCCATTAGATCGAAGGTACAATATACTTCAACACTAATGTGTTGCAGTATATTGTCACTTTTATAGGCTCCTGTAACAGCGTGATCGCTGCTTCTGTTCCGGTCAGCTGTAATACACAGCTGACACCCGCAGCGTATTGCGCGGGCTCAGTGCGTGAGCCCGCTCCATACATCACCCCTGTAACGTCTATAGAAATTATATATTTTTTGAAAAAATATATATTTTTTTAAAAACTGGATATTTTGGAAAGCGCTCCTCAATATAAAGAATAAGCAGAGGGGTGCTGGTTAGCAGGTTTATTGTACAACAAAGGATGGGCAATGCGTTTCAACACAGAACATGCGTCTTCGTCAGGCCGAACCTGACGACTGCCCGCCGCCTGGTCCTGGACGTGCCTGCCTCGCTACTGCCTACGATTGCCTCAGGTACCCTCGCTGAACGAATTGAACTCTATACTTCCCTGTTTGGCCAGCTGCCATCCCGCTACGCCGTACGGCCCAGTGGGTCCACCCCGCATCGTGTCATCTCCCCCACACCACGACATGCTATCAAGTCGTGGTGCGCAAAGGGGTTAATGCACAGCGGATGGTGCAGAGTGACAATTACAATTTTACACGGATATGCCATTTTAGAATAGAATAAAATCACTTTTTTTAAAAAATAATGAATTTTTTGTGTCACCATATTCTGAGAGCCATAACTTTTTTTATTTTTTTTGCCAAAAAAGCTGTGTAAGGGCTTGTTTTTTGCAGGACGGGTTGTAGTTTTTATTGGAACTATTTTGGGGTACATGCGACTTTTTATTCTCTATTTTGGAAAGGGGTGGTGACCAAAAAAATAGCGATACTGGCATGGTTTTGTACTTCATTTTTTTTCAGTGTTCACCGAGTGGGAAAATTAATATTATAATTTTATAGTTTGGATCATTACGGGCGCGGTGATACTAAATATGTGTACTTTTTTCAACGTTTTCATTTTTTTTCGTATGATAAAAGGCTTATTATAGGGAAAAAAGCAGTTCTTATAACTTTTATTTTTACACTTTTGTAAACCATTTTTATTACATTTTTTTTTTTGGGTCCAACTAGGGGACCTGAAGACTTGCAGCTCTGATCGCTGCTGGAATACATTGCACTACCTATGTAGTGTAATGTATTCTGTCATTGTGATGTGACAGTGACTCTGACATGAAGCCTATGAGGACCAGCCTCCGGCTGGTCCTCATAGGCTTCTGTACATGGCAGCCCAGAGGTCATCGTTTGTACTCCGGTTGCCATGACAACCGCCGGCAGCCCCCGAAATTGCATGTGGGGGCTGCCGATCTGCTCTAAACCCCTTAAATGTGGTGAGCGCAATCGAGCGCCGCATCTAAGGGGTTAATTGCCAAATTCAGCGGCGACCGGCCACTGATCGGCAACAGTTGGAGCAGGGCAGACACCCTACACAGTTAACCGCCGCTACGGTGTAGCGCCACGCTGCGGTGAATTGTTAATGTGCAGACTTAACTGCACACCCAGGTGCGCAAAGATACTGCTCATCTGGACGTGCATGTATGCCAAGTTGCGCAAAGGGGTTGAACAATTATGCATCTGTAATTAGGATTCTTAATATATTTGTTTAAACTATGGAGTTGCTTATTTTTGGTAATCTTGGGTCATTATAGGTTTATGAGCTAAAGTTTCTAATATATTACAAAATTTTAATTTTACAATAACATTATTTTCTACAATAAACTGTCATGTAAAAGCCAAAAGAGAAGCAGAAATGGTGGTCTTTTTTATAAACCTACTAGCACATAGCATCCGTTCTTTCTCAACATGACAGGACAGGATACCTGGTCTAGACATTTAGACATACAGTAAATGACAATGTCCTGTTTTAAACCGGGCTAAAGTATCTTGGGAGCAACTTGAAAGTAGAGAGCAAATATTTTTATAGTTAATCTTAATTTGTAACAGTCTGAAAATACAGAAGTGTAATGACCTAAGAACTGTGTAAAAAGTGACAAGTAGAAAAGGCAAAGGAACAACACCGTGGGAGTAAAAGTTCAAAAGTGTGGTTTTGATACATTAGATTGACATGTAAGTTATGTGTGCCATGAGATCTATGCTGCAAATCTAGTATCTTACGTATTTTAGAAAAAGTTTTAAAGTATGCAATAAGCAAGTTTGTTTTTAATAACTTAATTTAAATACAGTGAAAGCTTTCCAAAAGACCACCTCTATGAGAAGACCATGACCATCTCTGATCTAGACCAGATTTTTCTGTGACAGATGTTTATTGGGCTCTTCCTTTAGAGGACCAGCCCCATAGAACACTCTTTTTCATTGCAATCTTGGGTGGTCATCTCAGAGAGGTTTAATAATATATGGGAATGAGTGGCGTATTAAGAAGACCATGGGCCCTGGGCTGTTACCCAAACTTGGGCCCCTCTTCACCACCGCCACCCTGCCGCTCCGTAACTATTGCTAACACTACCTTTTTGCACAAGTATTAACAAACGGGTGTTACGATTCCCCTTTCACAGAGCTGTGTCCCTACATACTGACAGTATCACACTGTGTAGGGACACATCCTCTTGACAAACATGTCAGGAAAGGGGACAGATTATCTACAAATCCAGTGACACACAGGTGACGACGTCTCAGATGCGAGTAGTTTTTTTTTCCTCTTTTCTTCTCCATCCGGTCCAAAGCTCATGACAACTTCTCCTGGCCATGGCCCATTTCTGCAGCCCTTAAATATAATATCACCATGCACTGCGCCCCTGAATATAATTGTGTCACAAACTGTAAAGTAAAGCACCACATACACAGTGCCCCCTGTAGATAGCACCAACCACCCATGTAGACAGCGCCAAACACACACCCCTCTGTATATAGCGCCACACACACACACCCCTGTAGATAGCGTCACACAAACCCCCGTGTAGATAGTGCGCCCCACACACACACACACCTGTAGATAGCGCCACGTACACAACCCCCTGTAGATAGCGTCACACAGCCCCCTATAGATAGCATCACATAGCCCCCTATAGATAGAGCCACACAGCACCCCTTCCTTATATATAGTGCCACACAGCGCTCCCCCTTGTATATAGTGCTACACAGCGTCGCTACAGTGAAGCCCTGGGATGACATTTTATCCCATATAACTGCTGCAGTCTGAGATTGGCTGCAGCGGTCACATGGGGTAAAACGTCATCCCAGGAGGCCGGCCCGGACGAAGAAACAGAATTCTGGGCAAGTACAATATTTTTATTTTCTTCTAAATTGCGTTTTTACATAACATCTGCTATCTGTTGTGGGTTTTACCTCCCCATTGAATTAAATGGGGAAAACCCGAAACAAATAAGCAGTGATTAAGCACATACAATTGACATGCTGCATATTAAAAAAAACGCACCGCAGGTCAATTTCTGAGTTTTTTTTCCATTTATCATTTACGCAGCGTGATGAGAATCTAATCTACTCTGCTTCTACTGTATTAGGGCTTGTCCACATCTAACGGAATTTCCAAATCCCATCCAGACGCTGCGTAAAATTTCCAACGAGACATTTTGTCCTGCGGTGCGTATTTTTCGTGCCGCACCATGTCAATTTCTGCTGCGGATAGTGGACTGAATTGCTTCGTTTTTCAGAGGAGATGTCTCCATTTCCCAACATTGAGAAAAACGCAGCAAAATACGCACCATTTTCTGCATCAAAAATGCAGCAAAAAGAATTGCTGCAGAAATATATATATTATATGTACACACACACACTAATATATATATACATATATATATATATATATACACACACACACACACAATATACATGCATACATATATATATATATATGCACACATGCATACATACACGCACTATATACATACATACTGTACATACATACACGCACACACACACATGTACACATCACAAACACACATGAATATGCACATATAAAGCACACATTGTAAACACACATGCACTTACCTTTTATGTAGGATATTTGTGAAGGGTGTTCAGCAGGTTGATGTGGTGGGAGCTTTCACTCAGCGTTTCTCCTGCTCACAGCCCGACACAGAGCCCGCCAACAGTCTCCCCTCCCCCATGTCCCGACTGCTAGCAGCAGGAGGAGAGATGTGTAGAGCAATGAAGGGGGGCTGGAGGGGGAGCTTCTAAAGCAGCAGAAGGAGTTTCAGCACAGACCACGGCTGCTAATAGCTAGGAGTAGGAGAGAAGCTCACCTCGCCTCATGACAGATCCGGCCCTGGCACCAGGGCTCCCTCCGTGCTAGCGAGGCCACCGGGCATGAGGGGGTTCGGGCGGCCATGGGCCCCATGGGAGCCTTGGGCCCCAGGCGGACGCTCGAACTGCCCTATTGATGATCCGCCACTGATGGGAATTCTTCTACAATTGTGTGATCTGAACCACAACTGAGTGCATTATAATATAAGACTCGTGTGAGATCTGACCAGTCCTTCATTTTGTTTCCATTATGTTCTTTACCAAATTCCCAACAAAGAAAACACAGTTCAGGGAAAATTTTATTTTACTTTATTTAACCCCTTCCCGCTTTGGCCACTTTTGACCTTCCGGACAGAGCCTCATTTTTAAAATCTGACATGTTTCGCTTTATGTGGTAATGACTTTGGAATGATTTTACCTATCCAAGCGATTCTGAGACTGTTTTCTCGTCACACATTGGACTTTATGTTAATGGTAAAAAAATTTGCTCGATACATTCAGTATTTAATTGTAAAAACCGCCAAAATTTAGACAAAAATTGAAAAAATTCGCATTTTTCTAAATTTGAATGTATCTGTTTGTAAGACAGGCAGTTATACCACACAAAATTGTTGCTAATTAACATCCTCCATATGTCTACTTTAGATTGGCATCATTTTTTGAACATCCTTTTATTTTTCTAGGATGTTACAAGGCTTAGAACTTTAGCAGCAATTTCTCAAATTTTCAAGAAAATTTCAAATTGCTACTTTTACAGAGGTCAGTTCAGTTGTGAAGTGGTTTTGAGGGCCTTATATATTAGAAACCCCCAATAAGTCACCCCATTTTAAAAACTGCACCCCTCAAAGTATTCAAAACAGCATTTAGAAAGTTTCTTAACCCTTAAGACGTTTCACAGGAATTAAAGCAAAGTAGAAGTGAAATTTACAAATGTCTTTTTTTTTGAAGAAATGATATTTTTATCTATTTTTTTTGTAACACAGAAGGTTATACCAGAGAAACACAACTCAATATTTATTGCCCAGTTATCTGCAGTTTTTATAAATATCCCATATGTGGTTCTAGTGCGCATATGGACTGAAGCACAGGCCTCAGAAGCATAGGAGCACCTAGTAGATTTTGGGCCTCCTCTTTATTAGAATATATTTTAGGCACCATGTCAGGTTTGAAGAGATGTTGCGGTGCCAAGGCAGTGGAAATCCCCAAAAAGTGAACCCCATTTGGGAAACTACACCCCTCAAGGAAATTATCTAGGGGTATCGTGAGCATTTTGACCACACAGGTTTTTTGCAGAAATTATTGGAAGTAGGCCGTGAAAATGAAAATCTACATTTTTTTCAAAGAATATGTTGGTTTAGCAAATTTTTTCTCATTTCCACAAGGACTAAAGGAGAAAAACCACCACAACATTTGTAAAGCAATTTCTCCCGAGTAAAACAGTACCCCACATGTGGTCATAAATGGCTGTTTAGACACACGGCAGGGCTTAGAACGGAAAAAGCGCCATTTGGCTTTTGGAGCTCAAACTTAGCTGAAATGGTTTGCGGAGGCCATATCGCATTTGCAAAGCCACCGAGGGGACAAAACAGTGGAAACCCCCCACAAGTTTTCCCATTTTTGAAACTTCACCCCTTGAGGAAATTATCTAGGCGTAGAGTGAGCATTTTGATCCCACAGGTTTTTTTGCAGAAATTATTGGAAGTAGGCCGTGAAAATGAAAAACTAAATTTTTTCAAAGAAAATGTAGGTTTAGCTAATTTTCTCATTTCCACAAAAGGACTAAAGGAGAAAAAGCACTGCAACATTTGTAAAGCAACTTCTCTTACGTAAAACAATACCCAATATGTGGTCATAAACGGGTCATAAAAGCCCCTGAGGTAACAAAACCGGGAAAAGAGCCCAAAAAGTGACTCCATTTAAGAAACTAAACCCCTTGAGGAATTCATCTACGGTGTAGTGAGCATTTTGACCCCACTGGTGTTTCATAGATTTTATTAGCGAAAAAAAGAACCGCAACATTGTAAAGCAACTTCTCTAGAGTACGGCAATACCCCATTTGTGGTCATAAACTGCTGTTTGGACACACAGCAGGGCTCAGAAGGGAAGGAGTGCCATTTGGCTTTTGGAGTGCAGATTTAGCTGGATTGGTTTCTAGGCGCTATGTCGCATTTGCAAAGCCACTGTGGGACCAAAACAGTGCAAACCCCCCAGAAGTAACCCCATTTTGTTAACTACACCCATCAAGGTATTCATCTAGGGGTGTAGTGAGCATGTTAACCCTGCAGGTGTTTTGCAGAAATTAGTGTGCACTCTATGTTGCAGAGTGAAAATGGGATTTTTTCCATAGATATGCCAATATGTGGTGCCCAGCTTGTGCCACCATAACAAGACAGCTCTCTAATTATTATGCTGTGTTTCCCAGTTTTAGAAACCCCCTACATTTGGCCCTAATCTTTTGCCTGGACATTTGACAGGGCTCTTGAGTGAAAGAGTACTATGTAAAATTGAGTCCTAATTTGGCGATTTACAAAGTATTGGTTCACAATTGCAGAGGTTCTGATGTGAAGTAATAAAAGAAAAACTTGAGAAGTGACCCCATTTTGGAAACGACACCCCTCAAGGCATTTATTAAGGGGTGTAGTGAGCATTTTCATCCCACAGGTCTTTTCAATAAATGATTGAGCTGTGGATGGTGCAAAGTAAAAATCAAAATTTTTCCCTAGATATGCCATTTCAGTGGCAAATATGCCATGCCCAGCTTGTGCCACTGGGGAGACACATCCCAAAAATTGTTAAAATGGTTCTCCCGGGTATGGTGATGCCATATATGTGGAAGTAAACAGCTGTTTGGGCACGCTGTAGGGTTCAGAAAGGAGGTAGCGCCTTTTGGCTTTTGGAGCGTGGATTTTGCTTGGTAGTAGTTTTGTTTGGAGTTTTACTGGTATTTTAGTTTATAACGTGGGGGTACGTGTAAGCTGGGTAGAGTACATCAGGGGCATAGTCAGGTGGTATAATAATGGGGTAAACAAAACAATAAAATAATCCATAGATGTTTGTTAGGCTGTGAAGCAATCCTTTCTGCACAGGCCAGTGTCACACTGATAAACGGTGTCCTTTCTTATCCTCTTTTGGTACACACTCTGCACATTTGCAGTTTGGGGAATATTGCTGGAAAAGTGTTGTCCTAGTATAATACGGGCACTGTCAATTCCAGCAGATATGTTTGGGTCCTACCCTTCCTGGTTCCCTAATTTTAAGGCCTTGATAAATCGCCTTTTCAAACAGAAGAAATGTTACCCTCGGGCTGCACAACTGGATATTTTTCTTTCCAGACATATTGGAGCCTTAACGAATTATTTTTTTCATAGACGTAGTGATATGAGGGCTGTTTTTTGCGGGACGAGCTGTAGTTATTATTGGTACCATTTTGGGGTACATGCGACTTTTTGATCACTTTTTATCTTATTTTTTGGGAGGCAAGAAATTGTCATAGTTTTTTAGTTTTTTTTTTATACAGCATTCACCAATCATTATAAATTACATGTTAACTCTATTCTGTGGGTCAGTTCGATTCCGGCGATACCGAATTTATAGCACTTTTTTATGTTTTACAACTTTTTGCTCAACAAAATTACTTTTGTAATAAGAATGTATTTTCTGTCGCCATGTTTTGATTACCATAACTTTTGAATTTTTTGTCGACTGAGCTGTATGAGGGCTGTTTTTGTGGGACGAGCTGTAGTTAGTATTGGTACCATTTTTGGATACATGCGACTTTTTGATCACTTTTTATTCCAATTTTTGTAGAGCAAAGTGACCAAAAAACAAACTCTGTCATGGTTTTTTACGGGGGGTTTTTGACGCTGTTCACCGCGTGGGAAAAAATAACATAATTTTTTTTATAGTTTAGGGCGTTACAGTCGCGGCAATACCAAGTATGTATGTTTTTTTTTTCAATATTAAAGGACTTGATAAGGGGAAAAAGGGCGATTGTGTTTTATTTTATTATTTGAAACTTTTATTTTACTTTTAACCCCTTCCCGCAATTTCACGTACAGTTACGTCATGGGAGATGGCCTTTTCCCGCATCTCCACGTAACTGTACGTGATGGAGATGAAGCTAGCTCAGGAGCTGAGCCAGCGACATCACCGCCGGGTGACAGCTGTATGTTACAGCTGGCACCCTGAGGTATCGGCCAGGACCGGAGCTAGCCTCTGATCCGACCGATTAACCCCTCACATGCTGCGTTCAATAGAGATCGCAGCATGTGAGGAGTTTATAGCCACCGGCGCCCCAGCAACGTGATCGCTGGGTTGCCGGTGGCTGCAAAGGCGATCGGAGGGCTAATACTTACCTCCCGATCAGCCTGTAACGGAATCCTCCTATGTCCCATCGTCGGCGGGGCCCAGGAGGCTTCCGGTACCATCGGCAAGATGGCGCCGGCTCAGCTTCCGGCTCAGAAGCTGAGCCGGCGTCATCAGCAGTGGGTGTCCGCTGTTTGTTACAGCGGACCCCCCGATCTATCGCCAGGAACCGGAGCTAGCTCCGATTCCTGGCATTAACCCCTTCAATGCAGTGATTCAATGCAATCGCTGCATCAAAGTGGTTTGTATGCAATCGGCAGCCTTGCCATGCGATGGCAAGGCTGGCGACTGCTACTATGGCAACAGGATGCCTAACAATGGCTTCCTATCTGCCATTACGTTAGCCGATTAGGCCCCGCCCGGAGGCGGAGCCTGATCGGCTTGCTGTCAGTGAACAACTGACAGTTCTAATACATTGAACTACATAGGTAGTGCAATGTATTAGAACATCACACAAACAGTTGGACCTTCAAGTCCCCTAGTGGGACTAAAGAAAAGTATAAAAAAAAAGTGTAAAAAAAGTTAAAATAAAAGTTGTAAAAAATACAATAAAAGTTTCAAATAATAACACAAAACACAATCGCCCTTTTTCCCTTATCAAGTCATTTATTATTGAAAAAAATAATAAAGCCATACATATTTGGTATCGCTGCGACCGTAACGACCTGAACTATAAAAATATGATGTTATTTATCCCGCGCAATGAACGCCGTAAAAAAAATAACTAAAAAATACTGACATAATTGCTATTTTTTGGTCACTTTGTATTCCAAAAATTGAAATAAAAAGTGATCAAAAAGTCGCATGTACCTAAAAATGGTACCTATAAAAACTATAACTCGTCTCGCTAAAAACAAACCCTCATACAGCTCTATCGACGGAAAAATTTAAAACCGTTATGGCTCTCACAACATGGCGACACAAAAAATCCATTCTCTTTACAAAAGTTATTTTATTGTGCAAAAAGTTGTAAAACATAAAAAGTGCTATAAATTTGGTATCACCGGAATCGGACTGACCTGCAGAATAAAGGTAACATGTAATTTATAACGCGTGGTGAACGCTGTATAAAAAGAACTAAAAAAATATGCCAGAATTGCTGTTTTTTGGTCACCTTGCCTCCCAAAAAAAAAAGGATAACAAGTGATCAAAAAGTCGCATGTACCCCAAAATGGTACCAATAAAAACTACAGCTCGTCACACAAAAAAAAAACAGCCCTCATACCACTACGTCTATGAAAAAATAAAATTAGTCAAGGCACCAATAAGCCAGGAAATAAAAATATGCAGTTGTGCCCGAGGGGACCGTTTCTTCTGTTTCAAGTGGCGATTTATCAAGGCCCCTAAAATTAGGGAACCAGGAAGGGGAGGGCCAAACATATCTGCTGGAAGTGAGGGTGCCCGTATTATACCAGGATAACACTTTCCCAGCAAAATTCCCCAAACTTCAAAGGTGCCGAGTGTGGACCAAAAGGGGAATAAGTAAAGACCATTTATTAGTGCGACACCGGCCTGTGCATAAAGGATTGTGTCACAGCGTAACACACATCTATGGATCATTTTATTGTTACCCCATTATTATACCACCTGACTATGCCCCTTATATACTCCGCCCGCCTTACATGTACCCCCACATTATAAACGGAAACACCAGTAAGACTCCAAACAAAACTACTACAAGCAAAATCCACGTTCCAAAAGCCAAATGGCGCTACCTCCCTTCTGAATGATACAGTGTGCCCAAACAGCAGTTTACTTCCACATATATGGCATCGCCATACCCGGGAGAACCCTTTTAACAATTTTTGGGGTGTGTGTCTCCAGTGGCACAAGCTGGGTGCCACATATTGGCATATCTATCTGCAACATCGAGTGCACACCAATTTCTGCCAATCACCTGTGGGGTTAATATGCTCACTACACACCTAGGTGAATACCTTGAGGGGTGTAGTTTCCAAAATGGGGTTACTTCTGGGGGGGATCCACTGTTTTGGTCCCAGAGGGACTTTGCAAATGCGACATAGCGACCAGAAACTAATCCAGCAAAATCTGTACTCCAAAAGCCAAATGGCGCTCCTTCCCTTCTGAGCCGTACTCTGTGCCCAAACAGCAGTTTATGACCACATATGTGGTATTGTCGTACACAGGAGAAGTTGCTTTACAAGTGTTGGGGTGCTTTTTTTCATTTATTTGTTTGAGAATATGAAACATTTTCAGCTAAAACTACGTCTTATTGAAGAAAAAGGATTTTTTTTATTTTCACTGCCCAATTCTAATAGAATCTATGAAACACCTGTGGGGTCAAAATGCTCACTACACCCCTAGATGAATTCCTCAAGGGGTGTAGTTTCGTGAATCGAGTCACTTTTGGGGAGTTTCCACTACACTGGTACCTTAGGAGCTTTGCAAATGTGACATGGTGTCAAGAAGCCAATCCAGCAAAATCTGTGCTCCAAAAGCCAAACGGCACTCCTTCTCTTCTGATCCTTGCCGTATGCCCAAACAGCAGTTTATGACCACAAATGGGGTATTGCCGTACTCCAGAGAAGTTGCTTTACAAATGTTGGGGTTCTTTTATTCCTTTATTTGTTGAGAAAATGAAAAATGTTGAGCTAAAGCTACGTCTTATTGGAAAAAAAGGAATTTTTTTTATCTTCACTGCCCAATTCTAATAAAATCTATGAAACCCCTGTGGGTTCAAAATGCTCACTACACCCCTAGATGGATTCTTCAAGGGGTGTAGTTTCCTAAATGGAGTCACTTTTTTAGTGTTTTCACTGTTTTGGTCCCTTAGGGGCTTTGCAAATGCGACGTGGTCTCCGCAAACCATTCCTGCTAAATTTGAGCTCCAAAAGCCAAATGGCGCTCTTTCCCTTCTAAGCTCCGCCGTGTGTCCAAACAGCCGTTTATGACCACATGCGGGGTATTGTTTTACTCGGGAGAAATTGCTTTACAAAAGTAGTGGTGCATTTTCTCCTTTTAGTTCTTGTGGAAATTAGAAAAATTAGCTAAACCTACATTTTCTTTGAAAGAATGTAGATTTTCATTTTCACGGCCTACTTCCAATAATTTCTGCAAAAAACCTGCGGGGTCAAAATGCTCACAATACCCCTAGATAATTTCCTCAAGGGGTATAGTTTCCAAAATGGTGTCACTTTTGGGGGATTTCCACTGTTTTGGTGCCGCAAGAGCCTTTCAAACCAGACATGGAGCTTAAAATATTTTCTAATAAAAAGGAGGCCCCAAAATCCTCTAGGTGTTCCTTTGCTTCAGAGGCCTGTGCTTCAGTCAATAAGTGCACTACGGCCACATGTGGGGTATTTCTAAAAACTGCAGAATCTGGGAAATAGATATTGAGTTGTATTTCTCTGGTAAAACTTTGTGTTACAAAAAAAATAGATGAAAAATGAATTTCTGCAAAAAAAAAAAGAAATTTGAACATTTCACATCTACTTTGCCTTAATTCCTGTGAAACATCTAAAGGGTTAAGAAACTTTCTAAATTCTGTTTTGAATACTTTGAGGGGTGAAGTTTTTAAAATGGGGTGACTTATCGAGGGTTTCTAATATATAAGGCCCTAAAATCCACTTCACAATTGAACTGGTCCCTGTAAAAATAGCCTTTTGAAATTTTCTTGAAAATGTGAGAAATTGCTGCTAAAGTTCTAAGCCTTGTAGTGTCATAGAAAAATAAAAGGATGTTCAAAAAACGATGCCAATCTAAAGTAGACATGTGGGTGATGTTAATTAGCAACAATTTTGTGTGCTATTACGATCTGTCTTACAGGCTGATACATATAAATTTAGAAAAATGCAAATTTTTGCAATGTTTCGCTAAATTTTGGTGTTTTCACAATTAAATACTTAATGTATCGAGCTAATTTTGCCAGTAACATAAAGTCCAATGTGTCACGAAAAAAAAATCTCAGAATCGCTTGGATAGGTAAAAGCATTCCGGAATTATTACCACATAAAGTGAAACATGTCAGATTTGAAAAAATTGGCTGTGTCCTGAAGGCCAAAACAGGCTGTGTCTTGAAGGGGTTAACAACTTTTATTTTTACTTTTTTGACACTTTTCTTTAGTCCCACTAGGGGACTTGAAGGTCCAACTGTCAGATCCTTTTTCTCATAAATTGCACTACCTGTGTAATGCAATGTAATAGATCTGTCAGTGATTCACTCACAGCAAGCTGATTAGGCTTGGCCTCCGGGCGGGGCCTAATCGCCTCCAGAAATGGCAAAGCAGGAGGCCATTGTTAGGCCTCCTGTTGCCATAGTAGCAGTCGGCAGTCGTGCGATTGCAGGGCAGAGCTGCCGATCTTCTGCCAACCACTAAAACGCAGCGATCGCATTCGATCGCTCCATCTAAGGGGTTAATGGCAGGAATCGGAGCTAGCTCCGGTTCCTGCCGTTACAGGTGGATGTCATCTGTAACATACAGCTCACTTCCACCGCTGATGACGCCGGCTTAGCTCCTGTGCCGGTGCCATTTTGCCGGCGGCTACGGTAGCCTTTTAGTGGCGCCTCCGGTCAGGGCCTGAAAGTCTTCCATACTAGGCATACCAGGAGGCCAGTGTTAGGCCTCCGGTTGCCTTTGTAGCCATCGGCATCCCGGCAATTTCATTGCTTGGGTGCCGATGAGCTGCAAACACCTTAAATGCAGCGATCGCTTTTGACCGGTGCATTTAAGGGGATAATGGTGGGGATCGGAGCAAACTTCGGTCCTCACCATTACCCCAGGATGTCAGCTATAACATGCATCCGACACCCAATGGTGGATGGTGGCACCGACTGAGCTTCTGAGCCGCTGTCCACCATTTGTCATATGGATATGGCAAAATGCGGAAAGCACTAGCTTTCCATGACATATCCATATGACAAATGTCGGGAAGGGGTTACATTTGCATTATATTTACATGTAAAAGGGTTGTCACAACAAGATTAGGGCATATGGATTTTAGAAAGGAGGGATGCACAGCTTAAAGAGGCTCTGTCACCAGATTATAATTGCCCTATCTCCTACATAATGTGATTGGCGCTGTAATGAAGATAAGTGATTTTTATTTTGAAAAACGATAATTTTTGAGCAAGTTATGAGCAATTTATGCTAATTCGTTTCTTAATGACCAACTGGGCGTGTTTTTACTTTTTACCAACTGGGCGTTGTACAGAGGAGTGTATGACGCTGACCAATCAGCTCCAAAAATGGCCATAAAAAACGCTACGAAAAAGCGAGTTGTTAAAAAAACCTCTGAAAATCAGGAGCTGTTTCCGTATTTTCAGACGTTTTTGGTCACTACGTGCGAACATACCCTAACACTGGGCTGTAACAATGAGAAGTGTATGACGCTGATTGGTCACTGATTGGTCAGCGTCATACACTCCTCTATACAACGCCCAGTTGGTAAAAAGTAAAAACACGCCCAGTTGGTCATTAAGAAACTAATTAGCATAAATCTAAAATGGCTCATAACTTGCTAAAAAATTATTGTTTTTCAAAATAAAAACCACTTCTGATATCTATACTACAGTGCCGATCAGATTATGTAGGCGATATGGAAAATTATAATTTGGTGACAGAGCCTCTTTAAGACCCTCCTCTACTAAACAGAGTAGGAGCCAAAAGGAATGGTCTCCTACTCTGGCAGACTCATGATGTTCATTTTTTACATATGTGGTTTCCAACCTGCGGCTGTTTTGTGTCACCATAATCTGAGAGCCATAACCTATTAGTTTTTCCGTCGATTAAGCAACGTGAGGGCTTATTTTTTGTGGGGGCTAGCTGTAGTTTCTATTGGTACTATTTTGGGGTGCATTCGACTTTTTGATCACTTTATATTCCATTTTTTTTTGGAGCTAATGTGACCGAAAAACAGCAATTTAGGTGGTTTGTTTTTTTGTGGCATTCACCGAGCGGGTAAATAACATTATATTGTAATAGTTTGGACTTTTACGGAAGTGGCAATACCAGCTATTTTAACTTTTACATTTTTTATCATTACTTCAGGGAAAATATTTTTGAAATATTAAAAAAACCTAACAGTTTTTTTATTTTTTTTTAGAAGTCCCCCTAGGTAAATTTAACCAGAGATAATTGAATCGCTTTTATGATATACTCCAATACTAATGTAGTGCAGTATATCGTGTTCCTTACAGTGACCTATGAAGCCTGGAGGCGGACCTAATATAAATACAAAGATGGCAGACCTGAGGCCCTTCTTTAGGCCCCCAAGCTGCCATGACGACCACCAGCACCCCGCAATCGCGTAGCTCGAGGGGAGGGGGGGAGGGCGTAATGGCATGTCGGAGCGGGTCGCCCACCTCATTCAAACGCTTTAGATGCTGGGGGTTCTAAGGGGTTAAACCTGCAGAATCAAAGTTATCTTTTGATTCTGCCTGTTGAAGTGAGGTGTCGGCTGTATTACACAGCCAACACCCGCTGTACTTCCTCTTAACGGCTGCCATGTACATGTACGTGGCATGTGGTTAAGGGGTTAAGATCCCTGTTGTCAATTCCACAAGAGAATCTGGAACTGACTTTTCCACATTAGTCATAACATGTAAGATTTACAAATTATATCTTCTAGGGGTCTCAAAATATCTTCTAAAATCGCTCACAATGCGTGAAGAATATACTGAATATGATTTCCACCTAAAAAGTAAATTTGCCTATACGTTACTAAATTAGAAGATAAAGCAGCAGCCACAGTGACAACAGGAAGTGCAGCCATATTTGTTGTCCCTTTTTAAATGAGGTTAGCCAAAACGGACATTTTGTCAGCATATTCCACTACTAATAAAGTGGCTACAATTTTTGTTTTGACTTTTCCAAAAATGTCTGCCGCAACCAAATAGAAAAATGCTAAAAACTCTGTATGGCTATGTTCACACGGGGTCTTTTGCCGAGTTTTTTGACGCGGAAACCGCGTCGCAAAACTCGGCAGAAACGGCCCGAGAACGCTTCCCATTGATTTCAATGGGAGGCGTCGGCGTCTTTTTCCCGCGAGCAGTAAAACTGCCTCGCGGGAAAAAGAAGCGACATGCCCTATCTTCGGGCGCTTCCGCCTCCGACCTCCCATTGACTTCAATGGGAGGCAGGAGAAAGCGTGTTTCATGCCCGCGGCGCTCAATGGCCGCGGGCGAAAAACGGCGCGATAATTGCTATTCACACGGAGTATTTTGGGGGAGGAATATCTGCCTCAAAATTCCGTTTGGAGCTTTGAGGCAGATATTCCTCCCCCAAAATACTCCGTGTGAACATAGCCTATATATGACCATTTTTTGTTTTACAGTTTAGATGGAACTACTCTATAGAGGGGAATATATAAATCAGAAAATTACATATTAATTAAATCAAATTTAAAATACATTTATATTAAAAAATGGTTCCTTTTTTGTAATTTATTTGTTCATTTGCACATTAAATTTTCACTCAAGCAGATACAATAGGCTGATAATTCCTGTTCCCACTTTCTGTAGCTCACTTGTCAGTTGCTGTAGAGACTGGGTTGAGCAGAGTCATCTCATTATCATTAGACGATGACCAGTTAATGACCGCAATATTGTACTGCTGAAGGCCTAAAGTGGGATAGTAACAATATATACACAGATAAGACTCCGCCTGCATCTCTCCTATCACTCACTAGTTTCTGGAGACTGTAATAATGTCAATGTTCCCTGTAAATTGACTCCTATTGATTTCAGCTGCCATAAAGCACAGACACCCTGCTGCACAGTCTGTACAGACAAAACCCATAGGAAGTGCGTGTCTGCAATATTTCCAACTACAGTAAAGTTTTTAAAAATAAATAACTACTAAATTTCTCTCCTCTACCTGGTTATGTCTAATTAATGAAACTAAAATTAAATACAGGAGACATTCCCCTTTAAGACTATGTAGGCAGGCTCACAAATTCAAAAACAACCCCGGCAGTGAAGCACATTTTGTTCAGAAGATTCATTGTCTTTTATGTTTTTTGTTTTTGTTTTTTTTTATCTAGAGGAGGATCATATCGTAGCACATGACAAAGGTGAAAAATTCCCTAATATTTCTACTTGTGCCACAATTCAATCTTCTTTTTGTTCTAAAAAGATGTATGGGGGAATGGATCTCCAGAATGTAACGTGGAAGAGGCCTTAATTAATTAAGTTTTTACCATGGTTTTGATACCATACCTCCCAACTTTCAGGTATCGCAAAGAGGGACTACTGATTTCCCTTTTAAGCCATGCCTCTAACCCCCACCCATACACACCCGGTTCAGCCCACACAGTATCATGCTCCCAAAGATTCCCCCACACAGTATAATGCCACTATAGCTGCCCCCACACAGTTTAATGCCAAATGCTTCCCCCCACACAGTATAATGCCAAATAGCTGCCCCCATACCGTATAAAGCCAATACAGATGCCCCCATACAGTATAATGCCCACACAGTATAATGCCCTATAGCTGTCCCCATACAGCATAATGCCCCGATAGCTGTCCCCATACAGTATAATGTCCCCATAGCTGCCCCCATACATTATAATGCCCCCATAGATGCTTCCGTACAATATAATGCCCACACAGATGCCCCCACACAGTATAATGTCCCATAGTGCCACAATGACCCTGTAGATAGTGCCACAGTGCCCACTGCAGATAATGCCCACATATATGGTGCCACTGCCGACTTATAAAGAGCCAGTGCCCACATATAAATTGCCAGTGCCCATAGTGCCACAGTGCCCATGTAGATGGTGCCCATATTGTGCCACAGTGCCCACATAGTGCCCACATCTATAGTGCCCGTGTCCACATATAAAGTGCCAGTGCCCACAGTGCCTATGTAAATGGTGCCCATATAGTGCCACACTGCCAATGTAGTGTCACACCCCCTTGAAGATAGCACCAACCTGCCTGTTGATAGAGCTAACCCTCCCCTGTAGATAGCTCCACCCTGCATGTAGATAGAGCTAACCCACCCCTGTAGATAGCTCCACCCTGCCTGTAGATAGCGCTAACCCCCCCCCCCCATCCCTGTATATAGCTCCATTGAGGAAACCTCTAGGAAGGGAATCCCCAACCAGATCATTGCCCACGCTGTGGCCGCTGATTCCGTTTCAGGAGTAGCCCCTGACGTCACTGTCCATATATGGATAGTGACGCCAGGGACTTCTCCAGTAGCGGAATCCCTGTCCAGAGAGTCAGAAATGCTCTGGCCAGGGATTCTGCTTCAGGAAGAACCCCTGATGTCACTGTCCATATATGGATAGTGACACCTGGGGCTTCTCCAGGAGGGGAATCCCCGGCTAGAGCATCGGCAATGCTCTGGCCGGGGATTCTGCTTTAGGAAGAGCCCCAAACGTCACTGTCCATATATGGATAGTGACACCAGGGACTTCTCCAGGAGGGGAATCCCTGGCCAAAGTGTCGGAAATGTTCTAGCCGGGGATTTCACTCCAGGAGGTGCCCCTGATGTCACTGTCCATATATAGACAGTGACGTCAATGGCTTTCCCAAGACAGTAGTCCTCGGCCAGAAAACTTGCGCTGCTCTGGCCTGGGACTCCATAGTTAAATGCTCGAGCAGGGATATGACGGTTCCCTGCATCAGCATTGGATCAACTGTATCTACGTCAGGAGGATGCAGATACAGTTAAAACCGGGACATACTACCGGCCGCTCGGGACAGCGGGACACCGGCCGGAATTCGGAAACTATCCTGCTGAATCCAGGATGGTTGGGAGGTATGCTATACTACTAGAACTGCTTGTTTGAAAAATATAACCAGCACGGTAGCACGATTGCAGTTTTCAAGATTTCTCTTGCCATGGTATTTCCCAATGTAGGTTAATGGGGAAAAACTGCATTAAAGGCTCATGTACCAGATAACGCTGTATGCACAGACCATGTACGTCAGCAGCTCTGTTTGCGGGAGGTATGGCACCTTTATGAGACAACATATTCTCCTATAAAATAATATTTTCATAATATGGCATGAGATGGAGCATGGCACAATATTTTTTTGCAGAATCAAATCTGTGAAAAAACTTCTGTATGTTTTTGCGTAAAATTAGTGGCACATGGAGGTACAGAATGGCTCCAAATAATATCTTATGGACACCATATTATGAGTTCATATCACACAGATCCATAATACGGCCGTGTGCATGAGCTGAAAACTAAATGGGGTTTTACACTGGGCAATTATCGGGCAGGCAAGCGTTCACATAACGCTCGTTGTCAATAATTGCCCTGTGTAAACAGGAGAACGATCAGCAGATGAACGAGCAAATGCTCAATCATCTGCTGGTCGTATCACTTTAAAAAGGTCTCCCTGTGTAAACAGTGAAACGCACCGCCGAGATGTTAATAATGGATGAAGAGGAGCGATCGGAGTAACGATTGCTTGTCCCCATCCATAGCTCCCTGTGACAGGAGCAAACGAGCACCGATCAACGATGTAAAAGGGCCTTAAGACAAATTAATATATTAAAACACATTCACAACAATGTAGCAAATGTCTCCTGCAGTTATTACAGTACCCAAATGCAAAAAAAAAAAACTGCATGTGTAAATGTGACCTAAGACAGTAATTCACTGCTATATATTTCCGATATGTTTATGTATTTAAAAATGACAGAAAATGCTTTATGCATATGCAGCACGATGGCCGACATCTTAAAAAGGTTTTTATCGTCTGTGTCAGAACACCATAACAAAATGTCACAAGTTGCCTTTATATTATCATGTATTTTTAAGGAATGAATAATGCAATTTTTCCCACACTGGACACTATTTATACAATCATATATAACTCCAGATAAAAGGCAACGCATAGTTACATAGTACGGTTGAAAAAAAGACATATCAAGTTTAACCAAGGCATGCGGGAAAGGGAAGGGATGGGAGAAATTATAGAACTTTTTTTTACCTCTATTGATCCAGCGGACGGTTTAAAAAAACACATTAAATAAAATACAAAAATAACAACATGCTTAAACCGTTAGTGACCGCCAATACGCCTGTTCATCAAAATAAATAAACAGAGCAGGGAGCCGTTAAACGTCCTTTCTCTCAGCTACCAGAGGTAGCCGAGCAGGAATGCCCCCAGCCCTCAAACGGGAGAGATCGATATCAGTATCTATGTCACCCGTTTAACCACTCAGATGCGGCGCACAATAGCGAGCGCCGCATCGAAGTTGTTTTGGAGGGAGGGAGCTCCCTCTCTCTCCCACCGACACCCGACGATAAGATCGCCAAGTGTCTGTGTCTCCGATGGCAGCCGGGGGCCTAATCAAGGCCCCCAGGTCTGCCTGTAGTGAATGCCTGCTAGGTCATGCCAGAGGCATGGCCTAGCAGTTGCCTGTCCGTTTTAAATGGACAGGCAGTAATACACTGCAATACAGTATTGCAGTATATTATAAATGCAAACAGAGGATCGCATGTTAAATTCCCCTAGTGGGACTAGTAAAAAAAGTTTAAAAAAAAGTTTAATAAAGTAAAAAAAAAAAAGTGAAAAAAAGAATGAAAAACAAACTTTTTCCCCTTGCAAAACACTTTATTATTAAAAAAAACAACAAAATAAAGTAAAAAAGTTACACATATTTGGTGTCGCCCCGTCCGTATTGACCCCGACTATAAAGCTAGTACATTATTTAACGAACGGTGAACGCCGTAAAAAATAAAATAAAAAACAAATGGAAAAATTGCTGTTTTCTGTGAATCCTGCCATAAAAGATAAAAAGTCATCAAAAAGTTGCATCTACTCCAAAATGTTACCAATAAAAACTACAAGTTGTCCCGCAAAAAAAAAGCCCTCATACAACTGCATCGGAGGAAAAATAAAAAAAAGCTATGGCTCTTCAAATATGGAGACACAAAAACAAATAATTTTGAAAAAAAAGAGTTTTTACTGTGTAAAAGTAGTAAAACATACAAAATCTATCCAAATTTGGTATCGTTGCAATCGTAATAACCCGCTGAATAAAGTTATTGTGTTATTTATACCACATGGTTAACGGCGTAGATTTAGGACGCAAAAAATTGTGGCAAAATTTCTGGGTTTTTTTTCTATTCCACTCAAAAAAAGTTAATAAAAGTTAATTAACAAATTCTATGTACCCCAAAATGATGCTATTAAAAACTACAACTTGTCCCGCAAAAAACAAGACCTTATACAGATATGTTGATGCAAAAATAAAAAAGTTATAGCCCTTGGAATGTGACGATGGAAAAAACGTAAAAAATGGCTTGGTCATTAACCCCTTAGGGACGCAGCCTAGTTTGGGCCTTAAGGCTCAGAGCCCATTTTTCAAATCTGAAATTTTTCACTTTATGTGGTAATAACGTCGGAATTCTTAAACCTATCCAAGCGATTCTGAGATTGTTTTCTCGTGACACATTGGGCTTTATGTTAGTGGTGAAATTGTGACGATATATTCAGTGTTTATTGGTGAAAAATTTCAAAATTTAGAGAAAATTTATAAATAAATTGCATTTTTCAGAATTTAAATGCATCTGCTTGTAAAACAGATTACTAGTTCACATTTCCCATATGTCTACATTAGATTGGCATCGTTTTTTTGAACATTCTTTTATTTTTCTTGGACGTTACAAGGCTTAGAAAATAAATAGCAATTTCTCATATTTTTAAGAAAATTTCAAAAGCCTTTTTTTTAAGGTACCAGTTCGGTTCCGAAGTGGCTTCGAAGGGCCTATGTATTAGAAACCCTCATAAAAACACCCCATTTTGAAAACTAGACCCCTGAAAGTATTCAAAACAGCATTTAGAACGTTTTTTAACCCTTTAGGAATTTCACAGGAATTAAAGTAAAGTGGAGGTGACATTTTCAAATTTCATTGTTCTTGCTGAATTTCAATTTTATTCAATTTTTTTTTGTAACACAGAAGGTTTTACCAGAGAAACACTACTAAATATGTATTGTCCAGATTCTGCAGTTTTTAGAAATGTCCCACATGTGGCTCTAGTGCGCTCATGGACTAAAACACAAGCCCCAGAAGCAAAGAAGCACCTAGTGCATTTTGGGGCCTCTTTTTTATTAGAATATATTTTAGGCAGCATGCCAGGTTTGAAGAGGTGTTGAGGTACCAAAACAGTAGAAATCCCCCAAACGTGACCCCATTTTGGAAACTACAACCCTCAAGGAATTAATGTATTGTTGTTGTTACCATTTTGACCACACAGTTTTTTCACAGCACGTATTTGAATTGGGCTGTGAAATTTAAAAAATGAAGATTTTTCCAATAATTTTTTATAAAAATGTCTTATTTTCACAGGGAACAAAATACCCCATTTTGTTGCCCAATTTGTCCTGAGTGCGGCAATACCCTATTTGTGGTGATAAACTGCCGTTTGGGCCCATGGGAGGGCTCAGAATGAAAGGACCACCATTTGGCCTACTGGAACTTTTCTGGTGCTAAGTCATGTATGCAGAAGCTCCTGAGGTACCAGTACAGTTGAAACCCCCGAGAAGTGACCCCATTTTAAAAACTACACCCCTTAAGACATTCATCTAGAGGTATAGTGAGCATTTTGACCCCACAGGTATTGTGTAAAAGGTAATGCGCAGCAGATGGTGCAGTGTGAGATTTGCAATTTTTTATATATCTATGCCATTTCAGTGTCCAATATATTGTGCCAAGCATGTGCCACCAGAGATATACACCCCATAAACTGTAATGTGGGTTCTCCTGGGTACGGCAATACCCTACATGTGGCTGTTATCAGCTGCCTGGGCACACAGGAGGGCTCAAAAGGGAAAGATGAGAGGGATAAGCTATGTGGAGTGCTTCAGGGTAGATGAAAAATCTAAGGGATGTATGGTAAATTTTAAAACCCTTTCATACAGAGCCCTGATTTATCGGGACACGTATCAGATTGATATATTGTGTCCTCCCTTATCCCCCTCTTATAGCAGACTTTGCACCTCTTTTGACTTTTTCCCTTCTTGCCAGTTTGGGGAACTTCTTCTGGAAAGTGTTGCCCTGGTACGATGCGTGTGGCCTCACTTCCAGAAGTACTGGGGGCCCCCTTCTTGGTCCCTAAATATTATTCATTGTAGTTTTCATGTGGTGCATGCAGCTTTTTGATCAGTTTTTATTCTATTTTTAAGTGGCGTGGTGACTAAAAAACAGAAATTCTTCTATTGTTTTTTTATTCAATTTTTTTTTTTACAGCGTTCACCATGCGCTATAAATGACATATTCACTTTATTCTGCGGGGCGATACGATTACTGCGATACCATATGTTTATAGTTTTTTTATGTCTAAATCTTTTACTTTTTGTGTTACCATATTCTAAGAGCCAGAACTTTTTTATTTTTCCATCAATAAAGCCTTGCGAGGACTTATTTTTTGCGTAACGAACTGTAGTTTCAATCATTACCCCATTTTTCGGTACATGCAACTTTTTGATCTATTTTTATTCCATTTTTTGGGAGGTGAAGTGACCAAACAATTGTGATTGTGGTACGGTTTATTATTACTTTCTTTTACAGCATTCAGCGCGTGGGAAAAATAACTAAATAATTTTGTAGTTCAGGCCGTTACGGACGCGGCGATACCAATTATGTATAGTTTATTTGTTTGTTTATATATTTTTATTAATAATAAAGGACTGATAAGGGAAAAAGGGGGATTTTTACTTTTATCACTTTTAAAACTTTTATTTTCTTATTTTTACACATCTTTTTTTTTACTTTATTACTTTGTCCCACTAGGGGACTTGAGGACAGGGGGCCCTGATCGTTATTCTAATACACTGCACTGCATGCGTAGTGCAGTGTATTAGAGCTGTCAGCTACTCACTGACAGCAAGCATAGGGAGTCCTGACTTTGTCAGGACCCACTAGGCTTCCGTCGATGGCATAGCCGGATGCCATTGTTAGGTGTCCAGTTGCCATAGTCACCATCGCCGGCCGCTATCGTGTATTAGGCTGGCGATGGTAGCTTAAGCCCTAAAAAGCCGCGAACGCTATTGAACACGGCTTTTAAGGGGTTAATCAGCGGGGACACAGCGATCGGTCCTCACTGTAGAAGCTGTGGCAACTGCTGTACGAGACAGCAGCTGTCACAGCTCCTGCATGTGTCGGGAAGATGGCCGAAATGGCCATTACTCCCGCAACCTACTATTCCGTCACTGAGCGCGAACGGGGCGGTCAGCACGACGGAATAGTACGTCACTGAGCGCTAAGGGGTTAAGGTTTAAAATAGGCTGGTCATTAAAGGGTTAAATGAATATTTCAACAGCATTTCTACACTACATCTCAATGACTACTGTTGGCTTCAGAATCCTTCTAGCTGTCGTTTGCTAATATTAAACATAAAGACTGGTGAACGGCAAGCATGTATCAGCTGTTTAGGTCCTTTTTAGAAATTCTGGCATGCAGCCGTTTCTTCTCAGAGGTTGACGTATTTACAAGCAGGGCAGGGTCTGATTAACTGTCAGTTCGTAAAGTTGTTCAAATATGCAATCCTTTTGGGGTTGTAATTTTCTGCTCTCTTCTGCCATTTTACAGAGACCCAGCCAGAGAGGAAAATGCTCTGTACGTTTCACATCCCATTCACTTCACTGATTAAAAATTTCAGTTTTGGGTGTGACCATTAGCTCATCTGAAATTGCATGTCAATGTGTTTGTAAAACGCAATAATCAAAGTAAGACGGCACACACAAGATGGTTTATTGTCAAAGAAACTGACCTATGTTTTTCCTGTTTCACAATTACAAGATTGATTGGATCATGGTTTAAAGTTATTTGAGCGTATGAAAAAGCTTGTAAGCTTCCCATGGTAAATCTAGTACTAGAGCCATTGCTGCCAATTAGTGGTTTTAACCTCAAAAACTAAGTAAAACTTGTTCATTATTAAGCTGGGATATTCACTACTGGAACACGTCTTAAAGACAGTTGTACTTTAACTTATTTGTAACTTTGCAAGCATTTTCAGGCCGTGCTCCCATACAAAGTATGGGAACACGGCACGTAAAAAACAAAAAGTAGGACATGCTTCATTATTCCCGGCACGGCTCTACGGCACGGACACCTATCTGTAGCAATAGGGAAAGGTGTCCGCGGAAAATGGAACCGGGAGGGTCCATAATTGCAGACCGTATTGAGGTCCGCAATTACGGAAATTTTTTACAGTCGTGTGCATGGGGCCTCAGTAATAACATTTGACTCACGATGGCAGCCATACAGTCTCTATGTGCTGCTGCACCATGTTCCATTGCGTGCCGTATGTGCGGAGAACAGAAATATCAGTCAGACAGAGGCACAGGAAAGGCCCACACACTTGAATGGAAACCATACTACTGTAGGTATCCATACAACTTGGAGGGTGTAAGGTGCCTTGATAAAGTCGTGTGATACAGTCATGTGCATGAGGGCTACAAACAAGAATAAATAATTCACTGAAAGAAAGTGGAATGGATAAGTAAATTAAGATATAACTTTTAGTAAGGACATTTAAAATATAGTGGCTTTCAAGTACGTTCCGATTGATGTGACTTGTTTAGTAACTTAGTGCAATAATTTGACACTAGAACACCCAGTGTCTTGATATGCTTGCAACCAAGAGATAATAATATGCAGTTTTGTAAGTCAACCAGGGACAAGGGTGTGTTAATCTTGCTGCATAAGTAACTAAATCAAGTAAAAAAATATCTACTAGCTACAAGCACAATTTGTGCTAATAATTGATTATACACCACAGTGGTTGAAAGCAAATGAGACTGAGGGGGACCTGGCTCCCATCCACACTGTGCTGATAATTGCTAGACACTTTCACTCATTCACTCAACGACAATTGCTGTAGTGCTATATTTTCTCAATTAAGGTAAACCCTGATAAATATATAGATAAAACTCCAATTACAAGGCTAAATCTATGCATTTCTCCCATTCACTATACAAGCAGGGGATCATCAGGAGTGTTACAAAATATTGGATTTGTGGCAGTAAAAACTGCTGTTATAGAGCTTTAATTTGCTCCTGGGATGTCCTATTTAATTTCAGAGGTAAATTTCAGTCCAAGCTCGTTATTATTCAAGGTACCAACAAATTCTAGGAAATTCGCACCAGTGCCCACCCATAGTACGACGTAGTCTATGTACCGCAACCAGAATGCCACCGACAACGTTCAAGTTTAATTTTCCTCTATAAAAAAGTGACGTTCTTCCCACCAGCCCAGGAGCAAATTGGCGTATGTGGAGGCTTTTGGGCTCCCCATCGCAGTGCCTCTGAGCTGATGGTAATAGCGACCCTCAAACAGGAAAAAGTTCCTTGTTAGAATAAACTAAAGTAATTCCTTGATGAAAATGTTATGTCGATGCAAATGTGTCCCTCTCGTGCCTAGGAAATACTGAACCGCTTCACATCCTTTACTATTGGGAATAGAACTATACAATGCTTCCACATCCAGGCTTGCAAGTAAAGTGCCTGGTGGGAGTTGCAGGTCCTCGATTCTATTCAGGACATCCTGTCCAATGAAACGATGGGATGACGTGGTGTTGTGGGAGGTACAAGGGATGGAGCTAAGTCTCCTTATAGTCGGCGTTCTCGTAGCCGCGAACCACTATCCATCTAAATCTGAGAGGATTAGTTCACCATCAGGACTAATGCTTAGCAGTTTTAACTGCTCAGTAACTACTTCATCGCACATAGCACTAAACAGTTTTACTGCTAGGATTCTACTATTTTCTCATTAGTTGAGATTGCTCACTATATCGTAACAGCAAATGTGACTGCAACCACAGTCTATTATATCTGTTAAAGCTCTATAAACAGCAGTTTTTACTGCTACAAATCCAATATTGTATAACACTCCTGATGATCCCCTGCTTGTGTAGCGAATGGGAGAAACGTGTAGAGTTGGCCTTGTAATTGGAGTTTTATCTATCTATTTCTCGGAGTTAACCTTAAAGGAACAGTGTCATCACAAATAATTTATTTATATGTTAAAGATGTTAGTGCCTTAATATAAACGTTTATTTACATTTGTGTGTTTGTGTTTTACTGTTTCTTATTTTCACACTTTTTCTTCCCTATGGGGGCTGCCATTTTTTGTTCCATTTCTGTGTGTGTCGATTAACGACACACACAGACATGGAATACGGCAGCCACAGTCCCATAGGGACTGCGAACGGCTCCCGTCCCATTGACTGCCGTGTACGGCGTCTGTGTGGGAACTGCGCATGCGCCGCTCCCACACAGTCCTATTCGAAATTGGCGCCGTCCGGCGCCATTTTCCTGTGGACCGGAAGTCGCGGCTGGACAGTAATATTACTACTTCCGGTCGCGGCTTCCGGACAAGTGCACATGGAACAGCGGCAGCAAAGGGAGCGGACGGGCCGCGGCGGCAGGAGCAGGTAAGCGATTTCAATGTATGTTAGTGTTTGTGTGTGTTTACTACTGCATGTAAACCTACTACACTGTGGGTTACCTCAAAAAATGGCGACACACAGTGTAGGAGGTTAAACCTTTCAAACCCCTCGTTTATCCCGGCACTAGCCAGGATAAAGGAGGGGGGGATGCTGAGAGCTCACTAGAGCGATAGCTTTTAACCCAATGTTGCAATGCTGCAATTTTGGGAACTAGCTCCAAACAGCTCCATCTAGTGACCAAAAATGGGTAGTATTATAAATTTGAAAAAATTTATAATATTTCCTGACTCGCGAAAAAAATAAAAAAAATTTGAACAATGTTTAATCACCCACACACTAAATGTTTAAATTTAAAAAAAAAAACATGTTTTTGGGGCGACACCATGCCTTTAATTGAGAAAATATAGCACTACAGCAATTGTCGTTGAGTGAATAAGTGAAAGTGTTTAGCAATTATCAGCACAGTGTGTACAGTGTGGATGGGAGCCAGGTCCCCCTCAGTCTCATTTGCTTTCAACCACTGTGGTGTATAATCAATTATTAGCACAAATTGTGATAGTAGATATTTTTTAACTTAATTTAGTTACTTATGCAGCAAGATTAACACACCCTTGTCCCTGGTTGACTAACAAAACTGCATATTATTATCTCTTGGTTGCAAACATATCAAGACACTCTGGGTGTTCTAGTGTCAAATTATTGCACTAAGTTACTAAACAAGTCACATCAATCGGAACGTACATGAAAGCCACTATATTTTAAATGTCATTAAAAGTTATATCTTAATTTACTTATATCCATTCCAATTTCTTTCAGGGAATTATTTTTGACACAGTGGACTTATCCACTACTCCGTGATAAACAAGAATAAATGAGTTATTCTGTATTTTGTTTACTTTAATATTATGCATTTTAAAATTTGCAATGAAATTTAATTTTAAAGTTGTTTCTCCCTTAGGAAACCCCTTTCTATATAGTAAGAAGGCAATAGAGGGGTTTCCCATATTGGTAACTTAGTCTAAAGTCCCGTCCTTAGCATTTTTGGGGCCCAGACAAAGGGTTAATGGTGGGGCCCCCGTGCACTTCCCAAAAATAACCAATGTTGTAAGAATTCTATCGTACAGTATAGCAAATAAAGAAATATATGAATTGCATAAAAGGTTTACTAGTCACTGATCTGTTAACCCCTTCCCACCCAATCACATACAGTAACGTCATCGGCTGCATCTACGTGGTTTCTAGCCTGTCGGCATCCATGCGCCGCGGTCACCAGTGGTTGCCATGGCAACCAGAGGCCTAACAATGACCCAGAGGGGGGCCTTAAAGGCTTACTATTAGGGCCAAGAAGATGGCGCAGGCTCAGATGCTGAGCCTGCACCATCATCTGCGGGTGTCAGCTGATCGTTACAGCTGACACCCTGATGTAACAGTCGGGACTGGAGCTAGTCTACGATCCGGCCGATTAACCCCTTAGATGCAGCTATCAAAAGCGATCGCTGCCTCTAGGTGGTTAGATCTAACCTGATGATTGCTAAGGCAACTGGAGGCCTAACAATAGCCTCCTGGTCTGCCTAGTACGGAAGTCTTTTAGGCCCCATCCGCAGGTAAAGCCTAACAGGCTTGCTGTAAGTGAATAACTGACAGCTCCAATACACTGCACTATGTGGGTAGTGCAGTGTATTAGAATAGCCATCAGGGCTTCATGCCTTCAAGTCCCCTAGTGGGACAAAAAAAAATTATTAAAGTGTAGCTAAACGTTTAACAAACTTCTGACATGTCATAGTGACATGTTAGAAGTTTTGATTGGTTGGGGTCCGAGCACTGAGACCCCCACCAATAGCTAAAACTAAACAGCTAAAGCGCTCGTGTGATGGATGAACGGACTTAATAGAAAGTCTATGAGCCCATACACCGATACATCAGATTTCCGGAAAAAGCTGAACAGAAACTAAGCGGCTGAGTGCTCACACGAGCGCTTCAGCTGCTTCGTTTCAGCGATTGGTGGGGGTCTCAGTACTCTGACCCCCACGAATCAAAACTTCTGACATGTCACTATGACATGTCAGAAGTTTGTTAAACGTTTAGCTACACTTTAAAAGAAAGTTAATGAAAATGTAAAAAAGTTTCGTTAAAAAAAACAAAAACTGCCTTTTTTTCCCCATTATAAGCCTTTTATTATAGGAAAAAACTGAAAACATTAAAAAAAAAAAAAGTACACATATTTGGTATTGCTGCGTCCGTAACAACCCAAACTATAGAGATATCACGTTATTTTCCACACACGCAAAACAACGTAAAAAAAAAACAAATAAAAAACAATTACAGAATCGCTGTTTGTTGGTTACCACCCCTCCCAAAACAGAATAAAAAGTGATCAAAATGTTGCATGCACCCCAAAATTGTACCAATAAAATCTTCAGCCTGTCCCGCAAAAAAAAGCCCTCCCACAGCTTTTTTGACAGAAAAATAAAAAACGTATGGCACTCAGAATATGGTGATAGAAAAAATAAAATTATTTAAAGTAAAAGTGATTTTATTGTGTCAACGTTGTAAAATATGAAAAAATACCTATACATATGGTCTCGTCGTAATCGTATCGACCCGCAGAATAAAGTAATTGTCACTTATAGCGCACAGTAAATGGCGTAAAAAAATAGAATACAAAACGTTGTCAGATTTGCTTGTTTTTGGTCACCTTGCTTTCCAAAAAATGGAATAAAAGTGATAAAAAAAATGCATGTACCCCAAAATGGTACCAATTAAAAATACAGATTGTCCCACAACAAATAAGCCCTCACACAGCTGAGGTGGAGAAAAAATTAAAAAGTACTGGCTCTGAGGATATGGCGACACAAAATGTTCAGATCCTTCTACAAGGGGGATAAGATTGGGCACCATTTATCAGACACTGGCTACACATCTGCGGATTATTATTTATTTACAGCATTATTATACCCTCAGAGTATGCCCAGATGTACTCCGCACAGCTTACATAAGCCCTCAGAGCCCTGCAATTGTCAGCCAATGCTGCAAAAATGGAGTCACTTCTCAGGGGTATCCACTGTACTCTTGTACCCCAGGGGCTCTGCAAACGCGACATGGCACCCGTACACCAATCCAGCAAAATCTGCGCTCTAAAAGCCAAATCGCGCTCCTTCTATTTTGAGCTCTGCCATGTGCCCAAACAGCAGTTTAGGGCCACACATGAGGTAATGCCATACTCAGGAGAAATTGTGTAACAAATTGTGTGGTGCTTTTTCTCCTATTACCCCTCGTGAAAATATAAAATTGGGAGCTAAATCTACATACTTTTCATTTTCACTGCCTAGTTCTAATAAAATCTATGAAACACCTGTCGGGTCAAAAGGCTCACTACAACCCTATATAAATGTCGTGAGAGGTGTTGTTTCCAAAATGGAGTCATTTCTCAGGGGTTTCTACTTCACTGGTACCTCAGGGGCTCTTCAAATGCGACATGGCGCCTAAAAACCAATCAAGCAGAGTCTGTATGCTAAGTAGCGCTCCTGCCATTCTAAGCCCTGCCTTGTGTCCAAACAGACGTTTATAACCACATATGGGGTGTCACGTTGGGTTTGTGGCCCCACTGGGCCTACCGCTTTCACGGTAAGGCAGCTGGCCAACAGGGCACAGGTCACAGTCTATAGTTTGTGTAGTGTACCTGTGGCAGCTCAGACAGAAGCAAGGCAGGCTCAGCTGGGACTAGGCAGCAGGTAGACGTCAGGCGTGGAGTAGCAGGAGAGGCGTGGAATACAGCACGACTACAGCTCAGCACGGCACTTGACCAGGATAGCACGGGATACAGGATACAGGTACGGGGAACCCTGGGAACTGGAAAACACTAGACCATTTGCATAGACAAACTTCGGGTATGACAACAAGGCTCAGGCATGGGAGGAAGGGGCTGGACCCTTCTTATAGCCCAGGATGCTCTGGGAGCAATCCGCTCAATCTCCCACCTGCGTGCGCTTTGGATTCTTAAGTCTGGACTTAGCTCGCGAGTGCACCCTGGTGGTCACTGTGGAACAGGAGGGCCGTATGTGCAGACATCTCTAGACAGAAGGGCGTCGACTGGATGGAAGGAGTTCGTGGTCAGCGACCACGGATGTTACATGGGGTATTTCTGTACTCGGGATAAATTGCTTTACAAATGTTGGGGTGATTTTTCTCCTTTATTCCTTGTAAAAATTAGAAAATTCTATGTTTTTTCCGAAAAAAAGAAGTAGATCTTCACAGACTAATTCCAATAAATTCAGCAAAAAAGCTGTGGGGACAAAATGCTAACTATACCCCTAGAAATATTTCTTGAGTGGTGTCGTTTCCAAAATAGGGTCACTTCTGAGGGAGTTCCACTGTTTTGATCCCTCCAGTGTGTTGCAAACGAGACATGGCACCGAAAACCATTCTAGCAAAATCTGCACTCCAAAATCCAAATGGTGCTTCTTCCTTTCTGAGCAATGCCGTGGGTCTAAACAACAGTTTATTAACACATATGGGGTATTGCCATAATCGGGAGAAATTGATTTATAAATGTTATGCTGCTTTTTCTCCTTTATTCCTTGTAAAAATTAGACAATTTTATGTTTTTCTGAAAAAAAGGAGATTTTCATCTTCACAGACTAATTCAAATAAATTTAGCAAAGACACTGTGGAGTCAAAATGCTAACAATAGCCCTAGATACATTCCTTGAGGGGTGTCATTTAAAAAATTGGGTCACTTTTGGGGGGTTTCCACTGTTTTGGCACCACAAGCCCTCTTCAAATCTGACATGGCACCTAAAATATATTCTAAAAAAAAGGGAGGCCCCAAAATCCGCTAGGTGCTCCTTTGCTTCTGAGGCCTGTGCGTCAGTCCATTAACACATGTGGGATATTTCTAAAACTGCAGAATCTGGGCACTAAATATGGAGTTGTGTTTCTCTGGTAAAACTTTGTGTTACAGAATTTTTTTTTTATTACAAATGAATTTTGGCAAAACAAATGAAATTTGAAAAGGTCACCTTTGCTTTGCTTTAATTCCTGTGAAATGCCTGAAGCGTTAAATCACTTTCTGAATGCAGTTTTGAATACTTTGAGGGGTGCAGTTTTTCAAATGGGGTGTTTTATGGGGGTTTCCAATATATGGGCCCCTCAAAAGCCACTTCAGAACTGAACGGCTCCCTGTTAAAATAGCCTTTTGACATTTTCTTGAAAATGTCAGAAATTGCTGCTAAAGTTCTAAGCCTTGTAACGTCCTAGAAAAATAAAAGAATGTTCAAAAAACGATGCTAACATAAAAGTAGACATATGGGAAATATTAACTAGTAACTATTTTGTGTGGTATTAGGGTATGTTCACATGGCCTATTTTGGCTGTTTTTCGGGCCGTAAACGCCCGAAAAACGTCAGAAAAATCGGAAGCAGAATGCCTCCAAACATCTGCCCATTGATTTCAATGGGAAAACGGCGTTCTGTTCTGATGGAGCGTTTTTCGCTGCATTTTTTTACGCGTAAAAAAACGACAGTGAAAAAGAAGTGCAGGACACTTCTTGGGACGTTTTTGGAGCAGTTTTCCATAGACTATTGAAAAAAAGCTCCAAAAATGGCCGTAAAAAACATCGCGAAAAATGCTGTGAAAATCGCGAGTGGCACAAAAAACTTCTGAAAATCAGGAGCGGTTTTCTCTTGAAAACAGCTCCGTATTTTGAGACATTTTCGACTCTGCATGTGAACATACCCTTACTGTCTGTCTTACAAGCAGATAAATTTAAATTTAGAAAAATGCTAATTTTTGCCAATGTTCTCTAAATTGTGGTGTTTTTCACAAATAAGGAATGAATTTATTTACCACATTTTTCCACTAACATAAAGGCCAATATGTCATGAGAAAACAATGTCAGAATCGCTTGGATAGGTAAAAGCATTCCAAAGTTATTACCACATAAAATGACACGGCAGATTTGAAAAAATGGGGCTGGTCCTGAAGGCAAAAATGAGCTTGGTTCTGAATAAAGAATAAAGCAGCAAATAAATAATCAAATGAACAGCGTGGGGGCCCCCTATTACTTAACCAATCCCAGGACTACACAGCCCGGACTGATTGTCACTGGAACAGGTGGACCAATAGCGTGGGTCAGCTTGTTAAAGGGAAACCAGTCATCAGGTTTCCTGGCAAGGCACTAGTTAAGGATTTGTGGGGATGCACTTGCTGTCCACTTGATCTATTCATTTCATTAACACATAATATGCTTAGCTACAGAGCCCATGCAGACAGTATCACACATGATCTATTTAGATACAGGGCCCCAGTAGAGAGCATGACACATGATAGGCTTAGATACAGGGCCCCAGTAGACCGTATCACACAATGGGCCCCAGTAGACAGTATCACACAATAGGCTTAGATACAGCCCACAGGAGACAGTAACACACACGATATGCTCAGATACATGACCCCAGCAGACAGTGTCACACATGATAGGACCCAAGCAGACAGTATCACACATGCATAGTTTCCAACAGTCCCGAACTTACAGAGACAGTATCAGCAAATGAATGTCCCGACAACTATCATATTCAATTGTATCTGCGTTCTCAGGATGCAGATACAATTGAATATTATGGAAGAGCAGGAAACTATCCGCTCCCTGCTCTGCCATTCAATTATCCAGAAGCGGAATCCCCGGCCAGAGAGTTGCCGATGCTCTGGCCGGCGATTCCGCTCCTAGAGGTATTTCCTGACATCACCATCCATATATGGACAGCAACGTCAGTGGCTCCTCCAGAATTCCACTCCTAGAGCTAGCCCCTGACGCCACTGTCCATATTTGGACAATGACATCAGGAGCTCCTCCAGGAGAGGAATCCCCGGCCAGAGTGCTGCTGACGATCTGACCGGGGATTCCACTCCTAGAGGAGGCCCCTGACATCACAGTCCATATATGGACAGTGACGTCAGGGGCTCCTCCTGGAGAGGAATCCGTGACCACAGCGTCGGCAATGCTCTGGCCAGGGATTTCGGTCCAGGAGCACCTGATGTCACTGTCCATATATGGACAGTGATGTCAGGGGCTACCTCTAATAGTGGAAACCTGACCAGATCGACGGCAACACTCCTAGAGGTAGCCCCTGATGTCACTGTCCATATATGGACAGTGATGTCAGGGTCTCCTCCAGGAGAGGAATCCCTGGCCAGAGCATTGCTGACACTCTGGCCGGGGATTTCACTCCTAGAGGTAGCCCCTGATGTCACTGTCCATATATGGACAGTGACGTCAGGGGCTCCTCCAGGAAAGGAATCCCCGGCCAGAGGGTCGGCAATGCTCTGCCTGGAGATTCCACTTCTAGAGGGAGCCCCAATGGAGTTATCTACAGGGAGGGGGATGTAGAGGTGTGTGGTACTATCGACAAGGGGGTGTGTGGCACTATCTACAGAGGGCACTGTGTCATTATCTACAGAGGGCACTGTGTCATTATTAACAAAGAGCACTGTTTTATTAACAGAGAGCACTATGGTATTCTCTACAGAGGGCACGGCACTTACTACATGGGGCACTGTGGCACTATATACAGAGGGCACTGTGGCATTATCTATAGAGGGCACTGTGGCATTATCTACAGAGGGCACAGTGGCATTATTTACGGGGGTGTGGCACTATCTACAGAGGGCACTGTGGCATTATCTACAGAGGGCAATGTGGCACTATCTGCAGAGGGCACTGTGGCACTATCTAAAAAGTGGCTGTGTGGCACCATCTACAGTGTGGCTCTATCTACAGGGGAGCTTTCTGGCTCTATCTACAGGGGGTGTGGCACTATCTACAGAGGGCACTGTGGCATTATCTACAGAGTGCCATGTGTGGCAATATCTACAGTGAGCAGTGTGAGACACTATCTACTGGGGGCAGTGTGGAGCACAATCTACAAGGGGCACTGAGTGTGGCACTATCTACGCTGGTTTTTACGCTACCAAAAGTGGTTAGCACATATCACCTAGCCCTAGTGATAAAGTGAGACATCACCTGCCTGTAAACAACCGGATAACCAGAGATAGATACTGGCCACTATAATAGTAGTCAGCCAAACTAGTGCAGAAATGTTTGTTCCCTTATTTGTATGCAGAAATTCTGGGAAGAAAGCCATGTCCCATTTGCCACTCACAGCAGATAAGCCACTCCCTCATAAGAAACACCCAAAGAAGCCACATCCCCAGGTGCCCCTGGAGAACAATTTCAAATGTTGGCAACTATGCACATGATAGGCTTAGATACAGGGCCCCAGAAGACAGTAGCCCCAAATCGCTGAAGATGGTACGTATGTAGCGAAACATGTCGAGGGGGCTGACCACTTTTTAATACAATGTGTTAGCTGACAGACTATTAACAGCAGATATAGTTGATGCAGCACACCTTAGCTGTTAGGTCTAAGACTAATAGATTGCTAACAAATATACTAACATTCAGGCACTGTGCTATACAGGGCACTCACTGTCAGCCTCACATTGGTTATTTTAAATATGTGTGGTTGCTTTATTTTGTACTAAATCAGAATTAATAAAAGTTATATTTTAAATTTCGTTAGATGGGTAGTCAGAAAATAAGGGCTTCTCTTGTGTCTTGGCAAATTGTATATAGAAATTGTTCATGTGCCCGCTGACTACAAGGGTCCCCCTCATGCCCTGTTGCCAGAAGACAGTATAACACATGATGGAATTAGATACAGCAGCTCAGCAGACAGTATCATACATAATATGATAGGATACATGGCTCAGCAGACATCACACATGATCAGATTAAATACACAGGTCCACAGACAGTATCACACATGATAGGCTTAGATACAGGGTCCCAACAGACAGTATCACACATGATAAGCTTAGATACAGGGCCCCAGCAGACAGTATCACCAGTGGCGGATTAAGTAGACCATGGGCCCTGGGCTGTTACCCAAACTTGGGCCCCCCTTCCTCACCGTAACTATTTTTAACACTACCTTTTTGGGCAAGCATTAACAGTGTTACGATTCCCCTTGTCACAGCGCGGTGTCCCTACATACTGACAGGATCACACTGTGCAGGGACACAACCTCCTGACAAGGGGAATTGTCTATCAGTCCTGGACCGCAGAAAGACTTTTTGTGAAATACAAGGATTTCCTATAATAAACATGTCAGGAGAGGTGACAGATTCTCTATAAATCTAGTGACTCACAGGTGACGACGTCTCAGATTCTAGTAGTTTTTTTCCTCTTTTCTTCTCCATCCGGTCCAGCGCTCATGACGACTTCTCCCGGCCATGACTCATTTCTGCAGAATTTGCCACTTAGACGTCTCCTCACTTTTCCAACATTTCCACACCTATAAACGAAAATAAAGTTATCATGGTGCCACATAGTGTACCCCTAAATATAATAGCACCAAACACTGCGCGCCTGAATATAATACCACACACTGTAAAACACCATACACACAGCCCCCTGTACATAGTGCCACACACAGCCCCTGTAGATATTACACACCCCCATAGATATCGCCATACACAGCCCCCTCTATATATCACACATCCCCCTCGTAGAGAGCGTTACACACAGCCCCCTATAGATAGTGCCATACAGCCCCCCTGTAGAGAGCGCCACACAGCCCTCCCCCTCTTGTAAATAGCACCAAAAAGCCCCCCCTATAAAGAGCGCCACACACATACCACGGTGGATAGCACTACACAGCCCCCCCTTGCCTCACAGCGCTCCCCCTTGTATATAGTGCCTCACAGCGCTCCCCCTTGTATATAGTGCCTCATAGCGCTCCCCCTTGTATATAGTGCCTCACAGCGCTCCCCCTTGTATATAGTGCCTCACAGCGCTCCCCCTTGTATATAGTGCCTCACAGCGCTCCCCCTTGTATATAGTGCCTCACAGCGCTCACCCTTGTATATAGTGCCTCACAGCGCTCCCCCTTGTATATAGTGCCTCACAGCGCTCCCCCTTGTATATAGTGTCACACAGCGCTCCCCCTTGTATATAGTGCCACACAGAGCTCCCCCTTGTATATAGTGCCACACAGCGCTCCCCCTTGTATATAGTGCCACAAGGTTATGTACACATTTAAAAACTTTATATTATAATTATATATATATATATATATATATATATATATAGTATGTCTGTGTATCAGTGTGATTGATTGATTTTATTAAAAAATATTTTTACTTTTTGAGATACGGCTGCTTTGTATCCTGTATCCGTCAGGTCAGCAGGACTGACGGGATCAGTGACACGCAGGATCCACCTCAAATCTATCACATCTAAGATTATAATTTAGCGCAGGGCCCGTTTCACTGATCCCGTCAGTCCTGCTGACCTGACGGATACAGGATACAAAGCAGCTGTATCTCAAAAAGTGAAAATATTTTTTAATAAAACGTAATTACAAAGTTGCACCAAACACACATTTTTATTAAAAAAAAATAAAACCGACGTTATTTTTGCGACGTTTTTTCCGTAGACAATGCAGGTTTCGTTTTTTATCGTTTTTATGCACACATTTTTTGCCATTTTAGAATTTTTATTCATAAAGTTTGAAAATAATAGTAAAAAAAGAAGCTTTTTTACGTTTCAGCTATTTTTTTTTGGTAATAACATTGTTTTACCCTAAAATAGACCTTTTATCTGTGATCGTCATTGTCTACCGTAAATTTTAATATATTACATGTCTATATTAGGGTAATTGGGTCAGCGCTAGCGTTACAACAATGATTGGCGGGGGGGGGGGGAACGTTTTTTTTGGGGTGGGTATTTTATGTGTATTTATTATTATTTATTTTTTTTGCACTTTATTATTTTTTATTACTATGTTCTGATCCTCAAAGGTCAAAAAAGACCTTTGGGGAACTTTATATCTACTTTCTCTTTGTTTTACACCATGTTTTTCCACTGTAACTGGAGCTGCACAGCAGCCCCAGTTACAGGGGAAATCAGCCCTCTCACAGTGACGATTGTCACTAATAGGGCTGTGCTGGGTCTAGTAAGACCCAGCAACAGTCTGCCACTAACGGCACCCGGCGATCATGTGACCTGTCACATGATCACCGGGAGGAATAGAGACTGCGCCGCTGCTGCTGTCTCTATTCCTGTACACAAGCGTTCATTGAACGCTGTGTAAGAAGACATCTGAGAAGACAGAAGCAGCGAAAGCTGCTTCTGTCTTCTCCTCAGGGTCCCCGGCAGTCACTGACAGCCGGAGACCCGACATTCAGCTGCCCGATCGCGCGGGCAGCAAGTTAAAACCCGAGCCGTAGAAAGTCTATGGCTCGGGTTTTAAGCACCCGTCCCTGACCGCTGGCCGTAAAAATACAGCCAGCGGTCGGGAACCAGTTGGGCAGGAGGATAATCCTGTACTGACCTCAGCGCCGGTGACCGCCCGCCGGCTCTTCTCTTGCTGCTTTGGAGTAACAGAACAGCCGTCCGTCGCTGTTCTGTTACTCAATGGCGGCGGCCCGCACTGTCAGGGAGGCGTGTCCTACCCCTGGATCCCGGCGAATTCCCTGCTCCTCCCCATCTTCGGCCGTTAGCAGTGCTAGCGCGCTGAATAGATTTACGAGATAATGTGCGTTTCGGGCTGCCATGGGCCCCCTGGAAGCCTCGGGCCCCGGGCGGCCGCCCGAAACGCCCATATGATAATCCGCCACTGAGTATCACACATGATAGGCTTAGATACCCGGTGTCACGATTTGTGGGTATGTGGACCCACTAGGCCGCACCGCCTTTAGCAGGGAGGCAGATGGCCAAACAATACAAAGTCCAGCACAACGGTACCTGAATAGTCCAGACAGTCGCAGTGGCTAAGCATAGATGGAACTTTGAGGGCAGAGGATGCCACACATGGCAGAGGATATAAGGTGTGGCAGATGACACCAGACGTGGTGTACGACGGCAGGCGTGACTGATAGCAGAACACGACTCCAACACTCGATAGGGCTCAGGAACCAACACAGCACAGAATACAGGAACAGGTAGTAGGGCACGGGAACAGGATGAAACTGAGGGACCATTTGCTAAGACTAACATGGGAAATACAAATAACGCTCAGGCAGGGAGTGAAAAGGGAAGGGCCCTTTTTATAGTCCGGGACAAAGCTGAGCAGAGCGGAAGTGAGTGCTGGCGTCTCCTAGGAAGGAGATGCTGGCCAGCACTCGCAGATCCATGGCAGAGGCCAAGGGGTGAGAAGAAACGGCGGTCCACGGCCATGGACACTACACTGGGTACCAGGAGACAGTATCTTACAGCAGACAGTATTACATGATAGGTTCTAGATACATGCTTGCAGGAAACAGAATCACACATGAGAGGCTTAGATACAGGGGCCTGGCAGAGTTTATTCCTCATATACTTACCCAGTCACCGCTACTAAGTTGGGTTCTCTTCACTTTTGCTATCTGCGACGCGCGTACAACATTCTGTAAATAAACCGTGTCAGGAACCAGTGATCTGCCTGGAGGTGAAGCGGACCTGACTGAGGAGCCCTGAATGGGCAAGTACATGGAGGCCCTGATGAAGATGGGGTGGCAAGTGTGGAGCCTGAGTTGCGCAGGGTCCTCGGCACAGGCCTCGTTTGCCCTGTCTATAGGACAGTCCTATCCCGCTACATCACATACAAGAGATCTTTTCTCCCATATGTCATTTTAGATCAAAAGGAATATCAGCGCAACTAAAGGGAGAGGAGAAGCATTATATATTATTTCCAAGAATCTAAAAAGATGTACGATAATTGATGTAATAGGGGCCTTGGTCATAGAAAGAGTTTTGCATTGTGACTGCAATATCAAAGCTGAGAAAATAAGAGAAAAAATATAATAGGAGACTATACAGATCCCTTAATAAAAGGCCAGGTGGTACATTACGCCCTGACCCTACATGGTGCTGGGAATGTACCTCTTTATAAAGGTCTCATGCACATGACTTCGCATGCAGATTGCCTACCGATCCGTTACATGTGCTGTCATGTGGTACCGCTGTGAGGCAGCATAGTTACACCTACAAGAAATGTTTTTAAGCGAGAATACATCTGTAATATGGCATGCAATGAAAGACACATTTTTTTTCTTTTGGATTACATATGAATCTACGTTCCTCTGTATGAAGTTGGAGGCGCATGACAGAATAGGCCCATAAATTTATACAACATGAATCTGTGAACAGTCATGTACAAGAGGCCTAGAGGTAGTTCCTGACATCACTGTCCATATATGGACAGTGACGTCAGGGGCTCCTCCAGAAGAGGAATTTCCGGCTAGTGTATCGACAATGCTCTGGCTGGGGAGTCCACTCCTAAGAAAAAAGAAGCTTTTTGGCCACTAAATAAACAACTTCCATCAGTCCCCTATGCACAGATAACTAAAAGACAATTAAAGTGTTGTCCATCCAGGTGGCTTCTTTTAATAAAAATGTTTACAAATCAGTAGTGGGACCATCATTAGCCTTGCACCCTAGCAGAAAGGGAGTTTTAAGAATAATACACCTATATATATATATATATATATATATATATATATATATATATATACACACACACACACACACACACACACACACACACACACACACACACACATATACATCCTGAGCATTGCTTAAAAAGCAAGACCCAAAAACTCCCACAAATAAGACCAAAAAATGTCACAGCTCAAAAAATCCATATACCATACAGACCAAATAGTACACTCTATTCATTTATACACTACTCCCCTACAAATATATACAAAAAGTTAAAACACCTAATTAAAATCAACCTCAGGTGAGAATAACTACAACCCCAGTCACATGAATATCAATATATGTGATAATACTGTCTCTTTACACCTAGGATCTTGTTCTAGATATTGAAACTAGTTTGATGAGCCATTATCACATATATTGCGACTTGATATTTGTCTGTAGTTGTGGTGGTTTTCACCGGAGGTTGTTTTTAATTATGTTATTTTAACTTTTTGTATATATTTGTACGGAAGTAGTCTGTCCAAATTTACGGTTTAATAAAGATTATAATTTTTGGCCATATACACACAATGGTCTTACAAACCTCGATTTGTATGGAACCGTATTGTGGCAGTAATGTTATCCTATACAGTTTTCTGCACCTCCCTGTTTCAGCATATGTTTGTAAGGTTTTTTTGTACACACTGTTTTTTACTATATAAAAAAACAAATTATGCCATGCTCCATCAGGTGCTGTATGGGTGCCAGATTTTCACATAGAAGTTAATGGATATGGAATATTGCATCCCTGCATTTGGAGTTAAAACATCCATAAAAGTATCAATTTTCTTTCCTAAACTTTATATGGCAGCTGTATAGAAAACTATATGGAGATAAACACTAATAAATATGTCACAATATGGAACCTAAGGGTATGATCACAGGTCTTATTTTCTGCCATTTTTCGGGCCATAAACGGCCTCCAAATTGGCAGCAGAACGCCTCCAAACATCTGCCCATTGATTTCAACAGGAAATACGGCGTTCTATTCCGCCGGGGCGTTTTTAAGCGGCCATTTTTCAAAACGGGCGCTTTAAAAAATACCTGCGAAAAAGGAAGTCATGTCACTTCTTGAGCCGTTTTTCATTGACTCTATAGAAAAACAGTTCCAAAAACGGCAGTGAAAAACGCGAGTTCCCTTGAAAACAGCTCCGTATTTTCAGACGTTCTTTTACTAACCGTGTGAACATACCCTAAGGGTATGTTCACACGCACTATTTACGGACGTAATTCAGGCGTTTTACGCCTGGAATTACGGCCGAAAATACTGCTTGAAAGAGTCAGCAAACATCTGCCCATTCATTTGAATGGGTTTTACGATGTACTGTGCAGACGGTCATTTTTTTTACGCGCCGCTGTCAAAAGACGGTGCGTAAAAAAAGATGCCTGTGTCAAAGAAGTGCATGTCACTTCTTGGGACGTAATTGGAGCAGTTTTCCATTGACTCCATAGAAAAACAGCTCCAATTACGTCCGTAACGGACGCTGCGAAAAACGCCTGCACATGCCATTACGTCTGAAATTCAGGAGCTGTTTTCGCTTGAAAACAGCTCTGTAATTTCAGCCGTAACGGACATGCACGTGTGAACATACCCTAACAGTTAACAAATGCAGTTTGCGCATTAGTACAGATTGCCACATGGTACTGATTTTTCATACGGCCATGTGCATGATCATTTTCCAGAATTAGAAAATGATGGCTACATTCTTTCAAAAACAGCACCACACCTCTCCACTGGTTATTTGTGGTATTGCAGCTCAGCTGTATTTACTTTAGAGGATCTGTCACCAGTTTATTAATTCCCTATCTCCTAACTAATCTAATAGGTGCTGATCACTAATGTGTCATTTGTTTTCAAAAACATTTATTATTTGCAAAGTTATGAGCATTTTTCTAAATATGCTAATGTGGCTCTAATCGTCAAATAGGAGGAGACTCTTTCTTTTCACTCTGGGCAGTGTAATGTTTTCTGTATGACGCTGTCCAATCAGCATACAGCTTCTCCCCCATCTCTGACCAGCAACACAGCGTGATCATATAGTATACACCTTCCATTCCCGACTGTGTTTTCAACTGGCGATATCTCCGGTTGTGTCACAGCTAGAACTGCGATCCTGGTGTCATATGAAAGATTAGGTGGTCCATAGCTGGAGATGTGCCTGTTTGAAGTGGTCCCCCTTCCCTCCAGCCTCAGTCTCTCACACTGTGTGAAGCAGCTTCATGCTGATAGGACAGTGTCAGAGGCTGTGAAGTAGCTCCATCTCAGGAGAATCGCTGCTGTTACCTCCAAGTTGTCTAACAAAGGCTCATTTACATATTTAGAAAAATGCTCATAACTTTGCAAATAAAAAAATTAATGGACAGCTGTGGCGCTATTTTTGAGTGAATGCAGCCATGTTTTTTTAATTCTGGAAAAACCCCACATCGTTTTTTCTACTTTTTTTTTAAATGACGTGGCGACATTTTTCATAAACAGCCAGATACAAAGCGGCAGCAGACTAGCAGCAGGCTGGGAAGGCCCACTGTTTTTGGCCCTTCCCACCCTAATAATACCAGCCTGAGGCCGCCCCAGTGCCGTACCATCACTACAGATCGTCGGGTACTGGATCGTACCCGGCTCTTCCCGCCACCCCTGGTGGCGATGGGTACCGGGGTAATAATGGGGGTTAGTGTTAGCTTTTTCACCAGCTAACACTAAGCCCCACCGTAGTAATGGACGCTGTCTATCAGCAGCCAGCAGCCATTACTAAGGCGGGAGTAATAAAGTTTAAAAAAAAAGAAAAAATATTTGATTGAAGTAAAAAAAAATAAAAAAAACACACAACCCTCGTTAACCATTTTATTGAAAATGAAAAAAGTAGTAATTGAAGTAGTCCTCGAATCCGAAGTAGTCCAACAACCAAACACGTAAAAAAAAAATTAAAAAAAAGTACAAACAAAAAAAAACATTAGTAATACATGTGGTAGGCTTAGATACATGGCACATGTGTGATATTGTCTGTTTGACCCTGTATCTATGCCTATCACATGTTAGGTTTAGATACAGGTCCCCAGCAGAGAGTAATCTTATACAGTGTAAGATTACGGTCTGATGGGGCCCTGTATCTAAGCCTACTATGTGGTAGGCTTAGATATAGGGCCCATCAGACAGGATCACACATGGACCATGTATCTAAGCCTACCATGTGTGATTCTGTCTGATGGGCACTGTATCTAAGCCTACCACATATTAGACTAAGATACAGGGCCCATGTGTGATCCGGTCTGACATCTAACCCCTCACCCTGTATCTCACCCCTATAGCTACGTCATTATTTGGCGATTGCCCAGGAGAACTAGGCCAAAGATCCGGGGCTTGGGTCCCGAGAGCCCGGTGCTAGTGACGCCACAGCTTTTATGATTTTATTCATTGGCAAGTAGAAATCTAAAGACTGCGAGAAATTCAAACATAAATTATGTTAAAATGTCACATTACATAAGAATCTTTGGATATGTTAGGACTCTCAGGTTGGTCACCCATGTAGCATATATTACATTTCTTTTAAAGTTCACACACACTACACCTCTAGGCAAGGAAAAAGATATAGGCGGTGTTGGATGCGTAATGATGTACACTTGTGGGTAATTGCATTTGTGGATTATATGGGTGTTGAGTGCCTGCTAAAACTTGTCGGTGTTCTTGGCAGGTTCTCTTCAATAACAGAGAAGTGCTCCCCTAGTGGCAGAGTATTGCCAACAGTCTCATGTCTATATTTGGCTCTTTGTAATAATTGCCTTCTGACATCAGCCGCATTGTCCCCAGGTGGTGAATTACAGCTGTTACTTATTTGAGGATCTAATATATTACTGCCTTTCTCACTATATGAAGTCAATTCATTCACGTCCATAGTTAAGTTTCCTTTTTTCTGAGTCATATGTAATTTAGATGATGTTACTAACACTAATAATTACGCCACCCTGAGCAGCTGTTTCAGTGCATTGCTCCCAAGGATACAGAAAATCAATATATTTTATTACATGCATTTTACAGGACTGCAGTTTGAAAATTCTGTCATTAGAACAAGTGTAAATTCATGGGTTTTATCAAAACTTAGTGTTTTATTACTTATGCTAAAATCTGTACTCTGAGATACAGTATTTTCCCCCTTAAGCTTTCATCCTGTTGGGGGGGGGGGGGGTGTGTGGGCATGTATGTATATATGTTTGCATGCATGTGTGTGTTTTAGATATGGATAATTAGTACCCCCAAGATCTAGAGGGAAGGCCAAGTGTGTATATATATATATATATATATATATATATATATATATATATATATATACACAGTGAAGGAAATAAGTATTTGATCCCTTGCTGATTTTGTAAGTTTGCCCACTGTCAAAGTCATGAACAGTCTAGAATTTTTAGGCTAGGTTAATTTTACCAGTGAGAGATAGATTATATAAAAAAAAAAAAAAGAAAATCACATAGTCAAAATTATATATATTTATTTGCATTGTGCACAGAGAAATAAGTATTTGACCCCCTACCAACCATTAAGAGTTCAGCCTCCTCCAGACCAGTTACACGCTCCAAATCAACTTGGTGCCTGCATTAAAGACAGCTGTCTTAAATGGTCACCTGTATAAAAGACTCCTGTCCACAGACTCAATCAGTCTGACTCTAACCTCTACAACATGGGCAAGACCAAAGAGCTTTCTAAGGATGTCAGGGACAAGATCATAGACCTGCACAAGGCTGGAATGGGCTACAAAACCATAAGTAAGACGCTGGGTGAGAAGGAGACAACTGTTGGTGCAATAGTAAGAAAATGGAAGACATACAAAATGACTGTCAATCGACATCGATCTGGGGCTCCATGCAAAATCTCACCTCGTGGGGTATCCTTGATCCTGAGGAAGGTGAGAGCTCAGCCGAAAACTACATGGGGGGGAACTTGTTATTGATCTCAAGGCAGCTGGGACCACAGTCACCAAGAAAACCATTGGTAACACATTACGCCGTAATGGATTAAAATCCTGCAGTGCCCGCAAGGTCCCCCTGCTCAAGAAGGCACATGTACAGGCCCGTCTGAAGTTTGCAAATGAACATCTGGATGATTCTGGGAGTGATTGGGAGAAGGTGCTGTGGTCAGATGAGACTAAAATTGAGCTCTTTGGCATTAACTCAACTCACCGTGTTTGGAGAAAGACCTATGACCTATGACCCCAAAGAACACCGTCCCCACTGTCAAGCATGGAAACATTATGTTTTGGGGGGGTTTCTCTGCTAAGGGCACAGGACTACTTCACCGCATCAATGGGAGAATGGATGGAGCCATTTACCGTCAAATCCTGAGTGACAACCTCCTTCCCTCCACCAGGACATTAAAAATGGCTCGTGGCTGGGTCTTCCAGCACGACAATGACCCGAAACATACAGCCAAGGCAACAAAGGAGTGGCTCAAAAAGAAGCACATTAAGGTCATGGAGTGGCCTAGCCAGTCTCCAGACCTTAATCCCATCGAAAACTTTTGGAGGGAGCTGAAGATCCGAGTTGCCAAGCGACAGCCTCGAAATCTTAATGATTTACAGATGATCTGCAAAGAGGAGTTGGCCAAAATTCCATCTAACATGTGTGCAAACCTCATCATCAACTACAAAAAAACGTCTGACTGCTGTGCTTGCCAACAAGGGTTTTGCCACCAAGTATTAAGTCTTGTTTGCCAAAGGGATCAAATACTTATTTCTCTGTGCACAATGCAAATAAATATATATAATTTTGACTATGTGATTTTCTGTTTTGTTTTTTTATATAATCTATCTCTCACTGGTAAAATTAACCTAGCCAAAAAATTCTAGACTGTTCATGTCTTTGACAGTGGGCAAACTTACAAAATCAGCAAGGGATCAAATACTTATTTCCTTCACTGTACACACACACACACACACACACACACACACACACACACACACACACACACACACACACACACACACTAAAGAGGCAGGCCATGCAGTTGCTATTGGGTCCCTGGAGAGGGGGGCCAAGCTGTAGGTTGTCCCATACCCTTTGCTACTGGGTGGAGGGAACCTGTACAGAACTCCCCTTTCCAAAGAAACTGCATTGCTAGCAAACCACAGCGGAGGGAACCGATCCAAGTGTCATTGGAATGAGGATGGAGCAGGAAACAATAGTAGGTGCTTCTGTCCTGGTTGAAAAAACTTGGTATTATATAAGGGTCCCTTTTCTTCTAGTAAGTACGCCACTAGGGAAGGCATTTTACTATTTTACATGTTTTTTATTTGTACTATATCCCAAGACCATGTCATCTGTTACTTGTTTCTAATCATCCTAAAGTGATTCATAGTAGTGTCACGGCAGATGGTAATGGTAGAAATGCCATTGCTCCTTTAAGAAATGTTAAAACTTCTCTCACACATTCATGGTGAATACTATTTAGCAAAATTGAAGATTAAGTTAAAGCACAATACTGCATATTTTGCACAAATTGTTATTTGTTTTACTGCTATGTTCTAATATCTAAATCTAAATTAAAAGTCACAGCACTCCACAAATTGTAGTGAATATAAATGATTTATCCACTCATGTCAATGCAATGTTCATCCCTGTTACAGGGCCATTTTCTCCTTTGACAGGGCTGAAACGTTGTATTGACATGGGTGAATAAATCACTTATAGTCACAGAAATGTGTGGAGTGCGGTGATTGTTTTACAGCTATTAGGACCCTGTATCAAGACCAAGTTCACTGGCACCCAGGAATAATTTTTTCTTGGAATATCTATCCGTCTATCTAGTCTATCTACACACACTGATCAGCCATAAAACCACTGAAAGCTGAAGTGCATAAAATTCATTATCTTACAATGGCACCTGTCAAGGGGTTGGATCTATTAGGCAGCAAGTAAACAGTCAGTTCTTCAAGTCGATGTGCTAGAAGCAGGAAAAATGGGCAAGCGTAAGGATCTGAGCGACTGTAACAAGGGCCAAATTGTGATGGCTACATGACTGGGTCAGAGTATCTTCAAAACGTCAGATCTTGTGGGCTGTTCCCGGTATTCAGTGGTTTGTACCTACAAAAAGTAGTCCATCAATGAAACTTGGGCGCCTATGACCCTGTCGTCGGTTCACTGGTTGTCCTTCCTTGGACTACTTTTGTTAGCTGCTAACCACAGAGTACCGGGAACACCCAATAAGACCTGCCATTTTGAAGATTCTCTGACCCAGTCATCTAGCCTTCACAAATGTTATGGCTGAACAGTGTATATAAAGTAAAAAGTAGGCAACACTAAGGATAAGGTAAAAAAAACAAAAAACGTATTACTTTATTCACCAATATGAAATGATTCGGCCCTGCTGAATGGGATATTCCTCATTATGTAGTATCTGTTCTACATACCAATAAAAAATGGGAACTCAGCACTCCAAGGTATTATGCAATAAGTTATATTTTATTTCACATATAGCAAAACATTTCGGTCTATACATTCGACCTTCTTCAGACACGGATTACGTCCGTGGATATGGATATGCGGCGCTTGCAACCTCGGTCGCTGTTAGGTAATGAGCGCCATTTCCTAACAGCGACCGAGGTCGCAAGCGCCGCATATCCATATCCACGGACGTAATCCGTGTCTGAAGAAGGTCGAATGTATAGACCGAAATGTTTTGCTATATGTGAAATAAAATATAACTTATTGCATAATAGTAGGGAGAAAGGGGATGGGAGGAAACCTGTTCCAATATCGCCCGGATCTTCCGCGACGGCACACGGCAGGTAATAGTAACAAAAGAAAGAAAAGAAATTGGAAACCGAGTTTCCCCACTTATACCACGCATCGCTGGATCCTTTCTTTCTTTTATTGCATAATACCTTGGAGTGCCGAGTTCCCATTTTTTATACATTGTCGTGGAAGCCTACTCACGCACCCTTGAAACACGGAGTGCTGCGGGATCAAGAAAGTACCTGTTCTACATACTAGCAATACATAAAAATGTAATGTGTACATGTGTGACCAAATATTTCAGCATCCACTTTCAAACATATAGTATCATTTAATACAATTTGTTCAATCATCTATAGAGCTATATGTGTAATACAAAGTATATACATACACACATAGTGTGTGTGTGTGTGTGTGTGTGTGTGTGTGTGTGTGTGTGTGTGTGTGTGTGTGTGTGTGTGTGTGTGTGTGTGTGTGTGTGTGTGTTTAGATCTATACACTGCTGCCACCTGCTGGCTTTGATATTCACATGTCCTGTCCTTTCATGGATAGTCTCATCTCCGCTGGTTCTCCTGAATGCAAATCACTTGGATTTGTTGCAAGTCTCAAACCTGGCAAAATGACTGTATCATAAAAAGTAATAATTCATATATAAGTAATATCATTCTATGGACAAATAAATATTTCTACATTTTAAGGTAGAAGCACAAGTAATAAGAACGGGTAAAGAAAACTAAAAATGACATCACACAGATACACAAGAAGTAGTACAGGCATAGACATATGCAGGAGAGTTCAGTCAAGGTAGAATGAAAAGGTAAGTAGTGGCTGCTCTGTGATGAAGAGTCTGTGGGACTGTGGGAACTATATTTATGATGATGGGAACTATAATACACTATCGGCACACATTGTCTGGGCAACGCATGGCACTTGCTGAGCACAGTACAGAATTAAGTGAGCACTGGTATTACATGGGCAAAATGAATAACTCCCTGCCCACATAGAGCTAAACAGCGGCCAAAGTATGGCAATATGTGGGTGCTGCTTGGCTAAAAGAGTAGACTAAAAACGTGTTTATAGAAAACCATTCAAAGTTGTAACAAAAAATGGTCATAGATAAACCTGGACTAGATTAGAGATCCTCTGAAAGAGACGGTCATTTTGAGAGGTTTTACTGTATTTGAAAAATAGATGCTATGGGCTAATGCTAGTGTCAGGAAAATAAAAATTCCTTATTATATGAAGAATAATAGGCTCCCAGGCGATTAGCCGCTGAGCCTGTTGCCAGGTAGGGGTTAACTTCGTTTCTGTCGGAAGAAGTGCAGGGCGGATTCCCCTCTTACCCCTCCTTGCGCTCTCTGTTCCCGGATTTGAGTGTAAGAGTGAGTGGGAAGGGGGGTGGTTATGCTAATAGGGGGGAGTTTATAACCTCATCACTCCCCCTGTACTTCCTCTTTGGCTGTGAAAATTTCTCGCCCTCCCTCCCAGGTTTACCGTGGTTGATGGGTGTGGTGTGTTTTGGTGTTTTTCTTTTACACTTTGGGATTGTTAAATTTTGGGTCTCCATTTATTGTCATAAAATAAAAGACATAACTAAAAAATAATAAGCGCATTCTTAAAAAAAACAAACATAAATACATAAGTAACTGCATAACAACCGAAAACACATAAGCGCATTATAAATAAAAATTAAAAAAAAGCGAACGTAAATACTGCTTTAATTTTCAATTTTGGTTTGTTTCATGTTCAATGCTTGATTTGTCATGTTTGTTTATGTCACAGCAGGCTGGCATTCAGGTTTTGTTGACCTCTGGTTTAGGTCATTGAGTTTTTGGATAATGTTATTTATAGATAAAGTTGTTTTATATTAACCTCTTCCCTCTTTCGCCACTTTTGACCTTCCTGAGAGAGCCTCATTTTTCAAATCTGACATGTTTCACTTTATCTGGTAATAACTTCGGAATGCTTTCACCTATCCAAGCGATTCTGAGATTGTTTTCTCGTGACACATTGGACTTTAAGATAGTGGTAAAATTTGGTCGATACATTCAGTATTTAATTGTGAAAAACACCAAAATTTAGCGAAAATTGCAAAAATCAGCATTTTTATAAATTTAAATGTATCTGCTTGTAAGACAGGCAATTATACCACACAAAATTGTTGCTAATTAACATCCCCCATATGTCTACTTTAGATTGGCATCGTTTTTTGAACATCCTTTTATTTTTCTAGGATGTTACAAGGCTTAGAACTTTAGCAGCAATTTCTCACATTTTCAAGAAAATTTCAAAAGGCTATTTTTACAGGGGCCAATTCAGTTGTGAAGTGGTTTTGAGGGGCCTACACAATACAAACCCCCACAAGTCACCCCATTTTAAAAACTGCACCTATCAAAGTATTCAAAACAGAATTTAGAAAGTAGAGGTGAAATGTACAAATATTTTTTTTTTTTCAGAAATTCATTTTTAATCCATTTTTTTTGTAACAGAAGGTTTTACCAGATAAATGCAACTCAATATTTATTGCCCAGATTCTGCAGTTTTAGGAAATATCCCACATGTGGCCCTAGTGCGCTTATGGACTGAAACACAGGCCTCAGAAGCAAAGGAGCACCTAGTGGATTGTGGGGCCTCCTTTTTATTAGAAAATATTTTAGGCACCATGTCAAGTTTGCAGGGCTCTTGTGGTACCAAAACAGTGGAAACCCCCCACAAGTGACCATATTTTGGAAACTACACCCCTTGAGGAAATTATCTAGGGGTGTAGTGAGCATTTTGACCTCACTGTTTTTTTTGCAGAAATTATTGGATGTAGGCAGTGAAAATTAAAATCTAAATTTTTTTCAAAGAAAATGTAGGTTTAGCTTTTTTTTTCTCATTTCCACAAGGACTAAAGGAGAAAAAGCTCCACAACATTTGTAAAGCAATTTCTCCCAAGTAAAACAATACCTCACATGTGGTCATAAACGGCTATTTGGACACACAGCAGGGCATAGAACGGAAAGAGCGCCATTTGGCTTTTGGAGCTCAAATTTAGCAGGAATAGTTTGCGCAGGCCATGTCGCATTTGCAAAGCCCCTGAGGAGCCAAAACAGTGGAAACCCCCCCACAAGTGACCCCATTTTGGAAACTACACCCCTTGAGGAAAATATCTAGGGATGTAGTGAGCATTTTTACCCCACAGATTTTTTGCAGAAATTTTTGGAACTAGGCAGTGAAAATGAAAATCTAAATTTTTTCAAAGAAAACGCAGGTTTAGCTATTTTTTTTTTAAATTCCCACAAGGACTAAAGGAGAAAAAGCTCCACAACATTTGTAAAGCAATTTCTCCCAAGTAAAACAATACCCCACATGTGGTCATAAATGGCTGTTTGGACACACAACATGGCTCAGAAGCGCCATTTGACCTTTGGAACTAGGATTTAGCTGGATATGTGTGTGGACGCCATGTTGCTTTTGGTATAATAAGGGGGTTAATGAAGCATTTACTTATTTATGGATGTATGGTACTCTTTGAAGCAATCCTTGATACACAGGCCTGGTTTTTCAGGGCAGGTTTCACAGTGGTAAATAGTGTCTTTTCTAATTCCCCTTTTGGAACACACTCTGCACCTTTTTTGTGTCCTTCCCTTCTTTGCAATTTGGGGCACTTCATTGGGGGAAATTTTGCCATGGTAGAATACGTGGACTATCGCTACCAGCAGATGTGCTTGGGTCCTCCCCTCCTGGTTCCCAAATAGAAGTGCCCTGATCACCACCTCTTGAAAGTTAAGGAATGTCCCTGTCCGGCCTGCACATCGGGATAGCACGTAAGCATTATACAATGCCACCTGTATAATGTGCACGGCCAGCTTTTTGTACCATGTCTTTGTTTTCCATAGGGCACTATAAGGCTTCAGTACTTGATCAGAGAGATCCACCCCGCCCATGTACTTATTGTAGCCCAGGACGCAATTTGGCTTCTGGGTCACTGTGGTGGTACCTCTTTCAGGGACAGGGGTGCTGCCGCTGACATCAATTGTGGTCAATATAACGACATCCCTCTTGTCCTTATATTTGATGAACAGCATGTTCTCGCTGCATAGTTCCCTGCTCTCACCCCTTCTGAGGCTTTGGCTAAGCAGTGTTTGCGAGAGGCCTCTCTGATTTTTGCGCACAGTATCGCATGCTACAGTACTTCAGGCAGAAAGGCACCTAAATAGTGGGATCAGGGGCGTAACTAGGAAAGACTGGGCCCCATAGCAAACTTTTGACTGGGGCCCCCCCTCCCCTGGGTGTCACACAACCCCCCCTTGTAGATAGTGCCTTTTTTACAGCCCCCACCTGTAGAGAACGCCATACAGCCCCCCTGTAGATAACGCCATACAGACCCCTTTGTAGATCTCTACAGGGGAAGCTGTATGGCGTTCTCTACAGGGGAAGCTGTATGGCGTTCTCTACAGGGGAAGCTGTATGGCGTTCTCTACAGGGGAAGCTGTATGGCGTTCTCTACAGGGGAAGCTGTATGGCGTTCTCTACAGGGGAAGCTGTATGGCGTTCTCTACAGGGGAAGCTGTATGGCGTTCTCTACAGGGGAAGCTGCATGGCGTTCTCTACAGGGGAAGCTGCATGGCGTTCTCTACAGGGGAAGCTGCATGGCGTTCTCTACAGGGGAAGCTGCATGGCGTTCTCTACAGGGGAAGCTGCAGGGCGTTCTCTACAGGGGAAGCTGCAGGGCGTTCTCTACAGGGGAAGCTGCAGGGCGTTCTCTACAGGGGAAGCTGCATGGCGTTCTCTACAGGGGAAGCTGCATGGCGTTCTCTACAGGGGAAGCTGCATGGCGTTCTCTACAGGGGAAGCTGCATGGCGTTCTCTACAGGGGAAGCTGCATGGCGTTCTCTACAGGGGAAGCTGCATGGCGTTCTCTACAGGGGAAGCTGTATGGCGTTCTCTACAGGGGAAAGCTGTATGGCGTTCTCTACAGGCGAAGCTGTGTGATCGCTGGCATTGACAGGGAGAACGGGGGACTGAAAGTCCCCTGAAGTTCTCCATGACTAACCTCTGACTTCCGGCGTCTGCTCAGCTCAATAAAAATGAAAGGAGCGCTGGTCACGCATGCGCACAAGCGCGACCGGCGCTCCATTAATTTCTACGGAGCTGCCGACTCAGACCCCGGAAGTCCGAGGTTTGTGATGGAGAACTTCAGAGGACTTTCAGTCCCCCATTCTCCCTATCAATGCCAGCAATCACACATGTATCCCCTATCCTGTGGATAGGGGATACATGTCTTTTGTTTAATGGCAGAGCGGGGAGATACCTCCCTGCTCTGCTGTAGTGTTCAGTGGCGTCGCGCTGTAGCAGCCATAGCGGCTGCTAGCGGAGCCTCCGAACATGGAGGGGCCCATGCCGGCGGGCGACACGGGCCCCCTCATGCCGCGGGCCCCGTAGCAGCCGCTACGGCGGTAGTTACGCCACTGAGTGGGATGCTGGTATAGAAGTTATCCACGTAAAGGTGATAACCCTTGTCCAGCAACGGGTGTATTAAATCCCACACTATTTTCCCACTAACTCCCAGGATGGGGGGGGCATTATTGGGGTTCAATAATAGAGTCCTTCCCTTCGTAAACCCTAAACCTGTGTGTATACCCAGATGTACTCTCACACAGTTTGTACAATTTAATTCCATTGCTTGCCCTCTTACTGGGCAGGTATTGGCGGAATTTAAGCCTCCCCTTAAAATGACCAAGGGACTCGTCTATGGAAATATATTTATCGGGGGTGTACACTTGTGAAAATTTGGTGCTGAAATGATCAATGACTGGACTGATTTTAAATAGACTGTCAAATGTGGGGTTGTTCTGGGGCGGGCACTGTGCATTATCATTATAATGCAAAAATTTTAAAATCGCTTCAAAGCGAGACCGGGTCATGGCCATGCGGTAAATTGGGGTGTTGTACAAAATATCCGCACACCAGTATTGCCTAATCTCTGGCTTCCTCACTAGTTCCATATGCAGCACAAGGCCCCAAAATGTCATCATCTCCGCTGCATCTACTGGGGTCCACCTATCAAATGATGAAGTGGGGTTTTGGGTCAAAAGATCGATTACTTACCGGTAATCTGTTTTTCAAGAACCTATGACAGCACCCCTGGAGAGACGTCCCATCCGCTGGACAGGAAACCTGAGGATATAAAATGGACACACCTCTCCACACACACACAGTCTTTACGAAGAACTCCGGATGAGAAGTAGTTTAGTTTGTATGTGTGTTTTTTTGGGGGTTTTTTTTGGTGAAAGTCCCTCACACCTTAATATGTACAATATTTACAGGGACGCTCAAATTAAGGGTAGCTATCCAGTTTATGAGGGTCATGTACTACAGACATGGGAGGGTAACAGCGGGGTGCTGTCATAGGTTCTTGAAAAACAGATTACCGGTAAGTAATCAATCTTTTACCTATTCACCTATGACAGCACCCCTGGAGATGTAAAATAGAAACCATTATTTCTAGGGTGGGACCACAGCTTGTAGTACCTTTCTACCGAAGGCCAAGTCAGAGGCTGTATGCAGTTGTAATCTGTAGTGTTTAAAGAAGGTGTGAGGAGAACTCCATGTGGCAGCCTTACATATTTGGTCTAGGGATACATCTGCTCTTTCTGCCCATGAAGCGGTTACGGCCCTAGTGGAGTGTGCCCCGAAGAATTCTGGGGGTTTGAGTTTTTGGTTTATGTAGGCTAGTCGTATGGCCTGCTTGATCCACCTTGCTATGGTAGCTTTGCTGGCTGCTGAACCCTTATTGTGACCCTGAAACTGGATAAACAAATTTTGTGATGATCTCAGATCTTGGGTAACCTTTAGGTACTGGACTAGACATCTTCTTACGTCTAGGCAGTTAAACTGTTGTTCCCTCTGATTCTTTGGGGAGTCACAAAAGGAGGGAAGGACAATGTCTTGGTTTAGGTGAAAGGGTGAAACCATTTTAGGAAGGAATTCTGGTAGGGTTTTTAAGATGACTATCATCTAGTAGTAGGGTATGTGGAGGAAAGGCAGAGAGGGCCTGGATCTCGCTCACTCTACGGGCTGATGTAATGGCTAATAGAAAGATCATTTTGAGTGTTAGCATCTTCCAGGAAATAGAGTCTATGGGTTCAAAGAGTGGTTTTATCAAAGCCTGGAGAACGAGGTTTAAGTCCCAGGGAGGAACTGGGGACCTTATCTGGGGTTTAAGTCTGCAGGCGGCCGCTAGGAATCTTTTGATCTAGGGGTGTTCTGCTCATTTAAAATTGAAAAAGGAACTTAAAGCCGAAATCTGAACTTTTAATGTAGTAGGCCTAAGGTTCTTTTTTAGTCCCGCCTGGAGAAAATCCAATATTAGGGGAATATCTGGATTGCTTAAAGGATTAACCTCCCTGCCTGCAAAGTTTAAGAATTCGGCCTTTCTATCCATAGGGTCAGACAAGGAGCCTAGGTCTTCAAAAGGAAGGGAGTGTTTCCTTGAGATCTTGGCTACTGGAGCGTCGAGCCTGGGGATGTTATCCCAGTCCCTGCATGCGTCTTCCTCAAAGGGATACTTCCTTTTGAGAAACTTGGGAATGCTTGTCTTTTTATCAGGAGTTCCCCATTCCTTTTTAATAAGGTTAGATATGTTCCTATGGATGGGGAAGGTTGTATTCTTTTTTGGTCCTAGCCCTTGAAACATAATGTCCTGGATGGTCCGTGGTTCTTTGGGGTCATCTATATTCATTATTTATACCCTATATGTATTATCTGTGTCCCACAATCGGTTGACGCTATTTTTTAACATTGTATGACTCATAATTTTTAATCTTGTTTGTATCTATCTGTTAATAAAATGAACTTCTATTTATTCGTTCTATTTGTATTAGTTTTTTGACTATTCGCTATAGGTTCTCTGTATATTCATAGTCGCCCTGACCGTTTTTAGGAGTAGGTCAACGTCTTCCGTTGGGAATAGATTTCTCTCCCCCTCCTCCTCACCTGAGGAATCGTAGGAGCTGTAATCCCCTTCTTCACCTAGCTGGGGGGCCCCTTCAGCTGAGGAATCCAAATCCAACCTGCTAGAAGAGGCGACCGGAGGATCTCTTCTCTTTCTAAGGGACTTTAGTGAGCTCCTCACTTCAGCCTTTACAATATCTTTAATGCTTGTGGCTAAATTTGTGGACTCTTCTGATATAATATTATCTAGACATTTCTGACAGAGTCTTTTGTTATAGGAAGATGCGAGTTTCTTTTTGCATATCGCACATTCCTTGTTATGGGCCTTATCCTGCTTTTTCCTAGGACAATCCCTGGCCTAAACGTATGTACAAGAGAAAGGGGAACAGCATTAAGTAAGGGAGAGGTCCTTCTCTTACCCCACTCTGGCGTCCTCAAGTACCGGGCTGGAGGACTTGGCATCCGAGCGTTCAGTGCGTCCTGGAGCTTCTCCTGGCGACTCCATGACTGTGGAAGCTGGAGAGCGAGTCCTGCTGTTACTGGCCTAAAATAGGCCAAGGATTGGCTGGAGGCCCTCGCTCCGGACGCCGGAGCACCACCTCCCCACATGGGCCACTGGAACACCGCCCCCTGGAGTGTTGGACGCGCCCGGAAGTGACGCGTCGCGGCGACCGGACATGCCAGTGAGAGTGCCGGGAAGCCGCCAATGCTGGGTCTGGTCCGGCCATTCCCCAAGCCGAACGAGCCCCGGGTATCCGCTCCCCGCCAGAGGAAGGCCCACTCTGTGGACCTTAAACCACCATCCTGCTGCAGCAGGAGGGGGACGATGGACCGGGCGAGGCGGGAGTGCCTATCCCAGACTAAGGTTGCTCCCAGGGGAGAGACTTATACCTTTCCAGAGCACCCCTAGTGGAATAAGGTAAACCTTGCTATGGGGTCTGCAATCCCGGAGAAGTGCTTTTTCCTCAGGAGAATCTTCCATCCGGAGGACAGGAAACCTGACTGGGTGTGTGGAGAGGTGTGTCCATTTTATATCCTCAGGTTTCCTGTCCAGCGGATGGGACGTCTCTCCAGGGGTGCTGTCATAGTTGAATAGGTAAAAATTGTTGGGCGTCCAGATTCGTCTGGGCCACCATTAAATTAACAAACTCCTCAGAGAAGAAGACCTTGAAAAAGTCAATTACTGTGAGGCCTTCAGTCTCAAACTGAATACCTGAGCTGCCTATAAAATCATGAATTTGAGGCTCATAATTTTCGGGGAGTGGAGTCCACATGGGATCAATCATTGGGGTTGCCTCAGATGCTCTCCTGGATCGCCTTTGGGGGGGGGGGTTCCTCATCACTGGAGGAGGAGGAAGAGGAGGGAACTAAAAGGAGTGGGGCATATTCCTCGTCTCCCTCGCTGACCGAATCAGTGTCAGAGGCAATGATGGTGTATGCCTCCTCAACTGAATACATCCTTCTGGACGATTGAGACATTTTGATTTATTACAGGGGGTTGTGTGGTGTTTTAACACATGTAATCAACTTTTATTTTTACACAGGGGGGTGTGTGTGTGTGTAGTGTTTTACACGTGTATAGTGAACATAAATTAAAAGATAAGAATTTTAAAAAAAGGAGAGGAAAAGCAAAAAAAAAAAAAAGAATTTACTGTACAATCGTCAGTTAAAAAAAACCTGAATGTCCGTCAGTAACTGACGCTATCTATTACTAAAACAAACCTGTTGTATAACTAACGTGCTACAGTAAAACTAGGCTCTAAAAATTTACTGGACGAACGTCAGTTAAAAAAAAAACTGAACATCCAACAGTAACTGACGCCATCTATTACTAAAACAAACCTGTAGTCTAAGGCCTCATTCACACGACAGGGTTTCCCAGCCGGGTGCCGGCCGTTCATAAATCGGCCAGCGCCCGGCTGCATTAGGAATAATAGACCCCTAATGGGGCTATTCACAGGACGGATTTTTTGACGGCCGGGAAAACCGGCCGTCAAAAAATGGGACATGCTCTATTTTCGGCCGGGTACCCGGCCGTCCGGCTCCCATAGAAGTCTATGGGGCCGGGTAATACACGGCCATCACCGGAATGTGTCCGAGTGATGTCCGGGTTTTCCGTCGCTTGCGCTCTATCTCCTCCTCCTCACAGCGCAGAGTGCATGTGAGGAGGAGGAGTTTATGCCATTCGGACGAATGGCTGTACGCTGTACACTGTGTGGCAGGGCCGGGGTGTACAGCAGGTGGAAGGGAGCACTGCGCTGGCTCCCTTCCCCTGCTTGTTTTAAAAGCGCCCTGGCCCGGCGACACCTTCCATGGCGCCGCTAGCAGCTGCTGCTGCTGCGGCTGTGTAGTGTCCCACAGGAGCACTACTATGAAAACTATGTTTGTCTTCATGTGTTGTGTTATGCTGCCATCTACAGGTTCAGAAATGTTATGACATTGTGTTTCAGCCTATGCGGAGTGTTTTTCTATAATGTAACAGAAGCTGGGAGGAGTTAATTAGGGAGTGGTTAGAGTGGTGAGCTAGGAGGGGATGCAGGAGGAAGCACAGTGAAGGTGCTCCTGAGTTCAGCCATTTGCGGATTACAGAGAAAGACAGGCCTAAAGAGATTTATTGGAATAACAGCTCAAGGAGCCAGAAGAGTCCAGAAAGAGAGACTGTGAGTAGAGAGATAATAGCACTCCTGCATTTAGCATTGGGCTACACTGATTGAGCTGAATTTGGATGACATATTTGTATTGTACAATCTCCATCTTGAAAAGTAAAAGTGTGCTGCAAGCTCTCCTGATTAACTGCCACCACCGTCTCCTGTCTTCTATTTGCACTCTACACCAAGGGCACCCCAAATAACACCAGACAGGAGTCAGTGAAATAATAACTAAGTAAAAAGATATCTTTAATAGTAACTAGTTTAAAAACAGGGGTAGTACACCACTGTGACATAAGCCCCACCGTGAAAGTTAAAAAATGTATTAAACAAAAACACTGAGTTATTATGATACCTATATCTCTGTGTTTAAACGATATTGGTAGGAATCAGCATATACCCAGGGCACAACCGTAGTACAAGCCCTAATTAAAGCATAGGTGTCCGACAAACTCGGATCTCCTAACGCTGGGTGTAACACAATATAATTGTCCCCAATGCACACATTCCATAGACATAAAACGACCCTACGCGTTTCAGATACTCATCCTCAGGGGTCCGTATCTTGGTAACTCTGGCCTCATCACCAGCGATATTAATGTTCAACAGCGGATATTCCGCTGTGCGTCACGGGAAGATGCACGTATCGATGTCAACGGCATACTTCATTGCAGGCGCTAGGTTACTATAAACGCTAAACTCCACCCATCGTATCTGGCGGCAACACATGAATTGACCAATCACAACACCCTCTCGATTCGTGACACCTGCCCATGTGACCCCCCCGCCGTCAGCTGACAGCCAGGGGTCATCATCGGCCGCATCATACCGAACGCGCAGGCGCAGTGGAAGCCAAGGACACATCGCCCAGACTGCCAAACACGAGGAGGTAAGCGCTAAAAGATAATATGTTATAGGTATATCTTGCGGGACAGTATAACACCACAAGTGGGCAACCTCACACAGCAGCTCAAAAGTAAATAAACACATATGAGGTGGACGAAGTTGCTGAAGTCCCTATATTTTAGAAAAACTGACAAAACGATCTCTGTATGTGTTGGCTGATCAATGTAGCCATCTCAATGCAAAATGCAGATAAACACTCACCCACCCCAAGGTGAACCACCTATAGGGGGATGGTATCCGACATTTAGATAAAACATGTATAATTAGTCTGCTCATTTAAACCTGCTGGTTGGATACATTCCAGTCTATGGATCCATTGCGCTTCCTTCCGTAAAATCAGGTTGTCCCAATCCCCTCCTCTTTTGGGGGGTCTGACAAGTTCAATTGCTTGAAACTTTAACACCGCTGCCTGGCCCTGGTGCTTAGCATGCACGTGCTTTGATATTGGGGTGTCCCTACCATGGATAATATCTCCAACATGCTCCCTAATACGACGACGAAATTGTCGTGCTGTTTTACCCACATAATTTAGGGGGCATGGGCACGTGATGAGGTAGACTACTCCTGCTGTCTTGCAATTGACGTAATCCCGAATATTGTATTTTTTCCGTGTAACAACACTGGTAAAAATATTCCCTTTTAGAATGAAATCGCAGGCTTTACAGCTACCACATCTAAAAGTGCCTGGTATTTGTCTATCCAACCATGTACCCCTAGGTGAAATGGGGTCGAAGCAGCTGTGCATGACTCTGTCCCTTATATTTTTCCCTCTCCGATACGTGACAGATGGCCTCTGTGTGATCTGGTCTGCTAGATCTATATCAGAACTGAGAATACGCCAATACCTATTCAGTATCTGCATAATGTCATTTTGTTTTGAGTCATAGGTGCCTATGAGTCTGGTAACTTGTTCTTCTCTCCGTTTTTTAGGGACCAAGAGACATTGCCTATCTGCATCCCTTGCTCCCTCATAGGCCTTCCTAATGACACTCTCGGGGAAGCCTCTATCCTTCAATCTTGTTTTGAGTTCCTGGGCCTGGCACTCAAAATCACCCATAGAGCTACAATTCCTGCGTACTCTCATGAATTGGCCTTTCGGAATACCACGTTTAAGGGAATTAGGATGACAGCTATTCCATTGCAAAAAGCTATTGGTTGCTGTTGCTTTCCGGTGTACCTTTGTGCGGATCGTACCTTCTTCCGTTTTTGTGATTTTCAAATCTAAAAAAGACAGTTCGTTCTCACTGATCTCACATGTAAACCTAAGTCCTACATCATTTATGTTGAGGGCTGCTACGAACTTATGGAACTCATCAACTGTAGAGTTCCAAAGAATAAGCACGTCATCAATATATCTAATCCATAATCCAACAGATGAAGTCCAATTGACAAACTTGTCCCCAAAAACAATTGTCTCCTCCCACCAGCCAAGAAATAAATTTGCATAGGTGGGAGCAGCAGGACTCCCCATTGCAGTACCACATTGCTGATGAAAGATCTTGTCTTCAAAAATAAATATATTTTTTTCAAGAACAAACTGTAATAACTGCAAAACAAATTGGTTATGGGCAACAAACTGTGTACCTCTTGATCCCAAATAATACTCGATCGCTTTATAACCACATTTGTGAGGTATGGATGAATACAACGCCTCGACATCCAGACTAGCCAGGATTGTATCTTTCTCCAGAGAAATACCATCAATCTGTTTCAAGACATCCATGGTGTCACGTACATATGATGTAAGACTTAAGACAAAAGGGCGCAACACCTGATCAACATAAGTACTCACATTTTGAGTTAAATTATTAATGCCTGAAACAATGGGTCTGCCACGTAAGGGAGGATACCCTTTGTGGACTTTGGGCAGGCTATAAAAACACGCCATGACCGGAAATTGTGGGTACAGGAACCCAAACTCTCCAGCACTAATCAAGGATCTGCTCTTTGCATCACTCAGAATGCTCAGCAACTCCTTCTTGAATAGTGCTGTGGGGTTATCCTTTAGAATGGTGTAACAGTTATGGTTAAACAATATGTCTTCGCACATTTTTTTATAATCATCCCTACTCATGATCACAATGTTCCCACCTTTATCAGATGCCTTTAGAACGATGTTCTGTTTTTTCTCTAGAGTGGTCAAAGCTAATCGTTCGGACCAAGACAAGTTGTTATCCATGCCCCTACTGTCCTGATTCAGATTTTTGATCTCATCTCCCACCATATCCACAAATAAATCCACATTGGTAAAATCTCCTATAGGTGGCAGCTTTCTACTCTTCATTTTTAGGTTAGTAAAGGGACCTAGACCCGGAGCTCTTCCAGATTCCTCTAATAACCCCTCCAAGGCTGCAAGGCCTTCCATATCAGACTCTTCCAACCCTAGTTCCATACATTTTTTTCTATTGTGATGTTTGAAAAATTTGATCCATTTGAGTTTACGAGCAAATAAATTGAGATCTTTTATCCACGAGAAAGAGTCAAATTTAACTGTGGGGACGAAAGAGAGTCCTTTTTCTAATAATGTGTTCTCTGATGCACTCAGCTTGTATTCAGATAGGTTAATAATTTGTAGCCTATCCATATTTTTTCCCTTCACTAATCCTTTTGTCCCCTCAACATATAGCGGGAAATGGGAGGATTGTTGGCTAAAAAATTATTGCCACTATTAGAAGAGGCTCTACCACGGCCTCTATTTCTACCTCTAGCTCCTCCCCTAAATTTTTGTTTCCCACCACTACCACCGAAAAATGGGCCCACTCTTTCAGAGTCTGTGGTTTCACTCTCTGATGTGGAAGGGTCAGATTCCCTCGGCCCCCTATTGGTCTGTTGATATTGTTGTTGTTGTGTATGGACAAAATCATACGCTTAAATTTGACTCTTTCTCGTGGATAAAAGATCTCAATTTATTTGCTCGTAAACTCAAATGGATCAAATTTTTCAAACATCACAATAGAAAAAAATGTATGGAACTAGGGTTGGAAGAGTCTGATATGGAAGGCCTTGCAGCCTTGGAGGGGTTATTAGAGGAATCTGGAAGAGCTCCGGGTCTAGGTCCCTTTACTAACCTAAAAATGAAGAGTAGAAAGCTGCCACCTATAGGAGATTTTACCAATGTGGATTTATTTGTGGATATGGTGGGAGATGAGATCAAAAATCTGAATCAGGACAGTAGGGGCATGGATAACAACTTGTCTTGGTCCGAACGATTAGCTTTGACCACTCTAGAGAAAAAACAGAACATCGTTCTAAAGGCATCTGATAAAGGTGGGAACATTGTGATCATGAGTAGGGATGATTATAAAAAAATGTGCGAAGACATATTGTTTAACCATAACTGTTACACCATTCTAAAGGATAACCCCACAGCACTATTCAAGAAGGAGTTGCTGAGCATTCTGAGTGATGCAAAGAGCAGATCCTTGATTAGTGCTGGAGAGTTTGGGTTCCTGTACCCACAATTTCCGGTCATGGCGTGTTTTTATAGCCTGCCCAAAGTCCACAAAGGGTATCCTCCCTTACGTGGCAGACCCATTGTTTCAGGCATTAATAATTTAACTCAAAATGTGAGTACTTATGTTGATCAGGTGTTGCGCCCTTTTGTCTTAAGTCTTACATCATATGTACGTGACACCATGGATGTCTTGAAACAGATTGATGGTATTTCTCTGGAGAAAGATACAATCCTGGCTAGTCTGGATGTCGAGGCGTTGTATTCATCCATACCTCACAAATGTGGTTATAAAGCGATCGAGTATTATTTGGGATCAAGAGGTACACAGTTTGTTGCCCATAACCAATTTGTTTTGCAGTTATTACAGTTTGTTCTTGAAAAAAATATATTTATTTTTGAAGACAAGATCTTTCATCAGCAATGTGGTACTGCAATGGGGAGTCCTGCTGCTCCCACCTATGCAAATTTATTTCTTGGCTGGTGGGAGGAGACAATTGTTTTTGGGGACAAGTTTGTCAATTGGACTTCATCTGTTGGATTATGGATTAGATATATTGATGACGTGCTTATTCTTTGGAACTCTACAGTTGATGAGTTCCATAAGTTCGTAGCAGCCCTCAACATAAATGATGTAGGACTTAGGTTTACATGTGAGATCAGTGAGAACGAACTGTCTTTTTTAGATTTGAAAATCACAAAAACGGAAGAAGGTACGATCCGCACAAAGGTACACCGGAAAGCAACAGCAACCAATAGCTTTTTGCAATGGAATAGCTGTCATCCTAATTCCCTTAAACGTGGTATTCCGAAAGGCCAATTCATGAGAGTACGCAGGAATTGTAGCTCTATGGGTGATTTTGAGTGCCAGGCCCAGGAACTCAAAACAAGATTGAAGGATAGAGGCTTCCCCGAGAGTGTCATTAGGAAGGCCTATGAGGGAGCAAGGGATGCAGATAGGCAATGTCTCTTGGTCCCTAAAAAACGGAGAGAAGAACAAGTTACCAGACTCATAGGCACCTATGACTCAAAACAAAATGACATTATGCAGATACTGAATAGGTATTGGCGTATTCTCAGTTCTGATATAGATCTAGCAGACCAGATCACACAGAGGCCATCTGTCACGTATCGGAGAGGGAAAAATATAAGGGACAGAGTCATGCACAGCTGCTTCGACCCCATTTCACCTAGGGGTACATGGTTGGATAGACAAATACCAGGCACTTTTAGATGTGGTAGCTGTAAAGCCTGCGATTTCATTCTAAAAGGGAATATTTTTACCAGTGTTGTTACACGGAAAAAATACAATATTCGGGATTACGTCAATTGCAAGACAGCAGGAGTAGTCTACCTCATCACGTGCCCATGCCCCCTAAATTATGTGGGTAAAACAGCACGACAATTTCGTCGTCGTATTAGGGAGCATGTTGGAGATATTATCCATGGTAGGGACACCCCAATATCAAAGCACGTGCATGCTAAGCACCAGGGCCAGGCAGCGGTGTTAAAGTTTCAAGCAATTGAACTTGTCAGACCCCCCAAAAGAGGAGGGGATTGGGACAACCTGATTTTACGGAAGGAAGCGCAATGGATCCATAGACTGGAATGTATCCAACCAGCAGGTTTAAATGAGCAGACTAATTATACATGTTTTATCTAAATGTCGGATACCATCCCCCTATAGGTGGTTCACCTTGGGGTGGGTGAGTGTTTATCTGCATTTTGCATTGAGATGGCTACATTGATCAGCCAACACATACAGAGATCGTTTTGTCAGTTTTTCTAAAATATAGGGACTTCAGCAACTTCGTCCACCTCATATGTGTTTATTTACTTTTGAGCTGCTGTGTGAGGTTGCCCACTTGTGGTGTTATACTGTCCCGCAAGATATACCTATAACATATTATCTTTTAGCGCTTACCTCCTCGTGTTTGGCAGTCTGGGCGATGTGTCCTTGGCTTCCACTGCGCCTGCGCGTTCGGTATGATGCGGCCGATGATGACCCCTGGCTGTCAGCTGACGGCGGGGGGGTCACATGGGCAGGTGTCACGAATCGAGAGGGTGTTGTGATTGGTCAATTCATGTGTTGCCGCCAGATACGATGGGTGGAGTTTAGCGTTTATAGTAACCTAGCGCCTGCAATGAAGTATGCCGTTGACATCGATACGTGCATCTTCCCGTGACGCACAGCGGAATATCCGCTGTTGAACATTAATATCGCTGGTGATGAGGCCAGAGTTACCAAGATACGGACCCCTGAGGATGAGTATCTGAAACGCGTAGGGTCGTTTTATGTCTATGGAATGTGTGCATTGGGGACAATTATATTGTGTTACACCCAGCGTTAGGAGATCCGAGTTTGTCGGACACCTATGCTTTAATTAGGGCTTGTACTACTGTTGTGCCCTGGGTATATGCTGATTCCTACCAATATCGTTTAAACACAGAGATATAGGTATCATAATAACTCAGTGTTTTTGTTTAATACATTTTTTAACTTTCACGGTGGGGCTTATGTCACAGTGGTGTACTACCCCTGTTTTTAAACTAGTTACTATTAAAGATATCTTTTTACTTAGTTATTATTTCAGTGAAGCCTTATGATTAAATTTCCTTATATTGTGGGAGCACAATTAGATTTCTATCTAACTACACAGTGAAATCAGACAGGAGTCAGCCACCAAGGGAGTGCCCCGGGGGAAACAACAGTCATCATCATCATCTTGTGCAACCCCCTCATCACTGTGTGTGTGTGTCCCTGGGAGGTGGGAAGGCCTGCAAGGCAAAATACCACCGTGACACAAGACAGAGAGCCCAGTATCCACCATTTTGGGTTCCTGCATTCCCCGCCACCCACGGGCCACCACATATAATTTTGGCGTCACGAACAGGATGTCTATGGCCTCTGTGCCTTATGAACTAAGTCAGCGCTGATGCGCCACAGCCGGAGCCAGATTATCGCAGCCGGAGCAGAGTTACAGACATTTCGCTACAGCCGGAATAAAAGTTTCCCGCCAAGTCGCCGCCATATTGGAAGTGGCAAGGAGCTGCGCAAGAGAACCCGCGAAAACAGCGGAGCAGCTAAGAGAAAGCTGGTGAGTGCCTGAATAGGCCAGTAAATGAGATTTAAAGTAAAAAGTGGCAGTTAACAGTGTAGAGACACCGGAAAAGATATCCGGAAAAGAGGCTTAGTGCATAGCCTGAAATTGAACACCCGTTGCTAGGGGTTACTGTAGGACTTATTGCAGAAAATGTCTGACGACGGAGATAACGGCTCTCCAAGCCCCAGTGGGTCACCTCCAACAGCGCAAGTGATGCCACTCACTATGCCCTATTACTTTGGAGCACCATGGCTTCCTCGCTACAAAGGCGAAGTTCATTCCCTGAGGGAATTCAAAGAGAAGATGCTGTCCATGTTCCGTTTGTATCCTGTCTCAACAGACCAGAGGGTTGAGATATTGATAGGACAACTAGAGGGCGCAGCATTGAGAGAAGTGAAATCCTGGCCCAGAACAGAGAAAAAAACAGTGGAACAGATACTGGACCGATTGCGTGCCACATTTGAAGTAAGGACTGTGGCAGAGCTCAAGATGAGATTCTTTGGAAAGAAGCAGCAGCCCGGTGAGTCATTGAGAGACTTTGCTTTATCCCTGCAGGAGGCCCAGCGGGCAATTATGCAAGTAGAACCCTTAGAGGCTGCAGAGGCTGACAAGGCCTTAAGGGAGCAGTTTGTTGAAGGAGCTGCATCTGAAGCTCTTAAAAGTCAGCTCAGAATGTTGGCCTCCCAGAACCCAAGCTGTATCTTCTTGGACTTTAAAGAGCTCGCAATTAGAATCCTGGGGACTGAAGCCGCAGCGGTTCAAGCCAAAGTTTTCCCCTATTCCATAGAGACTCTTACGGAGTCGCAAGTAGATCATCCTACAGCAGTGGGAAGTCAAGTTGCACTAGCTCAGTGTGCTCACATGCAAGCTCAAGATCCAGTTGGTGAACTGAGGGACCAAATTGCTGTCCTCACCAAGAGCCTCAGTAAAATGTGCCAGAAAATGGAAGATATGGAGCAACGCCAGAAAGAAAGCCGCCGCTACTCCAGTAACAGGTTCAGTAACCGATCAGAAGGGGGAAGTTACCGGAATTGGGGTAGACGCTCTTCTGACAGATTTGATACCACCGGAAGACCCATTTGTCGTAGGTGTCAAAGAGCTGGCCATATTGAAAGAGAATGTCGTCAGTTAAACGACAATCCCCCGAGGCAGAGGACCGCCCCTCGGGAGGAAGACCAATAGGTCCCACAACACCAGAATGGATTCCCCGGTACATTGGGCAGTGTCCAGTGATTACGATCCACCTAAATGGGATCCCACTGTCGGCCTTACTGGACACTGGCTCTCAAGTCACCACTCTGCAGAGAAGTTGGTTTGAGAAGTACTGGGACCTCGACCAGCTGATACAACCCCCAGACACGTGGCTTAACATTGTAGCCAGTAATGGACAATCAATACCCCATCGGGGCTACTGGGAACCCACGATCCAGATGGGAGAAACTGAACTGCCCCAGCAAGGCGTAATTGTAGTGAACGTCTGGGATGATGACTTTCCACCAGTGGTGCTGGGCATGAATGTTCTTAGGAATTGCTATGAAGAGATGCTAGATGCCCTACACCGAGCACTTTCTACAGTCCCTGTCTCCAATCAAAATGCAATTCAGCATGCTATCCGTCTCTTGAATGCCCAACAGAGGTTCACGAATGAAAAGGGTGAGATCTGCCGTGCCCGCATCATGGACTCACAACCAGTGACTCTGGAACCAGAGACGGAAACCATTCTGTGGTGTCGAGCTCGTCCAGGTTTGCAAGGTCAAGATTACCAGGCCCTTGTGGAACCTCTTCTTCTGGAAGATCATCCGACCGTGCTAGCAGCCAGAAGTCTAGTGACTGTTTCTAATGGGAGGGTACCTATTCGCCTCCTGAACATTGGTGATACGGCTGTGGTACTGAGTAAATACCATCCAGTTGCTAAGCTCTCACAGGTCTTCTTCCAAGATGTCTGGAGCCCTGAGACTACAGTGTTCCAGCAAGCTACCCAGAATCAAGTTACCCCTGAGATGACAACAAAACCCTGGTGGACCGAGATCCATGTTGGCGATGCTAATACTACCGAAGAGGAGATCGAAGGAGCCCTGATGGTGGCCAAAGACAATCAACAAGCCTTCAGTAAACATCCTATGGATTTTGGGAAGGCTACTATCATTGAGCACACCATCCCTACAGGCGTCCATCCACCCATCAAAGAAAGGTACCGTCCCCTTCCACCAGCCATGTACCAGCCAGTGAAGAAAATGATTCGGGAGATGAAGGACGCAGATGTGATTCGGGAGAGCTACAGTCCATGGGCTGCACCCCTAGTCCTGGTGAAAAAGAAGGATGGCAACATTAGATTCTGCGTGGACTACCGCAAAATCAATAATATCACTCACAAGGATGCGTATCCCCTGCCACGCATTGAAGAATCCCTGACTGCTTTGGGGTCTGCTGCCTACTTCTCAACTCTGGATTTGACCAGCGGGTATTGGCAGGTACCTATGGCTCCCGAAGATAGGGAAAAGACTGCTTTCACTACTCCCATGGGGTTGTTCGAGTTTAATTGTATGCCCTTTGGGCTATGCAATGCCCCGGGAACCTTCCAGAGGCTGATGGAACGCTGCCTGGGTCACCAAAACTTCGAGACCGTCCTCTTGTACCTGGACGACGTAATCATCTACTCAAAGACTTATGAGGAACACCTACAGCACCTGGCAGAAGTCCTCAAAACCCTCATCAAATATGGCCTGAAAGTGAAACCCTCCAAGTGTCATCTCCTGAAGCCGGAAGTCCATTACTTAGGCCATGTCGTGAGTGCAGAAGGAGTGGTTCCTGATCCAGGCAAAGTAGCAGCAGTAAAGAGCTGGCCAGCCCCTACCACAGTCAAGGAGGTGAGAAGTTTCTTGGGATTTGCAGGGTATTATAGACGGTTCATCCCACACTTTGCCCAGATTGAAGAACCCCTCCAGGGATTGTTAAGAGGTCACTCCAAGGAAGCTATGAAGAGAAGGATCCCGATTGAGTGGGCTGACGCCCATGAAGCCGCTTTCCAGAAGCTGAAGCAGCTGTTAACCGAACCACCTATCCTGGGATATCCTGACTACAACCAACCCTTTAGGCTGTATACTGATGCCAGCCAGAAGGGATTGGGGGCCGTCCTGTCGCAGGTACAGGACCAGAAAGAGAGAGTCATCGCTTATGCCAGCAGAGGTCTTCGAGGCGCTGAACGGAACGACCAGAATTATAGTTCCTTTAAGCTGGAATTCCTGGCCCTTGTGTGGGCAGTGACCGAAAAATTTAAAGATTACCTGGCTGCAACACCCTTCATCGTCTTCACGGATAATAATCCGCTGGCCCACTTGGATACAGCGCGACTGGGAGCTCTTGAACAGCGATGGGCATCCAGACTGGCGAATTATCAGTTTGTGATCAAGTACCGGACTGGTGCGTCCAACGTGAATGCCGATGCCTTATCCCGTTTGCCTGTGGGTGAAGAACTGGTCCGATGTAATGATGAATGGGAAGAGGTAGAGATGCCTACATTCTATGCTCAGTTTGCAACCCAGAATTCGGTGATCGCTCAGAGGAAGCGAAACGAACATCCGCAACCAAATGTTCCTGACTGCTCCCAAGATTCCAGACAGTGGGCTAGATTCCAACGGGAGAGTAGAAACCTACAGGAATTGCAGACTTCCCTTCTTCAGAAGAGGACTCCGGACCGAATACGTAGAGGTCAAGCTGATCAGGAATTAATTTGTCTATGGAGACTGAGGAATCGACTTTTCGTGTCCAGAGGTCTACTACAGAGGACTGCCCTGGATCCAGTAACGGGTGAGCGTCTACATCAAATTGTGGTACCCCGGCGAGATTCCAAATCCATCTTGGAAGCCTACCATGACAGATCGGGACACTTTGGGGTTCATAAAACGGAAGATACCATACGCCGACGATTTTACTGGATTGGCATGAGAGACGACATAGAGAAGTGGTGCCGAGAATGTCCCACCTGTGCTCAGAGCCGAGGAGAGCGTCATGACCAGAGAGCCCCACTTCACCCCATCATCAGTCATAGACCGCTGGAACTGGTAGCCATTGACCATGTCAAGTTTGAACCAAGCCGCACTGGGTATACTTATGCTATAACTATAATTGACCACTATACGAAGTTCGTGGTAGCTATGCCAGTGAAAGACCTGACTGCCAAGACCACCGCTGCCATCTTTTGGAAGAATTTCGTACTCCCCTATGGCTGTCCGGACAAGATCCTGACTGATCGTGGTTCCGCATTTGAGTCTCAACTGTTCCACGAGTTGTGTTCCCTCTATGGCTGTCAGAAGCTGAGAACTACCGCTTATCATCCACAAGGTAATGGCTTATGTGAAAAGATGAACCAGACTCTTATTGGGATGTTAAGAACTGTTCCGTCCCAGAAGAGGGCTGATTGGCCGACTCTCCTGCCAGAATTGGTGTACCTGTATAACAACACTGTGCACTGCTCCACAGGGTACACTCCTTACTATCTCCTGTTTGGCCGTCAGGGCAAATTGCCTTCGGACTTGGCCATGGATGTCGAAGTTCCAGATACTATCAACCCCCTGCCAAACACAGAGTGGGTGAGTGATCACCAGCGTCGCCTGGCTGAAGCCAACGAGATTGTGGAAAGACGGATGGAAGATGCTCGTCAAAGGCAACAAGCAGGTTTTGATCAAAAGGCCGAAGCAGAACCCTTCCAAATTGGAGACCGTGTGTGGCTGAAAAACAACCATCGTTCAAGTAAGTTGGACAGCAAGTGGCAGAAAGAACCATACACAATTAAGTCCATCCCGCACCCTGGGACTGATGTCTATGAGATTGTGCGCGAAGGCCGAGATTCCCAAGTCGTCCACCGTAATCGTCTCAAGCTCTGCCTAAAGGAAGAGGTACCAGCAGAACCACAGACAACTGAGAAATCTCCTGCAGCTGAACCGCTACCGCCAACAACTAGTATGTCCCCTCTTGATTGGCTGTTCAAACCTTGGCTGTCTATTTTTGTTCCAAGAACTGTTCTTGATCCCGGCGAAGACCAAGTGACCTCGTCATCCGAGTTCCGGCCTGGTCCAGAGGAATCCAGGGACCCTGAAATTGTTATAGAGGAGCCCCTGAGGAGATCTGATAGAGCTACCCGAGGTAAGATGCCAGCTCGATATCAAGATTGAACTGTTGAATCTGAGACTTCATTTTTGGATTATCCTTCACCAGAGACATTGTATTGTTTGCATCCCAATTGGGTAACAAGCCCTTCATTTTCCCCAGTTCATATGACAAGGACTCTTGGACATTTTCCCTGTTCAGCATTATATCCTCATATTCCTCAGAGACTGTATGGACTCTTAGTTTATTATTGCAATTGTGATTAACCTTTGTTTTAGGTTAACCCGCCGCCTGGAGAGTCGGACGCCGAGGACGGCTTTATTTAAAGAGGGGGTGTATGTAGTGTCCCACAGGAGCACTACTATGAAAACTATGTTTGTCTTCATGTGTTGTGTTATGCTGCCATCTACAGGTTCAGAAATGTTATGACATTGTGTTTCAGCCTATGCGGAGTGTTTTTCTATAATGTAACAGAAGCTGGGAGGAGTTAATTAGGGAGTGGTTAGAGTGGTGAGCTAGGAGGGGATGCAGGAGGAAGCACAGTGAAGGTGCTCCTGAGTTCAGCCATTTGCGGATTACAGAGAAAGACAGGCCTAAAGAGATTTATTGGAATAACAGCTCAAGGAGCCAGAAGAGTCCAGAAAGAGAGACTGTGAGTAGAGAGATAATAGCACTCCTGCATTTAGCATTGGGCTACACTGATTGAGCTGAATTTGGATGACATATTTGTATTGTACAATCTCCATCTTGAAAAGTAAAAGTGTGCTGCAAGCTCTCCTGATTAACTGCCACCACCGTCTCCTGTCTTCTATTTGCACTCTACACCAAGGGCACCCCAAATAACACCAGACAGGAGTCAGCCACCAAGGGAGTGCCCCGGGGGAAACAACAGTCATCATCATCATCTTGTGCAACCCCCTCATCACTGTGTGTGTGTGTCCCTGGGAGGTGGGAAGGCCTGCAAGGCAAAATACCACCGTGACACAAGACAGAGAGCCCAGTATCCACCATTTTGGGTTCCTGCATTCCCCGCCACCCACGGGCCACCACAGCTGCTACTACTGTAGCGACGCCACTATAGCAGAGCAGGGAGGTAAAAAAACCCTGGGACAACAAATTACCACAGATGCCGATAACTAATAAGCAGTCTGTGGCCGCAGGGTGCACACAGGTAGATGGTGAAAATTTATAATTGGAAAAAAAATTAAAAAATAAGTTGAGCACAAATGCTGATCAGTGATGGCGGTCACTGATCAGTGCTCAGCGGTAGCAGGACACACACAGGTAATTGCTGTGGGTGAAAAAAGGTACAAAGAATGTACCTGCGGAAAAAAAAAAAACTCGGATGCTGATCAGTGATGGCGGCCACTAACCAGCACTTCGTGGCCGCAGGGCGCACACAGGGAGACTATGCAAATTGAAAAAAAATCCTGCGCCAAAAATTGAGCACAGATGCTGATCAGTGATGGTGGTCACTGATCAGCGCTCAGTGGGCACAGGACAGGGAGAGGGCCCAAAAAAATCTGTCTGATCACATTTAAAAAAAAAAAAAAAAAAGACTGCTGGTGATCATACAGAAGTAGCAAGAAAGCACACTTTTTTTTTTTACACAGTAGTGCAGATCGCACTACAAATCCCAGCAAAGCCACAGCAGAGAGTCTCTCAACCGTTCTGTACGCTGCCTCAAATGGGAATGGCGGTGTGCAGAGTGGTCTCGGTGTTCAAAACACCCGCCGGTGCTCTGATTGGTCGGTCCCTAAGTGACGTTGGTGGTGATGGGTGTTGTCTTAGACAGCACCAATCACCACTGTCTAACTGTGCCCTGTGACTCCAGGGCAGTTTTAACAAAAATTCCTGCTATTGGCCGGTCAGAATTGACTGACCAATAGCAGCGATCGCCGATGCGGCGAGGCCGAAATGGCACCCTGGGCGAGTAGTAGAGATGGCCTGCTGTCAGGGACAACAGCCATCTTTACTTTGTCATGGTGCAATTAGCACCGATGACCGTTTCCCGTTGCGCAGTACCTATACGGCGCTTTGCGGGAAGCACCTCCCAACAGCGCCGTATATATACGGCGCATGTCGGGAAGGGGGTTAAAATTAATCTAATTATTTTCAAAATAAAGCTGTGGCCGACCCCCGGGTCAACCCCACATTCTAAAGAAATTTGGTGTTGGTAATATTATTTGTACTTCTACTCTACACTTGGTTAGGTGGTTATATATGCACACAGTCATAGGATTTCTTCGTTTGCTCTAATCTGTTAGAAAATGAGTGTAAAAATAAGAAAGAAGATCAGTAATTCAGTAGAACAGCGGTTAGGAGCCCAATGCCATGCACATTTTTGTTAAAGTATCCCTTGGTTTCTCATCAGATTTACACGTGTTTCTTCTTGGGGCAGTTATTCTGGGCAGAGATGATTTATAGAGTATATTAATGTGGGCTGTTTATAGCTCAGGATAAACTCACCCGTTGCATTGATCTAAACTCAGAAGACAACCACAGAATCTGGAGCATAACACATACAGTTTGCTTAAGGTGCAGTGCGTGGAAACATAGATTACCCTACTTTTATAATGTATGTTCCCTTATGCTGTTAAGTTATATCTTCCAACTTGTAGGACACTGCTTTAAAGCAAAAAAATAAAAAAGGTCACGTTGTGAGATCACATTGCATATATCAATAAATACTAATTAATTAATGGAGTCCAGAATGTTGCTGACCCGTGTGGTACCGTGTAACTGCCTGCTATATGGCTAATTAGCTGGGCTCTATATGGCAATATTTAATTGATGCCATTTTAGATCACTTTAGAGGACATAGTGCCCAGACCTCTTACTGCCCAATTTAGACGGAACATTGCTTATGAGTTGATTCATAAACAATGCACTGATGCAGATACAGTTGAACCCAATTCTGAAGCAGGGAACCATCAGCTCCCTGCTTCCCAATTAGTTCAGAGCGGAGGAGCAGAGGGAGCTCCTCTGCTCGCTGAGGACTCCCCGGGCGCAGTACTACTTTAAGTGCTGTGCTCGGGGAAGCCCGGATGTCACGGTCTACTCCTTGAGCGGAATCCCTGTTGCCGATGATCTAGCCGGGGATTCCGCTCCTAGAGGAAACCCCTTTGGTCACTTTCCATATATATGACATTGACGTCAGGGGCTCCTCTTGGAGCGGAATCCCCAGCCAGGGTCGGCAACGGAGATTCCTGTGACATCAGGGCTTCCATCTAGGAGCAGAACCACTGGCCTATGCTCTGGCTGTGGATTCTGCTCCTAGAGGGAATCCCAATGGCGCTATCTACAGGGGGGGACGTCGCTGTCTTCAAGGGGGGTGTGGCCCTATTTTCATGGACACTATGGCACTATATAGGGGCACTATCTACAGGCACTGGCACTAGGGGGTGGCTAAGGGGGCATTATACTGTATAAGGGCAGCTAGAAGGCATTATACTGTGGGGGGGGGGAAGCTATAGGGGCATTATGCTGCATGGGGGCATTAAGTTGTATGGGGCAGCTATGGGGGCATTATACTGTATGGGGAATCTGTGTGGGTATTATACTGTGTGGGAGGCACTATAAGAGCATGATACTGTGTGGGCATAACCGGGAGTGTATGGGCGGGGATTGGGTGGGATTAGAGGCGTGGCTTAAAATAAAAACATTGCCGCGCCGCATCGGTTGTCACTCTTTGTGATACTTGAAAGTTGGGAGGTATGAATAATGTATTAGGCCTTATTCATATTTCCTGTGCATTAAATAACAAAAAAAGTTTATAAAAAAAAAAAAAAGATGTTCACAAGTTCTGCATAGATGAGCCCTCAGAATTATTTTCTCTGGTGGGCCCAAGGAACCCCTTTATCACTGGGGAGCGGAGGAAATTTTTCCTCCCTCTGGTGCTGGTCCAGAACTTAGGGCTCATTCACACAAACGCGAATCTCTTCCGCGTGACGGCAGTTAAAACAACGGCCGTCACACGGATCCATGCATTTCAATGGGGCTGTTCACACGACCGTCGTTTCAACGGAGCGTGTGAACGCTCTGTTTCAAAATAGGTCTTGTCCTATTTTATTGCGTGTCACGCATCCCTCCACAAACTGTAGTCGTTAGGGGTTCCGTGACATCGCGGCCCGAACGGGTCCACCTCTGACGTGGAAAACGGTGGGCTACGTTCGTGTGAATGTAGCCTTAATGTGAGTAACATTGCAGGCTGCAATCCACATTGATATCATACAGCCTGAACATATTTAGACCCCTGATTACTAGCATATCTGTATTGTGTGTCCATTTAATTTACAAAGTCATACAATGAATGAAAATATCAAGGAAGTAGGTGTCCTTCACTTATTAAATAGCGAACAGCAAAATACGAAGAGTTTTTTGCCATCTAAGTATAGCGGTGACTCCACAAGCAGCTTTGCTTAGATTAAGAGGTTTCAAATTCTTTAATGACAGCCGTCAGTAATAATTAAAATTCTCAAGCGTCATCTTGGGAGGAATGCAGAAGAAAAAGTATGAAACAGAGATGGGTTTATGAAAATGTGCGGAATAGAATAAAAATTGTAAGGAGAGTAAATACCCTGGGGAGGAAAAAAAGAACACCTCCTGCTATTGATGTTGTGAGGGTGGTAGGACTGAAGTCATCTGTATTAAAGGTTCTGTTCTTACTGGCATCATGACTTTCAGATTTTACAGGATACATGAAGGATATGACAGATTCTCACATTTAAAGGGGTTGTCCACTTTGGAAAATCCCTACATGTTAGAATATTCCCTTCACAATAAACTGATCACAAAGTTTTCCCCTGCTGAGAAACCTGCCAATAAGTGTTTGATTTTCCTGCAGCGCCACCAGATGGGGAAGTTAAGCATTACACAGTGCCCATGCAAATCATTAGGTTGTCTGTTCCTTACAGGACAGGTACTCTAGAGCGAGAGACGCTCTTTGCAACTACTCTCCACTCTAGCCAAGAAATCAGGCCCCCAAAACAGGAGGCCCCACTCTATTAACTGGGAATTCCATAATAGGATATATTCTGTATAAATAGGACATACAATTACATAAAAATGTAAGATTTGCATATATCTTAGCACCTGCAGGCTGCTGTAGCTTTGTGTTTGTTTGCTTTTGCTTTGCAGTCACAGCACATGTGTACCTGCCCATTTACAGAACAGTACAAGCCCTTTTCATACAACCTTTGGCAAGGTACATGTTTTTTTTAGGTGAGAGGACAAAAAAAACATTTAGTTGGCCAAAAGTGTACAAAGTATCTAAAAACAATAATAAAAAAAAAAAGTAAACTTATTTGTAATGGCTGCAAATAAGATAAACAAAAGAAGCAGTACTTATCAATCCTTTCCCCCGGCGATCCAGCACGAACGTTTTGGCAACACTCCCGGTTATTGTTGAAAGTGGACGACTTGACGTTTTCTGTAACGTTTTCTGTAACTGCAATTCATTTAATTGGAAAGGGACCATGTATGGTTAGAGTCTCATCAGTTAAGACATGTCCTATTGACACATTATAACATTAGAATTACAAAAAACCTCCTTTCATTTCACTAAAAACAGGTGTGAAGGACCAAGCAAAACATTCCCAAAATTGTTTTTCCCCTATTCTCTGGCAACTGTGCCCATTCCTGATTAAGTAAATTGGAGGGAAAGCAGACCTTTCAAAATGTCAGTGTGAAACAAGTCTAGTAAATCGGAAAAGCTGTGTGTAATTGTATAGCTTGGGCACTAGGTGGCATAGTATAATCTATCACAGACATAATAGAAGTCTTTCCATAAAGAATCAGGATGTACATATCACATTACAGGCAGTGGACACATGAATGTAAAGAAAATTCAGATTAGTACACACTAATATACAGTTGCAAGAAAAAGTAAGTGAACCATTTGGAATTGCCTGGATTTCTGCATTGATTGCTAATAAAATTTGGTCCGATTTTTATCTTAGGCGGGATTCACACGAACGGGTCGTTCCCGAGCCCGAGTGCCGGCCGGTAAAATCGGCCATTCTGCCCGGCCGGCTTGCATAAAGTTTTGCATCCGTGCCGGGTCGGGCAGATCCGGACAGTGACATCAGCGGCAACTCCTGAAGGGGAATCCCCATGTGTTCGGGGATTCCGCTTCAGGAGTTTCCCCTGATGTCACTGCCCAGATATGGACAGAGATATCAAGCGCTCTGTCCAGGAGCGGAATCCCCGAAAACACGGGGATTCCGCGGCTAGCACATAGCAGAGCGGGGAGATACCTCCCCGCTCTGCTATAGTGGCGTCGCTACAGTAGTAGCAGCCGCAGCAGCAGCAGCTGCTGCTACTAGCGGCGCCATCGAAGGTGTCGCCGGGCCAGGAAAACAAGCAGGGGACGGGAGCCAGCGCAGCGCTCCCTTCCACCTGCTGTACACCCCGGCCCTGCCACACAGTGTACAGCGATGCCATTCGTCCGAATGGCATCAACTCCTCCTCCTCACATGCACTCTGCGCTGTGAGGAGGAGAAGATAGAGTGCAAGCGCCGGGAAACCCGGCCATCACTCGGAACACATTCCGGTGATGGCCGTGTGATACCCGGCCCCATAGACTTCTATGGGAGCCGGGCGGCCGGGCGAAGATAGAGCATGTCCTATTTTTTGACGGCCGGATTTCCCGGCCGTCAAAAAATCGGTCGTGTGAATAGCCCCATTAGGGGTCTATTATTCCTAATGCAGCCGGGTGCCGGCCGATTTATGAACGGCCGGGAAACCCTGCCGTGTGAATGAGGCCTAAGTCCCAACGATAGACAAACACAATGTAACTAAACTAATAACACACAAATAGTTGAACTGTTCATCTCATTTATTGAGCTCATTGAGTAAACATCCATCCACAGTGCAGGGAGAAAAAGTGAACCTCTATGTTTATGACTTTTTCAATCAAGGAGATAAGATTGGAAGTGTGGGTTTCACACAGGTTTTCCCTTTAAAATAAAGGCACAAAAAGCCTGGTTTTTGAGAAAACGGTTCTTAAGAAAGATTGGTTAGTGTGAATATGTTTCGAGGCAAATAACTTACCTAAGAAGACGTGTTATAGAGACGCATGAAGCTTGACTTGGATAAGTAGAGTCGAGTGATCCATAATTATTCCTTACCCTTTCAGAATAATAACACACGACACCAGGTTGGATTTTAATGGCCACAGCAGCCGTTTATTATAAATTTTATAAAATTAGAAAATTTTATAACCAAAACTTTAAATAACTTAGAATTCCCAAACATTGGAAATTCTACCAGATTACACATACCAAACCCTTAACAGGGTCAATATAAATAACACCTTATAAATTGACCAGGGGAAGCCCTTGAGGTTACCACAACTTATAAAAAACGTAGCCATCTGTCACCACCACTTGTTTTTACCTCCAGCCGTAACCCGGCTCGAAGGCACCTTCTTGCAGATGGCTTTTCCATAAAGCACTTCAAAGGGGTAACACCCTAAGAAGCCTTCCACCTATTTTTGGGGGACGCATACCCCTAATGCGACCACCCCACCAGTTTTACTGACCAACCTCAAGGACTCCCCCCCGCCACTGCGACATGGACCTTGACCACCTCAAGGCCGTGAGCTCCTCCACACCAACACACCTCTTTCAATCCCGTCTGCTAGGGCCAAACTCCACAAATCCATCCCCACCTCATTCAAATGCACCCCATCCTGTCTCCAATAACAACCTACCCCCGCTTCCAGATCCCTATGCCTGACCACAACACCTCCATTTCTTGCCACAAATGCCGACACAGCCCTGTTTACTTTTATTCTGGCCTTATTAAGTCTCTCCATGGATCGGGCCAAACGCCACGTCTTTCTTGGTACAATATCTGACCATACTATAATCAGGCCCGAGTGTAATGCCCATAAACACAACAAATCGTGCTTAATATCCCTCACCAAATCTCGAAAAGGGCGCACACTCAAATCATTCCCCCCAACATGTAAAACTAAAATTTTGGGAACCCGGTCTAGCTGCGTATACACCTGGAATTCCGGTAGTACCCTTGACCAAACCATTCCCCGAAAACCCAGCCAATGCAGGATAGCATTCTCCCGCGGAATCCTTAGTTGACGACCATCCGGGCGAACCTCCGCCCGTAATGCGCCCCAGTACACAAAGGAGTGCCCCAGGATCCACACCAGCAAAGGACGCGAACCTGTGAAAGAAATAAACACACACGTCTTACAAATCCCAATCACACTCCATCTTCCACCAGCACAACATACCTCCCAGCAGCTTAACAGTCTGACAGCAAGTGAGGCCGAACATAAAATCGAAACCGGTTAGACTCCCGATACGCCTGACCCCAGCCTCATCCAACCCCCATCACACCGCCTCAGTTGCTGCGCCAATACGAAACGAATGGGAAGAATACTCAGCTGAATGCAAACCAATTGCCAGCAAACAGCGTTTAAACTCTGCCCCAAATTGAAACCTGGATAAAAAGGACCCGTCTTCATGCCGCAATAACGGAACCCCCGTCCCCCCACCTGTACCCCAAAAGCAGACATACACTGTACCGGACACACCGCCGAGCCCCTGATGGCAAATAACACAATTCGCGTCCCCTTACCCGCCGTGTCCGTTTTTGACATGCGCAGCAATATCTCCACTCTATCGGCAAACAACTCCACATCCTCTTGACTCAGTCCCCCCGCACGCAACCCACTCGGCGACACCAATTCACCCACTCTAAAAGCCCCAAAAAAGGCTAATGAAAAAGCCAAGCGAAACAATCAGACTTCGAAGGCTGAACTGCAAACCACCTCCACGGCCGTTCCTAATAGGCAAAGAATTCGGTAAGAAACTGGCCGCCACCGATCTACTGACCCTCTTCCCCTGCGAATACCTTTTAAAGCTTGAACCGCCAAAAATTCTTTGGTAACGTCTTTTTCGCCATGCAATTTCAAGCCAAATGCCACAGCGGACACAAACTTATTCACTTTCGCTACAGACACACCAGACTGATACGCATACCCCAACCAATACAACAAGGCCACCAGCCTGTCCCGGTCTGACCGGACGTCACCCAAACCTCTCAACCAAAGCTCCCATTGAGTCCAGCCAGCCCTATACGCTGCCCACGTAGAACTTGCCAAGGATCGCTCAATCAATGCTCCTGCCGCAGAGAGACCAACTCCCAAAGATGATCCGGACACACCATGCCGATCCGATCCGCTCCCGGCGCCAGCTGACGAAAACGATCCCACTGTGAGCGAGAAAGGGCATCATCAACACAATTTTCAACCCCAGGCACATGCACCGCCACCACCCAAGCATTTAATGACAAACAAACCAGCACCAAATGCCGCAACAGTTGAACCACCGGAGGAGAAGACGCCGAGATGTTATTGATAGCCAACACCACCCCTAGGTTATCACAGTGAAAACGAATCTTCTTGTCCCTGAGCCTATCCCCCCAAATGGTCACAGCGACCACAATGGGAAACAGCTCGAGCAGGGCCAGGTTCTTTGTCAAACCGTTTTCCACCCAACTAACCGGCCACCCCCCAGCACACCACTGGCCACCACAATAAGCACCAAAACCGCCCCCTCCAGCCGCATCCGTAAATAAGTCCAGATCCACGGAATCGAAAGCCCCAGCCATCCACAAGGACTTGCCGTTGTACTGTCCCAAAAACCGATGCCACACTTCCAAGTCGTCCCGATGCTCCCCTCTAAATCTGACAAAGTGATGCGGAGCCCCCACACCAGCAGTCGCCGCCGCCAAACGCCTACTGAACACCCTGCCCATAGGCATGATCCGACATGCAAAGTTTAACTTCCCTAACAACGACTGCAGACTACGTAAGGTGACCTTTTTAAGCCGAAACAACGCCTGAACCTCCAAACGAAGGGCCACCAACTTATCCTCCGGAAGCCTGCATTCCATTAAAACCGAGTCGATTATTTCGATGCCCAAAAAACGAATAACCGTAACAGGCCCCTCCGTTTTGTCAGGAGACAGCGGGACTCCAAACTCCTTCATGACTCCTTGCAAGGCAAACAAAATATTGGCGCACACCGCTGATCTGCCTTGGCCAACACACAAAAAATCATCCAATCATCCAGGTAGTGAATAACTGAATTCACACCTGCGACGTCCCTAATTACCCATTCCAAAAATGAACTAAAAGCCTCAAAGTAGGCGAAAGACAGGGAACAGCCCATTGGCAAACAACGATCCACAAAAAATTTCCCCTCCCAAAAACAACCCAACAACCGTTGACCCTTGGGATGAACCGGCAGCAACCGGAAAGCCACCTCAATATCGGTTTTTGCCAACAAAGCACCTGCGCCCGCTTCCCGCACCAGCGCCACCGCCTTATCAAATGACGCGTACACCACCGAACACAACACCGGATCAATACCATCATTAACCGATGCACCCCGGGGAAAAGAAAGATGATGTATCAACCGAAACTTGTTTGGCTCACGCTTCGGCACCACACCCAACGGGGAAACAACAAGATCCGACACCGGTGGTTCCACAAAAGGCCCAGCCATGCGACCCAAACCCACTTCTTTACAAAGTTTTTCAGTCACCACACATGCATGCTGGTAAGCGGCCAGGAGATTCCGGCGAGTCACTGGAATATCATAAGGAGGAGAAGGAATTACAAAACCCACGCTAAAATCATCCGCAATCAATTGTGCCCCATCCCTATCCGGATATCTACTTAGAAAGGGGGCCATCCTTTCCAGCTTCACCGGCGTCACCCCCTTGACCAGCTGAACCCCCTGTTCCCCCTCCCTTCTTGCCTTTTCGCAAACACTTTGACGCGCCATGAGATGACCCGCTGCAATGGGAACACACGTGCTTGAACTTACACGTTGCCCCAAATTTACACTGGCCGTCGTTAAACTGCCAGCAGAAACCGATTTTTGAACCGGAACCTTGACCAGACTTACCGACCTGCCCTGCAGACCCTCCACTCCCTGGAAAGGACTGTCCCGGTTTAACCGGAGCCATCACCCTCAACTATAATGCGATATCCTTCTGATCCCATCTAATGCCGGGCCAAACCGCCTTCCGCTGCCGAAATTGTTCATCATAACGCAGCCACGCCATACCGCCATAAGCCCGATGTGCCTCACCGATAGCATCCATATAGCAAAAAAGCGCGGAACAATTTTCCGGCGCCTTTTCCCCCACAACACTAGCCAAGATCGCAAAGGCCTGCAGCCAATTCACAAAAGTTTGTGGGATGAGCCGATAACACCGACGTTCCTCCTCTTCCTTCTTGCTCTCATCCCTCTTCCCTTTGTCCAGATTAAATTTTACCAACGGAAGAAGGGAAAATATCTCCACATATACGTCTTTCCAAATACGCTCCCGAACTTCCTGTTTTAAATGCGCCCCCAACGGGCCCTCAAAACAGACATACACCTCCCCTCTTGCTCTATCATCCAACCGCACCCTGTCACCCTCTTGAGCCCCGTCTGTCTGCACCGACACAGCCACCGCCCCCGCCGAGCCCCCCACTTGCACCCTATCTTGCGGCTGCACTACCAACGGCGGCGCCGACCAAACCGCAACTGGGGACACCCCCGCTGATACCGGGGCCTGCGACCTATCCAATCTGCTGACCAGCTCGCGCAAGCATCCCACTAAGTCATCGAGACCGCTACCACCTCCCCCGGAAGACCCGACGACTGCCCCAGAACCCGCCGCATCCCCCGCGCCACCCAACATGCGCGGAGTAAGAGAAGAGAAAGAAGAAGAGCACCCACCTGGCTGCTCAGGCGCTGTGATCCCGCCAGCCGGACGAACTTGCACACGCCGATCCTCAACCACGTCTCCTTCATCCGTGTCACCCGTTATCTGCGACCGCTGCCTGCACCTACAATGCGAACACGGAGATCCCTGACCAGACTGTCCCGAAGGGCCGGCCTCCATAGTGGCCCTGACGCTGATAGGGCCAGCCACCTGCTGCCCGTTATGCGGTATCCACAGTTCCGACCGCACTCCACAGCCCACCGGACTCGCCAGTCTTCCGGACTCAGATCTCGCAGCAGCCAGCCCCGATTGGCACTTCACCAGGCGGGGCTGCCGATATCACCGCACCATACCAGATGGGGGGGTATTGGGGAAGCCAGGAGCCAACCCCCCCTGATCGCCAAGCACCGCCGTGGCTGGGGATTTCTGCCAGGCCGGGACCCCCTAGGGGATGCCGCTCTCCCTGGAGACCGGCCGGCAGCGACCCTGGAGGGGCTTCCCCTGCGGCGCCGTACCCGCGGGATTTCTTCTGGGCTAAGTCTCGCTGGGGGTCGTGCACGCCGTGACCTGCGAGCAGGCACCACCCCCGGCGTAACGACCTCGGGCCTGCTCACTCCACTATCCGGAGGGCTGAGCAGCAGAGGGCTGCCTAAATCCAAGTTCATAACAGCAGGGGACGATAGAGAGGAAGCCGACCCTCCCCCCTCCCTGGACACCGTGCGATGAGAGCGCTGGGGCACAGTCAGCCCCACAAGTCTCGTCACCTGCTCCTCAAACCAGCCGGCATCCTGTTGATCAGCTGCCGCCCGGAGCCGCTCCACAAGTTCACCGAAGGACGCCATCTCCAACGAGCAGGTAAGTGCACACACGCTGCTGCTGCTGCTACTACTCCTGTGATGTCTCACCTCCCGCTGTCTCCCTAGCACTGAGGAAAACAGCGGGAGGCCCGAGACCTACTCCCCTCCCCTCCCCTTCACGTAACCTTAACCCTTTCCTCACCTGTTCCCTCCTATCCTGTCATGGTGGCCTCCCCTCATTCCTTTCAGTCGGCAGTACGGCCGCTTCTGGAAAATTCTACAAAAACCATCGCTAAAGACCTGGGTATACATCAATAGACGGTCACACAAATTGTCTGCAAATGGAGAAACAAAACTGTTGCTACCCTTCCTAGAAAGTGGGCATTCTGGTAAGAGCACAACGTGCAATCATAAATGAGCTGAGAAAGAACACAAGAGTAACAGAAAAAGACCACTGAAGACACTACAAACTGCTAACACCTCTCTTCATGTGACCACTATTAGAAAAACACTGAGGCGTAACATGGAGCTCCAATGCAAAATCTGTAACAGGGTCCACACCTACCGTGTGACATTTATAATACCGGTATCATCTCATGTGGCAGTGGGCCTTCTGGGCCCCCTCAGACACCAGGGCCTGGTAGCAACTGCTGCTTCTGCACCCCATATATCTTCGCCCCTGCAGATGTTTCACAATTATTCTGAGAAAACGTTCCATGAACAGATAAGACAAAAGCAAGTGCAGAGCACTATGTTTAAAAGAAAGAGAATTCTGCACACCAAAAATTAAGGTAATTCCAAAAGGTTCAGTTACTTTTTCTGGCAACTGCAAGTGACTTTTGCTTTCCTGGCTATAGCAGAACCTTTAATTCTAGCATACATAACTGACCTCTGAATTAAGATTCCATAACAGCAGTAATTTCTGCTTAGTACTTGAATGTTGCCACTGTCAGGCTGAGTTCACATGGGACGGATACGCTGCTTAAGAGCACGCAGTGTATCCGCCCTGTGCGCCGCAAGGAATTCCGGATGAAAAACTGCACCAAACTGTGGTGCAGTTTCTCTCCCAGGAATGTCTGCTGTGGAAAACTGCAGCACTTAGCACTATGATGTTTCATCCCAGGAGAACGCTGCAGCGGCGGTCACATAGGATGAAGCGTTATCCCAGGAGGCTGATCCAGCCGATTAACCCCCTCAGATGCAGCAGTCAAAAGTGGCTGTTGCATCTTAGTCGCTACTAGCCAATTGGCACCTCCGCGACGCTATTCCGAGGGTGCCGAACATAGGCCTCCTGGTCTGCCAAACATGGAAGCCTATTAGGCCCTGCCAGGAGGCGGAGCCTAATAGGCTTGCTGTCAGTGAACGACTGACTGTTCTAATGCATTCTAGTACATAGGTAGTGCAATGTATTAGAACTGCAATCAGACAGTTAGACCTTCAAGTCCCCTAATGGAACAATAAAAAAAAAAGTTTCAAAAAATGAACACCAATGTTGTACAAAAGTATAAATATAAAAGTGTCAAGTTGGTAAAAAACGGCGGTTATTGTTTTTTTTCAAGTATTTTATTATAGGAAAAAAATTAAAACATTAAAAAAGTACACATATTTGGCATCACCGCATTTATAACAACCCACACTGTAAAACGACCACGTTATTTTTCCCACATATTGAACACCATAAAAAATAAAGTAAAAAAACAAATGCCAGAATCGCTGTTTTTTTTTTGTCACCACCTCTCCCAAAACATAGAATAAAAAGTGATCAAATTGTCGCATGTGCCCAAAAATGGTAATAAAAAAAAAAAGTTATGGCTCTCAAAATATGGATTAAAAAAGAAAAAAAAAAAAAGGTAATTTTATTGTGCAAACGTTCTGTCTCTCGAAATATGACAACACAAAATGTGCAGTGTGTCACAAAAGCAGATAAAATTAAGCACCATTTATCAGTGCGACACTAGCCACATATCTGCGTATTATTACTTATTTACCGCAGTACTATAACACCTTATTATGCCTTGATGTACTCCACACAGATTACATAACATCAGAAACTGAAATACCAGTAAAATCCTAAACAGAACTACTACAAAATCCGCACTCCAAAAGCCAAATGGCGCTCCCTCCCTTCTGAACCCTACAGTGTACCCAAACAGCCGTTTACATCCATATATATCGCATTGGCATACCAGGGAGAACCCGCTTAACTATTTGAAGTATTTGTCTGCAGTGGCACAAACAGGGCACACCATATTGTGCACCAAACTGGTATATAAGCGGAAAATTTAAATTTTCACTTTACACCATGTTTAACGCATTCATTTCTAATGAAAAAACACCTGTGGGGTCAAAATGCTCACTACACCCCTTAAAGGGGACCTGTTACCAGCAGTTCACCTATTAAACCAGCAATACCTGGTGGCAGTGGGTGAAAAAATTATTTCTATATAACCTATAATTGTCTTCTTAGTCGGCTCTGTAGCTTTAGTATTCAGTTTTTTAGTGTTCCCACACCGTATGCTAATGAGCATAAGAGAGTCAAATCTTCATTCCTCAAGTCTGTCCGAGGTTTTCCCGCCGCCTTACTTTTGATTGACAGCTCCTCACCTTCCCCAGCACACACAATCCCGCGCTTGTGCATTGATGTCCTCTTCTGGTGTGTGCACAAAGGGACACTGGATTATTACGATAAAAGTTGCAAAATGTTTGCAGACCGTTATTTACAGTTGGAGGAGGAGTTTAGGAGAGGGGATAACAGCAATGAACTTTTGATAGCAGCAGCCAGTGAGGGATAATTAAAGTTCAATAGGTAAAATGCTGGTGACAGGTTCCCTTTAAAATGCCTTAAGGGGTGTCGTTTCCAAAATGGGGGTCACTTCTTGGGGGTTTGATTTACTATTTGACCTCAGAGCCTCTGCAATTGTGGGCCAATGCTGTGAAAAAAATTACCAAAATACACCTCAAATGTGCATGGTGCTCTTTCACTCCTAAGCCCTGTTATATGTCCAGGCAAATGATAAATGCCTTGAGGGGCGTAGTTTCCAAAATGGGGTCACTTCTCGGGGGTTTCCACTGTACTCTGGTACCTAAAGGGAGCTCTGCAAATGCGACATGGCGCCCGAACACCTATCCAGCAAAATCTGCGCTCTAAAAGCCAAATGGCGCTCCTTCCCATTTGAGCCCTGCTATGTGCCCAAACGCCATTTTAGGGCCACGTATGGTGTATTGCCAAAATCAGGAGTAACAAATTGTGTGGTGAATTTTCTCCTATTTCCCTAAAAACAGACAGACAGCACTAATCTAGGACGGTTATAAATACATGCAACATACATATGTATAAAATATCAAAAAGTATCACGATAAAGGGGTTTTAAGCTCCAAAATCAGAGAAAACAATAGATAATCCTAGGATAACTACAGGACCATAAAGTCAAACAGTAATACTGACATATTAGCAATTGTAAATAATGAAGTAATCATTGCATAATAGCAAATGCACACTCACAAAAAGTGTGTGTGTGTGTGTGTGTTTGTGTAGTGTGTGCACAAACATCACCCAACATAAAAAGGACATATGTGTGGATCATTCATGTATAATAGCAGCTACGTATACTGAGCAAATAGATACATATATTAAACATGTATATGATTATTCGAAGCTTACCCATATGACAATGTCTGGCGTCACACCCCGACGCGCGTTTCGGCAGGAAGCCTTCGTCTGGGGGTGGTGCCAGAGAGTCACAACGAGGTATTTATATGCTGGTGACAGGGCCGCTATCAGGGCAGTACTAGTAGCACTCCCATCAGGGGTCGGCCACATGGATGAAGAAAAGGGGCTTGCCGGGCTGTCGTCGCCCCCCCCCCCCCTCAAACTCTCGGGCCCCCCCTCCCAACACTCTCGCCCCCCCTAGCAACAGTCGCGGCCCCCCTGGCATACCTGTTGTAGCTTCACGAACTGGACAAGGAAGATGCAGCATGTGCAGAAGCTCTGTGTGGAGAACCCGCCCCCGCAGCTAGCTCCTCTACACAACCGACCAGACCTGCAGGCTGGTGAGTGTTTCCCCCTCTGCATCCGGCTTCCATTCCTCCTGACCCCATTTGTAGAATGTATAAGATATGTTAAAATGCTGTTGTTTTTTTTTTCGTTTTCCTAGTGTGTTTTTTTTATGCGATTTTCGCAATCGCGGCAAAAATTGTGCAGTTTTGCTGCGATTATATAAAAATCGTGGCAAAAGCGCGTGATTTGTCCCGTGATTACTAAAATTGCATTAAAAAAAAGGATACAAAACATGAAAAAAATAGTACTGTTAGGCTATAATCTCAAAGTGCGGTCAAATCACGTTTTTGCAGCGATTTTGCAAAAATTGTGGCAAAAAAATGGGATTTGACCGTACTGTGTAACTAGACAAAGGCCTTATTCAGACAGCCGTGTTTGGACCGTGATATACGGAGCGTGTATCGGCCGTATTTCCCAGGCTGACCACAATTCATGGAGCCGGACTCCTAGCATCACAGTTATCAATGCTGCTAGGAGTCCCTGCCTCTCCCGGAGAATACTGCCTCAAACTGTAATGATGCTTTCAGTATGGGACCGGGGATAGTGTTCCCACGGGAAGGGAGGGACTCCTATGATTATAGATAACGGTGACCCTAGAAACCCGGCTCCCTGAACTGTGGTCGGTTCGGGAAATATGGCCGATACACAGTCCGTATATCACAAACCGAATATGGACGTCTGAATAAGGCCACTCACTTGTCTCCTATTTTTGATGCGGATTGCGCACTGAAAATGCACTACAAATTACAATATAAGGCGATATTCAGACAAACGTGTGTGAAATCAGCCGTGAAGAACGGCCGTTTTTCACGGCCGATTTGCACCCGTGAGGGACCCGTTATCACAGATCCCTCATGGACTTGAGTCTATTGAGGGATCCGTGAAAACGCACAAAAATAGGACATATCCTATTTTTTTACAGGTCCTTCACACGGTCCACTAAAGCAACAACCATGTGAATAAGCCCATAGAAATACATGCAATCGTATGACGGCCATTAAAAAAAACGTCCTTCACATGGACGATTAACACGTTAGTCTGAATAAGCCCTAACTCATGTGAATGGGGTTTGTCAAAACCTCATGCACGTGCAGCAGAAAAACAAAATCTGCATGGAATTTAGGACGTGCTGCTGATTTATAACCTCTTAACGCAATATCACGTAACTTTACGTAATAAGGGTTAGGTATGTATGGGAAGTATAGAGCGAGCTCACTGGCTGACCTCGCTCCATACACAGCGAGTGACGACTGTGTTACGCAGCCGACACCTCACTGAAACGGGTGGAATCAAAGATCACTTTGATTCCACCCCTAACAACTTAAATGCCGCGGTCAATCGCGACCGCGGCATTTAAAGTGTTAGAATCAGGGGGCGCCCCCTGAAACAAGCCATCGCGCCAAGTAATGGCGTAATCGCTGTTTTTTGCCCATTTCACCCCACAAATAATTTTTTTTCAGTACATTATGCGGTACAACAAGGGTATGTTCACACGCAGTCTTTTCAGGCGTTTACGCCTCGAAAAACGCCTGAAAAAACGGAAGCTGAACGCCTACAAACATCTGCCCTTTGAAATCAATGGGAAGATTGATTACTTACCGGTAATCGGTTTTTCAAGAACCTATGACAGCACCCCTGGAGAGACATCCCATCCGCTGGACAGGAAACCTGAGGATATAAAAAGGGACACCCCTCTCCACACGCCCAGTCTTTAGAAAGAACTCAGGATGAGAAAGTGTTTTTTTTTTTTTAAACCAATAGTGAAATTCCCTCACACCTTTATATATACAATATTTACAAAGAAAAACTTAAATTTAGGTTAGCGATCTACCTTATGAGGACTGCAAGGACCCATTGTCCACCTTACCTGCCCAGGACCTTATCCCATCCTTCTTTAAATAAGACACCAACACCTTCTTTATGGAAATGTGGAAGTGGCCACAGCTTTATTATTATTATTATTTACAACCATCGGCATGAAGACATATATATCTATTTCTTTTTCTCCTTCTCCTGAAATGCCGATGCTCCCTGTCTCCATCAGGCATGTAGGGTGCTAACTCTGTCTTCTTTTGCCGTACTTTACGCCAGCTGTGACATCTACGAAAGAACCAGAAAAACGGCAGAACAAGAATACAACCGTAGAAATTTTTTTTTTAAACCAAAACCAAAAACCAACACCACAAGGGGAGGGAGGTCGGTTGTTTCTCCCGCTGCAGCTTGAAGGTAAGAGGGCTTTCTGCCCCAAACCCCAGCCTTATATCTCCTTAACCACGCCCCTCTTACGCCTTGCTCACCAATCCTGGTCCTGGGCATTATTTAAACGTTCCATCCTTCTTTAACCCCTCGCAGTCCCTGACACTCTCCCTAGGCGCTTCAGTGTCTGCAAGACTGCAAGGACCCATTGTCCACCTTACCTGCCCAGGACCTTATCCCATCCTTCTTTAAATAAGACACCAACACCTTCTTTATAGAAATGTGGAAGTGGCCACAGCTTTATTATTATTTACAACCATCGGCATGAAGACATATATATCTATTTATTTTTCTCCTTCTCCTGAAATGCTGATGCTCCCTGTCTCCATCAGGCATGTAGGGTGCTAACTCTGTCTTCTTTTGCCGTACTTTCCGCCAAGGAGGGGAACTGAGAAACCTACTCAGTCCCCCGACCACCCCCACCAAGCAACGCCAGTCCTCTCTCGGCACCATCCAACAAATCCAACAAAAAGATATCGAGCCCGATATCATTGAGGTGTACTCCATCCGGCGCCAGCAAATCTGCATTATCCCCTTCCAAGGATTGGTGCCGCAGCCCAACTCCACCTATCAAGCGAATGAACCGCGACACCCGCACATTAAGCAACCTGCGCACTGTCTCCAACGCTGCCAAGTTCCTGGCTCCCCGCCACACCGTCCGCGCCACTATCTCAGACCATACCACCACGCAGCGAGCAAACAGCTCCTGAAAGCGCGCCAAATCAGTCCGAATTAATGATAGCAACTCGGCCATTTTAACTTGGCCAATATCATTCCCCCCGGCATGAATGATCAGGACAACAGGTCCGTCAGTGTGCCTCGTAACTGCCACTACCTCTGGCAGCAACTGCAGCCACCGTAGTCCCCGGACACCTCTCCAGTGGACGTCAGCCTGTGATAGGCCCAAATTCGGACCCAACGGCCTCCGTACTGCTCGGACCGCCGCCCAATGCACATATGAGTGCCCCAGGATCCACACCTGGGGTCCCCGAGACCCTAACAAAAGAAAAGTCAAGCTAAATTCCAGGTCAAATGAGAGAAAGGATACAGACAGGAATAGCATAACACGATACCCCAAAGAACAAGGAAGGAGGGGAGGGGGGAGAGAGGGAGGGGGGGAAGAACTAACAGGGGGACCACCATAATTAATCACACTTTAAAACCAAATCCGGTCGTACATACGACTTATAGCTATTAGAACACCATCTACCCAAACACATGATAGCCACTGAATCCAAGCCCAAGGCATCTGCCTCCGTGGCCGCACCAATCCTAAACGAATGCGTACCAAACTCGCCCGGTGGCAGCCCCAGGTATTTCAGCCCGGCCTTAAAAACCGCCTCAAATTGAAAGCGCGACATTGCTAAACCATCTTGATGTATCAAGAATTGAGCCCCGGACGCTCGGACAGACACAAATTCTTGAACCAACCTTAACGGACAATCCTGGCCCCCAATCTTCCCAATCGACAACCAAGCTCCCCTCCCTGCCGTATCTGTTTTTGACCTCCGAACGCAGACCCGGAGGGAATCACCCAACACCACCACATCAGATCCGAGAAGCCCACCGCTTGTGTTCACGCTAGGTGGAACCAGCTCACTAACCCGCAATGCGGCAAAGAAAGCCAAAGAAAACGCCGCGCCAAACAGCGAAACCTCATATTCATCCCGGCACACAAAACACAAAACGGATAGAATCCGACCGAAGAGCGCAAAGGATACCGGACGCTTTGTGTCCCTGGAAAACGCCTCTTTTTTCCACCCTTTCAAAGACTGCCTAACGACAAATTCTTTTGTAACATCTCTACATCCCCACAATTTTAACATAAAGGCCACACCTGCTAAATGTTTTCCTGCAGTGGCCGCACTGCAACCCTCCTGACGTAATTGTACCAAACTTGCAAGGGTGATATCAAGGTGACAACCATCCTGTGATGGGAAATTATCCCCCCGCAATCTCCAACCACCGATCCCACGCTCTGCAATGACTCTTCCAAGTCGCTGGTACCACAGAACCCCTCAACAGTCTCATAAGTTGTCCTCGACCAGGGCCCATAAGTGAAGGGCGGGGGACTCCCCTTCTGCCAAAGCTGCTGGGTGCAATTCCCGAAACCAGGACATCTGTGAACGAGACAAAGCATCGGCCATCACATTATGGACTCCCGGAACATGTTTCGCCCGAAACCACACATTCAACCCCAAACATTTCAAAACCAACCATCGTAATAAAGCTAATACCGGCAATGAGCTAGACAACAACCCGTTCACCGCGTGCACCACCGCCATGTTGTCTGTCCAAAATACAATCCGCTTATTCACCATCACGCTACCCCACAAATCTACCGCAACTATAATAGGAAACAACTCTAATAACGTCAAATTACGTACCAAACCTAACTCCCCCCAATGCGAGGGCCAAGGGGACCTACACCAACTGCGGCCCAAAATTGCTCCAAAACCATCACTTCCAGCAGCATCCGTGAACAATTCCAAATCTATATTAGACAACTCAGCGTCCTGACAAACCGACCTCCCATTAAATGAACTCAAAAAGGAGTGCCAGACAAACAAATCCTTTTTCATCCAAGAAGTTACCCGGATGAAATGATTCGGTTTCGATATACCCCTAGTGGCTAATGACAAACGCCGAGAAAAAACACGACCCATAGGAATTATCGGACAGGCAAACACCACCAATCCCAATAACGACTGTAACTGCTTTAACGTCACTTTTTTAGACCCCATGACCTGGTCAACCTGGGACACCAGACTTGCCAATTTGTCATCAGGCAAGCGAAAAATCATCTGCACGGTATCTATTTCAATACCCAAAAAGGACAAAACAGTTACCGGGCCCTCAGTCTTTTCTTCTGATAAAGGTACACCAAAACGAGACATTACCTGTCGAATCACCCGCAGCAACGTGCTGCACAACCCAGAGCCCCTAGGGCCCACAAAAAGAAAATCATCCAAATAATGAATGACCGAAGCAAAACCCGACTCCAAACGAACTACCCATTCTAGAAATGAAGCAAACATTTCAAAATAACTGCACGATATGGAACAACCCATGGGAAGGCACATATCAACATAAAATCCACCATCCAAACAACAACCCAGCAGGTGAAAACAGTCCGGATGAACCGGCAGCAATCGAAACGCCGCTTCAATATCAGACTTAGCTAACAACGCGCCCTGTCCTGCCGCCTGTACCAACCTCACTGCAACATCGAAAGAAGTATACGAAACCGCCGCATCCGCCCTGGAGATACCGTCGTTGATCGATCCACCGCGAGGAAAGGAAAGGTGATGAATCAACGTAAACTTTCCCCGCTCCTTCTTTGGAACCAAGCCAAGGACGGGAAACTCGTAGGTTCGGATACGGCGGCTCGTAGAATGGACCTGCCATTCTCCCCAACTCCACTTCCTTAGCCAATTTCAGACGCGCAATGCCAACATTCTCATTGATCTACTTCAAATTGTCAGCCAATGACAATGTTGCAGAATATTCAAAAGGAATCTCAAAACTATAAGAAAACCCGCTAGTGAGCACCTCTGCTTCCCACCTCCTGTGGTAACGCTCTAACATGGGCCCATCTCGAGAACGTTCACCGGCGTTCTCCGCTGCGCCGGAAGGAGGTGCCTTGGCTGGCTGCTTACCTCTCCGGAAACACCTGAGTGCCGAATGAGCGCCCCCACAGATGACCCTCGTTGTAGAGCGGGGCCTGGCGCTGTGGCCGCACTGAGAAAGGGGCGTTGTTGTCTGCTCCCTTGCGCTAAGATGAGCTGCAACCAAACATCCGTTGCCTTTGTCGCCCAACTAATATCCGGCGACAAAGCCAAACGACGCCGAAATTCTTCATCGTAACGCCACCAGGCTGCACCACCGTGCAGCCTGTGGGCGCTGAAAATGGTGTCAAAATAAACAAACAACTCGGCCCCTTTTACGGGGTAGCGCTGGCAAATAACATGAGCCAGTGTAGCATAACACTGTACCCAGTTGCCAAAAGTTTTCGCGACCCTAACTTTTTTATCTGAACCTCTCTCAAATACCCGCTCCTTATCGACAGTCACCTGCTCCACAGAGACCAAGGACCAAATATCCACAAATTCATTCCTCCAAATTTTGTCCTTGATCTCCGCTGACAAATGAGTCCCGAGAGGAGCGACCCCACAAAACAAAGAATCCCGAAACGTTAGACTAGCTAAAGTATTTTCTCTCTCAGACGGGAGCCTAGCCCCCCCTGGTGGCACAGAGGGAACTGACGTTCCCTCATTCACATTCAAACCAGCCACCACGGCTTTTAAAACAGAAATCAGATCCGTCCCCGATGCATTAGATTTATTAAGCCATGCGTCACCGCAGGCCGACTCACCGCTCCCAGAGGTCCCACCGACTCCAGAGGGTCCTTCAGCCACTTGCCGCGGCACTGGAACCACGGCCTGAACCTCCTCCACCGACCCGGCGGGGGGGACAACCTGGGACAGCTGCTCACGATCCTCGACAAGTGCCGAACCTCCCGGCGTCGACTGTGTCTCTGCGGCCGTGACGATCTCCGCGAAGACCTCCGCGACCCCGATGAGGCAGATGTTGATGACGAGGAGGAGAATCCTTCGCTGGATGACGAGGAAGACCGCCGACCATGCCTCTTAGCGCCACCCGATCTTCGACGTCTGCGATGGCCGAGATCGGCGATGTCTTCCAGAACGACGTTTCCTCCCTCGCCTGGAACGCTCCCTCGCCGAACCTACAGGAGAAAAATGAGACAAGGCAGGAGAAGGGCAAACCGGGCCAGATGTTCCCCTGACCCTACACTCACTAGAACAAACCCCACCCGGCCTCAACCCCTGCTGGAAGGGGACCGGAGGAGACCGGGGGTGAGAAGCAGCAGGCGTAGCAGAAGCCCCCGCCCCAGGGCTGGGCTGAGTACTCACCGCTCGCTTCTTTGTGCCCGCCGCCATCTTCTTTACATGGGCGCCGCCATCTTGTTTTCTGGCCGACCTGCGCCGACACGGAAGTCCCGCCTCTGTACTCTCTCCAACCATTTCCGGCTGAACAGAGAACAAAACGGGGAGCGATGACGTCGGCGCTGGCTGCTCGCAGGAACCGGAAGTAAGTCCCAGTTCCCGCGAACATGCCTCGTGGTAGGCAACCATGACGGACCAGCTTTCTGGACCCGCCATACTCCCCCCACTGTCCATGAAGTCGCCTGCCCCATCCGTACCTGCAGCTGCAGCTCGAGGTAGGCTGTACCGTGCCTGTTTAACCGCAGCCCTCTTACCACTATGGGGAGGGACGCCAGCGCGACGCGTGGACAGGGGGGAGGGCGGCACTATGTCGCCAGACGAAGCGCCGGGCGAAATAGGCCTAGGGGAAATACTGGGACCAGCGTGCAAAGGTGCAGCAGTCACCGCACCCCAAACGGGAATGGGGCTTAAGCGCACAGGGGGGTGGATAACACGCTGCGGCCTACCTCGGGTAGCCGCTCCCGGCTATTCCATGCCCCGATCTGATCCACTCCTCCTCCCATCCGACAACAGGGATTCCAGCCAGGCGGGCCCCTCCAAGGCCACCCGCTGTGCCACCTGCCGTAAAAGATCCTCCGCCATCTGTACAGGAACCGACGAGAAAAACGCTCTGAAACTTCCAGCTCCAAACAGAGGATGTTTCTCCCGCTGCAGCTTGAAGGTAAGAGGGCTTTCTGCCCCAAACCCCAGCCTTATATCTCCTTAACCACGCCCCTCTTACCCCTTGCTCACCAATCCTGGTCCTGGGCATTATTTAAACGTTCCATCCTTCTTTAACCCCTCGCAGTCCCTGACACTCTCCCTAGGTGCTTCAGTGTCTGCAAGGCTCATTTGCCACAAACCATAGGGAGGGTAACAGCGGGGTGTTGTCATAGGTTCTTGAAAAACCGATTATCAGTAAGTAATCAATCTTTTACCCTTTCACCTATGACAGCACCCCTGGAGATGTAAAATAGAAATCAGTATTTTTATGGTGGGACCACAGCTTGTAGCACCTTTCTACCAAAGGCCAAGTCAGAGGCTGTATGCAGTTGTAATCGGTAGTGCTTGAAAAAGGTGTGAGGAGAACTCCATGTGGCAGTCTTGCATATCTGGTCTAGAGATGCTTCTGCTCTCTCTGCCCACGAAGTGGACACGGCCCTGGTGGAGTGAGCTCCGAAAAACTCTGGGGGCTCGAGCTTCTGATTTATGTAGGCTAATTGTATGGCCTGCTTAACTCCTTCCCGCACCTGGACGTACTATTAGGTCATGGTAGCTGTATCGTTCGCGCTCCATGACCCAATAGTACGTCACGGGAGTAACGGCCGTTTCGGCCGTCCTCCCGACACATACAGGAGCTGTGACAGCTGCTGTCTCGTACAGCAGCTGCCGCAGCTCCTACAGCAGGCACTGATCTCTGTGTCCCCGCTGATTAACCCCTTAAAAGCCGCGTTCAATAGGGATCACGGCTTTTTAGGTGTTAAGCTACAATCGCCGGCCTGCTACATGATAGCGGCCGGCGATTGTAACTATGTCAACCGGACACCAAACAATGGCTATGCCATCGACGGAAGCCTAGAGGACCCACTATGCTTGCTGTCAGTGAGTAGCTGACAGCTCTAATACACTGCACTACGAATGTAGTGCAGTGTATTAGAATAGCGATCAGGGCCACCTGCCCTCAAGTCCCCTAGTGGGACAAAGTAATAAAGTTAAAAAAAAAAAGATGTGTAAAAATAAGAAAATAAAAGTTTTAAAAGTAATAAAAGTAAAAATCCCCCTTTTTACCTTATCAGTCCTTTATTATTAATAAAAATAAACAAATAAACTATAGATAATTGGTATCGCCGCGTCCGTAACGGCCTGAACTACAAAATTATTTTGTTATTTATCCCGCACGGTGAACGCCGTAAAAGAAAATAATAATAGACCGTACCACAATCACAATTGTTTGGTCACTTCACCTCCCAAAAAATGGAATAAAAAGAGATCAAAAAGTCGCATGTACCTAAAAATGGTAATGATAGAAACTACAGTTCGTTACGCAAAAAATAAGTCCTCGAACGGTTTTCTCGACGGAAAAATAAAAAAGTTCTGGCTCTTAGAATAAGGTAACACAAAAAGTTAATGATTTTCTACAAAACGTATTTTATTGTGCAAACGCCATAAGACATAAAAAAAAACTATACACATATGGTATCGCCGTAATCGTATCGCCCCGCAGAATAAAGTGAATATGTCATTTATAGCGCACGGTGAACGCTGTAAAAAAAAAATAGAATAAAAAAAAAATAGTAGATTAGATGTTTTTTAGTCACCACGCGACCTAAAAATAGAATAAAAACTGATCAAAAAGTCGCATGTACCCCAAGAAAACTACAATGAATTCATTAAGGTGTCTAGTTTCCAAAATGGGGTCACTTTGGGGGGTTTCCACTGTTTTGGCACCACAAGACCTCTTCAACCGGACATGGTGCCTAATAAAAAAAAGAGATCTCAAAATCCACTACTAGCTCCTTTGCTTCGGAGGCCGGTGCTTCAGTCAATTACCACACTAGGGCCACATGTGGGATATTTCTCAAAACTGCAGAATATGGGCAATAAGTATTAAGTTGCGTTTGTCTGGTAAAACCTTTTGTGTTATAGAAAAAAATGGTATAATAAGGATTTTCTGACAAAAATAAATATGTAAATTTCACCTCTAGTTTGCTCTAAATTCCTGTGAAACACCTTAAGAGTTCATAAACTTTCTAAATGCTGTTGTGAATACTTTGAGGGGTCTAGTTTCTAAAATGGGCTGTTTCATAGGGGTGTCTAATATATAGACCCCTCAAAGCAACTTCAGAACTGAACTGGAACCTAAAAAAAAAAAAAGAGGCAATACTTTGCTTCTCCTAATGAGCATTGCCCACCCCAAGATGACCCCAGTTTTGACCGTTTGTATAAATGGAGACCCCTATTAGACCGTTTCAGTGCCCGGTTGTCCCAAGCATACACCACCGAGACGTGTATTTCTATTGAAGAGTCCTTGGTACATTTTAAAGGGAGGCTTCAATTCCACCAGTACCTGCCGGGTAAGAGGGCAAGGTATGGCGTGAACATGTATAAGCTGTGCAAGTGCATCAGGGTACACCTACAAATTTAGGATCTATGAAGGGAAGGACACCAGTGCTCAGCCCCCAGAATGCCCCCCCTTACTGGGAGTTAATGCAAAAATTGTGTGTGATTTGGTGCACCCATTGCTGGACCAGGGTTACCACCTCTACATGGATAATTTTTATACCAGCGTCCCACTCTTCAACCGCCTCGCTTCCAGAAGTCCTGCGGCATGCGGTACTGCTAGAAGAAATCTGAGAGGCCTCCCTAAGGCCTCATTCACACGACAGGGTTTCCTGGCCGGGTGCCGGCCGTTCATAAAATCGGCCGGCACCCGGCTGCATTAGGAATAATAGACCCCTAAAGGGGCTATTCACACGACCGATTTTTTGACGGCCGGGAAAACCGGCCGTCAAAAAATGGGACATGCTCTATTTTCGGCCGCAGAGTGCATGTGAGGAGGAGGAGTTTATGCCATTCGGACGAATGGCTGTACGCTGTATACTGTGTGGCAGGGCCGGGGTGTACAGCAGGTGGAGGGAGCACTGCGCTGGCTCCCTTCCCCTGCTTGTTTTAAAAGCGCCCTGGCCCGGCGACACCTTCCATGGCGCCGCTAGCAGCTGCTGCTGCTGCTACTACTACTACTACTGTAGCGACGCCACTATAGCAGAGCAGGGAGGTATCTCCCCGCTCTGCTATGTGCTAGCCCCACTTTAGCTCCTTGAAGGAGCGGAATCCTCGTGTTTTCGGGGATTCCGCTCCTGGACAGAGCGCTTGATGTCTCGGTCCATATCTGGCCAGTGACATCAGGGGAAACTCCTGAAGCGGAATCCCCGAACACATGGGGATTCCCCTTCAGGAGTTGCCGCTGATGTCACTGTCCAGATCTGCCCGGCCCGGAACAGATGCAAAACTTTATGCAAAATGGCCGATTTTACCGGCCGACACTCGGGCGGGACCCGGTCGTGTGAACCCAGCCTAAGACTCTGCTTGGGTGAACACTCAGAAGGGGTGAGAGCAGGGCACAATCTAGCAGCAACATATTGTGTGTCAAGTAGAAGACAAGAGGGATGCCACACCAGTACCCATGTACCTGTACGAGGTACCAGTACAGAGACCCCCAAACCAGACTGCAACCTGGACTACAATAGGTACATGGGAGGGGTGGTCTTGTCAGATCAAGTCCTGAAGACCTACAGCGCCATGCGGTGTGGTATAAGAAGCTGGCAGGGCACCTCATACAGATGGCATTGTACAAAAATTTTCACGTGTATTTTTGTCCGCACCATGAAAAGAAATCCACCACAGCAATAAGTAGCATGCACTTAGAATGACACTGGGACTTAGGCCTTTTTCACACAGTATTTTGCAGGCAGAAAAATCTGCCTCGAAATTCCTTTAGGCTTTCTCTGCCTCCCATTGATATCAATGGGAGGTCAGACACGGAAATGGCTGAAGAAAGGGCATGTCGCTTCTTTTTCTCACAAACGGTTTTTTCCACTTGCGGGTAAAAAACACCTTCGCCTTCCGTTGAAATCAATAGGAGGCGATTTCGGCTGTTTTTTGCCGCAGTTTCCAACGCGGTTTGCGCTGCAAAAAATGTGGCAAAAAACTCTGAACAGAGCCTAAGGCTGGGTTCACACGACCTATTTTCAGGCGTAAATGAGGCGTATTATGCCTCGATTTACGCCTGAAAATAGGGCTACAATACGTCAGCAAACATCTGCCCATTCATTTGAATGGGTTTGCCGACGTACTGTGCCGACGACCAGTAATTTACGCGTCGTCGTTTGACAGCTGGACACTTCTTTGAAACGTAATTTGAGTCGTTTTTCATTGAAGTCAATGAAGAACAGCTCAAGATTACGGGCGTCAAAGACACCTCGCATAATGCGAGGAGGAGCTTTTACGTCTGAAACGACGCAGCTGTTTTCTCCTGAAAACAGTGTCTTTTCAGACGTAAAAGGAAGTTAGCGTGTGCATATATTCTTGTGCGGATCTACTACACGCTTGTGGTACATCTGCGTCAGAAATCAAAGGGTAAAGCACAGATTTTTGCTGTGGAAAAACAGATTGTACTTTAACCCCTTAACGACCAGCCTATTTTAGACCTTAATGACCAGGCAATTTTTTACGTTTTTCCATCGTAGCATTCCAAGAGCTATAACTTTTTTATTTTTGCGTCGACATAGCTGTATAAGGTCTTGTTTTTTGCGGGACAAGTTGTATTTTTTTTTTTTTAATAGCACCATTTTGAGGTACATATTATTTATTGATTAACTTTTATTAACTTTTTTTTGGGGGGGGGGAATAGAAAAAAAATCTGACATTTCGCCACTCTATTTTGCGTCCTAAATTTACGCGGTTTACCGTATGGTATAAATAACACAATGACTTTATTCAGCGGGTTGTTACGATTGCATGATACCAAATTTGTATAGATTTTGTATGTTTTACAATTTTTACACAGTAAAAACGCATTTTTTTCAAAATTATTTGTTTTTGTTTCTCCATATTTGAAGAGCCGTAACGTTTTTATTTTTTCGCCGATGCAGTTGTATGAGGGCTTTGTTTTTGTGGGAAGACTTGTACTTTTTATTGGTACCATTTTGGAGTAGATGCGACTTTTTGATCACATTTTTTTAAAGTCAGGATTCACAGAAAACAGCAATTTTTCCATCGTTTTTTATTTAATTTGTTACGCCGTTCGCCGTGCGGGTAAAGTAATGTAATAGCTTTATATTCAGGGTCGTTACGGATGCGGCGATACCAAATATGTGTACTTTTTTACTTTATTTTGGTTTTTTAATACTAAAGCAGTTTGTAAGGGGGAAAAAGTGTGTTTTTCATTTTTTTTTAATTAACTTTATTAAACTTTTTTTTTTACTTTTTTATTAGTCCCACTAGGGGACTTTAATATGCGATTCTCCGATCACTATTATAATACACTGCAATACTTTTGTATTGCAGTGTAATACTGCCTGTCCGTTTAACCTGCGGCATGATCTAGCAGGCATTCGCTACAGGCAGACCTGGGGGCCTTTATTAGGCCCCCGGCTGCCATCGGAGACACAGACACTCAGCGATCTTATCGCCGGGTGTCAGTGGGATGAGAGGGAGCTCCCTCCCTCTCTCCAAAAACCACTCAGATGCGGTGCACGCTATTGAGCACCGCATCTGAAGGGTTAAACGGGTGAGATCGATACCAATATCGATCTCACCCGGTCGAGCAGGGACGCCCCCAGTCCTCAGCTACGTCTGGCAGCTGAGAGCAGGGAGATTTGACAGCTCCCTGCTCTGTTTACTTTATTCTGATGCAGTGCCATAAAAAGGCTTATGCATCAGAATAAAGCCCGTTAGTGGCCGCCGTGAAAAGGCGTATTGGCAGTCACTAACTGGTTAATGACAACGTAAGAACGGAGCATTAGTTCTCCTTACATCCTCACAAGCGCTTCCCCCTCCCTTAAGGCCCCCTTCACATCATGTTGTTGCCCTAAGTTTATCGTGTACATCAGGAAATCTCCTAACGTACACTATAAAACAACATAGACGATAATTCACAGGTCTCCATTATGTCCTTTTAGCCTCCATCGGGCGGGTAGACGTCAGTTTACCTTATTTTTGAAGGATGGAATAGCGTAGTAGAATTTTCTATTCCGGAGTCCCCAGGCAGCATCACAAGTGCTCTACCCGTGGACTTTGTCTCTTGGAAAGCTCCTGACATCACTGTCCATATATGTAAAGTGAAGTCAGGGAATTCTCCAGGGCCGGAATCCCAGGCCAGAGTGTTGCTGACGCTCCGGCTGTGTATTCAGACTTTGCAAAGCTTCGGACATCCGTTTATGTATATGGACATCTGGAACAGCGCCATAGTCCCTGGGCAGAGCGCTACTAGAAGGCCCCAGCCCTGTTCATGGACAGTGACTTCATGAGTTTCCCCTGGGCCATTCCCCTGGCGACGTATCCCACTGTATGCCATACAGTCAGATATGTTTTGGCTAAATAGATCAAAATCCAGAGCATTAACCGGTCACAGCCTGCTCCATGGTTTCCTTCACTGTAATGGACATCAGCACCAAAATCAGTTAATGCGTATAACGTACAAACGTGAGCGCCACACTTTCCATGTCCCACCCACGGTAATGGAGGGGGGGGGGCAGACATCTTGGCTGTATGGGGCCCAGAAATTCCTGATGGCTGCCCTGGCTGGTGAGGCAATGGAAATAGAATACTAACCCATGATAATGACAGCAGCTGATGCATAACGTGTCATGCATCCATATGGTTAACGATGTCAAAATCCAGGAAGTAGGCACAAGATGACATTACATGTCATGACGCGCTACGTGTCATGCGTCTGAGACAACACGAGATCCAAAAGGAGTGTAAGTGATGATCTCAGACGTCATGGCGTATTTTACGTCACGCGACTGATGCAATCATTAGATCCGGGAACAAGCCCGGTCAGTGCGCATGTGTCAAAGCCTCTCCGACTCAATGTAACCATGGCAACCAACTGTATGAGAAGGAGAATTAATTTAGAAGGTAACCTAAATGCACCACAGTGCATCTTCAATTGGGTTTTATAGAAGCACAATAGAGTCATCTACATAGGTGCTTAAATCAATATCATGTGTTATGGGCATATATATATATATATATATATGTATATATATATATATATAATATAAAGATGAATATAATTAATAAAATACACATATAAAACATATACATACACACATATTTACAAAAAGATGTAATCTATTCCTAGCCAATATAAAAAGGTATTACCTCTGACAATTGTGCAACACAAAAGTTTATTAATGAGCACCAATACAAATGGTGAAATAAAAAAAAAATTTTTTACGGCCTAATCCCAATAATTTCTGCAATGAACCTGTGGGGTCAAAATGCTCACTATACCCCTAGATAATTTCCTTGAGGGGTGTGGTTTCCCAAATGGGGTCAATTTTGGGGGATTTCCACTGTTTTGGCACCGCAAAAGCGATTCAAACCTGACATGGTGCCTAAAATATATTCTAATAAAAAGAAGGCCCCAAAATCCACTAGGTACTCCTTTGCTTCTGAGGCCGGTGCTCTATTATCACACTAGGGCCATATGTGGGATATTTCCTAAATCTGCAGAACCTGGGCAATAAATATTGAGTTGCATTTCTCAGGTAAATCTTTCTGTGTTACAAAAAAATGGATTAACCCCTTAGTGACCAGCCCATTTTAGGCCTTAATGACCAAGCTATTTTATTCGTTTTTCTATAGTCGCATTCAAAGAGCTATAACATTTTTATTTTTTCGTCTACATAGCTGTATGAGGACTTTTGCGGGATTAGTTGTGCTTTTTAATAGCACCATTTTTGGGTACATATAATTTTTATATTAACTTTCATTAACCTTTTTGGGGGGGGATTATAACAAAAACCTGAAATTCCGCCATTGTTCTATGCGTTTTTAAATTGACGCCGTTCACTGTGCGACGTAAATAACATGTTACCTTTATTCTATGAGTCTGTACGATTACGGCGATACCACATATGTAGAGGTTTTTTTATGTTTTACGACTTTTGCACAATAAAAACTCTTTTGAACTAAAATTATTTGTTTTTGAATCATCGCTTTGCAAGAGCCGTAATTTTTTTATTTTTCCATCAATGTAGTGATTTTTTTGGGCTTGTTTTCTGCGGGACAAGACGTAGTTTTGAATGGTACTGTTTTGGGGTGCATGGGACTTATTGATTCATTTTTATTATGAGTTTTTTGGGGGGCAATGGAAAAAAATTGCAATTTCGCCATGGTTTTTTGCTGTTTTTTTTTACGGTGTTCACCTTGCGGTTTAAATGACATATTAACTTTATTAATGGAGTCATTACGGTCGCGGCGATACCACATATGTGTACTTTTTTTTTTTTTTTTACACTTTTACACTATTTTTTTACTGTACTTTTTATTAATAATCTTTATTTCACTTTGATGACTTATTTTATTAGTCCCACTAGGGGACTTTACTGTGCGATCTTCCGATAATACTTCGTATACCAGAGCATTATTGCCTGTCAGTGTAAATCTGACAGGCACGTCCTAACAGGCATATGTCCAGGGCATACCTGGGGGCTTTTATCAAGCCCCCGGCTGCCATGACACCCCATCGGAGACCCGCGATTGCATTCGCGGGCCGCCGATGGGTGACAGAGGGAGCGCACTCCCTTTGTAAACAAAGTTAAATACCGCGGTCGCTATTGACGGCGGGATTTAACGGGTTAAACGGCCGCGATCGAAGTAAACTTTGATCGCGGGCGTTGGAGCAGGAGCTCAGCTGTCATCAGACAGCTGAGCCCCGGCTCCTGCCTGCACGGGAGACCCGTGCAGGACTTAGACTAGGCTGACGTGAAAAGGCGTCAGCCTAGCCTAAAGCCCATTAGTGACCGACGTAAAAAGGCGTATTGGTGGTCACTAAGGGGTTAAATGTTTCACAGGAATAGGGTAGGGGCTACATGTCAGATCGCTGGGGGTCGACCGCTGGGACCCTAAGCGATAAGGAGAACAGGGGACCGAAAGTCACCCAAAGCGCTACATGAGAAGCCTGGACTTCCGGGTTCTATGTTCGGCTTATCTGTTGAGCAGCTCCATAGAGATCAATGAAGAGCCGCTCGCGCATGCGCAGAAGAATCACATTGATCTCTATGAAGCTGCCGGACACAGAACGCGTAAGTCAAAGCTTCTCACGCAGCGCTGTTGGCGACTTTCGGACCCTTGACTGCGGACTATAAGACGCAGGGACTTTTTAGCAAGATTTATTCTCGCTAAAAACTGTGTCCTATAGTCTGAAAAATACGGTATGTTGTGGCTGTGCGGTCCATGTCTAGTTTCTCACAATGCTGATATTAACTACAATTATGTTGTTGCAGAAGTCATGGCTAAAAATAGATTAGGCAGACATTTAGACGAGTGTTCTAACTCACTCCAGGAAATTTATTCAGATCATAATCAGATTTTATATTGATATATAAAATCGGAGAGGAATAAGACACAGAGACGCCACTTGTATATAAGATACACAAACACTGCTCAAAATACTCCTCTAAAGGTTTATTGCCAAAACAATTACAGTAATATCATTCATTAACCCCTTAATGACCGGGCCTGAAAAGACCAGCTAATGTTTTCTGTTGTTTTCGTTGATGTGGCTGTATGAGGCCTTGTTTTATGTGAGAGAAATTGTGACTTTTTTCCCCTCAGTTTTGAGGTAAAAAAATAAAATAATTTTTTACGGAGTGAATATAGGAAAAACCAATTCTCTGCATTGTTTTTCAGATTTTTTTTTTATCCCGTTCACGTTTCACGCTAAATAGCCCATTAGATTAATTCTTCATGTTATTACGGTTGTGTAAATACCTAATGTGTGTAGTTTTTTTTTGTTTTTATGTAATGTGGTGGCAATAATATATTTTATTCAAAATAATGGACTTTTTCAGCCTTTTTTTTTTTTTTGTTACTTTTTTTTTTTAAATTCCATTAAGGGATAAGTTTACTTATAACTTCATTTTTTACTAATAATGTATTAGCATACTCCTGTATGCGAATATATTACACTGTGTCACTATGACAGGCAGCTGATGGGGCAGCACATGGTGTGACCGAACAGCAGGCAAACAGAACAGACAGCCCTGGGGTCCTTTGTAGGTCCCCAGGGATGACTGCAGAGGGATTCCCCAGTCTTTGATCACATCACCGGAGACCCGGTGATGCGATCAAAGAGGGGAATTCCCTTTGATCATGCCGCGGTCACGGACCGCGGCAATAAAAGAGTTAAACAGCTGGGGTCCGAATGTTTTCCGACCCCAGCTGTGTTCAGGAGGCTGCTCTGAGATCAGGAGCGGTTCGTTACAGCTCCTGCTTAGAGGTTGAGCGCTCATCAGCCTAACCTACAGCGACGCCAAAAGACGTCGTCGTAGACTGGGGACCTGCACCGCCTGACGTCAAAAGACAGTGGGCGGTCGAGAAGGGGTTAAAGGGAGTAGGCTTAATTTGAGCCAATCATTTACAATATGACAATAACTAATTCAGCCATTAGCATACAATGAATGATATTTCATATTGAGCCAATCACAGACATACAATACATTTCAAATGTAATATTATATTTCTCATGATACGGACGTCAGGTTTGTTGCTGGCTTATTTCTCTGTGAAGAATATAATAGATTGTTCTTCTAGATATGTGGGAGTTTTGGGAGTTATATTCACATACATAAGGAATGTTGTGATAAAGAGAAATAATTGCAAATGTGATAACTTTATGTCTGGGCATTCAGCCAGACTGCTAATTGCAAGGTTACAGGAGAAACATTCAAAGATTACATATATTTCTGAAATAGAAGGGAGGGGGCGGTCATTACAGGTGGAATACAAAATACATCTCTGCATGATTCAGCATCCTGCTTGATAATTCACAATGTAATTTAATACAGAGAATATAAGCAAATTGACCATCCATCCCAGACCCCCCTTTTTCTCATATTAAATTACAGAAATATTATTATAAACCTCAAACAATATAATTAAAAATCGGGCCACAGCTAATAATATAATGCTATCACCAATCTCATGCATTTCCCCTCAGGTTTGGGTTTTGGGTCCCAAATGTGCATTGGACCAGTCCTGTACATCATCATCCGCTTTCTTACTGAACCCATACAATTTTGGAGTCAGACTGTACGGTTGTGTCCAGTGGGGGATTTATTACTACCCACCTCCTGGCCACTTATCGTCCGCTGTAAAAAACTTGGATGTTGCTGATAGGTTCACTTAGGTCATTGTTTTGTTCCTTCTCATCTGTCAGTCACTGTCTCTTGTTAGTGTACGTCACCGGGCTGTACACAGCACTTTATACTGTGAGCCTGGCGTGGAGTTCTCGCGTAGGCGGATTAGTGGAGTTTTATTATGACTGCCATAAACCCACCGCATCTAAATACTCTTCCTCCGGCAAGTTGTTGGTCTGCACGGCTGCTTAGAATTGTGACACTGCCTTCAGTTCATGACAAGCACGATGTATTGTCCAGGCTGCGCCTGCCGCATCTCAGTGATGGTGTTAATCATGTTAAAGTCTTTGATTTAAGTTTGTTGGCACTTGCTGGGGACCCAACCTTTATCAATTGTTAAAATAAATCATCTGGTGAGAACATCTGCATACGGTATAAAAATTGTTCTAAGTACATACAGTAATAATGGCAGGCCCTTAAACTAAGTCAAACAAACACATTTGTATAAGAAAAACGTCTCTGTCCCGCTAGACAGGGCACCTAGAAATTGTGTAGTTACTGGGTACATTTTATTTTGCTCTTGGTGTTACTCTTTTCAGTGGGAATTGTACCTTGATCTGAGCTGATTACCTGTAACAGCTCCTACCCACAGAAATATTCACAGATACTATACGTTTTATCTGACAACTGTATCAAACCTCTTAGGAAGCTAAAAATAACTTGTATTACCTGGGAAGGCCTCTCAAGGTCTCTTCATGGGAGAAGAGTATGATGATCAGGTTGGCACCGGTCTGCCTCGACTGTTCCGTGGGCAAATCAAATAGCTCTAACAGAGTTTAGCAGCAACAGCTGTAAAACCTGACATACCAATTAGATCTCATCAAATGGATCCTTACAGTCTTGGAGGCATATGTAAGGCCACATACCATAAATGCAAATGCCCTCAAGAGTGCCTTGGGTGCTACCGGTTTACCTTTCTTTATCTGTCCACATTCCATTAGAATCTGTTTTTTACGCTTTCTGCACCCCGTTGGACACTTCCTGTGAACAATAATCTTTTCATCACATAATCATTAAATTGATCTTGATCAGGTAATTCAATTAAAGGAAAACATTAACAATGACATCTTTGCGTTAAACATTCACATTGGGCAGTAACTAAAAGGGATACATACAAACTGATTTTTATTTTTATATATACTGCACAGAATTGTCTTATCAAACACATGGTTGAATCCTCAGCAATACTAAATAATATTGTGCAATGGGAATCTACTTCCGCTGAGAAGTTATCATTTACAAGTTATAACACTGACACATGCCTCCAATAGTCCAATGTCAAGGCACGCTGATCCACAACTTTACATAAAACGTAACCTCAGTATTTAATATTTCCACAACACTTCTTGACTAGAGTTATCAAACAAACTAACTTTGGGATAGTATTTAGAGAGCTGCTGATATCTTAATCAATGTACAAACACCAGTTCAATGCTTTGGAGAAAACAATTCCCCTGTCACTACACACAACTTCTGCATTGGGGAAAATATTGGCTGGGCTTCAAGCCACCCTGAGAACAGGTCTACACATACGAGCACATTTTCATACACACATAACTCGGGTAGTTGTATGTTCTGCAGTCACTGGAATGGGTAATCGGGCCGGGTGCACTTTTCATAGGTACCTTTGCGGTTTTACTTATGTCATGCAGTGCGCATATCACGCAGGCTACTACAAACCTAGTGGTGGTATTATTGAATCCAGGGACAAGCAAATTTGCTGACACCTGGCTGCACATACTCTTATTGTCAGGTGCGTCATCTCTCGCGCGCTCAATTGGCTCACCCGATGATCCAACAAAGATCCTACTACCAATGGGCCCATAATCGTAGGCGATGCCAAAGGCGTACCTAGTGTCCATGTAAATGTTGTCCATCTTACCTTTTGCCAGGTTACAAGCCTCAGCGAGCACCTCCAGCTCAGCTTCTTGAGATGGACAAGAAGGTGGGAGTGGTTTCTGGATAATTTACCTCATGCATCGTGACTACTGTGTATCTTGTCTTGTACATACTGTATATGATAAAGTATGCATTACAAATTTATATTGGAAACCCATGTTGCATAAAGATCAACTATTTCAAAAGGGTGGAGTTTAAACATTTGTAAATCCCACCCCAATCAGGTCCTGTACACAGTGTTCCAAATTATTATGCACATTGGATTTAAGTGTCAAATATTTAATTATTAGTTTTTCAATTAAACTCATGGATGGTATTGTGTCTTATGGCTCTTTGGATCATTGTAATCAATCTTAGACACCTGTGATAGTTTGCCAGGTGTGCCCAATCAAAGGAAAACTACTTAAGCAGGACGTTCCACATTATTAAGCAGGCCACAGGTTTCAAGCAATATGGGAAAGAAAAAGGATCTCTCTGCTGTCAAAAAGCGTGAAATTGTCCAAGGTATTGCACTAGGTATGAAAACATTGGATATTTCAAGAAAACTTAGGCGTGATCATCGTACTGTGAAAAGATTTGTGGCTGATTCAGAGCACAGACGGGTTCGTTCAGATAAAGGCATAATGAGGAAGGTTTCTGCCAGACAATTAATAGGAATAGGAGAGCAGCTGCTAAAATGCCATTGCAAAGCAGCAAACAGGTATTTGAAGCTGCTGGTGCCTCTGGAGTCCCGCGAACCTCAAGGTGTAGGATCCTCCAGAGGTTTGCAAGTGTGCATAAAGCTATTGCAGAGAAAGAGAAGGATGATCCAGCGCCAGTGGTAGTATTTAAAAGGGAAGAACAATTCCCATGTTTATTAGAGAAATATATTAAAATCTGTGGAGCGAGATGCAGTCTCAAGGCAGGAGTAAGCAGGGAATATACCCGAGCCTACGCGTTTCGAACGCACACTGCGTTCTTAATCATGGCAAAAAGAAGTTGATTGGCAAATAAAGCTATTATTCGGCCACCCCTAAACAATGCTCACAAGCAGAAACGGTTGCAGTGGGCTCAGAAATACATGAAGACTAATTTTCAAACCGTGTTGTTTACGGATGAGTGCCGTGCAACCCTGGATGGTCCAGATGGATGGAGTAGTGGATGGTTGGTGAATGGCCACAATGTCCCAACAAGGCTGCGACGTCAGCAAGGAGGTGGCGGAGTCATGTTTTGGGCTGGAATCATGGGGAGAGAGCCGGTAGGCCCCTTTAGGGTCCCAGACTGTGAAAATGACCGCTGCAAAGTACGTAGAGTTTATGACTGACCACTTTCTTCCGTGGTACAAAAAGAAGAACCGTGCCTTCCGTAGCAAAATTATCTTCATGCATGACAATGCACCATCTCATGCTGCAAAGAATACCTCTGTCTCATTTGCTGTTATGGGCATAAAAAGGAGAGAAACTCATGGTGTGGCCCCCCATGTTCCCCTGACCTCAACCCTATTGAGAACCTTTGGAGCATCCTCAAGCAAAATATCTATGAGGGTGAGAGGAAGTTCACATCAAAACAGAAGCTCTGGGAGGCTATTCTGACATCCTGCAAAGATATTCAAGCAGAAACTGTGCAAATACTCACAAATTCAATGGATGCAAGAATTGTGAAGGTGATATCAAAGAAGGGGTCCTATGTTAACATGTAACTTGGCCTGTTAAGTTTTTTTGGATTGAAAGAGCTTTTGATTTCTGTAAATATGACCTCCTGATGCTGCAAATTCAACAAATTACCATTGGGTGGTTTTCACCCACCCACTTAGTAAGTATGGCCTTTTTTGTGGTTTTGAAGTTTTCTATGTCCCATTCTTTCTATTGGTGTTTTTAAATTAGGAACGAAAAGTTCTAGTTAGGGACTCGCAAGGCACTGGGGACCCTTGACGTTGGGTTGCGAGCTTTGTGTATTTTGGCCAAAATAACAACTAATACCCCATGTTTCATGGATATTTTTACTATATATACGTTTTTCAGGACGCGGCCAGGTCTTATATGCTGGGAGGGCATGATGTGCTGGCGTTTGGGTTGGCATGCAGAGCAGCCCGCCTTAGCTAACAGTAGCGGCGTTCCAAATAGGCTGTTATCTGGCAAGATATGCTATGCCTGACGACCAGCACATTATCTCTCCACGTATTACACATAGTACTGACACCCCATGTACTATTCACAGCACTGACCCCTATTCATCACACATTTACTTTTTATTAGATTATCACAGTTCTGACACTTCCATACATACACATTTCTTTTTTTTACCACACATTCACACCCTAGTACTACACTGACACACATTTATTGCACACTTGTGAGCACTTAGTTCGCCACTCCCCTCACTGCTAGTGGGAGCGGCTATCACTATTTAATGCACCCTCCTTCTGCAGCATTTCTTGACCTGTCTGCGTCCTGCTGGGAACGGGTTTTCACCCACCCACTTAGTAAGTATTGTCTTTTTTGTGGTTTTAATATGTAACTTGGCCTGCTAAGTTTTTTTTGATTGAAAGCTTTTGATTTTTGTAAATATGACCTCCTGATGCTGCAAATTCAACAAATTACCATTTTAGAACTCTTTACAACATTTAAAATGTTTTGATCTCTGTTGTGCATAATTTGAAACAGTGCAATTTGAGTTTTTTACTTCTAAAAAAAAAAAAAATCTGTTATCATTAGGAGATTTGTTCAATAAAATTAGCATTATACTCCAACGGTTGATGGCTTGAAGATTATACGGACTGTCATTTGCATCGACCATTTAGGAAAATCAGCAAAAAATTGCATAATAATTTGGAACGCGGTGTAGATACCGGATTAATACCATAAAAAAAAAAAATTTTTTACTAAAACCTGGCATAAAACTAACAATGTTCAGGCAATTTTCACCTTCTTCCCGTCTAAATCTGTAAATACTCATCTGTGAGTGACGTCACTTCGGCCTCCTGTGCAGATTTGCTGGAGGGGAATGGAGTCTTACACAATACCTCATATTAAAGGGAACCTGTCACCAGCATTTTAGCTATAATAAATATGTTCTAAGTAAGCTCTGTAGCTTTAGTATTCAGTTTTTCAGTGGTCCCACGCCGTATGCAAATGAGCAGAAAAGAGTCAAATCTTCATCTGAAAAGAGTCAGGTTTTCATTCCTCCAGCATCTCAGAGTGGACTCCACCTCCTTCTTTTTGATTGACAGCTCCTTAGCCAGTCAGGGCCGGACAGGTGGTGGCAGTGGGCGTGGTTAAGAAGCTGCATCCCAGAGGGAAAAATAATTACCATAAAAGGCGGGAAAAGTTTAAACGACTATATTTACTGACAGAGGAGGACTTCTGGAAAGAAGAGAACAGGAACGCACTCTGGACAGCTGCGGCCATTGAGGGGTCATGCGAGTTTAACAGGTAAGATGTTGATGACAGGATCCCTTTAAGAGGTGAATACAGCACAGCAAACCCGGTGCCATATTGGCCATTCTGAAAGTATCTTGAATCATCTACACAGAAAAACTCAAAATCTGGGTTACTCATTGGGGTCTCACACACACACATTTTGAAGAGCTCCCAGCTCTAAATTCATTAATTCAAAACAAAATTGTGCGTGGTCACGGAGACGAGACGTACCTGATCAGTCTCATCACTACTCCACCCTTTTTGGACTCTGTGAAAGCAATGTAGCAGGGTTCAAAACGACATATGTCAACATAGTGAGGTTGGGCACTCAATCTGGTGGCACTAGTTTGGCCTCCTGTAATACGCAATAGCATAGTACAAAAGTGACTTTCTCCTGTCAAAACTTAATTTTATCTTTTAGATAACTTGCAGCTGCTTGCTTTTAAAAAACATACATTATCAAAATGACATTTTTGGCAGTACTATACCACTTGCCTGCATGTGTAAAAAAAACAAAAAAAAAAAAAAAAAAACAGAAATTTTTGTCATTCTTTATCTAGTAAAACAGAGAAGAATATGTCTGCGAGTAGGGTATAGAAGGGGTACATAAATTTTCAAGATATTCTCACAATATCTGTATTTTAATTCATTTGAATTAACTTCAAAACATTACAACGTCAAATCATATCTTATCATAACACATCAACATTCCAAAAGGTCCATATTTTATAACTTATTCCTTTATGCAGCTGTAATATTTTACTCCCTGCACACTTACAGACAAGAGGACACAGAGGTGAGGAACTGATTACATTTATAACTAATTATTTAACCCCATACACAAGACACTAAACTTTACACAGTACCGCTGTTAAGAAGGAGAGCATGCAATATAGACCTACAATCAATGCTATATTGTGGCCACTGGTCTCATCAAACTTTACACTGCACACATTACATCACACACGTCTCACAGATGTCCCATTACACTCACCCATTCCGACCCACATTTGTCACTGCAATGTACCTAGCTGCTCCGTATTCTTCACTCTTCATGTCAAAATCTACACCTGTATTCACATCTCTCTCTCACATCTACTTACTTGTAACCACCGGTAATCACTTACTCTGCCATTTTAAACTACGCCTACTTAACTCCTGGTCCTCCACCATCCCCTGTTCATCTCTCAACAAACCATTCTATTTACCACATGCAAACAACCAACTTTTCTTAACCCGTTAGTGACCGCCCCAGTGTTTTTACGGCAGCCACTAACTGGCTTTATTCCGATGAAATAGCCTTTTTACGGTGCTGCATCGGAATAAACAGAGCAGGGAGCCGTTAAATCTAACTGCTCTCAGAGGTAGCTGAGAGCTGGAGGCATCCCTGCTCGAATGGGTGAGATCGATAAACAGAAATCGAGCTCACTCGTTTAACCCCCTCAGATGCGGCGCTTAATAGCGAGCGCCGCATCGGAGTTGTTTGAGAGAGGGAGGGAGCTCCCTCTCATCCCACCAGCACCCGGCGATAAGATCGCCTAGTGTGGCGAAATTGTAGGTTTTTTTTCTATCCCCCCCCCCTCCAAAAAAAGTTAATATAAGTTAATAAATCCTATGTACCCCAAAATGGTGCTATTAAAAATTACAACTTGTCCCGCAAAAAACAAGACCTTATACAGCTATATTGACGCAAAAATAAAAAAAAGTTATAGCTCTTTGAATGAGACAATGGAAAAACTTAAAGGTCTAAAATAGTCTGGACATTAAGGGGTTAAACTAATTTATTTTTTTTTTACAGTGTGTTCTAAACCTTTTTGAAGCACGCTCTTCCAACGTTTCACAAAATCCAACTCCCATCACTTTTTAACATTCTTTACAATCACAGCGTCAGCTCCTTTTGTTCTTTCTGCTATAATGATGACCGGGAGCCATGCCTCAAGGCTGTCCCGCATTTTTGTCTCACTATCTCCTGACCCCACGGTCGGAGAGCAGTAGGGTAATTACCGTCAAATTCCCCACCTCCAAAAAGACCGGCTTAGTCTGTTGACCCGGGGTATATCTTTTGGTTCATATAGCCTGTGATGTAGCATATATTCAAAAGTCTTTCCTCTAGCACTGGACAATGGTTTTACATGCAAATTATATTTGGTCACATATGTCTCATCCTCCCCGCTCAAGCACTCTCTGGGTTGTAGTCTGGGGTTTGTCATGTATTTTGGTGAGGATTTCTTTAGGGGCCCTGGGTGTGAGCCAATACCAATCTCCTTCACTGTAATTTGTGTAGGTAGTTATACTACTACGATACAAGTGGCACTTGGGGTATGTGTCACGGTCGTACATTGAACGTAGGTTGTTATTTTACAACGGTATTCAATCCGGACAGTCTGATGTTATACTACTACAGACTTACCTGGTTGTTTTTCTACAAAAAAAAAAGTCTATAGGACGGATTATCAAACGTGTGCTAAAAATCAGTCTGTACTGATTCCTACCTTATGCCAGTCGGACAATGCATACAACTGGTGGTTTTTACACACAATACTACAAGCTAGCAGTATGATAGGAGTGTATCAATGGTTACTCAATACAACATTCAAATTTTTCCTTATTACACTAAGTTCCCCATTATCAGGACTTAACCGTAGAAGCCCTTGTGGTGCTACAAGATATTACTTACAAATATCCAAGCTTTCTGTCACCCAGACAGTCTGTACCTCGCCTGATACTATCTCAGAGCAAATGGGAAACAGGATAGCCTTCAATCCTAACGATTTCACACAACAGCTAAACAACAAATGGCACACTACAACAGATCAGCACACGTTTTTTCCTCACTGTCCAAGCTGAAATCCTTTAACTTCACATGTAAATTACAACTTCTCTCAAGCGTCCGCTATGTCACTGCATTCCAAAAGGGGGGGGGGAACTCATCACTCCCCACAACTTATTCTTGTTAACAGTTTAATTGCCGGCAAAAATCATAGCAACAATTCAAGATTTACACATCTTCAACAACTCAAGATAACGTAGGCACCTGCAATCACTCATCACACAAAAAGCTTTAACATGCCTTTTTTTGATCCATTCTTTCATACCATTTCTGGATACATTTCCCGGTATCCGAGAGATGTTACGTCATGACAGCAGTCCAAAGGCTTATGCAATACACGTGTGAAAGGTTGTGTAAGAGTAAGCTCCTTACCTACTGCAGTATTGTTTTAATTCACAAATGCAATGCCCGACCTCTCCTGTGAAAGCTATCAGACGATCAATCTCCGGGGTTTTGGCGCCAAAAAACAGTTGCAGAAGTCATGGCTCAAAATATATTAGACTGAAATTTAGACGAGTGTTCCAACAGACACTCCAGGAAATTTATTCAGATCCTAAATCATTAGATTTTCGATCGATATATATTGGAGAGGAATAAGACACACAGACTCTGCTTGTATGCCCATAATACTGCTCTGAGGTTTATTGCCAAAACAATTACAGTAATATCATTCATTAAAGTGAGTCGGCTTAATTTCAGCCACTCATTTACAATATGACAATAACTCTGATTCAGCCAATAGCATACAATGAATGATATTTCATATTGAGCCAATCACAGACATACAATAAATTTCAAATGCAATATTATAATGCTCATGAAACGGACGTCAGGTTTGCAGCTGGGTTATTTCTCTTGGCAAAAATATAATGGATTGTTCTTCTAGATATGTAGGAGTTATATTCACTTACATAAGGAATGTTGCGACAAAGATAAATACAGTGAAGAAAATAAGTATTTGATCCCTTGCTGCTTTTGTAAGTTTGCCCACTGTCAAAGTCATGAACAGTCTAGAATTTTTAGGCTAGGTTAATTTTACCAGTGATAGATTATATATATATAAAAAAAACAAAAACAGAAAATCACATTGTCAAAATTATATATATTTATTTGCATTGTGCACAGAGAAATAAGTATTTGATCCCTTTGGCAAACAAGACTTAATACTTGGTGGCAAAACCCTTGTTGGCAAGCACAGCAGTCAGACGTTTTTTGTAGTTGATGATGAGGTTTGCACACATGTTAGATGGAATTTTGGCCCACTCCTCTTTGCAGATCATCTGTAAATCATTAAGATTTCGAGGCTGTCGCTTGGCAACTCGGATCTTCAGCTCCCTCCATAAGTTTTCGATGGGATTAAGGTCTGGAGACTGGCTAGGCCACTCCATGACCTTAATGTGCTTCTTTTTGAGCCACTCCTTTGTTGCCTTGGCTGTATGTTTCGGGTCATTGTCGTGCTGGAAGACCCAGCCACGAGCCATTTTTAATGTCCTGGTGGAGGGAAGGAGGTTGTCACTCAGGATTTGACGGTACATGGCTCCATCCATTCTCCCATTGATGCGGTGAAGTAGTCCTGTGCCCTTAGCAGAGAAACACCCCCAAAACATAATGTTTCCACCTCCATGCTTGACAGTGGGGACGGTGTTCTTTGGGTCATAGGCAGCATTTCTCTTCCTACAAACACGGCGAGTTGAGTTAATGCCAAAGAGCTCAATTTTAGTCTCATCTGACCACAGCACCTTCTCCCAATCACTCTCAGAATCATCCAGATGTTCATTTGCAAACTTCAGATGGGCCTGTACATGTGCCTTCTTGAGCAGGGGGACCTTGCGGCCACTGCAGGATTTTAATCCATTATGGCGTAATGTGTTACCAATGGTTTTCTTGGTGACTGTGGTCTCAGCTGCCTCGAGATCATTAACAAGTTCCCCCATGTCGTTTTCAGCTGAGCTCTCACCTTCCTCAGGATCAAGGATGCCCCACGAGGTGAGATTTTGCATGGAGCCCCAGATCGATGTCGATTGACAGTCATTTTGTATGTCTTCCATTTTCTTACTATTGCACCAACAGTTGTCTCCTCACCCAGCGTCTTACTTATGGTTTTGTAGCCCATTCCAGCCTTGTGCAGGTCTATGATCTTGTCCCGGACATCCTTAGAAAGCTCTTTGGTCTTGCCCATGTTGTAGAGCTTAGAGTCAGACTGATTAATAGAGTCTGTGGACAGGAGTCTTTTATACAGGTGACCATTTAAGACAGCTGTCTTTAATGCAGGCATCAAGTTGATTTGGAGCGTGTAAGGGCGGGTTCACACATGGCGGATTTTCACTTAAATTCCGCTGCGGACACTCCGCAGCGTTAATCCGCAGCGGAGCCGTTTCTCCATTGACTTTCACTTTAATTTAGCAGTGTTCGTTTACACGATGAGTACAATTCCGCTGCGGAGCATAGGCTGCGGAGCGGAATGTGGTGTCCGCAGCATGCTCTGTCTGTTGCGGAGCAGTGGCGGACTGGTTGCGGACTCATTGCGGAAGTTCTCCATTCACTTCAATGGAGAATCGAAATTCCGCAATGAAGTCCGCAGATGTTATGTGTGGTGCGGATTTCGTTTGTGGTGCGGTGCGTATTTCCTGCCGGAGCAGGATATGACATCAGCATTCAGCATATTAGAAAAGGAAGACGCCATTTTCGGCTTGCAGCCTGCCAGTGTTTTTTGAAAAAGTTAAGTGACAACTCTGAACACAGGCTGCCATGTCGAGGTATAGACGTATGGACATGGAGGTTTCGGCCCTCATTAATCTGGTAAGTACATGTATATGTTTGTGTCATGTTGTTTCAAGATGTCTACTATGTATGGATTAACACTAGCAGCACCTGCAGAATGTCCATTTTCTTAAGGCAGATCACCATGTAACAGCTCCACTGTGATTCCAGAGTACCAAGCAAACTGCAATATGCCATTTTTTTGGTTTTTTATAGGTGCATAGTAGGCCAGAAATCTGGGACAGCTCTATAGCTGCCTACAGCGACCGCAACGCCCGTGACGAGGGATGGTCGTTTGTGTGCCGCGGTCTGTACCCCGAGTGGGACGGGATGCTGGAGAGGGAGCAGGGAGTGATTGGTAAGTTTGCATTTAGTTTGTAATGCAGAGAGGTCAAAACACAGTTTCCAAAGGTTGTTTTGCATCATTAGCATGCTGGCAAAAATCAGCACTAATTTCCTTTCCTGCCTTGCTAAACCATACCCCAACTTTTGGCATGTCACTATGGCACATGCGCAGTTGCTGATCACTTTTTCCCCGACTGTAAGGGTATGTGCACATGGCCTATTGACGGCACTAAATCCTGCCTTACACACTCCATTTAACGACCTGAAGTACCTTTTGCAAGCGTGGACAACCATATGCACATTTAAATGCATGGGCAGATGTTTGCCAGCATCTTGGCGGCGTCGTGGCCTATTTTTGCCATGGCAAGAGGTCGTGGGAACCCAGCCGTAGCCATAGTTGCTGGCTACTCAAGTTCTGCCCCAATGATGTGGTTGCATTGATGATATATCCTCACGACAGGCCAGAGGACGCAATTGATCTGTATACACCTGACTTCATCCACTATGCCCTAATTTTAAACACATCCTTCCTTTTCCAGAAAATGATGTGCGCAATAGGTGGAGGACAGTACGCGACCGGTTCCGCAAACAGGTATCAAAGACACCTGCAAGTGGCTCCTCTCCTTCACGGGGCCGTGCCATAGCCTACTATGAAGAACTGGCTTTCCTCATTCCCTGCAGGGAGCTACGAAGGTAAGTCTCTATTCGCACACACACCTGGGCTATAAAAGGGAGCGCATGAACCATGTGATTCAAAACGAACGGAATGCAATTTCTATTGTGTGCAGATTATATTCCACATGTTTGTTTTCCTTTTGCCAGTGTTGTCACGAAAATGCCCCTTGACCGTACACATTATCACATATCACTCTGTGTTGCTTATGTAACTCATTCTCTTCATGACGAGAATACGTCTTTAGTTTCCCCCCCCCCCCCAAGATTGGTGTCAGATGGGGTGTGTGTAGAATGGCAAAAGGATATGTTAACGAGATTAGCGACTGACAAACTGTCTGAGAAATGTCTTCTGAATCCCCAAAGTCAATGAGCGTTTTTTTCCCTGCAGAACGTCCGGGAATGTACCACCCCGGACGCCACAAGGGAGTGCACGTGGCCAGGTGCAGCAGCAGGCCGTGGCAGGCTCGTCATCAATTGTGGCTGAGGAAGATGCGCCCTACCAGCCAACCCCGGCACCAGCAACTCCTCGTGGCGACACCTCTCCAGCCCCCACGGCAGGAACTTCCCGACCGCGCCAAAGAGTGGGTGGCCGAAAGCGCCAGACGCCAGCGGACCAAAGCGACACGGTAGAGGGCCAAGCCTTGCGCATGATTCGGAGGGTGGAGGCAGAAGATCAATATACCAGTTTCGGGAATGCCGTTGGTGGCCGATGTCGCGAGATGGAAAATACTCGCCGGGCAGCATATATGACGTGTGTCTTCGCCCTGGCCGATATCTTTGAGGCCCCCCAGCCCCTACCCGATGTGGGAGATCTCATTTTTCACATGCGCACATTAACTGGCCGTAGGGCTGACACGTCTGCCGCTGTGCCGCACGCCCCACCTCCTGCCTCTGCACCCTCCCTGCAGCCCGATCCCTATTTTTCCCCCTGGACTCATGGACATCCCTCTGGTTCCACTTTCCGCCCATACCCCAATGTCCCAAACCCTTTGCCCACCCCATACTCGTCCACTCTCCCACCTCTTCATATCCATCCTCCCACCTCTGCGGCATACATGCCCCCTACCTCAACCTCCTCCTCTGCCCCCTCGTCGCATCCCCAATTAAGCCCCCCGCGCTTCCACATCTTGTAGTATGTTTGGGTTTTTGTTTGGTCGCTAGTGTACCACGTATTTAATGTTTGTTACAAGTAGTTACGTGATTCTACTCGTATATAGTTGTGATGTGCATACGTTCCATCAAAGTTCCGTTTAATTTATGACTCTGACTTGTGTATTTGTTGTTTTGGATGGGAGGAGGCCAAAATGCGGAAGGGCATCAAGGGGACGATACCGATTGTTCACGGTGTGGCCGTTTTCATTTAGTAAATACTGTGTGGTTTGAGATGCTATGGTGTGCTCAACCAAGAAAGGCAACCTATACATCATACTCCCTATTCAGACATGCGATTCCTCAAATACACACACTTAGGCCAAATCCAAGTAATAGTGCATTATTTTATTGCAAAGGAAGCACATCCAACACACAATTTTCCATTCCATAGGAGTATCATTGACAGAATTGCCTACTGTTTGGACATTAAACCGATTACTGCTGGGTAGGCCGCACACCGCCAACACAGGAGTATTGCCAAGGTACGGCCCCTTCAGAAGTGAGGAAATAATCCGAGTAAATATCTCGTACGCGTACACCACTACTGGCCTGACCAGCAGAACCCCAGTTAATGGCACTGCCAACATAGGGCAGAAGTGAGTCGCCCTCAACTTCTTGACGGTATTCCTGGAGGTAGTTATGGAGGACACAACATGCCTTGATGACCGCATCAACGGTGGTTTCCTCCAATTGCATGGCCGAGGTAAAGACCCGCCACTGATTTGCCATGATGCCAAACGTGCACTCGACGAAACGTCGTGCCCTGCTCAGCCTATAATTAAAAATCCGACGACGGACATTCAGTCCCCTTCGTGGGTATGGGCGCAGCAGGTTAGGGCTCAAAGGAAATGCCTCATCCGATACCATAACGAAGGGGACTGGACGCGTGGTTCCTGGAAGAGGTGTCGGAGGTGGTAGAGACACGTTATCTATGAGAATTTGGAGGCCAATCTGGGAGGCTCGCAGCACCCGTGAGTCCCCAGTACTACCATAGGCACCAACATCAATGGTAACAAATTTGTAATGTGCATCAGCCACCGCCATCAGGACGACCGAAAAATACTTCTTGTAATTAAAGAAGCGTGATCCTGAGTGCGGTGGCTGCTGCACCCTTACATGCTTGCCATCAACTGCGCCTATGCAGTTTGGGAACTGGGTGACATTTTGAAAGCCAGCTGCGACATTTAACCAAATCTCTGGAGTGGGGCAAGGCATGACAATGGGCTGCAACTCTTCCCACAGAACTTTGCATGTGCTCTTCACAATTTGGGAAATGGTGGATTTGCCCACACGAAATTGGAGGTGCAGGGATGCATACGTCTCGCCTGTGGCCAAAAATCTGAAAAAAAAAAAACATCAGGCATTACATTACATCCCACTATTTAGGAAGAACAACATGTAGGGAGACTATAATACATATGTTTGGGGAAACAAGAAACGTACCCAATCTCGCAAAATGCACAATAGGGAAAATGATTGTATGTTAGATGACACGCAGAAATGTGGCAACTTACCGCAAGGTGATGAGCAACCTTTCCTCAGCAGTAATCGCCATCCTCATCCAGGTATTCTGCTTGGTAATGTGTGGCCTGACAATTTCGAGCAGCCTGTCAAATGCTTGGATGCTCATCCGGCAGAATCCCGTAAATTTGTCTGGATATCTAGACCAAACCACAAAGAAGATTAACCTAAATGCGGGGTAAACAGCCTAAGTGGGAAACACATGCCAGCATTTACACACACCATGTGGTGTGCACTAATTAAACCCTTCGTCCGTCTGTACTACTTTTACGTAGGTTTGCCCCAGGTGTGGTCCAGACACCAGTAATGAATGTGGTATGCTCAGGATAGGCCATCAATATATCATCCCTCTGGGTCCTCCACACGAGACCGTCAGCAAATAGCTGTTTGGAAGCACACGCTGTGCTCGGACGACTGATACTACCCCTGGATTTCCTTGACTTGATTAGGCTGTCAATCGCCAATGCACATGTAGTGTATGTAGTGACTATGCGATCATTCTCAGATGCACTTCAATGGGATAGTCTTTGAATTCGTGGGATTGGCCAATGCAGCTCTGTGAGCTATTGAATTGTGAGTAACTTAAGCCAAAGAAGGGTATGCGAACACTATGGACCCTTCACGGCAACTGATCGGTGACAGGGACGACTGTCCGAGGGCAAGCGCTGATAAATCAATGGCCTATCCACTGCACAGAACAGCGCGTTTGCAAGCCGGGCACTTTACTCTACACCCTACTCTCACATATAGCAGCCAGGTGAGTAGAGGTGAGCAGAGACTCATTACAAAACATATGAAGCATGTTCTGTTAAGTTACCCAACAGAACAACAGGGGCAGTGACAATTAAAGATTGTATCCCAAATATATACCTTCTTAGATCGCAGCAAAGAAGTGCAAAATGACCTTTGGTTGATCTTTCAGCAACCAAAGGGTGAAGCCACAGTCGAACACGGCCTCGTTCTTCAGCCTGTGTGCAAATAATGATTGTGAAATCCAAGAAACCTGTTACTATATCATTAGCAGACAGAAACATATACTTTTGCATAGGACGTGTGTAGGTGACTAAATATTACTTACACGTTGCCTTTGCCGACGACGGACAATGCTGACTATGGTGCGCAGCAGCAGAATCAAATATTGTCGGCGTAATTGAAGTGGTCGCTCCTGGATGTCAGCCATTATCCAACACTTCGGACTAGTATACTTCTCCGGCGAGATTCACTTCTCTTTCTGGCCACACTTATACATGCCATGGGTGTGTCCAGCACGTCGTCATAGGAACTGAACTCACAAATGATGTCAGTTCCCTTTTTGGAAGACTTGCCTTTGAAATCCGCAACGAAATCCGCAACTAAATCCGCAAGGCAATCCGCAGCACTTTGCCAAAATCCGCAGCGTAATCCGCAATGCGGATTCTGTGCGGCATTGATGCGGACAGTTGCGGAGGAATTCCGCCATGTGTGGTCATGCCCTAACTGGTCTGGAGGAGGCTGAACTCTTAATGGTTGGTAGGGGATCAAATACTTATTTCTCTGTGCACAATGCAAATAAATATATATAATTTTGACAAATGTGATTTTCTATTTATTTATTTTTTTATATATATATATAATCTATCTCTCACTGGTAAAATTAACCTAGCCTAAAAGTTCTAGACTATTCATGTCTTTGACAGTGGGCAAACTTACAAAATCAGCAAGGGATCAAATACTTATTTCCTTCACTATAATTGATAACTTTATGTCTGAGCGTTAAGCCATATTGCTAATTGCAAGGTTACAGTAGAAATATTCAAAGATTACATATATTTCTGAAATAGAAGGTGTGCGTGTGTGTGTGGGGGGGGGGGGGGGGAGTCATTACAGGTGGAATACAAAATACATCTCTGCATGATTCAGCATCCTGCTTGATAATTCACAATGTAATTTAATAAAGAGAATATAAGCAAATTGACCATCCACCACACTGTAGTTCTGAGCACTTTTCAATTTTCCAGCGAGTTTTAGAAAATCAGAGGCAACTGCTGATTGGTTGCTAAATGAACAAGGCCATTTTTTCATATATGTGGCACATTATACATTTTTAATTGGGTCGCTGCAGTCAAAGAGCGATAATATTCACGTATTTTTTCCGTCAATGGAGCTGTAGGAGAACGTATTTTTTTTTTGTGGGACAACTTTGTTTTCATTAGTAGCATTTTGGACTGTTTGATCGCTTTTTTTTTTGCGAGGAAGGATGAACAGGAGTTTTTTTTTCACTTTTCATAATAAAGCATTTTGTGAGGGAAGAAATATTTATTTATTTTTTTACTCTGAGTTTTTTTAATAATTTTTTTTAGTCCCACTATGGAACTTTACTATGCGATCATTGGATCACTTTTATAATACACTGCAATACTTCTTTACACGGTTAATCGGACTGGCATACACGGATGGCAGACCTGGGGGTCTTTGTTAGGCCTCGGTCTGCCATGGAAACCAATAGTCACCCCGCGATTGTGTTAGGGTGACAGAGGGAGTACTCTCCCACTAAAGCCACAATCACTATTTATTTTCCATCGATCCCTGTCATTGGAGCAGAAGCTCGGGTATCATTAGACACCAGAATACCCACTCTACCTGGCATGGGACACCTGTGCCAGGCTTAATCCACAGCAATGTAAAAAGGTTGTGCTGTGGAAGAAGGCCTGAAGTGACCACCGTAAAAAAGCGTATTGGCGTCTTTAACGGGTTAAAACATCACATGTGCCCTCTGGACACTTTTGATTGGAACAGTGTTACTATTAGGGTACATTTACACATGCAGGTTTTGATGCTTTTGTGTAGCAGTTTTAATCCATTTTTCCGTACTACTTTGGTAGAAATGGCAGAACAGTTTCATATCGGACAGCGAAGGGAATGTACAGTGTGTGCCAGATTGATCAACAGAGCACATGACATGTTGATGAATCTGACAGACTTAAAACAGTGCCAGGTCAGACCTGGTGTTGTTTTCTGACACTTTTCTAAGTAGATGATGTTTGGTCTGCACATCATATTTTCAATATATTTACATCAGCAAACAAATAAAATAAGTACATTGATAAATCAGTCCAATTTTGTATTATTTCCCATTATTTCACAGTAGTGTAAGAAGCAGTCATACTAACTCCTGGACCATAAAACTGGGGCTCCAAAATCGCTGGTATTAGGGTAGGAAATCAAAGTTACATAATATTACAACATCAGTAGTCTGTCACTGTATTGTGCATCTAAACCAGATGTCACAGGGCTGATCAATGGCAGTACTTTTTTTTTTTTTTTTTAGACAAGTTATATAAAAAGCACTCATTGAATTTGTTGAACGCAGACTGTAATGCATTACAGGTCAGTGGCTCAGTCTACTTCATTTACATTGATCACTTTGTTGGCACATACAACTAATGCTGAGGCTGTGTCCTAGTTCTGAAAAGACATTGATCTGACCTATTTTTAGGAAGCAGTCTGTTGGGAACAAATTTGCAATATAAAAGTGTAAAAAAAACAAAAAGCAAAAAAACAAGAAACCTACTCAAACATGAAAACAAAAAACTCAGAACTTCATGGTAGCTCACAAAAAAACACTTTGCTAAAACATGTAGGTCACAGAAAAAAAAGGAACTCATTCAATTTAGTGGTATAACTACCGCTGTAGCAGTCATAGCGGTGGAGACAGAGCCTGCCACATGAGGGGGCCCGTGCAAGCTGGCCGAACATATTATTGGCGGGGCAGCATGGCCCCCTCATGCCCGGTGGTGTCACTAGCACCAGGCATCACGGGTGACTGCCACATTTAATTGCATCCGCGTCCATGGGACGCAGATACAATTGAATACTATTGCAGGGCAGCGAGCTTGTCACTGGGACAGGATCCCTGCGCAGGCTGGATCACGCCGGCATACGCTATGGTCCCATCTCATAGGCTGCGGAGGAGGCTCCGTTTGTCGCGGGAATGGGGTTGAGAATAAGGTTTTATTTTTTTTAAATAAAATTTGGGGAACACTATCTACAAGGGGGGCTTCCAGGTCTGTATGGCACTAAACAGGGAGGTTGTGTGTGGCACTATATACACAAGGGGAGGTTGTGTGTGGCACTATATACAAGGGGAGGGGGTAGGCGGCAGCATCTACAAGCAGGGGGTAGGCAGCAGCATCTACAAGCAGGGGGTAGGCAGCAGCATCTACAAGCAGGGGGTAGGCAGCAGCATCTACAAGCAGGGGGTAGGCAGCAGCATCTACAAGCAGGGGTATGCAGCAGTATCTACAAGCAGGGGTATGCAGCAGCATCTACAAGCAGGGGTATGCAGCAGCATCTACAAGCAGGGGTATGCAGCAGCATCTACAAGCAGGGGTATGCAGCAGCATCTACATGAGGCAGTGTGGCACTATATACAGGGCTGTGTCCCGAGGCTTTTTGGTCAGTTTTTTTAATAACCATTATGGCTATGAATATTGTAGTTGAGTGCACAAGACCAGGGTAGGTGCACGAATAGGGTCCCAACCCAATCTTATAGCAAAGAAGTATTCAGCACACAAGTAAATGATTTTTGAAAATCTTGAATTTTATTTAATCAAAAGGTGATGCCAGAGGTTTAGTGCAACGTTTCGGTCGAGATTTAGACCTTCATCAGGCACTATCTTGATCCTTCTGGTGGCAAGTGCATCCAGTCGTTGGCGCCAAGTCTCTCAAAGGCGGCTGACCGCTGTGTTTGCCGCTCACAGCGGTCAGCCGCCTTTAAGAGACGTAGCGCCCTTTAGGCGTTTCACAGGAAATAGAGCAAAGTGAAGGTAAAATTTACAATTTCTTTATTTTTTTCAGAGTGGTGGCCGAGCATGCACACTACCGCTCCGTTCCAATAGGGCTCCAAGGAACAGCAAGGTAAGCCCGTTCTCATGATCAGTGAGGGTTCCAGAGGTCTGTGCCCCACCAATCAGATATTTATCACCTACCCTGTGGAAATGTGATAAATAAAGATTATGGGAAAACCCCTTGAAATTAATATTTGGAAATATTATTAATGGACCCTATCTTAATTCAAACAATGTAAGATTCGATCTTTTTAAACAGAAGCTTAAAAATGAGTATATTTATTCAGGAAATAAAGCGGAAAATGATATTGTGCATAAACATAAGCAATCAAATGATTACATGAAGACATCATTCGATGCTAACAGATTATGCTTTCTGATTAATGACTAGGTCACATTGTCATTTATTTGATGGAATAAACGGCGGTGTCCTTTTTGTGGATTAATACATTGTATAAAACCACAAACATTGAAGTGATATAACAGCTCAGATCATACTTCATGTCCATTGACTTGATCTAATTTGATTATCACTTACCAAATTTGTAAATTTCACCAAATTTCCTCTTCAGTCTCCTTTAGGATAATATATGTGGAACTTAGACATAGAAACAAAACCTGTCATACTGCTAAAACCTTAGGGCTTTCTTCTTTGTCCTTTCCCATTTGGTGTACTAAAATACTTTTATTCTGTATTATTTAGCAGTTTTCCCCTCTGCAGGTTTTAGATCTATTCTCAGTTGTCTCTGAGCTAGAGGGCAGAGCCCATCATGTCTTCTATACACTGCACACAGATCGAAGAGGAGAATCCTGCTCTCCTATCTATTACATATATAAAAGCTGCAGCAGCATGGAGGACATTATACAGCAGTACTGAGCCTTATAGCTGAAAATCCAGCACTGGAGTAAGATACAAATCTTACCAGCAGTCTGTGCCTTTTACACTCTACTCCTGCTCCCCCTTCCCTTATTGTGATGATCAGTGTGTCCAGTCTTTAAAGGATATGTACACCTTCAAAAGTGATATTTTTTTTTATATAAAAATGTATATCAGTGCAACTTTGTAATTAGTTTTTATTTAAAATAATTTTTACATTTTGAGATACAGCTGCTTTGTATACAGAGCAGCTGTATCATGCGCGGAGACATGAATCCGTCAGGTCAGCGGGTCCTGTGTATCACAGACTCGCAGGATCCACCTCTAATCAATAATATGTGATCGGTAACACCTCGATCAGAGACACGCAGGACCCGCTGGTCCTGCTGACCTGACGGATACAGGATTCAGCGCAAGATAGAGATGCCCTGAATACAATGCAGCTGTATCTCAAAAAGCAAATATAATTTTTAATAAAATTTAAATGACAAAAGTTGCAACACACTGATACACATTTTTATTTAAAAAAAAAAAAGTATACAAAGCCTTTAAAGGGAACCTATCATCGGCATTTCACCTATTAAATCAACAATACCTGGTGGTAGTGGGTGAACGTCGCTAGGAGTCCCTGCCTCGCGGCGGGACAACTGTCCTGTACTGTAATCATGATTACAGTGCAGGACAGTAGTTCCACGGAGAGGCAGGGACTCCTAGCGTCGTACATAACTATGATGCTAGGAGCCCGGCTCCCTGCAGTGTGTTCGGTCCGGGACTTGCGGCCGAAACACGTTCCGTCCTTTACGGACCGAACATGCTCGTGTCAATCCAGCCTTATGCTGATTATACTTTTTTTCCATGAATGAAATATATTTTGATAAAAAGAAAAAAAATATGACAAGTATTTTTCTGTGCTTTCCTCTTTATACTATGTTAAATCATAAACACAGGAGGAGTCTCTTACAGCACACTGCACCTATTTGAAAACAAGGTCTACAAATTAGATTGCTTAGGCCCCATGCACACGAACGTGGTTTTGCGGCCGCAATTCCCCCGAAAATCCACGGGAGAATTGTGGACCCATTCATTTCTATAGGGCCATGCACACGACTGTAGTTTTTACTATCTGTGCATGGCCCGGGATCATTGAAAATAATGGCCGCAGCCATGTGCATAGCCCGCGATTTGCGGGCGGCTTGCGACTGAAAGTCTACTGCCGGCCGACCCGAAAATCACGGCCGTGCACATGGCTACAGTCGTGTGCATGAGACCTTACACTAAAAAAGAACTGGCGTCATGCTCCATAGCACGCGAATAGGGTGTTTTTACAGTTGGCTACTGGTCACTGTAAACTCACACAATTATCCATAAGGAACACCACATAAGTACACAGAGCTTATACGATACTCATACAGGAAAACTATACGGAAAAATATTGTAAAAAAAAAAAAAAAAAGCACCATTTGGAATTTATGGTAGTACATCCATACAGAGTGGCAATTGGTAACGATATATTATACAGCAGAGCACACGAGGCCTAAGGGCTCATTCAGAAGAGCGTGTAACTAGTCAGTGTCACGGCCGTTACATGGACATGTATTTCAATGGGGCCGCTCACACGGCCGTTGTTTCAATGGAGCGTGTGAAGGGTCCGTGGGAAAATAGGACATGTCCCATTTTCTTGCGTTTTCAAGAATCTCTCCATAGACTCTAGTCTATGAGGGATCAGTGATTAGGCGTCCAAGCAAGGGTGCACCTCGGACGTGAAAAACTGCAGTTCCTTATCAGAGGTTGCACACGTTCGTCTGAATGTAGCCTACGGGAATATTCACATGCAACAGATTTTTGCAGAAATCTATGTGCATGCCGCAGAAACAAACCCATTCAGACATATTGAACAGATTTTCAGTCACAAAATTTTTTCCACCAAATCTGCCAAGTGTGAATATACTAATAGGCCAGGATCACACAAAGTTTTGATGCAGCTTTTGACTTGTGTTTTGGCTAAAAAAAAACAAAAAACAAAGTGGAAACAAAAGAAAGGAGACGCATCAGTCCTTTCTTTTTATTTTTTTATTATTCACTTCTGGCTTTGGCTCAAAAAACGGAGCCAAAAGCTGCAACAAAGTGTGTGTATGTGTGTGTGTGTGTGTGTGTGTGTGTGTGTGTGTGTGTGTGTCTTTATGGGACAAGATGATTGAAATGATAGCTCAGGTAAACTTTATTTTTTTTTGCTCTCTCAAACTCGAATGTGAGCTTTATCATGAGCAGCAGGCTTTCTGCATTCTGTTCATGACAAAGTTCACAATATAAAATAAAAATTAATTTCTTACTTATCGGTAATTGTTTTTTCTGGAGCTCATGACAGCACCCATGTGAGGAGACCGCCCATCCCAAGACAGGAAACCTGATGAGATAAAAAGGTTCACACCCCCTCCACACCTCAGGTGATTTGCAATAAAGGAAGTAGTAACTGGAGGAGTGGAACAAAAAAAAAAAAAGTAAAAAAGGTATCTTGAAAAGGTAACACCACAAGAGGTAGAGCTGAAAGGGACCCAAATCTGGTAAGTTATATCCCTATTCTGCCTAGGCCAGACCCTGACCTATAGACCTCCACATGGAGGAAAGGAGAGAGAGAGTTAACGAACTCCAAGCCAAATAAAATTTTATAAAAAGGGAGGGATTAGGGAGGATTGCTCATGACAGCACCCATGCGAGACTAGACTAGTAGTCATCAGGGAGGAACAGCCTGCAGGAATTTGGTACCAAAAGGAAGCATCTGCTCCAAAAAGAACCTGAAGACGATAATGTCTAAAAAAAAGGTATGTGGGGAACTCCATGTAGCGGCCTTACAAATTTGAGAAAGAGGCTCCTGCTTTCTCAGCCCAGGAAGTGGCCACTGACATGGTTGTATAAAGTCCAAACCCTACTGGTGGAAGGAGCGATAAGGACACAAGCTAAATGTATTGCCTGCTTAATCCACCTGGCAATGGATACTGTAGAAGCCTTACTACCTCTACGTGGTCCCTGAAACTGTTGAAGATTTTTATCTTTCCTACAATGAGATGTAACCTCTAGATATCACAGAAGACATCTCCCGACATCCAGGATGTGGAATCTTTCTTCCTGAATGTTCTCGGGGCTGAGAAAGAAGGAAGGGAGAATGACATCCTGTGAAGTATGGAACTTTGACACTACCTTTGGAAGGAAGGAGAGGTGAGGTTTAATGATCACCCTGTCATCCAATACCTTAGTATAAGGGGGTGAGCTGGAAAAGCCTGAATCTTAGAAATCTTCCTGACAGAAGTAATGGCCATAAGGAAAGTACATTTGATGGTTAGTAGTTGTAACGTCTATGGCCGCGGACCGTTGTTCTGACTTCCCTTCTGACGGCCGCGGCCATGGACGAGAGTTTTCAGCGGCTTCTCCCTCCTGAGAGACGCCGGCACTCACTTCCTGGTTAAAGGGCCAGTGCGCATCCAGTTGCAGAGATTCTGCAATTAGCCCAGACTGCTGCTGGACTATAAAAAGGGCTCTGCCCTCTTGATCATTGCCTGAGTGTTGTTGTGTTACCTATAGTTTGTCTTGCAAATTGTCTCTAGTGTTTCCCAGTGTTACTTGTTCCTGCTGCCTGTACCCTGTTTCCCGCGCTACCGTGTCTCTGTGCCGTTTAGAGTTTAAGTCGAGTTGTGTCTTCCGCTGCATCTACTATGTCACACCCACCGGGTGTCTGTCTACTGCCGGAGCCTCATCTTAAGCCTGAATCACCGCTACTGTCTACATTGCCTCAGGTACCCTTTCTGAACTATAGACATTGTATTATACCTGTTTGGCCAGCGGCTATCCCGCTACTCCCCAGTGGGTCCACACCCTGCGCCGTGACAGTAGTCGAATAGAAATATTTTCAATAGGCTCAAAAGGGACTTTGAGAAAGACCCAAAAGGACAGTATTTAGATTCCAAGGTCGTACTACAGACCTAAGAGTGGAATTCAGACGTGATGATGCTCATATAAACCGGTTTACCCAGGGGTGTTAGGCTAGCCGAACATCAAAAAAGGAACTCCATGCCACGATCTGGACCTTCAGAGAACTGGGTCCAAGTCGTTTGTCTATACCTGCCTATAGGAAATCTAGAATGACTGGTATGTTAGGATCGTTCAGATGTTAGAGGTCACTTTCTTCTTACTGGCTAAGAGTGTCTACTACCTTGTCCGAAAGACCTTTTCCAGAGAGAATTAACCTCTCAAATTCCATGTAGTCAACTGAAGTTTGTTTAGATGCGGATGGAAAAGGGGACCCTGAAAGAGAACATCCTTCCTGATGGGAAGGACCCAAGGAGGAGCTACTGACAGAGACATGAGCCAAGTGAACTAGGCTCTTCTGGGTCACCTTGGAGCAATCATAAACACTGCAGCTCTGCCTTCCCTGATTCATGGTTCATACCAAACGCTTTCAAAAGCCATGCATTTCCTGATAGACACCCTACACAATATAAAATGTGGCAAAAAGATTAAACCACCCATTTCTCACCCCAAGTAAACACGACCCAATATTTGAACAAGTCATGTGACATTTTAGCTCTTACCCTGTTCCGCTAGGAACGATCAAATTGCCTAGAAACGCCCCAAGCAAACATGCACACAAGGTCTGTGTTGAGCCTCTGTGCACATTAGTATGCTCTCCTAGAAGAAAACTAGTATTACCTTTTCTTTGGTTTTCTTCTCCCATCATTCAGGTCAGCTATTAACATGTAAATATATTCCATTGACCGTTTTATACATACCAAAGACTTTTACAATGCACACTGCGTTTCTGCATAACACAGCATTACTTTTACTTTCTGATACCTGTACTGTATTGCACTGCTGGTCTTTTCGGTTTGAAAAGATGTATCAAGTTTGTATACCTTTTTCCACTTCTCAGTCGATTGACGGATCGGTCAAACGTTTCAGTATAGGCTATACTTATTGTGGAGCCCCAGATCTACCATATGACCAAGGACAGGCACTTTTTCTTTAGATGACCCAGTACCCCCATAAGGATGGTAGAAACCACATTTCGTTAATTATTGCACTTACTCCACAGCTATACCTTTCATGCCCTCCTCATACATAACTCTGCTCAGTTTGTGGTTAGAGTGTATAATAATTGTCAGAGAGTGTGTGAGACCCACACTAGCTAATAGCTCTGATAAAGACTGAAGTCTTTATATATTGCATGGAGCATTTGACTAGAAAAGAGGGGACACAAACAGAACCCCGAGAGTGGGTAGTTTTCTTATTCCGGAGAACAGCTTGGTGGCCTCACTTGAAAAATTACTGGTCCCCATACTGTTTAGCCACAATTGACTTATTGGGTATACTAAGGAAGGTATGAAAATGTATAATGCAGATCATGAAATACATGAGTGGGCCATGAAATTTGATGTGGATTGAGGGACAATCAAGAATAGGCAACAAGTGGTAGTATTATGTGGCAGAAACTGCAGCCTTGCCTCTGAATCTATGACATAAAACCTAAGGTTTTCTGAGTATGTCCCAAAACATACCCACTTTTCATTATTCATGTGGTAGTTGATTGAGAACTTCAGTGGCCATGAACAGGACACCCACATTTTGACAGCTGGACAGCCTAGTGGGGATGGCTTGTACTTTGTAGTCATTCCATCTTTAATATAAAGGAAAATCAGCACTGACCTAATTTAGAATATACAGCATAAGAACAGTAGGATTGAGGAAATACACAGAACTCAATCTGCAAAAGCAGAGCAGTGTTGTAAAGCGTAGGAGGGAGGGTGAGAGTTAAGACAGGAGCAACAGACTGAGCCTCGGACATAATCATAAATAAGACAGGAGGTTCTTTTGCGAATCTAAGACTACTACAGATCAAGCCATGCAATATGCCTTAAGAGGACCATACACAAGATAGCCGTCAGCCGAACGTTCGACTCCAAACATGTACGCTTGACTATGCAATTTTATTTCAATAGAGAAGGGTAGAAGCCGCTGCCAGACCCCTAACAAAATATCTGCAAGTAAATCTCAGACCAATCATGGAGACTTTGAAATTAGTGATTGGTCAGAAATCGGTGTGTGAAAACCTAGCTTTACGCTTGTACAGCCGTATATACAAGGTCAACTGAGCATGCATGTTTATTTCAATGGATGAGAGGGAGACAAGCTGCTGCCAAGCACCTCTGGCAGTACTTATCTTCCAGAACAACAAATGGATCAGACATGCTGAAATATAACATGCCCAATCCTTATTTCTCATGACATCTGCTTTCAAGGGAAAGTCTGGATGCCCCTAGACGTGTTTGATTGTTTGCGGATTCACCGATATTGATCAAATGTATATGGGCAGTATGTCATTTAACCTCTTCAGGACATTTAACGTAAATGTAAACTTCTGTCGGGAGGGGGGGGAAGAGTATGGAGTGGGCTTAGGAGTTGAGCCAGTTCTATGCACAACGGGTGTCAGCTGTATATTACAGACAACACCTTGCTCTAATGACCAGGATCGGAGAATAATCCAATCCTGTCTGTAGATGCTCCCAGCGATCACTGTGTGCAGATTGGTTGTGATGGTAACTGGCGGAATAATGAAGATACCAAAGTCTTTTATCTCGGTCCTCCTATTAAGACCTGGGAAATAGAAACACTGAAAGGGCAATGGAAATACATAAGTAATGCAGTGTACAAGCGATCCAACAAATCACATGTTCAAGTCTTCATATGGGACAAAAAATAAATAAAAATTAAATATGTCGAAAAAACGTTTAATAAAAGTTTAAGAATTAAAATATTAATAAATGACTATTAACTGTTGAAATATGATGTTATTTATCCAGCAAATTAAACACAGTTAAAACAACATATAACTGCCGTTTTCTGGGCACCAAAAAAATGGAATATAAAAAAAAAAAAAAAAGAAGAAGTGATGCAAAAGTCGTATGTACCCCAAAATGATACTAAGAAAAACTACAGCTCCATCACCGGAAAAAAAAACCCAAACTTTTGGACACAGAATATGGCAACACGACGCAAACATTTTAAAATTGTTTTTATTTTGTTAAAAGTAATAGGTCGTCATTTTTACTGTATGGTCGGCTATGTCGATGGTAAAATAAAAAAAATGTAATGGCTCCTTGAAAAGGTGAGGATGGAAAAAATAAGAAAAGAAGAAATAAAAACTAACTGCAGCGGGAAGGGGTTAAGACCAGTGCTCATACTTGGCAACTTTTGGGAGGAGATCATCAAGAAGATTCTGAAAAGACTTTGCCTTAAGTCCCACCTATTTTTATAGGGCCTCTCCCAACCAACAGCATTTGAATCATAAATAGTGCTTAGGACACCGACATCACACCCTAAAATGAATGCAGACCCCCCCCCCCCCCCCCCTCCCTAAACAACAACAGACCAAACTCCCTAAAGTAATACAGACCCAAGATCAGCCCTCCAGAGTAATACAGAACCCACAAAATTAGATACTCGCTTCTGCAGTCACATCCTGATGGCACACATGGGAGATTTGTCTGCTCGACAGGAGGGCTCCTTTTTTTTCGGGAGTCTCCTGAACATTCCGGTAGAGTTGGAAAGTATGCCAATACTGCACTGAAGGAAATGATGCTTCGATTAATGAAAAAAAAAACAAAACAAAAAAAAACGACAAATGCAGCCAGATAAAAATATATTTTTCTACCAATAGATGTGTAAAGAGGGGAAACAAAAGAAAACATTTACATTTCTAAAATGATGTAAATCACATGAAATTACTCTGTTGCCCCATCTGGAATCAATTTCTCTCCACTTGCCATGTAATTTGACATTGTAAGCACTAAACTGAAGTTCTGTGTTAATCTAACATTTCATTAACAAAGCAGACCCAACCCAGATTGAAGTCTTCCAGATGGACCGTTATGTGAGAGACAGAAAAGAATGAGATTAGGGCAGGATGTAACCACATTTTCTGCAGGACAGCAACCAGCATTAATCTAAGCTGCACAAGGTTTATGATCGGAAGAAAAGAATAAACTATAGTAGAGCACCAGTGGAAAAAAAGGTCACATTTTATTTAACAAGGACAGGTCATAAATGGAAACATACAAATGCAAAGTGTACAATCTGGAAAGATTTTCACAAAAAAACTGCACTTTATATAGATATACTCCAACTGAGGTACTGTATAGAACAAGCAGGCATCTTATTTCGTTACTCTAAGTGACAGAACAGTAATAACATAGTAATAATAATAATGTTACAGGAGATACAAAGTTTAGATTTCAAATGGAGCCAAAATATATCAATTGACTGACATCTAACATTAAAAGGATCCTTCCCCGTAAAAAAGAAATGGATCCTACACTACAGAACCACATATCAGCTAAGATGGTGCAATACGAATGAGACCTGTGTTTTTCAAATACAAACTCCCACTACAAGTAAGAAAGTAAAACTTGGAAAGGAGGAAACCTAAATTGTTTTTTTTTTTTTTTTAACACTGCAAATATGTTTGTTGTATTGCTAAATACTATAGTCAAACAGGATTTCAAGGATTTTACATTGATGACCTATCAAGCAAAATTGTATAAAATAGGCCATCCCTGTAGTAAAAGGGACTGACGCCCGAGACTCCCACTGATCGGCCAAACAAAGGGGCAGCAGTCACTAGAGTGAATGGCTAAAGAAAGGCCATCAATGTAAAATCTAAGAAAGCTAATTTTATCTGTTGTCATTTAAAACACCCTTCTTAAATTTAGATGTTCTCAGAACCCAATATAGAACATTCTCAGTTAGAGGATAATGTCTGTCACTTGTCAGTCCATAGATATAAAATAAGAAAAAAAATATATATAATATATATTTTGCATTACTACAAATACTGAGGAATTGTATCTGCAATATTTATGGAATAATTTTAATAAAATGTGCAGTTTTTGAGTATACAGCCCATATTGGAGATTTTATCCTATATCTGGACCAACAGATTGACAGGATGTGGATACAATTCCCAGTGTTACTTTTTCAAACTATGAATAAATCATTACTGGAGCATAGATACACAACAGCTTCCACACAGAAATGTCCCTTAATAATGTAGAAAGGATAGACAGATCTTTTTTTTTTCCTTTTGTAGCAGTAGTAGTAGTGTTAGTTCTAGTCCTTTTGAGAATAAGGTGGACAGAAAGGAACAAAACTTGTGGATCATTGGCCAACTCCATATCTAAAGTTCAATTTAAAGCATCTTCTTTATTACATGTTTTTGGAAAAGCCAATTATGCTCAAGAGAAATTAGAGGGTAAACAAAAACAGAACCACCCGCAAGATGGATGTATACTGGTATATTGATAAACGTGAGGAAACTAGCAAAAAACACAACATAGGAAAAACTCACCCAGAGAAAGAATATACTCAACTGCCCTTAAATATAATAAATAATAGTCTTTTCTACCAATAGGTTAGTGGACGTTGAATATAGTTTTCCCAATTTCTGTAACACAGCATTTACCTTATAGCAGGTCTGTGCAGATCCCAGGAGCCAGGTAGCAAAGTGTTCGTTTTTGCTTGTTTTTTTTTTTTATGAAAAATTTCTATGAAAGTTCTTATTGGCAGGCTACTAAAAAGTAAATTAAAAACTGATCCGACTAGTTTCTAAAATGTACAGTCTGTGTCTATGCCAGCCTTATTATATTTTATTGTATTTATTTTTCTTCTAACTGGGTTAGAGCTGGAATCTAATAGTGCAAAGTATGAACATAAAAGACGGTAACCTAAAAGACTTCAAATAAACGCTATAACAATTTGGATGATTACTCAAAATACATTGATTTTATGTAAATTATAGGCATCAGGTAAACTATCATTAATTTCCATTAATGGATCAATATGCTTCTTAAAGGGGTTGCCCACCTTCTGACAACTCATGACCTATCCACTGGATAAGTCATCAGTGCGGGTCCGACACCCGGACCCACGCACGGATAAGCCGCTCAGGTGGCCTGCGGGCACCGGATGTTGTGCCACATAATGTTATGTACGGAGGCCAGAAGCAGTTGGCTCCGTACATAGCATAGCGGCCGTGCTGCAGGTCTGCGCCTAGCCGCTATTCCGTGGCCGGAGCAAACTGCTTCTGGCTTGTTCGTCCGGTGCACGGAGGCACCGGAGCAGCTGATCTGCGCGGAGCCCGGATGTCGGACTCCCACAGATCATGTACGGATGACCTATCCGGTGGACAGGTCATCAGTCCTCAGGATCTGGAAAACCCCTTTAACATGTGGATGATATTTAATGAAAATTTATAAAAACAAGTTTTGGTGGACAAATGGCACAATATGTTTTCTCCCAAACTGTGGAGGTTGCACCAATTGACTGGCACTTATTCAGGTCATATACTTAACATTTATCCAACCTCTAATAGACTTACAGGCTTCCAGCTGTCGTCGTACTGCCTATTCCAAGTTAAATAGTAAATACAATTTGTTCGTAAAAGGGGAAACACCAAGATTGTACACAAATCTGACCCCGATCTACCACACAGAACCACTTTCCTAAGGAAAAAAAATATACATTAGAAGCTACGTACACAAATTACAGTATTCACTTCAGTTGACAAGCAGGCAAACAATCATTTAGTTTACGGTCCATGAAGATTTTGGAGTTATTAATTACTGCAAAGAATTCTCATGCAGAACTGTAATTTTGTAAGGGAAGAGACCACAAGTAAAAGGAATCCAATAAGCAGAGTCACTCATTTTGTAGTTACACTTTAGAAAGGAGTCCTGACTCGGGAGCACTTGCTTTAATAAGGTTTTGGATTTCTTTGAACTTCGGATGGTCCTTATCAGCAACCAACTGCAACAGTACAGCCTCACTTGTGGTAATTATAATTCCGTTTCTTGCAAGACGCTGCAAAATAAGAAGAAAATGAAACCGTGAAATACAATAAATCACAAAAAAAAAACAAAAAAAAAAACAAACTGTAAAATATTTTTTTTTTATTCCTTTCTGCTTTTGGATGCGGCCGTATAAGAACTTGTTTTTTGAAGGATGAGTTGTATATCTTTAATGGCACCTTTTCAGGTAACAATATATTGAATAACGTATTTTTTATTTTTTTTACTCAGGCCGGGCCTAATAAGCTTACATACATTATGTATGTTAAAGCGAACACAGACTGCTGATGGCACAGTCACAGCTCCTGAGCCCACATCATACGTTTACACATGGAGTAACCTGGAATTTACAGGACCTGATGGGTTGTAATTGTTCTGGATTATTTTACAGGAATAAAAAAAAATTAATAAAAGTATAGCAAGTAGAGAAGCTCCAGGAAAATAACTAAATATAGTTCCATCACTATTTGATCAGAGGGATCTTCTGGCGGTTTAGCCTTCAGTTTCCAGTTTTTCCAGCTTACAAATTATTGTACTGGACTGTGCTGTGCTAAGTAACGAATTATCACAATTTCTGTACTGCCAGAGGACGTCAAAAAGGAATTTTACTGTATATAGTAAGTTAAAATATGCCCCTCTTGCACAAGAGGATACAGTAACCTAAAAGGGTATCCTAACTAATCTAAAACTGGGTATAAAGTGCAAGTACGTGAAGTTCTTCCACTTTGTAATATATACCTTAACATTTTGCCACATGTGGTTACACAAGAACAGGGGTGAGGCGTAAGCAGGCAAAGAGTCTACAGTAGAGTCCGTAATATGGACATAATCTACAAAAGAAGATGGATTATCACAACACCGGAAAACAGTGCAAAATAACGGGTGCAAGCCTCAAAAGGAACCTGATTTCAAAGTCCCACAAATGGTATACACAAAGAAGAGACGAGGCAGCACTTCCAAAATGGGAATGTTATGCACCAACCAGTGCGATGTTTCAGACCAACAGGACCTTTCTCAAGCATAGAAACACCAAAAAGTTATCCTTACATGCTACAGTAAGACCAAATCAAAACGTATCTTAGAAAAATACAAAGAGACTTTATTGAAGACAAACAACACAGTTGATCAAGACACTTTAAAATTTAAAGAGGCTCTGTCACCAGATTTTGCAACCCCTATCTGCTATTGCAGCAGATCGGCGCTGCAATGTAGATAACAGTAACGTTTTTATTTTTAAAAAACGAAAATTTTTGGCCAAGTTATGACCATTTTTGTATTTATGCAAATGAGGCTTGCTAAAGTCCAACTGGGTGTGTTTAAAGTAAAAGTCCAACTGGGCGTGTATTATGTGTGTTACATCGGGGCGTTTACTTCTTTTACTAGCTGGGCGTTCTGACGAGAAGTATCATCCACTTCTCTTCACAACGCCCAGCTTCTGGCAGTACAGACACACAGCGTGTTCGAGAGATCACGCTGTGTGTCTGTGCACTGCCAGAAGCTGGGCGTTGTGAAGAGAAGTGGATGATGCTGATTCGTCAGCATCATACACTCCCATTCCTAACTCCCAGCTAGTAAAAGAAGTAAACACGCCCAGATGTAACACACATAATACACGCCCAGTTGTACTTTTACTTTAAACACGCCCACTTGGACTTTTGCAAGCCTCATTTGCATAAATACAAAAATGGTCATAACTTGGCCAAAAATGCTAGTTTTTAAAAAAATAAAAATGTTACTGTAATCTACATTGCAGCGCCTATCTGCTGCAATAGCAGATAGGGGTTGCAAAATCTGGTGACAGAGCCTCTTTAACACCCATAAAAACAATGTACAGGCAGTACAAAGAAATAGACAGTGTTGAATAGAAGGCAGGGCAAATAATGGTGGTATAATGCATACTATATCATAGAATATGAAGTATGTATGGTAACAATCATGGGAAAATCACCAAGACCTCAAAATATGCATACCAGAAACCCACCATGAGCCATTTCACTGCCACAACACTGTCAAAACACTCCAACGCGCGTTTCGCACCTGGCTTCGTCAGGGGGTGCTGGAAAAGTGTGACCAGAGTATTTAAAGAGGCTCTGTCACCAGATTTTGCAACCCCTATCTGCTATTGCAGCAGATAGGCGCTGCAATGTAGATTACAGTAACGTTTTTATTTTAAAAAAAACGAGCATTTTTGGCCAAGTTATGACCATTTTTGTAGTTATGCAAATGAGGCTTGCAAAAGTCCAAGTGGGTGTGTTTAAAAGTAAAAGTCCAAGTGGGCGTGTATTATGTGCGTACATCGGGGCGTTTTTAATACTTTCACTAGCTGGGCGCTCTGAAGAGAAGTAACATCCTTCTGCAGCATCAGCGTTTGCAGGTAAGTAGCTACATCGATCTTACCTGCAAACGCTGATGCTGCTGCAGAATCAACTGTAGCCTCTGGTGCCGATGTGGCCGTCACGATGCAGGACCTGTGAGTGACATCACAGATCTGCACTGTCAGAAGCTGGGCGTTCTGAAGAGAAGAGGATGTTACTTCTCTTCAGAGCGCCCAGCTAGTGAAAGTATTAAAAACGCCCCGATGTACGCACATAATGCACGCCCACTTGGACTTTTGCAAGCCTCATTTGCATAACTACAAAAATGGTCATAACTTGGCCAAAAATGCTCGTTTTTTAAAAATAAAAACGTTACTGTAATCTACATTGCAGCGCCTATCTGCTGCAATAGCAGATAGGGGTTGCAAAATCTGGTGACAGAGCCTCTTTAAATAGGTCTCACTTTTAGAGAACTTCGTGTGAGAATCCTTGAACATGTAAGGGACATAAAGGGAGCCATGAAAACTGATGATCCTGAAAAACTAAGCAAACTAAAACCGATACCTCGCCATTTTCGTGATCACCACCAAGGTAATTGGAGACTTCAGGGGAATTGACAAGTTCTCTTTAGGAAATAGAGGGGGTAATGTTCAGAGAATCCTTGTCCAACGTGAATGCAAATGGATTGTGAAATTACAGACAGTTTTCCCCAAGGGGTTAAATGAAATGGTCAGCTTTGCTCCGTTTTTATAAATGTTTATCTCTAGTAGGTGCCAACCTCTGTTATGTTTTATCCTTGTGTGTAGTGAGGATTAATTATTTAACTTTTGCTTGCTTGTCTTTTCAGAGTGGACTTTACTGGTCATATCGGAGTTGCATGAGGCGCATGGTTATATTGAGGCGCATGGTTGCATTGGAGGCACATGAGGATAGTTATCTTATACTTTCTGATATGAACGTGGTTTCGGTGTCATCATCTGCTAATGTCTTCTATGAAGTGATTGGTTCTTCTAACCCCCCCTTTTTCTATGACTTCGTGGCTATGTGATGATTGCATTAGGCGGCAATAGTAATATTTCTGCTATTGACCTGGTACAGTTATCTTTTGAGTGAATTGTCTCTATATTTTGGCATTCTATAGATGCATTATAACATTGATGGAAGTTTCGTTTAACACTGTTCCAATTATCATATGCTTTTTTCTATCCATAGGTCTTTTCACCTTTATTATTGTTGATGCTTCGAAGCTACACAATTGTGCTTTAAATGCACTACTAACTTAATTTATTTAGTATTTGACGGTTTGCAGTCTCTTTTTTGACCTATTGGGTCTATTTATGCACATTTATTACATATTCTAACACTCATTTTTATGTGAGCATGCATGCGATATATAAACTATATATATATATATAAATAAATAGTGTATGCGCGTATACATACATGCTTACTTATATTTTTTTATATATACACTCATAAATATATCCTTTTATATATTTACTTATTTTTCACCTACATACCTCTAAACCACATGTCACATTTTTATTCACATTTTTTATTTTTTGATTCATCTATGCAATATGGTATGATGTTTGGTCATACAATCCTATGTATATATGGTGATATTTCACCTTAAAAAAAAATATTAAAAAAAGTGATGTGTGTGCACAGTGGGCTCCTAGGCATGCATTGGGTCCCCCTTTGTACACTTTCTTCACATATTTTATTGCCCGAATTGTTGTTATCTTAGCTTTACCTGTCGGAACGAATTCTCGAGTTATAATATATATATATTCTTAAAGAGGCTCTGTCACCAGATTTTGCAACCCCTATCTCCTATTGCAGCAGATTGGCGCTGCAATGTAGATAAGAGTAACGTGTTTTTTTTTAAACGAGCATTTTTGGCCAAGTTATGACCATTTTTATATTTATGTAAATGAGGCTTTCTAAAGTACAACTGGGCGTGTTTAAAGTAAAAGTACAACTTGGCGTGTATTGTGTTAGTTACATCGGGGCGTTTTTACTTCTTTTACTAGCTGGGCGTTCTGACGAGAAGTATCATCCACTTCTCTACACAACGCCCAGCTTCTGGCAGTGCAGAGACACAGCGTGTTCGAGAGATCACGCTGTGACGTCACTCACTTCCTGCCCCAGGTCCTGCATCCTGTCGGACGAGCGAGGACACATCGGCACCAGAGGCTACAGTTGATTCTGCAGCAGCATCAGCGTTTTCAGGTAAGTAGCTACATCGACTTACCTGCAAACCTAAAATAGGTCAAAACAGCATTTATTAAAATAAATAAATATAAAAAATGATAATTATTATATATATAAATATATTAGTAATAATGGAATGCTAGTGTATACCCAAAAACTTTACTTACAAAAAATACAGTATGTCCTGCAAAAAAACAACGCCTCATACAGATTTTGTGTTAATGCAAAAAAAAAAAAAAAAAAGAGTCCGCTGTGGGGAAACCTGGAAGTAAGTTTCCTGCAAGGTCACCACAGGGGAAATTATGCATTACACAGTGACCATTTATATCAATGGACGGTCTGTGTAATGCAGGACAGGTACTCTAAAGTGAGACACGGATTCTATAATCGCTCTCCACATTAACCGAGAGATCAGAATCCTGAACAGAGGACCTTGTCCCATCTACTCGAAATTCCATAATAGGGTATATAAAAATGGGTTGTCTAAACTGGACAACATCTTTAAATATAATAAACTTAAATATTTTCTGTAAGAGATAGCAATACAGCTATATATATATATATATATATATATATATATATACACACACACACACACACTTTGTACAGATCAGGAACATTTTAAAAGCTTTGGCTCTACAGCAAATACAACCTTGTTTGCCTCTAATCCTCGACTATTTGCACAAAATGTCCATTATATTTGTGTAATGATTTCAAAGTGCACGGCAAATGATGCGTGGATTCTGCCCGCAGTGACTGCCTTTCAAAAGCTGTAAATGTCAGCAGTGTGTGTTTATTCGGATAATTCAATTTGCCCTTATGCCACAATACTTTAGTGGCAAACGCAGGGACCACCTAGGGGGCACAGAATGCAAGGTCTTAATGCATTTTAGCTGGGTCATTCAATGCTCTAAAGTTTCTACTCACTTTTACCCTCTCAACTAGAATATATCACTTAGGGCTTCATTCACATTTGCTCACAGTTTACACGGTTCTTCTCCGGGATCCAGCAGTGCCCGACGGAGCCCATTGATTTAAATGGGTTCCGCCGAATTTCCATCAATGTGTCGTTTTACCGTATAAAATAGAGCAGTATGCGGTCCGCCCTCCGATGGAGATGTGAAAAAAAGCCTTACAAAGCATGTCAGCAAACTGCTCATAGCGAGCTCCAACATCTCAAAGATTACATTGGAGAGAGTGGAATTATTCAGAGAAGTACTTGTACTTAAAAAAATGCTACCCTTAAAGGGTTTGTCTTACGTCATGCCCTATTATGGTTTGTAGACATCATAGAGGGAGTCCTCCATTCGGGACCCCCTCTATCAGCCAGAACAGAGAGCCACTCTGTAAGAAGAGAGCCACTTGGTGGACTTGAGCCATTCCTGTATTACACAGACAGTCATCAAAATAGCTGGCGGGTGATACTACATTCCTCTGCAGCGGTTGCTGTAGGGGAAGAGTTTGGCCAGAGAAGGCTAATCGTGCCGAGGGGGCTAGGAGCCGGATCTGCAAGCCAGAATAAATGCATGGATCAATCTACAGTAATCTAGTAACCATAGCTTGTAATATTACTACACTCAGGAAAAGGTGCCAGGCCTCTTTTGAACTCTTTCAGTGAATTCACCATAACAACTTCCTCTAGCAGAGAGTTCTATAGTCTCACTGCTCTTACAGTAAAGAATCCCCTTCTATGTCGGTGTAGGAATCTTCTTTCCTCTATACGTAGAGGATGCCCCTTGTTATAGTCCTGGGAATAAATAGATAATGAGAGAGTTCTTTGTATTGACATTTGATATATTTATACATAGTAATTAGGTCACCCCATAGCTGCCTTCTTTCTAAACTAAAATAACCTTAATATTGATAATTCTGAGTACTGTAGTCCACCTATCTATTTATTACTTGAGTTGCCTTTGAACCCACTCAAGCTGTATGTCTGTCTTGAGTGCTTGTGCCCAAAAATGTAAAATCTTCTCTGCCCAAGCCTCAAACTTCTCAAGATCCATTTGTAATTGAAAACTGTACTCCTGTGTTACTTTCAATTTTTACAGGGGATACTAAATTGTGTAAATTTGACTGTGCAATCCCTCTACAAAAGTCTTTAAGTTACTGCATAAACACCATTAATATAGAATGGTTAGCTGCACTTCATAGATCGGATTGTGGCTGTATTTTTATTATAATTATGATTTGTGTGAATATCCAGGACAGACTGACTTCGTAACATATGAATAGCCGACAACCAATTAGTCTGATGCAATATCAATATGTAATGATATACATGTATTGAGCATTAGGCTGTTTTGTGGATCCATCTAAGAGCTGTATATTTTACGCAAAACAAAGAATGAGATTGGATCCCATCAAGGAAATGTAGGAAGTCTTTACCAAAAGCTCAGTTTTTGTCACTAAATGTATGGCTCTCACACACAGTCGTGTGAATAAAGCCAAATTCCGTCAACGAGAAAGACTGAATGGGGTACTAAGGTGCTAAACTAGCCAATCAAACCGGCAACCCATTCACAGCAGCTCACTGTAAGGCTGGGTTCACACGACCATGTTACGTCCGTAATGGACGGACGTATTTCGGCCGGAAGTCCCGGACCGAACACAGTGCAGGGAGCCGGGCTCCTAGCATCATACTTATGTACGATGCTAGGAGTCCCTGCCTCGCTGCAGGACAACTGTCCTGTACTGTAATCATGTTTTCAGTACGGGACAGTAGTTCCATGGAGAGCCAGGGACTCCTAGCATCATACATAATAAGTATAAAAAAAGAAATGGAGACAGCACTACCAAATTTTCAAAGTGAAGATCCTTTTATTCCACGGTGCAACGTTTCAGCGCAAATTTATTTATTTATTATGCTTGAGAAAGGCTCGAATTGAGCTGAAACGTTGCACCGTGGAATAAAAGGATCTTCACTTTGAAAATTTGGTAGTGCTGTCTCCATTTCTTTTTTGTCTTGACTGAGGGGTCACTCGGACTGTGACCCAGGAGACGTGCACCCTCTTGAAAAATTTATCCTGTGCTGCTGATCTATACATATAAATAATAAGTATGATGCTAGGAGCCCGGCTCCCTGCAGTGTGTTCAGTCCAGGACTTGCGGCCGAAATACGTCCGTCCATTACGGACGTAATGTGCTCGTGTGAACACAGTAAGGCCCCATGCACACGACCGTAAAAAAAAATCGTAATAAAAGGTCCACAATTACGGACCCACCCGGTTCTACTGGCCGCGGACACCTTTCCATATCGCTACGTATAGGCTTCCGCGCCATAGAACCGTTCCGGGAATTATGGAGCATGTCCTACTTTTTGTATGTTACTGCCATGCTCCCATACTTTGTATGGGAGCACAGCCCGAAAATGCCGCCGTCGGCAGCCAGCCGTGCCCGCAAACCGCGGGCCGTGATTACAGGCACGGCCGTGTGCATGAGGCCTTAGAAGGAGAGATTAAAATTGACAGATCTGTCAAGGGCAACTAATTTATGGATTCCTTATAGCATTAGTAGATTTATTTTTTCTGATATGCAAAATCTGAATTTGCCCTCCCACCCCTATTGAAATAAACTGGAGAAAAAAAAAAAAACAGAATTGTGTGGCGCCACATAGTACAGGTAAACAACGGAAGAATAGGCAAAAAGCAGAAGAGCATATCAAGTGCTCACCTTTTGATATTGTGCAAACACAGGCACAACTCTGATGTAGGCTAGGAAATATATGATCCAGATAGTCAGCTGCAGCCATCCGGTACCGCAAGCAGTAACCGCAGTGGAAGAGACACGAGGTTAGGATAAAAAAATTTTAAGAGGCGCTGCTGGTATGATATGAATAAATGGAATCAAGGATAGAAGTGTTGCACCCAAAAGATAATAGATTTATTGAGGCTATGCATTTCGAGGTTGAACGTCTTCATAAGGCCAAGAACACGATAAAACACTTTATATAGAAAATTAAGTTAAAGAGGCTCTGTCACCAGATTTTGCAACCCCTATCTGCTATTGCAGCAGATAGGCGTTGCAATGTAGATTACAGTAACGTTTTTATTTTTAAAAAACAAGCATTTTTGGCCAAGTTATGACCATTTTTGTATTTATGCAAATGAGGCTTGCAAAAGTCCAAGTGGGCGTGTTTAAAGTAAAAGTCCAACTGGGCGTGTATTATGTGCGTACATCGGGGCGTTTTTACTACTTTTACTAGCTGGGCGTTCTGACGAGAAGTATCATCAACTTCTCTTCAGAACGCCCAGCTTCTGGCAGTGCAGACACACAGCGTGTTCTCGAGAGGTCACGCTGTGACGTCACTCACTTCCTGCCCCAGGTCCTGCATCGTGTCGGACGAGCGAGGACACATCAGCACCAGAGGCTACAGTTGATTCTGCAGCAGCATCGGCGCTTGCAGGTAAGTCGATGTAGCTACTTACCTGCAAACGCTGATGCTGCTGCAGAATCAACTGTAGCCTCTGGTGCCGACACGATGCAGGACCTGGGGCAGGAAGTGAGTGACGTCACAGCGTGACCTCTCGAGAACACGCTGTGTGTCTGCACTGCCAGAAGCTGGGCGTTCTGAAGAGAAGTTGATGATACTTCTCGTCAGAACGCCCAGCTAGTAAAAGTAGTAAAAACGCCCCGATGTACGCACATAATACACGCCCAGTTGGACTTTTGCAAGCCTCATTTGCATAAATACAAAAATGGTCATAACTTGGCCAAAAATGCTCGTTTTTTAAAAATAAAAACGTTACTCTTATCTACATTGCAGCGCCGATCTGCTGAAATAGCAGATAGGGGTTGCAAAATCTGGTGACAGAGCCTCTAAGTCATAAAAAAAACGCCAAATCACAGGTCAAAGCTCACCTCTGACATCAAGTGATGCAAAACAAGCTAACAACTGATAACAAACAGTCAAAATAACATAAGTGGTCAGGGTCTCGAGAATAAATCAGAACAAGAAAAAAAAATACATAACTATTGGGACAAAAATGTATAAAAACGGACAGGCGACTGACAGAAAATAGTCAACAGGCTTAGAAGGTAAGAGAAGTAAAGCGTATATGGGTAAAGTAGGCATAAATGAGATATGAGGGCGAGAGCTCACCCCTCTCTACCTGATACTTATGCATTATTTGTGCTTATTATTCTCGAGACCCAAACCACTAGTGGTGTTATTTTTACTGTAGATTATGCATTTGACTGTTTATTATCAATTGTAAGTTTGACTCCAGTTCTTGTTTTGCATCACTCGGACCCCACATGACGTCAGAGGTGAGCTTTAACCCGTGTTTGGCGTTTTTTTAATGATTTAAGTCAATGCTTCACTCCCTATATAAAGGGTCTGATTTTATCATTGTGTTCTTGGGCTGATGAGGACGTTAGTTCAACTTCGAAACGCGTAGCCTCAATAAATCTTATCTTTTGGATACAACACTTCTACCTTGATTACATTTACTCATATCATACCAGCAGCGCCACTCCTCATAGGGCCACATTTTTTACCCTAACCTTGTGTCACAATTGAAATAAACGGATCCCAATGTGAATGTTTATGCACCATCTGCTGACAATTTGAAATGGGTGCTCTGTTTAATATATGCCTAAAACAGTAAAAAGTTTAATATACTCACCTTACTGTTTTCACAAAATTTTACCACCACCAGTCTTGTTCAGTTTCTCGCTGCTCTCTGTGTACACGCCGATATGACTTCTCATCCACAAGGACGACATGTCATGTTACTGTCATGTCTCCAGTCACATTATCATGAAAGTTGGTGCATTCTGTACGCAGAGAGCGGCAAGAAACTGAGCAGGATTGGCAAAACAGGAACAGTATAAATACAGGAATACAGTAAGATTCCTTTAATCCAGAGAGTTTGATAAAACCAAAGAGTTTGACAAGACCAGAAAAAGACAAAAACAATTAGGTATTTTAGATCAAAATGTGAACTAGAATATATAGCAATATATTTTGTGTTTAAAATATTATTTTGAGCTAGTGAATATAGCTAATGTTTCCCTATGTACAATAATTCAAAAGGGTTAAAAACATGGAGAAACAGACATGCTATATAGAAATAATCTAGGGTCATAGGCAAAATCCCCCAGAATAAGACTTCGAGAAACAAGCACAACAGGCTGTTCGAATTCTACAATTATATACATTGCAACAATCTACAAACTAAATGAAACATTTTCTAGTCCTAAAGAACTCAAAAATGAGACAATACAATGAATACAAACAAACAGTCCATTCTTACCTCTAAGGCAAACATTCGATCCATCATGCTTCTTGAAGAGGAAGCATCTGCCACAATATGAACTTCTAATCCACGGCCAATGAGATCCAGTGCCGTTTGTTGAATACATACATGAGTCTAAAAACACAAAGCTATTAAATTAACAAACACAAAATGCACGTTATTAAAAGTCATTATTTTTCAACGGTTGTATAAGGTCAGAAACAGCGCCACTTTTGTTTATAGGCTGCTTCTGGTATTGCATCTCAGTCACATTCAAGTGAAGTCCCTAATCTTATATAACCTTTTTAAAGTAAAAAGCATCTCTCACATGCCCCTCAAGTGTAGAGCTATCAGTAAACGGCCCTGCACCATATCAATTTTTGGGTTACTACACCATGCACCACATATGCTAATGAGTGTACATGAAGCTCCTGTCTGCCACCCCTCTTGGCCAATAAGCAGCACTTAGAGGTCTCCCATATCACAACTCCCCATGTATGAAACATTTCATGTTCTTTTGCCCCAAGCCCGCTGTGCAGATGGCCCAAGTGTGAATGACATGTCAATATAGCATATGAATGATGTAAAGTAGGCCAACTCAGACAAGGTGGCAGTAATACAGGGTGAGCAAAAAGTCAATGTGTACCTATGCTACAGATGGTAGAACTGCCCAAGTCTTGGTATTAGGGGGGATTCACACGAGCGTGTATTCGGTCCGTGCGGGCCGTGTGGTTTTCACGCGGCACGCATGGACCAATACAAGTCTATGGGGCAGTACAGACAGTCCGTGCTTTTTGCGCAGCGTTTGTCTGCTGCGCAAAAAGCGCGACAGGTTCAATAACTCTGCGTATTTCGCACATCACGCACCCATTGAAGTCAATGGGTGCGTGAAAACCACACACCGACTGAAACAGCGCACCAGCTGTCAAAAGGATGAATGTAAACAGAAAAGCACCACGTGCTTTTCTGTTTCCGAACATCCAAACGGAGTGTCTTTGCGATGAGCGAAGCCGGACAAGCGAACCGAACTTCACCGGGTTCGGCCGAACTCGTTTTGGCCGAACCCGGCAAAAAAATTATCGGTACGCGACGTCAGGAGATAGTCACTGTCCATGGTGCTGAAAGAGTTAAACTGTTTCAGCACCATGGACAGTGACTTCCGATCCCAATATACATGAACCTGTAGAAAAAAAAACGAAGTTCTGACTTACCGATAACTCCCGGCGTCTTCCTCCAGTCTGACCTCCCGGGATGACAATTCAGTCCAAGTGACAGCTCCAGCCAATCACAGGCCAAGCACAGGCTGCAGCGGTCACATGGACTGGCGCGTCATCCAGGGAGGTGGGGCCCGATGTCGAGAGGCGCGTCACCAAGGACGCGTCACCAAGGCAACGGCCGGGAAGTTCTCGGTAAGTACGAACTTTTTCTTTTTTTTCCAACAGGTTTTTCGATATTGTGTTCGGCATTCACTGTCGAGGGTGCTGAAAGAGTTAGCTCTTTCAGCACCTTGGACAGTGACGGGCGTCGACTAGCCTCATCTCTATGATGGCGGCTGCGCGAAAGTCACGCAGCCGCGCATCAGACACGGATGACACACGCAGCTGTCAAATTGTTTTTGCGCGTGCAAAAACGCAACGTCCGTCTGTATCTCCCCTTAATCTTATTAAATTAAAGACGTCGCTGGTAACACAATCAAGCATTGGCCAAAGCATAATTGGTACAGTGACATTGGCCTCTCCTGAACATAGCTATTATATTTGTATTGTCAACAGTAGGTGCTAAATCGATTTTAAAATTCTTATTTAGTGAAGAGCTATTGTAGAATATATTTGATATTTTATAAATAGATATTTCCGTACAGACATTTCCTTAATTAAATACATTCATTTTTGTTTGCTTTACTGGGATGTTTCTAGTGCTTTCACAATTTCTCCTGGAAGCCTCCCTAGATTCAGGACCACTGACTGTGCAAGTCTCACAAGCTGGATTTGTGGAGTAAAAGAATAACCAGGAGAGAACATAGTGATGTCTATATGGGCTAGCCTCCCCCAAATCCCTAGATTTATCTTATTTCATATGATCATCAAGACCAGCGACACAAATAATGGCTCATTTAAATTGATACATTTAATACATTTTACTTATGGTATATTTTTCCAAAGCTAAACTGCTTAAACAATGTCAAAATTAGCAACATGTTGTTAGTGCCACAGAATCAGTTGGAAGGACTGCAAAAGTGGACATTTAACCGCTTAACAGCCGCCTATAAGTGCCATTGCCTGGCAATGAGAATTGTCGGGAGAGGGGACATGTGAAAGAGTTGCTAACGCAGCACAGCTCTGGTTGTGAAAACAGCAACTAAGAATTGAGTAATCTCCTAGATTTGCAGTGAATCTTCAAGAAGATGCAGACTTTTATTCCAGACTAAGTGATTCACGAGGATCTAAACTTCTTGTAGTTTTGTGGTTATGGAGGGGAGTGTAAAATAGATACCCTATTTTTTTTCAAATATCTTTTTATTAAAAAAAAAATATATATATATATATATATATATATATATATATATGCAGCACTCTGCATTCCGTCAGTGTAGGGTGCAAAAGCTCCTGTTCAGACACACGACCAGTGTCCCAAATAACCAGCAATGCTTGAGGAAGGCCCCATGGAGTAGGGCTGATTAAAGTGATCCTATTTTTCACTACATTTGGAATGCTGTCTTGTATCTTGGATTTTGAGATATATATATATATATATATATAAGCACCGTAGATACATACAGGGCTCGCATAACAAAATTGAGGTACATAAATACCCTATTCTAATAACTCCTCCACCAATCGTATCCTGCACCTTGAACACTGTGTAATTTCTCTATCTAGGCCATGTTATATATCAAACTACGCTCTGTGAGCCTAGACTTAGATTAAAGGGGTTATCCAGTGCCATAAAATGCTATTGCAATAATAAGCAAACCTAAAATAAGGTGACTTCCTAATATACTTCATGTTCTTGTTGTGCGCCAATTTCAAGTATAAAGATTAGGGACATGGTCCCGGAAGTTCAGTACTTCTTTCCGTATTGATGATGCACCAACACCAGCCCACGTGATTGAGAAAGCTCTCCCTCCTCCCCGGTGTTGGCACATCATTGAAGCATGTGACCGCAAGGGGACTGGCACTGCGAGGATGTTGAGAAAGTTAGCCAGCCCCCTTCTCTCACAGCACTATCTTGATTCCCTGCACATGCGGATTGTTCACACAGCGCCGGGAGCAATGACAACAGCAGAGCGGAACATGTGCAGAGCAGCGGGTGGCCGTGCCTTGAGGAGCTGAAGGAAAACTGCAAGTCCCGCCCAGAACACGGAAGGTTCAGAGCGGCAACATCGTTACACCGGAGTGCGGTGAGATATAAAAAAAATAAAAAATTAAATATATGATTTCTTGCAGGCAGAGTTAAATTAGCAATGTGTAATGTGGATTACACGTGTTTTTTTGGTTTTATGGTCCCTGGATAACCCCTTTAAGTCAACCAGCAAACCCCTAAAGTTCTGCTCATACTTTGTCATATACGCCGAACATATATCTGATGTATGCATCTGTACACCATATAAAAGATGCATATGTTGCCCATTGGCTCCCATTTAAAAAAAATATATATATACCGTGTGGTTGACTTTTTTGCGGGAACCCTCTCTTAATGAAAAGTGTAGTCGCACACACTTTTAAATACAGTACAAAGATAAGGTAAAGCGACATAAACCTCCCAAACGAATGCCAAAAGGACTCTTTTAGCATATCTCATACAAAAATCAGCGACAGCACACGAAAGAACCAATTGATGCTGATGTTGAAGGTCTTTTTTTAATACGTTAGGTCCATTACAGTCTATGGACTTGAACAGCAGCATCAATTAGAGCATTCCCTGGTGTATACACTGGACGCACACCCCAATATAACCAGTGAACATGGCTGAGCTTTTGTGACATTGTTATTTTATTACATCATATTACTATACAGAGCCTGACGCTCCCTACACTTCATACTTTTAGGTTCAAACCATATTGCTAAGAAATCAGTAGAAGTAGAAAATGTTAGAGGAATTCTTAAGTGCATACTCTATGTACCCAAATAACGTGCCCATTGTCTGCACAGAATTTCACATGATAGCTGGAGTTTGTGCCCAGAGTTGCTCTTCCTATGTTAATGGAGACAGGAGGTTACAAGCATAGCTAGTCATTCTGGAGGCTATAGCAAACTGTATTTGGCTATCTAGTATACACAGATACATCCTTGCTATCTTCTCACAGGAAACTCTACCAATGTTGCAGATCAGCATATATCTATGTGAAGAGACTAAAAGCGGTCCCATCGACCCAATGATGTTTGAGGTCTTGTGGAACTGTTCACTAGAGCAATAAACATCTTTTTTTTTTTAATAAAAGGTAAGAATCTACTTCATTTCACCAGGACTTTCCAACACTTGTCTCCTAAACCATTGTAAATATTGCAAGATGAGGGACTGGTAAATGCAACTCAAACCAACAGACCGAGCCAAACTTACCTCAACTCCAAACAGTACAACACTACGAACTCCAGGAATTTCACCTAGCGCAGCCTCTACCTCTGGTAAGACCATTGAGAATTTTGTTTTCGGGACAACAAGCTTAACTCCTGTAAGGTCAAGTTCTTGCACAGTGCTCCCAAGTCCTTTAGGATACTGCTCGGTGACAATCACTGGTATTCCTAATATACGTGCACCTTGTAGCTAAAATAAAGACATTGGAATATCCAGTTAAAGAAACTATAGATGACAAGATAAAGCACAAACTTGCATATTTTTATATGAAGTATACACCCTTATGGTTCAATACAAGTCAAAGCTTTCAGTTAACAGCTACAACAATTATAAATCTTTAGTTACACAGGCTAACACGACTAAGGGCCCTTTTACGCAGTCCAACGATCGGGTGAACGACATGTTGTATTGTCGACCGGCGATCATTAAAGTGGTTAAATACGGGCGAATATCTGCCTTTGTTAAAGGGAAACTGTCACCAGCATTTCACCTATTGAACCAGCAATACCCGGTGTGAGTGTGTTAAAAATCATTTTTATGTAACTTATAATTATGTTCTAAGTAGGCCCTGTACCTTTAGTATTCCCGCACCGTATGCCAATGAACGAGAGTCATATCATTCCTCAGGCCTTTCCGAGTTTATCCCGCCTCATTACTTTTGATTGACAGGTCCTCGCCTCCCCACAGCACACACGAAACCCCACGTTTGCGCATCTATGTCCTATTCTGGTGCGTGCACCATAGCGGCACATGCGCAGTAACTAGATTTGAGGAGGACGAAGCAGGGAAGGGTGTCGGACCATACATGACGGGCGCATGCGTGCTATCTCAAATGACATTTCGGCATTCAGGGCGGGCCAGTTTTTGGCGGTGAGTGGGCATAAGAAGAGTAACAAACAAGACTGCCGGATTACTACCATAAAAGGCGCAAAATGTTTGCAGACCATTATTTAAGGTCGGAGGAGTTTAGGGGAGGGGATAACGACAATGAACTTTTGACAGCAGCGGCCAGCGAGGGGTGAGCAGAGGTCAATAGGTGAAATGCTGGTGACAGGTTTCCTTTAAGGTGGTTTTATATGGGCAACTTGTCAATCGGCGCTCGTTTGTTCTATTCGAACAGAGAAATGATCAAGAGAATGGGGGTGAACGATCATTACTAAGATAGTTCGTCCCCACTCATTAGCATCTTGCCGGCAGCATACATCGTTTACACAGGGAGATGTGCTGCCAACTAGCGACCATTTTTTGGCCGCATAAAAGAGCCGATCAGCTAAGGAAGGAGCGTATGCTCATTTATCAGCTGATCGCTGCCATATTTACACGGGGCAATAATCGTGTGCGATCGCTCTTTCACTAGATCATTGGCCAATGTAAAAGGGCCTTTAAACCACCTTAATGCTCTTATATGTAAGTGGAAAATACTTATATTTGTAAGTGGTACAGTAAGAGCCAAGTAAAATCCAAACTAAAAGGTAGTATTACACAGCCATCGTTGATCGGCGCTCCTTTCACAAGGAGCTAGTATGGGGACGAGCGCTCGGCCCCATACAGTTCTATACATTTAAAACGATGCATCTAGCCGATGAACGAGCGTTTGCTTGTTCAATGGCTTATCGTTGCCCTGTTTACACAGGGCAATTATCGAGAACGAGCGTTCTATGAACACTCGTTTGCCCGATAATTGGCCAGTGTACAAGGGCCTTAAGCCCAATTATAGTGGCCCTATAAAATAAACGTGCAGCGTATTGAGGTTAAAACCGGATTTCATGCATAAAAAAAAAAAAAATGCTTAAAGTGACCAAAACATTCCCTGCGTTAGGCCACTTTTAAACTAAACCCCACTGACAGTAAGCCCCATATGGTGATTGAAATTCGGTTCAGTTGAACTGTGGCAGGTCCCAGTGTTGCAGCCATAATATGGACCCAAAAACGTGCACGCAGTGTTGCCTTTATAATAAGATTCTGTGTAAAATATGAGGCTCAACGTATGCAAAGGTCAAAACAATGAAGCAACTAACAATAAAGGTGACCATATACATTAGATTCAACCGTACCTGCTGATTTCGCTGGAACCGGCGACTAATGTATAAGTGGGTGTCCTGACTCTCCCCCAATTGCAGATGTTGGGGGAAAAAAAATTATTGGGCACATTGGATTTCAACATATCCGATCCTTTGTTCCCACAGGAGATCAGATACCCTGGCCAAGCCGTGCGTGCACGGGGAAAGTGGGGAGGAAAAGCTGGCGGCCGAACACTATAAAGTGTATGGCTGCTTTAAGGTAATAAGATGGGTCTGAAAATCAAGACCATGTCCTACTGCTTTCTGATTGTGAAGAGGTGTAGCTAGGGGTTCTTTAACACAGGGCAAAGATTCAGTTCTGGCTGCTCCTGCAGGACTGTCTCCCAGCTGTGTCAGTTTCTAACTTTAACCCTAGATTACTTAGTTCCTAGGGCACATGCCTGGCCAGCCCACCATAGCTATGCCCTTGTTTAAGGTGGTATGAACGGCCGTGACTTGGTTTGAAAGTGGAGGCTTGGTTTTTATTATCCTTCTATAGCCTTTGTTCGCAACAGTCACAAGACTTACCAATCTTTGCCCTACGCTTATAATATCTCCAAAATACTTGATTGCTGGTCTAAACCGCTCTTGCATGTCACAACAGAAAAACACAGTACTAGCAGGAATAAGGTTCCCAAGTGTTGTTAGCTGTCAAGACAAAAAACACAAGATCAAATTAAAATATACACATTATAAACTGTGTAGGATAGATATAACATTAATATTTCCAAAAATAATAAAAGGGAATGGTTTACCCTCTGGTAGTATAAGCGGACCATACAATATTGTATAACATTACAACCTTGCTGTAACATGGTAGCCTCACTTGAGGCAACACAATAAACAAATACCATAAAGAGGATGCATTTGAAATGTACATATTTATCTTATTATTTAACTCAGGTTTTTATGTGGCTATCTACATAAAAACGAATGCTGACATAGTCCCGTCTGCTCACTGGCCAGTACAGCTCACACAATAGCCTGAGATTTGTTTTCTGCAGCTTGCCGTTTCAGATTTGCTGTGTAGACTAGGTCATGTCAGCAGAGTTATTTCATTATCATTAGAGGGTAGGGTACTTAGTGCTTTTCCAGAACTTTGATATTGATGGCCTTTGGTTTACTGGTAGTGGCCGTAGCCTACAACTTTTAGAAATATTTTTTTAACACTAAAGCCAGAAAACCAAAAATCTACGCCTGCTTATAGCTGGCATAAATTTTATTTCTGACAGTCCACAATGCACCAAATGTATTACGAGGTGTGTTCCTTTTAATACGTTTGGTGCAATTCACTTTTCTTTTTTTTTTTGACAGGCATATGAAACCCCTTAATGTGGGCTCTTAAAGGGGTTGTCCAGGATTAGAAATACATGGCTGCTTTCATCAAAAGACATTGCCACACCTGTCCACAGGTGTGGTATTGAAGCTCAACTCCATTTCAGTCAATGAGCCTGAGCTGCAACACCATACACAACCTGTGGCGCTGTTTTTGGAAGAAAGCAGCTATGTATTTCTAATCCTGGACATCCCCTTTAAGTCTGACCACTAGTAGGCCTCATGCACACTTCCGTCGGACGTTGTACGGCCGATAGTGACAGTTCAGGCAAACACGGGCCGCACACGGATGGCTTCCGTGTGCAGTTCGTTGTTTCACAGACCAAATTCAATGAAAAGGCCGAGACTGTTCCATCAAAAACGGGCAGGAGTAGGACCTGCCCTACTTTTGACGGAATGGCCGCACGGTTCCGTTAAAACAGAAGTGTGCGTGGCCCTATTGAAATGAATGTGTCAGGGTGCTATCAGTTAAAACAACGGATAGCACCCTGATGAAAAAAACTGAAGTGGGCATGAGGCCTTAGGGTCAATTACACAAATCTACCATTAGGAAAGCTTTGTCGTCCAGGAAGAATAACCTTGATCTAATAATGTTTGTGCATCAACACCCAAGCATAAAACAGAAGTTCAGACAAAAATAAAAAAAAAATAAATAACTTCTGCTGGAGTATGTTTTTGCCAAAGGGGGACGACGACATTTTCACACATGCAAATGGTATATAAACAAATTTTTTTGTTAAAAAAATTGCAAAGTCAGTTTAGTTATTTAAAAAAAAAAGGACAAATGCCCCATCTAACAGTCTTTGATTATCAGCACTTTTAGCCCTCCGCCCCTCTGACACAGTTCGGCAGTCTATTTCGTGATTATTTGCACTGCGGTCTATACCTTAAAGGGGTTTTCCCATGAGCAACATTTATCGCCTATCCACTGGATAGGCGATAAATGTCTGATCACTGGGGGTCCAACCACTGGGACTTCCAGTAAACCAAGAGAAACGCAGTTCCCCTAGCCCCGTGTGAATGGAGCAGAGGTTTGAATATGTGACTACCGCTCCATTCCTGGTCTATGGGACTGACGGAGATAGAAAAGTGCTATACTTGGCTATCTCCGTCAGTCACATAGACTTATAAAAAAAAAAAAAAAAAAAAGATCAATTTTCTATCTTTAAAGCATACCTAACCAATCAGATGACTTTTCAGAATAAGTGGTCATATGTGTATACATGAGGAATAACCCTATTTCTGCTACTGTACACATTGAGAAGAGAACATCCTGCTCTCCTATCTCGATCACAAATATAGAAGCAGCAGCATGGAGAACATTATACAGCAGTAATAAGCAGTGTAGCAGTGAATACAGCACTGGGGTGTGATATAACACTAAGCGTGTTCGGTCCGTACGTCGGACACATTTCTCAGACCGAACACACTGCAGGGCGCTGGGCTCCTAGCATCTTAGTTATGTACGATGCTAGGAGTCCCTGCCTCTCTGCGGAACTACTGTCCCGTATTGAAAACACGATTACATTACAGGACAATTGTCCCGCAGCGAGGCAGGGACTCCTAGCATCGTACATAACTAAGATGCTAGGAGCCCAGCACCCTGCAGTGTGTTCGGTCCGGGAAGTGTGGCCGACGTACGGACCGTATACGCTCCTGTGTGAGGCTCCGAAGGCTGGGATTCCACAGGGTGTTTTTATTGTATTTTTCTAGCGATTTTCATGTGCTTCTTAGAGGGGTTCTACAGGAATAGAAAAACACAGTTGCTTTTCTTCAAAAAGAGCACCACACACGTCCAAACGGTGTAAGTGGTATTGCCGCTCAAAAGGTATATATTTTTGAATGAAAAAGCAAATGACGAGCAGATGGAGGGCTGCCCACAGCACCAACGTTGTCCAAACACATCAGATAGAATTTAGCTGAAATTGTCGATTTCGACTGGTTCAGCAGATGGTTTTGCAGGAAACATCCAACACATATGCTAAACGGCCAATCAGACATGATGGATTTTTTTTTAAACCATTCATCACCTACAATAGAAGGTGCATGGTGGTAGAGTGGTACATGCATATCTCTATTGTACAACTATAACTGCACCATGCCATTAATACATACAGTATGCATATCATGCTTTAGTTGTATGTTGAATTTGTCCTGTTTTATGTTATCAAAGGAGATCACTGAAGATCGATAAAATCTTTTAATATAGCACAGATGACATTCTTTAAAAAAAAAAGTTGTCCGCCCCAACAACTGGTGGTAACTGGCATTACGGTGTGCTGTGATTTAGATAAATACAGTGTATTCAAGTCTTTACTGTGGGATTATTTAGTGGCATATCTAATGAACTGTGATTATATTTAAAGCACACAAACATGAAACAAAATACCCTTTAATTGCTTTCTGTGGCTTGATGCCAACCACACGTTGATGTTATTAGATCACAGAAAATATACTGTACATGTACTGGAGCCTTGTAATCTCCTGACAATTGTTCTACCTGTAGTCTGCCCCGGTTCTGTCAAACTGTCTTCAAGACACAGCCGCTAAGTATTATCCAGGGCAGCAGCAACAAGACCCTTTGCCGTTTTGTTTTTTTAAGCAGGCAGCAGCTGAGCGAGCATTATTCATTGGCGCTTTGGCTACCAAGGAAACAAGCTGCTTCTTTCGACAGAATATTGGTGCATATTTTAATCCACATCACAGTCTCTGTGATACAAGTAATACAGGACAATATTGACTCATTTTGTTACCAATTAAACCTCAAGGGACACTTCGGGCTCATTCACAGGAGCGTGAATCTCATCCTTGTGCTGTGCGTTAAATTCAAGGGGGCTGTTCACACATGCGTGAGTTTTCATACAGCGACTGTCCGTTGTATGAAACTCACTGCATGTCCTATATTGGTGCGTTTTCATGTAGTCAATGGGTGCGTAAAAACCACGGACAGCATAGTTTTATGCATCAATTACACGAAAAAAATAAAATAAAGTGCTTGCGAGTGCGTGAAAAACATGGCACTCGCAACGCACACAGATTTACGCGTTTCAAAAATGCGCGTAAATCTGGTCCGTGTGTATTGCGTTGCATTATAGCATCTGTGCTTTGCAAGTGGCATGCATTTTTCACGCACTCGCAAACCATTTTTTTTTTATGGAATTGATGCGCAAATCACACAGATGTGAATTTGTGTGCGGTGCGTGGTTTTCACTCACCCATTGACTTCAATGGGCGCGTAGGTGCGTGAAAATGCACCAATATAGGACATGCAGTGAGGTTCACGCAGTGGACTCTCGCTGCATGAAAACTCCTGCATGTGTGAACGGCCCCATTGAAATCAAAGGTTCCCATGTGCTGTGTGTGACTTCCATGCACAGCACATGGACAGTGAATGGGACCTAAATTTGCAGTCTATCTTAGCTCTACCTATCTTATCTGCAGTATCTTTTGTTCAATGTAAGGCCCCATTCAAGGAGCGTGAATCACGTCCGTGTGCGGTGCGTTGAAACAGAGTCTGCTGCATGAAACTCACTGCATGTCCTAGATTGGTGCGTTATCACTCACCTACGCGCCCATTGAAATCAATGGCTGCGTGAAAACCACACACCGGACACGGATGCACATGCGTGATTTGCCCATCAATTCAGTTAAAAATAAATTTTTTTTTTTAAGCTAAATTAAAAAAAGGATGTGCTTTGCGAGTGCGTGAATAACACATGCCACTAGCAAAGCACATCAATGCATAACGCAACACACACAGACCCAATTCACGCGCGTTTTTCACGTGCATGAATCGCATACGCTCGTGTGAATGAGGCCTTCGCCATTTCAGGCTAGGGAGAGACTGACTGTAGTGTGATTACTGACAGGTAAGGCTTCGTTCACATCTGCGTCAGGGATCCGTTCTGACGGAGCGTACCATCGGAACGGAGCCCTGACTGATACAAACAAAAACCATAGGTTTCCGTTTCAATTGATTTAATGAATGAATAGCGCAGTTGACTACGCCATTGATTCCGTCAAAACGACGAAACCCTTGCACAACTGAGACAAACGGAAACTATTGGCACCGCATCCGTCACCATTGAAATCAATGGTGATGCAAACGGAAACCTATGGTTTCCATTCGTATCAGTCAGGCTCCAGTTATGACGGGAGCCTCCGATGGAACGTCAGAACGGGACCCTGACGCAGATGTGAACGAAGCCTAATCCAGAAAACAACTACCCCTATCAACTCTACTTTTTCATGTTTGAGTATCAGAAAGTGATGCTGGATGCGCTGTTTGGCATACATTACATACTTAAAACAAGAGTTGGAGGGGGCTGTTAAGCGGGTGCTGTAGCACCCACGGGCATTTCTCAAGTAGAGTGTAACATGACGTGCAGTGCCTGTCCCAAAGAGACAAAAACAACCCAATACTGCACATGCTTGCCAAACAAAACAGAGGAAAAAGAATTAAATAAAATGTACCAGAAATGGCGTGATGCAAGTCAAATTATGTAAATGATGTATGCACCATTTAGTCTTGATCTGTGACGTATGACAAATGTGGAAAAAGACGTAAGTCTATTATACAGCATGCACCTTCTGAATAAGGGTTTATTCACACATTGCAATCATATCGGGTTTTTTGCAGCGATTTTGAAAAATTACTGCAAAAAACTGTCGTTTACCAGACCACAATCTTTAAAGAGACTCTGTCACCACATTATAAGTGCCCTATCTCCTACATAAGGAGATCGGCGCTATAATGTAGGTGACAGTCATGCTTTTTATTTAATAAAACGATCTATTTTCACCAGTTTATTAGCAATTTTAGATTAATGCTAATGAGTTGCTTAATGCCCAACTGGGCGTATTTTTACTTTAGACCAAGTGGGCGTTGTACAGAGGAGTGTATGACGCTGACCAATCAGCTTCATGCACTTCTCTCCATTCATTTAGGCAGCGCATAGGGATCCTGTTAGATCGCTATGTGCGGTCTTATACTGACACATTAAAGAGGCTCTGTCACCAGATTTTGCAACCCCCATCTGCTATTGCAGCAGATAGGCGCTGCAATGTAGATTACACATGTAGATTGGGCATTAAGCAACTCATTAGCATAAATCTAAAATCGCTAAGTGGTGAAAACAGATAGTTTTATTAAATAAAAAGCACTGCTGTCACCTACATTATAGCACCGATCTCCTTATGTAGGAGACAGGGCACTTATAATGTGGTGACAGAGCCTCTTTAAGTTAACCCTAAATTTAGAGAAAATTGTGCCAGAGTACACTACTTGTCCTCTCTTGTTGAATTCATGTTTTGTTTTTTTGTTTTAATTCTTGGGAATATTCACACACATAAATAAAATATGTTTCTGGAAGGTCTCAGAGCTGGAGAAATGTGATATAAAGTAGTGATTATGGGAGAAGGGACTTTTCTGGACCTGTTCGTAATCCCATTGAAGAAGCCTACAGTCAGCCTCCTCCAACCGGAAATGGTTGATAACAGAGAATAATAGACCACATTTAATGGAGATAACATAAAAAGACTGAAAATAAAAGTGATGTTTCAGGGTCAAACTGTCTAAATGGTGCGAGTTCCATTTAGATGTGCACTGTATGCTCTAAAACCTCTAAATATCAGATGAATATGGCACAACTGAGATTACTTAGTGCAACTATTCGCTATAATACATTTCTGCCACTTTTTAGTAGGTGAAAATGTCTTTCACATGATGCACAGGGCGCATCACTCCAGCAGATGTAAGGGGGCGCTGCGGGGGCACCGGGCATGAGGGCAGTGGCGCCGCTAGCAGTCGCTGCTACAGCGTTAGCACTATAGCAGAGCAGGGAGGTATCTCCCTGCTCTGCTATCTACTAGCGCCACTGTAGCTCCCTGAAGGAGCGGAATCCCCGTTATGGGCAGTGACATCAGGGGAAACTCCGGAAGCGGAATCCCCGTCCACAGCGTTGCAGAGGGATTCCACTCCAGGAGAAGCCAATGATGTCACGGTCCATAAATGGACACAGATGACAGGAGCTTCTTCTGGAGTGGAATCCCTAGTCACAGTGTCGGTAACACGGGGATTCCGCTTCAGGAGTTTCCCCTGATGTCACGGTCCATATATGGACAGAGACATCAAGGAGCGCTCCAGGAGCGGAATCCCCGGCCACACGGGGATTCCGCTCCTTCAGGGAGCTACAGTGGCACTATCTATAGGAAGGGGGGTGGTATCTACAAGGGGGCTGTGTGGCGCTACCTACAAGGGGGCTGCGGACTGCGTGGCGCTACCTACAAGGGGGCTGTGGACTGCGTGGCCCTACCTACAAGGGGACTGCGTGGCCCTACATACAAGGGGGCTGCGGACTGCGTGGCCCTACCTACAAGGGGGCTGTGTGGCCCTACCTACAAGGGGGAATCTGTGAATGGTGGGCTGATGGTCATTTTACTGTGAATGGCGGGCTGATGATCTTTAAGTGGTTTCTGCCTCTGACCTCCAATTGAAATTAATAGGAAGCAGAAAATACCTGCGGCGCCCATTTGGAGCTTTTTTTTCCTGCGTCTTTTGCATTCGCTTTAACGGCATAAAGAGGCTCTGTCACCACATTATAAGTGCCCTATCTCTTACGTAATGAGATTGGCGCTATAATGTAGATTACAGCAGTGTTTTTTGTTTTTTTTTTAAAAACAATATATTTTCACCAAGTTATGAGCGATTTTAGCTTTATGCTAATGACTTTCTTAATGCCCAACTGGGCGTTTTTACTTTTTTGACCAAGTGGGCTTTGTGGAGAGAAGTGTATGACGCTGACCAATCAGCGTCATACACTTCTCTCCATTCATGTATTCAGCATATAGTGATCCTGCTTTGTTCACTATGTGCTGTCACATACTTCAGTAACGTTAATGTGGGTGTGTCTTGACCGTGAATAGACATCACCTCCAGCCAGGACGGGATGTCTATTCACAATCCCGACACTTCGCGAACGTTTGTGTGGGACTTACAGCACAGCAAGCGTAATCTCGCAAGATCATGCTGTAAATCACAGGTTACAGCGAAATCACGCTCGCTGTGCTGTAAGTCCCACACAAACGTTTGCGAATTGTCGGGATTGTGAATAGACATCCTGTCCTGGCTGGACGTGATGTCTATTCACTGTCAAGACACTTCAGTAACGTTAATGTGTGTGTATGTGGCTGCACATAGGGAACAGCGCAGGATCACTATGTGCTGAGTAAATGAATTGAGAGAAGTGTATGACGCTGATTGGTCAGCGTCATACACTTCTATCCACAACGCCCACTTGGTCAAAAAGTAAAAACACGCCCAGTTGGGCATGAATAAACTCATTAGCATAAAGCTAAAATAGCTCATAACTTGGTGAAAATATATAGTTTTTCTAAATAAAAAGCACTGCTGTCACCTACATTACAGCGCCGATCTCATTATATAGAAGATAGAAGATAGGCCACTTATAATGTAGTGACAGAGCCTCTTTAAGAAAAAACAAAAAAAAAAAAAGTCAAACGCTGTAAATTCCTGAAGGAATTCTGAGGCAGATTTTTTTTGCCTTACAAAAAAAAAATGTGTGTAAACATATACTGTGAGTGTAGTGTTTGTTTGTTTTTTTAGCAGTTTCTTGTCTTTCTCGAAATAATTTTTGGTAGGGGTGGCCTGAGGAAATTTTATTTTTCCAGTGCTGCCTCGAGTCCAAAGAGGTTGGGAAACGCTGTACTAGGCTACAGGGTCCCGTCATGGAGCAGCTCAGTTTATGGTGGGAACGGGGCCTAGGTGAGTACAATTTTTGTTTTTGTTTGGCGGCACGGTCTACAAGGGGGAGGGGGGGCTGTATGGCACTGTCTACAAGGGGGAGCTGTATGGCACTGTCTACAAGGGGGAGCTGTATGGCACTGTCTACAAGGGGGAGGTGGGGGATTATGGTACTGTCTACAGGGAGGCTGTATGGCAAAATCTACAGGGGGCACTATACTGTGTGGGGGCCACTAAGCGAGCATTATACTGTGTAGGGGTACCACAGGGGGCATAATACGAGGACAAAATACTGTCTTTGAAGGGGTTATAACATTATATTCGATGGAGGCACTAAAGGGGCATTATAATTTTTTATGGGGCATTTTTATTTATTTTTTAATGATGGGGGTTGGGCGTGGAAAGATCATTTTGCACGGGGCGCCGTCTATCCTAAGGCCAGCCCTGGGCTCGGTTTACACTGCCGTTATTGTGAGTCCATTCGGCTTTCAGGTATTTTGAACAGCAAGAATAGTGCAGTCTGACATTATCAATCATGGAGGTCTGTCAGAACCGGTCGGCATACACTCAAAAACAGCTTCGGCATAGAAGACATGACGTTCATGTGAACAGAAACCATGACGTTAATGTGAACAGAGCCTTACACACAATCTGACAAGTTGATAGAGATATCTTGCCATTTTCTTGCCCATCAGCAAAAGTGTTGAAGTTTCCACCACAAATGTATAAAACTGTATGTGTGCTGCCCTTCAAGAAATCTCTTCTCCAGCGTACACCTGATGTATCTGGGCATAGGCTGCCCAGGCGTTAGCTGCCCAGATAATACTGCACATACTTTATAAATATGGTGCTTGCCATTTTCAATTCCATAAAACTATCTGCAATGCTTATGATTAATATGCCCATTGACCAACACAAAATAAAATGACAAACCGCTTTTCTGCATATAGCGCCAGTTTTCCATGTAAGTGTCCCCTTTATAGTTTAATGGACAAGGGTGACCCCAGGAAGTGACGGTACATGTCCCGCAAGCTGTATACAGGATACACAAGCAGAAAAGTGCCAAGACATGACAAGGGTGATGCCAGGAACAGGCTGCCACTCACCTGGATTTGCAGGGGCACTAAGCGGACCTTGCACCTGTCACTGACCACAAAGCCTTTGGGTAGATCGATGTACTGGCCCCATTCTTCAGCGAAGAGCTGCACTACAAACTTGCGGTGCATGTCTATCTGGCCCCCGTAGAGACTGAGGAACTTCTGGATCAGGACTTCATAGCAAGAGCTGTGGGGCACGGAGGAAGGCCGGGCAAAGACGGAGAAGCAGAAGAGGACGGGCACACTACTGCTGCTGTGGATGCCAGGGCAGCTGTTCACCTGTGCAGCACACACCACTGGCTGCTCTGCCATGTTCATTCACCAAGTGCTGCGGAGAAGGACATGACAATGGGGGTGGGTTATCTGTACTGTTATTACCTCCCCCTGGAGAAATAGCCACAGCCCTCCAGCTAGAGGAGGAGAGACACAGGAGGCGGGAATAGGGGCAGCCTAGGGGCTTGCCCTTTCCTGAGACCCCTCCCTCGCAATGTAGCACATGGCTGTGATTGGAACCTGAGCTGCATGGCATTCACCCACACACTGGCCCTCGCAGCGGGACTGCAACCTGGGGCTGTGCGACTACAAGTCCCAGAATGCCACCAGCACTGCTCGCTGGCACTTGTAGTTCCACAATTCCTGTGACTGCAGCAGCCCGTCTCTTCCGTTCATTCTGCCTTTTGTGCAAACTCACTTGTGTCCAGGCTCTCACACGTGCGGTGACGTCAGGCGGGCTGCATACGTCACCAGAGGCGGCTTCCTTCACTTCAGAACTGGGTTGCATTGGAAGACGTGGAGCAGACTGAAGAAAAGTCGCGTGACAGATCCTTCGATCTCCAGTGACATTGTGTAGCTCCATGACCGCATACGGAACTGACTCATAGTTTACGGCAGATGAGAGACGGTTTTATGTACTATACTAGACGGACTGTTCAGTATATGCTGTATATATACTGTAACTATTTAGCTTTTTGTATCATGTATTGATTATAAGGTAAAACATGTTTTCTTCTCCATGCATATCTAAAGCTAAACTCAAAATGCTGTTGGTTTTCTGTCACCAGAAAATTTTGGGAGCTTAAAAATGGCTTGAAATATGCCTGAAAAGCGGTAGCTGAATACATACAATCATCCGCCCATTGAAATCAATGGGAAAAACGGCGTTCTGTTCAGACGGGGCATTTTTTACACCGCGTAAGAAAACGCTGCATAAAAAGAGCATGTCACTTGAGCTGTTTTTCATTGTCTCAATGGAAAAACAGCCTCAAAAAATGTTTTTGGCTACAAACCTGAAAATCAGACGCTGTTTTCCCTTGAAAACAGTAATTTTCAGCCATTTTTGATTCTGCGTGTGAACATACCGGAGGCCCCATGTACACGACCGTGCCCACAATCACAATCCTTGGTTACGGGCACGGCCGGCTGCGGACTGCCACCCGCATTTTCGGCCCGTGCTCGGATGCAAAGTATGGGAGCACGGTCCGTAAAAAGCAAAAGATAGGACCAGTCCTATCTTTTGCGGAGGCTTTCTACAGCCTCCGCTGCAAAATATATGGGAAGGTGTCCGTGGTCAATAAAAAATAAATGGGTTCGTAATTGCGGACGAAATCTACGGTCGTGTGCATGAGGCCTTAAAGTGACTTTTCCACCTGATCCAAGGATCACAGCACCTTCAAGTGTAGCAGTTTAGTACCGAATATTTATGATTCTATTCATCGATCAGCTGAATTGAAGAATATGAATGAGGGAGCTTCTGAGTCTTACTTTTGCCCAAAAGGCACTTGACCGCTCCGTGTGTCAGCCCCGTATGATGCGCGACTGCGTGATTTTCGCGCAGCCGCCATCATTATGACACTCCGTTTGGATGTTTGTAAACAAAAGCACGTGGTGCTTTTCTGTTTACATTCATAGTTTGACAGCTGTTGCGCGAATCACGCTCGCCCAACGGAAGTGCTTCCGTGGGGCATGCGTGATTTTCAAATATAGGACATGTCGTGAGTTTTACGCAACAGACTCATGTTGCGCAAAAATCACGGACTGTCTGCACGGCCCTTTAGACTAACATAGGTCCGTACGACACGTGAAAATCACGCGCGTTGCACGGACGTATATCACGTTCGTGTAAATCCTCCCTTATATATACTAGTCCTTCACAATGAATTAGAATACAATCAAAAAGTTAATTTATTTCATTAATTCAATACAAAAAGTGAAACTCCTATATTATATAGATTCATTACACACAGAGTTATCTATTTCCAGCACTTTTTTATTTTAATGTTGATGATTATGGCTAACAGTTAATGAAAACCCAAAATTTAGTTTGTCAGAAAATTAGAATATTATATAAGCCCAATTTCAAAAATGATTTTTAGTACCGAAATGTTGTCCTACTGAAAAGTATGTCCAGTATATGCCCTCAATACTTGGACCTCTGGGACTCGCACTCTCTAGAACTGGGCCCCCTAAACCCCGTTCTAACTTACTTGCTCGGCTGTCTCCCAGCTACTTCCTGGTTAGGTGGGCGGGAGTTACGGAAACAACCGAGTGCTCGCTATGCTACGCTGTTTCCATAACTCCCATAGAAGTGAATGGGAGTTATTTTAACAGCGTAGCACCGTGAGCTACGCTGTTTCCACAACTCGGCAGACCCGAAAGCAGCGTACATGGTCGAGTTACGGAAACTCGTCTGACCTAAACCCCATAGAGAATCTATGGTGTATTGTTAAGAGGAAGATGAGAGACACCAGACCCAACAATGCAGACATGCTGCAGGCCGCTATCAAAGCAACCTGGGCTTCCATAACACCTCAGCAGTGCCACAGGCTGATCGCCACCATGCCACGCCGCATTGATGCAGTAATTCATGCAAAAGGAGCCCTGACCAAGTATTGAGGGCATATACTGTACATACTTTTCAGTAGGCCAACATTTTGGTATGCTGCTTCTGTAACTGCCATTCACTACTATGGGAGTTATGGAAACAGTGTAGCTCAGCGAGTTCCGGATTTTCCGTACCTCATCCATGTATTGCAGTGTATTGTACCAGAGATCTAATGATTGCTGGTTCAAGTTCCCTAGGGGAACCAATAAAATGTGTAAAAAAAATGAGGATGTTAGATATATTTTCATGAGTGTAAAAAAAATATTAAAAGTTAAAAAAATAAAAACCTTTTCCCATTTTTCCCTATTTTCTGTTGTCTAAAACTTAATGCGTCTTATAGTCCGAAAAATACGGTATACTAGAAAAAGTACCCTGCGCTTCACGGGTATAATGTGTAGGTCTGTCTATTTGTGTGTTCATTGGATTTGTTCCATTGGTGCCCAGGAGGCTAATCCATGCCCTCATATGTTCTTTGTTTACGGAGAAATCGCTAGTAGCCCTATATACCCCGGCAGCTACACACTGTTTATTTCAATTTTAACTTCCTAAATGCAACAGCTAAACTAGTAGGAAATGGAGTCGTAAGACTGTGACAGAGCCTGTTGATTAACAAAATTGGCAGTTTTATTACCATTTGGCCATAGTCTATGGTTGGATCATAATTGAAAACCGCATCATGCATGAAAGCCCACTCATTAGCACGCTGAACATGATGTGCTCTATCAGCTTGCTGACTGGCCTTGGTTCGGGCAGGAGTCTCTGCGCTTCTGAGAGCCACCTGTCTGACCTGTTTCTGAGAATGCCCGAGTATGCTGAGGAGTTTCAGCAGCTTGAGCAGCAGTATGACGCATTTGATCAGCTTGCAGTTGGGCAAGAGGAGTCTCTGCAGCTAGTAATGCAGCTTTTCCTCCAGGCCATCAGTAACCTGATTGGTTGCTATGGGAAACCGCTCACCTGTACCTTCCTATCTAGGATTATCTTGTAAAGTGCCCTACCTGCTACTGCCAGATAAAAACAACTTTACTGTAAAAGTGAATGGCTGTATTCGCTTTTAAAGTATTAGATCGTGATAATGGCTGATAACTGAGAACAACAGCAAGGTCGGGACCTTTACGGAAAGCTTCTAGAACACCCAATGTACCTATGAGCCAAATTTGGGGTCATATAGTTCAGGTGTTTGGATGCTTATAGAGGACAACAAACAGACATTCGCTATAATGGCTGCTAACAGAGAACAACGGCACGGTTGGGACATTTACGAAAACCTTCCCGGACACCCGATGTACCTATGTGCCAAATTTGTGGTCAAATGGTTCAGGCGTTTGGATGCCTATCGAGGACAGACAAACAGACATTCACTTTTACAATATAGAATAGCAGAGTTACCCGGCTTCCCCTGGTTCTATTTGTTTGTTGTTTGTGTGTGTGGTTAAAAACTTAATTTCCTACTGATATGAAGCCAACATATCCAATAAAGTCCAAGTGTAGGGTTCCTTTTTGGAGGCATGACTGGTCTGAAAGGGGTTTAATTTATGAGAATGCTGAAAACCACAGCCTTGGTTCTGTTGAGAGATTTCAGCAGCTCGGGCAGCAGCCATACTCTTAGACAAAAGACTCCTGTGGCAAAGTGCAGGGTTCCTTTTTGGAGGCATGACTGGTATGAGAGGGTTTCAATTCAACAGAATGCTGAAATCCAGTATAGGTGCAGTTCGTTTACGGCGAGTAACACGTCGAGTAAAGAAAAATGGCTAATGGTCTAAAACTGCGTGTATGTGAGTGGGGCTAAAAATGAAGGACCTGCGAGCTTCTATTGGCTAATTCGGGTCATGTGATATGGAGGAAGGTCCTTGATGTGGAAGCCAGTGGTGTCATATTTGCTTTTGTGAATATGTCGAGAACAGTAGGTCCTAAGGGCATGCCCCCACGTGGCGGTTTTCCTCTGCAACTGTCCGCATCAATGCCGCACCTAATCCGGGTTGCGGATTACGGCTGCGGATCTGCCCAAAATGTGCAGTAAATTGATGCGGACTGCGGTACAAGTACTTCCCTTCTCCCTATCAGTGCAGGATAGAGAGAAGGGCCAGCACTTTCCCTAGCGAAAGTAAAAGAATTTCATACTTACCGGCCGTTGTCTTGGTGACGCGTCCCTCTTTCGGCATCCAGCCCGACCTCCCTGGATGACGCGGCAGTCCATGTGACCGCTGCAGCCTGTTATTGGCCTGTGATTGGCTGCAGCCTGTGATTGGCTGCAGCCGTCACTGAGGGTATGTTCACACGGCCAAATTTCAGACGTATACGAGGCGTATTATGCCTCGTTTTACGTCTGAAAATAGGGCTGCAATACGTCGGCAAACATCTGCCCATTCATTTGAATGGGTATGCCGACGTACTGTGCAGACGACCTGTAATTTACGCGTCGTCGTTTGACAGCTGTCAAACGACGACGCGTAAATTTACTGCCTCGGCAAAGAAGTGCAGGGCACTTCTTTGCCACGTAATTTGAGCCGTTCTTCATTGAAATCAATGAAGCACGGCTCAAGGTTTACGAGCGTCTCAGACGCCTCGTAAATTATGAGGAGGAGCTTTTACGTGTGAAACGAGGCAGCTGTTAACAGTCTGTCTTTTCACACGTAACTGCCTCTCAGCGTGTGAACATACCCTTAGACTGAAACGTCATCCTGGGAGGCCGGACTGGAGACAGAAGCAGGGAGTTCTCGGTAAGTATGAACTTCTATTTTTTTTACAGGTTGCTGTATATTGGGATCGGTAGTCACTGTCCAGGGGGCAGAAACAGTTACTGCCGATCGCTTAACTCTTTCAGCACCCTGGACAGTGACTATTTACTGACGTCTCCTAGCAACGCTCCCGTCATTACGGGAGCCTCATTGACTTCCTCAGTCTGGCTGTAGACCTAGAAATACATAGGTCCAGCCAGAATGAAGAAATGTCATGGCAAAAAAGCAAGACGCATCCGCAGCACACATAACATGTGCATGACAGCTGCGGACTTCATTGCGGAACTTAGAATCTCCATTGAAGTCAATGGAGAAATTCCGCCATGAGTCCGCAACCAGTCCGCCACTGCTCCGCAACAGACAGAGCATGCTGCGGACACCAAATTCCGCTCCGCAGCCTATACTCCGCAGCAGAATTTTACGCATCGTCTAAACGAACACTTCTAGATAGAAGTGGAAGTCAATGCAGAAACGGCTCCGCTGCGGATTAACGCTGCGGAGTGTCCGCAGCGGAATTCAAGTGAAATTCCGCCACGTGTGAACCCAGCCAAAGAGTTGAAACCTGATTTACTTGTGTGCCAAATTTGGTCCAGTCGTTTGGCCGTGCAAACAGATCAGACAACAGACAACAGAAATTCATATATATATATATATATATAAAAAAGAGAGAACAGCAGCACTCACAGAATAAATATGAATCGGGTGCCAGCAAAAAACTCTTTTTTCTATATATATATATATATATATATATATATATATATATATATATACACACTACCGTTCAAAAGTTTGGGGTCACACAGACAATTTTGTGTTTTCCATGAAAACTCACACTTATATTTATCAAATGAGTTTCAAAATGACTAGAAAATATAGTCAAGACATTGACAAGGTTAGAAATAATGATTTTTATTTGAAATAATAATTTTCTCCTTCAAACTTTGCTTTGGTCAAAGAATGCTCAATTTGCAGCAATTACAGCATTGCAGACCTTTGGCATTGTAGCTGTTAATTTGCTGAGGTAATCGGGAGAAATTTCACCTCATGCTTCCAGAATCCCCTCCCACAAGTTGGATTGGCTTGATGGGCACTTCTTGCGTACCAAACGGTCAAGCTGCTCCCACAACAGCTCTATGGGGTTGAGATCTGGTGACTGCGCTGGCCACTCCATTACAGATAGAATACCAGCTGCCTGCTTCTTCCCTAAATAGTTCTTGCATAATTTGGAGGTGTGCTTTGGGTCATTGTCCTGTTGTAGGATGAAATTGGCTCCAATCAAGCGCTGTCCACAGGGTATGGCATGGCGTTGCAAAATGGAGTGATAGCATTCCTTATTCAAAATCCCTTTTACCTTGTACAAATCTCCCACTTTACCAGCACCAAAGCAACCCCAGACCATCACATTACCTCCACCATGCTTGACAGATGGCGTCAGGCACTCTTCCAGCATCTTTTCAGTTGTTCTGCGTCTCACAAATGTTCTTCTGTGTGATCCAAACACCTCAAACTTCGATTCGTCTGTCCATAACACTTTTTTCCAATCTTCCTCTGTCCAATGTCTGTGTGCTTTTGCCCATATTAATCTTTTCCTTTTATTAGCCAGTCTCAGATATGGCTTTGTCTTTGCCACTCTGCCCTGAAGGCCAGCATCCCGGAGTCGCCTCTTCACTGTTGACATTGGCGTTTTGGGGGTACTATTTAATGAAGCTACCAGTTGAGGACCTGTGAGGCGTCTATTTCTCAAACTAGAGATTCTAATGTACTTGTCTTGTTGCTCAGTTGTGCAGCGGGGCCTCCCACTTCTCTTTCTACTCTGGTTAGAGCCTGTGTGTGCTGTCCTCTGAAGGGAGTAGTACACACCGTTATAGGAAATCTTCAGTTTCTTGGCAATTTCTCGCATGGAATAGCCTTCATTTCTAAGAACAAGAATTGACTGTCGAGTTTCACATGAAAGCTCTCTTTGTCTAGCCATTTTGAGAGTTTAATCAAACCCACAAATGTAATGCTCCAGATTCTCAACTAGCTCAAAGGAAGGTCAGTTTTATAGCTCCTCTAAACAGCAAAACTGTTTATAGCGGTGCTAACATAATTGCACAAGGGTTTTCAAGTGTTTTCTAATCATCCATTAGCCTTCTAACACAGTTAGCAAACACAATGTACCATTAGAACACTGGAGTGATGGTTGCTGGAAATGGGCCTCTATACACCTATGTAGATATTGCATTAAAACCCAGACGTTTGCAGCTAGAATAGTCATTTAGCACATTAACAATGTATAGAGTGTATTTCTGATTAATTTAATGTTATCGTCATTGAAAAAAACTGTGCTTTTCTTGCAAAAATAAGGAAATTTCTAAGTGACCCTAAACTTTTGAACGGTAGTGTGTGTGTGTGTGTGTATATATAAATATATATATGTATATATATATATATATATATATATATATATATATATATATTATCAGAGTTACCTGGCTTCGCACGGATTTAGATAAAGTAAACCTTTTACTACAAAATACATACATTTTTATAATAAAAGTTTGGCAGTGATGTATCTTGTCAGCCTGGGGATGGGCCTGGGTCTGTTGAGAGATTTCAGCAGCTTGGGCAGCAGCCATGCGCCTTGCTGCAGGAGTCTTTCATCCAAGTGCAGGGTTCCATTTTGGAGGCATAACTGGTCTGAAAGGGGTTTAATTCATGAGAATGCTGAAATCCAGTATAGGTGCAGTTGTTATGGAAACCCGGTGTAAAACAAAAATAACTGGGTTGTTATGGGAACCCAATGTGAAACTGTATGTCAGTGAGGCTAAGGGTATGTTCACAAGCTTCGCAAAAAACGTCTGAAAACACGGAGCTGTTTTCAAGGGAAAAGCTGAAAATGAAGCTTCTTTTAATTTGGAGCTTCTTTTGAGGCGTCTTTTCAGGCGTTTTTCATAGTGTTCAATGGAAAATCAGCTCCAAAAAAATGCCTCAAGAAGTGACATGCACTTCTTTTTATGGAGCGCCTTTTTACGCTCCTTTTTTTAAAACCGGCGTAAAAAGACGCCCCGTATAAACTAAATTCTGTTTTTCCCATTGATTTCAATGGGCAGATGTTTGTAGGCGTTCAGCTTCCGTTTTTTCAGGCGTTTTTCAAGGCGTAAATGCCCCGAAATACGCCTGAAACCACTGAGTGTGAACATACCCTCAGAATGAAGATCCTGCGAGTTTCTATTGGCTAATACGGGTCATCTATACGGGCTGTTAAGCTATCTTCACACGCTTAGCAAAAAACGTCTGAAAATACGGAGCTGTTTTCAAGGGAAAACCACTCCTGATTTTCAGATGTTTTTTTAGCAACTCACGTTTTTCTCTGCTTTTTTTTTTACGGCCGTTTTTGGAGCTATTTTTCTATAGAATCAATCATAAACGTCTAAAGAAGTAAAATGCACTTCTTTTTCGCAGCCGTTTTTTTACGCGGACGTTTTTCAAAACGGCCACGTAAAAAAAAGACCTGTCGGAAAAGAACACCGTTTGGGCAGATGCTTGGAGGCGTTGCACTTCCGATTTTTCACCCGTTTACGGCCCGAAAATAACCTGTGTGAACATACCCTTAAAAGGCACAACTGTGTTTATTACTCGACAGAAAACCCCCTTGCAACAATTGAAGAACAGTTGAATCAACCTGGGGTTACAGTTTTGGCGGCTTTTTCATGTAAAGGTGTAATTGAATCTTCTACAATACAACGTTACCTCAGACCTGTACCTTAACATTCTCCAAGAAAATGTAATACCACAACTGCAGTCTATTTTCAGCACGATGGAGCCCTTCCTCACTATGCTTTAGCGGTGTGTAATTTTCTTGACGAAAAATAACCCAGTAGGTGGATGGTAGACGAGGCCTGGTTGAATGGTCACCACGATCACCAGCCTTTACCCCGATGGACTTTTTCTTTTGGGGAGTTATCAAAGATAAGTTATATTCAACAAAACCACGCACGGTTGATAACATGATTCAGTTCATAAAAGAAGCATGCCAAGAAATGAATGGCAATGAAGAACTTAGTGCCAAAGTGTGAATGTAAAAACTAGATTACAGCAATGTCTAAATAGTGAGGGCCACCAATTTTAGCATATAAGAGGTTGTAATTAATTGTTTTGTTATTCTATAAAATATTGTTTAAACTGTGTATATATATATAGGAATAATATAAAAAAAAGTGCACAGACGCATAAGGTGCTGCATTAAAACCATGCTCATTCCTCGGAAACAATGCTTTAAGTATAGAATACCTCCGTGTCATGTTCGCGGCTGCGGGCCGTCAGTTCCACTCTCCCCCTGACAGCCGCAGCCACGAGTTGGCAAGGGCTAGCTCCAGTCTCCTCCTCAGGAGAAGCCAGCGCTTGCTTCCACTCACCTCAGCCGGATCCCGTAGGGTGCGCGCGCACGCTCTTAATGAGGCAGTGCGCGCACCGGACTTTAATGAACTATCAGCCCATAAGTCCCTGGACTATAAGAGCGGTTTAGCCCCTTGCTTCTATGCCTGAGCGTTGTTGTTGTTGTATCCTAAGTCTGTCTTGCAAATGGTCCCCTAGTGTTTCCTGCTCCCAGTGTTCCCTGTTCCTGTATCCTGTAACCTGTATCCTGATCTAGTGCCGTGCTGAGCTGTTGCCGTACTGTGCTGTATACCACGCCTGTCCTGCTACTCCACGCCTGACGTCTACCTGCTGCCTAGTCTCAGCCAAGCCTGCCTTGCTATTGTCTGAGCTGCCACAGGTACCCTATATGAACTATAGACTCTGACCTGCGCCCTGTTGGCCAGCTGCCATACTGCCAAGGCGGTACGGCCCTGTGGGTCCACGAACCCTACGTGACACTCCGTACATATGGAGTCCAATGGAACATGTCACAATCTTTTAGGAATGTCCAATTAGAACAACACCTATCTATCAGCCTTATGGAAAGGGGTTGAATGTTATAGTGGGGAGGGCCCTACTCGGCAACCCATTCTATGAGAAATTGTGCTGTAAAGACCAGCTCCTGCTCTGCGAGACTCGTGTGATCATGTATTACATGTCCCCCATCTATTTGAATTGCCAGCTTGTAATAATACATTTATCCGATATTGTCAGCTGCAGGGAAAATAAAAAGCTACCTGCTGTACTAACCCCTGGGAACAGCTGCTCACCGGGGGTTAGAACAGCCAAAGCTGTGGATGATAGCTGGGGTGGCTTACATATGATAAGGTGTATTTTATATGAGTTGGTTTATTTACCTGAGATGTAAAAAGAATAACAATCCTTTTGCACTGGGGAGAATTTAGAACGTTAATCCTGATTTATAAACTGTATTATTATTACATTTATGGAAATTATTGCGGGACAATGGAGCGACATGTGAATGTAAGCTGTCTACGGCAGAATAAAAAAAGAATAATTATCAGACAACTAAAATGAAGCTTAACAGTGCTGATTTATGTTGACAGGGAGTTTAGAAATCAGCACTTTACAACCCCAGATAGAACATTGAAATAATAATATTTGTGCATTGCAGAGTACTCTGAACAGAGAGGATTATCACTATAAATTCAGAGTTTTGGCCATCACCTAAACTGCAGGTTTCTGCGTTGCTTTGGTGAAAGTAAAGCTAAGGCCGTGGCTCTTTGTAGTTAATTCTTAGGACCAAGGGAGCGACAGATCATTGATCTCTATGGAGTAAATAACTGACCCTCTACAAAGCTGCTTAGAGTGAAAGATGACAGTGCAGGGACAGATGAAAGTAGAAAGGTATAACCCCCTACTGTACTCTCTAAGGTCCTATTACTTCATTCTGTATTTCTTATTTATATAGCGCTGACATATTCTCTCCACAGAGCTTGCCCCCACTACCCAGTAAATCTCACAATCTAATTTTCCTATATCAAGCTCTCACATACACTACCGTTCAAAAGTTTAGGGTCACTTAGAAATGTCCTTATTTTTTAAAGAAAAGCACAGTTTTTTTTCAATGAAGATAACATTAAATTAATCAGAAATACACTCTATACATTGTTAATGTGCTAAATGACTATTCTAGCTGCAAACGTCTGGTTTTTAATGCAATATCTACATAGGTGTATAGAGGCCCATTTCCAGCAACCATCACTCCAGTGTTCTAATGGTACATTGTGTTTGCTAACTGTGTTCGAAGGCTAATGGATGATTAGAAAACACTTGAAAACCCTTGTGCAATTATGTTAGCACCGCTGTAAACAGTTTTGCTGTTTAGAGGAGCTATAAAACTGACCTTCCTTTGAGCTAGTTGAGAATCTGGAGCATTACATTTGTGGGTTCGATTAAACTCTCAAAATGGCTAGAAAAAGAGAGCTTTCATGTGAAACGCGACAGTCTATTCTTGTTCTTAGAAATTAAGGCTATTCCATGCGAGAAATTTCCAAGAAACTGAATATTTCCTACAACGGTGTGTACTACTCCCTTCAGAGGACAGCACAAACAGGCTCTAACCAGAGTAGAAAGAGAAGTGGGAGGCCCCGCTGCACAACTGAGCAACAAGACAAGTACATTAGAGTCTCTAGTTTGAGAAATAGACGCCTCACAGGTCCTCAACTGGCAGCTTAATTAAATAGTACACGCAAAACGCCAGTGTCAACGTCTACAGTGAAGAGGTGACTCCGGGATGCTGGCCTTCAGGGCAGAGTGGCAAAGAAAAAGCCATATCTGAGACTGGCTAATAAAAGGAAAAGATTAATATGGGCAAAAGCACACAGACATTGGACAGAGGAAGATTGGAAAAAAGTGTTATGGACAGACGAATCGACGTTTGAGGTGTTTGGATCACACAGAAGAACATTTGTGAGACGCAGAACAACTGAAAAGATGCTGGAAGAGGGCCTGACGCCATCTGTTAAGCATGGTTGAGGTAATGTGATGGTCTGGGGTTGCTTTGGTGCTGGTAAAGTGGGAGATTTGTACAAGGTAAAAGGGATTTTGAATAAGGAAGGCTATCACTCCATTTTGCAACGCCATGCCATACCCTGTGGACATGGCTTGATTGGAGCCAATTTCATTCTACAACAGGACAATGACCCAAAGCACACCTCCAAATTATGCAAGAACTATTTAGGGAAGAAGCAGGCAGCTGGTATTTTATCTGTAATGGAGTGGCCAGCGCAGTCACCAGATCTCAAACCCATAGAGCTGTTGTGGGAGCAGCTTGACCGTATGTTACGCAAGAAGTGCCCATCAAGCCAATCCAACTTGTGGGAGGGCCTTCTGGAAGCATGGGGTGAAATTTCTCCCGATTACCTCAGCAAATTAACAGCTAGAATGCCAAAGGTCTGCAATGCTGTAATTGCTGCAAATGGAGCATTCTTTGACGAAAGCAAAAGTTTGAAGGAGAAAATTATTATTTGAAATAAAAATCATTATTTCTAACCTTGTCAATGTCTTGACTATATTTTCTAGTCATTTTGCAACTCATTTGATAAATATAAGTGTGAGTTTTCATGGAAAACACAAAATTGTCTGGGTGACCCCAAACTTTTGAACGGTAGTGTATGTTCACACACGTTTTTTGTAAGGCAAAGAAAATCTGCCTCAAAATTCCTTCAGCAACTGATAGCGCTGCATGACCTTTTTTTTGTGTTTTTTCTTAAGCTGTTGAAGCGAATGCAGAAGACGCAGGCAAAAAAAGCTCCAAACGGGCGCCGCAGGTATTTTCTGCCTCCTATTAATTTCAATTGGAGGTCAGAGGCGGAAACCACTTGAAGACCATCGGTCCCCCACTCACAGTAAAATGACCATCAGCCCCCCACTCACAGTAAAATGACCATCAGCCCACTACCCACAGTAAAATGACCATCAGCCCACCACTCAGATTCCCCCTGTAGGTAGCGCCACACAACCCCTTGTAGGTAGCGCCACACAGCCCCCTTGTGGGTAGCACTATACAGCCCCGTTGTAGGTAGCGCCACACAGCCCACAGCCCCCTGGTTGGTAGTGCAAGGACTATGAAATGACGTGATAGCTGGCGGGCAATAGACATTCAAAAAAGGACAGCTGTGCAGGAGCACACAAAATACCCAGCTTACCCAGCTATCAAATAAATGTGTGGAAATAAACTAAGATATAACTTTTATTAATTCTAGCTAAAGGATTAATCCTTTTAGCTAGATTAAATAAAAGTTATATCTTAGTTTTTTTCCACACATTTATTTGATAGCCGGGGAAGCTGGGTATTTTGTGTCCTCTGCACAGTTGTCCTTTTTTGTAGGTAGTGCCACACAGCCCACAGCTCACATGTAGATAGCAAACCCCCCCCCCCCCTTCCAGTATAGATAGCGCCACTGTAGCTCCCTGAAGGAGCGGAATCCCCGTGTGGCCAGGGATTCCGCTCCTTGATGTCTCGGTCCATATATGGACAGTGACATCAGGGGAAACTCCTGAAGCGGAATCCCCGTCCACAGCGTTGCCGACGCTGTGACCGTCGATTCCACTCCAGGAGAAGCTCCTGTCATCTGTGTCCATGACGTCATTGGCTTCTCCTGGAGTGGAATCCCCGGTCATAGCGTCTGCAACGCTGTGATTGGGGATTCTGCTTCAGGAGTTTCCCCTGATCTCACTGTCCATATATGGACAGAGACATCAAGCAGCGCTCCAGGAGCGTAATCCCCGGCCACATGAGGATTCCGCTCCTTCAGGGAGCTACAGTGGCGCTAGTAGATAGCAGAGCAGGGAGATACCTTCATGCTCTGCTATAGTGCTGTCGCTACCGCTATAGCAGCCGCAGCGGCGTCTAGTGGCACCACCTCCCTCATGCCCAGTGTCGCCGCTATAGCTGCTACAGCGGTAGAGATGGCCACTAAGTGAAAAAGCGCCCGGGCGGGAAGGCGACTGCCTAAGGCCGGCCCTGGGTGCAATTAGCGAGTGGCACCTGACCCGCTGGTAGTTGCAACGGTGCGGGGATACACACACCCGCTGGCGCCCCTCTTGCAGTTTGGCGGTTGGCGCCCTGTGCGACCGCACTGGTCGAACGTATCTAAGGCCGGCCGTGACTACAGACAGCAGAAAATAACACTTGGTCTTAGCGGACTGTCTATAAGTTTATAGAGTGTTGACAAACTAATGTTAATGTCTCCTTGTGGGGGAAACAAGGGCTGTACTTTAACCCAATATGATTCTTTTTTTTACCCCTATTGATACAACATGCACTCGCAGAAAAGCCAAACATGCATGTTGGGGAATTAGGTGTAGGGTGTCAGGAAAGATACCTGTTGGCCAATTGTTCACCCAATAAGCGACCGCTGCATTTAAAGTGTTTGTAGCCAATCGCCACCCCAGCAACGTGATCGCTGTGGTGCGATGGCTGCAATGGTGGCAACTGGAAGCCTAACACTGGCCTGCCGGTCTGCCTAATACAGAAGCATCCTAGGCCCCGCCTGGAGGCATGGCCTAAAAGGTTTCCGGTGCCGATTGGAAGATGGCGCGCACTCTGAGGGTGTCAGCAGTATGTTACAGCTGAAACCCTGCTGTAATGGCAGGGACTGGAGCTAACTCCAATCCCTGCCATTAGCCTCTTAGATGCAGCGATCAAAAGCGATCACTGCATCTTAGTGGATGTAGCCAAATCGCCACCGATGCGATCGCAAGGGTGCAGATGGCTGCTATGCCAACAGGCGGCCTAACAATGGCCTACTGGTCTGCTATTACGGAAGCAGATTAGGTCCCGCCCAGAGGTGAAGCCTAATCGGCTTGCTGTCAGGGAACAACTGACAGTTCTAATACATTGCACTACATAGGTAGTGCAATGTATTAGAACACAAAATGAGACAATTAGACCTTCAAGTTCCCTAGTGGGATTAAAAATACAAAATGTAAAAAAAAACGTAAAAAATAAAATAAAAGTTTCAAGTAATAAATGAAAACACAATCGCCCTTTATTACCTTATCAAGTCCTTTTATTACTGAAAAAAATAACTAAACCACACATATTTGGTATTGTCGCATCCGTAATGGCCTGAGCTATGAAAATATAATATTATTTACCCTGCGTGGTGAACACCCTAATAAACAAAACTATGCCAGAATTGCTGTTTTTTGGTCACCTTGCCTTCCAAAAATTGGAATAAAAAGTGATCTAAAAACCCGATTATTATACCCTCGTATTATGCCCTAATGTACACCGCACAGCCTACATATGCCCCCACATTATAAACTGACATACCAGTAATACTCAAACAAAACTATTACCAAGCAAAATCCACGCTCAAAAAGCCAAATGGCGCTACCTCCCTTCTGAGCCCTACACTGTGCCCAAACACCAGTTTACTACCACATATATGGCATCGCCATACCCGGGAAAACCCTTTTATCAATTATTAGGGTGTGCGGCTCCGCTGGCACAAGCTGGGCACAACATATTTGTCACTAAAATGGCATATATGGGGAAAAATTGCAATTTTTACTTTGCACCATCTGCAGCACAATCATTATAGAAAAGACCTGTAGGGTCAAAATGCTCACTACACCCCTTAATAAATGCCTTGAAGGCTGTAGTTTCCAAAATCGGGTCATTTCTCGGGGGTTTCTTTTATTATTTTACATTAGATCCAAGCACTTGTGAACCAATACTTTGTAAGTCGCCAATTTAGGCTTCAATTTTGCATGGTACGCTTTCACTCCTGAGACCTGTCGAATATCCGGGCAAAAGATTAGAGCCACATGTAGGGTGTGTCTACAACCAGGAATCACAGCATAATAATTAGAGAGCTGTCTTTGCATGGCAGCACAAGCTGGGTGTAACATCTATGGTCGCTGACCACGAATTCCTTCCATCCAGTCGACGCCCTTCTCTCCAGAGATGTCTGCACATACGGCCGTCCTGTTCCACAGTGACCACCAGGGTGTGCTCGCGAGCTCAGTCCAGACTCATAATGTGGTGGCAGAGCCTCTTTAAGTGCCCTATATTGTACATGATGTGATCGGCGCTGTAATGTAGATTACAGCAGTTTTTTTTATTTAGAAAAACGATCATTTTTGACGGAGTTATGATCTATATTAGCTTTATGCTAATGAGTTTCTTAATGGACAACTGGGCGTGTTTTACTTTTTGACCAAGTGTGCGTTTTCTAAATAAAAAACACTGCTGTAATCTACATCACAGCGCCGATCACATGTATATGTACAATATAGGGCACTTATAATGTGGTAACAGAGTCTCTTTAACCCGTTAGTGACCGACCCATCGTGTTTCTACGTCGGTCACTAACGGGCCTTATTCCGATGCCATAGACTTTTTACGTCGCGGCATCGGAATAAGTTTACAGAGCAGGGAACTGTCAAATCTCCCTGCTCTCAGCTGCTAGAGGCAGCTGAGGGCTGGGAGCGTCCCTGCTCTGCCGTGTGAGATCGATATTAGTATCGATCTCACACGTTTAACCCCTCAGATGCGGTGCTCAATAGCGAGCACCGCATCTGAGTGGTTTTGGAGAGAGGGAGGGAGCTCCCTCTCCCACCGACACCCGGCGATACGATCGCCGAGTGTCTGTGTCTGGAATGGCAGCCGGGGGTCTAATAAAGGCCCCCAGGCTGCCTGGAGTGAATGCCTGCTAGATCATGCCGCAGGTGTATTATAAATGCGATCGCAGAATCGCATATTATAGTCCCCTAATGGGACTAGTAAAAAAGTGAAAAAAAAGTTGAATAAAGTTAATTAAAAAAAAAATGTGAAAAAAAATGAAAAACCCAGCTTTTCCCCTTACAAAATGCTTTACTATTAAAAAAACAAAATAAAGTTAAAAAGTTACACATATTTGGTATCGCCGCGTCCATAACGACCCCGACTATAAATCTATTACATTATTTAACCCGCACGGTGAACGCCGTAAAAAAAATAATAAAAAACTATGGAAAAATTGCTGTTTTCTGTGAATACTGACTTTAAAAAAAATGTAATAAAAAGTGATCAAAAAGTCGCATCTACTCCAAAATGGTACCAATAAAAACTACAAGTCGTCCCGCAAAAAAAAAGCCCTCATACGACCGCATCGGCGAAAAAATAAAAACGTTACGGCTCTTCAAATATGGAGACACAAAAACAAATAATTTTGAAAAAGTAGTAAAACATACAAAAACTATACAAATTTGGTATCGTTGCAATCGTAACAACCCGCTGAATAAAGTTATTGTGTTATTTATACCACACGGTAAACGGCGTAGGTTTAGGACGCAAAAAAGAGTGGCGAAATTTCAGATTTTTTTCTATTCCCCCCCAAAAAAAAAGTTAATAAAAGTTAATCAATAAATAATATGTATCTAAAAATGGTGCTATTAAAAAGTGCAACTTGTCCCGCAAAAAACAAGACCTTATACAGCTATGTCAACGCAAAAATAAGAAGGTTATAGCTCTTGGAATGCGACGATTGAAAAACTTAAAAAATAGCTTGGTCATTAAGGTCCAAAATAGGCCGGTCATTAAGGGGTTAAGAAGCCAAAGCGCACGCAGGTGAGAGATTGAGCTGATTGCTCCCAGAGTACCCTGGGCTATAAGAAGGGCCCAGCCCCTTCACTCCCATGCCTGAGCGTCGTTGTCGTACCCAAAGTTTGTCTATGCAAATGGTCTCCTAGTGTCTTCCAGTTCCCAGTGTTTCCTGTACTTGTATACCGTGCTATCCTGGTCAAGTGCCATGCTGAGCTGTAGTCGTGCTGTGCTGCATACCACGCCTGTCCTGCTACACCATGCCTGACGTCTGCCTGCTGCCTAGTCCCAGGCGAGCCTGCCTTGCTACTGTCCGAGCTTCCACAGGTACCCTATACGAACTATAGACTGTTACCTGCGCCCTGTTGGCCAGCTGCCATACCGCCAAGGCGGTATGGCCCAGTGGTTCCACGAACCCAACGAGACTGTACGCTCAGGCCATGGACCCCGCTGGTCGATCCAAGACCAAGATGATGTCACAAGAGATGCGGGCGGATATGCTGGACCTCCGGTCTCGACAGGACCAACTCCTCCAGGCCTTGAACATTCTCGCACATTGGCAGGAGGCACACAATGCCGTTCCTCCTACTACACCTCCTGGCAGTGTTGATCCCCGCTTTTCTTTGCCACTTCCTGACCGCTATGATGGAGACGCAGGTACCTGTTGTGGATTTTTGAACCAGTGCCAGATCCACTTCAACCTGTATGCAAGGGCATTTTCGTCTGATTGCGCAAGGGTCGCTTTCATAATCTCTCTCCTCACTTTGAAGGCTCTTGCATGGGTGAATCCTATCCGGGAGAGACAAGGACCAGAGACCTGTGACTTCCAGGGCTTCCTCTGGACTTTTCGTATGGGGTTTGAGGAGCCTGGACGAGTCTCATCTGCAGCAGCTTCCTTGCTAAACCTACGCCAAGGAGAGACCTCCATGGGCGAGTACGCCATCCACTTCCGCACCCTGGCGGGAGAACTGTTGTGGAACAATGAGGCCCTGGTGGCTACATTCTAGCAGGAACTGTCTCCTAAGATTAAGGATGAACTTGCCGCTCGAGATCTACCGCCTACCCTGGATGACCTCATCCTTCTGTCCGCCCGAATTGATATGAGGATCCGAGAACTGCTCCAAGAAGCTCGTCCGGAGGGAGGCCTTCCTAGTCCGGTACCACCCTTGCAGTAACCTCTGCTGTCCTCAGGTGCTGATCCTCCTAAGGAGTTTGTGAGGATGGACCAGTGTAAGCTATCCACCCAGGAGAAACAACGCAGACGCACTTCGGGACTCTGTCTATATTGCGGCTTCGGAGGCCATCTTGTGCGTCTGTGCCCCCCAAAAGCCCCAAAGCCTACGGTTGTTAGGAGAGACAACATTGGGTAAAAAAGGACTGCCGTCTAAATTGTCCATACCCATGACCATAGTGTCCGGCGAGAAAATGCATCAGGTCTCTGCGTATCTGGACTCTGGGTCCCTTGCTAATTTCCTTTGTAGAGACCTGGTGGATCTTCTTCAATTACCCACTACCCCTCTGGAGAGGTAGTTGACGTTTGCATCGGTAAATGGACTACCTCTGCCAGACCCAGTTATATCTGTGACCAAGCCGCTGAGGCTCCGAGTGGGAGTCCTCCACTCTGAACTGTTATCGTTCTTTGTCTTGTCAAAGGCCATTAACTCCGTGCTGCTGGGCCTGCCTTGGCTCCGATTACATGCCCCAGTCCTGGACTGGAACTCTGGAGAGGTTCTCCTGTGGGGTTCCGAGTGTCACAACCGTTGCCTGGGACAGATTCGTTCGGCTCAGCCTCCTGGTCATTATGCTGCATTTTCGGACATCTTCAGCCAGAGTGAGGCGGAGACGCTGCACCCACACCAAGCGTATAAACTGCTGTAATCTACATTACAGCGCTGGTCACATTATGTACAAGGTAGGACACTTATAATGTGGTGACAGAGCCTCATTAAGAAGCCAAAGAGCATGCAGGTGGGAGATTAGGCTGATTGCTCACAGAGCACCCTGGGCTATAAGAAGGGCCCAGCCCCTTCCTCCCATGCCTGAGCGTCGTTGTCGTACCCAAAGTTTGTCTATGCAAATGGTCTCCTAGTGTCTTGTAGTTCCCAGTGTTTCCCGTACCTGTATCCTGTATCCCGTGCTATCCTGGTCAAGTGCCGTGGTGAGCTATAGTCGTACTGTGCTGCATACCACACCTGTCCTGCTACACCACGCCTGACGTCTGCCTGCTGCCTAGTCCCAGTCGAGCCTGCCTTGCTATTGTCCGAGCTGCCACACGTAGCCTATACGAACTATAGACTGTTACCTGTGCCCTATTGGCCAGCTGCCATACCGCCAAGGCGGTACTGCCCAGTGGGTCCACGAACCAAACGTGACACTGGGCACCACATATTGGCATGTCTGTGGAAAAATTGCCATTTTCACTCTGCAACATCGAGTGCACACTAATTTCTGGAAAACACCTGCGGGGTTAACATGCTCACTACACCCCTAGGTGAATACCTTGAGGGGTGTAGTTTCCAAAATTAGGTCACTTCTGGGGGGTTTTCACTGTTTTTGGTCCCACAGGGGCTTTATAAATGCGACATATCGCCCAGAAACCAATCCAGCAAAATCTGCACTCCAGAAGCCAAATGGTGCTCCTTCCCTTCTGAGCCCTGCCGTATGCCCAAACAGCCGTTTGTTACCACATATCGGGTATTGCCGTACTCTTGAGAAGTTGCTTTACAAATGTTGGGGAACTTTCTCTTTTTTATTGCTTATGGAAATTGTTTTTAGTTTTGTTTTTTTAGCTAAAACGACATCTAATTGGAAAAAAATTAAAATGTTAATTTTTACGTCCAAATTCTAATAAAATCTATGAAACACATGTGGGGTCAAAATGCTCACTACACCCCTATATGAATTCCTTGTGGAGTTTAGTTTCCAAAATGGGGTCTTTGTTGGGGTGTTTTCTTTGTTTTAGCATCACAAGACCTCTTCAAACATGACATGGTGCCTAAAATATAATCTAATAAAAAGAAGGCCCCAGAATCCACTAGGTGCTCCTTTGCTTCTGGGGCCTGTGCTTCAGTCCATTTGCACACTAGGGCCACATGTGGGATATTTCTAAAAACTGCAGAATCTGGGCAATATATATTGAGTTGCGTTTCTCTGGTAACACCTTCTGTGTTACTGGAAAATAAAAGGATTAATAATGAATTTCTGCAAAAAAAAATAATTTGGAAATTTCACCCCTACGTTGCTTTCATTTCTATGAAACAACTAAAGGGTTAAGAAACTTTCTAAATGCTCTTTTGAATACTTTGAGGGGTGCAGTTTTGAAAATGGGGTGATTTATGGGGGTTTGTATTGTATGGGCCACTAAAAGCCACTTCACAACTGAACTGGTTCCTGTAAAAATAGGCTTTTGACATTTTCTTGAAAATGTAAGAAATTGCTGCTAAACCTATAATCCTTGTAACGCCTGGTGCTCATTTTGCCTCCTTCTGTATCTTGAAGGCTTTTCAATATTTTCCTCATTTATAGCTTTGATCGTAGGTCGTTCCGTCCAGAATGTTGTGGGAAGACCAAGAAAGATGTGTTGGCCAACTTGCCATGCAGTTATAGCTACCTTGGTAACTCCTTTGACGAAAACATTGAACCACACAGGTACTTGTCGGTATCTTTGATGTGATACATTTATCATATGGGATATTGTTCACAGTTCAATCTGCATTTATTCAATAGAAGCTGATATTTTAAGGAGTTTTGCTTAATTGCAGAAAAACCGCATATACTTCTTAAATTAGAGCAAGCAGTGGACTATCTGAGTTATATTTAGTGGGCACCTGGTGAAAATCTAGAATGGATTGGGGATTATTGGTGGATAACATTTTCACGAACATCATTTCAGATTATTTTTTACTATAATCTGATCGCAACCATCATGGAAAGTACATTGACTTACTGCATCTCCATACTTTTTGTATGTATCTACAGCCTGCACATACAGTAAGTAATATTAGACAAAAAGATAGGAGGAATACACCAGCTCACCAGTGTTGTGTCTCTATTCAGATTGCACCCGGATCTTTGTGACGGCTCGCGGCAGATAGCATCAAAAAAATAACTTTAATCCAGCGCTGGATTAAAGTTTTTCTTTTTTTGATAGTAAGTAATATTACTTTGCAATTATTCAGTTAACAGCATTAAAATCTGAAAATTCTACATGACTGATATTTTGCACTTGCAGTACAGTCTACAGTTTTTTTCATTATCTTGTGAAATGGTTTTGAGTACTCCAACTATTCATAAAATGGAAAGTGAACCACATGGTGATTAATTCACGTAAGCATAGAAACTTGCTCTTGTAAATTACATTGCAGTGCCGAGCTACTATCTCTCTTAAATCCCTTAAGCTGCTTTCAACATTAAAATTGTAATCTTACCATATGCGAAACTACTCTAAACGCTCTCCTGTTGTATATTGTCTGGGGCAATAACAGTGATACAAATTTAAATCATCAGACAAAATCCAGATATGATACATATCCAGCTTTAATGCTGATACTTATACTCCTTGTTTGGCCACAGCTCACGATTTACAGTAGGTAAAGCATCAATTGTGGACAACTGAGTAATAGAAGACCTTTGGCATTTTACAGATGTCTTTAGCAGTGCTTTCATGTTAAAGGGTTCTGCAGGAATAGGGTCAATGTAAGAGTAATTTGGGCCCCTGCAGAATAAAAGAGCATTTTCTTCAATTTCCAAATGGGGGATGACTCCCTATTAGCTGCTTGTGTGTGCGAGTGACACTAGTTATTTAAATATCCCAAAGAAATCTATAATAAACACAGGCTTCATGGAGTAGGGCTGAAACATCACGATTATGGTAAATAAATTATCCACTTTTTCACTATCTATGGAAGTGCTGCCTTTAATTTTTTTTGGAGTATCTACTGGAATTGTGGGACACTGGTCACATTTCCTATCGAGGCTTTTTTTTTGCACTCTATTTGATAATTTGACAACACTGCTGCTTTCTTTACCAATTTTATAATACACACAAGAGATCAAAAAATCCAATATCGGCCCTCCACCATCACTGAAGAATGATATTTGAATTTATATTTCTGGTCAGGCGACTGCTGCATTCAGGGCATAAGCCCGGGATTATATGCCTGGTGCCAGAAATATTCAGGCGAGCGCCACATTCAACTTCATGAGGACGCGGATACATTTTAATACTACTGCGGGGCGTGGAAGCATATTGCTCCCTGCCCTGCCATTCAACATCTTACGCCACATGCCATATAGGCCTGTAGTCTATGAGAATGCAGATGAACAACACAGGGTAGTGCAATGACTTCATCGTGCAGGGCGGTGGGATGACGTCATCACAGCAGCCTGCACCAAGCTGCAAACCACTCAGGACACAGGCCAGAATCCCTGCATGTACTGAATCCCGGCCTAGCAGGAATGCAGTTTTTTTTACATACAAATGATATGTCTGCTCATTACTCTACCTCCCAAAGTCCTGAAATGTTTAGAAATCTACATTATTTTTTTTTACTGGGAAACAGTGAGAAAGCCGATTTGAAGTGACAGGCAAAAAACAATAGTTAGATCAATGCGCAGTTACATAGCTAGAACCGGCTGCACAGTCAGCGTACTGTAATTGCGCATGCCTGTCCTCCTGTGAAAGCATCATTTGAAGGACGTGCACGAAGATGTACAGCACGGGGCGCCAATCAAGGCAAGTAAGTTCAATACCTCAGGTTCACCCTTATTTACAGTTTGTACACCCAACCTATCCTCCGTCTATACATTCTGTTTGAGGCGTCCTCTACTATCATTCCTATCTTGTGTAAGGGAATTAGGCAGCGGGACAGTCATCTCCTGGGGTAGACGGGCACGCGGTATCAAACACGCCAGTAAATTTCAGTCCGCACAGCAAAGATGTGGTACTACTGGCCTCAGCCAGTTTTATTTACAGATTGTACATGAATAAAAAGAAAACAAATAAAAGAAAACTCTATGCCTGTCCGGCACTAACTATACAGTCAGGTATCCTAACTAACACAGTGCAGGCCTAATGCCTGGCACCATAAACCATGCAAACCATACAACCTGTTATGAACGCAGTCAGTTTTGCTCTCACAAGCTCCTCTCCCAAGGCTGAGAGAGTGTGATTGAACTGCAGCCTTTTTAAAGGGCTATCACACCTGACCAATAGCTAGACCGCCCAAGACCAGGACTGTGTGGATGGAGTGGGGACCCACCCATCTCTCCCCACTCCAACAACCAGGCCTTTTTCCAGGTTTTAGATAAAACCTATTGCAGAGGGAGAACCACATTCTCTGCTGAATTTTTCCTGGTTGTTTTCAGACAGCAGAAGACAGAAATCTTGGGGAAATATAGACCCCCCATCCACAACCTCTCCACATGGTCTGTCACACTTGCTATTCTTCACAGTCTCTGGTCAGCTAAGATTTGAAAACCGGTAGAGTGAAGCGCTTTTTATACCATCTAGTTTAGGTCATTATTTTTTAAGAGTGAGAGCAGCTCCTGGAAGAAGATAATTATATTTGAACCAATCACTGTAATCTCTTGAAGTATGAAAATTTAAGTGATTGTGAAAACCTTGTGGATAAAGAAACTTGGAGATTTTTAGCAGCCAGGAGAAGTCAAAGGATTATTAGTAATGAAGTTGCAAGTCGGAAGATAAGATAGATCCGTAGTCAGAAGTTAAGTCAGGAATTGATACCAGGAGTAGAACCACAGGAACCGATAGATAAATCCAAACGGCGAGACAGGAGCCTAATACAGGATCAGAGTCAGGAACAGTCAAATAAAAATAGGAAAAATAACCAAAGCATGTACCTTGATCTATAGGTAAAGAGTCTATGCTGGAATCCCCTTCAATTAGGCTACCAGGACCGACATTATCTATGAGCGTTGGTTGCCCTGGCAACCCAGCGTTCCGGCCTTGTAGAAGAGGTCCGGATCCAGCAGTGGCTGAAGCAGAAGAGGAGGCGTGCGGTTGCCTATCAATGTTGTCCTTGGCCTCTTCCTCACAAACCCACATATAGCTAAACCTTCCAACCGCCCCGGATTCAGCGGGACATTCCGGGATTCCGGGCGGCCGGGGGTATGTCCTGCTGTCCTCAGGACGCAGATACAGTTGAACCCAATTCTGAAGTAGGAAACCAGAATTCGTTCAGAGCAGAGGGAGCTCCTCCGCTAGCTGAGGACTCCCCGGGCACAGCGCTACTTTAAGCGCTGTGCTCGGGGAGGCCTTTGACGTCCCTGTCCATATATGGACATTGAAGTCAGGGGCTTCCCCTGCAGCAGAATCCCAGGCCAGAGTCCGCAACAGGGATTCCGCTCATGAAGTAGCCACTGATGTCACTGTCCATATATGGACAGTGACATCAGGGCTTCCCTCTAGGAGTGGAGTCCCCAGCCTATGCTCTGGAAGGGGATTCTACTCTTAGAAAGAGTCCCAATGGCGCTTTGTGCAGGGTGGGGGGGGTGGCGCTATCTACATAGACACTGTGGCACTATTTAGGGGCACAGGGGACACCGTGGTGCTCTCTACATGGGCACCATCTACATGGGCACTGTGTCACTATCTACAAGAGCACTGCCACTAGGGGCAGGTAAGGGTGCATTATAGTGTATGGGGGCATTATGCTGTATGGGGCAGCTTTGGGGACATTAAGCTGTATGGAGCATTATACTATATGGGGCATCTGTGTGGGCATTATACTGTATGGGGGCATTATACTGTATCGGGCAGCTATGGGGGCATTATGCTGAATGGGGGCAGCTATGGTGCATTATGCTGTATGGGGGAATTTGTTTGGGCATTATACTGTATGGGGCATCTATGTTGGCTTTATACTGTATGGATGCATCTATGGGGCAGTATACTGTATGGTGGCAGCAATGGGGGCATTATACTGTATGGGGGCATTATACTGTGTGGGGGAAGCTATTTGGTATTATACTGTGTGGGAGGCACTATGGGAGTATGATACAGTGTTGGCTGAACCGGGTGTGTATGGGCGGGGATTGGGTGGGATTAAAGACGGTTGTCCCTCTTTGTGATACTTGAAAGTTGGGAGGTATGCATATAGCACCCAGCAAATAACTCCCCGAGGGCAAAGCATGCATGCAGTGTAGGACATAGGGAGCTCCATGGCCATCCTGGGAAAGCCACCAGGTCAGTGACTAGTGCTATCTACTGACAGTCTACAAAACCTCAAAGTACTCCAGCATTCCATGCCAGAGGAGACACTTCTTATTAAGACAGGAATCTCTAGGACTGTTTTTTATCGCCAGGAACACCAGGCAGAGTCAGAGCTGGTATATAACACAGGCAGGCCAAAAGTTTATAAGAGATGCAGTTGTGCAAGATGACTGGCCAATCTAGGCTCCACTTCCCTTCTCGTACCATCAATCTCTAATATCAGGGGGTATGAAAATGTATAGTCCCGCTGACTGCCGGCAATTCTCTTCCCTGGCAGCCACGGCATCGGTCTGTCTCTGCTTGCAGGCTTCTCCCTCTCCCTTCATAGGAATGCTGGTGCGCTCTGGTCCCTGCCTCCTCTCCTGTTCTGTGTGTTCGCAGGGTGCGCGTGCTCTTGCTCTGTGTTAAAGGGCCAGTGCGCTCACTAGTAAAAGTGTCCCCTGCCTATCCCTGCACACCCAGGGCTTTATAAATAATCCTTGCTTCTGCACCAGTGCCTGAGCAATGTTGGACAAACCTTGTGTTATCCTGTGAAGGTTGCGATATCCTGTTTCTCATATCCTGTGTCCATTACCAATAATCCAGTTCCTGCCTGTATCCAGTAATCCAATATCGGCCTGTGTCCAATAATCCCGTTCCTGCCTGTATCCAGTAATCCGGTACCTGCCTGTATCCAGTAATCTGTTTCCTGCCTTTGTCCAATAATTCGGTTCCTGCCTGTATCCAGTAATGCGGTTCCTGCCTGTAGCCAGTAATCCTGTTCCCTTATCCAGTAATCCGGTTCTTGCCTGTATCCAGTAATCTGGTTCCTGCCTGTATCCAGTAATCCGGCACCATCCTTTGAACAGTAATCCGGCACCAGCATGTATCCAGTAATCCGGCAACAGCCTGTTTCCAAAAATCCAGCTACCTTTTGCCTGCCGGTATCCTGCTACCTGCCTGCGACCTGTTATCTGCTGCCAGCTGCTACTCTCATCTGTGGAGTAGTCCAGAATGTCCACAATCCAATGGATGTTACAAAATGGTTGAAGCAATGACAATTGCTGTCTGAAACTTAGTGCAACGTTTTTTTTTAACTCAAGGTAACAACTAACATATGTAAATATTGTTTTTCCTTGTCAGAGGTGAACATAGCCTTTAAGTGCCTGCCACAGTTGTGCTCCCTAAAAGCTCGAGCTGCATGTTTACCTTCCTGGGAAAAAAAGCATGTTTACCTTCCTGGGAAAAAAACGAAAAAGCATATGCTTTCATTTTTCTAGTGCTGGATAGAAATTATAATCAAAGATAAAATCGCTTTCTACATTTTTACATGGCTATCCTGTAAGTCAATGTCTCACACCAGAGGAAGCATCAGGACATGAATGAGTAGACGCCTATGCATGTAACATACATGTTCCAATCTAGACCTTATCAACACAGATGCTCTCTAAACAGCAAGTTTAAGGTTTCTTTCATCTTTGAATAGAACAATTTAAAAAGATATATAATAAGAAAATTGCCTTTAGAAAATGCTTGAGCACCACCTTATGGGCATAGTCAGTAATTTCAGATACCAAAATCTTTCATAGACTTCAAAATAACAGGTCATGACTAGAGATCTGCGAATTTCCCAAAATTCATTTTGGGTCCAATTCGGTCGAGCCGGCCGACAGATCCGATTCAGTTATAATAACTTTGTTGCAAACCAAAAGTGCCCCGATTCCCCTCTAAAGTTGTGTTTGACACTCTCAGGTCTTCTAGGACTATATCCAACCCATTTCAAGCTCTTTAATGCAACATATATGGCTATGGGTAAACTGATGGTAGCGCTGGTAGTAACACACATTCTGTTTGAAAACACACTGCACTGTCAGATTTTTTATTCTTTATAAAATGAAAAAAAGTCACGTGGACAAGACCAAAGTATAATGGCGCTGAATGAATGCTTGACGCACAACAATACGCCAATTTTTGATGTCACTATTATTAGCAATTAGATATATGCAAAACAATGAATGACGTCATGTCCGTGATGACTGTATCAGCAGGCAGCATCATGCTATCAGCACCAGGATTTAAATGAAAATCTGTTTATTGGATAAAAAATTGTCACTTGGACACAAACTGAAGTATAACGGCACTGTATAAATGTTTGATGCAGAACAATACGCCAATTTTTGGTGGCACTATTAGATATATACAAAACAATCAGTGACATCAAATCCATGACCACTGTATCAGCAGGCAGCGGCATGCTGTAGGCACCAGAATTAATAATATTGAAGAAGATTTGTAAATGATGAGATGAAAACTAGTGATTCATAAATTAATGCAAGAATTGTATAGCTGCAGCAGCACTCACTCACATTGCAGAGTACTCTGAACAAAGACATACCTCCCAACCGTCCGTGCAGCCTGTGGTATGTCCCGGTTTCAACTGTATTTGCGTCCTCAGGACGCAAATACAGTTGAAACCAATGCTGAAGCAGGGAACCGTCAGCTCCCTGCTCCAGCATTTAACTATGAAGTCCCGGGCCAGAGCAGCGCAAACTATCTTGTCAGGGACTCCTGTCTTGAGAAAGCTCTTATATGGGCAGTGACCTCAGGAGCACCTCCTGGTGTGGAATCCCCGGCCAGAGCATTGCCGGGTTATCGAGCTTGGTAATAAGAAACAAAATATAAACAACAATATATACATATACTAGATGGTCACTTCATGTTAGACATACATATAGTATAGTGATACTTCACAGAAGCTGACATAAAATAGTAGAAAGGTACGTATGACAAAAGGAAACGAATCGATGACATACTAACATAGAAAACATTGATTTGCCCATTCTTTTAGAGAAATTGTAATTTAAAGGCATGACATAGGAGCCAGAGGTAAATTAGCTATATTATACAAGAGGACAAGGCATAGACAGATTTAACAGTGTTACAAGTTGAATGTATCTGCATAGATGATATGGCATGCAAAAAGTTGACATTGCAGTAATTAATGATCGTCCACAACAAAAAAACAGAGTAGACATATAATTGAAATGGTACATTCTTAGAGGGTGGAGGGGTATTGACAAAGTACCCCTCAGGACCATACCATAAGATACCGGTAGTGATGTGGATAGGTGGGAGGACCGAGAAAAGTAAAGAGATAGTCACCCTGTAGGAAAATCAATTACTTGAGTAGTAGGGGTATCGAGCTTGGTAATACGACATCTGCCAGTCGCTCTGAATAAAGTGTGAACGCCAATGTAGTCCACCTGACTTAAATCCTGGGCAAAAGTCTGTGTTCCACGCGGAAGTGGATGTTGGGCGCATGCGCGTGCGTCACGGCGTAATCGACGAGATTACGTCATGCGTGTCACTGCAACGCAAGCTGTAATGACGGGGTAAGGAGACAGACAGGTGAGCCCTAATCTACCCGCCACTCAATCCCTGCCTACTTGCACGACCCGTCCTAGGCGACGGCGCACAACTGGGCGACGGTCCCTACGCTCAATACGTGCACGACAGACAAACAGACAAGGGTACACAAAAGCTAAGGGAAATGGTGCAGTTGCCCACGGCAACACCGTGAGCAACAAGAGTAGTGAACGAGCCGAGTCAAACCAGGAGGGTACGAGGTACCAAACGCAGAGCAGGAGAGTAGTCAGTAAAGCCAGGGACAAAATGAAGCTGAGGTCAATAGTAACAGCTGGAACAGCAGAGCCAGGAAACAAGAGAGAATCACAGGCAAAGACAAGAAGCAAATGAAGGTATACATAGACTGGGGGCGGGAGCTAGAACTGTCTGGCCAGGCTGTGATAGGTTCTCCTACTCCTCAGCCTACCAGCCTGAGTGGTAGCAGATCGAGTCACTCTAACAGACCTAGGAGCAGATGCAGACTGATTAACCACGGGCGTCGACACAGAAGCTGTGTCTGGCAGATCCTTTACAGTATCCCCCTTTTATGAGGGGCCACTGGACCCTTCCTAGGTGGATCTGGCTTATTGGGGAACCGAAGATGGAACCTCCTGAGCAATACCCCAGAGTGAACATACCTGGCAGGTACCCAAGTCCTCTTCTCAGGCCCGTATCCTCTCCAATGGACCAGGTACTGGAGGGAACCTTGGACCATCCTGCTGTCCACAATCTTGGCCACCTCGAATTCTACCCCTTCAGGGGTGAGAACAGGGACCGGAGGTTTCCTCGAGGTAACCAAGGACGGGGAGCAGCGTTTCAGGAGGGAGGCATGAAACACCTTGCGTATTTGAAAAGACGGGGGTAACTACAGCCGGAAGGAGACAGGGTTAAGGACCTCAATGACCTTGTACGGCCCTATAAACCGGGGAGCAAATTTTTGGGACGGAACCTTAAGGCGCAAATTTTTTGAAGACAGCCACACCAGATCCCCGACCACAAACAAGGGGTTAGCAGAATGTCTTCTATCTGCCTGAGTCTTTTGTATGCTCTGGGATGCCTCTAGGTTCTTCTGAACCTGGGCCCACACTGTGCACAGTTCCCGATGGACGACATCTACCTCGGGATTGTTGGAACCACCCGGTGAAACGGAGGAGAACCGTGGATTAAACCCAAAATTACAGAAAAAGGGGGAGACCCCTGACGAGTTACTGACCCGGTTATTAAGGGAAAATTCGGCGAGGGGAATGAAGGAGACCCAATCATATTGACAGTCCGAGATAAAACACCTTAAATATTGTTCTAGAGACTGATTAGTCCTCTCAGTTTGGCCATTAGTTTCAGGATGGAAGGCCGAGGAGAAGGGCAGATCAATCTCCAACTTTTTACAGAAAGCTCTCCAAAACAATGAAACAAATTGTACCCCTCTGTCAGAAACAAGATTGACAGGAACCCCATGGAGACGCAGGATGTGTTTGACAAACAAGGTAGTTAACGTCTTGGCATTGGGTAGTTTCTTGTGGGGCACAAAGTGGCACATCTTACTAAAGCGGTCTACTACAACCCACACCACCGACTTGCCTTGAGATGGAGGCAGATCGGTGATAAAATCCATGGAGATATGGGTCCAAGGTCTCTGGGGAATGGGCAAAGAACATAGTAAGCCCGCTGGTCGGGACCTGGGAGTTTTGGACCTAGCACAAATTTCACAAGCGGCGACGTAGGCCTTAACGTCTTTAGGCAACCCAGGCCACCAATAGTTTCTAGCAATGAGGTGCTTGGTGCCCAGAATGCCAGGCTGGCCAGATAGTGCAGAGTCATGATTTTCCCTGAGTACCCTTAGCCGGAATGGCAAGGGAACAAACAGCTTGTTCTCAGGAAGGTTCCCGGGAGCTGAACCTTGATCTGCCGCAATTTCGGAGACTAAGTCAGAATCAACAGAGGATATTATTATACCTGGGGGCAAAACACAAGCAGGATCTTCCTCCGAAGGAGGGCTGGCCAAGAAGCTACGCGACAGTGCATCAGCTGTAATATTTTTAGCTTGTCTCGGGTTTAGCCTCCAGGCAGATTCTAGGAAGACCAGATTCTTGTGGTCGGTAAGGACCGTTACCTGGTGCCTAGCCCTCTCCAAGAAGTGGTGCCACTCTTCAAATGCCCATTTAATGGCTAAGAGTTCGCGGTTGCCCACGTCATAGTTACTCTCAGTGGGCGAGAACTTCCTGGGAAGTAGGCACAGGGACGGAAATGGGTGAGGCACCTGGTACCCTGGGACAAGACAGCACCCACTCCCACCTCGGAGGCGTCAACCTCCACGATGAATGGCTCTATTTAGTTAGGCTGAATCAGCACTGGGGCAGAGATAAATCACTTCTTAAGGACCTCAAAAGCATGGACCGCCTCCGGAGGCCAGTGGAGGAGATTAGCACCTTTGCGCGTAAGATCCGTAAGAGGCTTAGCGATGACCGAGAAGTTAGCAATGAATCTCCTGTAATAATTAGCAAACCCCAGGAAGCACAGTAACGCCTTCAGGGAGGCAGGTTGGACCCATACAGCCACAGCCTGAACCTTGGCAGGGTCCATGCGGAATTCATTAGGAGTGAGGATTTGACCCAAAAATTGTATCTCCTGCCCCCCAAACACACATTTTTCGTATTTAGCAAAGAGCTTGTTTTCCCGAAGGGCCTGGAGCACCTTCCTGACATGCTCAATGTGGGAGGACCAGTCCTTGGAAAACACAAGTATGTCATCAATTAATGATGTTAGAGCAACATGAAAAATGTAGGCAAGGGAATGTGCCCTTGCGTTTGGTTTGGAGAAATGTTTGTCTTGTTACTTTTGTGAAGCTGCCTATATCAGCTTGCATATTTAGCTTGATTGTTTTTTAGGCGCCATGTCGCATTTGCAAGGCCCCTGAGGTACCAGTATATTAGAAACCCCAGAGAAGGTATTTTTTGGAAACGACACCTCTCAAGGCGTTCATCTAGGGGTGTACTGAGCATTTTGGCCCCACAAATGTTTCACATATTTTATTAGAATTAGGCAGTGAAAATTAAAAATATTTTTTTTTTTTTTTAAAATTTAGTTTTAGCTCCCAATTTTTTATTTTCTCGAGGGGTAATAGGAGAAAAAAACACCACACAATTTGTTACACAATTTCTCCCGATTATGGCAATATCCCATGTGTGGCCCTAAACTGCTGTTTGGACACATGGCAGAACTCAAAATGGAAGGAGCGACATTTGGCTTTTTGCAGATTTTGCTTGATTGGTTTATGGGTGCCATGTCGCATTTGCAGAGCCCCTGAGGTACCAGTATAGTACCATTTAGGAAACTATACCTCGCAAGGCATTTATCATTTGCATGGACATGTGACAGGGCTTAGGAGTGAAAGATCACAATCCGCATTTGAGGTGTATTTTGTTGTTTTTCACGGCATTGGCCCACAATTGCAGGGCTCTGAGGTCAAATAGTAAAACAAACCCCTAAGTAGTGACCCCTATTTTTGGAAACTAGCATTTTGACTCCACAGGTTTTTTTTATTATTATTAGAAATGAACGCTCAGCGGTGGGTGCAAAGTGAAAGTTGCAATTTTCCACTGATATGCCATTTTAGTGCTCAATATGTGGTGCCCAGTTTGTGGTACTGCAGACATATACCTCATAAACAGTTAAGCGGGTTCTCCTGGGTATGGCAATCCATATATGTGGATGTAAACTACTGTTTGTGCACACCGTAGGTCTCAGAAAGGAAGGAGCGCCATTTGGCTTTTGAAAAGCGAATTTTGCTTGTTAATAGTTCTGTTCGGGTTTTACTGGTTTTTCAGTTTATAATGTGGGGTCATATGTAAGCTGTGTGGAGTAAATCAGGGTATAATAAGAGGGTATAATAATGGGTAAATAAATAATAATTCATTGATGTGTGGCCAGTGTCGTAGTGATAAATAGTGCCCAATCTTATCCTCTTTTAGAACACTGCAAATTTTGCGCCGCCATATTCTGAGAGATATAACTTTTTTATTTGTTCTCCACCAGAGCTGTGTGGGGGCTTATTTGTTGTAGTACAATCTGTAGTCTTCATTGGTACCAATTTGCGGTACAAGCAACTTTTAGAGCAGTGTATTGACATGACTTTGTTATTTATATATATAAATATATATATATATATATATATATATATATATATATATATATATGCTCACATGTATTAATTATTCTGTGACCATGTAATATTGTAGCATGTGTTATTGAGTACGTATACACTATATATTTTTAGATTTTCATTGAGTAACTCCTGCGAGTATTGTTGTCTATGGTTACTCTTTAGATTGTATGCACTTTATTATGTAGTATTTATATTTATAGATTTTTTATATGTAGTAGGTAATTTATAGTATTTGTCACTGGTCACATGATTTTTGTATAATTGGATATCTATATATATATATATATATATATATATATATAAAATATATTTTTTTTCCGTTTATTTCTGATCTGTCGTGGAAGTCAATGTCTCAAAATAAATTAGACTGAAATTTAGACGACTCCGACATACTCTCAGGCCAGGCACTTTATCCAGCATCCTAATCAGGATATTTCATACCGATATATATCGAGAGGAGAAGAAAACACACAGGCGCTGCTGATATGCTCAAAATACTCCTCTGGAGGTTTATTTCCAAACTCAAACTATTATACTATCATTCAGAAGGGGTGTAGGCTTGAGGTTAACCAATCAGAGACAATGTGACAATAATTCTTATTCAGCCAATTACAGACATACGATACATTCCAGATACATCGTTATAATTCTTCACACATCAGGTTTGCAGGTGGCCTTATCTCTCTTGGCTAGAATGTTCCTGCAAGATGGGGGAGGCATTCCCACAAGCATATTTGCCACCCTCCCATCTCACTCCCTGTGCCTTTTCTGCAAGCTTTGTATGGGAGCCAAGGTCAAAGATAAAACATATACGAAATCAACATTACTGGCGTTAAAGGAACAATGTCTTTCTTATTCACCACAAAAGAACCAAGATGGGAACTCCAGACAAGATGGCTGCTGCATGAAACAAAATCATTTAAACATTATTATAATCACTTTCAAATAATACATATCTTAGTAATTCGGCATCCTGCTTGATAATTCATAATGTAATTTCATACAGAGAATATAAGCAAATAAACCATCCTTCACAAACCCCCCTTTTTCTCATATTAAATTACAGAAATTATATATTATGATTATAAAATTCAAACAATATATCAATAGGGCCACAACTAATATGATGCCATCACCAATGTCCAGTTTTGGGTATGGGGTCCCACCAGTGAATTGACAAGTCCTGTACATGGTTCGTTTCCGGTTCGAAGGGCTATCCTCTTCTATTTTCTCCTCTTTACTAACTGTCACCCTCAGGGTGACCCACACAATTGTGGAGTCAAACTGTACGGTGGTGTCCAGTGGGGGATTTATTATTACCCCCTCCTGGTCACTTACTTATTAAAACACTTGGATGCTGCTAACGGGTTCACTCAGTTGTCTTTGCTTTACTTTGACCTTTGCTTTTGTCATCAGGACTTGGCTTGGTCCTTCTCATCTGTCAGACACACCGTCTCTTTTAGTATACATCACCAGGCTGTACTGTGAGCCTGGGGTAAGTTCCCACGTACACGGATTAGTGAAGTTTTATTATGACTACCACAAACCCTCCGCATCTGTCCTCTTTCTCCGGCAAGTTGCTTGGCTGTGCGGCTGCTTAGAATTGTGACACTGCCGTCAGTTCATGACAAACGCGTTGTATTGGCTCCGGCTGCGCCTGCCGCATCTCAGTGATGGAGTTCATCGTGTTAAAGTCTTTTAGTTTATGTTTCCTGGCACTTGCTGGGGACCCCTAACCCTTGTCAATTGTTAAAATAAATGCTAATCTGGTGATATCATCTACGTAATATAAAAGTTGTTCTAAGTACATACAATAACAATGTCAGGCCCTTAAACTAAATCAAACCTTTATATAAGAAAAACTTCTCTGTTACAATGGACAGGGCACCTAGAAAATGTGTAGTTTCTGGGTATATTGTATTTGCACTTGGTGTTACACTTTTCAGCAGGATTTGTACCTTGATCTGAGCTTATTGCCTGTAACAGCTCCAACTCACAAAAATATACACAGATTCCACATGTTTATCTGACAAATGTCGCAAACCAATTTTTCTTACTCTGACTTGTATTGCCTGGGAAGGCCTCTCAAGATCTGTTCTCTTCGTGGGAGGCGGGTATGATAAGGTTGGCACCGGTCTGCCAAGACTGTTCTGTAAGCAAATCAAACAGCTCTAACGGAATTTAGCAGCAACAGCTGTAAAGCCTGGGACATATCAACTAGATCTTATCACATTGATTCCTTGCAATCTTGGGGCATCAATGCAAGTGCCATCAAGAGTGCGTTGGGTGCTACCGGTTTACCTTCCTTTATCCGTCCACATTCTGTTCGAATCTGGTTTTCACGCCTTCCGCTCCCAGTTGGAGAACAATCTTTTTCGTTGTATAATCATTATTTGATCTTAATCAGATAATTAATTTGTAGAAAAACATTAACAAATAACATCTTTACATTAAACGTTCACATTGAGCAGTAACTAGAAGTGATACATGCTAACTAATTTTTCTTCTTTTTATATATATGTATATATATATATATATATATATATATATATATATATTTATATATATATACATATATATATATATATATATATATATATATATATTTATATATATATATACACACTACCGTTCCAAAGTTTAGGGTCACTTAGAAATGTCCTTATTTTTTAAAGAAAAGCACAGTTTTTTTCAATGAAGATAACATTAAATTAATCAGAAATACACTCTATACATTGTTAATGTGCTAAATGACTATTCTAGCTGCAAACGTCTGGTTTTTTATGCAATATCTACATAGGTGTATAGAGGCCCATTTCCAGCAACCATCGCTCCAATGTTCTAATGGTACATTGTGTTTGCTAACTGTGTTAGAAGGCTAATGGATGATTAGAAAACACTTGAAAACCCTTGTGCAATTATGTTAGCACCGCTGTAAACAGTTTTGCCGTTTAGAGGAGCTATAAAACTGACCTTCCTTTGAGCTAGTTGAGGATCTGGAGCATTACATTTGTTCGTTCGATTAAACTCTCAAAATGGCTAGAAAAAGAGAGCTTTCATGTGAAACGCGACAGTCTATTCTTGTTCTTAGAAATGAAGGCTATTCCATGCGAGAAATTGCCAAGAAACTGAAGATTTCCTATAACGGTGTGTACTACTCCCTTCAGAGGACAACGCAAACAGGCTCTAACCAGAGTAGAAAGAGAAGTGGGAGGCCCCGCTGCACAACTGAGCAACAAGACAAGTACATTAGAGTCTCTAGTTTGAGAAATAGACGCCTCACAGGTCCTCAACTGGCAGTTTCATTAAATAGTACCCGCAAAACGCCAGTGTCAACGTCTACAGTGAAGAGGCGACTCCGGGATGCTGGCCTTCAGGGCAGAGTGGCAAAGAAAAAGCCACATCTGAGACTGGCTAATAAAAGGAAAAGATTAATATGGGCAAAAGCACACAGACATTGGACAGAGGAAGATTGGAAAGAAGTGTTATGGACAGACGAATCAAAGTTTGAGGTGTTTGGATCACACAGAAGAACATTTGTGAGACGCAGAACAACTGAAAAGATGCTGGAAGAGTGCCTGACGCCATCTGTCAAGCATGGTGGAGGTAATGTGATGGTCTGGGGTTGTTTTGGTGCTGGTAAAGTGGGAGATTTGTAGAAGGTAAAAGGGATTTTGAATAAGGAAGGCTATCACTCCATTTTGCAACGCCATGCCATACCCTGTGGACAGCGCTTGATTGGAGCCAATTTCATCCTACAACAGGACAATGACCCAAAGCACACCTCCAAATTATGCAAAAACTATTTAGGGAAGAAGCAGGCAGCTGGTATTCTATCTGTAATGGAGTGGCCAGCGCAGTCACCAGATCTCAACCCCATAGAGCTGTTGTGGGAGCAGCTTGACCGTATGGTACGCAAGAAGTGCCCATCAAGCCAATCCAACTTGTGGGAGGGCCTTCTGGAAGCATGGGGTGAAATTTCTCCCGATTACCTCAGCAAATTAACAGCTAGAATGCCAAAGGTCTGCAATGCTGTAATTGCTGCAAATGGAGCATTCTTTGACGAAAGCAAAGTTTGAAGGAGAAAATTATTATTTCAAATAAAAATCATTATTTCTAACCTTGTCAATGTCTTGACTATATTTTCTAGTCATTTTTCAACTCATTTGATAAATATAAGGGGATGTTCACACGAGGGCGTCCGTAACGGCTGAAATTACGGGGATGTTTCAGCCTGAAAACATCCCCGTAATTTCAGCCGTAACGGCATGTGCAGGCGCTTGAACGCCGCGTCAATTACGGACGTAATTGGCGCTGCTATTCATTGGAGTCAATGAATAACGGCTCCAATTACGCCCAAAGAAGTGACAGGTCACTTCTTTGACCCGGGCGTCTATTTACGCGCCGTCATTTGACAGCGGCGCGTAAATTACGCCTCGTGTGAACAGACAAACGTCTGCCCATTGCTTTCAATGGGCAGATGTTTGTCAGCGCTATTGAGGCGCTATTTTCGGACGTAATTCGGGGCAAAAACGCCCGAATTAAGTCCGTAAATAGACCGTGTGAACATACCCTAAGTGTGAGTTTTCATGGAAAACACAAAATTGTCTGGGTGACCCCAAACTTTTGAACGGTAGTGTGTGTATATATATATATATATATATATACATACATACATATATCTACTGCACAGAATTCCCTGCTCTAAAATTTTCCTTTCACAACAACAACAAAAAAAATAAATAAATAAATATGTTTTCAAATGGGAATATTCCGCTTCTGTACCTTTTATCTGACGCATGCCTCCAATAGTCCAATGCGGAGGCTGGTCTAGAACTTTACATAAAACTTAACCTCAGTATTTAATATTCCCACAACACTTCTTGAATACAGTTATTAAACACACTAACTTACGGATAACATCTGGAGAACTGCTGATATCTTATTGTACAAACACCAGTTCAATACTTGGGATAAAAACGATTCCCCTGTCACTACACACAACTTCTGCAGTGGGGAAGGTACTGGTCGGGCTTCAGACCATCCTGAGAACAGGTCTACACACACGAGCACCTTTTCATACACTTCTTCCTCGGGTAGTTGTATGTTCTTCTGTCACTGGGGCGGGTAATCTGGCCAGGGTTGAATTTTTCATAGGTATCTTTACTGTTTTAGCTATGTCATGCCGTGCGCACATCATGCAGGCTGCTACAAACCTAGTGGTTATTGTATCCAGGGACAAGCCAATTTACTGATACCTGGCTACACATTCTGTCTTCTCTTGCTCTCTCAATTGGCTTACCCGATTATCCAATAAAGTTCCTACTACCAATGGGCCCATAATTGTGGGCGATGCCAAAAGCGTACCTAGAGTCAGTGTAAATGTCGGCCGTCTTACCTTCTGCCAGGTTACAAGCCTCAGCGAGCACCCCCAGCTCTGCTCCTTGAGATGAACAAGAAGGTGAGAGTGGTTTCTGGATGATTTACCTTGTGCCTCGTATCCTGTCTTGTACATACTGTATATGATCAAGTATCTCTACATTACAAATTTACATTGGAAACCTATGTCACATATAGATAGAACATTTCAAAAGGATGGAGTTTTATTTTTCCACATTCATCTGATGATCCAGGACACTTGTAAATCCCACCCACCAGGTCCTGTAAATACCTGATTAATGCAAAAACAAACAAATTATGTTACTGAAATCTGGCATAAAATGAACAATGTTCAGACAATTTTTTTTTGTTTTGTCTTCTCCCGCATCTAAATCTTTAAAGACTCATCTGTGAGTGACGTCACCTCGCCTCCTGTGTAAATTTGCTGGAGAGGGTTGGTCTCTTACACAATACCTCATATTGGGTGGAGACTGCAGCACAGCTTACCCAGTGCCATATTTATCAAAATTACTGTCATACACATTTAATCTGGATTACTCATTGGGGTCTCATACACATTTTGTAGACCTCCTAGAACCAAATTCATTAATTCAAAACAAAATAAAACACAAAACAAAACTACCTGATCAGTCCCTTCACCATTCCCTCCTATTTGGACTCTGCGAAAGTAATGTAGCAGAGTTCAAAACTACATATCTCAACATAATAAAGTCGGGCACTCTATCTGGGGGGCACTAGTTTAGCCCCCTGTAATACACAACAGCCTGGAACAAAAATGAATTTCTCCTGACAAAAATACATTTTATCTTTAAAATGACTTGCAATCATTTACCTGTAAAACATCTCACATTTTCAAAAATAACACTTAGGCAGCACTATAGCACGTGTCTCATGTGTGAAAACAAAAACAAAACAATTGTAATTAGTTATTCAATAAAACAGAAAATAATATATCTGGTAATATTAATTACTGCAAACCAATAAACTATATATAAGAATAGGGAACAGTGGGGGGTACGTACATTTTCAAGACCCCGTGTCTCACAATATCTGTTTTTTAATTCATTTGAATTAACATCAAAACATTCCAACATTAAATCTTATCACATCATAACACATAAATATGCAGCGTAAGTTTTATCTCTTTGCAGACAAATCCAGCCGGCTGTAATATTTTTCTCGCTTGTTTTTTTTTCTTTTTTTAGACATTACTGCTGTTAAAAATAAGAGCATACAATATAGATCTGCTTAATTGTGGCCACTAGTTTCAAACTTCACACATGTTACATTACACACATCACACATCACACAGATGTCACATCGCACTCGTTCACATTACACTCCCCCCGTTCTGACCCACGTTTGTCACTGCAATGTACCTGGCTGCTCCATTTTCTACACTCTTCCTATGAAAATGTACACCTGTATTCAAATTGTTCTTTCTCACATCAACTTACTTGTAACCACCTGTAATCACTTACTTTGTCCATTTAACTTTCTCAACTTTCCACCAACCATTCTATTTTTTACAGTGTGTTATTTTGCCTTAACATACTTTACAATTAAAGCCCCAGCTCCTTTTGCTCATTGTACTATAATGATGGCCAGGACCCGTGCCCCAAGGCTGTCCCGCATTTTTGTCTCACTTCCTCCTGACCCCATGGTTGGAGAGCAGTAGGGTGATCTCCGGTAAATCCCCCACCTCCAGGCAAACTGGCCACGTTTGCCGACAGATATCTCAGACCAGTCTATCCCCTAGACTGTCTTACCAATACGATATCAAAAGTTGTTACTCCAGACATTCTAGCAGTAGGATCTCCTTTCCCCTGATCCCTCACTGTATTGAACATCAAGAACAGACAAAATGCTGACAATCAACAATTGCAAGAGCAAATTCTTCAACACAATCGACATTCATGAACCTCCATTGAATCAAACAGGAGTTGGTCACATTCATTTCAAACATCTACAAACCCCTCACTGCCGGGGTATAGCTTTTGGTTCATACAGATGGACCCTTACACACAGTATTACAAGATGGCAGTGTGTGGTAAAAGTGTATCAATGATTATTCAAAACAACATTCAAAGTTTTCCCTGTTGCACTGGATTCTCCATTATCAGGACTTAACCATTGAAGCCCTTGTGGTACTACAGGATATTACTGCCAAATATCAAACTTTTCTCTCACCTACAAACAGTCAGTACCTCCCAACTATAATCCCAGACAAACGGGTAACAGAACAACTATTAATCCTCAACAATTTTACACAACTAAATAACAAATGACACACTACAACAGAGCAGCAAGCACAAGTTTTTTTCCTCACTGTCCAGACTACAATCTTTTCATTTTAAAAACTTCACATGTGAGTTACAACTTCACATGTGAGTTACAACTGCATTCCAAAGGGGGGGGGGGTCTTACACTTCTCACAATTTTTTCTGGTTAACAATGTAATTGCTGGCAAAAATTCTCTCATGTCTTTCATATCAACAGTTTAAGATCACGTACGCATATGCAATCTTTCATCACACTAAAAGTTTCAACATACCTTTTTGGATCCATATTTCATCCCACTGCTGGACAAAGTGCCACGTCCAGAAGATGTGACGTCATGACAGCTAAATTCCAAGGCTTACACAATACATGTGTGAATGGTGTAAGAATTAGCTCCTTAGCTACCGCGTTTTTTTTTGTAATTCACAGATGCAAAGTGCCACACCTCTCTAGCGACAGCTATCAGACGAGCAATGTCCCAGGTTTTTTCGGCACCATTACTGTCGGGGAAGTCAATGGCTCAACATATATTAGACTGAAATTTAGACGAGTCCAACAGACTCTCAGGCCAGGCACTTTATCTAGCATCCTAATCAGTATATTTCATACTGATATATATCGAGAGAGGAGAAGAAAACACACAGGCGCTGCTGATATGCTCAAAATACTCCTCTGGAGGTTTATTTCCAAACTCAAACTATACTACTATCATTCAGAAGGGGGGTAGGCTTGAGGTTAACCAATCAGAGACAATGTGACAATAATTCTTATTCAGCCAATTACAGACATACGATACATTCCAGATACATCATTCTAATTCTTCACACATCAGGTTTGCAGATGGCCTTATCTCGCTTGGCTAGAATGTTCCTGTAAGATGGGGGAGGCATTCCCACAAGCATATTTGCCACCCTCCCATCTCACTCCCTGTGCCTTTTCTGCAAGCTTCGTATGGGAGCCAAGGTCAAAGATAAAACATACGAAATCAACATTACTGGCGTTAAAGGAACAATGTCTTTCTTATTCACTACAAAAGAACCAAGATGGGAACTCCAGAAAAGATGGCTGCTGCATGAAACTAAATCATTTAAACATTATTATAATCACTTTCACATAATACATATCTTAGTAATTCGGCATGTAATTTCATACAGAGAATATAATCAAATAAACCATCCTTCACAGATCTGATATCTATATCATGTACTATGAAATATTAAAAAACTTATTAATTTATATTTATATATAATATACTTTTTATGTGTGGTATAACACATTATTTGTATCAGCATTTCTTGTACTAATAATCAGTAGTATGGATTTGAAGGTGTTCAGGCCGCACTAGGTCTTCGTATGGGTGCATGCATAGGGGCCCAACCCGTATAGTATAAGAAAAGGTACAATGCACACCAGAAGTCGTTATCCAAAGATAGATTTTTAATATTAGTAATTATGCCAGTATAAGTGCGACGTTTCGGTCATGTCTCTGACCTTCATCAGGCCCTATAAAATTAATAAATCAATAAATCAAAATATATTGGACTGGAAACATAACGTTATGTCTATAAGCATATACGAGATAGAAAGGATATCACTAATAGGTGGTATATACAGATCATATAGTTACTACATGGATGATAGATAATTATTTACAGATATTTACAATAATTGGTAATGAATAACCGATCTAGAACAATACAAATAAGAAATGGATACATTATTTATATTATTAATGCATACAGAGATCTACAGAGCAGCATATCGAGGAGCAAGAGAAGACCACAATCTGAGGGTACATAGTATTTGTCCGTGGTATATGTCCGTAAGTGCACACGTAAGATAATGGTGATGATTCCTACTGTAAATAGGTATTGTCTGATGTTACTTGTCAAGGAAAATTGTTACATAATAGAAGATGACTAAAAATGGTGCCCTCATGTGGTGATAACGATCATTGCATCTAAGTTCACTACATATGAGTGATAATAAAAGTGTCCTGTCCACTGTCATATACTGACCAAAATGCATATATATGTATATATATATATATATATATATATATATATATATATATATATATATATATATATATATATGCATATAGTAGTAGCTGTATATCTGTATATGAAATATACCTAATTTCATATAATGCAATATAGTACAGTGTAGATGAGGTATAACAGGATGAAATAGTGATATCCAAATAAACAAATAACAGAAGAAACATGCGTGCGGCGCGTCCTGTGATGTGGGTGTTCCTCAACATGCATGTCGAGCGCCGATTTGCTCTCATTACAGGTGAGAGCCATCATCTACACTCTTATATAAACCCCTAGAGTTTTATTACATTTAGCCTCCTGACGAAGCCGGCCTTTAAGGCGAAAAGCGCGTTGAGGCGCTTTTTTTTCTGCCAGTACCTGATGTTGCCGGTCTCACTCCCCACCATGTCTCAGGGTATGTGTTAACTTCTGCTTTGATGTAGTTTTTGTACATCATCGTGGATTTTTAGCCTGTACTTCTAGTTTGTCATATCATCTTTATTCGGATCTCATTATATTCTTTTATAATACCCATTTGATTTAATATTTACTATACCCTCAGTCAGCATTACCATATATACATATTTTCATATGTGGGCACGTCATTATTTTAATGCTCACTCAATATGTTCTGATCGTTGTGAGTTATTTTAGTGGTTCTTGGCTACTTATGGTTGGTTGTTTCTGTAGGCCACCAGGTCATTTGACATCTGACCTTACTCTTTCTGTCTCCTTTTATGGTCCAGCCTTTTACTCTGTATTATGTCATTGTATATTGTATTTAATAAAGATTTTCTATTTTTTGCATATTTCTTTTTGGGTGCTATGTTCCCTTATGATTCGCGTTTAGGTTGTCTACTTGTATTTTAGGGACCCTTTCTTTACGCCTTTGGTTTGGTTAAAGGTTTTTTTTAGGTTGTTCCGTTAACTAACACACTGACACTGACTGACACTTATCTCTCTCTAAAATCTATCTCTCTATCAAATTATTGTAAATCTAGCATTCTATTCTCTTCTCCTCACTATGCAACACACACATTGACACTAATCCACTAATTAGCTGCAGCAGCTTTTTCTGGTAGAGCTGTTTTTAGTGGCAATAACTCATATGACTGTCATCAGTCACTCACACCTATACCCCTTAAGATTGGCTATGCTGGAGGGAGGGCTGCCTGCAAGGCATAATAGGGAAGCCCGCGGGCAACCACCCGAAGCCATGTGATTCTCCTTTTCTGTATTCTTGTCTTCCGATCTGTAAAATGTCAGCCACCAATTTGAGTGATTTGTGCGGGATGAACCCAAAAATTTCAGATTAATGAAAATCCGAAACGTTTGGAAAATTCGTAAAGAATTTGATTCTTGTAAAATCGATTCGCTCATCTCTAGTTATTAAAATATCACATGCAAGTATAAGTAAAAATGACAGGCAAACAGGGTAAGTTGGCACAGCTCTAGATGCCTTTATGGTCTGTAAAGTGGTGGTGCCCAACACAAAATATTCTCCTGGAGATATTGACCAATGATGGATCTGATTGTACATCCAACATGATAAACCTGACTGACAAACCAACTGCTCATCTTTAGTTACATAGTTGCATAGGTTGAAAAAAGACACAGGTCCATCAAGTTCAACCTTTCTCAATAAATTACCCGTCATTCATTGCTTGATTAATTATAACCCTCAACGCCATTCGTCAATAAATAAGCATCTAGCCCTTTTTTAAATGTTGACATAGTATCTGCTATCACTACCTCTTGGGGAAGGGCATTCCATAGCTTGACCACTCTAGCTGTAAAGAACCCTTTCCTATATTGATGTCTGAAACGTCTTTCTTCCACACGCAGTGGGTGTTCCCTTGTCCTTTATAGAGTCCTTGGACTCTATTTTTCCAAGATGAACAAGCCCAATTTTTATAGCCTTTCATTGTAAGGGACACCTCCCATCCCATTTAATAATCTAGTTGCCCGCCCTTGAACCCTCTCCAGTACGCCTATGTCCTTTTTGCAATGTGAAGCTTAAAACTGAATTACATATTCTAGTTGTGGCCTTACAAGGGATTTATAGAGGTGTAATGTTACATTTGAATCATGGGTTCTTATTTTATTTTTTTATACACCCTAAAATCCTATTGGCTTTTGCAGCTGCTACTTGACTTTGAGTGCTGCTGCTTAGCTTATTTGTTACCAGGATACCCACATCCTTCTCTTGTTCCATTATCCCCAGTTATATTCCATTTAATGTATATGAATTAATGCTATTATTGCGCCCTAAATGCATTACTGTAATGATGGGGATAGGGAAACGGACAAGTGAGCCCTAATCTACCCGCCACTCTGTCCCTGCCTACTTGCAACGACCCGCCCTAGGCGACGGGGTACAACTGGGCGGAGGTCCCTACGCTCAGTAAGTGCACGAGACAAACAGACAAGGGAACACAAAGCAAAGGGAAAGGGGCAGTTGCCCACGGCAACACCGTGAGCAGCAAGAGTGGTGAACGAGCCGAGTCAAACCAGGAGTGCACGAGGTACCAAACGCAGAGCAGGAGAGTAGTCAGTAAGCCAGGGTCAGTATGGAGCAGGATCAAATAATTAGAAGCTGTAGCTGGGCCAGGAAACCACACGAGAAGAATCACAAGCAAAGGAGGAACAGGAAAGGCAGGTGTAAATAGACAGAGGGCGGGAGCTAGCTCCGTCTGGCCAGGCTGTGATAGGTTCTCCCACTCCTAAGCCTGCCATCCTGAGTGGTGGAAGATGGAGTCAGTCTCAGAGACATAGACTCAGGTGCAGACTGATTACCTATGGGCGTATACACAGAAGTTGTGCCTGGCAGATCCTTTACAGTACCCCCCCTTTTATGAGGGGCCACCGGACCCTTACTAAGTGGACCTGGTTTATTGGGGAAACTAAGGTAGAACTTCCTGACCAATGCCCCAGCGTGAACATCCCGGGCGGGTACCCAAGTCCTCTCCTCAGGCCCGTATCCTCTCCAATGGACCAGGTACTGGAGGGAGCCTTGGACCATCTTGCTGTCCACAATCTTGGCCACCTCAAATTCCACCCCCTCAGGGGTGAGAACGGGAACAGGAGGTTTCCTCGAGGGAGCCAAGGACGGGGAGCAGCGTTTAAGGAGGGAGGCATGAAACACGTCGTGTATTCGAAAAGATGGGGGCAACTCCAGTTGGAAGGAGACAGGATTGAGGACTTCAATGACCTTATACGGCCCAATAAACCGGGGAGCAAACTTCTTGGACGGGACCTTAAGGCGCAAGTTCCTAGACGATAACCACACCAGATCCCCGACCATAAACAAGGGGTAAGCAGAACGTCTTCTATCAGCCTGAGTTTTTTGTACACTCTGGGACGCCTCTAGGTTCTTCTGAACCTGGGCCCAGACAGTGCACAGTTCCCGATGAACGACCTCTACCTCGGGATTGTTGGAACTACCAGGTGAAATGGAGGAGAACCGTGGATTAAACCCAAAATTACAGAAAAAGGGGGAGACCCCTGACGAGTTACTGACCCGGTTATTAAGGGAAAATTCGGCGAGGGGAATGAATGAGACCCAATAATATTGACAGTCAGAGATAAAACACCTTAAATATTGTTCTAGAGATTGATTAGTCCTCCCAGTTTGGCCATTATTTTCAGGATGGAAGGCAGAGGAGAAGGACAAATCAATCTCCAACTTTTTGCAGAAGGTTCTCCAAAACAATGAAACAAATTGTACCCCTCTGTCCGAAACAATATTGACAGGGACCCCATGGAAACGCAGGATGTGTTTGACAAACAAGGTCGCTAACGTCTTGGCGTTGGGTAGTTTCTTGAGGGGCACAAAGTGGCACATCTTACTGAAGCGGTCTACTACCACCCACACCACTGACTTGCCTTGAGATGGAGGCAAATCGGTGATAAAATCCATGGAGATATGGGTCCAAGGTCTCTGGGGAATGGGCAAAGAACGTAGTAAGCCCGCTGGTCGGGACCTGGGAGTCTTGGACCTAGCACAAATCTCACAAGTGGCGACGTAGGCCTTAACGTCTTTAGGCAACCCAGGCCACCAATAGTTTCTGGCAATGAGGTGTTTGGTACCCAGGATGCCTGGATGACCAGATAGTGCAGAGTCATGATTTTCCCTAAGTACCCTTAGCCGGTATTGCAGGGGAACAAACAGCTTGTCCTCAGGAAGGTTCCCGGGAGCTGAACCTTGATCAGCCACAATTTCAGAGACTAAATCAGAATCAATAGAATAAATGATTATACCAGGAGGCAAAATACAAGCAGGATCTTCCTCCGAAGGAGGACTGGCCATGAAGCTACGCGACAGTGCATCGGCCTTAATATTTTTAGACCCAGCCCTATAGGTAACCAAAAAGTTGAATCTGGTAAAAAAATAGCGCCCATCGAGCTTGTCTCGGGTTTAGCCTCCGGCCAGATTCTAGGAAAACCAGATTCTTGTGGTCGGTAAGGACCGTTACCTGGTGCCTAGCCACCCTCCAGAAAGTGGCGCCACTCTTCAAATGCCCATTTAATGGCTAAGAGTTTGCGGTTGCCAATATCATAGTTACTCTCAGTGGGCGAAAACTTCCTGGAAAAGTAGGCACAGGGACGGAGATGGGTGAGGGACCTGGTACCCTGGGACAAGACAGCCCCCACTCCCACCTCGGATGCGTCAACTTCCACGATAAATGGCTCCATTTGGTTGGGCTGAACCAGTACCGGGGCCGAGATAAAGCACTTCTTAAGGACCTCAAAAGCCTGGACAGCCTCAGGAGGCCAGTGGAGGAGATCAGCACCTTTGCGAGTGAGGTCCGTAAGAGGCTTAGCGATGACCGAGAAGTTAGCAATAAATCTCCTGTAATAATTAGCGAACCCCAAAAAACACTGTAATGCCTTCAGGGAGGCAGGTTGGACCCATTCCGCCACAGCCTGGACCATGCGGAATTCATGAGGAGTGAGGATTTGACCCAAAAATGGTATCTCCTGTACCCCAAACACACATTTTTCGGTTTTCGCAAACAGTTTGTTTTCCCGAAGGACCTGGAGCACCTTCCTGACATGCTCAATGTGGGAGGACCCGTCCTTGGAAAACACCAGTATGTCATCAAGGTACACTACAAGAAATACCCCCAGGTAATCTCTCAAAATCTCATTTATGAAATTCTGGAAGACCGCAGGAGCATTACACAACCCAAAGGGCATGACAAGGTATTCGAAATGACCTTCGGGCATGTTAAACGCAGTCTTCCACTCATCCCCCTCTTTGATGCGGATAAGGTTATACGCCCCCCATAGAACAAACTTAGAGAACCATTGGGCCCCCTGAACCTGATTAAAGAGATCAGGAATCAAAGGAAGGGGATACTGGTTCCTTACAGTGACCTTATTCAAGTTACGATAGTCAATGCATAGCCTAAGACCACCATCCTTCTTCCCTACGAAGAAGAAGCCAGCACCTACCAGAGAAGTAGAGGGGCGAATGTAACCCTTGGCCAGGCATTCCTGGATATACTCTCTCATGGCTTCATGTTCGGGACAAGAAAGATTAAATATCCTACCCTTAGGAAGCTTAGCTCCTGGTACCAATTCGATAGCGCAATCGTATTCTCTATGAGGAGGTAACACTTCGGAGGCCTCCTTAGAGAAAACATCAGCGAAGTCCTGAACAAACTCAGGTAGTGTGTTCACCTCCTCAGGGGGAGAAATAGAATTAACAGAAAAACATGACATCAAGCATTCATTACCCAATTTGGTAAGCTCCCCAGTATTCCAGTCAAACGTGGGATTATGCAACTGCAACCAGGGAAGGCCTAAAACCAAATCGGACGATAATCCCTGCATCAACAGTACGGAGCACTGCTCCAAATGCATGGAGCCAACAAGGAGTTCGAAAACAGGGGTATGCTGTGTAAAATAACCATTAGCAAGAGGAGTGGAGTCGATACCCACTACCGGGACAGGTTTAGGCAAATCAATCAAAGGCATAGCTAGAGACATAGCAAATTCCACAGACATGATATTAGCAGAAGACCCTGAATCCACAAAGGCACTGCCGGTAGCAGACCTACCACCAAAAGAGACCTGAAAGGGTAGCAAGATTTTATTACGTTTCATATTTACGGGAAATACCTGTGCGCCCAAGTGACCTCCCCGATGATCACTTAGGCGCGGAAGTTTTCCGGCTGCTTATTCTTACGCCTAGGACAGGTGTTCACTTGATGCTTGTCATCCCCACAATACTCTCTACGTTGTTGGGGGGACACGGAGGCCCCGAGTTGCATAGGTACCTCCGAGTCTTCCGTGGAAGAGCGAAGCAACGGGACCTCGGGAGGCATCATGCGGGAGTCAGAGGGGAAAACACAAAAATGTTCAAGCTGTCATTCCCTGAGACGTCGGTCAAGTCGTACCGCTAAAGCCATAACCTGGTCTAGGGACTCAGAAGAGGGATAGCTAACTAGCAGGTCTTTCAGGGCGTTCAACAGACCCAACCTAAACTGGCACCTTAAGGCAGGGTCATTCCACCGAGAAGCTACGCACCACTTCCTAAAGTCATAGCAATACTCCTCAACAGGTCTCTTACCCTGACGTAAGGTCACCAGCTGACTCTCGGCAAAGGCAGTCCTGTCAGTCTCGTCATAAATGAGTCCGAGAGCAGAAAAGAAACGATCAACGGAGGAAAGTTCAGGGGCGTCAGGAGAGAAGGAGAAGGCCCACTCTTGGGGCCCTTCCTGGAGCCGGGACATAATTATACCCACCCGCTGGCTCTCAGAACCTGAGGAATGAGGCTTTAAGCGAAAGTAGAGCCTACAACTCTCCCGAAAGGAGAGAAAAGTCCTCCGGTCCCCTGAGAACTGGTCAGGCAACTTGAGGTGGGGTTCAAGAGGTGAGGTGAGGGGCACTACCATGGTAGCGTCAGGCTGGTTGACCCTCTGAGCCAGGGCCTGGACCTGTAGGGAGAGACCCTGCATTTGCTGGGCCAGGGTATCAAAGGGGTCCATAGTAGTGTCAGGGAGCAGGGTAGACTAGGTATATGGGCTTGTGATTATGTAATGATGGGGGTAGGGAAACGGACAAGTGAGCCCTAATCTACCCGCCACTCTGTCCCTGCCTACTTGCAGCGACTCGCCCTAGGCGACGGGGTACAACTGGGCGGCAGTCCCTATGCTCAGTAAGTGCACGAGACAAACAGACAAGGGAACGCAAAGGGAAAGGGGCAGATGCCCACGGCAACACCGTGAGCAACAAGAGTGGTGAACGAGCCGAGTCAAAACAAGAGTGCACGAGGTACCAAACGCAGAGCAGGAGAGTAGTCAGTAAGCCAGGGTCAGTATGGAGCAGGATCAAATAATTAGAAGCTGTAGCTGGGCCAGGAAACCACACGAGAAGAATCACAAGCAAAGGAGGAGCAGGAAAGGCAGGTGTAAATAGACAGAGGGCGGGAGCTAGCTCCGTCTGGCCAGGCTGCGATAGGTTCTCCCACTCCTAAGCCTGCCATCCTGAGTGGTGGAAGATGGAGTCAGTCTCAGATACATAGACTCAGGTGCAGACTGATTACCTATGGGCGTATACACAGAAGTTGTGCCTGGCAGATCCTTTACAATTACTTTACATTTATCAACATAAAATTTCATCTGATATGTTTTTGCCCATGCTGCCAGCTTATCTGGGTCTTTCTGTAATATTTTAAAATCAAGCTGAGTTTTAAGTATCCTACAAAGTTTTGTATAGTCAGCAAAAACTGACACCTTGCTATCAATCCCATCCACAAGGTCATTAATAAAGAGATTTAAAAGAATTGGGCCTAACACCGTTCCATTTATAACCACTCTTTGTTTTCTGTCCCTTAACCAATTCTTTATCCCCCAATGCCTTTTGTCTGTAGCTTCAGAACAAGACTGTTGTGTGGAACAGTATCAAATTCTTTTGCAAAATCCAAATAAATCACATCAGCCGCATGACCAATATCCAGATTTGCACTTACCCCCTCATAGAAACCGAGCATGTTACTTAGGCACGACCTGTTTTTCATGAATCCATGCTGGTTATCAGTTATTAGACTTTTCTCTGCTATATACTTTTGTAGTTCATCTCTTAGAATACCCTCAAATATTTTTATATTATCTTTATTATCAAAAAGTTTGCATTTCTGCCTTGCTGAACAGTTTGACCCTGAAGATTTTGAGATTTAGATCTATATAAAGCTATGAGAAAACTCAACTTAACCTTTATGGTTAAACATCATACAGAGAGAAAGTAATAAAAGAGGGTGAAATAGACCACAATAGGTCCTTTAGAATTTAGTATTGACTCCCTTACAGATCATTTTCAGCATTATCTTTATCGTGTACGTCGGGAAAGCTCCCGACGTACACAATAATTGTGTCTATAGAGCTCCATTAGCCTAACCTAAGCCAACAGTCTTTTTGGCCTCTGTCAGGCCGGTATACATCAGTTATACCTTTTAATTGAAGGCTGAAAAAGTTGTAATGCCCGCGGTCGCTAACTTCTGGTATTCCCCACTTACCGGCAGCCGATGCTGCAGGACTGAATTTGCCCATTTTTAATAAAATCTTGAGACACCTGTGGGGTCAAAATGCTCTCTACAACCCTATATGAATTACTCAAAGGGTGTAGTTTGCCAAATAGAGTCACTTTTGGGGAGTTACTACTGTACTGGTACCTTAGGAGCTTTGCAAATGTGACAAGGTGCAGAGAAACCAATCCAGCAAAATCTGTTCTCTAAAAGCCAAATAGCGCACCTTCTCTTCTAAGCTCTGCCGTGTGCCCAAACAGCAGTTTATGACCACATATGGGGTGTTTCCCTACTCTGGAGAATGTGCTTTTTCTCCTTTATTTGATCCATCTTAGTGGAAAAAAATTAAATTTTTCATTTTCACTGTCCAGTCCTAATAAAATCTATGGAACACCTGTGGGGTCAAAACACCCCTAGATGAATTCCTTGTGGGGTGTATTTCCTATTTCCAAAATAGGGACTTTTTGAGGTGTTTCTTTTGTTTTGGCACCACAAGACCTCTTCTAACCTGACATGATGCCTAAAATATAATCTAATGAAAAGAAGGCCCTAAAATCCACGAGGTGCTCCTTTGCTCCTGTGGCCTGTGTTTCGGTCCAGTAGCACACTAGGACCACATGCGAGATATTTATAAAAACTGCAGAATCTGGGCAATAAATATTTTAGTTATGTTTCTCTGGTAAAACCTTCTGTGTTACATAAAAAATGGATTAAAATGTGAATTTCTGCAATTTTTTTTAATTATAATTGTACATTTTAGCTCCACGTTGCGTGAATTTCTGTGAAATGCCTAAAGGGTTAAGAAACTTTCTAAATGCTGTTTAAAATACTTTGCGGGGTGCAGTTTTTAAAATGGGGTGATTTATGGGGGTTTCCCAAAATATAGGCACCTCAAAGCTACTTCAGAAATGAACTGGACCCTATAATTATAGGCTTTTGAAATTTTCTTGAAAATGTGAGAAATTGCTGCTTATGTTCTAAGCCTTGTAACGTCCTAGAGAAATAATAGGATGTTCAAAAAATGATGCCAACATAAAGTAGACCTATGGGAAATGTTAACCCGCAAGTATTTTGTGTGGTATTACTATCTGTCTTACAATCAGATACATTCAAATTTAGAAAAATGCACATGTTTGCAATTTTTTAATAATTTTGGTGTTTTTCACAAATAAATATTGAATTTATTGACTACATTTTTTCACTAACATAAAGTACAATATGTCACGAGAAAACAGTCTCAGAAATGTTTGGATAGGTAAAAGCATTCCAAAGTTATTATTACATAAAGTTACACATGTCAGATTTGAAAAAATTGGCTTTGTCTTTAAGGCCAAAACAGGCTCAGTCCTGAAGGGATTAAAGATGAACTGGAAGGCCATGATCTCCCTTCTCCCTTGGATGCTCTAATCCTTTTGGCTACACATATCGACAAGAGGTTCCAAGAGCTCGACCAGGAGGTTCTTCGTGAAAGGAGGTCCTGCAGACTGGCAGTTAAGTTCCAGAGACCCCTGCTACCCTCTCCTGTTGTCGCGCTGGAATAGCCTATGCAGGTTGACAGAGTCAGACTATCTGAACGGGAGCGGCAGAGCAGACGCTCCGCTAACCTATGCTTGTACTGTGGCCACAAGGGTCATTGGATGCCCGTCACTGGACGCCCAGAAGCTGGGAAACTCCAGCACCTAGGGTTGATAGGAGATACTATCCTAGGTGGACTGAAGACTTCTGTGAAATTCTATCCCAAATTATCGATTCTGGTGGCAATCTCCTCCAGTGAAGAATCACACTCTGTTTCCGCTTATCAGGACTCTGGAGCGGCTGCGAACTTCATCCATCAGGCCTTAATAGACCGTCTACCCTTGTCAACGACTCCTCTGGAGAAACCTCTAGCAGTTGCTTCTGTGAATGGTCAACCCCTGCCAGACCCAATCATGTCCATCACAGAGCCCTTGAAGTTGCAAGTGGGTGTTCTACACTCAGAACAAATAGCCTTTTATGTTTTTACAAAAGCTATTAACCCAATCCTACTGATACTACCATGGCTTTGCCAACACGCTCCTGTCCTCGACTGGAATTCCGGAGAGGTCCTCCAGTGGGGATTCTGCCTGGGGATACACAGCTGCCTGACTCAGGTTCGTACTGTCCAGTCCCCAGGACCTCAGTCACTCTCTGGTCTGTCTCCACAGTATGCCTGTTTTGCGGATGTCTTCAGTCCTGCCTCCCCATCATCCTTATGATTTTCCGATTGAATTTCTCCCCGAAGCTTCACCTCCTCGTGGACGGGTTTATCCTCTCTCCTTGCCTGAAACCCAAGCCATGTCGGCATACGTCAAGGAGAACCACGAGAGGACGTTTATCAGGAAATCTACTTCTCTAGCCGGAGCCGGATTCTTCTTCTTGGAAAAGGAAGATGGATCTCTTCGGCCTTGTATCGACTATTGTGGTTTAAACCAAATCACTGTCAAGAGATATCAGTGCTCTTCGACCGCTGATCTCAGAGCTCTTACCGCTGATCTCAGAGCTCTTCGACAGAATACGTGGGGCCAAGATTTTCACAAAGCTGGATCTACCCGGGGCTTAAAAATTGATCCATAATCACAAAGGTGACGAATGGGAAACCGCATTTAACACCCGAGACGGTCACTAGGAATATCTCGTGATGCCCTTTGGATTGTGCAATGCTAAATCTCATGTACTTTGCTGCTATTGTAAATGCTGCGGAATTTCCGCACAGAATTCCATTGTGGAAATTCTGCAGCGTATGCGCTACATGGGAACCCGGCCTTAGAGTAGTCAAACTATGGAATGCCCTACCCCAAGCGGTAGTAATGGCACATACTATCTCAGCATTTAAAAAAGGCTAGATGTTTATTTCATGACGAATGGCATTGAGGGTTATAATTAGTCAAGCTACAGTATGTGTTACGACCAGCATGTTGTGGACCCACTGGGCTACTCCACCAGTTTGGCATAGGGCCACTTCTAAAGGCTTAGTCTAGGTAGCTGCCCCGGTCTACACCGTTTAACCACTATACAGGGATCTGATTTTCGCTTTGGGGGGCTACCTGGTTGCTACCTCTTGTGGTGGTCCCAGCAGAGTAGCTGCTGGCCAAGCAGACTAGAAAAAGGCTCTGGCAGATGGTACACAATATGGAGTTGATGTCCGGCATGCGATCGAAGTAAAAACAAGTGCTTTATTTCATATTATTTCAAAGAAAACAAATCAAATTCCCAAGAAGAGACGCTTAAGCATTTCGAACCAACAGGTTTTTACTCATCTCTTTTCCTGGCTGCTAGTCCCGGGTGTCAGCTGTGTAGCCCGCTCCACACATCACCACCCACACAAGGACATGCCATTAAGTCCGGGTGCGCAAAGGGGTTAAGAGGCGGAGAGTGGTGTGTGCACTTTGGGGACATTGCGGCTGCGAGCAGAGGACAACAGCAGGCGCCGGCGGCCCGGAAGAGAGGCAGGCTGCCGAAAGAAGGAGGTATGAGACCCGGCGGCGACATTACACAATGAGTGGCGTGTTTTTGATTGAGGAAGGTTGAATTTGATGGACCTGTGTCTTATTTCAACTTACTGTATGTAACTATGTAAGTGATCTGTGCAGCCGTGATTTATAGTTTTGGATTCTCTCTCTTGTTGTACCCCCATTTTACGCAGCCTAATATGTTTGTTCACTAACTCACAGACCAGGTATCCTTCTGGTATAGTCATATGTGCATGTTACTGCTTTTTACGATCCTTATCCAATAAGTGAATTGTTAAGTCACAATCCGTTTTTTACTTTATGACCTGCCCATTTATTTAGAACACGCCAATAACCTATGACATTTAAATCACAAATAATGCATAAGACCCCCTTTATCCCACACCAAAATACAGAAACACAGACCCCCTAAAGTAATACGGACTCCTGATCCTCTAATCAAATACAGATCCTAGACCTGAATAAATACATGCCCCCAGACCTCCTAAATAAATACCTCCTAAAACAGGGGTGCACAACCTGTGGCCCAGGGGCCACATGCAGCCTGTGATGCTGTTCTGTGGGGCCCCCAACCATCAGGGCACAGACAGCATGACTGTATGGGTTACATTTAAAGCAAATTAATGGAGCATTCAAGGCAAAACAGTATTATACCTAGATCAGGCCTGAGGGGGCAGTGCATGGTATTCTTTGGTGGTCTTTGAATTCCTGAGTCATGTACCGCCCCTTCAGCTTGTTCACTAGGCATTACGCAGTGCATCAGTTTAACCCACAGTGATTTTTGTAAAGAGGCATTCCTATATGAGACATTTATGGCATATTTCCTGTTTCCACGGCAGGCTCTCCAAAGAGGAGATGAGAAGGACAGGGGGCCGCGGATGCAGGCTTCTCTCTCCATTGTAGTTTATGTAAGTTGGAAATTTCTAGGTTGTTTCTATGTTTTCACGATAGGTGGAGTTCAAATGTGGAACCTTTAACTGTCAAACATTTATGGCATATACAGTGGATATGCCATAAATGTCCCAGATGAGACACCCCTAAGTTTTGTTGCGTCCCTTGGGAGCTGTAAAATCCAACAATGTGGCCCTTGCATCATAAAAGGCTGTGAAATCCTGTCCTAAAATAACAGTCCCCAGACCAGAACCCCTAAAGTAATATAGACCACAGACCAGACTATGCTGATACTCACCTCTCCTCATTTTTGGAGTCCTCTTCACTTCCAGGTGACACAGCAGACAATATCCTATCTCTGGCCCCAGCCTCTGGTCATTGTCTATGGCAGTGCACAGTGGTGTAGAGCATGCAAGAATGATGAGCGATGAGTATATTTAAAAGAGTATGCATTATGGCAGCTTACTTATGGCTGTTCAGCAATCTTATCCAACTAAGAATAGGTGGAGAGGTTGCTACATGTATGCGTGTGGCTCTTTCTTTTGAAGTCTGAGTAAGTCACTTCTTTGGCAGTCTCCATAACTCCTATAGACATTAGTGGAGAGGGCCACGCACATTCACAGTCAGTTCTCCTAGATTTGGCTGCCATAAGGGATCATGTAGTGTATGGGTCCCAGAGGTGGGATGGGGGCCCACACCATCTATCCTGTCACTGATATACCAACATTTATAGATTATATCATACACTCCTGCACTGGGCTGGGCATTATGGCATGTGAAGTTGGCTCTGACAAGAGTTACATTAAAGGGACTATAATTCGACTGAATGAATTTTTTTTTTTTATAAAAATGGTACCGAGATTTTTGTCAGTTTAGATCAATTAGATATACTGAACTTAACATTCTTAAAATAAGCAGAAAGGTAGCATTTTTAGTTTCCTTCATTCATCCATAGTTCTACAATGAGGCGTCCCTGTTGCGTACAGTGCTGTTGTGAAGCAGGGACACAATAATGGGCATGATTAGCATGCTGGCAGGGCTGTATAGCATGCTTCATTAGGTGAATACAAGCTACTCAAAGTTTAAACAGTAAAAGAAGGCCAGTCTCATAGTCAGATCCGATTACTGGTGCATTTAATATGGCCCGGGATGTGAACAGGAAATAGATAACAAGGAAGTCAATTCCATCAACATTAAGCATTAGTAAAGTATAATGTACTCTATTATAGGGTAGAGAATATTCGATCCCACATATCTCTCCATTTGGTTCTTCATTAGTTTGCATTTTATAATTTTAGGTAAAATAGTATTCATGCAGGCCCACTTTATAATCACCATAGTAATCTTCTACATCGGCACTCCAGCTGTCAGCTGTGTAGGGAAATGCAGCACAACCCCGTTTTTCTTTAATCTGCCTGTGCTACAGTTTCCTGCACAGCTGACGGCCAGGAGTGCCGCTGTGCAGGTAAAAACAGTCAATGGGTCGCAATTCTAAACAAGTGCAGCAGCCCCTTCATTCTCATGATCTTGAGGGTACTCAAGTTGCACTATCACCATCAGAAACAGTTTGCATATCCTAGTGATGTGCCATCACTTTATGTGATGGGAATAATGCTTTAACAGCAAGTTTAGGAAGCAAGAAGTTATGTTTTTAATGTAATCACTGTTACTGAATGTTACAGTAGCTGTGCTAAGCCAGTGAAATTAGGTAGTAAGTTTAAAAAAGTGCTAGGAATTGATACACACTGTATATTGTGTATCAGAATTGTGTCTCAGAATGGTCCAGGGTGATTACACAATACAGTTATTAATGGCCTAGAACTTACAATTTAGCCAAAAATGTGAACACATATAAGGACCATTTTGAAAAGGAAATAAATATCATAAGGAATCTTAATAACATACGCTGTATTGCAATAAGTATGTGGACATTGCTCCTACTTTTTGATTTTAGGAGTTTCAGCCACACTCATTGCAAAACAGGTACATATCATCAAGCACACAGCAATGCAATCACCATAGACATTAATACTAGTATGGGTTGTATTGAAGAGACCAGGCTCTTTAAACGTGGGACTGTTATAGGGTGCCACCTTTGCCACAAGTCTGTTTGTTTGTTTAATTTCTGATCTGCTAGATCTACCCCGGTCAATTGTAAGTGCTATGTGGTAGTGTCTAGAAGTAGCAACTGCTCAGATGCCAGGAGAATGCTACCGTAATGTATAGTGCTTACTTTAAAATTTGGTGCAGGAGTCTGTGGCTGTTTTTCAGGGATTGGCCTCTTATATCCAGTGAGGGTTTACGTTAATATTACAGCATTCAAAGACATTTTAGACAATTGTATGCTTCCAACTTTGTGGTAACAGTTTGGGAAAACCCTTTCCTGTTCTAGCATGACTGTACCCCAGTGCACAAAGCAAGGTCCATTAAGACATGGTTTGACGAGTTTCGTGAGGAGGAACTCAAGTGGCCTGCACAGAGCCCTGACCTCAAGCCTATTGGGATGTATTGGATCACCGTTTTCTAGCCAGACCTTCTCGTCTAACATCAGTACCTGACCTCACAAATGCTCTTTTGGTCTAATGGACAAAATTTCCCACACACATCATGTGGAAAGCCTTCCCTGAAGAGTAGTGGCTGTTATAGCTGCAAAAGGGGGCCCAACTCCATATTAACAACTATAGTTTTGGAATGGGATATCCATCAGGCTCATATAGGTGTGATGGTCAAGTTCCCTCATATTTTAGGCCAAATAGTGTATTTATATAACCGGAACACTAATTTGAACACATTGGCAACATTTAAAGTAAATTGTAAACCAGTGATAATTCCGACCATAACAACAAGGTCAAGTCAACAAGTTTTAACTGGGATATTTTTATAGTGCCTATAAAATATAGCACTAGAAATAGTAATAGCAGTACTTCCAATAGAAGGATAGCATAGTGTGAGTAGAAGTACCACTGGCCTCTCCCCTAAATTCAAATCTGTTATCAATGAAGAACACATGGACTGGGTGCCACTGTCCTCTCCTCTTTTTTTTTCAGAATATCCATGAGTCTATGGACATCTCCTTTCATATTACACCAGTTTATCATATCCTGGACAGTTTATTTTTAACTAATTGTCGGTGACTTCCAGGAACATGCAATTTCCATTTTATTAATTAATTCCTAGGAAAAAATGTCTGATATTGGTTCATTTAACAGCTCTTTTTGCAGGGATCTCCTGAGGTTGAACATTTATTTATACGTACATATTAGTGACATATTTGTATAAAAATGTTTCCAAAAAGATAATTCATGTAAAAAGATTGCATAACAGGCACAGTCTCAATATCACATGATAACCACAAGACTACATGTGTTGCCACATCACGAGAAGCACATGTGATATAGTTTATGAAGGAGTAGCCAATAATGATAGGAAAGTTCACATTACTATGAGATCAATAATGAGACAAATTACCATAACTGTTGTCAGATTTTATTACTAAGCTGATCATTTACAGTGCTTCTGACAATTGCACCTTCAGTATCAAATAAAATCAGATTTTACAATTATTCATTTGACAGACGAAAACAAACAAAAAATATCCTATTTACTGTTTTATCACCAGTTTGATATTTATGATATGTTGATTTTAAAGAAGCACTCCCGCAAAAAATTTTTATTCTCTGGCCTGTTGGAAGGGCACATTATGTAAATTATGATGAAGGTAATATTCTTACCGGTGGCTGTATTTATGAGTTATCCACTCCCTTCTGATCCTCATATGTCATGTGACCAGGAAGTCCGTTTCTCCATTCATTCCTATAAGACTCACATAGAGGCTGTGATAGTAATAAATAGAGAAACTGACTTCCTGTCCACACATGAGACGCGGTGTCCGTTGGAGAGTCCTATTGCTGGTCACATGACAAAGCTGAGGATCAGAAGGGGGTGGATAACTCTCCATTACAGCCACCGGTAAGAAGATTACCTTCACCACAAGTTACATAATGTGCCTCTCTAATGAGCCAGAGAATAAAAAAAATGGTGGGAGTGCTTCTTTAACTGTATAGAATACACACATTTTACGGAAAAACTGTACATTATACTATTGTAAGTGTACAATGATGTTATAGATACCTTCACATACCAGGAGTAATATACTTACAGAAGAACTTTAGCAAAAATATATGTACCTTCTTTCTGCCACCATAACTTGCAGTGTGGTGATCTGTATGTGTCACTTATATATTTGATATTGTGCTTAGCAAATCGCAGGGCCAGAAAATAATTTATTAGGGTGCTTGTAAGACTCTTTTTTTTAAGAGATTGATCTTAATATCCATAGTCCTTGATATACATCATACTGTATATATCTAAATAGTCAGTTCTTTATTTAGAGCTGCATTATCATTTGAATGTCAGCGGGATGAAAATAAGGATTCTGAGGATAAATGGTCTCTGTGATATCCATATTAACTGTTGTAAAACTAAACTGCATCAAGGCAAAATATGCAGTATAATATAGTAACAAACACGTACTATCACCTCTTTAATATTGTCAATTGCTTAAACTCTGTGTTGTCCCATTCCTCTGTTGTTTCTCTTAAAAATGTATGAATAGATGAACAAATAAGTGTTATTAATCTGACCGTGTGACAGACCCTATTGACAAGGAGAATAGGAACGCCCATTTGTCATTTTAGGCACATATTTCAAGGTGGAATAACAGGAAGGCAGAATTCTTAAAATGCCCATATACATTAGATGAAAGCTGGCCGAACCTGCCATTTTCCACAGGAACTGGTTGACTATCTGATGTGTATGGCGTCATCCAGACACTCCCCTGACAGCAGATGTGTGGAAAAGAAGGATCAGGCATCTTGGATTTCAAAATGCCTGATCCTTTGTTCCCACGGGGAAATAAGCCGCTGCCGTAATCTGTGTCTGGCAGTGGCTCATTCCCATCTTTCCATTGAAAACACATGCCGAGCCAAGCGTGCATGTCGGGAGCAATAGCTGTCGGCCAAATGACAACAGCTATTGTAAGTGTATGGGCAGCTCAAAAAAAGATGCTTTGAATAGTTATTTTATGGGGAATGCAAGTATGCACTAACAGAGGCATGTCAGGAGAGCTGCTAGGTCCTTTTTTAATTTCAACTCTTCCTGTAAATGTTTGTATTTTTTAAAATTGCACTGACGTCATCGCGCCTGTCTGCGCTGAGCCACAGACTGCACAGACTGGAGGAGCAGGGGGATCTCCTCCACTCTTCATGGGAACCAGGATATGTTTGTAATTTGTTTTATTATTTTTTTTTATCAGGCACTATGGGGGCATTATACTAGGTATGGGGAACAGCTATGGGGGCAACATACTTTATGGGGGCAGCTATAGGGGCATTCCCCTTTGTGGGGGCAACCATGGGGGCATTATACTGTGTGGGGAGGCACTATAGTTGCATTATACTGTGTGGGGATGTGTGGGGCTGCTATGAGGACATTATTCTGTTTGGAGACCACTAATGGGTCAATATACTGTGCAGAGACCACAATGAGGGCTTGACACTGTCTAAGGGCAGCTATGGGGGTATTATACTGTGTGGGGGCTACTATGGGGACATTATACTTTGTGGGGGCACTATGGGGGCATTATACTGTGTGTGGGTCACTATGGGGACATTGTACTTTGTGGAGGACACTTCAGGTGCATTATTCTGTGTGGTGGGCACTATGGGGGCATTATACTGTGTGGGGAGGCACTATAATGGGAATGACCTAAATAATCTAGCAGTTATGGAAACAGCGTAGATTTCTATGCTACGCTGTTTCCGTAACACAATTGTTCACTTTTTATGGAAGTTTACAGAAACAGAGTAGCACAGCAAAGTACGCTGTTTACATAAACTGACCCTGCTGGATGCGCCTTTGGTGTTGTAAACATGCATTGGGGGATCCCACTGGGTTGGGGCCCACTCAGATGTTTCGCCCCCTTTTTGCTGGACTTCAAGCAACGCCTCTGGGGGCAGAGGAAACTTTTGGGCCCCTCAGGCTCCAGGCTCATGTGTCACTGCAACCTCTGCAACCCCTATAATTATGCTGCTATGGGCATAGTGATATAGATATGCTGCATACAGCTAATCTATAGCAACTACTGTTCTTTCAGCTGAATAGCAGAGCTGAGGTTTACCAAGTCTACTGGCCTCTAGGTCCCTATTCGAACTTCAGAATATAATTCAGTAATGGCAAAAGGAGTGAAAACATTTCAGAAACTGAAGGTTGCCTAAGTACCTAGCACAGTACCCACTGAGTCAACCACTGATTGTTGGCATTCTTCTCAGCTGTTACATTTCAACATAATACTTGAATAAAAATGACAGTCGGCCTTGTAAATAAATCATGATAAGATATAGACACCCTCTGTATCATAAGTAGTATTGTTCATATTATTATAACACTACACATAAGAAGAAGACACAAGTATGTTTAGTATGTCATTGTCACTGTAGTAGTGTCCTTGGTATGTAGGTGGGAAAAATGTTGAACTAATTCCATCTATACAAGTATTATGTAAAAACGACATACCTACCCCGTATTTTAGCAGTAACCATTAATTTTAATGAGGTGTAGACAGGTAAACATTTGTAGCAGGTTAAAACATCACAGTTTCAATATTTCAGCCAAGTAGGAATATTTTGCTTGCATATTTGAAGGAAAATTAGAGTTTTAACAGACCACTTGTGATTTTATTGTGAATGTCTTTGGTCATTGGCACATAAGACTTTAGAGAATCATCTAAGAAGTAAAGTGGATCTGATATTATCGACGGGTCGAATCCTTGTTCCACAAGACGGAATTTCTGTTGTTTGAAAGTCCCAGTGAGTTCCATATTTTCCTACAAAAAAATAGAACACATACAACAATTAGGCTATTGAATGCTGGGTATCCAATCTTGGATGTCTTGGTATTGGTAAATCGGGTAATTGCAGAAGGAGCAGAAGTTCAGACAGCCTGCCGAGGTCATCTGTCCAGTCTAATTTATACAAGCCCTGGATTTAATCTGTATCTATTCCATACTGAAGGTTTTGGCTAAAAGTTAATCCAATAAAGTTCTCTCTTTAACGGTGATTACACTGCACATATCAGCACCTTTAAGGTCACAGGAGGCTTTGACTAAATCATATATAATCTTGAAAGTTCATGATATGGTTCAGCAGGTTAATGTGTATTAACTTTTTTTTACTCTATGCACGATGATTCGTGTTCCATCTATGACACTGGAAGTCTAAGGATAGCACATATAATAAAGTAACGGTAACGTTAGGTTTAGGCCGCCAGCACACTTCATTGAGTTTCTTCAGTGTGCTATCCGTTTTTTTTAACGGATAGCACACTGACCCAATAATTTCTATGTGGCCATGCACACTTCCGTTATTTTCACGGATCAGTGGTGTCCATTCCAAAAATTATAGAACAGGTCCTATTCCTGTCCGTTTTTGCGGATCAGTCTCGACCATTCTATTCATTGGTCCATTAAAACTGCGGACTGCACACGGAAGCCATCCGTGTGCGGTCCGTGTTTTGCGAATCAGTGATTTGCGGCCGTATAAAGGGCCACGGATGTGTTCTTGAGACCCTACACTGACCTTCTTGTATACGAATTCTCCCAACATATATGTCTGTCGTGCCTGTAGACTTCTAATAGACAGACATATGCCAAAAGGGTGTCCTTTTGGCATATGATTGGTCAGTATATCTTTGATTGGGTTAAACGGACCCAATATGTGCATGCACCCTTTTTCAAGAAGATGTAGAACAGATGTTTAGATTGATCTGATGCTTAAAGCATTGGTCAGGTTAGTGATGTCCAGATAGCCAATTCTAGAAAGAGGTTGGCCTTAAGGGTGTGTGACTCTTAGGGCTAGTTCACACGGAGGATTTTGCTTAACGGGTCCCGCCGCAAAATCTGCCGTGGAACTATTCCTGCCGACGACAGAATGATTTCTCCCTCTCATTGACATCAAAGGGAGGTACGGGTGGAATACACCCAAAGATTGAGCAGGATGCTTCCTTTTCCTGCTAGCGGAAAAAGTCAGCAGCTGGAAAAAGAAGCGTCCGACTCCCATTGAAATGAATAGGAGGCGGATTCCGCCTGCAAAATTCCTTTGTGTGAACGTACCCTTACCGCCACGCATAGCGCATTGGCTGGCCCTGATGAAAGAGGCAACATAGATGGCCTAGCAGCCAAGGCTTCTGGCCATGACTAATCTTAATTTAAATTTTATAATTTACTTCATGTATGGAGTTATTTGATCACTGTATGTTGGTATAATTTGAGCACTGTATGATTTTGTTTTTTAATCAGGCAATTGTATTTGTCCAACGTATAGCACTGTTTGGGCACCATACTGTAAGGAGCTTATCATTAGTCCCTGAATGGTATGGTTATTTGTACACTGTATGACCGTACAGCATATGGGGGCGAACAGATGGTACAGCACAGGGCATCTTACGTCCATCTGTATAGGTTGGCTGTTATACTGTGATGATCTATGGAATGTGGCCACTTGGGTGCTGACACCTCTCCACACAGGGTCTGAAACTCCTCAGTATCAAGGTTTGGGGCAGACTAACCTCTGAAGAACCCTTTTTATGTGATATAATTATTGTAATGTACTGTCAATTAAAAGTAGTAAATACAGAAGAGTTCTAGCACCTTATAAAATCCAGATGATAAAGGTTTTGTAAAATCGGTAGTTGGTGACACCATTTATAAGTGTTATTTACATACATGACACTGGAGTTTGTCATTTGATATGAATCTGATGAGAAATAACATATATACATTGTTTCTATACAGGATCTATAGCACTGCCTCTATAAGTATATATTGTGCTGTATAATTTATAAATACAATTTCTTAAAAGGGGTTTCCCACAACAGATTAGTATGGCGTATGTTAAATGTGGGAAATTATATATTGGATTGTTTTGACTCCCTTAGAAATTATGTTGCCGATTCTATACTTTTTCGCTCATTTTTCCATTTGTCATTGCCCCTGTGACTTTAGGACATCTTTTTCTGGGCCTATCAAGAGAACAATAGAGCTGTCATCTCTGTGATTCTAATCCTCTACCTACTATTCTAATGAGATTATCTTGTAGCATGTTGCAAATTGACAATAGCCTGCCCTACTATTTAGAAGCTTTAAACCTATGTGGTCACTGCTAGAGAAGGATAATGTTTTTAATTAATTTTTGAAGTGCATAGTACTGGCAAAAAAACCAAAACAGTTTTCTATGAATAGGGAAAGTTTGTGTCAGGCTCTGTTCACACTAGGGTCATGACTTCCTTTATTAATGTAGCCACGACAGTTATGACAGACCTGTTTTTGAATGGATCCCAAAGAGCGCTGGAGGACTTCATTGACTTATAATCGGTTGGGTCACGTTTTTATCACGGATCCAGTAATTTTGACGGCAAAAATTTAGGCTGAGTGCATTATTCTTGCTGTTAAAGATACCAGGACCTCTATTGGTAAGCAAGTAACACCAGTGTGAGCATAGCCTTAAAAATCTGCTACCAGGTGATTACAATTAAAACAAACATTATATATATTCATATATATATTAACCTTCTATGAAAAAAATCTTAGAGAAATGTAGACTGTAAATCAGTTAAAACACAAGAAAATCAAGTTACTTTTCTTGCGTTAAACCAAATTACAGGAATTATCAGGATTTTTTTTAATATATGATATATTTAAAGCAACAGTACCTGAAGTCTTAAGAATCGTGGATACGCATATCCAGGTAGATAGCTCACAATATGCTCATAGATGCTGTTTAAATGTAATGACTGACCAGGCTTCAGAATAATTGATGCCATTCCAACTTTTCCCTCATTGTCTACAAGAAAACAAGAAGCATATACATAACTCAGAATTTACTCAAAGTTTATGTACAGTGAAATCTATATAGTGCATAACAAGCGAGAGAACAATGAATCCTTGTCCAACAAGACTCGCCACTACACTTTCATACAGTATTTTTAGCCAGTCCTGGCTTTTGTCCTGATTCTATAGGATGCTTATCATGGACATATAGATAATGTAACTAATATGCAACACAACCTTTTTCCATTTCTGCCGAAAATCTGTTTGTGGATTGCAAAAAGTGCCAAAAGAGGTTTTAATGTTGCTGCAAATATTAATATTTATTCATATTTATAGTACTGCAATGCATAATGGTGTAAAAACTTTATATCCAAAATAGAGACAGATCCTGGGTTCTCTCTCTATTTTGCAGATAGCACACAGATCCAATAACAATATAGCATACTTTAGAAAACAACAGTCTAATAACTCCTGCGCCATATGCAACATACTTTAGAAGTGTCCGTGGGGCATTTCATTAGAAGGACAGTGATTGATGTCTTTGCAGGGGACAGTGGAAGATACAAGAGGCACTTCTTCAGCAGGGAAGTGTCCTGTGATTTCAGCAGCAACCCCTCCTATCTAGACTTTTCTAAGGTACGCTTTATTATTGCTGGCGCATATGAGTATGTTAAAAAATGTCTCTCGAGCCCCTATATACTATAGCATTGATAGCAGCTTAAGGGGGTCACGACTGTAGACAGTTTCCCTTTAATATATATACTGTAGCTTCAGGGAAATAAGGGAAAGGCTGACATAATTGAAGGCCTTCAATTCGATAAGCGTTTAAAGGAGCACTCCCACTAATTTATTTATTCTCTGGCCCATTAGAGAGGCACATTATGTAAATTGTAGTGAAGGTAATCTTCTTACCGGTGGCTGTATTTGTGAGTTATCAACTCCCTTCTGATCCTCAGCTGTTTACTTAGTCCTAAAAATAGTCTGTCTCAAATGAGAAGGGAACAGCATATGTGTAATGGCAGGGGGTAGGGAGACGGACAAGTGAGCCCTAATCTACCCGCCACTCTGTCCCTGCCTACTTGCAACGACCCGCCCTAGGCGACGGGGTACAACTGGGCGGCGGTCCCTGCGCTCAGTAAGTGCACGACAAACACGACAAACATACAAGGAACACAAGCAAGGAAAAGGGGCCGTTGCCCACGGCAACACCGTGAGCAACCAGAGTGGTGAACGAGCCGAGTCAAGCCAGGAGTGTGCGAGGTACCAAACGAAAAGCAGAAGAGTAGTCGGTAAGCCAGGGTCTGTATGGAGCAGGATCAAAAATAGCAGGAGCTGTAGCTGGGCCAGGAAACCACAAGGAGGGAAACACAAGCAATAACAAGCACCGAGGGACAGGAAGTGCAGGCTTAAATAGACCGAGGGCGGGAGCTAGCTGAGTCTGGCCAGGTTACGATAGGCTCTCCCACTCCTAAGCCTGCCAGCCTGAATGGTGGAAGCAGGAGTCAGTCTCAGGGATGTATTCTCAGGTGCTGACTGATTAGTTCTGGGAGTTAACCCCGCTGTGCCTGGCAGATCCTTTACAGTACCCCCCCTTTTATGAGGGGCCACCGGACCCTTTCTAAGTGGACCTGGCTTACTGGGGAAACGCAGGTGGAACCTCCTGACCAATACCCCAGCGTGAACATCCCGGGCGGGTACCCAAGTCCTCTCCTCGGGCCCGTATCCTCTCCAATGGACCAGGTACTGGAGGGAGCCTTGGACCATCTTGCTGTCCACAATCCTGGCCACCTCGAATTCCACCCCCTCCGGGGTGAGGATAGGAACAGGAGGTCTCCTCGAGGGAGCCAAGGACGGGGAGCAGCGTTTGAGGAGGGAGGCATGAAACACGTTGTGTATCCGAAAAGACGGGGGTAACTCCAGCCGGAAGGAGACAGGATTGAGGACCTCAATGACCTTATACGGCCCAATAAACCGGGGAGCAAACTTCTTGGACGGAACCTTGAGACGCAAGTTCCTAGACGACAACCACACCAGATCCCCGACCATAAACAGGGGGTTAGCAGAACTTTTTTTTATTAGCCTGAGTTTTTTGTACGCTCTGGGACACCTCTAGGTTTTTCTGAACCTGGGCCCAGACTGTGCACAGTTCCCGATGAACGACCTCTACCTCAGGATTGTTGGAACTACCAGGTGAAACGGAGGAGAACCGTGGATTAAACCCAAAATTACAAAAAAAAGGAGAGACCCCTGACGAGTTACTGACCCGGTTATTAAGGGAAAATTCGGCGAGGGGAATGAAAGAGACCCAATCAAATTGACAGTCAGAGACAAAACACCTTAAGTATTGTTCTAGAGATTGATTCGTCCTCTCCGTTTGGCCATTGGTTTCAGGATGGAAGGCAGAGGAGAAGGACAGATCAATCCCCAACTTCATACAGAAGGCTCTCCAAAACAATGAAACAAATTGTACCCCTCTGTCCGAAACAATATTGACAGGGACCCCATGGAGACGCAGGATGTGTTTGACAAACAAGGTAGCCAACGTTTTGGCGTTGGGTAGTTTCTTGAGGGGCACAAAGTGGCACATCTTACTGAAGCGGTCCACCACCACCCACACCACCGACTTGCCTTGGGATGGAGGCAAATCGGTGATAAAATCCATGGAGATATGTGTCCAAGGTCTCTGGGGAATGGGCAACGAACGCAGTAAGCCCGCTGGTCGGGACCTGGGAGTCTTGGACCTAGCACAAACCTCACAAGCGGCGACGTAGGCCTTAACGTCTTTAGGCAACCCAGGCCACCAATAATTTCTGGTAATGAGGTGTTTGGTACCCAGGATGCCTGGATGGCCAGATAGTGCGGAGTCATGATTTTCCCTAAGGACCCTTAGCCGGAATTGCAGGGGAACAAACAGCTTGTTCTCAGGAAGGTTCCCGGGAGCTGCACCTTGATCAGCAGCAATTTCAGAGACTAAATCAGAATCGATCGAGGAAATGATTATACCTGGAGGCAAAATACAAGCAGGATCTTCCTCCGAAGGAGGGCTGGCCATGAAGCTACGCGACAGTGCATCAGCCTTAATATTTTTAGACCCAGCCCTATAGGTAACCAAAAAATTGAATCTGGTAAAAAATAACGCCCATCGAGCTTGTCTCGGGTTTAGCCTCCGGGCAGATTCTAGGAAAAGGGGCCGTTGCCCACGGCAACACCGTGAGCAACCAGAGTGGTGAACGAGCCGAGTCAAGCCAGGAGTGTGCGAGGTACCAAACGAAAAGCAGAAGAGTAGTCGGTAAGCCAGGGTCTGTATGGAGCAGGATCAAAAATAGCAGGAGCTGTAGCTGGGCCAGGAAACCACAAGGAGGGAAACACAAGCAATAACAAGCACCGAGGGACAGGAAGTGCAGGCTTAAATAGACCGAGGGCGGGAGCTAGCTGAGTCTGGCCAGGTTACGATAGGCTCTCCCACTCCTAAGCCTGCCAGCCTGAATGGTGGAAGCAGGAGTCAGTCTCAGGGATGTATTCTCAGGTGCTGACTGATTAGTTCTGGGAGTTAACCCCGCTGTGCCTGGCAGATCCTTTACAATATGGGTCCTAAGTAGACATGATATAAACCAAAAATCGAACAAAAGGAGCATATAGACTAGAATATTTATATATTGTATCAAAAAGATGTTTATTTATTAATTTAAGCAACAACAAAGATAAAAACACAAATATATAATGTATTACAAAAATAAAAAAATTATATCAAACACCAAATATACAACGCCACATTGGTTTCCATGGAGTGAGATATGATGTTATTTTGCTACATTAGGTAAAAGCAGCATGGCAAGGAATATACGTTGCGGATATACATCTATAAATAAAGGTCAGTACATATCACAATAGAGTGAAATAAAGTGCAGTGCAGTAACTGCCGTGTATGCCGCCATCGACGCGCGTTTCTAGTTAGTTCTTCTCAGGAGGCGTGTTCATGAGGTGATCAAGGATGTCTTAAATATATGACTGGAGCCAATGGAAGTCAACATATCTGTTTGACAGGTTATGTGAACCAATGAATACATAGGGAGTACAGCTTGTGTATAAATAGCTTGTCGAGAGAAGATCGTGATGACATTGCAGCACATCCTGCGGAAGTGGGGCTAAGAAATGCAAAGCAGAGCACAATAGGAATCCTCACTGTGCAAGTCCCGTCGGCCATCTTGGAGGTGGCATGCAGAGCTGTTTCTCCTAAAATGACATATTTATATCCAAACTTACACATAATAATCATATTTAGAGATATTTAAGACATCCTTGATCACCTCATGAACACGCCTCCTGAAAAGAACTAACTAGAAACGCGCGTCGAGGCGGCATACACGCCAGTTACTGCACTGTACTTTATTTCATGTGAGTAAGAGTCTAATCTTTTCTTTTCCTGGCAAGGTTTCAGTACTATATGCATGCATATTTGATGTCAGAGGCTTTACAAGGTGATGATTCAATACACCTCTATTGTGATATGCACTGACCTTTATTTATAGATGTATAACGTATATTCCTTGCCATGCTGCTTTTACCTAATGTAGCAAAATAATATATCTCACTCCATGGAAACCATGACGTTGAATATTTGGTCTTTGATATAATTTTTTTATTTTTGTAATACATTATATATTTGTGTTTTTATCTTTGTTGTTGCTTAAATTAATAAATAAACATCTTTTTGATACAATATATATATTCTAGTCTATATGCTCCTTTTGTTCGATTTTGGTTTATATGATCCTCAGCTGTGTCATGTGACCAGCAATAAGACTCTCTTACTGACAAGGCGTCTCATGTGTGAACAGGAAGTCCGTTTCTCCATTCATTCCCATAAGATTCACATCGAGGCTGTGATAGTAATGAATAGAGAAACTGACTTCCTGTCCACACATGAGACGCGGTGTCCGTTGGAGAGTCCTATTGCTGGTCATTTGACAAAGCTGAGGATCAGAAGGGAGTGGATAACTGACAAATACAAATAATGTGCCTTTCCAATGGGCCAGAGAATAAAAGATTTTGTGGGAGTGCTCCTTTAACTAAATTTCAGGAAGGACATAGTTTTCAAAAGATAAAATAAATATAAATAAATATAGCTGTAAATACACTCAGAGGGAAAGCTGTCTGTCGATCTGAGTTGTTGGGCGGAATTGACTCACAAGCTTTCTCTATGACTCCTGGCAGCATTTAAACAGCGTTTTATATGAAAATAATGAACCAAATCATAGAAAATATTGTATCCCTGAGCTCAATATCTGCCCCCTCTATCCTATACTATCATCAGATAATGTAGCACAGGAGCCGGAAATATTATTACCTGGTACCCCCACTCCATAGACATTGGCTTCTTGTATGAAGTCAAGCATTCCAATTATATCAGAGACTTCAGTAGTAGCAACATTTTCTCCTTTCCACCTAGAAAGAAGAGCCATAGTTTTAGTAAAAAATGTACCTACCATATTTGCACAAGGTAAACAGTAAATTATACAGTACAACACAACCTAATGCCATATAACTGTATATATATATAGATATCAAAAAAAGATCAAAAAAATAGGCAGCACACCATAGAAATCAGTGAAAAAGAGGGTACTTTATTCGTACCCAAGTGCGACGTTTCAGCTCTATCCACTAGAGCCTTTCTCAAGCCTTTCGTTTTTCTGTATATATATATATATATATATATATATATATATATATATATATATATATATATATATATATATATATATATATATATAAAATGATGTTTTTATGGTTTTGTTATGAAGGGTAAATCTACTCTAAAGGAACATGCATGTCTGCTACGGTCCAGTCTACCAGACATATCTGTATGATAGTAATAAGGTTTATGAAAATATAAATAATTCATTACCCATCTGTAATAATGAGTACATTTAAAGGGTCCATCCAACTTTAAACATCATTTTTCAGTTTACATAACAATACAATGTATATAAAATTTCAGCAACATTCTAAATATGTAGTAAATGTATTTAATGCTTACCACTATCTAAAACTCCTTTCTAGCTTTATCCCTGTGTCTTTTGAATGTCAGGAGTGCACGGTTTCCTTCCTGGCTTCAAAGATCGGCAAATACCATGTCGAAAAAAAAGTGATTGATCCAGCACCTCCTTGTAGAAAACTTTTACAAACCTTAGTGATCTTACTACAAGGAGGTCCTGGATTTATCCATTTTTTTTAACGCAACATTCGAAATACATTGCATTACTTATCTTGCAGCTGTTTGTTGTTGGAAACAATATCCAAGCTATTTGGACAACGAGTCATTGCACAGGAGTCTAACAGTGATGTAGCGGAGGACCAGCACAGCGGTGGCGAGGGAATGATGAAGAATTCTAAGTATGTTGAGCAGTTTATTATTGTATAATTTGGGCTATTTTATTATTTATTTTTATCGCTGAAAAACCCTTTTAGCAGTCTAACTGAATGCTTATGCATTATGCTTATTATTCAGTGGTTCCTTTGATTTTTTTTTATAAATTATTTTATTTTCCATTTTCAATAACACGCAAAAGATAATAAAGTGCATACATGAGAAGCACAAACATCGGCACGCAGGCCAATATATGCAGCAACAGTAGATGCGAAAAAACAGTATTGAGCAACTGAAAACTTCACCAGGAAAACCATCCTGTGCACCCTGAAACCAGCAGACATGCACAGCTACCAGTAAGAAGAACAGGGCAAAAAGAAGATAGAAAGAAGCAGAAAGACAAAGGAAAGCGGAGGGAAAAAAAGATAAGATAGGGAATATACATAAAGCACCAGACCAGAGGAATTAAAGTCAAGAGGCAACAATGGTCCGAAATTCCACAGAAAATGTAAATCTAATCCAATGATGCCAGGTTTTGAGAAATTTAGCATGGGTCCCGCTCATGAATGCAGTGAGATCCTCCATTCTCATAATCTCCAGAATCTTGCCGAACCACATACCAATCGACGGAGGACAAGATTGTCTCCACAGCGCAGGAATGCATGCTCTAGCTGCATTCACCAGATGACGAACCACTGAGCGCCGGTACGTATTCAATGGAATATCACACAGATGGAGCAGGAAGAAGGCCAGAAAACATGAAAGGGGGAATTCCGTAAATTTGGAGGAGATGCGCCACACTTCCAACCAGAAGTCTGTCAACTTCGGGCAATCCCAGAAGATGTGTAAAATTGTGCCCACATGCTCTCCACATCTCCAACACAACAGGGAGATGGCAGGTATTAATGCGTGCAATCTGGAAGGCACTCTATACCAGCGCGACAAGATCTTAAATCCTGCCTCCTGGAATCTGCTAGCCATGGAGGATTTATGTGTAATTGTAAACAAACTGTCCTTATGTTCTGCAGTAAACGTGAGACCCAAGTCCCTCTCCCAACTAACCAAGTAGGAGGGTGTGGAGAGATTGGAAGGAGAAATCAGAAGAGCATAAAGTCGAGACAGCGAATGATGTTCTGTGCCCGTGCCAAGAAGCTCAAAAGGGGAACTATCCCGAGAGTAAGCCGATCGGTTAGGTAAGGACGTGAGGAAATGTCTCAGCTGAGTAACCTGCCAAAAGGTAAAGGAGTGAGGGTCTGTTAGAGACGCTAATTGTTGGCTAGACATCCAGTTCCCGTCCTGAATGAAATGAGCCGCATGTCTCCTACCTGCCCGCAACCAGTGCTGGAATGGACCCCGTTCCTGTCGAAGAGGGAATGCAGGATTACCCAGAATAGGAAACAATGGGGAGGGGAACGGTGAGATTTCTTTCCGAGGAAAGAGCCGGGACACAACCGCCAAGGTGGGCCCAATAGTCAGGTGTGTCCGTGCCGATAAGGGAATGTGTTTGCCTAACCAAGGTAGTATCTGCAGAGGGACAGCAAGGAAGGTCTGTTCCATAGACACCCACTATTTAACCCCAGCATGTCTACACCAGTCCAGAATTTGCGATAAATGTGAGGCCTGATGGTATGACACAAAATCCGGTAGGCAAACACTGCCCTCACATTTAGCACGTAAAAGCATAGAGCGGGCAATAAGAGCTGGTTTCCCCACCCATATTAAACTATGTAGTATAGACAACAGGGTTTGGAAGAAAGGGCGAGGAATGTGGATGGGCAGAGCTTGGAAGAGATACAAAATCCTGTAAAGGATCTGCCAGGCACAGCTTCTATGTCAACGCCCATAGGTAATCAGTCTGCACCTGCTTCTATGTCTGTGAGACTGACTCCATCTTCCACCACTCAGGATGGCAGGCTTAGGAGTGGGAGAGCCTATCACAGCCTGGCCAGACGGAGCTAGCTCCCGCCCTCTGTCTATTTATACCTGCCTTTCCTGTTCCTCCTTGCTTGTGATTCGTCTCTGTTGGTTTCCTGGCCCTGCTGCAGCTTCTTGAACTATTTGTCCCTGCTTCATATCGACCCTGGCTTACTGACTACTCTCCTGCTCTGCGTTTGGTACCTCGTACACTCCTGGTTTGACTCGGCTTGTTCACTACTCTCCTGCTCTGCGTTTGGTACCTCATACACTCCTGGTTTGACTCGGCTCGTTCACCACTCTTGTTGCTCACGGTGTTGCCGTGGGCAACTGCCCCATTTCCCTCAACTTCTGTGTACCCTTGTCTGTTTGTCTGTCGTGCACTTATTGAGCGTAGGGACTGTCGCCCAGTTGTACCCTGTCGCCTAGGGCGGGTCATTGCAAGTAGGCAGGTACACGGTGTGGCGGGTAGATTAGGGCTCACTTGTCTGTTTCCCTACCCCCATCATTACAAATCCACTGTAAAATGTTCATTTTAAATATTGCGCACCGACCAAACCAGGTAAAGGTGCCCGTCGTCCAGGAGCCCAACAGTGGTTCCTTTGGTTGTTATTCCATAACACCAATTGAGCACAAAGATTCTTCATGTAGCAACAGCTACGATAACTTATGTAAGAAAGAAGTCTTTTGGATGTATAAATCAGAGACATTAAAACCCAATGGTCTAAACGAAATTTCTGAGACCATCATCTAAGAGTTCATGTTATACGTTTTTTTCAACCCCTCTAATAAACAGACCTCCAATCCTAACCATCTAGAACCAATATTGCACGCGGACATCTATCAGTTTAGTTACATACACCGTTATTGCACACTTCTGGTGTTTAGATACACAGAGAACATTATAAATTTTACGTTATTATCATTGTCACCCCGCCCCCCCTATGCCCTATATATTAGCTTTTTCGATCAGCCATCATAGGTCAGATTACTTTCACATCTTGCCATCCTTTCCTAATTACTTATATTATCTGGTTTTCTATCTCCACCTTAAATAAATCATCCTCCAGAAGGTGCTATTTTATCAAACAGAAATCCGTCCGCATATATCCAGGGCGCTTCCCCCACAGCGCATCTGTTTAGCTCCATTAAAGCTCTTCTACTTCGAGTCCCATCTCTGTGACGATATGGGACGCCAAATCCTGTTCTCTGTACTATCTCAGACAGCATCCCAGCAACTAGAGACACTCGGGTACACAGTCTGAACAATTCAGCAGAGCGAAATAGTTGGACATCCAATACAGGATGCTAGTTTACGCTATAATAAGAAACACCCAGCTTTCCAAGGAACGGAAATTGCAGGTTCCCTGGCGATCCCCGACTTCATTACTGCTAGTAATTTTACCATTTTTTTTTTATACACCTGAATTGTATACAAGGTTAGGAACATTGCTACAGTTGCTTTCATCATGATTTTTATTTTATTTTATCTAGACAACATATGTGGGTGGATAATTCTATCATATGTATGACAAGTCAGACTGACCCAATATGTCCTTTTAACCCATGACTCCCCAGCCCGTTTTTTTGTTGTTGTTTTTTTAAACTGTGCTACAGTTGCAACTCCTGATGTGTGTTTTGACCAGCCTGAGGATGAAATCGGTATGATTTCGAAATGCGTAGCTGTTTACTGTTTGAAGAATTTTTAATTAAACACATATTTATCTATGTTTGGATCTACATTGTTTACTCCGGAGGCTTCTTCTTTCCCTCACTCTGTTACCTCCATAACTTGGAGATTTACTTTGTGAGAATAGATACCGGGAACAGCGCTGACAACAAAAGATATCCAATATTTTATTTGCATTCATATTATGCAGTGTGACATATTACTGTACAATGCTTGGTGGAATGAGTACACTTCCAAGAATAAAAATCATCAAAACAAGCTCTGTGTAGACATTGTTCTATCAAGCATTGCTGGAGATTTCAGTCCTGAGGTCTGTGGAATTGTAAATGCAGCTATGTACTATAATACAGAATGTAACTCAGGATAAGTATAAGATGTATTTACAAAGTTGCACAATTTTTTTATATGTTTTTCGGGATGTAGAAAAAAGCTCCTTGTTTCGGGCGCTTCTGTGTAGCAGGATTTTCGATCACTCCAGACCCATTTTTTCTGATAAAAATGTTTTTTATTTTTGCATAACGTGTGTAAAAACTAAGAAACATAAAAGGATAAAATGTACATGGACTGCAACGAGTTTCAACGCCGGACCGGTGTCTTCGTCAGGCAGATAAAAAAGCTATTTTTATGCAAAAATAAAAAACATTTTTATCAGAAAAAATGGGTCTGGAGTGAACGAAAATCCTGCTACACAGAAGCGCCCGAAACAAGGAGCTTTTTTCTATATCCCGAAAAACAAATAAAAAGACCACGTCGAGGAAACTCCAGGCTTGGAGGCATCCACCGTGGGTCCGCTCCCGAGGCTTGCACAGTGTACTGGAAAGTTTACCAGACGAGCAATTAAGTCAAGTTGTGCTGATGATCCTGCACAACCAAACCAGGTGAGTCGATTACAACTTCACCGTAAAAAGATATTTCAAGAGTAAATACAACATCACCACAGAGGAGCGCCCTTTCTCCCTCTTTTTTTTACCCTTTTCCAAACAATTTTTTTATACTTTAATTCTATATGTTAACTATTTAATTATATTTAAAAGTGAACATTCGCTTTAAGCAAGCATTAAATATAATTTTTGGGTGGAAAATAACATAAATTTGTATTTGGAAGAACAAAGTGGTTTATCGCTGGCATAATATGGGTGAAAGGGTGTGTAGTTTTTCAATACTTCTGCATATATATATTTTAAAGGAAACAGCTCAATGTGTTATGTTCCCTTTCAAACTATTCAAGGTCATTGACCTCAGCACTGAAATCATAGCTGTTGACTTCTGACATACTGTACATTCTGACTCAGCCCCAGCCTCCTCAGCCCTCCCTATCTCATCTTATGCCATCACAATGAGCCTAGTTATCCAAGTGTTGGTAGCCCAGTTGCACAATTTCTTTTACATCTGCTGCCTTTATACCGTTCCTCTAACTATGTAGGGCAACAGTTATACTGCGTATATGTGTGTTTTTTTTTGCAAATTAATATATGACAGTTCTATATTTCTAAAGGTAAGACTATGTAAAAGTTTACTTGTCATTGTGTTTTATTAATCTTTGCTGCTTATTAATAAAGGGGAAGTTTAGAAATGAATTTATTTTGCTGTAACAATTCTCAAACATAGCTTTTTAATTTTTTTTGTCGATGGAACTTCATATGGATTTGTGTTTTGCAGGACGAGCTGTAGTTTTCATTGGTACAATTTTGGGGTACATAGGCCGCATTGGTTAACTTTTATTCCTTTTTATGAAGGGGTGATTAATGAAACACTATTCCACCGATCCAACGCTTATCTTATTTATTGCGTTATAAACAATGCGCTAGTCTTATAGTATGGTTCGTTATGATTGTGGCCATACCAATTCTGTGCTCTTTTTTCCCCCCACTTTTTTTCATAATAAATGTAATTATGTAAGGGGAAGGAAGTTGTTTGTTTTTTTACTTTAAATTATTTTTTTTATCATTATTTTTTAGTCCCACTAGGAGACTTGATCATGTGTATAACTGTATTGGTGTGTATTTTTGCCTGCCTCTGGCAGAGCCTAATAGGCATATACAGATGACAGCCCTGGTGGCCTTCTTTAGGCCCTGGGGTGCAATGGAAACCAATTGGCAGTCCGCGATTGCGCCACGAGGGCACCAATGCAGTGATGTATGGAGCAGTTTTGGAGCATTCAAGAATTACGACTTGCACTTGACTTTATGTTTCCTGATTACAGAAAAAGTCAGAGGTGATTGGCTACGATCAGATCAATTCCGACCGTGTCAGAATTATCACACAAGCTTTTCCCCTTTTGGGGAAATATCAAAGGTCAATGAGGAGCCATAACCTAAGAAGAAAGGAAAACATCAACATATTTTGTCACCACTGACCTAAACGTATCCCCAATTCTGTCACGAAAGTAGAGAAAATTGTCGTGATCTTGGACCATCAAATCACCAGTGTTGAAATAAACATCTCCTTTCTTGAATACATCACACAATAGTTTTTTGGTTGTGTGCTTTTTGTTTCCAGCATAACCAAAGAAAGGATTAGCATGATTCACCTTGGATATCAGAAGTCCAGTTTCACCTTGGGTGGGGTAAGTAGGGGAAGGTGTAAGATAAAAAAAAATATATTAATTTACAAATAAATGCATATATAAAATATATTGCACATTCATATATACAGTGTACACAGACTCTAACAAGCCCACCGTCTGTGTGCACTGTCTCTGACACAATATTAGGCCCTAATGATCCAGCAGAAGACAACCTCCTTTGGGGATTACTTTGAACCCAATTAATTGTAATTTGTGTTATTTCTTATGGGATTATTGAGTAATAATGTATTAAACCATATTGATAATATGTCTTGTAGGTGCAATGATAACAACAAAGAATATGATGCAATTAACGTTTTCCCATCGCTAATATGCTTACGTCGGGAAAGGGAATTTATAGATGGCGTCCGCTCAGAGCTCCGCTCTGTGCTGTGTCACACAGCAGGGACCCAGCGGTAATTCTTGCGATCAGAAACATCTCTGATCGCAAGCATTTAACCCCTCAGATGCCTGTGTCAAATGTGACCACCAGCATCTGAGGGGTTTTTACTGCCCCTTTCACTTCGGGCCGTCGCGGGAGCCAGGGTACTTCTATAGCAGCTGGAAGCCTTGTGAACGCTTCCAGCCCTGCTATAGGAAGATTGCTATTAAGACCTGCCTGAGGCAGGTCTCGATAACAATGCACTAATTTTGCCATAGACTGCAATATTATGATATTGCAGTCTATGGCATAAGCGATGTAATTATCACAGGTTGAAGCCCCCTAGGGTGGCTAAATAAAAGTTAAAAAAAATAAATTTAAAAAAAGTTTTAAAAAACTATAAAAATTCAAATCACCCCCCTTTCCCTAGATCCCATATAAAAATAAATAAACAAAAATAAACATAAACACATTAAGTATCCCCGTGTCCAAAAATGCCCGAACTATAAAAATATACAAATATTTATCCAAAACGGTGAACGTCATAGCGGGAAAAATGGTAAAAATGGTAGAATCACTTTTGTTTTTTGCCACTTCAACCCCCAAAAAACTTTCAATAAAAAGTGATCGAAATGCCAGACATCCCAAATGATATTAATAAAAACTACGTCTTTCCAGGTACAAAAGAACGCCTTACACAGCTCTGTACACAGAAATATAAACAAAGTTATGGGTGTCACAATATGGCAAAGATTTACATTTTTTAAAGGCACTAAAACGTAACAAAAACGATAGAAATTTGGTATCACCATAATCGTACTGACCCGCAGAATAAAGGTAACGTATAATTTTCACCGTACATTGAACACTATAAAAAAGAAACCCATAAGAAAATGGCGGAACTGCTGTTTTTTTCCATTTCCACCCCATTCTGATTTTTTTTCCAGCTTCCCAGTACATTACACATAATAGCAAATAGTACCATTAGAAAGTACAAGTTGTCCCGTAAAAAATAAGCCCTCATATGGCTGTCAATGAAAAAAATAAAAGAGTTATGACTTTTTGAAGGCAGGGAGGAAAAAACAAAAGCATAAAAACAATTTGTCTGGTCCTGGAGAGGATTTTGAATGCACTACCCCTTCATTTAATGTCTATGGGGCCCACGGAGACAGGCAAGTGTATTCTGTGAATAGGTGACAAATGTTAATCGCAGGAAAACCTCTTTAACAGTGAATGTGCACATATTCTGTATAGTGGGTATAGATGGAGGATGGGCCTCAGGATTATCTCCTCTGGTGGGCCCAAGGGACCCCAGTCTGACACTTAGTGTACAGTGCATCGGATGGGGTGCTGTACCATTTAAATCACAGTGGTCATATGGGCCTCTCCTCACCCGCAATACCCACAAAAAAACCTGTTTTAGGTGTATCTTCTAAGACTGAACTCCAGATGTGTTATATATAGATGGATATTTTCATTTTGGTTGCCATGGCTACATCATGGGACATATAAGAAGCTTGGACTCCTTGGACGTGTCTACAGTAATGTCAAGATTTGTTGGAGATATAAGATAGACAGTATGTGGGGGATGCAATATATTGGGTATAAAATTATTCCCAATACTGAAATTAGTCATTTAGAGCGTACTTGTGTTTTACTTATTGGTTTGATTAAGCTCTACTTATAAAAATGTTGGAACCCCTGTAAGATAATAGCTATACATTAACTAATACTATTTACCTTTTTTGACTCTTTCACACCAGCCATGTTTGTTTTTTATTGGTTCATCTTTTTGAATGTCATATTTAATTAATTCAAAAGGAAAGACAAGCTGGGAACAAGATAAATCAAGTTGATATATTAACACAAATACGTTCATAATAATGTATAATAACTTAAAATTTTGTCTAAATATAAAAAAAAAACACATGGTCATCATTACACTACCTTCCACTGATGTACACTAAATTCCATCAAAGTAAAAATGATACAATGCAGATTATGTTTTAATACCAAGCCTGCTCAGTCTCCTTTTCTTCCAAGACATGTCACGGTTTTCATTGTTAGATGAGGACTCTACCCTTTTTGATTCTAATTTACCAGGCTATCAAGATCCTTGGTGGGGGGACTTTTCTCCCTAACGGCTCATTCACACATCACTTCTGTACAGTCTCCATTGGAGACTGAGAGAGTGCTCTCTGCAGAACCACCAGTCTGTGTGTGTTCTCGCAGGAGGGAACACAGCGTAAGCCGCCCTGACACTGTCCGTAGCTGATTGGACAGTGTCAAAGCGAAGAGGTAAAGCCCCCTCGCCATTTAGTTAGATAGAAACGCCCCATTGACAGTTCAGGGGCTTATTTACATATCGGGCGCCAAATATAACGGCACCGATATGTAAAAAACGGAGGAAGATAGAAAAAAAATGTCAAGTGAGACAGTGTTTGTGAAGCCCTGCCTATTACATGCTGCACATGTATGGGGAGGTGAAAGGTTCTCTTTAATAAATATAACAACTTAAGCAGTACGTAGGGTCAAAACGTTTTCCACAAATTGCTGTGAAGTGAGTAGAATCCATGTTAACCATACACATTAGGGTAGGGGTCGGCAACTTGCGGCACCCATTCTACAGCTAGCATGTGGGGCCTTGGTCTCTGGCATGCTCCCCTCTCCCGGTGTCCAGGTTCATTGTATGCTGTGGCGCTGAACACGGGAGAGCGGAGCACCACTTCCTTAGAAGAGCAGAGCGGTGCTTTAGTTTCAACTTGCTTACCGATCACTGATAAACAGAAGAGCAGAGCGGCACTTCATTCCGTGTTTCTCGGCACTGAACTCTGGGTGGCGCTGTGTTGTGTGCTTGGCAATTACACAGTGCAGCACCATTCTTTGTCCTACTGTTCAGTGCTGCCAAGCGTATAATGAATCGCTGCTCTTAGTCCTGGTGATCAGCTCCAGAGCCATCACTGGTCTCTGTAAAGGTAGGTTAAGGTCACTCTAGAAATCAATGTCACAGTGGCAAAGATTTTAAGTATCTTTGTCTCTGTCAACCCCACCCTCACCACAATTAAATGCCTGGCAGCTCTTTCCACTTTGTATGTCCCGGACCCCCAAGGAAATCTCTTCATATAAGAGAAAAAGCTGCCAAACACCCCCCCCCCCCAGGATATCTCTGGCTGTTCTCTCTCCTATGTGCACCTCCCCTCCCCTAATCTGATGTTCAATAACCACGGTCTCTCCTATGTGCACCCCCCCCCAGCTAGTGTTCAGTAACAGCAGTCTCTCCTATGTGCACCCACCTCACCACCTCATCTAAGCTGATGATCAGTAGCGGTCTCTCCTATGTGCACCCCCCCAAAGCTGGTGTTTAGTAGCCGCAGTCTCTCCTATGTGCCCCCTCCCCTCCTCTAGGCAGGTGTTCAGTAGCATGGCGCATCTTTGTAATTCATCTCAGATTTTTATTTTTTTTATCAGCGCGCCATACTAGAAAGGTTGCCTACCCCTGCATTAGAGTAATGTTTGTGAATTCCATCAAAATGGTCCACTGACAATCTAATGGGTGTTTGAGTTTCCCAACTGTCCACAGAGGTTTTAAGTTTGTTGGATTCCTTTTGTTCTATTGGAGAGATGCTGCCAGAGGTTATTGGCATCGCCTTGTCTTCCTCTCTCCATTGAAATAAATATGCATGTTTGGCTGAGCCAAGCATGCATGTTTATGGGAATTTCTGGGAATATAGATGTCTGATGAACGAGAATTTGGCTAGCAGCTATCTTATATGTATAACCAGCTGAGTTTCCAACTTCTGTGTAATATTCTTTTGTAAATGTTTAAATGTGTATAAGATATGACATTCATTTTTCAATTGTTTGGTGTGAGCAAAATGGATGATCTGAAGCACTAACATCGTCAGTATTCTACAATATGTGCCTTATCATTTAAATGTAACAGAATACTACTCACTTCTAGTGTCATTAGAGTAAAAAAAAACATTTTATTGGGAGGTTTTATTTAACTGTACACATGTTGTTACTGGCAGCAACTTAATCATGAATACTTTTTTTTATCATAAAAAAGAGCTGTTGCATTGCCATAGTACAAATAGCACATAAGGAAGGTGAACGCTTTATCAAAACATAATATAGCTTCACAGGTGAAGTAAATTTAAACTAAAAAGTGGGGAACAATATATATTTGGCAGTGATACCCTTAAAAAATTGATATTAAATTATTCGCACATTGCCTTACCTTGTAAAAGAAATTGCTGCGGCCCACAGATCCAATTTTTCCAGTGTGGTTCATGAAACAAAGATTACCCTCCGTGGCACCATATAGCTCACACATCTTTATGTCTCCAAATCTTGTGATGAATTCTTTCCATACATCACTGCGGACACCATTTCCAACAGCCATGCGGACCTTGTGATCCTTTTCATCTTCTCTCTGAGTAAGCACACAATATACCATAAAGTGGAATATATAATTCACCCCGACAGCAGATATACAATGAAAGCTTTTGCAAATCTGTCATGTTTGAACGTGGTCTAAAAACTCAAATGATTTCCCTTGTAGAAAACACAGTCCCAGTGCTGAAAAAAAGTGTTCCATGTGCATTTTTTGGAATGATAGCTGGTTAATTCCTGTATTTTAGTGCATTTAAGCAATAAAAACTGACACAAATATGAGTAACTATGACCATGCAATGTGGTTTCTGTGTTGTTTATGCTATTGTGTACAATAGCAATATGGAGAACTTATCATGTTCTCCATATTGCTAAGGCTTCGTTCACATCTGCGTCGGGCTTCCGTTCATGGGTTCCGTTAGACCTTTCCATCAAGGGAACCTACGAATGGAAACCAAATGGTTACCATAGCTTTCTGTTTGCATTACCATTCATTTTAATGGTAATACTTCCATTGCAAATGGATTCCGTTTGTGTCTCCGTTGCGTAAGGTTTCTGTTTTTCTTTGAGGAAACAATAGCGCAGTCAACTACGCTATTGATTCCGCCAAAAAACATAAAAACCTTACGGAACGGAGGCAAACGGAAACCATTTGCAAGGGAAGCATTACCATTGAAGTCAATAGGAATGCAATTGAAAAAGCTATGGTACAACATTCTCATTAATTGGATTAGTTTCTGCCTGTCTGGTCTAGTCTTATACTGTCTATCTTTAAGACAATATTAATAAAGCTCCCCAATTTTGTTGGCAATTGCCCATTCTATATTCTAGAACTGCTGTGGCTCAGGTTTGGAGTTAACCCTTATTTGAATTTTCAATACTTTATGTACTTTGTTGGTACAAATATGGCAATAGCCTGTTTTATTTCCTGGTTCTTGATTTTTCTGAACATAAGTAATTTTTCATCAAAAATTCAGTGCAAATAAACGAAATAATTTTGCTTTAAAGAAATCAAGCATATTTTTTTTTTACCTTTAATTGCCTATTACCTAAATATGTGAATCTGGGATTATAAATGCCAAACTATTAGATTCTCTGTCTCCACAAGTTAACATATCTCCAAGGCTCTCTGCCTGACATGTATTTGTACTTGGAGGTATAAAGAAACAGTTACAGTAAATCAGATTTAACAGCAATCAATTGTTTTACATTTCCTCGGTTTTTCGGATGGGATCAGCCTCTTTTGTATCCCACTGCTATTATATGTGTTTGCTTATGATGTGTGCTTTCCTCCAACAGTATATTTAAGAATTAAAATATGTTACATAGAATATAAATAAATGAGATCTAACTTTTAGGGCATGACCACACATGGCGGAATTCCTCCGCAACTGTCCGCATCAATGCCGCACAGAATCTGCGTTGCAGATTCTGCAGCGGATCTGCACAAAATGTGCAGAAAATTGATGCGGACTGGCCGCTGCGGACTGCAGGAAAAGTGCTTCTCTTCTCCCTATTCAGTGCAGGATAGAGAGAAGGGACAGCACTTTCCCTAGTGAAAGTCAAAGAAATTCATACTTACCGCCCGTTGTCTTGGTGACGCGTCCCTCTTTCGGCATCCGGCCCGACCTCCCTGGATGACGCACCAGTCCATGTGACCGCTGCAGCCTGTGCTTGGCCTGTGATTGGCTGCAGCCGTCACTTACACTGAAACGTCATCCTGGGAGGCCGGACTGGAGACAGACGCAGGGAGTTCTCGGTAAGTATGAACTTATATTTTTTTTTTACAGATACATGTATATTGAGATCGGTAGTCACTGTCCCGGGTGCAGAAACAGTTACTGCCGATCGCGTAACTCTTTCAGCACCCTGGACAGTGACTATTTACAGACGTCTCCTAGCAACGCTCCCGTCATTACGGGAGCCCCATTGACTTCCTCAGTCTGGCTGTAGACCTAGAAATACATAGGTCCAGCCAGAATGAAGAAATGTCATGGTAGTAAAAACAATACGCTCCGCAGCACACATAAGATCTGCGGACTTCATTGCGGAATTTTGACTCTCCATTGAAGTCAATGGAGAAATTCCGCCATGAGTCCGCAACCAGTCCGCCACTGCTCCGCAACAGACAGAGCATGCTGCGGACACCAAATTCCGCTCCGCAGCCTATGCTCCGCAGCGGAATTGTACGCATCGTGTAAACGAACACTGCTAAATTAAAGTGAAAGTCAATGGAGAAACGGCTCCGCTGCGGATTAACGCTGCGGAGTGTCCGCAGCGGAATTTAAGTGAAATTCCGCCATGTGTGAACCCGCCCTAACACCCCTTTGGTTTTACTATTTACTGTTGTTTCTCCAAAATACAAATTCCGCGGAGGATCTTATACCTGTCCAAATCAATTCTACTATCTCTAAAGATGTAAAAAGTAATTAATATGTGATTTTGCAACTCTTTACTATATGTGAACGTAGTAGCAGTTATATCACACTAGTTATCTGTATTATTCATTAGGAAAAGCCTCTGATAAATATGCCACCATTTTGTCTTGCTCATTTAGAGATTTTGAGTAGAGATTTTTAAGTTGCGTCTTATTTTTGTGAGATGTAAAGATGGTGCCGATGATGTCTGGGTTTGATGTATGAGTTAAGATGGTGTGTGCGTGGACCTAACTATTAGGGTATCATGTATAGCAACTACAAGAACCCATCTCTATTCAGAGGTAGGGCGCAGTAAGTTATAACTGTGGGTAATGGAAGGCAAGAGTGGGAAATTAAATGTAGCTGACTGGGAGACCAAGAAAGGGAGGACAAGACACAGGGGACAGAGCGGAGACCAAAGTAACCAAAAGCCTATTATTTTCTGATAGAACGAGCCCCATTCCAAATGTTGCTAGGGGGCCCTGTCATTACTTGTTACACCTCTGGCTGTGTGGGTGTGGTGATACTGCTGGCAATTTATTTAGCATTTTCTTTTATAAGTAGGTATGGGGCTGGTTTTAGGGGGTATCAAAATGGGCAATTGCTTAGGGCCCGTGTTTCTAGGGAGCCCATACGCAAATTAAACTGCACCCATTATTATTTAGCAGTGCTTGGTGGTATAATTTGGAGACTTAATTGTATGATTGTGTGTTGCAAGTGATAACAATGTACAGCACTGTGGAATATGTTGGCTCTATATAAACAACAACAAACCAAAACATTCAATTATGTAATAATTATATGGCAATATTATGTGGGCTCTTTGAGGGACTATTATTTGGATACAGCATATTATTTGAGAACTATATGGCAGTATTATATGGGCTCTTTGAGGGACTATTATTTTGGTACTGCATATTATTTGAGAACTATGTGGTAGTATTATGTGGACTGTATATGGCAGTATTATTCTGGTATTATTTGTGCTGAAATTACGAGAAAACTGTCTAAAAATGTCAAGATGAGGGGGGCTACTTTGCTTGTTGCCCAGGGCTCCATTTTCTCTCTAACTGGCCCTTAGTAGGTGACCTGTAACTCTAGATTGGTACTGTAGAGCCCCTGTCCCTGTACAAACATCCTCACAGGGTGTGAACAGTTATAAAACTGCAAATAGCAGTCCCTAGATCATCCCTTGAGACCACTTTGAAGTTTTTAGTGTACAACATAAGCAGTCCAATATATATTTTATGCTTATTCAGTAAATCTCCGGGCAAATTTTCATAATTAGCAAAATGGACAAAATTAGCAAAATAAATTCCTAATATCACATGGCTGCATATTACTGGGCTGTTCAGAAAAAGTTGCCGAAACGACACACCCTTCTCTGACTTCACTCAGTACTCTGCAGCTATTGGCTGAAGTTGCACCTAACAGACTTTCTGCTCTGTCCACCCCCCTCAATCACTGTACATATAATACTGCTAATACTGGGAGCTTCCTGCTTTCTCCTGCATTTGGACCATATAACTGAATTAACTGAAACAGAGCAAAGAGCACTCATTGTTAAACAGTTTTTCTGGGATTAAAATATTGATGGCCTATCCTTAGGATAGGCCATCAATATCAAATTGGTGGGGGTCCAAATCCTGGCTGTCCAACCAATCTGCTGACTGAAGGAGCTGCGGCACTCCAGTAATTACTGCGTCCCCTTCATTGTTTAGTAGGTACAGTGCCATACATTTCGCAGTGGTCTAGTATTGCAGCTCAGTCCCATTAATTTAAATGGGATTGAGCTTCAGTGAGCTGAAGTACCAGCCACTAACAAATTTATGGTGCTGTGCCTGGTAAATAATGAAGATGACGCAGTGCTCACTGGTACACTGCGGCTCTTTCAATCGGTCGCTTGGCAACAGTGACGGGAGGCGGACACCCACCGTTCTGATATTGATGGCTAGGCCATCAATATTATGAACCTGGAAGACCCCTTTAACCCCTTAAATGGACATTAACTTTTCAAACAACTTATGCTAATCTAATAGCATACATTTTATATATATATATATATATATATATATATATATACAGTGAAGGAAATAAGTATTTGATCCCTTGCTGATTTTGTAAGTTTGTCCACTGTCAAAGACATGAACAGCCTAGAATTTTTAGGCTAGCTTAATTTTACCAGTGAGAGATAGATTATATATATATATATATATAAAAAAAAAAAAGAAAATCACATAGTCAAAATGATATATGTTTTTTTGCATTGTGCACAGAGAAATAAGTATTTGATCCCTTTGGCAAACAAGACTTAATACTTGTTGGCAAAACCCTTGTTGGCAAGCACAGTAGTCAGACATTTTTTGCAGTTGATGATGAGGTTTGCACACATGTTAGATGGAATTTTGGCCCACTCCTCTTTGCAGATCATCTGTAAATCATTATGATTTCGATGCTGTCGCTTGGAAACTCGGACATTCAGCTCCCTCCATAAGTTTTCGATCGGATTAAGGTCTGGAGACTGGCTAGGCCACTCCATGACCTTAATGTGCTTCTTTTTGAGCCACTCCTTTGTTGTCTTGGCTGTATGTTTCGGGTCATTGTCGTGCTGGAAGACCCAGTCACGAGCCATTTTTAATGTCCTGGTGGAGGGAAGGAGGTTGTCACTCAGGATTTGACGGTACATGGCTCCATCCATTCTCCCATTGATGCGGTGAAGTAGTCCTGTGCCCTTAGCAGAGAAACACCCCAAAAACATAATGTTTCCACCTCCATGCTTGACTGTGGGGACGGTGTTCTTTGGGTCATAGGCAGCATTTCTCTTCCTCCAAACACGACGAGTTGAGTTAATGCCAAAGAACTCAATTTTAGTCTCATCTGACCACAGCACCTTCTCCCAATCACTCTCAGAATCATCCAGATGTTCATTTGCAAACTTCAGACGGGCCTGTACATGTGCCTTCTTGAGCAGGGGGACCTTGCGGGCACTGCAGGATTTTAATCCATTACGGCGTAATGTGTTACCAATGGTTTTCTTGGTGACTGTGGTCCCAGCTGCCTTGAGATCATTAACAAGTACCCCCCGTGTAGTTTTCGGCTGAGCTCTCACCTTCCTCAGGATCAAGGATACCCCACGAGGTGAGATTTTGCATGGAGCCTCAGATTGATGTTGATTGACAGTCATTTTGTATGTCTTCCATTTTCTTACTATTGCACCAACAGTTGTCTCCTTCTCACCCACCGTCTTACTTATGGTTTTGTAGCCCATTCCAGCCTTGTGCAGGTCTATGATCTTCTCCCTGACATCCTTAGAAAGCTCTTTGGTCTTGCCCATGTTGTAGAGGTTAGAGTCAGACTGATTAATTGAGTCTGTGGACAGGAGTCTTTTATACAGGTGACCATGTAAGACAGCTGTCTTTAATGCAGGCACCAAGTTGATTTGGAGCGTGTAACTGGTCTGGAGGAGGCTCAACTCTTAATGGTTGGTAGGGGATCAAATACTTATTTCTCTGTGCACAATGCAAATAAATATATATAATTTTGACTATGTGATTTTCTTTTTTTTTTTTTATATAATCTATTTCTCACTGGTAAAATTAACCTAGCCTAAAAATTCTAGACTGTTCATGTCTTTGGCAGTGGGCAAACTTACAAAATCAGCAAGGGATCAAATACTTATTTCCTTCACTGTATATATATATATACAGGGCCGCCATCAGGAATTTCAGGGCCCCCTACAGCTAAATTTTCTGGGCCCCCCTACCGTGGCACCGCCTGTTAACGGTACTCCGTCCAGCACTATATCATGGTACCCAGGGCCGCCATCAGGGGGGGGGGGGTATTAGGGGTACTGATGTGAGAGGCCCGGCCAAACCTAATTGAAAGGGGGGCCCGGCAAACTGCCGCGACTTGCCTTTGGTAGAAAAAAAACAGGCCCGCAATGGGGCCCGTTTTTTTCACCAAAAGAATGTCATGAGCTGCGGGCCCCCCTTTCAATTAGGTTTGGCCGGGCCTCTCACATCAGTACCCCTAATACCCCCCCTGATGGCGGCCCTGGGTAGCATGGGGGTCGTCATGGGGGCCGTCAAATACCGCCGCCCGTGCGACCGATCGCGCGCACCCGCAAACTCCCGCGCATGCGCACCGGCGACCGCCTGGAACCGCGCACCGAATTTTGAGGCAGATTTTGATCTGCCCACACTATCTTGCCGCGTTTTTTGCCCGCGGCGATTGAGGACAGCAGACAAAAAACGCAGTGAAAAATGAATTTTCTGCCTCCCATTGATTTAGATGGGAGTTCAGAGGCAGAACCGCGGCAAGAAAGGACGTGCTGCTTTTCCTTTTTTCTGCGACTGGCTCCCATTGATTTCAGATTAAATCAATGGGAGGCGGTTTTGGAAGTTTTTTGGTGCTGATTCTGACGCAGTGTCCGAGTCAATATCAAGGCCCAAAAACTCTGTGAACTGGGCCTTATTGTTAGGGCTTATTCAGACGAACGTGTAATACGTCCGTGCAACGTGCGTGATTTTCACGCACCTCGCACGGACCTATGTTACTCTATGGGGCCGTGCAGACTGTCAGTGATTTTCACACAGCGTGAGTCCGCTGCGTAAAACTCACGACATGTCCGATATTTGTGCATTGTTCGCACATCACGCACCCATTGAAGTCAATGGGTGCGTGAAAATCACGCCCAGCACTTCCGCAGCAGTATAAACTATGAATGAAAACAGAAAAGCACCATGTGCTACAAACATACAGAGTGTCATCATGATGGCGGCTGCGCGAAAATCACGCAACCGCGCATCATACGCTGCTGACACACGGAGCTGTTATGGACCTTTTGAATGCGCAAAAAAGGACACGCTCGTGTAAATCCGGCCTTAGGGTAGGAACACACTAGGCATGAACACTGCGGATTTTATGCAACACATTTTATTGTGGAAAATCCGCAGCGTATTACAGTCGCAGCAGAGTGGATGAGATTTGAAAAAATGTCACCCACACGCTGCAAAAAAAATGGACCTGCAGTGTGGCTTTTGGCTTTTTAAGCCGCAGCATGTCAATGTATTCTGTGGAATCGCTGCTCCTCTGTTGCGGAAATGCTGCGGTTCTGCCGCAAAAATCACAAATGAGAGAAAAAAAGGTACTTTTTTAAATTTATAAAAAAGTTTAGACTTACCCCGGCCGTAGTCCTGGTGACGCGATCCTCTATTCTTAGCGCAGCCCGGCCTCCTGTCATGACGTTTCATCCCATGTGACTGCTGCAGCGGTCAAATGGGCTACAGCGTCATCCCAGGAGGCGGGGCTACGTTCAGAAGAGAGAGGTGCGTCACCAGGACTACGGCCGGGGTAAGTCTAAACTTTTTTTTCCCTGCAGGATTCCCACAGCGGACATGCCTCACGAAACCTGCGCCACTATTTGGTGCGGTTTTGCTGGCAGAATTCCCTGCGGCTACCAGGGCGGATAAGCTGTGTAGTTTTACTCAGCATATCCGCCTAGTGTGTCCCTTATGATGTCGCTCCTGGAGCTGCTGCCTGTCTCTAAATAGGCAGTTGGTCCAGTAGAATTTGGAATTTCTTTTTTTTGTGAACCAGCTTAAAAAAATACAAAACTTTTGTGTTAGGGCCTGTTCACATCACCGTTCGCTTCCGCTCCGGGGTTCCGTCTGAGGTTTACAGCACAGCTTCCGTTTCAGTCACCATTGATCTCAATGGTGACGGAAACATCGCTAATGGTTTCCGTTCGTCACCATTCCGGCTGGTTTTCGGACGGAATCAATAGCGTAGTCGACTGCGCTAATGGTGACGGAAACGGAAGCTGTGCTGTCACTTTCACTTTCCGTTGCGTGGTTCACCCAACGGAAACCTCAGACGGAACCCCGGAGCGGAAGCGAACGGTAATGTGAACAGGCCCTAACACAAAAGTTTTGTATTTTTTTAAGCTGGTTCACAAAAAAAATAAATTCCAAATTCTACTGGACCAACTGCCTATTTAGAGACAGGCAGCAGCTCCAGGAGCGACATCATAAGTGACACACTAGGCGGATATGCTGAGTAAAACTACACAGCTTATCCGCCCTGGTAGCCGCAGGGAATTCTGCCAGCAAAACCGCACCAAATAGTGGCGCAGGTTTCGTGAGGCATGTACGCTGCGGGAATCCTGCAGGGAAAAAAAAGTTTAGACTTACCCCGGCCGTAGTCCTGGTGACGCATCTCTCTCTTCTGAACGTAGCCCCGCCTCCTGGGATGACGCTGTAGACCATGTGACCGCTGCAGCAGTCACATGGGATGAAACGTCATGACAGGAGGCGGGGCAGCGCTAAGAATAGAGGATCGCGTCACCAGGACTACTGCCGGGGTAAGTCTAAACTTTTTTATCAATTTAAAAAAGTACCTTTTTTTTTCTCATTTGTGATTTTTGCGGCAGAACCGCAGCATTTCCGCAACAGAGGAGCAGCGATTCCACAGAATACATTGGCTGCGGCTTAAAAAGCCACACTGCAGGGTGATTTTTTTGCAGCGTGTGGATGAGATTTGTTCAAATCTCATCCACTCTGCTGCGACTGTAATATGCTGCGGATTTTCCACAATAAAATGTGTTGCATAAAATCCACAGTGTTCATGCCTAGTGTGTTCCTACCCTAAGGCCTGATTTACACGAGCGTGTCCTTTTTGCGCGCGCAAAAACGTGGCGTTTTGCGCATGCAAAAGGTCCATAACAGCTCCGTGTGTCAGCAGCGTATGATGCGTGGCTGCGTGATTTTCGCGCAGCCGCCATCATTATGACACTCTGTTTGTATGTTTGTAGCACGTGGTGCTTTTCCGTTTTCATTCATAGTTTATACTGCTGCGGAAGTGCTGGGCGTGATTTTCACGCACCCATTGACTTCAATGGGTGCGTGATGCGCGAACAATGCACAAATATAGGACATGTCGTGAGTTTTACGCAGCGGACATACGCTGCGTGAAAATCACTGACAGTCTGCACGGCCCCATAGAGTAACATAGGTCCGTGCGAGGCGCGTGAAAATCACGCACGTTGCACGGACGTATTACACGTTCGTCTGAATAAGCCCTAACAATAAGGCCCAGTTCACAGAGTTTTTGGGCCTTGCGTCAGAATCAGCACCAAACAACTTCCAAAACCGTCTCCCATTGATTTAACCTGAAATTAATGGGAGCCAGTCGCGGAAAAAAGAAAAAGCAGCACGTCCTTTCTTGCCGCGGTTCCACCTCTGACCTCCCATCTAAATCAATGGGAGGCAGAAAATGCATTTTTTCGCTGCGTTTTTGTCTGCTGTCCTCAATCACCGCGGGCAAAAAACGCAGCAAAAAAACGCGGCAAGATAGTGTGGGCAGGTCAAAATCTGCCTCAAAATTCTGTAAGGAATTTTGAGGCAGATTTTTTTCTGCCTGCAAAATACTCTGTGTGAACAGGGCCATACATAAACAGCACTTTCAGACACTTTACTCACTGTGTCTGAAGAGCTGCTGGCTCCCACTCCAGTCCTCTTCAGGTGATGTCTTCGGTCCAGACGTCCAGTCCTTCACCTCCAGCCAGGCTCCAGGTAAGTTGTGTGCATGTGTGTGTCCGCGGCTGCGCGCACTGGCGAACGTGGGTGCGCGCGCTGGCGATCGCGGGTGCTCGCGCTTGCGATCGCGGGTGCGTGCGCTTCCGCGGGTGCGCGCTTTCGTGGGCGCGTGCGCGGGCGGTCTCGAGTGCAGGCTTTCGTGGGTGTGTGCTCGCGGATGCTCGCGAGTGCGCACGCGCGTTAGTTTCCTTGTGCGCGCGATCGGTCGCGCGCGGTTCGACGGCCCCCATGACGAGAGGAGGGCCCGCAGCTCACGACATTCTGTGGTGAAAAAAACGGGCCCCATTGCAGGGGCCCGTTTTTTGCTACCAATGGCAAGTCGCGGCAGTTGCCGGGCCCCCCTTTCAATTAGGTTTGGCCGGGCCCCTCACACCAGTACCCCTAATACCCCCCTGATGGCGGCCCTGTATATATATATATATATATATATATACATACATATATACAGATATACAGATGTAGCCGTCTTTATCTTGACCTTTAGCACATTAATTACACAGTGACAAGATCCTTTATCTTGACTTTTTGAATGACTTTTCATTTCATTTTGTTGTGTGATATCATGCTGCAGCAAGTTATCAGAGTATATATATATACACATATATACACAGTCGACTCACATTATTATGACCACCAGCTAATATCCAGAGTAACTACCATGTGCAGCATGGAAAGCAGCTAGACTGACTGGGAGTGACTCAATAAGGTGCTGGTAGGTTGTCTCAGGTATCTGGAGCCATGCTGACTGCAATGCATCCTACATTTGCTGGAGGGTGCGTGGGGGAGGATCCATAGAGCAAACAATATGATCATGGTGGTCCCATAGATGCTCTATTGGCAGGGCCGGCCTTAGGTTGGGTGGCGCCCTGTGCGGGACTCTCTATTGCCGCCCCCTACACAAACCAAAATTAACCACATATGTAGACATGCACATACTGGAACATATATACTGTACATACATAAAGACAGATATTTAGACAAACAGGCAAATATACATACACACATTCTGGACTATATACATACATACATACATACATACAGGTAAATATATAGACGTACAGACACATATACACACACACACACACACACACACACACACACACACGCGCAGATAAATACACAGACAGGAACATATACAAATACATAAACGGCACAAATATACAAGCACGAAAACATATTCACAAACAGACCCTTATATACCCAGCACAAATAATGCAGTAGATGCTACCTACCACAGATAACACAAAGTGACACACACACACACACACACACACACACACACACACACACACACACACACACAGGCATATATATAAGGGGCAGCAGAGTGTATAAGGGGCAGCAGGGTTTATTACGGGCAGCAGAGTATATAAGGGGCAGCAGAGTATACAAGGGCCAGCAGTGTATATAAGGGGCAGCAGGGTCTATAAGGGCAGCAGGTTATATAATGGCAGCAGGGTATATAAGGGCAGCAGGGTATATAGAGGGCAGCAGGGTATATAGGAGTCAGCTGGTTATATAGGGGGCAGCAGGATATATAGGGGCAGCAGGGTATATAGGGGCAACAGGGTATTGTAAAGGATCTGCCAGACACAGCTTCTGTGTCGACGCCCGTGGTTGATCAGTCTGCATCTGCTCCTAGATCTGATAGAGTGACTCGATCTGCTACCACTCAGGCTGGTAGGCTGAGGAGTGGGAGAACCTATCACAGTATGGCCAGACGGAGCTAGCTCCCGCCCTCGGTCTATTTATATCTTCATTTCCTGCTCTTCCTTTGCCTGTGATTCTGTCTGGTTTCCTGGCTCTGCTGTTCTTGCTAGTACTATTGACCTCTGCTTCAAATTGACCCTGGCTTTACTGACTACTCTCCTGCTCTGCGTTTGGTACCTCGTACACTCCTGGTTTGACTCGGCTCGTTCACTACTCTTGTTGCTCACGGTGTTGCCGTGGGCAACTGTCCCATTTCTCTTAGCTTCTGTGTGCCCTTGTCTGTTTGTCTGTCGTTCACTTATTGAGCGTAGAGACCGTCGCCCAGTTGTACGCCGTCACCTAGGACGGGCCGTGCAAGTAGGCAGGGACTGAGTGGTGGGTAGATTAGGGCTCCTGTAAAGGATCTGCCAGGCACTACGTCTGGGTATACTCCCAGGATTAATCAGTCGACACCTGAGGCCAGACCTCTGAGACTGACACCTGCTCCCACCAATCAGGGTGGCAGGCTCAGGAGTGGGAGAGCCTATCGCGGCCTGGTCAGTCAGAGTTAGCTCCGCCCCCTGTCCATTTATACCTGCCGTTTTCTCTTCCTCCTTGCTTGTTATTCTTCTTGGATTCCTGGCCCCACTGCTGCCTTGCTCCAGCCTGCTTCTGCCGTGCTTCTGCCTTGCTTCAGTTCTGTTTATCCTGCGTTGCTTTGCCCCTGGCTTGCTTCTGCTCCGTGCTCCCGTTTGTATACTCCACTACTTCCTGATCCTGACTGGCTCATTCACCGCTCCGTTTCCTCACGGCGTTCCGTGGGCTACTGTATTCCCTTGCGTGTTCCCTGTTTGTACTCCCTTGCACTTAGTCAGCGTAGGGACCGCCGCCAAGTTGTACCCCGTCGCCTAGGGCGGGTCGTTGCAAGTAGGCAGGGACAGGGCGGTGGGTAGATTAGGGCTCACTTGTTCCCTTCACCTCCTTCCTGCCATTACATAATAACAAGCCGTTACCTAGTCTACCATTTCTTCTACGCTGACGCTATCATGGACCCCCTTGAGACCCTGACCCAGCAGATGCAGGGCCTCTCCCTACAGGTCCAGGCCCTGGCTCAGAGGGTCAATCAGTCTGACGCTGCCTTTGTAGTACCCCTCACCTCACCTTTAGAACCCAACCTCAAGTTACCTGACCGGTTCTCAGGGGACCGTAAGACTTTTCTCTCCTTCCGGGAGAGTTGCAGACTTTATTTCCGCCTAAGACCTCACTCCTCAGGTTCCGAGAACCAGCGGGTGGGTATCATTATATCCCGACTCCAGGAAGGGCCCCAAGAGTGGGCCTTCTCCTTGGCTCCTGACGCCCCTGAACTTTCCTCCGTTGATCGGTTTTTCTCTGCCCTCGGTCTCATTTACGACGAGACTGACAGGACTGCCTTAGCCGAGAGTCAGCTGGTGACCTTACGTCAGGGTAGGAGACCTGTTGAGGAATACTGTGCTGATTTTAGAAAGTGGTGCGTAGCTTCTCGGTGGAACGACCCGGCCCTAAAGTGCCAGTTTAGGTTAGGATTATCTGACGCCCTGAAGGATCTGCTGGTTAGCTACCCCTCTTCTGACTCCCTAGACCAGGTTATGGCCCTAGCAGTACGACTTGACCGACGTCTCAGGGAACGTCAGCTTGAACGTTTCAATGTTTTCCCCTCTGACTGCCCTGCGATTCCCCCCGAGGTCCCGTCTCCTCGCTCTTCCACGGAGGACTCGGAGGTACCTATGCAACTCGGGGCCTCCATGTCCCCTCGACAACGTAGAGAGTTTCGCAGGAAGAATGGTCTCTGCTTCTATTGTGGGGACGACAAGCATCTACTGAACACCTGTCCCAAGCGCAAGAATAAGCAGCCAGAAAACTTCCGCGCCTAAGTGATCATCGGGGAGGTCACTTGGGCGCACAGGTATTTCCCGTTAATAGAAAAAAGATGTGGTTATTCAAAACCATACCTAAACATACCCAAAATTGCAATATAATATAGCACGGTGCCATTCCTGATAAATAATATTAAAAAAGAAAAAGAAAAAAATGTTCCAGGAATATAGCTAGGCACTCTTGGGTTGGATAAAATTTAACAAAATATTTTATTTATGAATCCAGATAATACCGGCAATATAAATTTATACAACAACAGTTTAAAATATTTTTCTCCTGGCCAGGAAAAGAGACATATAATAGCACCTCTATGCTTCTATAATATCACCTCATGAGTATGTATGTAAACATCATATATGCATGGAACAAATTTGGGAAGATAACAATTTTCAAAACAAAAACGCTGGGTTATGTTCACACTTGCGATTTTCAACCATATATGTTATTTTTATCACAAAGTGGCCAGAGTTCCTATACAGAGTGGTTGGTAATGGTGTTTTGAAGACATTCTTTTTGTAAGAAGTAAAAATCTCAAAAATAGGAAAACAGTCCCATATGTTAAGGGGATATAATTTGCAGCATATCTTTTTTTCCCCCATAAGCGGATCCTTGATTTTTATAAACCCTATGGTGATAGGTAGTTTTTTCACAGACCTTTAGGGTCAATATGTAGCCCTCAATCTTTAGCTTTAGAGGTTTAGAGGTTTTTACCTTGAACATCCAGCGAATGCCAGGAATCCTTGCATGGAAGCAGTCGGTCCAATAGATGGAAGATCAAGATCTTCAACAAAAGGCAAAATTCACCTGTATGGCCATACATTTCATTTAAGCCTCCAAATTTCCATCATCATATCAATTGAGGATTTTTTCCCCTCGGTCTCCACGGGCATTCACCACTGTACTCCGAGAGACACGGGCCCGGCAAGGCAAGATCACATGCTGGCAGCCAGGTAAGTTTAAAATTCTATCGTATGTCTCCTTCCACGTGGTATCTCCAACACTGGACAGGAGTTCACAGGGCAGAGTGTAGACGTCACTACCCGCCCTGTCTGATTGAGACAGCTGACGCGTTTCATCCCAGTACGGGATTTCTTCAGAGCCGTTTGTTCCATGCATATATGATGTTTACATACATACTCATGAGGTGATATTATAGAAGCATAGAGGTGCTATTATATGTCTCTTTTCCTGGCCAGGAGAAAAATATTTTAAACTGTTGTTGTATAAATTTATATTGCCGGTATTATCTGGATTCATAAATAAAATATTTTGTTAAATTTTATCCAACCCAAGAGTGCCTAGCTATATTCCTGGAACATTTTTTTCTTTTTCTTTTTTAATTTCCCGTTAATACTAAACGCAATAAGATTTTGCTTCCCTTTCAGGTCTCGTTTGCTGGCCGGTCTGCCACTGGCAGTGCCTTCGTGGATTCGGGCTCATCTGCTAATATCATGTCTGTGGAATTTGCTATGTCTCTAAAGATGCCTTTTATTGATTTACCTTATCCTATCCCGGTAGTGGGTATTGACTCCACTCCTCTTGCTAATGGTTATTTTACTCAGCATACTCCTGTTTTTGAACTCCGTGTTGGCTCCATGCATTTGGAGCAGTGCTCTGTACTGGTGATGCAGGGATTATCGTCCGATCTGGTATTAGGTCTTCCCTGGTTGCAGCTGCATAATCCCACGTTTGATTGGAATACTGGGGATCTCACCAAATGGGGTAGTGAATGCCTGATGTCATGTCTTTCGGTTAACTCTATTTCTCCCCGGGAGGAGGTAAACACGCTTCCTGAGTTTGTTCAGGACTTCGCTGATGTGTTTTCTAAGGAGACCTCCGAGGTGTTGCCCCCTCATAGAGATTACGATTGCGCCATCGATTTGGTGCCTGGTGCCAAGCTTCCTAAGGGGAGGATATTTAATCTTTCATGTCCTGAACGTAAAGCTATGAGGGAGTAAATCCAAGAATGCCTGGCCAAGGGTTTCATTCGCCCCTCGACTTCTCCTGTAGGTGCTGGCTTCTTCTTCGTGGGGAAGAAGGATGGTGGTCTTAGGCCGTGCATTGATTATCGGAACTTGAATAAGGTCACAGTAAGGAACCAGTATCCCCTTCCTTTGATTCCGGATCTTTTTAATCAGGTTAAGGGGGCCCAATGGTTCTCTAAGTTCGATCTACGGGGGGCATATAACCTTATCCGCATCAAAGAGGGGAATGAGTGGAAAACTGCGTTCAACACGCCCGAAGGTCATTTCGAATACCTAGTCATGCCCTTTGGGTTGTGTAATGCCCCTGCCGTCTTCCAGAATTTTATTAATGAAATTCTGAGAGATTACCTGGGTAATTTTCTTGTAGTGTACCTTGATGAAATACTGGTGTTTTCCAAGGACTGGTCCTCGCACGTGGAGCACGTCAGGAAGGTCCTCCAGGTCCTTCGGGAAAATAATCTGTTTGCGAAGACCGAAAAATGTGTGTTTGGGGTACAGGAGATACCATTTTTAGGTCAAATCCTCACTCCTCATGAATTCCGCATGGACCCTGCCAAGGTTCAGGCTGTGGCGGAATGGGTCCAACCTGCCTCCCTGAAGGCGCTACAGTGTTTTTTGGGGTTCGCTAACTATTACAGGAGATTTATTGCCAACTTCTCGGTCGTCGCTAAGCCTCTTACGGACCTCACTCGCAAGGGTGCTGATGTCCTCCATTGGCCCCCTGAGGCCGTCCAGGCTTTTGAGACCCTCAAGAAGTGCTTTATCTCGGCCCCCGTGCTGGTTCAGCCCAACCAAAGGGAGCCATTTATTGTGGAGGTTGACGCGTCTGAGGTGGGAGTGGGTGCCGTCTTGTCCCAGGGTACCAGCTCCCTCACCCATCTCTGCCCCTGTGCTTACTTCTCTAGGAAGTTTTCGCCCACGGAGAGTAACTATGATATTGGTAACCGCGAACTTTTAGCCATTAAATGGGCTTTTGAAGAGTGGCGGCACTTCCTGGAGGGGGCCAGACACCAGGTAACGGTCCTTACTGACCACAAGAATCTGGTTTTCCTAGAATCTGCCCGGAGGCTTAATCCTAGACAAGCTCGTTGGGCACTATTCTTTACCAGATTTAATTTCTTGGTTACCTATAGGGCTGGGTCCAAAAATATTAAGGCTGATGCACTGTCACGTAGTTTCATGGCTAATCCTCCTTCTGAGAAGGATCCTGCTTGTATTTTACCCCCTGGTATAATTGTTTCTGCCACTGATTCTGACTTAGCCTCTGACATCGCGGCTGATCAAGGTTCAGCTCCCGGGAACCTCCCTGGGGACAAACTGTTTGTCCCCCTGCAATACCGGCTAAGGGTACTCAGGGAAAACCATGACTCCGCTCTATCTGGTCATCCTGGCATCTTGGGTACCAAACTCCTCATTACCAGAAACTATTGGTGGCCTTGGTTGCCTAAAGACGTTAGGGCTTACGTCGCCGCTTGTGAGGTCTGTGCTAGGTCCAAGACCCCTAGGTCCCGACCTGCGGGCTTACTACGTTCCTTGCCCATTCCCCAGAGACCTTGGACCCATATCTCCATGGATTTTATCACCGATTTGCCTCCATCTCAGGGCAAGTCGGTGGTGTGGGTGGTAGTAGACCGCTTCAGCAAGATGGGCCACTTTGTGCCCCTTAAGAAACTACCTAACGCCAAGACGTTAGCTTCTTTGTTTGTGAAACACATTCTGCGTCTCCATGGGGCCCCAGTCAATATTGTTTCGGACAGAGGGGTACAATTTGTTTCCTTATTTTGGAGAGCTTTTTGTAAAAAGTTGGAGATTGATCTATCCTTCTCCTCCGCCTTCCATCCCGAAACTAATGGCCAAACGGAAAGGACTAACCAATCCCTGGAACAATATTTAAGGTGTTTCATTTCTGACTGTCAATTTGATTGGGTCTCATTCCTTCCCCTCGCCGAATTTTCCCTGAATAACCGGGTCAGTAACTCGTCAGGGGTCTCCCCGTTTTTCTGTAATTTCGGGTTTAATCCTAGGTTCTCCTCCGTTTCCCCTGGTTGTTCCAATAATCCCGAGGTAGAGGACGTTCATCGGGAACTGTGCACAGTCTGGGCCCAGGTTCAGAAGAACCTAGAGGCGTCCCAGAGCGTACAAAAGATTCAGGCTGATTGTAGACGTTCTGCTAACCCCCGGTTTGTCGTCGGGGATCTGGTGTGGTTGTCGTCGAGGAACTTGCGCCTTAAGGTCCCGTCCAGGAAGTTTGCTCCCCGATTTATTGGACCTTATAAGGTCATTGAAGTCCTCAACCCTGTATCCTTCCGTCTGGAGCTGCCCCCATCCTTTCGCATACACGACGTCTTCCATGCCTCCCTCCTGAAACGCTGCTCCCCGTCCTGGTCCCCCTCGAGGAAACCTCCTGTTCCCGTTCTCACCCCTGAGGGGGTGGAATTCGAGGTGGCCAAGATTGTGGACAGTAGGATGATCCAGGGCTCCCTCCAGTACCTGGTCCATTGGAGAGGATACGGGCCGGAGGAGAGGACTTGGGTACCTGCTCGAGATGTTCACGCTGGGGTATTGATCAGGAGGTTCCACCTTCTCTTCCCCACTAAACCGGGTCCTCTTAGTAAGGGTCCGGTGGCCCCTCATAAAAGGGGGAGTACTGTAAAGGATCTGCCAGGCACTACGTCTGGGTATACTCCCAGGATTAATCAGTCGACAACTGAGGCCAGACCTCTGAGACTGACACCTGCTCCCACCAATCAGGGTGGCAGGCTCAGGAGTGGGAGAGCCTATCGCGGCCTGGTCAGTCAGAGTTAGCTCCGCCCCCTGTCCATTTATACCTGCCGTTTTCTCTTCCTCCTTGCTTGTTATTCTTCTTGGATTCCTGTCCCCACTGCTGCCTTGCTCCAGCCTGCTTCTGCCGTGCTTCTGCCTTGCTTCAGTTCCGTTTATCCTGCGTTGCTCTGCCCCTGGCTTGCTTCTGCTCCGTGCTCCCGTTTGTATACTCCACTACTTCCTGATCCTGACTGGCTCATTCACCGCTCCGTTTCCTCACGGCGTTCCTTGGGCTACTGTATTCCCTTGCATGTTCCCTGTTTGTACTCCCTTGCACTTAGACAGCGTAGGGACCGCCGCCAAGTTGTACCCCGTCGCCTAGGGCGGGTCGTTGCAAGTAGGCAGGGACAGGGCGGTGGGTAGATTAGGGCTCACTTGTTCCCTTCACCTCCTTCCTGCCATTACAGCTCCCCTGTCTGTTTCCCTACCCCGACATTACTTAATCACAGGCCCATATACCTTTTCTACCCTTGTTCCTACTACAATGGACCCCCTTGAGACCCTGGCTTAGCAAATGCAGGGTCTTTCCCTACAGGTCCAAGCCGTGGCTCAGAGGTGCAACCAGCGTGATGCTAACCAGGTAGTGCCCTCCACCTCACCTCTTGAACCCCATCTCAAGTTGCCTGACCGGTTCTCAGGGGACCGGAAGACTTTTTCTCCTTTCGGGAGAGTTGTAGGCTCTATTTTCGATTAAGACCCCACTCCTCAGGTTCTGAGAGCAAGCGAGTGGGTATAATTATGTCCCAGCTCCAGGACGGCCCCCGCGAATGGGCCTTCTCCTTGGCTTCTGACACCCCTGAACTTTCCTCTGTTGACCTTTTTTTTCTACTCTCGGGCTCATCTATGACGAGACTGACAAGACTGCCTTTGCCGAGAGTCAGCTGGTGACCTTGTGTCAGGGTAAGAGACCCGTTGAGGAGTACTGTTCTGACTTTCGGAAGTGGTGCGTAGCTTCTCGGTGGAATGACCCTGCCTTGAGGTGCCAGTTTAGATTGGGTCTGTCGAACACCCTCAAAGACCTATTAGTTAGCGATCCCTCTTCTGACTCTTTAGATCAGGTTATGGCTTTAGCGGTACGTCTTGACCGACGTCTCAGGGAACAACGACTTGAACGTTTTTGTGCTTTCTCCTCTGGCTCCCCATGATGGCTCCCGAGGTTCCGTTGCTTCGTTCATCCACGGGAATCTCGGATGAAGCAATGCAACTCGGGGCCTCCGTGTCTCCCCAACAACGTAGAGAGCTCCGCATAAAGTGAACAACTGTCCAAGGCGTAACAATAAGCAGCCGGAAAACTTCCGCGCTTAAGTGACCATCGGGGAGGTCGCTTGGGCGCACAGGTATTTCCCGTAAATATGAAACCTAATAAGATCTTGCTCCCCTTTCAGGTCTCTTTTGAGGGTAGGTCTGCCACAGGCACTGCCTTCGTGGATTCAGGGTGTTCTGCTAATATTATGTCTGTGGAATTTGCTATGTCTCTAGCTATGCTATGAATGATTTGCCTAAACCTGTCCTCGGCAGTTATCGACTCCACTCCACTTGCTAATGGTTATTTTACGCAGCATACCCCTGTTTTTTAACTCATTGTTGGCTCCATTCATTTGGAGCAGTGCTCTATACTGGTGATGCAAGGATTATCGTCCGATTTGGTTTTAGGCCTTCCCTGGCTGCAGATGCATAATCCCACGTTTAACTGGAATACTGGGGATCTTACCAAATGGGGTAATGAATGCATGACGTCCTGTTTTTCTGTTAATTTTATTTCTCTCCCTGACGAGGTGAACACTCTACCTGAGTTTATTCAGGACTTCGCTGATGTTTTTTCTAAAAAGGCCTCCGAAGTGTTACCTCCTCATAGAGAATACAATTGCGCAATCAATTTGGTACCAGGAGCTAAGCTCCCTAAGGGTAGGATTTTTAATCTCTCTTGTCCCGAACGTGAGGCCATGAGAGAATATATCCAGGAAAGCCTGGCCAAGGGTTACATTCGCCCCTCTACTTCTCCGGTAGGTGCTGGCTTCTTCTTCATAGGGAAGAAGGATGGTGGTCTTAGGCCCTGCATCGATTACCGAAACTTGAATAAGGTCACTGTAAGGAACCAGTATCCCCTTCCTTTGATTCCTGATCTCTTCAATCAGGTTCAGGGGGCCCAATGGTTCTCTAAGTTTATCTTCGGGGGGTTTATAACCTTATCCGAATCAGAGAAGGGGATGAGTGGAAGACTGCGTTTAACACGCCCGAAGGTCATTTAGAATACCTCATCATGCCCTTTGCGTAGTGTAATGCTCCCGCGGTCTTCCAGAATTTCATAAATGAGATTTTAAGAGACTACCTGGGGGTATTTCTTGTAGTGTACCTTGATGACATACTTGTGTTTTCCAAGGACTGGTCCTCCCACATTGAGCATGACAGGAAGGTGCTCCAGGCCCTTCGGGAAAAGAAACTCTTTGCTAAATCCGAAAAATGTGTGTTTGGTGTGCAGGAGATACCATTTTTGGGTCAAATCCTCACTCCTAATGAATTCCGCATGGACCCTGCCAATGTTCAGGCTGTGGCTGAATGGGTCAAACCTGCCTCCCTGAAGGCGTTACAGTGCTTCCTGGGGTTTGCTAATTATTACAGGAGATTTATTGATAACTTCTCGGTCATCGCTAAGCCTCTTACGGATCTCACTCGCAAAGTTGCTGATCTCCTCCACTGGCCTCCGGAGGTGGTCCAGGCTTTTGAGATCCTTAAGAAGTGCTTTATCTCTGTCCCAGTGCTGATTCAGCCTAACCAAATGGAGCCATTCATCGTGGAGGTTGACGCCTCCGAGGTGGGAGTGGGTGCTGTCTTTTCCCAGTGTACCAGGTCCCTCACCCATCTCCGTCCCTGTGCCTACTTCTCCAGGAAGTTCTCGCCCACTGAGAGTAACTATGACGTGGGCAACTGCGAACTCTTAGCCATAAAATGGCCATTTGAAGAGTGGCGCCACTTCTTGGAGGGGGCTAGGCACCAGGTAACTCTCCTTACCGACCACAAGAATCTGGTTTTCCTAGAATCTGCCCGGAGGCTAAACCCGAGACAAGCTCGATGGGCGTTGTTTTTTACCAGATTCAACTTTGTGGTCACCTATAGGGCTGGGTCTAAAAATATTAAAGCTGATGCACTGTCGCGTAGCTTCATGGCCAGCCCTCCTTCGGAGGAAGATCCTGCTTGTGTTTTGCCCCCAGGTATAATAATATCCTCTGTTGATTCTGACTTAGTCTCCGAAATTGCGGCTGATCAAGGTTGAGCTCCCGGGAAGCTTCCTGAGAAGAAGCTGTTTGTTCCCCTGCAATTCCGGCTAAGGGTACTCAGGGAAAATCATGACTCTGCACTATCTGGCCACCCAGGCATCCTGGGTACCAAGCACCTAATTGCCAGAAACTATTGGTGGCCTGGGTTGCCTAAGGATGTTAAGGCCTACGTCGCCGCTTGTGAAATTTGTGCTAGGTCCAAGACTCCCAGGTACCGTCCAGCGGGTTTACTATGTTCTTTGCCCATTCCCCAGAGACCTTGGACCCATATCTCCATGGATTTTATCACCGATCTGCCTCCATCTCAAGGCAAGTCGGTGGTGTGGGTTGTAGTAGACCGCTTCAGTAAGATGTGCCACTTTGTTCCCCTCAAGAATCTACCCAATGCCAAGACGTTAGCTACCTTGTTTGTCAAACACATCCTGCGTCTCCATGGGGTTCCTGTCAATATTGTTTCTGACAGAGGGATACAATTTGTTTCATTGTTTTGGAGAGCTTTATGTAAAAAGTTGGAAATTGATCTGTCCTACTCCTCGGCCTTCCATCCTGAAACTAATGGCCAAACTGAGAAGACTAATCAGTCTCTAGAACAATATTTAAGGTGTTTTATCTCCGACTGTCAATATGATTGGGTCTCCTTCATTCCCCTCGCCGAATTTCCCTTAATAACCGGGTCAGTAACTCGTCAGGGGTCTCCCCCTTTTTCTGTAATTTTGGGTTTAATCCACGGTTCTCCTGCGTTTCACCTGGTGGTTCCAACAATCCCGAGGTAGATGTAGTTCATCGGGAAGTGTACACAGTCTGGGCCCAGGTTCAGAAGAACCTAGAGGCGTCCCAGAGCATACAAAAGACTCAGGCAGATAGAAGACGTTCTGTTTGTGGTCGGGGATCTGGTGTGGCTATCTTCAAAAAATTTGCGTCTTAAAGTGTCGTCAAAATAATTAGCTCCCCCGGTATATAGGGCCATAAAAGGTCATTGAGGTCCTTAACCCTGTCTCCTTCCGGCTGGAGTTACCCCCGTCTTTTCAAATACACGACGTGTTTCATGCCTCCCTCCTGAAACGCTGATCCCCGTACTTGGCTACCTCGAGGAAACCTCCGGTCCCTGTTCTCAGCCCTGAAGGGATAGAATTCGAGGTGGCCAAGATTGTGGATAGCAGGATGTTCCAAGGCTCTCTCCAGTACCTGGTCCATTGGAGAGGATACAGGCTTGAGGAGAGGACTTGGGTACCCGCCCGGGATGTTCACGCTGGGGTATTGCTCAGGAGGTTCCATCTTCGGTTCCCCAATAAGCCAGGTCCACCTAGGAAGGGTCCAGTGGCCCCTCATAAAAGGGGGGGTACTGTAAAGGATCTGCCAGACATAGCTTCTGTGTCGACGCCCGTGGTTAATCAGTCTGCATCTGCTCCTAGGTCTGATAGAGTGACTCGATCTGCTACCACTCAGGCTGGTAGGCTGAGGAGTGGGAGAACCTATCACAGCCTGACCAGACGGAGCTAGCTCCCGCCCTGTGTCTATTTATTTCTTCATTTCCTGCTCTTCCTTTGCCTGTGATTCTGTCTGGTTTCCTGGCTCTGCTGTTCCTGCTAGTACTATTGACCTCTGCTTCAAATTGACCCTGGCTTTACTGACTACTCTCCTGCTCTGCGTTTGGTACCTCATACAGTCCTGGTTTGACTCGACTCGTTCACTACTCTTGTTGCTCACGGTGTTGCCGTGGGCAACTGTTCCATTTCCCTTAGCTTCTGTGTACCCTTGTCTGTTTGTCTGTCGTTCACTTATTGAGCGTAGGGACCGTCGCCCAGTTGCACGCAGTCGCCTAGAACGGGCTCTGCAAGTAGGCAGGGACTGAGTGGCGGGTAGATTAGGGCTCCCCTGTTTTTCTCCCTACCGTGACATTACAGGTATATAAGGGACAGCAGAGTGTATAAGGGGAAGCAAGGTATATAGGGGGCAACAGGGTATATAGAAGGCAGCAGGGTATATATGAAGCAGCAGGGCAGCAGGATATATAGGGGACAGCAGGATATATAGGGAACAGCAGGGTATATAGGGGTAGCAGGGTATATTGGAGGCAGCACAGATATCTTCGCTTTATCTGTTCTACTTTAATATTGAACACACACTTTTACAAAGAGACAAACACATGGAGACACACACACACACACACACACACACACACACACATACACACTGTGACATATACACATACAAACACAGAGACACATACTGTATACACAGAGAGACACACAGACACACATAGATGCTCACCATATCTCCTTGCTGACAGGATTACAGGCTTCGTGCAGGATGGGCTGTGGGCGGAGCTTCCTCCTCTGCTCCTCGGCTATTTATTTTGTGTGTGTCACTAAGAACAGAGCACAGAGTAGAGGCAGAGCCCAGTGGCACCCTCTGCATGCTGGGAGGGTTCAGCGCCCTGTGCGCTCGCACAGCTCGCACTCCCTAAGGCCGGCCCTGTCTATTGGGTGCAAGTCTGGCGAATTAGGGGGCCAGGGAAGTACTTGGAAGTCTTAGTTGTGCTCTTCCAACCACTGTCAGACATTTCTAGCCGTGTGACATGTCGCATTGTCTTGCTGGAATATTCCATCTGCCCCAGGGAAGACAAAGAGCATGTATGGGTGGACGTGATCTGCAACGTTGGATTCATACCGAAATGCCTTCCACATGGATGAGTGGACCCAGAGAATGGCATGAAAAAGTTCCCTAGACCATAACACTGCCGCCACCAGCTTGTGTTCTTCCAGCAATGGTTGCAGGGTGTTTGTTCTCTGATGTTTCTCGCCTGACACGCCAATGTCCATCAGAACGATGAAGCAGAAAACATGACTCATTAGAGAAGGCAGCACTTTGCCAATCATCAGTGGTCCACTTCCGATACTGCCGTTCAAATTGAAGCCTTTTTTTCCTGTGCACATTTCTTAGAATAGGAGCGATAATCATCCATCTGCTTCGGAGCCCCATACGCAGTAGGTTTCGCTGAACGGTTGTTTTAGACACACATCTGGTAGCCCCCTGGTTGATTTTCACAGTGAGCTGCTTCACCGTAGCGTGTCGTTCGGCCCCTGCGCCCCTTCGTAGCTGACATTCGCCTCTCACATCAATGGCACGTTGTGTTCCGCAGTTTCCATGTCAGTTATTCCCAATAGTGCCATTTGTCCACTCACTATACACTTTCACAACAGCAGCACATGGACAGTTCACAAACTGCGCTGTTTGAGAAATACTGCCACCCTTGGCCTGAAAACCAATAATCATCCCCTTTTTACAACTCTGCTAAAGCGCCCCTTTTACCCATGGCAACAACGAGTGATATGTGTTCAGACAGTCTATCACACACCAAGCCAGCCCACGACACATCACTTCCTTCATGGGCTACGCGCTGCCGACTTTGAAAGTAGGAGGTGCTCATAATAATGTGACACGACTGTGTATATCTCAACATTGTAATTTACTTACTGTTAAAATTCATTTGTTTTATCCATGAAAATTCTGTATGAAGTTATTGCCACTAGGTTCTCCCTTCCTGTAATCTGCTGTCCACCTCCTGTTGTTAAGCAAAACCTGTCTCTAGTAACAGAGAAGAGGAGATGGACTACAGGATGTGTGGGGGGGGGTGTCACTTCACTTCCAGAGGGGAAGGGGAAGCAGGAGGAGGGAGCAGTGAGAGAAAGTTACCGACAAGCTGCCGAAAGAAGTCTATGGAGTGGGAAACAGGAGGAGGGAGCAGAGAGAGGAAGACACAGACACACTACCCATAGAAGTCTGTGGGGAGGGGGAGCAATTGGAGTGAGCAGAGTTAAAGTCATAGACGCTGATGCTCATAGAAATCTATGAAGAGAGGAATGGGGAGACGAGTGAGACACATAGACTCTGCTGCCCATAGAAGTCTATAAATAGAGGAGGGGAGGAGGGAGCTGAAGCAGAGTGAGAGAGAGACACAGACACAGATGCTTCTGCCCATAGAAGCCTATAGAGAGGGGAGTGGGGATCAGGAGGAGGGAGCAGAGTGAGAGAGAGAGACTAAGACACGCTTCCCATAGAAGTCTATGGAGACTGGGGGAACAGAGTGAGTGAGAGACACATGCTGCAGTTGCAGGTATGAGTTATCATAGTATCATAATTTGCATGTCCGAAAAAATACATATCTATCCAGTTCAGCCTATTATTCTGTACTATTGATCCAGAGGAAGGCAAAACCCCAATGACACAAAAGCCAACTTTCTTCAACCTAGAGAAAAATTACTTCCCGACTTCAATCCGATTAAATCCCTGGATCAACAACCCATCTCCAGTAAGCTAGTAACCATAACTTGTAATATAATTATACTCAACAAGGCATCCAGGCCTCTCTTGAACTCTTTCAGTGAATTCCCTATAACAACTTCTGCTTGTAGAGAGTTCCATAGTCTCACTGCTCTTACAGTAAAGAATCCCCTTCTATGTTTGTGTAGACATTTGTTTTCCTCTACGTAAAGGATAACTTATTAAAGTTACAGTCCTGGGTATAAATAAATCATAAGAAAGCTCTTTGTATTGACCTTTGATATATTTATGGATAGTTACTAGGTCACCCTTCAGTCATATTTTTTCTAAACTAAATAACCCGAATTTTGATAATCTTCCTGTGTACTGTAGTTCACCCATTTCATTTATTACTTTAGTTTCCCGCCTTTGAACCCGCTCAATCTCTACTATGTCTTTCTTGTACACTGGTGCTCAAAACTGTACACAATATTCCATGTGCTTTCTTCCTAAAGATTTTTTAAGTGGTAGAACTATGTTCTCATCTTGTTACCTCTATGCCCCTTTTGATGCACCCCATAATCTTCAGCAGCTGTATTTTTTTTTATTTACTATGTAATAATATTTTCCCTTCCCAAGTGTATAGACTTACATTTATCGGTGTTAAACCTAATTTGCCACTACTCTGCCCAGGCCTCCAACTTCTCCAAATCTATTTGTAATAGAATACTATCCTCCTCTACAAGGTTATTAATAAACATATTAAACAGCATAGGGCCCAGTACTGACCCCTGTGGTACCCCACAGGGTACCGGTGACCCAATCTGGGAATGTACCATTAATAACCACCCTCGGTTTTCCACTTACACACATTTTTCCCCAGTCACAGGATTCTCATTTTATATACCAACCTTTTATGTGGCTCAGTAACAAATGCTTTGGAAATATCAAGATTTATGATATCCAATTCCTTACCCCGTCAAGTTTAGCGCTTACCTCCTCATAGAAGCTGATCAGATTAGTTTGACAGGACTGATCCCTCATAAACCCAGGCATATATGGAGTTATACCTTTATTCTCATTGAAATACTCCAGGATAACATCTCTTAGAAAACCTTCAAACATTTAACCCACAATAGAGGTGAAGCTTACAGGTGTATAGTTACGAGACTCACTTTTTAACCCCTTTTTGAAAATAAGCATGACTTTTGTTATGCATCAATCCTTGTCATTATTGTATCCTTAAATATCAGAAATAATGGCCTGTCCATCACTGTACTTAATTCCCATAGAACTCAGGGGTGTATGCAATCTGGACCCAGTGATTTGTCTATTTTAATCTTTTTAAGGCAGCTCTGCACTTCTTCCTGGGTTAGACAGGTGACATTTAATGGAGAATTTACTTAACTCCTCTGCATTTCACCTAACATTTCATTCTCCTCTATGAACACAGTGGAAAAAGGTGTTTGTTTGTTTTTTTAACAAATTTGCTTTTTCCTCATCAATCTCTTCCTCATTTATTTTTAATGGGTTAACACTTTCAGTTTTACCCTTTTTATCATTTATGTCATTGAATAGCATTTTTGGGATAGTTTCACTTTCTTTAGCAATGAGTCCCTCTGTCTCCTGCTTTTCTCTCTATATAGTTTCTTTTACATAATATACTCTAATATTTACTATACAATACTATACTATACGATACTATACTATAATATATTTCCCTAGATCTCTTTAGTGATTTTTCACTGACTTCTTGTTTTAGTTGTTTAAATGCTTGTTTTTTATCATTTATTGCTCTCCTTGCATTTTTATTTATTCACGTTGTTTTTCCTTCTGTTCCTAACCCTTTTATTCCCATAAGGTATGTAACTATCATAATAAAAATGTCAAAATGTAAAATGCTTTTAAAAATATCCCATTTAGTATCTGTACTCCTATCCCTGAGATCATCGTCCCAGTCATTCAGAGTTTCATAGACTGGCTTCCAGTCCACACATAAGAAGCTGTGTGAATCGGCCAGCCAGATTAGAGATCACGTTACCGAACAGGGAGCCTGTGTTTTGAAAACTATACGCTCGAACAAATAAATAGCATATACATGTACAAGATGCCCATTACAAATGGGCAAAGCAATACAATTTTTCATGGGAGTGCTTCTTTAAGGGCATCTCTAAGTTGATCAGACCTTTCCTTCCTGAAGTTTAGTGTTTTTGTGGCTCCTTGACAAAACATCCTATTGAAAGACAAGTTAATTATATTATGGTCACAATTTCCGAGGTGTCCACCAACCTGCACCTTTGTTACTCGGTCAGGTCCATTGGTTAATATTAAGTCCAAAAGTGTCCTCCCCATAGTAGGGTCCTGCACTAGGTGGGAAAGGTAATTATCTTTAGTTGTCAACAGAAACCGGTTTCCTTTATAAGATCCACAGGTTTCAGTTTACCAATTTATATCTGGGTAGTTGAAGTCACTTATAATGACTACCTTATTGCGATTGCTTCATCTATTTGCCTTACTAGAAGATTTAGTGACTTATAGTAAACCCCTAGCACTATTTTATTATGGTTTTTCCTTCCATGTATTTCTACCCATAGAGACTCCACATGATAATTTCCCTCACTTATATTGTCTCGAAGTGTGGGCTTTAGGCAGGACTTTACAAAAAGGCTGACCCCTCCCCCTTTCTGTTTTATGAACCTTCCTGAACAGACTGTAACCCTGTAAGTTAACCTCCTAGTCATAGCTATCATCCAGCCATTTCTTAGTTATCCCCACTATGTCATACTTTTCCTTTAACATTATTAATTCCAGTTCATCAATTTTATTTGTCAGGCTTCTAGCGTTGGTTAGAATACAATTTAGAGATTTTTTTAAATTTAGACTTATCCTTAATAAATTTTTTACCTTCTCCCTCCGTTTCAGACCCAGCTTTATTAATAAGTCCCAGTTCTCTGTCTACACTATCTTACCTTCTGCATGTGTAGTTGTCCTTCCCCCGATCCCTAGTTTACACACATCTCCAACCTCCTAGCTACCTTCTCCCATTTCACAGTTACACCCTGCCCTTTCAGGTGCAGTCTTTTGTGAATTCTCAGCTACACTGCTCATTACTGCTGTATAATCTCCTCCATGCTGCTGCAGCTTTTATATACACTATATGGACAAAAGTATTGGGACACCTACACATTACACCTACAGAAGCTATTATGACATCCCATTCTTAATCCATAGGCATTAATATAGAGTTGGTCCCACCTTTGCAACTAAATAGCTTCCACTCTTCTGGGTTGGCTTTCTAAGATTTTGCAGTGTGTTTCTGGGAATTTTTGCTCATTCATCCTGAAGAGTTGTGTTGGACCTCCCAAATAATGTTGGACAAGCGGGCCTTGCTCACAATCTCCATTCTAGTTCATCACAAAGGTGTGTGATGGAATTGACATCAGGGCTCTGTGCGGGCCAGTCAAGTTCTTCCACACTAAACTCACCCAACCATGCTTTTATCGAGCTTGCTTTGTGCACTGGGGCACAGTCATTCTGAAACAGAAAAGAGCATTCGGCAGATTTTTACCACAAAGTTGGACGCATACAATTGTCTAAAGCATTAAGATTTTCCTTCATTGGAACTAATCGGTCTAGGCCAACCTTTGAAAAACAACCCCCTAGCATTATCCCTTCTCCCCCAAACTTTACAGTTGACAAAATGCATTCTGGCAGGTAATGTTTTCCTGGCATTCACCAAACCCAGACTCATTCATCTGATTGCCAAATAGAGAAGCGTGATTTATCACTCCATAGTAGACATTTCCACTGCTCCAGAGTCCAGTGACAGCAAGCTTTACACTACTCCATCTGATGCTAGGCATTGTGCTTGAAGATGTAAGGCTTGCATCAAGCTTCTCGGCCCGGGAAACTCATGCCATAAAGCTCCTGGGGCACAGTTTTTGTGAGGATGTTAATGTCAGAAGAGGTTTGGAACTCAGCAGTTACTGAGTCAACAGAGTGTTGGCGACTTATGTACTATGCACCTCAGCACTTGGCGACCCCACTATGTAACTTTACGTGGTTTGCCACATCATGGCTGAGTTGCTGTGGCTCCTAAATGCTTCGACTTTGCAATAATACCACACACAGTTGATCATATCTAGGAGGGAAGAAATATCACAAACTGACTTGTTGCAATGCATAAAACCATACCTTTTACAGTACCACGCTGGAATTCAGTAAGCTCTTTAGAGCAACCCATTCTTTCACAAAAGTCTGTAAAGACGACTGCATGGCTAGGTGCTTGATTTTATACACCTGTGGCAATGGGACTGAATGAAACACAGGAATTCAATGATTAAGAGGTGTGTCCCAATACTTTTGTCCATATAGTGTATATGTGATTGATAGAGATAAGAGTGCAGTATTCTTCTCTTCTCTGTGTGCAGTGTATGGCAGACATGATAACAGTTAGGGTATGTTCACACGGCCTATTTACGGACGTAATTCGGGCGTTTTTGCCCCGAATTACGTCTGAAAATAGCGCCTCAATAGCGCTGACAAACATCTGCCCATTGAAAGCAATGGGCAGACGTTTGTCTGTTCACACGAGGCGTATATTTACGCGCCGCTGTCAAATGACGGCGCGTATATAGACGCCCGCGTAGAAGAAGTGACCTGTCACTTCTTTGGCCGTAATTGGAGCCGCTATTCATTGACTCCAATGAATAGCAGCGCTAATTACGACCGTAATTGACGCGGCGTTCAAGCGCCTGCACATGCCGGTACGGCTGAAATTACGGGGATGTTTTCAGGCTGAAACATCCCCGTAATTTCAGCCGTTACGGACCCCCGCCGTGTGAACATACCCTTAGGGTATGTGCACACGTAGTGACCAAAAACGTCTGAAAATCCAGAGCTGTTTTCAAGGGAAAACAGACCCTGCTTTTCAGACGTTTTTTGACCAACTCGCATTTTTCACGGCGTTTTTCGCGCCGTTTTCGCGGCGTTTTTTACGTCCGTTTTTTTAGCTGTTTTCATTGGAGTCTATAAGAAAACAGCTCCAAAAACGTCCAAAGAAGTGTCCTGCACTTGTTTTGACGAGGCTGTATTTTTACGCGTCGTCGTTTGACAGCTGTCAAACGACGACGCGTAAATAACAGGTCGTCTGCACAGTACGTCGGCAAACCCATTCAAATGAATGGGCAGATGTTTGCCGACGTATTGTAGCCCTATTTTCAGACGTAAAACGAGGCATAATACGCCTTGTTTACGTCTGAAAATAGGTCGTGTGAACCCAGCCTTAGGATCTGCTCACTTGCTCAGGGAAAACTGAGAATTAGAGCTAGAGCCTTCTCCAAAGGGTAAACATTTAAAACAATGCAGAATACAAGACATATAGTGGCCAGAAATAGTGTTATTCCTCATGTACACACATATGACAGCTTATTCTGAAATGTAATCTGAATAGTTACGTATGCTGTAAAGTGTAGGTAAACGTTTAACAAACTTCTGACATGTCATAGTGACATGTCAGAAGTTTTGATTGGTGGGGGTCCGAGCACTGAGACTCCCACCAATCGCTAAAACAAAGCAGCTGAAGCACTCGTGTGACGAATGAACGGACTTAAAGAGGCTCTGTGACCACATTATAAGGGCCCTATCTTGTACATAATGTGATCGGCGCTGTAATGTAGATTACAGCAGTGTTTTTTATTTAGAAAAACTATAAATTTTGACGGAGTTATGACCTATTTTAGCTTTATTTTAATGACTTTCCTAATGCCCAACTTGGCGTGTTTTACTTTTTGACCAAGTGGGCGTGGTGAAGAGAAGTGTATGACGCTGACCAATCAGTGACCAATTAGCGTCATAAACTTCTCTCCATTCATTTACACTGTACATAGTAATCTTACTAGATCACTATGTGCAGCCACATACACACACAAACGTTACTCAAGTGTCCTGACAGTGAATATATATTACCTCCAGCCAGGACGGGATGTCTATTCAGAATACTGACACTTTTCTCTAACGTTTATGGTTGATTTACAGCAGAGCAGACGTAGTCTCGCTGTAAATGACAGCGCCTGCACTGCTGTAAATCAGCCACAAACGTTAGAGAAAAGTGTCAGGATTCTGAATACACATCCCGTCCTGGCTGGAGGTAATGTATATTCACTGTCAGGACACTTGAGTAACTGCACATAGTGAACAATGCAGGTTTACTATGTGCAGAATAAATGAATGGGGAGAAGGGTATGACGCTGATTTGTCAGCGTCATACACTTCTCTTCACCACGCCCACTTGGTCAAAAAGTAAAACACGCCCAGTTGGGCATTAAGAAACTCATTAGCATGAAGCTAATATAGGTCATAACTTCGTCAAGATTTATAGTTTTTCTAAATAAAAAACACTGCTGTAATCTACATTACAGCGCCGATCATATCATGTACAAGATAGGCCACTTATAATGTGGTGACAGAGCCTCTTTAATAGAAAGTCTATAAGCCCGTACTCAGATAAATCGGATTTCCAGAAGAAGCCAAACAGAAACGAAGCGGCTAAGCGCTCACACGAGTGGTGGTCTCAGTGCTCGGACCCCCACCAATCAAAACTTCTAACATGTCACTATGACATGTCAGAAGTTTGTTACATTTTAAACGTTTAGCTACACTTTAAGGACTTACTTATTAGCATTCTTTTTGTTTTTCATCGTCGCATTTTTACAAGCCATAACTTTTTTAGTTTTCTGTTAATGTAGTTGTATGAGGGATTGTTTTTTGCGGGACAATTTATATATTTCAATGGCACCATTTGAGGGTAACTAAAAAAACAGGACGTTTGCCATTGTTATTTGAGTTGTTTTTATTTGTTCTGTTTTTGGGGTACATATAATTTATTGATTACCTATTTTTTTTTAGGAAAAATGCAAAATAGAAACAGCATTTCCGCCATTGTTTTTTTCGTTGCTTTCTTTTACACCAATGCACTGTATAACTAATAAGTGATATTTGTTCTACGGGTCATTGCGGCGGTACCAATTATGTTGTTTGATCGCTTGTATAATGCATAGTACAATACATATTATATTGTGTTACACTGACAGGGAACCTATAAGGCCATGCTTTTGGCAGATACTAATGGCAGACCTGGTGGCCTTTGATTAAGCCCCTGGCTGCCATGATAACCTATCTGCGCCTTGCGATTGTGTCACGGGATGCTGATGGGCTGACAGAGGGAGCACCCTCCCTCTGTCAAACACTTTAGATGCTGCAGTCTCTATTAACCGCGGCATCTAAGGGGTTAGACTGCCGCGATCGGAGTTATCTTTGATCCCGGCAGTTTTGCCAGGACCTTGGCTGATTTCAAAATACATGCAGATTTTGATGCTGCTAATAACACTGTTTTTTAGCATGGTTTTCCTGCAAATTTCTTTTTTTTTTTAAAACAACCCACTGACCTAGCCCATAGTACCGGGAAAACTCTACCCATCTTCATCCCTGGTGCCATTTTTTACATACTAGTACTGTGGCAACAACAGAGCTCAGCTTTTTTTCTGGAAAAAAAATCTCAAAAACCTGTAAATGAGCAACAGTCTGGCAGAGGGTAGCTCTAGAGACCTGTAAGAGAGTCAAGTGAAGGTGAAGTGGAGTAAAAAGTGCCTCCTCATGATGATTGTGGTGAATGTCAGTTGACAGCATACAATTTCCATTCTGTGGTACGGGACACGTGGTCTTATGGCTGCCATGGTTCAGTTCCCTTTGTCAAAGAGTCTGCACATTAATTTTGATCAGTAAAATCAGTGAGCAGGTTTTTGTTCTTTTTAATGCAGAACACAGTGCTCAAAACAGGGCCGAAGGCATTTGGTTCTGTTTTTTCCGCTTCCCATTGATTTCAATAGAATTTTTAGGGTTAGATTCCATGGGTAGATAGACCAAGACACTTTATTTTTTACAGCACTGTGGATTTTGAGTCAGTGCATGGAAAATTTAGCACTGTGTGAGCTACTGTGCTGATTCCCATTGAAAACAATGAAAGACAAAATAGAGGCTTTTCCACGCTGATTCTGATGTGGAAAACACGCCAGAATCAGCATGCAAAAGAAGTCGTGTGAACATACCCTAACAGAACGGTTGCCAACAGTCTCGAATTTGCCGGCAACTGACCTCAGGACACAGATACAATTAAATATTATAGCAGATCAGGAAACTATCCGCTCCCTGCTTTGCCATTAACTCATCCAGTTGCGGAATCCCCGGCCAGAGAGTTGCCGACGCTCTGGCCGGGGATTCTACTCCTCGAGGTAGCCCCTGATGTCACTGTTCATATATGCACAGTGACGTCAGAGGCTCCTCCAGAAGAGGAATCCCTGGCCAGTGCATCGGCAATTCTCTGACTGGGGATTCCAGTCCTAGAAGGAGCCCCTGTCTAGGTGCGGAATCTCCAGCCAGAGCGTTGCCGATGCACTGGACTGGGATTCTTCTTCTGGAAAAGCCCCCTGACGTCACTGTCCAAATATGGACTGTGACGTCAGGGGCTCCTCCTGAACCGGAGTTCCGGGCCAGAACGTTGTCGATGCTCTGGTCTGAGATTGCGCTCCTAGAGCTAGGCAACGCTCTAGCCATGAATTCCGGTCTAGGAGGAGCCCCTAACTTCACTGTACATATATGGACAGTGACATCAGAGGCTACCTCTAGGAACGGAATCCCCGGCCAGAGCATCAGCAACGCTCCTAGAGGTAGCCCCTGATGTCACTGTCCATATATGAACAGTGACATCAGGGCTCCTCCAGGAGAGAAATCCCTGGCCACAGCATCGTCAATGGTCTGACCAGTGATTCCGTTCCAGAAGGAGCACCTGACGTCACTGTCCATATATCGACAGTGACGTCAGGGGCTCCTCCAGAAAAGGAATCCCTGGCCGGAGCGTTGCCAACTCTCTGGCTGGGGATTCCGCTCTAGAGGTGACCCCATTTATGGACAGTGGCGTCAGGGGCTCCTCCAGGACAGGAATCCGCTCCTAGATGTGTCCCATATATGAACAGTGTCATCAAGGGCTCCTTCAGGAGAGGAATCCCTGGCCAAAGCATCAGCAACGCTCTGACCGATGATTCCTTTCCTGGAGGAGCCCCTGACGCCACTTTCTCCTCCAGGAGAGGAATCATCGGTAACGCTCTGGCTGGGGATTCCACTCCTAGAGGGAACCCCAATGTAGCTATCTACACGGAGGGGGTGTAGCGCTGTCTACAAGGGGGTGTGGTGCTGTCTACAGGGGGGGTGACACTATCTACAGGGGTGTGTGTTGCACTATCTACAGGAAGTCTGTTGCACTATCTACAGGGGGGAATGTGTGGCAATATCTACAGAGGGCACTGTGGCAATATCTACATAGGGGAATGTGGCAATATCTACAGACGGTACTGTGGCACTATATAAAAAGGTGTTGTGTAGCACCATCTACAGGGAGCTGTGTGGCTCTATTTACAGGGGGCTGTGCAGCACTATCAATAGAGGGCACTGTGGCATTATCTACAGAGGGCACTGTGGCACTATCTACAGCGGGGCACTGTGGCACTATCTACAGGAAGCAGTGTGTGGCCATATCTACTGTGAGCAGTGTGTGGCACTATCTGCTGGGGGCAGTGTGGAGCACCATCTACAAGGGGCACGGAGTGTGGTACTATCTACACTTGTTTTTATGCTACCAGTAGTGGTCAGCACATACCACCTAGCCCTAGTGATAAAGTAAGATATCACCTGCCTTTAAACAACTGGATAACCCGAGAGAGATACTGGCCGCCATAATAGTTGTCAGTGAAACTAGTGCAGAAACTTTTGTTTATTTGTATGCAGAAATGTTGGGAAGCCATCCCCCCCATTAGCCACTCCCACCAGATAAGCCACTGCCCCATAAGACAGAACCACCAAAGAAGCCACACCCTAAGTGTCCCTGGAATTTTTTTTCAAATGGTGGCAACTATATAACTGTATTATGTGCAGAGTTAACACAGAAGATGGGAAGAGGAGGAAATCTGTGAGGTGCAGCTTCAGAAAATAGCTGCAGAGAAAAAAGTGATGTCAGAGAAGGGGGCGTGGTTTTGGCAACTTTCCCTTTACAGCCCAGTAACATGCAACAATTTTATTATTTCTTGTAGTGTTAAGGACATACCTTGAAGAATTAACAGCCCTATTATATTACAGTACATGACCCTAGTATGTGCCCGGACTTTGATTTGAAGCCTAACTTTATAAATACTATGGAATCTCTTTACATCATATGTGTTAGACAAAAGTTCTTTTGAAACAGCAGTCAGAACACACTATAGAGGCAGAGACACGGCTCAATGGGCGAAAGTGACCACATTCCTGTTCTCGATTCACTAGAGAATTTCATTTTCACTGCAGTAGATAACAAAGAAGGGCTTTCAGCTATAGCAGCTGGCAGAAATGACACAAACACCTACGTGCTGCATTACAAACGACAAAAGCTTGTTAGGCCTAAAAACCCTAATACGTATCATCAAGAAATTTTGATTATATTTTCAATAGTACAATTCAAATTCTTGACATATTAGGGGAGATGTATAACATTAGCACAAAGGAAAATTGAATAGACTACTCAGCAACTAACTGCTTCTTTAGATTAACCCCTTCACGACTGCCATGCGGCTATATACGGTCTAACTGCTGATGCCCCGTGCAGTTAGCACGTGTATAGACGTTTGCAGCGTGATCGGGGTTTAATGAGTGAAGACCTGCTTCAGCGTGAGCAGCTCTGCACTAATCTAAGTGTTGGCTCCCTTTACAAGTGCCGACACCTCTTTGACTTAATTTTATAAAACAAACATTTTTTTTATTAAACTAAAGTTACAAGTGCATCGCTGCTCACAATGTAGCAGTCTGCACTTTTCTCTCTCCCCGTGTGTGTCAGCTCCTCCCCCTCCTTCTCCCTCCGTAGGCTTCTGCCCAGAGATAAAGGAGCAGGTGTGCTCATTATCTGGGCAGATAAGGTACTAAAAGTGTTGTTTTAACTCTTCAGTCTTCTTCTCTCTCCTGGAGAGTGAAGAAGGTTAAAGGGGTTGTCCGAGATATATTTTTATTTTAAAGTTAAACACACAATGCACACATTAAGTATTCCCTAATATACTTACCTGTGCAATCTTGCTTCTGTTCTCCGTTCTGGCAGCTCTTTTCTGCCGATCACATGTCTTCTGATGTCACGTTTTCTTCCTCCTCCACTGTCGTGTCGTGTCCCGATCACATGGTCTCGCCCCAGCGAGACCTCGGATGGGACACGACACGTCACTGGAGACGTGACGTTTCTGCGCGTGCCCGCCCAGCCTATGCATCTTTTCACTGTGAACGCGCCTATGCGTGTTCACAGTGAAAAAAGTGAAGAGGGACGGCACCCGCGGACTAGAAAGGTACAGTGACCTCTGTACTTTTAGTTCTTCCCCTATCATAGCCTACACATAGTAGGCTTTGATAGGGAATTATACAACACGATGCAGCACACGGGTCGCATGCAGCCCTTGAGGCTGTTATCTGCGGCCCGCGGGACACCGTACACTGTTTAACAACTGGTTCCCGACCGCTGGCTGTATTTTTACGGCCAGCGGTCAGGGACGGGTCCTTAAAACCCGAGCCATAGACTTTCTACGTCTCGGGTTTTAACTTGCTGCCCGCGCGATCGGGCAGCTGAATGTCGGGTCTCCAGCTGTCAGTGACTGCCGGGGACCCTGAGGAGAAGACAGAAGCAGCTTTAGCTGCTTCTGTCTTCTCCGATGTCTTTTTACACAGCGCGCAATGAACGCTGTGTATAGGAATAGAGACAGCGGCCCCGCGCCGCTGTCTCTATTCCTCCCGGTGATCATGTGACTGGTCACATGATCACCGGGTGCCGTTACTGACAGACTGCTGCTGGGTCTTACTAGACCCAGCACAGCCCTATTAGTGACAATCGTCACTATGAGAGGGCTGATTTCCCCTGTAACTGGGGCTGCTGTGCAGCTCCAGTTACAGTGGAAAAACATGTAAAAGAAAGAAAAAAAATATATAAAGTTCCCCAAAGGTCTTTTCTGACCTTTGGGGGACAGACCATAGTAATAAAAAAATAATAAAGTAAAGTGCAAAAAAAAAAAAAATAATAAATACACATAAAATACCCACCCCAAAAAATACCGTTCCCCCCGCCAATCATTGTTGTAACGCTAGCGCTGACCCTAGTACCCTAATATAGACATGTAATATATAAAAATTTACGGTAGACAATGACGATCACAAATAAAAGGTATATTTTAGGGTAAAACTATGTTATTACCCAAAAAAAAATAGCTGAAACGTAAAAAAGCTTTTTTTTTTACTATTATTTTCAAACTTTATGAAAGAAAATTCTAAAATGGCAAAAAAGGTGTGTATAAAAACGATAAAAAATGAAACCTGCATTGTCTACAGAAAAAACATCGCAAAAATCACGTCGTTAGCCCAACAAATAAAAAAGTTATAGCCATTTAACTAACACGTGCTAAAAATGGCTAAACGGTATCTGGTCCTGAAGGCGCAAAATAGCCCGGTCCTGAACTGGATAAGATCTTCTGGGGTCCTGTATCTAAGCCTACATTGTTAGTGTATGTTAACACGAGGGCGTCCATAACTGCTGAAATTACGGGGATGTTTCCGCCTGTTTTTTTTTAAGCGGAAACAGCGTAGCAAAACTTGTAAAAAATGCGTACCATTGATTTCAATGGGAGGAGTCGGCGTCTTTTTCCCGCGAGCAGTAAAACTGCCTCGTGGGAAAAACAAGCGACATGCTCCATCTTCGGGCGTTTACGCCTCTGACCTCCCATTAACTTCAATGGGAGGCAGAGAAAGCGTATTTCCGTTGTTTTATGCCCGCGGCGCTCAATTGCCGTGGGCGAAAAACATGACGGAAAACGACGCGAAAAACGCAGCAAAAAAAGCCGCAAAAACAACGCCAAAAAGGCTACGATAAACGCCGCGAAAAACATTGCAAATAAAGCCGCGAAAAAAGAGGCAAAAACGCCACGAAAGACGCAACGAAAAACGCAGAAAAAAAAACCGCAAACAGCGACGCAAAAAAAGAGGCGAAAAACGACGCAAAAAAGGCTACAATAAACGCCACGGAAAACGTTGCGAAAAACATCGCGGAAAAAGCCGCAAACAAAGAGGCAAAGAACGCCGCGAAAAACAACTGGGAAAACGCCACGAAAGACGCAACGAAAAACGCAGCAAAAATAGCCGCAAACAACGATGCAAAAAAAGAAACGATACAAAAAAGGCTACGATAAACGCAACGGAAAACACAGCAAAAAAAGACGCAAAAAACGCCAAGATAAACGAAGCGAAAAACGGCCCGAACAAAGCGGCAAACAAAACCGCAAACAAAGCCGCAAACAGCGCACAAAAAATTCCGGGAAAAATGACGCAAAAATCAACGTGCAGGGAGAGGTAAATCTGCCGCAAACTTCAAGACGGAATTTTGAGGCAGATATTCCTCCGGCAAAAAAACTCTGTTTGAACATGGCCTTAGTGGAGAGAGACATGAGATAGAAGACGGTGGACGAGGGTGAGGGGAGACACGAAGAGGTTTATAGACCTGAAAAGAGAAAGAAAACATAAATGTGAAAAACATAATGGGGAGGAGAACATTTGCTCATCATCCTTCAAGAATGTCAGCAAGGAGACAAGTCCAGTGAAGGAGGTCAGCGGGAGGAGCAAGGAAAGCTCACATGAACTCTTGGAAGGTACGTGCACGCTCATTGCAGCCTGCAATGAGCGTGCACGGGAAAAAAGTTTCATAACAAGGAAAGATCAACAAACCAGAGATGAACTGCATGTAAACAAACTGTGCTAAATTCAAAGAAGAAATGTGCTAAGTAGAATTTTTTTTTAAAATAATGCTTTATTTAGGTTGTCTGTATAAGGGGTAATGTATGACACAGTTTTTGAAAAAATTTTGGTATCTCGGACAACCCCTTTAACTGTTAAAGAGCTGCAACAGTGTGTATATATATATATATATATATATATATATATATATATATATATATATATATATTTTGTGACAACTTGGGGTAAGTTAGCTCACAGGATCACCATCTCCAGGGTAAGATAGTTGGCACACTTAAGAATTTTCACTCCAAGACAGTGGATTCGGTATGAAACTGGCTGTAACCAGCTTTATAGTTTTCATACAGTAAAAGCAGTTTTACAAAACAGTTCAAAAATAAACCCTAAGCCGCACAGCCTCTAACTAAACATACAGCTTCCCTAGCTATCAGGGTGAAAGGCCTTCTGCCCAGCACCTCACAACAAACATATGTTCTTACCAGAACCTCTGACTCCCACAGACTGGCAATACAGGTCTTCCTTAGACTGGGAGCAATACAGCCCCTTAGTAGCTGCACTGCTACAATATATATATATATGTGTGTCTGCTCATAATAAAAAATTTAAACATGGAATTAATTAAACTAAAATTAACTAAAACAACAATTTAAGCCTCATAAGTCTTGTAAAAAACAAAGTAAAAATAGTTAGGATATTCAAAGCGGTTTCAAAGATATTATCGTTTAAAGAAGTGCACATCAGAAATGGAAAATTTGACCTGGACACAGGGGCATCAGTGACCCTTGGTCATGACAGGGTTAAAGAGCACTATACTATGTTGATTTTCCTTCTATTTCTCTGACCACACTTTGTCTGGCTCTACTTCCTCTCTGTTAGAGTTCCACAAGGTTAAGTGTTGAACCCCCTCCTGTTTTCTCTCTACACAATCCGAGTCGGGTAGACTTTGGTTTCCAGTATCTTCTTTGCGCTTAAGACCCCCAATGCTATACATCCTCCGAGGACATTTCTCCTGCTCTCCTAAAAACTAATGAGTGTCTGTCCGCTGTCTCTGCTGTCATGTCCTCTTTATATCTCAAAATGAATCTCTATAATACAGAGCTTCCTCCATCATCTTCACCTAAACCAGATGTCTTCTTCTCTGTCTGTAACACCAACATTCTTCCTAGACATCACGCCCAATGTTTTGGAGTTATATTTGACTCTGATTCGTAATTTCTTCCTTACATGCAGTGAATTGTCAAATCCTGCAGCCGTCATCTAGAAAACATCTCTCGCATCCGTCCCTACCTCACTACTGACATTGCTAAAATATTAATCTAGGCCCTAAGCATTTCCCGCCTGGATTACTGTAACTCACTACTTATTGAAACTGGCTTTGATTACATCCATCATGAACGCAGCGGCCAGGGTTATCTCTCTGTCTAGCAGTTATAGTAACGTCTCTGCTCCCTGTCTCCGACTTTACTAGTTTTATGTTTCTTGTAGAATTAAATTTAAGACTCCCCTACTAGTCTACAAAGTGATTCACAATGCTGCACTGTCATACATATCCACTCTCATCTCTGTTTACCATATCACTTGTGCTCTTCGCTCAGAAAATGACCAATGGCTCTTATCTTCCTTTATTAGATCCTCTCACTCCCATCTGCAGGATGTCTCCAGTCTTGGTCCAAACATTAAAACTCATTTCTTAAGTAGGTCTATGTCACATAACCATATTTTATGGCCCATACACGACCTGACCTGCTCACAGATATCTCTACTACATCCTTTCATCAAATAGATACTCTTGCACATCGCTTTGCCTTTTGTGTCTACAGTATGTTGGCTCAGATACTGGATGGGTGACTGGTTTAGACAGATTTATTTATGTTCCCCTTGACAACAAAAGGAGTTGGATCCCTGCACAAAATTAGCACCTTGTACCTATTGTGTCACTACGCCAATTTAATTTAGATTGCAAACTCTTACAGGCAGGGAACTCTCTTCTTTTATCTCATTGTTTATTAATTTGTTTGATTATTTTTTATGATTTGCTTCTTCCCCAATTGTAAGGGCCTGTTCACATCAGCGTTGTCTTTCTGTTGAGGGGTTCCGTCTGAGCTTTCCCTTGGGGGAACCCCTCAATGGAAAGATAAACGGAAACGATAGATTCCATTTGCATCACCATTGATTTCAATAGTGATGGATACTGCAACTGCGCTATTGATTCCGTCAAAAAAATTGAACCCTTTCACATCGGTGACAAACGGAAACCATTAGCAAAGTATCCGTCACCATTGAGATCAATGGTGATGCAAATGGAAGCTATGGTTTCCGTTTGCCTTTCCTTTGAGGGGTTCCCCCGACGGAAAGCTCCGACGGAACCTTTCAACGGAAAGACAATGCTGATGTGAACAGGCCATAAAGCATATGTTGGCGCTATACAAATAAAGGTTATTATTATTATTATTATTATTATTAATATTGGAGTATATCAATGTTACAGTTTTTAATTTCTTTTGACTAGTGAAAATAACTTCACTTAAGTACACAAATATTGCTTTCTATGTCAGAGGTCGAGACTTGGAATTCTGGCACTGCAAACAATGTGGTCCTACTGGTGCATTTACAAAATATACAGAAAACGACATACCTAAGTATCAACTACAACACAATACCATCTAATATAAGACCTCCTTACTGGAGAACACTGATTAATCTATGCCTTTAAATTCTAGAAATGTAATGACATCTCTAATGATCAAAGTGGTCTAGAAAATTTTGAAAATAAAGGCAAATCTACTGTATATTTTAAATGAAAAAAACATTAGAACACACAATATATATTTAAAGAAAGCCTACAATCAAACAGGTCCCTAAAAATGTGTAAGATGCCATAATAAAGCTAAACTAATTTATCAATTTTACCCACTACATGGTTCCTAAAGGCCCTTTTACTCAGGCAAATTATTCCCGACCATTGCCCTGTGTAAGCAGGGCAACGATCAGCCGATGAAAGAGCAAATTGACCTAGCTTGTTCATCGTCTGATTGTATAGTTTATGCTGCAAGAAATATTATCGTTGTTGGCAGCACATCTCCCTGTGTAAGGGAGGTGTGCTGCGGACATGATAGAAATGTATGAGGACGAGTGATCATAGTAACCATCGATCGACCCCAAACATAACTCCTTGTGAAAGGAGCAAACGAGCGTCGATCAACATTGATCGGAGCTCGTATATACAGCCCATTTCGGGCTGTGAAAGAGGACTGTAGGTGTACTGAACAAAAAGCTGAAACTGTATATGTAAATGATGTGCCCCACAGACAGATTAAGGATCCAAGGGGTCATTAATCCAGACCTTCATCATTTCAACCATCTACAATAAGGGGCTGCTACTCTGTACATAATTTGACTGTCACATTCTCTGTGCCCCATATTTTTCAGAGCCATTGGGACCAGCAATGCAGCTTTTCCATATTACTCACATCGCGAGCCAAGAAATGTATATGTGCAAGAAGTGTGTGTTTGCAACAACATTCAACATGACTCTTGTTGCAGGCATTTTGGTGGCACCAGACATGTGATGGCTCACTTCAGCCACTTATAAACCCTACACCTCACTCGCCCTACCTGCCTGTACATAAAATTACTTTTGAAGTCCAGAGAATGAAGAGTAGAAATTTTCATGCACACAGCCATGTCATCCACAGGAAGTTCCAAGAGGCACAACTTGTTAGCACCTGCTAAATCGGTTAGTATGACAGTGAGTAAGAGTGCCTTTGGGGATAAGAGCACGAGTGGATAACACAATGTCAAAAGGGAGGGTCACTGAAAAGATAAGGATGCTGATCAGGAGGCTGAAATGAGCCATGAAGTCCATAAGAGGATAAACTGGCGTAAGTGCTCCTAATATACAGCCTCTTCAATTCCTTCCACTTACAAGCTGAATTGGTCAGGTCACCTGGGTTTGGGGTTGGGTGGTTATTTCCTAGGTGATATATATTGAGCACACGTCTTGCATTAAGCTGGTCAGATGGGAATATTTGCCTCCAAACCATGAACATTCAGCTTTTTCTTATCCAAAAAAGAGAACGTGAAGCAGCACTCAAATAAAGTGAATTTATTCATGCAACATGGAACCACACCGTTTCACCTCCTCTATTAAGGCATTTTCAAGCTTTTTTCTTAGATATTTCACACAGTATGTATGGAAAATCATTTATATTATGGTAAATCACGGTTTTTTTCAGACCCCACATGTAGTATTCTCAGCTCATAATAAAGTACTGTGAACGCTACATCTATTTCCAGCTACATAATGACTTTTGTAAGTTGGCAATGACTGACATTGCAACACAGGTTTAAGCCAGTGTATATTACTCATATTCCTCAAATACCAATCTTATTTATCAAAATTATTCAAATATTATGGAAGCATGCTGTTCAGATCCGTAATATTGCACCGATAAAAATCTATGGGCCCATTCTATACCTCTGTATACCTCTGATTTAATATTAAGGCATATAGAGATTTTTTCTCACAAATCATATGGAATCCATGAGAAATAAATTCTTGCATATGTCCACTGTATTACGGAAGAGTTTATTTATGGAGAGCCCATGGCTCTGTAATATGGAACCATAGGGACTTTGCATTCCGTTGTAGAGGTATCTATGCCTTGTGCATCAGGCCTTATACCGCTCACATATACAAACCTGTAATGCAATAATGATATATACAATCAGAATACACTTAAATATCTAAGATGGTAAATTGTAACATTTCAGACTTACCACAGGCTGTTTACATAAATAGCGACACAGCTCCCCAATGTATTGAAACACTGTAACATTATATTTTTTGCAGTCAACCCAAAATTGGCTTGCTGAAAACTTTTTCCTCAATACACACGTTGATCCTGTTCATTATGTATAAAAAAAGAAATAATTTAGGATAAATGGAGACATTTGTCTGCATTCTTAAATTACTTGTAAAGGAGCCTAAGGCCCTGTTCACATCAGCGTTGCCCTTCCGTTGAGGGGTTCTGTCGGAGGTTTCCGTCGGGTTAACCCCTCAACGGAAAGGTAAATGGAAACCCTATAATAACCTATATACATCCTTAACATAATTAAATAATCAAGATATAACAATATGAATATAAAATAAACCCCAAAAAATGTCTCAAAAATGTGCACAATTTTTTCATTAAAAAAAGAATATAATTTTATTAGTTCACATATGAACAAACATAACCCCCCTACAAATATATATTACAAACATATAAAAAACATTTATATGAAATCAACCAGGTGTAGCACCATCAGAATCATTTATCATAGTTGATCCACAGATAGCAATACTTACAAGCAGGGACAATAAATCAGAGAATGGTAAGCCTGCCAGTATAATACACAAAATTAGTGTCACCCTCAAAAGTACAAGCTAATGGAGGTGTGTTCTTTCCAGGTGTGCGGTCCAACTACCATCATGTCTTCCACAGGTAAAATGACTTGCATTAGCTTTTACTTTTGAGGGTGACACTCATTTTGTGTATTATACTGGCAGGGTTACCATTCTCTGATTTATTGTCCCTGCTTGTAACTATTGCTATCTGTGGATGAACTTATGATAAATGATTTTGATGGTGCTAAACCTGGTTGATTTTATATAAATGTTTTTTATATGTTTGTAATATATATTTGTAGGGGGGTTATGTTTGTTCATATGTGAACTAATAAAATTATATATATATATTTTGATGAAAAAATTGTGCAATTTTTGAGACATTTCTTTTTTGGTTTAGTAAATGGAAAGTTTAGCTTGGGTTTACATCACCATTGATCTCAATGGTGACGGAAACTTTGCTAATGGTTTCTGTCTGTCACCGTTGTGATTGGGTTCCGTCGTTTTGACGGAATCAATAGCGTAGTCGACTGCGCTATTGATTCCATCAAAACAACAGAACCCGTTCACAACTGTGATAAACGGAAACCATTAGCAAAGTTTCCGTCACCATTCAGATCAATGGTGATGCAAACGGAAGCTAAGGTTTCAGTTTGCCCTTCCGTTGGTGGGTTACCAGACGGAAACCTCTGACGAAAACCCTCAATGGAAGGGCAACACTGATGTGAAGAGGCCCTAACAATAAAATACATGTTATAAAATTTACATTCAAGATCAGACCTATACCTTGGGTCCTAGTACACAGTAAAGAAATATGCTATGAGAAGATTTCTCCACCTTTAAGGTTTTAGTTGGCCCTAGAGCTATTTTACAATTAATTTACATTTATGGACATTATGAAAGTTACATCTGAAAGGCATTTGTGAACTGTAACACTGTAAAGACAAGTATTTATCTGTTAAAACTTGTGTAAAACTTACAAAACTGTTTTGTGAGAATATTAAAAGGCTCCTTTTCAGGTATTAAATATTAAGTGTGTGGAGTAAATAAAAAAACTGTATGAAGTATGCAAAGCACTTTCAATAAAAATCAATACAGAAACTAAGAACATAGAACATGGTTTGTCCTACCAAAATAATGGGTACAAACCCCCTTTTTGTACAGAGACTCTCATGTTCCAGTGGTTTTCTTTTGCTTCACTGCAAATACATACAAAAACTGCCCAAATATTATTACTTACAGAGATATTTTATTTGCTTACTCTACCATACCTCCCAACTTTTGAATTTGGAAAAGAGGGGCATTTTAAGCCACGCCCCCTAACCACGCCCAATATCCCGCATAAACACATCAAATCACGGCCAGATCCTTCTGCAAATAACACGCGCAAATTCTCACTGCGGATCTCTAGACTGTCCGGATATTACAGATATTATGGATCCGGTTATATCGTCTTTGTGTTACTTTTCCTATCTTGGGTATAAGGGTATGTTCACACGTGGTCATTACGTCCGTAATTGATGGACGTATTTCGGCCGCAAGTACCAGACCGAACACAGTGCAGGGAGCCGGGCTCCTAGCATCATAGTTATGTACGACGCTAGGAGTCCCTGCCTCGCTGCCAGACAACTGTCCCATACTGAAAACATGATTACAGTACGGGACAGTTGTCCTGCAGCCAGGCAAGGACTCCAAGCGTCGTACATAACTATGATGCTAGGAGCCCGGCTCCCTGCACTGTGTTCGGTCCGGTACTTGCGGCCTAAATACGTCCGTCAATTACGGACGTAATGACCTCGTGTGAACATACCCTCACATTTGCTCATCACGGCAGCTGCAGGACAAACCAAAAGGCTGATAACAATGAAAGTCAAGAGGGAGACCCTGTGGTTGATGACTTTTCAATTGACAGGTAGCAGAGTTACATGATGGGGATTTTTTTTTCCAGTTGTATAACTCTGCTACCCGTCAATGGAAAAATCATCCACCAGAGCCCCCCTGTAGATAGCTCCAGATACAGCCCCCCTGTACATAGCGCCACACACATCCCCTCTGTAGATAGCGCCAGATACAGCCCCCTGTAGATAGCGCCACACACAGCCCCCCTGTACATAGCACCAGATAAAGCCACCTGTACATAGCGACAGATACAGCCCCCCTGTAGATAGCTCCAGACACAGCCCCCCTGTACATAGTGCCAGATACAGCCCCCCTGTAGATAGTGCCACACACAGCCCCCCTGTAGATTGCTCCAGACACAGCCCCCCTGTAGATAGCTCCAGACACAGCCCCCCTGTACATAGCGCCAGCTACAGCCCCCTGTAGATAGCTCCACACACAGCCCCCCTGTAGATAGCGCCACACACAGCCCCCTGTAGATATCTCCACACACAGCCCCCTGTAGATAGCGCCACACACAGACCCCTGTAGATAGCTCCACACACAGCCCCCTGTAGATAGCTTCACACACAGCCCCCTGTAGATAGCGCCACACACAGCCCCCCTGTAGATAGCGCCACACACAGCCCCCTGTAGATAGCGCCACACACAGCCCCCCTGTAGATAGCTCCACACACAGCCCCCCTGTACATAGTGCCAGATACAGCCCCGCTGTAGATAGCTCCACACACAGTCCACTTGTAGGTAACGCAACAGAACCCCCTTATACTTTGTGCCACAATGCCGCCAGAGCAGAGAGCGGTAGAGGTAGCCGGCCCTACTGCTGCCAATCTCCGCTCTGCTTTGACGTCACTCACCGTCAGAAGAAGGCAGGAGTCTTGCAGCAGCGTTCTCACTGGTGTTGATGCCGGCCCGGGAGTGGACCAGTCCAGTCACCTAACCGGTGAGGTCAGATGACAGGTCAGGTGACAGGTCAGGTGACTGTACTGGTCCACTCCCGTGCCGGCATCGATCCCAGTGAGAACACCGCCGCAAGACTCCTGCCTTCTTCTGATCGCTGCTGCAGTCAGCAGCGATCAGCTGTTTTGATGCAGCGCCCAGCGGGACATTTTCCAGACCGCACGGGAAGGCGGAATAGCGGAGAGAAACCGGGACTGTCCCGCCGGATCCGGGACGGTTGGGAGGTATGCTTTACTATTACAACTGTTTTGTTGTGGTGGCCATTTTCAGCCATATTGATTGACACCTTTGAATAAGCTTCTCAGAAACTGATGGTAAAACTGCCTTAGGGTATGTGCACACGTAGTGACCAAAAACGTCTGAAAATCCAGAGCTGTTTTCAAGGGAAAACAGACCCTGCTTTTCAGACGTTTTTTGACCAACTCGCATTTTTCGCGGCGTTTTTCGCGCCGTTTTCGCAGCGTTTTTTACGTCCGTTTTTGGAGCTGTTTTCATTGGAGTGTATGAGAAAACAGCTCCAAAAACGTCCAAAGAAGTGTCCTGCACTTCTTTTGACGAGGCTGTATTTTTACGCGTCGTCGTTTGACAGCTGTCAAACGACGACGCGTAAATAACAGGTCGTCTGCACAGTACGTCGGCAAACCCATTCAAATGAATGGGCAGATGTTTGCCGACGTATTGTAGCCCTATTTTCAGGGTATGTTCACACGGCGGGGGTCCGTAACGGCTGAAATTACGGGGATGTTTCAGCCTGAAAACATCCCCGTAATTTCAGCCGTACCGGCATGTGCAGGCGCTTGAACGCCGCGTCAATTACGGCTGTAATTAGCGCTGCTATTCATTGGAGTCAATGAATAACGGCTCCAATTACGGCCAAAGAAGTGACAGGTCACTTCTTCTACGCGGGCGTCTATTTACGCGCCGTCATTTGACAGCGGCGCGTAAATATACGCCTCGTGTGAACAGACAAACGTCTGCCCATTGCTTTCAATGGGCAGATGTTTGTCAGCGCTATTGAGGCGCTATTTTCAGACGTAATTCGGGGCAAAAACGCCCGAATTACGTCCGTAAATAGGCCGTGTGAACATACCCTCAGACGTAAAACGAGGCATAATACGCCTCGTTTACGTCTGAAAATAGGTCGTGTGAACCCAGCCTTAGGGTATGTTCACACGCTGTATTTTCAGGCATATTTTGGGGCGTAAATGCTCCGAAATACGTGTGAAAAAATGGTAGCGAAAAACAGCTCCAAAAACGTCTCCAAAAAACGGCTCAAAAAATAGTTTCAGCTCCAAAAATGGCTGAAAATCAGAGGCTGTTTTTCCTGAAAACAGCTCTGTCATTTTAAGCCGTTTTGATTTGTGCATATGAACATACCCTCAGTGTCAGCATGTGCAACCAATAAGGGTATGTGCACAAGTAGTGACCAAAAACGTCTGAAAATCCAGAGCTGTTTTCAAGGGAAAACAGACCCTGCTTTTCAGACGTTTTTTGACCAACTCGCATTTTTCGCGCCGTTTTTCGCGCCGTTTTCGCAGCGTTTTTTACGTCCGTTTTTGGAGCTGTTTTCATTGGAGTCTATGAGAAAACAGCTCCAAAAACGTCCAAAGAAGTGTCCTGCACTTCTTTTGAAAAGGCTGTATTTTTACGCGTCGTCGTTTGACAGCTGTCAAACGACGACGCGTAAATAACAGGTCGTCTGCACAGTACGTCGGCAAACCCATTCAAATGAATGGGCAGATGTTTGCCGACGTATAGTAGCCCTATTTTCAGACGTAAAACGAGGCATAATACGCCTCGTTTACGTCTGAAAATAGGTCGTGTGAACCCAGCCTAATAATGGCTGTTTTAAAATCAGTTCCTGAGAAGCCAATTCAAAGGTGACAACCACTGTGGCTGCACTTCCTGTTGTCACTTTCGCAAAAATGGCTGCCACAACAAACCAGAAAAATTTAATTGTCTCTGTAAGTAAAAATAAAAAATATTACCAAACTTTAAATTTTTCACTGTTCATTTTCAATCACCGTATTTCTACTCTGTTATTCAATTATGTTTCACTGCAGACATTCAAGTACTCTTACTCTTTACTCAAGAGGTTAACCCCTTAAAGGCCCAGCCAATTTTGACCTTGAGGACAGAACAATTTTTTTGATAACTTTTTTATTTTTTTGTGCGATGTAGCTGTATGAGACTTTATTTTTTGCGGGAAGAGTTGTACTTTATGTAGGTGTCATTTTCTGCTACATTTACATTATTGCTTCATTTATATAAGTTTTTATTTTGCCAAAAATGCAGAAAAAAAGGAGTTCCACTGCAGTTTTCATTTTCTTTTTTTTTTTACACCATGCACCGATCATTATAAATAATGTTATGCATTTGTTGTACAGGTTGTTATGATCGTGGCGATACCAAATATGTCTTTATTATTTCATGTTTTGGGACATATTATATTTTGTAAAGTTTATTAATCCTAAAATAATTACATTTCTGTGTATTCTTTTACTGTTTTTTTTTTCCTATTTAACATTAAATTAATTAGTTTTACTTTTTTGTTAATCCCATAGGGGATTTTTCATTTTGATTTAGATATTTTAACTCTAATGTACAGGCACATAACTGATTGTACACAGGCAGTTGTTAGGGCATACCGCAGTATGCCCTAACAACAGGAAATATGGTTAGACCGCGCTGGGGTCCTTCAATATACACTGAGCTGTCTGGCCACACAAGGGTTTTCCTGTGACGCTATCAAAGGGGTTTCCCACTTCTCGTTTGCACTTTGAATGCTGCGGTCAAATTTTATCTCGGAATTCAAGGGGTTAACGGCAGAGAGAAGAGGTTTCTCTTCTCTCTGCTGTTAAAGCGGGGCTGCAGCTGTGTATTTCAGCCGTTACCCCGCTCCTGATTGCGCGGCACACTATCTGTCAGGACGAGAATGCTCGTCCTAATGCGGCAAGCACCCGCCGCTCAGGACGAGTATTCTCGTCCTGTGTCGGCAACCAGTTAAAAATAATTGTATTAATTGATTTACTCTTAAAAAGCCATAGTCCAAGCTAATATATTAACAAACAAAAAAAGGGGGAAGGTAATTTCAAATACTTGGTATAAGTTTGAAATACTAGAACCAATAAAAACGTCATCTTGTCCCGAAAAAAAAAACAAGCCCAAATATATTGACAAGTTACAAGTTACATATATGGAAAAAGAAAAAAGTTATGGCTCTTGGAATGCGGCGATGCAAAAATTAATTATTTGAGAAAAAAGTTTTTTTTGTGCAAAAGTAATAAAACATAAAAACCTATACATATTTGGTATTGCCGTAATCTATCATACCCATAGCAATAAGAATGTTAGATAACATGTTATTTATGCCACACAGTGAACGGCATAAATTTAAAATCCAAACACCAATGGTGGAATTGCTGTTATTGTCCATTCACCCCCAGAAAGAGTTAATAAAAGTTAACCAATAAGTCATATGTTTCCCCAAAAATGGGGCCAATGAACAATACAACTCATCTCGCAAGAAAACAAGCCCTCATACAGCTATGTCGACAGAAAAATAAAAAAGTTATGTCTGAATGCAGCAAAGCAAAAACAAAAAAATTCTGGCAGGTTTAACGCCAAAATAGACTTGGTATTTAGGGGTTAAGATCTAATATTGTATATTCATTAAAAGCTATGTACACCTTCAAAAACGATTTATTATAAAAATGTCTATCAGTGTGTTTTATGCAACTTTCTAATTAATTTTTATTTTAAAAAAAATTACTTTTTAAGATACAGCTGCTTTGTATCCTGTATACAGAGCAGCTGTATAATGCGCTGAGACCTGAATCTGTCAGGTCAGCGGGACAGAAGGGTTCAGTGTCCTCGAGTCCTGCTTTTCTCTGGCATGCAGAATCCACATGTAATCAATCACATAAGTATAAACGACTCAAATGAAACCCCACATGGCTTACACCTTCTGTAAAAAGGGCAATACATGACAAAAAAAGGGCATTTGAAAAATACAAATCTGAGGGTACAGCTGTAGCCTTTGTAAATTATAAAGAGCTTAATAAAATTTGTAAAAAGGTAATAAAATCAGCAAAAATACAAAATGAAAGGCAGGTGGCCAAGGATAGTAAAACAAATCCAAAAGCATTCTTCAAGTACACTACCGTTGAAAAGTTTGGGGTCACCCAGACAATTTTGTGTTTTCCATGACAACTCACACTTATATTTATCAAATGAGTTGCAAAATGATTAGAAAATATAGTCAAGACATTGACAAGGTTAGAAATAATGATTTTTATTTGAAATAATAATTTTCTCCTTCAAACTTTGCTTTCGTCAAAGAATGCTCCATTTGCAACAATTACAGCATTGCAGACCTTTGGCATTCTAGCTGTTAATTTGCTGAGGTAATCAGGAGAAATTTCACCCCATGCTTCCAGAAGGCCCTCCCACAAGTTGGGCTGGCTTGATGGGCACTTCTTGCGTACCATACGGTCAAGCTGCTCCCACAACAGCTCTATGGGGTTGAGATCTGGTGACTGCGCTGGCCACTCCATTACAGATAGAATACCAGCTGCCTGCTTCTTCCCTAAATAGTTCTTGCATAATTTGGAGGTGTGCTTTGGCTCATTGTCCTGTTGTAGGATGAAATCCAATCAAGCGCTGTCCACAGGGTATGGCATGGCGTTGCAAAATGGAGTGATAGCCTTCCTTATTCAAAATCCCTTTTACCTTGTACAAATCTCCCACTTTACCAGCACCAAAGCAACCCCAGACCATCACATTACCCCCACCATGCTTGACAGATGGCGTCAGGCACTCTTCCAGCATCTTTTCAGTTGTTCTGCGTCTCACAAATGTTCTTCTGTATGATCCAAACACCTCAAACTTTGATTCGTCTGTCCATAACACTTTTTTCCAATCTTCCTCTGTCCAATGTCTGTGTGCTTTTGCCCATATTAATCTTTTCCAGTCTCAGATATGTATTTTTCTTTGCCACTCTGCCCTGAAGGTCAGCATCCCGGAGTCACCTCTTCACTGTAGACGTTGACACTGGCGTTTTGCGGGTACTATTTAATGAAGCTGCCAGTTGAGGACCTGTGAGGCGTCTATTTCTCAAACTAGAGACTCTAATGTACTTGTCTTGTTGCTCAGTTGTGCAGCGGGGCCTCCCACTTCTCTTTCTACTCTTGTTAGAGCCTGTGTGTGCTGTCCTCTGAAGGGAGTAGTACACACCGTTGTAGGAAATCTTCAGTTTCTTGGCAATTTCTCGCATAGAATAGCCTTCATTTCTAAGAACAAGAATAGACTGTCGAGTTTCACATGAAAGCTCTCTTTTTCTAGCCATTTTGAGAGTTTAATCGAACACACAAATGTAATGCTCCAGATTCTCAACTAGCTCAAAGGAAGGTCAGTTTTATAGCTCCTCTAAACAGCAAAACTGTTTACAGCGGTGCTAACATAATTGCACAAGGGGTTTCAAGTGTTTTCTAATCATCCATTAGCCTTCTAACACAGTTAGCAAACACAATGTACCATTAGAACACTGGAGTGATGGTTGCTGGAAATGGGCCTCTATACACCTATGTAGATATTGCATTAAAAAACAGACGTTTGTAGCTAGAATAGTCATTTAGCACATTAACAATGTATAGTGTTAAGGATCTGCCAGGCACAGCTTCTGTATCCACGCCCATAGGTAATCAGTCGGCACCTGCTTCTATGTCTGTGAGACTGACTCCATCTTCCACCACTCAGGATGGCAGGCTTAGGAGTGGGAGAGCCTATCACAGCCTGGCCAGACGGAGCTAGCTCCCGCCCTCTGTCTATTTATACCTGCCTTTCCTGTTCCTCCTTTGCTTGTGATTCTTCTCTGCTGGTTTCCTGGCCCTGCTGCAGCTTCTGTACTATTTGACCCTGCTTCATATGACCCTGGCTTACTGACTACTCTTCTGTTCTGCGTTTGGTACCTCGTACACTCCTGGTTTGACCCTGGCTTTACTGACTACGCTCCTGCTCTGCGTTTGGTACCTCGTACACTCCTGGTTTGACTCGGCTCGTTCACCAATCTTGTTGCTCACGGTGTTGCCGTGGGCAACTGCCCCGTTTCCCTTTGTTCTGTGTTTCCTTGTCTGGTTGTCTGTCGTACACTTACTGAGTGTAGGGACCGTCGCCCAGTTGTACCCCGTCGCCTAGGGCGGGTCGTTGCAAGTAGGCAGGGACTGAGTGGCGGGTAGATTAGGGCTCACTTGTCTGTTTCCCTATCCCTGTCATTACATAATCACAAGCCCATATACCTACTCTACCCTGGTCCCTCACACCACTATGGACCCCCTTGAGACCCTGGTTCAGCAAATGCAGGGTCTCTCCCTACAGGTCCAGGCCCTGGCTCAGAGGGTCAACCAGCCTGATGCTACCATGGTAGTGCCCCTCACCTCACCTCTTGAACCCCACCTCAAATTGCCTGACCGGTTCTCAGGGGACCGGAAGACTTTTCTCTCCTTTCGGGAGAGTTGTAGGCTCTATTTTCGTTTAAAGCCCCACTCCTCAGGTTCTGAGAACCAGCGGGTGGGGATAATTATGTCCCGGCTCCAGGAAGGGCCCCAAGAATGGGCCTTCTCCATGGCACCTGACGCCCCTGAACTTTCCTCCGTTGATCTTTTCTTTTCTGCTCTCGGACTCATTTATGACGAGACTGACAGGACTGCCTTTGCCGAGAGTCAGCTGGTGACCTTACGTCAGGGTAAGAGACCTGTTGAGGAGTATTGCTCTGACTTTAGGAAGTGGTGCGTAGCTCCTCGGTGGAATGACCCTGCCTTAAGGTGCCAGTTTAGGTTGGGTCTGTTGAACGCCCTGAAAGACCTGCTAGTTAGCTATCCCTCTTCTGACTCCCTAGACCAGTTTATGGCTTTAGCGGTACGACTTGACCGACATCTCAGGGAAAGACAACGTGAACGTTTATGTGTTTTCTCCTCTGACTCCCCCATGATGCCTCCCGAGGTTCCGTTGCTTCGTTCTTCCACGGAAGACTCGGAGGTACCCATGCAACTCGGGGCCTCCGTGTCCCCCCAACAACGTAGAGAGTTCCGCAGGAAGAATGGTCTCTGCTTCTATTGTGGGGATGACAAGCATCAAGTGAACACCTGTCCTCGGCGTAAGAATAAGCAGCCGGAAAACTTCCGCGCCTAAGTGATCATCGGGGAGGTCACTTGGGCGCACAGGTATTTCCCGTAAATATGAAACGAAATAAAATCTTGCTTCCCTTTCAGGTCTCTTTTGGTGGTAGGTCTGCTACCGGCAGTGCCTTCGTGGATTCAGGGTCGTCTGCTAATATCATGTCTGTGGAATTTGCTATGTCTCTAGCTATGCCTTTGTTTGATTTGCCTAAACCTGTCCTGGTAGTGGGTATCGACTCCACTCCTCTTGCTAATGGTTATTTTACACAGCGTAACCCTGTTTTTGAACTCTTTGTCGGTTCCATGCATTTGGAGCAGTGCTCTGTACTGTTGATGCAGGGATTATCGTCCGATTTGGTTTTAGGCCTTCCCTGGTTGCAGTTGTATAATCCCACGTTTGACTGGAATACTGGGGATCTTACCAAATGGGGTAATGAATGCTTGACGTCATGTTTTTCTGTTAATTCTATTTCTCCCCCTGAGGAGGTGAACACGCTACCTGAGATTGTTCAGGACTTCGCTGATGTTTTCTCTAAGGAGGCCTCCGAAGTGTTACCTCCTCATAGAGAATACGATTGCGCTATCGATTTGGTACCAGGAGCTAAGCTCCCTAAGGGTAGGATATTTAATCTCTCTTGTCCCGAACGTGAAGCCATGAGAGAGTATATCCAGGAATGCCTGGCCAAGGGTTACATTCGCCCCTCTACTTCTCCGGTAGGTGCTGGATTCTTCTTCGTAGGGAAGACAGATGGTGGTCTTAGGCCATGCATTGACTACCGTAACTTGAATAAGGTCACTGTAAGGAACCAGTATCCCCTTCCTTTGATTCCTGATCTCTTTAATCAGGTTCAGGGGGCCCAATGGTTCTTTAAGTTTGATCTACGGGGGGCGTATAACCTTATCCGCATCAAAGAGGGGGATGAGTGGAAGACTGCGTTTAACACGCCCGAAGGTCATTTTGAATACCTCGTCATGCCCTTTGGGTTGTGTAATGCTCCCGCGGTCTTCCAGAATTTCATAAATGAGATTTTAAGAGATTACCTGGGGGTATTTCTTGTAGCGTACCTTGATGACATACTTGTGTTTTCCAAGGACTGGTCCTCCCATATTGAGCATGTCAGGAAGGTGCTCCAGGTCCTTCGGGAAAACAAACTGTTTGCGAAGACCGAAAAATGTGTGTTTGGGGTGCAGGAGATACCATTTTTGGGTCAAATCCTCACAACTCATGAATTCCGCATGGACCCCGCCAAGGTCCAGGCTGTGGCGGAATGGGTCCAACCTGCCTCCCTGAAGGCGTTACAGTGCTTCTTGGGGTTCGCTAATTATTACAGGAGATTTATTGCTAACTTCTCGGTCATCGCTAAGCCTCTTACGGACCTCACTCGCAAGGGTGCTGATCTCCTCCACTGGCCTCCTGAGGCTGTCCAGGCTTTTGAGGCCCTTAAGAAGTGCTTTATTTCGGCCCCGGTGTTGGTTGAGCCCAACCAAATGGAGCCATTTATCGTGGAGGTTGATGCGTCCGAGGTGGGAGTGGGGGCTGTCTTGTCCCAGGGTACCAGGTCCCTCACCCATCTCCGTCCCTGTGCCTACTTCTCCAGGAAGTTTTCGCCCACTGAGAGTAACTATGATATTACATAGTTACATAGTTACATAGTTACATAGTTAGTACGGCTGAAAAAAGACACATGTCCATCAAGTTCAACCAAGGGAAGGGAAAAGGGAAGGAAAAATTTCTACACATAGGAGCTAATATTTTTTTGTTCTAGGAAATTATCTAACCCTTTTTAAAAGCCATCTACTGTCCCTGCTGTGACCAGCTCCTGCGGTAGGCTATTCCATAGATTCACAGTTCTCACTGTAAAGAAGGCTTGTCGCCCCTGAAGCTTGAACCTTTTTTTCTCCAGACGGAGGGAGTGCCCCCTTGTTTTTTGAGGGGGTTTTACAAGGAACAGGATTTCACCATATTTTTTGTATGTGCCATTAATATATTTATATAAGTTAATCATGTCCCCCCTTAGTCGTCTTTTTTCAAGGCTAAATAGGTTTAATTCTTTCAATCTTTCCTCATAACTTAAATTCTCCATGCCCCTAATTAGCTTCGTTGCTCTTCTTTGTATTTTTTCCAACTCCAGGGCATCCTTTCTATGAACAATATTGGCAACCGCGAACTCTTAGCCATTAAATGGGCATTTGAAGAGTGGCGCCACTTCCTGGAGGGGGCTAGGCACCAGGTAACGGTCCTTACCGACCACAAGAATCTGGTTTTCCTAGAATCGGCCCGCCGGCTAAACCCGAGACAAGCTCGATGGGCGTTATTTTTTTACCAGATTACATTTTTTGGTTACCTATAGGGCTGGGTCTAAAAATATTAAGGCTGATGCACTGTCGCGTAGCTTTATGGCCAGCCCTCCTTCGGAGGAAGATCCTGCTTGTATTTTGCCTCCAGGTATAATCATTTCCTCTATTGATTCTGATTTAGTCTCTGAAATTGCTGCTGATCAAGGTTCAGCTCCCGGGAACCTTCCTGGGAACAAGCTGTTTGTTCCCCTGCAATTCCGGCTAAGGGTACTTAGGGAAAATCATGACTCCGCACTATCTGGTCATCCAGGCATCCTGGGTACCAAGCACCTCATTGCCAGAAACTATTGGTGGCCTGGGTTGCCTAAAGACGTTAAGGCCTACGTCGCCGCTTGTGAGGTTTGTGCTAGGTCCAAGACTCCCAGGTCCCGACCAGCGGGCTTACTACGTTCTTTGCCCATTCCCCAGAGACCTTGGACCCATATCTCCATGGATTTTATCACCGATTTGCCTCCATCTCAAGGCAAGTCGGTGGTGTGGGTTGTAGTAGACCGCTTCAGTAAGATGTGCCACTTTGTGCCCCTCAAAAAACTACCCAATGCTGACGTTAGCTACCTTGTTTGTCAAACACATCCTGCGTCTCCATGGGGTCCCTGTCAATATTGTTTCTGACAGAGGGGTACAATTTGTTTCTTTGTTTTGGAGAGCCTTCTGTAAAAAGTTGGAGATTGATCTGTCCTTCTCCTCTGCCTTCCATCCTGAAACTAAAGGCCAAACCGAGAGGACTAATCAGTCTCTAGAACAATATTTAAGGTGTTTTATCTCTGACTGTCAATATGATTGGGTCTCATTCATTCTCCTCGCCGAATTTTCCCTTAATAACCGGGTCAGTAACTCGTCAGGGGTCTCCCCCTTTTTCTGTAATTTTGGGTTTAATCCACGGTTCTCCGTTTCACCTGGTAGTTCCAACAATCCCGAGGTAGAGGTCGTTCATCGGGAACTGTGCACAGTCTGGGCCCAGGTTCAGAAGAACCTAGAGGCGTCCCAGAGCATACAAAAAACTCAGGCAGATAGAAGACGTTCTGCTAACCCCTTGTTTATGGTCGCGGATCTGGTGTGGCTATCGTCTAAGAACTTGCGCCTTAAAGTCCCGTCCAAGAAGTTTGCTCCCCGGTTTATAGGGCCATACAAGGTCATTGAAGTCCTCAATCCTGTCTCCTTCCGACTGGAGTTGCCCCCATCTTTTCGAGTACACGACGTGTTTCATGCCTCCCTCCTTAAACGCTGCTCCCCGTCCTTGGCTCCCTCGAGGAAACCTCCTGTCCCCGTTCTCACCCCTGAGGAGAGGACTTGGGTACCCGCCCGGGATGTTCACGCTGGGGTATTGGTCAGGAGGTTCCACCTTCGTTTCACCAATAAACCAGGTCTATCTAGAAAGGGTCCGGTGGCCCCTCATAAAAGGGGGGGGGTACTGTTAAGGATCCGCCAGGCACAGCTTCTGTATCCACGTCCATAGGTAATCAGTCTGCACCTGCTTCTATGTCTGTGAGACTGACTCCATCTTCCACCACTCAGGATGGCAGGCTTAGGAGTGGGAGAGCCTATCACAGTCTGGCCAGATGGAGCTAGCTCCCGCCCTCTGTCTATTTATACCTGCCTTTCCTGCTCCTCCTTGCTTGTGAATCTTCTCTTTTGGTTTCCTGGCCCTGCTGCAGCTTCTGTACTATTTGACCCTGCTTCATATGACCCTGGCTTACTGACTACTCTTCTGCTCTGCGTTTGGTACCTCGTACTCTCCTGGTTTGACTCGGCTCGTTTACTTCTCTTGTTGCTCACGGTGTTGCCGTGGGCAACTGCCCCGTTTCCCTTTATTCTGTGTTTCCTTGTCTGGTTGTCTGTCGTGCACTTACTGAGTGTAGGGACCGTCACCCAGTTGTACCCCGTCGCCTAGGGCGGGTCGTTGCAAGTAGGCAGGGACTAGAGTGTAGATTAGGGCTCACTTGTCTGTTTCCCTATCCCTGTCATTACAGAAAGATTAAGAGAACTAAATCTATTTAGCCTTGAAAAAAAGACGACTAAGGGGGGACATGATTAACTTATATAAATCTATTAATGGCACATACAAAAAATATGGTGAAATCCTGTTCCATGTAAAACCCACTCAAAAAACAAGGGGGCACTCCCTCCGCCTGGAGAAAAAAAGGTTCAACCTGCAGAGGCGACAAGCCTTCTTTACCGTGAGAACTGTGAATCTATGGAATAGTCTACCGCAGGAGCTGGTCACAGCAGGGACAGTAGATGGCTTTAAAAAAAGGGTTAGATAATTTCTTAGAACAAAAAAATATAACCTCTTATGTGTAGAAATGTTTTACTTCCCTTTTCCCATCCCTTGGTTGAACTTGATGGACATGTCTTTTTTCAAACGTACGAACTATGTAACATCTAAGTTATAAACATAGATGTGATTGGTAACAGCTTGTTCCTGCGTGTCAGAAACACGCAGGGCCCGCTGACACTGAACCCATGTACAGGATTCAGCGAACGATACAGCGGCTCTGTATACAGGATACAAAGCAGCTGTATCTCAAAAAGTAAAAATATTTTTTAATAAAATGTAATTACAATGTTGCACCAAATACACTGACATTTTTATTAAAAAAATATAAAAAAGTAAATACATTTATTTTTAAGGTGTACATAGCCTTTAAGCTCAATAATAAAACAGTATGCAGTCAGTGCCTAAGCTCCCTCTGTTATATTTTAAATATCTGCCTATATATATGCTTATAGAGGGAATTTGGAGCGCTCTATAACAAAAAGAAGAGAGCTCTGACCTTTAAAGGCTCCACATGCTATGAACCGAAATGTCCCTTTGTGGTGTTATTGTGTGGAACAATAAAGAAAGAATCTCAGTATTAATATGCTGACATCTCTTTATTGGGGTTTGATTGTGATAAAATAACCTAGCCTTCTGAAGACGGACTTTTACATGTTTCAGGTGAAATCGGGGCAGTCAGGGAATTGTACATTTTGCGGTGCTGATTCAATATTTTCTATTTCTTTTTATGGTGTTAAAAAGTGAACATTTAAGTTGACGTTCAACATAGGATGTGGTTGGAGGGTACTTATTCTTGACTTACTGTGTACATTGGCAAAGATACAGCAATAACAGTTCTTAACGTCTAAAATAGTGTTGATAATGTGCAAACACTATAATAACATGTGGAAGAAAAATCAAACATACCTAGATAAACGCATCCACCAATTCCAATGAGAGACGCAGCACTATGGTACAAAGGCAGAGTGACATACACTATGTCATCCGGGGTGCCTCCAAATGCCCATATGCCAGCAGCCCCTCGCAGTGCTTGTAGCTGACTAATAACAGCTGCTTTAGGGAGACCTGTAGGAAATAAAGAACATTTTCTCATTTAACGCTATGTTTCTGTAGTCCATTTATCAAAGCAATATCTATACAGATCAACATCATATAGCATAACAGATGAATCCCATATTTACTCAAATTTTATCTAGAGGTTAAATTAATAACACGCAGCCTATGGACTAGTGTGGCGCTGTTTCTGGACGAAAGAAGTCACTTTTTTAAAATCTCATGCAACTCCTTTAATTGTAAACAGCATATAATTTAAAGTAGGGGACCTACCGACAATTACTTTATAAAAATAGTTAAATAATAAAGTCAGATCATGGAATGTGGATTCATAGGGTTAACTGTAGACATTTCATCAGTAATATTCTTTTTCTTCCCAGATATCGAAATTATAAACTTTTGCGCTATTTCTTAAAGTTTTTAAATATAATAAATGTGCATTACATAACAGGTCAATACAGGATATCACATGTTCATACCTGTAGTCCCTGAGGTGAAAATGAACAGTGTTGCAGCTTTTATGCTGCTGACAAAGCCCAGACTTTGGGGCACAGGCTCATCCGTTACATCTTCGAGTTTGTCTAGAATAGTGTCCGCACCTGGAAGAGTTGTTTCTGCAGCCATTACCCAAACTGAAATGTTGTCTTCCTGTAGACTTGGCAGGATTTCTTCCAATGATTCAAGCATATCTTGTAAAATAAATCAAATAAATAGATCAATCAATTAATTAACCAATAAACAATGTTTCTATTCATTGTTTTTTTTCAGAAAACATCAACCACTTAAAAATGCAGACAATTTTGGCCTTGAAGACACAGGTAATGTTTCAATTTGATTCACTGTTTTCCGACAGCCACAACGATTTTTAATTTATTATTTACATACATACTGTATATGATTGCTTGTTCTTTGTGGGGTGAGTTGTATCATTTGAATGCACCATTTTGGTGTCCATATATCTTAGCTTTTAACTTGCATATTTAAAAAAAAAAAAAAAAAAAAAAAGCAATTCCCTAATTTTTGCTGTTCACCATGGAGTATAAATAATGTATTAACTTTATACTGCGGGTTGTTACGTTTAAGGGATACCAAACATACATATTTTTTTTATGTTTGTTCACTTTTAAATGCTCTTTACTTGTCTGTCTGTTTTACTATTTTAATTTTAACAAATAATGCATCGGAATATCCCTTTGACTTGATCAGAACTGAGCTTAGAAGATCGCTCAGGAGCGCTGCAGACCGATGCTTCAGAGGAGCTCACTGATGAATTCGGCTGTGAATGGGATTCTGCAGCTTCTATATACTGTGATACATAGAAGCTGCTGAAGTGAAATGATGAATTTTTTTTAAATCAAATTAACTTAGAAAAGTTATTTTAAATAAATGCATTTTATTCAAACAAATAAATAAATAAATAAATAAATAAAGACCCTTAAATGGCAGACTTCCGGTTCCATAAGTGTACGGTGCAAGGCACCAAGGGGTAAAGATGTAGTCTGGTTGTACAAACTCTCCTCAATATGGGCTGCTCCTCAATGTAAGCTAGGGGATTAGGATATGTTTCTTAACCCCAAATAGCCAACCTGTCATCCATTCTGTGTATGTTTCTCAGTTTCTCAGTCCCTCCATGTTTCACACACTTGCACCCCATTATCCATTTATTTCTATTGAGGCACTTCTCATTACTGCCCCCTATACTTCACTTATAGTATTACACTTGCACACACACTATTCATTTATTATTTCTTACTACACATCCCATGCATCACACACACCACTCCCCTCAAGACTGGTGGAAGTGGCTATTATTATTTAAAGCACCTTCTCACTCTCCTTAATCAGCGTTTCTGACCTGGCTGTGTCCATTTGTAAGTATGGCCTTTTTCTGTGTTTTTGTGTATATATGTCCCCTTGTTTTTATCTGTTTGGTTTGTATATCAGGAACATTAAGTTCCAGTTAGGGAGTTAGGGACTCGCAAGTCTGGGGAACCTTGTCGTGGATGGCGAGCTTGCGTCCTTTTGGCCAAAATGATTACTAATACCCCAGGTATTTTTCATTATTACGTATATTCGCTTCTCTTGGACACAGCCGGGTCTTTGATGCTGGGAGAGCATGGTGTGTTGTTGTTTGGCATAGCAAGCAGGGTAGCCCGCTCTATGAACTATCAAGGCGTCACAAATAGGCTTCTACCTGGCTATACACGTTGTGCCTCATGACGTACACACTATCCCTCCATGTTTCACACACTTGCACCCCATTATCCATTTATTTCTATTGAGGCACTTCTCATTACTGCCCCCTATACTTCACTTATAGTATTACACTTGCACACACACTATTCATTTATTATTTCTTACTACACATCCCATGCACCACACACACCACTCCCCTCAAGACTAGTGGGAGTGGCTATTATTATTTAAAGCACCTGCTCACTCTCCTTCATCAGCGTTTCTGACCTGGCTGTGTCCATTTGTAAGTATGGCCTTTTTCGGTGTTTTTGTATATGTCCCCTTGTTTTTATCTGTTTCTCAGTTTTAACTAATTCCTGTCTACATACAGCATTAGGAATCATTTTAAATAAGCACAAAAAACTCTATAATTCTATATAAATGTTGAATCCAACTAGCTCCTGGCCACAATAGAACTTAAAGACATTGTCCACCTTTTAACGTCATGCCATTTTTTAGGTCCAACATTCTGTGCAGATTATTCTTTAAATAAAAAATGTAGTAAAATAACGGTTAAACCTGCATGTAACTAACATGCAACATTACTGTTTCTTTTCTGATGTCTGTCACCCTAATAATGAACTATTATTATTAATATTATTATTTCAATATAATGATAATAATATATTGCAAAAATTCTATAAACTATTTGTGTACCCACACTTACCCATACAGCTTAGGTTTCTGTTATTGTGCTCCGTCATAGGAAAACACAAAAATTACAGCAGTGACGAATCCGTCACATGACGGACACCAACAGCACCGTTGTGGTTTACGTCTCTTTGTTGGACAAAATAGCGCTGCATGCTACGCTATTTTGTCTGGAATTTTAAACCAAACCATGACGTGAACACAGCCTTAGGCCAGATTTACACGAGCGTGTGCGTTTTGCGCGCGCAAAAAATGCGGCGTTTCGCCCGCGCAAAAGGTACTTAACAGCTCCGTGTGTCACCCTCGTATGATGCGTGGCTGCGTTATTTTTGCGCAGCCGCCATCATTATGACACTCTGTTTGTATGTTTGTAAACAGAAAAGCACGTGTTTACATTCATACTTTTTACTGCTGTTGTGCGAATCACGCGCGTCACACGGAAGTGCTTCCGTGTGCTGCGCATGATTTTCACGCACCCATTGACTTCAATGGGTGCGTGATGTGCGAACATCACACAAATATTTGACATGTCGTGAGTTTTACGCAGCGGACTCACGCTGCGTGAAACTCACGAACAGTCTGCACGGCCCCATAGACTAATATAGGTCCGTGCGAGGCGCGTGAAAATCACGTGCGTTGCACGGACTTATTACACGTTCGTCTAAATAAGCCCTAACTCTGTGGATCTTAAATTATGATTTTTATGTTTGCACATCATCCATAGAGTCACTTGTATGGTTGAACATGCCTTTCAGACAGTGCTGAATAAAATAATAATAATAATAATAATAATAATAATTTTTATTTATATAGCACCAACATATTCCGCAGCACTTTAGAGTTCAGGGGGTACATTGTACAGACAAAATAAGACATTACATATTGAAAAGACGAATTTACATTCAAACAGGAGGAGTGAGGACACTGCTCACAAGAGCTTGCAATTTATTTACAAAGTGTAAAAAATGCTTAAGCACAATAGTCCAGCCATCTTTTATACATATGGGGTAGTATACATAAAGCTGCATGAGCCGGTCACTAGGGATGTCACGATACCAGAATTTGGACTTTGATACCGATACTTTGTGTAGTATTGCGATTTCGATACCAAAACGATACTTTGCCAACAGTAATAAAAAAAAAAGTTCTTCCATTTTCTGATGTGAGGCACGAGATGTGATCAATTTTGAATGTGCCTCACATTAATAGTAATTAACCCCATCATGTTTTCCAGTCATAATTGGTTAATGTGTAAGGTACATGATGGGGTTAATTACTATTAATGTGAGGCACATGGAGGTTAAATTCATCACACCTCGTGCCTCAAAATAAGTGAAAGAAAGCAGTTTTTATTTTATTTTTTTACAGTGTACACATCATAAATGATGCAAAAAAATAGTTGTGCAGGTTATTACGGCCGCGCCAATACCGAATATGTGTATATTTTATGTATTGAGACTTACTTTAATGTTTATTGTAAAAAATGTGGATGTGTATTTTTTAAAATTTAATATTGCCTCTATGTTTTTACTTTATCTTTAAACTTTAATGTACTAGCATATATCTATATGCCAATACATTAGCCTGTGTACGGATAGTACACAGGTAGTTGTTAGGGCATACCTAAGTATGCCCTAACAGGAAATATGGTAAGACAGACCTGGGATCCTTCAATGGAGCATGGGCTGTCTGCCCATATATGGTATGGCCCTCAATCGTTTCACAGGGATTCCCTTCTCATTTACCTCTGAATGCTGTGGTCATCTTTGATCGCAGCATTCAGGAGAATAGCGGTGGAGATGAGAGGTTTCTCTGAACTCCGCTGTTATAGAGTGGGGGCTGCGGCTGTGTAACACAGCCATTGCCCCGCTCCTTACATTAAGTGCGCGCGCGGTCAGCATGAGGTGACGCGGCCGGCGCTGCACCAATGAGCGGTGGTTCAGGCATGGGGGTGTTTTGCAGTGCGCCCGCCATGTTTCGTCTTCAGTGCCACCGCTCATTAGTGCAGCGTTGGCCGCATCACATCATGCTGACCGCGCACACACACACACTTGTCAGGACTCAGGAGAGGGCCTATGACTGTATTACACAGCTGCAGCCCCGCTCTCATACATTCATGTATTACTATACTAAGCTGTGCAGCCGCACAGCTTAGTATAAAAATACATGAAGTAACGGTATCGAACCGTTTGGGGGTGCACGGTATCGAAACAGTATCGAAGTTTTGATGCATCTTGCATCCCTGCCAGTCACCAATCAGTGTCAGTGTATGACAGACATGAAGTGTATTAGGGTGCAAGGAGTGTGGGGGATACTGCTGAATGAAGGGGCCTCATTATTAATGTAAAGGGGGGCCAGGGAAAGGAATAGGCCTGTCTAATAAGATGTGTTTTCAGGGCACGTCTAAACTGTGGAAGTTGGGAATTATTCTGATTGTCTGGGGTAGCGCATTCCAGAGGACTGGTGCAGCACAAGAAAAATCTTGGAGACGGGAGTGGGAGGTTTGGATTATGGCAGATGTTAATCTGAGGTCGTTGGCAGAATGTAGAGCGGTAAACAGAGCTAAGGGAGCTGTAAGGTGGTGCAGCACTGTGGAGAGCTTTGTGGGTCAGAGTAATAAGTTTGAATTTAATTCTGAAGAGTATGGGCAACCAGTGCAGTGACTGGCAGAGGGTAGAAGCTTTGGTATAGGGCTTGGTCAGAAAGATGAGCTTAGCTGCTCAATTAAAGATCGATTGGATATAGGAGAGTTTAGTGAATGGAAGACCGATTAGTAATGAGTTACAGTAATCAAGACGAGCGTGAATCAGAGCGACAATGAGCGTTTTGGCTGTTTCCAGAGGAAGAAAAGGGCGGATTCTGGAGATGTTTTTAAGGTGAAAGTGACGGGAGCGTGAAAGTGATTGAATGTGTGAAGTAAAGGAAAGATCTGATTAAAAAATAACCCCAAGACAGCGGGCGTGCTGCCTAGGAGCTATGGTAGTGCCACGCACTGAGATGGAGACATCAGGTTTAGGTAAGTTAGTAGATGGTGGGGAAACATTGAGCTCAGTTTTAGAAAGATTTAGTTTCAGATAGAGAGAGGACATGATGTTAAAAACAGCGGATAGACAATCACTGGTGTTTTGTATTACAGCAGGGGTGATGTAATGTGAGGAGGTATATAATTGGGTTTCATCAGCGTAGTGATGGTACTGGAAGCCAAATCTGCTGATGGTTTGTCCAATAGGGGCTGTGTAGAGAGAAAACAGAAGCTGACCTAGGACTGATTCCTGGGGAACCTGGATAGATAGGAAGAGGAGAAGAAGTACAACCAGCAAATGACACACTGAACGAGCAGTCAGAGAGATAGGAAGAAAACCAAGAGAGAGCTGTGTCTTTAAGGCCAATAGAGTGGAGCATGTTAAAGAGGCTCTGTCACCAGATTTTGCAACCCCTATCTGCTATTGCTACATCGACTTACCTGCTAACGCCGATGCTGCTGCAGAATCAACTGAAGCCTCTGGTGCCGATGTGTCCTCGCTCGTCTGACACGATGCAGGACCTGTGAGTGACGTCACAGCGTGATCTGGCAGAAGCTGGGCGTTCTGAAGAGAAGTGGATGATACTTCTCATCACAACGCCCAGCTAGTAAAAGTATTAAAAACGCCCCGATGTACGCACATAATACACGCCCACTTGGACTTTTACTTTTAAACACACCCACTTGGACTTTTGCAAGCCTCATTTGCATAACTACAAAAATGGTCATAACTTGGCCAAAAATGCTCGTTTTTTAAAAATAAAAACGTTACTGTAATCTACATTGCAGCGCCTATCTGCTGCAATAGCAGATAGGGGTTGCAAAATCTGGTGACAGAGCCTCTTTAAGTAGGAGTTTGTGGTCTACAGTGTCAAAGGATGCAGAGAGATCCAGAAGAATCAGTAGAGAGTATTTGTCGTTAGATTTAGCCACCAAGAGATCGTTTGAGACTTTAGTAAGGGCAGTTTCTGTGGAGTGTTGAGTGCGGAAACCACATTGTAAGGCGTCAAGAAATTAGTTAATAGCGAGATAGCGGATAAGGTGATAGTAGACTACACATTCCAGGAGTTTGGAGATAAAGCGGAGATTAGAGACTGGTCGGTAGTTAGCAGCGCTGGATGAGACAAGAGTTGTTTTTTTCAGTAATGGATTTATAACGGCATGTTTAAAAGAGGAGGGAAAGATTCCAGAAGAAAGGGAGAGGTTAAAAATTTAAGTCAGGTGACTAGTGAGAGCCGGGGAGAGGGATTGGACGAAGTGTGAGGGGATAGGGTCACTGGGGCCGGTAGGACAAGAAGAAGAATGGAGCCTAGAGACTTCTTCTTCTGTTGTTGGATCAAATGCTGAAAGTAAAGAAGAGGGAGTGCGGGAGGGAAGGGGATCGGTGCCTGAGGGGACTGGGAGATAATATCATGCTGGATGTTGTCAATTTTAACTTTAAAATAAGTGGCCAGGTCTTCAGTACTGAGATCTGTGATTGGCGTCTGCACTTTAGGACTAAGGAGGGAGTGAAAAGTATCAAAGAGGCGTTTTGCATTATGAGATAGTGTGGAGATGAGAGAAGTGAAATAGACTTGTTTGGCTCTGTGAAGGGCAGAGTTATAAGTTCTCAGCATAAATTTGTAATGGAGGAAGTCTGCTGACAAGTGCGATTTTCTCCACAGACGTTCATCTCAAGCACCGCTGAAGGAACTGGGATTGAGGCGTGTGCCAGGGTTCTGTACGTCTTTGCCGGGTAGTTCGGAGTGTAAGGGGGGCTGCTTCATACAATGAATTTATGAGAGTGTTATTGTAATGTTTGGTGACCATATTGGGACAGGAGAGGGAAGAGATAGGGGACAAAGTGGACTGTAGACTGTCTATGAGTTGCTGGGTGTTAATGTCATGTAGATTTCTGTATGTCTGATAGGTAGGCATGTCCTGTGGAGGCAGAGAATTTTTGATAGTAAATGAGAGAAGGTTGTGATCAGAGAGTGGGAGAGGGGAATTATTAAAGTCAGAAACTGAGCAGAGAGACAGAAGACCTGGTCAAGTGCATGCCCGTCTTCACTGGCGTAGCTATAGGGGTCGCAGCGGTCGCAATTGCGACCGGGCCCCGAAGCCAGGGGGGCCCACGGCCCCCCGCACCACATCAATAAAAAGTTACTATAGTAACTCGGGCAGCGGGCCCCTGTTACTATAGTAACATATTTTACTTACCTTCCTGGTTCCGGATCGCAGCGGAGGTCCTGACGTCAGGCGCTGTGCGCAGCGCATGACGTCACAGCGCTATGCGCCGCGCACAGCATCGAGACGACAGAACTCCCGCCGCGGCCGAAGAGGAAGGTAAGGTTAGCCCTGACTGGCGGCGTCCGACTCCCGGGACCCGCCAATCAGCTGTTTTGAAGGGGCCGCAGCACTCGTACGAGAGCTGCTCCCCTTCATTCCTGTCACTTCATTCCGGTCACACTGTGAATCCCTGTCGGCGATTCTCAGTGTGAGCGAGTAGTGAAATGAAGGGGAAGCAGCTCTCGTACGAGTGCTGCGGCCCCTTCAAAACAGCTGATTTGTGGGTCCCGGGAGACGGACCCCGACACATCAGCTATTGATGGCCTATCCTGAGGATAGGCCATCAATGTTTAGGGACTGTACAACCCCTAAGCCTACGATGTAGCAGGCTTAGGGGGCCCATGAGACAGGATCACAGATTGTGTGATCCTGTCTGCTGGGCCCTGTATCTAAGCCAATCACATGGTAGGCTTAGATACATGGCCCATGCATGATCCTGTCTGCTGGGCCCTGTATCTAAGCCAATCACATGGTAGGCTTAGATACATGGCCCATGCGTGATCCTGTCTGCTGGGCCCTGTATCTAAGCCAATCACATGGTAGGCTTAGATACATGTCGCATGTGTGATCCTGTCTGATGGGCCCTGTATATAAGCCTACCACACTGTAGGTTTAGATACAGGGCCCCAGCACACAGTAATCTTATACTGTATAAGATTACTGTCTGCTGGACCCTGTATCTAAGCCTACGTTGTGGTAGGCTTAGCTACAGGGTCCCACAGACAGTATCACACATGGGCCCTGTATCCAAGCCTAACACACGTGTTACTAATCATTTTTTGTGTGTTTTCTTACAGGTTCGGTCGTTGGACTACGGCGGATTCCAGGACTACTTCGATGACAGCTTTTTTTTTATTATCAATAAAATGGTTAATGAGGGTTGTGTGTTTTTTTTTATTTCAATAAAATATTTTTTCTATGTCTTTGTGTTTTTTTTTAAACTATATTACTACCGCCTTAGTAATGGCCGCCGGCTGATTGACAGCATCCATTGCTAAGGCGGGGCTTAGTGTTAGCCGATGCAGAGGCTAACACTAACCCCCTTTATTACCCCGGTACCCACCGCCACCAGGGGTGCTGGGAAGAGCCGGGTACCATCCAGTACCTGACCATCTGTAGTGATGGTCGGCCACTGGGGTGGCCGCAGGCTGGTATTATCAGGAGGGGAAAGGCCAGATACAGTGGCCCTTCCCACCCTGGTGATGCTAGGCTGCTGCTGCTTTATTGTATCTGGCTGGTTATGAAAAATGGGGGGGACCCCACGTCATTTAAAAATAAATAAATAATTGGATGTGGGGTCCCCCCCAATTTTCATAACCAGCCAGATACAACACAGCAGCAGCAGGCAGCATTACAAGGGTGGGAAGGGCCATTGTTTTTGGCCTTCCCCAGCCTAATACTACCAGCCTGCGGCCGCCCTGGTGTCTGACCGTCACTGCAGATGGTCGGGTACTGGTTCGTACCCGGCTCTTCCCAGTACCCCTGGTGGCGGTCGGTACCGGGGTAATAATGGGGGTTAGTGTAGCCTCTGCACCGGCTAACATTAAGCCCCGCCTTAGTAATGGAGGTTGTCAATCAGCCAGCGGCCATTACTAAGGCGGTGATAATAAAGTTTCAAAAGATACAAGCACATAGAAAAAATATTTTATTGAAATAAAAAAACACAACCCTCATTAACCATTTTATTGAGAATAAAAAAAACGCCGTCATTGAAGGCCTCGCATCCGAAGTCCAACAACCGAACCTGTAAAAAAACACAAACACACAAAAATAATCAGTAACACATAAAGAAGCAAAATTATTATTCTTACCTATCCTGGGTCCAGCGCTGGAGATGCAATGTCAGCGAGCTGGGCCCTGTATCTAATCCAATCATGTGTGATACTGTCTGCTGAGCTGTGTATCTAATCCAATCATGTGTGATACTGTCTGCTGGGCCCTGTATCTAATCGTATCTTGTATGATACTGTCTGCTGGGCCCTATATCTAATCCGATCATGTGTGATACTGCCTTCTGAGCCACTGTATCTAATCCTATCATGTGTGGTACTGTCTGCTGAGCCACTGTATCTAATCCTATCATGTGTGATACTGCCTTCTGAGCCACTGTATCTAATCCTATCATGTGTGATACTGCCTTCTGAGCCACTGTATCTAATCCTATCATGTGTGATACTGTCTGCTGGGCCACTGCATCTAATCCTATCCATAGTTTATAGGGTCCTATACACACATTTTTTTTGGGCGGACACATATGTATTGGGGCTATTTCCCTGACATTTTAAGCCCTGAGGGTATGTTCACAGCAGCGTCCGTTACGGCTGAAATTACGGTGCTGTTTTCAGGAGGAAACAGCACCGTAATTTCAGCCGTAATGGCATGTGCAGGCGTCTTTCGCTGTTACGGAGCTGTTTTTCTATGGAGTCCATGGAAAACGGCTCCATTTACGTCTGAAGAAGTGACAGGCACTTCTTTGACGCGGGCGTCTTTTTTACGCGCCGCCTTTTGACAGCGGCGCGTAAAAAAAAATGACCGGCGGCACAGAACATCGTAAGACCCATTCAAATGAATGGGCAGATGTTTGCCAACTCTTTTGAGCCGCATTTTCGGACGTAATTCAATGCTAAAACGCCCGAATTACGTCCGTAAATAGGGTGTGTGAACCCAGCCTTAGTGACGCCCCCGGCTGCTAGTGCTGCATTGTTGGGTCACTTAGGAGACCCAGCGATGCAGCTGAAAGCTGCGGACCGTCGGCCATGAGAAGTTTGCGGGGGGGGGGGGCCCAGTAAGAATTTTTGCATCGGGGCCCATGAGCCTTTAGCTACGCCCCTGCCCGTCTTCATGTGTAGGAGAGTTAGTAAGTTGTGACAGACCTAGGGAGGAGGTTAAAGATAGAAACTGGGAGGCAGATGAGGAGATTGGGTTATCAATGGGGATGTTAAAGTTACCCATGATGAGAGTTGGTGTTTCAGATGATAGGAATTGTGGAAGCCAGGCAGCAAAATGATCCAGGAATTGACGTGGTGAGCCCAGGGGGTGGTAGATAACTGCCACTCTGAGGGAGAATGGGCGAAAGAGCTTGAGGGTGTGGACATCAAAAGAGGGAAATGTGAGTGAGGGGACCGGGGGAATGGCCTGAAAAGTGCACTGTGCAGAAAGAAGTATACCTACTCCTCCACCCTGCCTGTTCTCTGGTCTAGGGGCATGAGAGAAATGAAGACCACCCTAAGATAGAGCAGCAGGGGAAGCAGTGTCAGACAGGTGAAGCCATGTTTCTGTAATAGCCAGGAGGTTGAGAGAGTTAGAAAGGAATAAGTCGTGAATAAAGGTGAGCTTGTTGCACACGGACCGAGAATTCCAGAGAGCACAGTTAAAAGAGACAGGAGAAGACGTACAAGAAATGTTAAGAAGGTTAGCAGGGTTTCTATGTGTGGCAGGGGAATATCTGTATATCTGTGAATATCTAAAAAGAGAACATTGTAAATTTACTTTGGTATTAAAGTTTAGTTCAAGGAAGACTAAATATTGAATTCATAAAACCTTTTTAAGAACTGCACCACTATTGCTACCATGCCATAAAAGTCTGGAATCACACATGCATATTTTGTGGCAGTATTTTGAGCCAATGCCAGGAGTGGATCTAAAAAGAAAGAAAAGTATAAAGGAAAGACTCACACGGGTTGGATATGCTGCGTAAAAGCATGCGTATCTGTCGCTGCTTCAGGGAATTCCATGCGATAAACTGCACCAAATTGTTGTGCAGTTTTTCGCCCGGCGTGTCCGCTGAAGAAACTGCAGCACCTAGCCAGCCTGCTAGCAGGCCAGCTTCCTGGGATAACATTTCATCCCAGGAGACCGCTACAGCCTGTGATTGTCTGCAGCGGCGGTCACATGGGATGAAGAGTCATTCCAGGAGGCCAGCCCTCTGACATAATCCAGGCCGGCCTTTTAGGATGACATTTCATCCTATTTGACCGCCGCTACAGCCTGTGATTGGCTGCAGCGGACACATGGGGTGAAACGTCATTCCAGGAGGCCGTGCTGGAAGTAGGAATACAGACAGACTTCTGGGTAAGAATGAGACTTTTTATTTTTCTGAGTTGTGTTTTTTGCGGCGGAATCGCTGTGAACCCGCCGAAAGAAATGCAACAACTGCTATTTGTTGCGAGTTTTACCTCTTTTTGAACTCAATGGGGAAAACCCGCAACAAATAAGCAGCGTTGCCGCAAATACAATTGACATTCTGCGGAATAAAATTTCTCAGAAATTGAAATGCGGTATGTTTTTTAATGTATTTGCGTAGACGCTGCTTATTTGGGGGGGGGGGGTTCTGGCCTAAGGGTGTGCATTGTTGCTTTAACATTTTCATTGTGATTTTAAATATTGCTGCACAACAGTTACATTTATGTAAAAAATGTGCAAAAAAAGCCAAGGAAATGACTCATGTAAATATTCCCTAAGGGTATGTTCACAGACAGGAACCTTTTTTGCTGAAATGTCTGCAACAAATCTTCTGTGTGTATATATATATACACCTATAAATTTGTGTTTTCTAATAAGTATTAGGTACACACCGGCTGTATGATGGACTGTAAACTCTAGTAGTCAGACAACCTGACCTCGTACCTCAAAAATAGCTAGAACACGCTAACAGAAACTATTTTTCATTTTTTTATATATATAGAGAAAGGTCAAGTGTATATGTAAAAGAATTCTAAGCGTCCTTCCTTATTACACTAGATCAATGCTTGTTGCAGTATATGTTGGTCTTTCCAGATTTGCACTCTTGGCTCAAGTTCTGTTATGAAATGCATGAGATTCGTAGTAAAAGAACACATGGCAGTGAGAACAGGAACAGGGCGTCACCTGACTGAGGCCCTGTTTTGTCATGAATTAACCACTTCATCACAGAGAATGCCATTTAAAGGGAAAGAAAAACCAAAAGTTTTTTTTGCACAAGTGTTACATTTAACAGTGCTATAATTTTTAAACAAAAGAATGTTTATTCCTGTGCAATATTTTATCTCTGGTTTATAGAATAATCCAATATACTGTGTGTGTGTGTGTGTGTGTGTGTGTGTGTGTGTGTGTGTGTGTGTGTGTGTGTGTGTGTGTGTGTGTGTGTGTGTGTATATATATATATATATATTTATATATTTATATATATCTGTATATATCTATAGCGTAAAAAGTGCAGCGAAAAACGCAGCGAAAAACGCGAGTGGCTTAAAAAACATCTGAAAATCAGGAGCTGTTTTTCCTTGAAAACAGCTCCGTATTTTCAGACATTTTTGAGATTGTATGTGCACATACCCTTAGGCTGGGTTCCCACAGCAAAAAGAACTACCATTGAAATCAATGGTAATTTAAACGGAAGCAATGTTTTCTGTTTTGACATTCGGTCTGATAGAAGAGACCTAAACGGGAGTCAACGGTAGTGTGAACTTAGCCTTAGGTACTCCATTCTAAAACTGTCACAATCTGCATATGTTTAACAATTGTTGGCTCAACAGTTATACATTTGAAAAGTATGTACTCCCATCTGACCCATATGAGGTCATCCTCCGTTTAGTGTTTCTCACTTGAGAACAGTAAATGGGATACAGTCCTCAGAATCACTTTGGCAAGGCCCATGTTAACTTAGAGATTCAACCAGGATAGAGACACAATATCCAATGTAAATTCAAAGACATAAGAAATAGCCTAACAGCCATATTTATTATCAGGGCATATCAATGGAAACAAGATGCTTCAGTCTCATATCATTTTTTTCCAAGTTTCCCAAATGTTGCCTTTCTATAGCTATGCCATGGTGGATTAATAAATATTGCTTTTATTACATTCCCAATGCCTTACAATTTACCTTTGGATGGCACAGGAGAAAGCTGTCAGGTAAAAGTGAATGGATCAGCATCAATCCCTTTCATTAACTAGCTGCATCTATTCTTTCTATGCAGTTTGAAATTCCCACCAGATTCTCACTGCCGGCTTCATTATATACTGATGTCAGATCAGGGAACAATTTGATAGAATATAGGCCCTATTCACATGAGCGTGTCTGATTTTAGTCTGCAAAAACAGGCCGTTTTTTTTATGCATATGACTGTCTGATTTGCGACCGTGAGGTTTTCCTGTGTCATACATTTTTTTTGTCCATGTTTCTCCTATGCAAGAAGCACATTTATTTAGCAACTGATACGTGAAAAACGGACAGCACATGGATGTCATCTGAGTGCTGTCCATCTTCTTCACACACCCATAGACTTAAATGGACGAGACTGGTCAGCAAAAACGGACCAGAATACCACATGCAGTGAGTTTCTCGCAACGGGGACACACTCTGTGAAAAAACACATATGTGTGAAAACCCTTATTGAATTGCATGGGTCAATGTGCTGTCTGTTGTTAAAATATCACTCTGATGAGAAACACGATCGTGTGACTAAGGCCTTAGGTGGAGACTAGGAATGGTCAGAATTTCCCAACTTGAAGTATTTTAAAATCTATGTGAGCTTTCTTTTGCACCTAGGTCCAACCCATTCAATAATCTTCATTACTAAACAATATTTCAATATTTCAATACATTGATTATTTGTTTAGATTTTTTTTTTAGCAATAGCATCCTATTACGTATATCATATTACTACATTTAAAAAGTCTATGAAACCTACTGACATGTTGACTGTATTACCTGCTCCCACAATAAGGATCTTCGCTCCACAGCTATGAAAGCAATGCAATAAGGATCTGGATCGGATGTTGTAGTTAAGAAACGCCACCAGGCATCCAAGTTTAGCCAAACCAAACCAAACATTAATAAAGTCTGGTTCATTGTTCATAAGCATAGCCACAGTGTCACCTTTCTTCAGTGTTGTGTACTTCATGAAAACTTTGGCCAACTTATTGCTTCTTCTATCCATTTCACGATATGTGTGGACCTGTCCATGGAATATTATAAAAGCCTTATCAGGGATGCGCTGGGCTTGCTGCACAAAGTGTTCTACAACACTCACCACATGACCTGTCCTTTTATACTTCTCAATCTGAAGGCCATAGCGGATTACTTTCAACAGGTATCTCAGATCAAGCCAGAAGTATGGGTAAAATCTCTTCTGTAAGAAATGAAGAGCTGCCAAGCCTGCCACAAGTCCAGTAATCCAACTTAGAGCCATAGGACTAGTGAACAAAATTGTGTTATATATAATATATGTGCACAAAAAACAATTAATTTATTCAATGAAGAACTACACAAAAAGGAAGACCGCTGTTTCTGGAAGGTGCCATAAATCACTAGTGATGGCAACTATCCATGCCTCCAGGAATCTAAAATAAAGACAGTAGAAGATCAATAACCACTTATATTTTCCGTAAAAGTAACTACAGAAATAAATTCTGAGAAGTATGAAATATACCTTGATCCTGTAGGTGTTAAACTTCAGAATATGGGAGTAATAGGACAATCTCTTCTTGTTCTGTTCTCACTCCTTTCTTTGAGTGCGGGTCCTGTCCACAGAGTTCCTTACATAACCTGATAAAAGGAAGAACACTTTGTTCTGGATTCCATGCTTTTCTCTGCAAGTCTGCAGGGCTGACACATCTCCCACAGCCTGAGACGAAAGAATAATGGGCTTATTTCTTTCAAAAAAGGGGATGCAACTTGACTATGAGCTATGGAATCTGTCCACTCCCAAGTCATCTAAAGCCACCGCCTTCTTGTTTACAAGCCAAAGCTTAGATAACACCCAGATAAACGCCTGCTCATTGCAATGAAGGATTGTAAGGAAGTCTAACAGGGGGGGGGGGAGCTGAAACAAAGAGGAAGTGCAGCATGTTATACAATAAACTGTTAAGCTAAAGTAGCTTCTCAGGCTCACAGTGTAGGACATAGGAGAATCTAAGATTTAATAAGAGGAATTAAGCTGATTATTCACATTACATCTATTTATTACCATGCGTTGCAGATAAAGGCTCAAGTACACTATTTCCTATAGAACGCTATTATAAAATATTTAACGGGATTCAATCATTGTTTTGTAACATGTTACCTATTGATATAGATGCAAGCTGATACTTCCCCAAGCAGTAAATAGTCTATTTTCACAGCAAAAAATAAATAAATACAAAACATACAAACTCACAGGCAGCATGATCCGTGTGATAAAGATATCCTAATGATGGTCCAAGTATTATTTGGGAAAGCCGTACTTTGTGTCGGAATGAGTTTCTGTGTGCCTTATGTAGAAGGACATAATGAAGCTGATTATTATACTGCATTATTCTATTTGTTATAATACGATTCATCTGACTTTATAGTTTCTGCTCTGATTAATGTGCTGCTGACAGCTTGGATATAGAGGGTCTATTCAACTTTATTCTATTTCCTATGTAGATATATATATATATATATATATATATATATATATATATATATATATATATATATTAGACATTGTTATTTAGAGTGTATACAGCAGTAAGAGAAGACAAAAGGAGTTGTATAATAACCTAAATTGGTGATAAAAGAGAATACAAGCTGAATTGTAGTAAGGATAGGTAGGAAAACATCTCAGCTTCCTCACTCCTGGAGGGAGGGTTTTCTGGAAAAAGTTACGTTTTAGTTTCTTGCCACAGTGTATTTAACATGTCATATTAAAGATGGCTACATCTGTACTATAAGAGCTGTGGAGCTTTTTTTTTTTATTGCACCAATGCATCTAAAATAAAAATAAAGTAACTTTGCAAAAAAACTTCTTTAAAAATCTCAGACCATTTTATGTTTACAACAACTATACTGACGTATGCATCTCTATAGTAATAGACTACAAACAAACATTATGTAGTCTAATAATGCAGTCTGTAGTTTGTTCCCCTACTATATCCTCTAGTCTGTCCCCATACTTCTTGCTGATATACATTCAAGTAGTAGGGGACAGTTGTAAGGCCAGGATCACACAGTTTTGATGCAGTTTTTGTGGAACTTTTTGGCTCAGTTTTTGGAGCCAATGCCAAAAGTGGATCCAAAAGGAAGGAAAAGTATAAAGAAAAGACTGATGCATCTCCTTTCTGTTGTGTCCACTTCTGTGTTTGGGTATGTTCACACGGCTTATTTACGGACGTAATTCAGGCGTTTTACGCCTCGATTTACGTCTGAAAATGCACCTCGATAGCGTTGGCAAACATCTGCCCATTCATTAGAATGGGTCTTACGATGTTCTGTGCACACAGGCATTTTTTTTACGCCCCGCTGTCAAAAGGTGGGGCGGAAAAAAGACGCCCGCGTCAAAGAAGTGCCTGTCACTTCTTCAGACGTAAATGGAGCCGTTTTCCATGGAAAACCAGCTCCATTCAACGTCCATAATGGACGCAGCAAACAGCGCCTCAACATGCCATTACGGCTGAAATTACGGAGCTGTTTTCTCCTGAAAACAGCCCCGTAATTGCAGCCGTTACGGACGCTGCCGTGTGAACATACCCTTTTTGGCTAAAAAAAAACTGAGCTAAAACTGCATAAAAACTGTGTGTGTGATACTGGCGTAAGAAAATTAAACATAACTGCATGCTTAGACAACACTGGGAGACACGCAGATCTGCACAATAACTGTAGATAAAAGACAGAGGATATATTTATTTTACATAAATAATACATAAGTAATAAAAAAAAATGGTTGCAAAAGTGTGAATATCCTTTAGTTTAATGTTAGATTTTTAACATTGTCATCACAAACAAGAAATAAAGATGAAAAGTAATATTTTATCACTCCAAAAACACAACATGGAGCCTGATATGGCAAATGTTGAATGATAGAAATATGCATATGGAATTAGCAATCTATATGTCGATCCCATAACAGACTCCACACAAAGAGGACATGTGATTGTAGACATTAAAGGTGAGTCTTGGTGCAATATTGAGTCCCAGAGAGTCCAAGTTTTCTGAAATTCGTCAGTAGTATTGAGGATGACGGCCATCAGATAGTTCATAGAAGGGAGGTCGTTTATACATGTGTACGGGTCCACCCTGGAGGGTGGAGCAGAACATCTCCGAAATAGGGCAATAAGACACTTTGCAACTGTGAAAATGTGGAAGTGCAGCCTAGTACTAGACTTGCTTTGGTCTTTATGAGGTACATTCAGGACATAGGTCAATGGATCTAGAGTGATAGTCCGATCAAGTACGTCCCTGAATAGCGTATTTCCTCCCAATAGAGAATGATCAATTCCAGAACAAGTGGTTAAACTATTAAGTGAACTATATATTTCAGATTACAGGCCCACAGAGTAAGCAAAAGTGTTTAAATAGAGTTGAGGGGCAATCATTGTTCCCAACAGTAATTAAAAGTAATGGACTATCTAGCGATAGCCAAAAGATGCTCGGGACAGGACAAAGTGTTTTTCAATGAGGAAATACTAAGAGCTTTCCCATATAAGGAATATCCAGCAGCATACCAAAACTGTATTGTAGATGTTATTCTTTCAGGAGGATTCGGGGTGAATAAGAAGGGTGTAAGAGGGGAGTGTAGGGTAAACAGCTGGAAACAGATTCTGCAATTATACCAGATCTCTCTCAAAAATGACATTAGTCCTAAGAGGGCACAAGACTGAACCCAGGTGCCTGTCACCAGGTCAGGGAGCTGGGATGTATCAGAGCTAGCCATGGCTTCTACACCTCGGTCCACCTGTTGTAGGATGGTAAGGTAGACCGAGAAGCTAAACGGCATAGGAGGGCAGCCTATGGATGTAGCCATCTTTATCCTTGACTCTGATAACTTGCTGCATCGTGATATCACACAACGAAAGCCGTTGAAAAGTCAATGAAAAAGTGAAGATAAGGGATATTTCTACTGTGTATTTAATGTGTTAAAAGTCAAGCTAAAGACGGCTACATCTGTAATAGTGTAGCGTGATGTCAAGGAGGGCTAGCCCCCTGTAAGGTGCTTGTGGTACGAACGGCCTTAGGGATGCGATGGCACTTAAAATTCCAGATAATGTTAAGAAAAGAGGATTGTATGGCTCGGGGGCTAGTGACATAGACTTGTGTCAAAGAGGTAGAGAGATTTAGGCAAATGGACATTTTAATTGCCTCTATGCGGCCTATTAGTGATATACAGTGTGAACAGAGCATAAGATGTATGAACAGAGCATAAGCTGTTTCTTCATATGTTTCCAAATGTTCCCCACTATTATGTTTATAATTTTTATGTGATACTAGCTGTGCCCGCAAATTCGTACGCGCAGACCACTGAAAAACGCACCGATGCTGTTTTTTTTATAAGTATATTCCTAGCCTTGGACTATACTCAAAACAAAGTGAAAAAAAACAAAGACAATAAACAAGCTTCAATTAAAAATAGTTTTCTTTCAGTAGTCAAGTTCACTACGACAATGCTTCCCTGTAAACAATGTTAGCAGTAGAACCACCAGGGATGTGTGCATAAAGATTGGTGGAGTTCCTAACACGGGAGAGAGCCACATAGAGTGGCCGTGCGCAAAGCAGCTGACACTGAGGTCCACAACCGCAACGTGCAGCGTTTGCCCTGCGCTTTGTTGAGGGTCATAGCGTAACATAAGCTGACAGGAAACTACACGTTTAAAACTGAAGGGAATATTATTTGGAATGAGGATCGCATCCCGTTAAAATCTCAGCTTCTATCACGTTTTGTTGTAGATTTGTGATTTTTAGTCGGGTTCCGTTACATAGTTTTGGTGGGCTTAAATTTCTAAGAAGAATTATGGGGACGCCGACTTTTAAATTAATTTTGTGTGACGGAAGACCGGGTGTGCTTAGGGAATTAAAAAATTAGTTGGTAGCATCTTCTTGTTCAATGACTCTGTTGATAGAGATATATTCTGCACATACCACATGAACACACGTCAATATTTCAGCATTTATTGCTGCTGCCTGGTTGTTGCGAGGGGTCAAAATAGCTCTTTCGCATAGCCAAGACTTTTCATGATTTGTTATTTGCGTTGGGTCAATTTACACAGAAGAAATTAGGTCTTTTAGTGATGGAACAATACAATATAAGTTATCAGGCAAAACTTTCCCTTCTTCTTGCGTATACGTGCCGTCACCAATTTTTAGTACTGAATCTGAAAACTCTTGTGCATTTGGGTTGCCTCCTGTTCGCACCCGTGCCTATTTATTGTTAAATGCATCGGTATAACGTTGCACCACAGACTTGAGCTCTTTAGGCAGGCTCTAATTTCATCTGCCCTCGTTCCTCGTGGTATGACTGGCAATGTCTGCCTAAAATCGCCACAGAAAAGCATTGTCATACCACCCATGGGCTGGTCATTTTGTCTGATATCTCGCAAGGTTCTATCTACTGCTTCTACCGCTTTACGGTTTGCCATAGTGCACTCGTCCCATGTTACTAAGCAGCAATCGCGTAGAACCCTTGCTTTGTCGCTGTTTCTAGAAACATTACACGCTGAGCTTTCCGTAAGATTCAAGTCAATCGGGATCTTGAACATTGATTGGGCGGTTTTGCCTCCAGGCAACAATGTGGCTGCTACGCTCGATGAAGCAACAGCAAGAGCAATTTTGCTTTGATTGTGTAATTGGGCCAAGATGACTTTGGTGAGATATGTTTTTCCCGTCCCACCGGGTGCATCTAAAAACAGGATTTCTCCCAAAGTACCATCTATGCTATGACACACGCAGACTTGAGAACGTTTTGCAATGTTTCGACCAGTTCCGATAGGATTATAGTTTATTTCCGCCGTGTACTCCCTGTTAATGCGTTCCCCGTCTAAAGCTGGTGCGGGCATACCATATTGAGAGACAGGATTAACCCCTATAGATGTAACTATGTCTTGGATCGTCAGCAAACATCGATTCATATTACTTTCACGCAACGTGTTGTTCAGTTTGCCGTTATTGTTTAGTTGTGTATTCCTGAAAAAGTCTTCAACTAATTTCTACTGATATTTTTGCCACAACGGTGCAGCATCTGAAAGTCCACAAAAAAACAGCAAAATGGCAAACAAATCACGCAAGCGATGTGGACTATCGCTGACGCATGCTTCGGCCAAAGTGCCATGCCAATGCTGATCACCATCTATCAAGTGACACACTCGGCAAGCAGCCTGGTAAGTAGGATATTCAATATCGCAATTCGGCAAGCGAAGTAGGTCCTTGCACTGTATGTAGAAGTAAGCGTAAGTAATAGCATTCAGAGTTGTTTGGATGCACCGTATAGACTCTTCCAATAACGTGTTCTTTTAAAATGCCGGGCTCACCATTCACAGCTGTTCCACGTCTTCTACGGTTGAAAACACCTTGCTGCTTATTATAAGTACTGTATAATATGACGGAACTTCGTTATATAACAGTGTTTTTGCGAAATCATCTGTTTTACAAAGTATACCAGCAAAGTGGCTTGTCTCGGATTTTCTAACCGCTCTGCCACATTTTTAGGGTTGAAGTACAATTGTTGCCCGCCTTCAAGGTGAACATCAAGATGCATCACTGGCGGATGTCTCTCGTGAATTTGGAAGCTTAAAATGCGCCACACCGACTCAGAAGAGCTTATATATCGGCCAGATTGGAACCTCGTGACTTCGTCGTATTCATTATTATTTCTCAACGCAAACGTGGCCTGGTCACTACTTGTTGATGTATTTACATATATATTTGATTGCTTCGACGCTGTTACATATTTTGACATTGATGTGAGCTTGAGATGTTCTTAATAACACTGTTAATAGGATACAACCCATCGATTGTCCAAAACAATTTCTTGACGATGTAACCTGACTGTAGCTGTGAAACCCCCCTTGTAGGGGTGATCTACGACGATACAACAGTTATCGTTCTCCCCCGACATCGTTTGCTCAAATAGCGCTCTAGGGTATCTTTTAGAGCAATGACACTCCTGCATGCAAGGTGTGTTTCTATTTAAAGAGCCGCATGGCCCATGAACCATGTGCGTCTTTACAATTTCGTGCAATATCGGATCCTTTGTCCGGTCAGGAAATTCAGCACTTATGACCGTGTCAACAGCATCGTGACAAATTTTTTTTGCAGCCATAGGAGAATGTGGGCGTGTGGCAAGCCTCGCTTTTGCCATTCAACTCTGTACATGAAACAAAGAGCTGAACCAAAAACTTTTTGTTTTGTGATCAGGTCGATAATCAACTTTAGTTTTAAGTGGGAAACTCTGGCTATAATATCATGAATATCATAAGACGCCTGTCCGGTGAGAAGTTCTTGGGAAATTTCGTACCACTTTGGGCTAGTTGTGAATGTTATGAAAAGGTCAGTCCGGCCGTATTTTTGGACATAGCAGAAAACATCTTGTGTTCATGCATGTAAGGGGGACCACCGGTAAAACTGGATGGCAGGATAACTAATCGCCCCCTAAGTTTTCCACGTTATTATCTTGTTGCATGGCGTCTCACAGATGCACGTAATCTTCAGCGCGTATGTACACTAAATGCTCCATCTCTGTTTCGCATACATGCCAACAATAAATTGGCTGAACAATCCCCGAAATAGATAAAACGATTACACCTTATCTGCAGCAGGTATGAATAAAATTGCTGGGCTTATATATTTTAATGAAAATTTGTTACCCTAGTAGTAGGATTAACTTGGTAGAGTCCAAAATTGTACCCATCTTCGGCGTGGCAATAAATTAAAGGATATTGCAGGGCGTCGTAAGCTCTGTGTGTTTTGATAATGCATTGCAGGTGATTGTTGTGAGTGCGCAACACGATGTCACGCCTATCACACTCCTCATCAACTAAAACCACTGCAACTTCATCTGTGACGGGGGCATTATACCTGGCGCGGTGTTCAGCAACAGAATGTCTATCTGCGCAGATGATCATTTTGTAATCATTGCTTTGCCCCTGCGGAATAGACTGTAAGGCTATGTTCACACGGGGTATTTTGCCGAGTTTTTTGACGCGGAAACCGCGTTGCAAAACTCGGCAGAAACGGCCCGAGAACGCCTCCCATTGATTTCAATGGGAGGCGTCGGCGTCTTTTTCCCGCGAGCAGTAAAACTGCCTCGCGGGAAAAAGAAGCGACATGCCCTATCTTCGGGCGCTTCCGCCTCCGACCTCCCATTGACTTCAATGGGAGGCAGGAGAAAGCGTATTTCTCGCTGTTTTATGCCCGCGGCGCTCAATGGGCGCGGGCGAAAAACGGCGCGATAATTGCCGCGAAAATCGTTGTGCAGGGAGAGGAATATCTGCCTCAAAGTTCCAAACGGAATTTTGAGGCAGATATTCCTCCCCCAAAATACTCCGTGTGAACATAGCCTAATGCAGCTTTGAAACTATGCACATACGGATTCACCTGATGCAGGATGTTTTGAAGTGGAGATATAAGGTTACTATTTAGTTGTGGAAAGTTCTGATTTCTGATAATGGCCTGTTCATTTTAATCTGATACTAAATAAATCTGAAGACATTTTGTGGTAGCAAAAATCTGATGAGATGGTAAACTTGGCCTTGCAACTTGAAGGTTGGCATGAATGTTCCCTCTGTAATAAATTTTGCCCCAAAATATGTCATTTGGAATGCGCTGTTATATAAACGGATACTCTCTAAGAAGTGTTTTGATTGTGGATAGTCACCATTTAAAAGTTGTTTTATAAGCTCTGGAGGTTCTTTACATTTTTCAATGTGAACTTTACCACTTGAAGAACAGATTCCATTTGGTTATTTTCTCCATTTGAGAGCACCGCAAAAATTGCAAATTACGACCATACCACCTACGGAAGCAAATTTAGCATAGTCAATCCAGGGGAATACATAAAACCTGCTGTTTCCTTATTGACCCAAGGAACAACATTGTTTGTCGCACCATACTCCTTAGGCCGGATTTACACGAGCGTGTGCGTTTTGCGCGCGCAAAAAATGCGGTGTTTTGTGCACGCAAAAGGTACTTAACAGCTCCTTGTGTCAGCCGCGTATGATGCGTGGCTGCGTGATTTTCGCTCAGCCGCCATCATTATGACGCTCTGTTTGTATGTTTGTAAACAGAAAAGCACGTGGTGCTTTTCTGTTTTCATTCATACTTTTTACTGCTGTTGTGCGAATCACGCACGTCACACGGAAGTGCTTCCGTGTGCTGTGTGTGATTTTCACACACCCATTGACTTCAATGGGTGCGTGATGCGCGAACAACGCACAAATATAGGACATGTCGTGAAACTCACGGACAGTCTGCACGGCCCCATAGACTAATATAGGTCCGTGCGGGGCGCGCGAAAATAACGCGCGTTGCACGGACGTATATCACGTTCGTCGAAATAAGCCCTGAGACTCATCTGAATCTTCTGATGAAATAGACATTCTATTAAGAGAGTGTCAAATTCGATCAGCCTCTAAGCGTGATTGAAGTTGTTCTGCTGTTTCTGCCTGCCGTATTTCATCTACTCTTTCCCTTTCAGTCAATAAATAACTTTCATTATCTTGGCGCGTGCGTTTGTAATTCTCTCTAGCTGATTCCAATCGTCATTGATATTGGTCTTCGCTTTCGAGAGCTCTGGCATAATTGTGACGTTTGCGATCGGAGGTTAATCGCTCTTCACGTTCCTCACTATTTTCAAGCTCTCAAGAGGCCGCTGTGCGAGCTCTCTGACAACTCAAGCGAGATTCTCTGTCGGTGAAAGTTTCAAACTCGCGTTATGACGCATGGTGCTGTCGGTCAGCAGATAGTCACGCTTCGCGTTCCTTGTTACTTTCCAGAGACCGAGAGGCCGCCATGCGAGCACGCTGTGTACTTAGCCGAGACTCACAGTGGGTAGAAGTTTCTGATGCGCAAGTTCTGGCCTGACGTTCTTGAGCTGCAGTAAGTGTCGCCTCACGATCTTCTTCAGATTCTTGAGACCTAATTAGTCTCATTCTTTTTGCATTTCTGCTATATTGAGAAATATTTGATCTTTTTCTGGAAGGCATTTACTCTCTTGAGACTGAGAGGCCGCTGTCCGAGCCCTTTGAGACAACCAATCAGATTACAGTTTTTTTAGGCAGCTAGGTGCATGAAAGCAGCGAGCGCATTGGTTGCTTTATCTCTCTTCTATGTGTAATATCCAGTACAGACAAATGTTGGAACTTCTGTCCATAACAACCAATCAGATTACAGTTTAGATTCTTGTGAAGCCGCTAGGAGAATGAAAGCAGCAACCTGATTGGCAGTTATATGTGCCTCCGATGCATAAAAAAAACAATATAGACGAAAGTTGGAGTTGTTGTCCTTAGCAACCAATAAGATCACAGCTGCAATTATCTGAGGCAGCTTGGACAATTTGCAGCAATCTGATTGATTGCAACCTCTCCCTTATATAACAATCAGTATAGATAAAATTTGGAGCAGTTGCCCATAGCAACCTACTGGTGTCTATTCTTCCAAGACAATACAAAATGAAAGTAAAAATGTGATTGGTTGCCATGGTTTCCATGTGTTTGTTGTTGTTGTACTAATGCAATGTAAATGAATTTTTGAAAACATTAAATTTGCATATCTTCTGATTGAGTGAACCGATTGCGATGAAATAAAAACTAAATTATACTTCAAGTTGACTCATATATTTTTCTAAAAACTCCATCCAAATTGGGTCAGTAGTTTTTACGTGATGCGTGAACAAACAAACAGACAAAAATTCCAAAAACGATCTTAATGCATTCTATCACTTATCCTTCATTCCCCCAATTATTTTTTTTCGCAAATATTTTCAATGTACAGACACGCAATGTTTACACTTTTATTTTATGTAGAGATTCTGCAGGCAAAAAATATTTTTTGCACATACAGATATATATAACAGAATTTTTTTTTTTCAGTTAAACAGTTTGTAGATAAATGATTACACATTGTTTTATTTTTTTTTATTTTTTCACTAGTCAGGAAATATTATAAGTTAGATTCTAATTTATAACATTTCCATGTGCTGGTCACTAGAGGGAGCAATTCCCAAAGATTGCAGCATTGGCATGTGGTAAAGCAACCTCATTGCTTTAAGCTGCAAATTTGGAGTAGACACACTCGCTCTAGTGTCCTCACACAATCCCCCCTCCTTTATCCTGGCTAGTGGCAGGAGAAAGGAGGGGGTTGAATGTTCAAACCTCCTACACTATGTGCCGCCATTTTCTGAGCGAATGCACAGTGTAGGAGGATTAGATACAGTGGTAATCAGACTGTATAACACTAACATACACACACATCACATACACAAACATAACTTACCTGCTCCTGCCGCCACTGCCGCCTCCGCTCCTAGTCCTTGCGTCTGCGCTGCCTTCAACATATGGCCGGAAGCCGCGACCGGAAGTCGTCATCTTACTGTCCGACCGCGGCTTCCGGTCCACATGAAAATGGCGCCGGATGTCGCTCTACCAAAAACCTTCCTTTTGGTCTGTGTGAGAGCGGCGCATGGGCCGTTCCCACACAGATGACGTACACTATAGTGGATGGAACGGCTCCCGTTCGCATTCTCTATGGTAATGTATGTGCCGTATTCCATCTCTGTATGTGTCGTTAATCGACACATACAGAGATGAAAAAAAAATGGCAGCCCCCATAGAGAAGTAAAAGAAAGAAAAAAGTAAAAAGTACAATACAAAAACCCAAATAAATAAAATTTATTTTAATGACATACTAAAAGCATTATTATATATATAAAAAAAAAAATTTGTGACACCTTCCCTTTAAAGCATAAAATACACAGTGGCAAAATCCTTTATATCGAGTTTTTCAATGACTTTTCCATGGCTTTTGTTGCGTGATATCACGCTGCAGCAAGTTATCACAGTCAAGGTAAAGATGGCTACATCCTTAACTTGTTCTTACCATACTGAGATCTACAGGTGTAACCAAGTTTATCTTGACTGATAACTTGCTGAAGCATGGTATCACACAGCAAAAGCCATTGAAAAGTCATTAACAAGTAAAGTTGCAATTTCTTGCCACTGCGTATTTAATGCATCAAAAGTCAAGATAAAGAAGGCTATATCTGTATATAGATGTTGCAACCAGCGGGCTGTGGACCCACTGAGCTACTCCACTGATGGGAGTAGCGGCTTGCAGCGGATAACAGGACACAGGCCGTAGTGGGTGGCTGGATACAGGCAGGTAGCGGATAACTGGACACAGGCTGACAACAGACGGCAATAGCGATCTGGATACAGGCTGGTAACGGATAACTGGATACAGACTGACAACAAGGACTGAAATCAGATGCACACAGGAACCTTTGCATGATACAAACAATTTTGTTCCAATATTGCTCAGGCATGGTGTGACCAGTGAAGCAGACTAATATACCTGGTGATTGACATTGATAGGCTGTGGATGGATTTGGGTGCATGTGCTGGCCCTATAAGATGCAGGAAGTGAGTGCATGTGCACGGCAGTGTGGAGATTCAGGAATTGTCCAGCGTGTACTAAAAGTAACCTGTCAGCTGTATTTGCTAGGAGACGGAGTACGTTGACGAGTGCAGGCGTTACACTTAAGCCCCCTCTTCTTAGGTCCAGAGTGGAGAAGGGCTGGAACATTGACATCTTCATGATCAGAGTCTTCCCGATCCACTTCCCCAGAGTCAAGGATGTCCTCAGATTCATCAGAACCAATATCTTCCCAATTTGCTTCCTCAGAGTCTAAAATGTCCTGAAACTCAGACTCAACTTCAGATTACCAAGAAGCAGGAAAGAGTTGAGGACTAGGTTTACTACCTCTCTGACATCTCTCTTCATGAGAGGATTGCTACAGGCAGAGGGAGGAAGATCAGGGACTGGCAGGCTCAGATCCAGCAGAACTATTTTGGGTATTGTGAACACAGGATGATACAACATCAAAAACCTCCTTGGACCACTATCTTCTGGGCACCGTGTCCTTAACCGGCAGGAAAGGTGCGACAGCACCAGCATGAGAGAAGAGGCCATACTGAAAGAAGAAAAAAGGAATAAGGGAAGGCCTCCATGACTAAAATAGATGGGAGGGACACAGAGTTGGCTGGCCTATGAGAGGAAGAGGGGGGGACAGCAGGAGGGCTTGGGTGAGAAGGGGTGGGGATTGAAGGGGATGTACCTGTTTCCTGTTTGTGCTCTCCCTCTCTTCGCCAGGACACAGAAGCAGGAACATGTTTGTTACCCCTGCTGCGTCTGATGAGGAGGCTATGGAGCTGTTGCGGGCCGCGGCAGCCTCTCAGGGTCCTGGATGGCTCGGAGCACGAGTGGCGACGCTGCTGCAGGGACAATCGGGCGCTCCGGTCCTGGAGCGAGCAGAGTCGGCTGGAGCAAGCGGGGAGCGCTCCGTCATGCCGGTGGTCGCGGGGCTGCTGGAGCAGGCCGAGGTACAGGACCGGCGTACCAGGGGGTCGGGCAGGAGAAGAGGAGAGCCCGTTTCCCCCATGACTCAGGCCAGGGCTGGCACTCCCGGCGTGACGCGCAGCACGAGGCGCTCGCGCCCGCCCGCAAGGCTGAGTCCTGAAGACATCCCGCGGGCGCGGCGGCGCAAGAGGAGCCCATCAGTGGACCCTGCAGGCCAGACCCCAGGGCGGCCTGCCGCTGCTCTTTCGTCTGGTCCTGGGAGGAATCCCAAAACGCGGCAGCGCCCGGCGGCAGCGGCGAGGAGGACGCGGCCTCTCATCCGGTCACATCCTCTCCTTCTTCAGCACGTGGCGGAAGGGCAACGGCGACCCTGCATGGCGATGTGCCAGCCAGAGGGTCGGCTCATGGTGTCGTCGAGGTGGAAATGACCAGAGGTCGCAGGATGAGGTCGGTGGTTGGAGTGCCAGGGACGGAACAGCTTGGAGCTGGTTCAGCGGGACGGATGAGGCATGACCTGGAGCTCGGCCAATTGGATGATGCGATGTCACCCCCCCTTTTCTCAGACGAAAATCGGAATTCCCCGTGCACACATTGCCAATGCGGACAGCACCAGAGGGAGTCCGGAGCATTGGAGGACGGTGAGCGGCGGGCCTCTCCACGTGGACATGGGGGTCCGGCTGACGGGTTCACAGCCCCTGGGCAGCCTGGTGAGTTGACACCTACGTTACCATTTCCAGCTTTATTGATGTCGGGTATCGGTGTAGAGGGTGTCGTGGTGGGGGGCGTCGCGGCGGAGTCGGGGGTCTCGTCGCTACAGGCGGGTGCGGGGGATAGTTTGGCGGAGTTAGTGGGATGTTTAAAAGTGTTAGTGGGGCGGCTAGGTGGTTTCCCTTCCCAAGAACCGTCAGGTGTGGCGCCGGTCGCGGTGTGGGGGGGCAGTGTTGGAAGCGCTCCGGTTCGTCAAAACGGTGGGGGGTTGAATGCCGGGGCAGCGGTGGCAGTGGCGGCGGCGGTTCAAACAGACTCGCCAAAGGAGGTTGATGGGGTGCGTCTTGATGATCGTGTGCGCGGGGAGGTTTATGTTTGTTATGAGGGCCCGTTAGGGGCGCATTTAAAGCAGGAGGTAAAGGAAAGGATTTGGAAAGACGAGTATGTGGAGATTTTTTCCTTGCTTCCGCTGGAGAAGTTTAATTTAGATAAGGTGAAGCGGGATGAAACGAAAAAGGATGAGGAAGAAAAGAGACGGTACAGGTTGATTCCAAAAACGTTCGTCAATTGGATGCTGTTTGAGTTTAAATGCATGGGTGGTGGCGGTGCATGTTCCCGGGGTAGAGAATTGTATTGCTGACGCGCTTTCTCGCTCGCAGTGGGATCGTTTCCGGCAGCTGGTCCCGGACGCGGAGTTAACAGGGGTGGACTGTCCCAGTCATCTGTGGGAGCTGGTATCCAGGCGGCAGGTGCATTGATTAAACGTTCACTGGCCAGTGCGACGTGGTCGTCGTATGCGGCTGGATGGAGGCAATGGGAGGAGTGGGTGAGATCTTTGGGTGATGTGTGCTCGGATGATGATAGGATGGTGGCCTTGCTGTTTTGGTTGGGGGATGCGTTTGCCCGGGGTTGCACGGTCGCTAAGGTTAATCGCTTCGTGGCGGCCATTGCTTTCGGTTGTAAGTTACGGGGGTTGGTAGATATCACGAAGCGGTTCTTGGTGGGCCAGGCATTGAAGGGGCTGAGACGGGGTGTAGTGGTGAGGGATAAGAGGCGTCCCGTGTCATTTCAATTGTTGTGTTCCCTGGAGGTGGTGGTGCGGCAGGTGTGTCGTTCGGAGTATGAGAGCAAGCTTTTCCGGTTGGCTTTTGCGTTAGCATTTTTTGGAGCCTTTCGGGTAGGGGAATTGGTTTCCCCCAGTGCGGTAAAAGCGGGGGGCTTGTTGCAGGATAATGTCGATTTGTATGAAGACAGGGTGGAGATAGTGTTGCGAAGGTCCAAAACGGACCAAGGAGGGGCAGGACGTCGAGTGGTTTTGTTGGCGGTCCCAAAGAATCCGGTTTGTCCAGTGTTGTGTGTCAAGGAGTACTTGGCGGGTTTAGATCTCTCAGACGGGCCGTTGCTGCAGCACGAGGATGGCTCGTTTCTGTCGCGGTATCAGTTTATTTCGGTTTTCAGAAAGTGTCTGGTGGCTAGCGGGGTGCAGGCAGAGCAATACTCGTCTCATTCTTTCCGGATAGGGGCAGCGACGGAGGCGGTGAGATGGGGTTTAGATGATGCAGGCGTGCAGCGGATAGGGCGTTGGGAGTCGGCGCGTTTCCGTTCTTATGTGCGCTTGAACATGTTGTGATATATTGATGTATAGCATGTTCCGGGTGCGTGCGTTTCCGCCTGAGTATTGATGGTACGCGGCAGCAAGAGGTGGTGCGTGTATGTTCTTCATTTGTTTTGCAGGCCGTGACTCATGCATGGTGTGGATTATGGGACATTCTTTTGTGTACTGGGGTGCCCTTCGCGCGGATGTACGGCCGGACGGTCGACAGCTCAGGATTTCGCGGGACGCGGCGGTTGTGAGGTGGATGGGTATACGGGGAATGACATGGAACAGGGTATTGCCCGAGTTTCACAATTTTGTACTGCTTGACAGGGCGCCGGAGGTACTGGTGTTGCATGTGGGAGGCAACGATTTGGGTATACGCCCTTTCCGGGAGTTGGTACGGGACGTCAAGCATGATTTGCTCTGCTTATGGGCAACTTATCCTAAATTGGTGACGGTGTGGTCCGAGATGGTCCCTAGGAAGAGCTGGCGGATGGCCCGTTCTGTGGGAAAAATTAACAAGGCTCGCATTAAGGCTAATAGGGCCATATCGAGCTTCGTGACGTGTAATGGTGGGGTTGCGGTGCGCCACTGGGATCTGGAGGCTGGGACAGGCAGGTACTGGAGAGAGGACGGTGTGCACCTCAATGAGGTGGGGATGGATATGTGGAGTCTGGCTTTGACCGATGGAATTGAGCGAGCGGTGGGAGTGTGGAGGAGCTCGCAGGCGTGAGGTGGTCAAGGCCTGTTTCGCTTTGGCGGGGGGGAGTCCTTGAAGTAGGTCGTAAAAAGTGGTGGGGGGGAATGCATCACGGGATGCACCCCCAATTTGTCGGCTTCTTAGGGTGTTACCCCTTTTGAAAGCTGGGTTATATATATTTATATATATATGGTGGTCATCTGCAAAAAGGTAATTTGGTGCTCCTGGGCCGGGTTACGGCTGGGGGTAAGGTATTTGTGGGCAGATGGCCAAAATTAAGTATTGGTGGCTTCAAGGACTTGCCCCTGTCATTCTGGTTGGTTTATAATGTTATGACCCTGATAGGGTCGCAGTGGGTTATTTGTTGTTATGATGTATCCCCTTTTTTGGGGATTCAAAATTATGGTATTTAAAGTTATTGTTATTTAAAATAATAAACGGCTGCTGTGGCCATTAAAATCCAACTCTGTTTCAGTGTCTGCTTTGAGAGGGTAGATTTACATAAGGGGAGAAGCGACTCGACTTATTTGAGTCAAGAAGAGGCCGTACTGAAAGAAGAAAAAAGGAATAAGGGAAGGCCTCCATGACTAAAATAGATGGGAGGGACACAGAGTTGGCTGGCCTATGAGAGGAAGAGGGGGGGGACAGCAGGAGGGCTTGGGTGAGAAGGGGTGGGGATTGAAGGGGATGTACCTGTTTCCTGTTTGTGCTCTCCCTCTCTTCGCCAGGACACAGAAGCAGGAACATGTTCCCGCCCGCCCGCCCTGATGTGGATCGGTTGACCGCGGCAAGAGGTTGCTGCGGATGGTGGTTCTTCTCGTCAAAGTTTATTTGCTTATTGACATTTGTCTTTGGGGGAGGTTAAATTTTGTCATTGCAGCTGCGGGGGGGAGTCCTTGAAGTAGGTCGTAAAAAGTGGTGGGGGGGAATGCATCACGGGATGCACCCCCAATTTGTCGGCTTCTTAGGGTGTTACCCCTTTTGAAAGCTGGGTTATATATATTTATATATATATGGTGGTCATCTGCAAAAAGGTAATTTGGTGCTCCTGGGCCGGGTTACGGCTGGGGGTAAGGTATTTGTGGGCAGATGGCCAAAATTAAGTATCGGTGGCTTCAAGGACTTGCCCCTGTCATTCTGGTTGGTTTATAATGTTATGACCCTGATAGGGTCGCAGTGGGTTATTTGTTGTTATGATGTATCCCCTTTTTTGGGGATTCAAAATTATGGTATTTAAAGTTATTGTTATTTAAAATAATAAACGGCTGCTGTGGCCATTAAAATCCAACTCTGTTTCAGTGTCTGCTTTGAGAGGGTAGATTTACATAAGGGGAGAAGCGACTCGACTTATTTGAGTCATGTAGTGTTAAGGCTATAACAACAAATCAGCAGACTCAGGAGACATAGGGGGTAAACTGGTAAATTTCTGTTAAACTGAATACAGGGATGTGGAATGCGTTTCGATGAGAGATCTAGATAGACAGCTGTAGCGCCCATGGCCGCGGGCCGTCGGGTTTACTCACCTCCCGATGCCCGCAGCCATGGATCTGTGAGCGCTGGCCTCCGTCTCCCTCCTGGGAGATGCCAGCGCCAACTTCCGCTCCATCCGGCTGGGTCCCGTAGTGTCATCTGCCACGTCAAGTACCATCTGCCACGTCAAGTGCCATCCGCCACGTCAAGTGCCATCCGCCACATCAAGTGTCATCCGCCACGTCAAGTGCCATCTGCCACGTCAAGTGCCATCTGCCACATCAAGGGTCTACCGCTCATCGGATACTGCCCGCCACGTCTGGTGCCACTTGCCGCACCTGCCTCCATCCGTGCTGAAGCCACAGCCACCGTCCGGACTAATTCAGGTACCTAAGCATTACTGTCTGCCATATTACTTTCACATAGACTGTGACCTGGTCAGCTGCCTCCCCGCTACGGCAGAGCGGCCTAGTGGGTCCACAAACCCAGTGTCCGTGACAACAGCAAGGCCCCCACTGTAGAGTTTGTTCTAAGTCCCAATTGATAAGTGAGGCATACATACAAGGGTTTCCCTAAAAGCAGAGGATAGACAGAATCAGGCAGGATGTATAGGACTGTATGCATATGAATTACTTAAAACCAAACGGTAGTCTAGCTAAATTAAATAACCCTTAATAATTAAAACTGACACATGACTTCCTTGAAAGTGGGACTGAGCCAGGGGTCGGCCACAGCTTTAGTAATTTAAATAAGTAATTAAATAATATTTTATTAACTTTATCAAAAATACCAACTCTAAATTACTTTAAACATAGGTCAGTGAAAACCCGTATGCCTGCCTATCCCAAGGACATGTAGGTAAATACCCCTTAACCTGTTAGTGACCACCAATACACCTATTCACGGTGGCCGCTAATGGGCTTTTTTCTGATGCATAAGCCTTTTTATGGTGCTGCATCAGAATAAGTAAACAGAGCAGGTAGCTGTCAAATCTCCCTGCTCTCAGCTGCCAGATGTAGCTGAGAGCTAGGGGCTTCCCTGCTCGAACGTGTGAGATCGATATAAGTATCGATCTCACCCGTTTAACCCCTCAGATGCGGTGCACAATAGCGTGCACCGCATCTGAGTTGTTTTGGAGAGAGGGAGGGAGCTCCCTCTCATCCCACTGACACCCGGCGATAAGATCGCCGAGTGTCTGTGTCTCCGATGGCAGCCTTTATTAGGTCCCCAGGTTTGCCTGTAGTGAATGCCTGCTAGATCATGTCCGTTTTAAATGGACAGGCAGAAATACACTGCAATACAAAAGCATTGCGGTGTATTATAATAGCGATCGGATGATCGCATATTAAAGTCCCCTAGTGGGACTAGTAAAAAAGTACAAAAAAAGTTTAAGAAAGTTAATAAAAAAAAAAATTTGAAAAAAAAATTAAAAACCCACTTTTTCCCCTTACAAACTGCTTTACTATTAAAAAAACAAAATAAAGTAAAACAGTTACACATAATTAGTATCGCCGCATCCGTAACGACCCCGAATATAAAGTTATTACATTATTTAACTCGCACGGTGAACGCCGTAAAAAAATTAAATAAAAAACTATGGAAAAATTGCTGTTTTCTGTGAATCCTGACTTAAAAAAAATTTGATAAAAAGTGATCAAAAAGTCGCATCTACTCCAAAATGGTACCAATAAAAACTACAAGTCTTCCCGCAAAAAAAAAAAGCCCTCATACAACTGCATCAGCGGGACAATAAAAAAGTTATGGATCTTCAAATATGGAGACACGAAAACAAATAATTTTGAAAAAAATGCGTTTTTACTGTGTAAAAGTAGTAAAGCATACAAAATCAATACAAATTTGGTATTGTTGCAATCATAACAACCCGCTGAATAAAGTTATTGTGTTATTTATACCACACGGTAAACGGCGTAGATTTAGGACGCTAAAAAGTGTGGCGAAATTTCTGTTTTTTTTCTATTCCCCCCCAAAAAAAAGTTCATAAAAGTTAATCAATAAATAATATGTACCTCAAAATGGTGCTATTAAAAAAAACAACTTGTCCCTCCTCGGTCACTGTCTCGCTGTTGTCACTTTCTCCTAAGGAGTGGAGGTGGCGGTTAAATGAGTCGCTCTTGGACAAAGATAGTGACTGTGATCACATCAAACAACATCTTTAAACTGTCTTTGAGATTAACTCTCTTGATAATGGAAATCACCCTATGATATGGGAAATACACAAATCCTATATTAGGGGTATTATGATAGCTTTGGGTTCCAAGGATAAGAAAGACAGACAGAGGGAGATTGATTCCTTGTTGGCACAAATAGCTTCCATGGAACGTGTTCATAAGAGATCAGCGTCCCTTTTAGCTCAAGAGAAATTATCCAAATTGCGAGACTCTCTTAAGAGGTTCCTGAACGCTAAGGCTGCTAAGGCGTATCTTTATATGCAACACCGAATATATGCACATGGTAATAAGGGGGGAAAACTTATGTCACGCTTAATTTAAAAAGCTAGAGAGCGATCTCACATAGTTTCGGTCAAGAATGACTTGGGTAATCTTTTTTCTTCTACAACACATATTGCACAGACATTCCAAACCTTTTATTCTGGACATTATAATTTGGCAGATTCTGAACCTACCGACTCTAATTTTTGTAAAGAGGAAGCTACTGCTACTTTCTTGCCATCTCTCAAACTCCCCTCCATTGATTCGGACTCTGCTGATAAACTTATAGCGCCGATTACCTCTCAAGAGGTGCGAAATATCATAGCCAGTTTTCCGCAAGGGAAAAGTCCAGGCCCGGATGTATTTCCGTTAATTTATTATAAAAAATTCCAAGATGTTCTACTTCCACATCACACGCAGGTATGCAACAATTTATTACACGGTGGTAATGACAATGAATATACATTACCTCCAGCCAGGATGTGATGTGTATTCATTCTCCTGACACTTCTGTAGCGTCTCTGTGATTTACAGCACAGCACAGCGAGATCTCACTGTGAATGACAGCTTACAGCGTAATCTCGCGAGGCTACGCCTGCTATGCTGTAAATCACAGAGTGGTCAGGATTCTGAATACACACGTCCTGGCTGGAGGTAATATATATTCATTGTCATGACACATGAGTAGCGTTATAGCATGTTTATGTGGCTGCATATAGCGATATAACTATATCGCGATCTGCAGTGTAAATGAATGGAGAGAAGTGTATCACGCTGATTGGTCAGCTTCATACACTCCTCTGTACAACGCCCACTTGGTCATATAGTAAAACACGCCCAGTTGTCCATTGAGAAACTCATTAGCATAAAGCTAATATAGGTCATAACTCCGTCAAAAATGATCGTATTTCTAAATAGAAAACACTGCTGTAATCTACATTACAGCGCCGATCACATCATGTACAATATAGGCCACTTATAATATGGTGACAGAGCCTCTTTAAGCCTGCTTTTATTTCATCATGGGAAGAGGAGACAGGTAACCCCTCTCCAATATGTGTCGTAAGTATACGACATGGAAAGCCAGTGCTTCCCGCAAAATGTCGTATACTTACGACAAACGGGAAAACGGTTATAGTAAAAAATAAGAAAGTTTTAAAGTAAAGATGGCTGCTGTTCATAACAGCAGGCCATCTGTACACGATGCCCAGGGGGGTGTTGCCTCCCCCCGCATCAGCGATCGCCGCCATTGGCCGGTCAATTCAATCAATTCAAATCAATCATACAGTGATATGGTGGTGATTGGTGATGTCTAGGACAGCACCAATTCCTACCATGTTCCATGTAAAAAATGGCGGTGATGCCCCCCCCACGATCGCTACGGTTGGTCGGTCTGCATCGACCGACCATTCGCAGCCATGGCAGGGTTTTGAAACACCCTCCACCAGCCCTGCCCACCTCATTCCGGTTAGGAACAGTGAGCAGAGCTGGTGTGACCGTCTGTGAGCTGATACGTACCAGTTCTGAGGTCTTCTGTGCTGCGATCCTGCTGTGACGACTTCATCCGTCTGCTTCCTGCTGCTGTGTGATCACCTCTGCTGTGGTCATCATCATCAACTGTTTTGCTGCTGATTTTTTTTTTTTTTAGCAGAAGCACTAGTTTTGTCCCGAAATTTCTTATCCCTGTATCCCTCCCCCTCTTCCCCTTTTTATGTTCTGCGGCCGCTTACTGCGGATCAGTGACCGCCAACACTGATCAGCATCTGTTGTAATTTTTTTGACGCAGTTTTTTTTTTTGTCTTTTTGTACCCATTGTACACACCATTTTAGTGTGTGCATCCTGTGACCGCTGAGCACTGATCAGTGACCGCCGTCACTGATCAGCATTTGTGCTAAATTTTTGGACCAGGTTTTTTATTTTTTTGTCCGTTTTTTACTGCACCATCTTTTGTGTGTGCCCTGCGGCTACTGAGTGCTGAGTCTATAATCAGCCTCAGTGGTAATTTGTTGACGCAGGTTTTTTTTGGGCCTCTTTTTTTTTTTTATATAATTGTAAAAAAGAGTAACTTAAGGGCGTTAAAGTAGCGGACATTTACTGACGTTCGTTTTGTAAAAAATATATATAGCAGAAGTATTAGCTATATATTTTTTCTACAGATTTAGAGTAAATTTACGGCTTATAGTCAGCATCCATTATTGACGAACATTCAGTTTTTCTTAACTGAAGTTCGGTCACTAAATTTTTGATAGCGTAGTGACAGTTTTAGTATAAATTTACAGCGCTATAGTTAGGATCCATTAGTGACGGACATTCAGTTTTTTTTAACTGAAGTTCGTTCACTAAAATTTTTATAGCCTTGCGACAATTTTAGGGCTTATTTAGACAGACATATAATACATCCGTGCAACGCGCGTGATTTTCACGCGCCTCGCATGGACTGTCCGTGATTTTCACGGTGTGTCCGCTGCGTAAAACTCACAACATGTCCTATATTTGTGCGTTTTCCGCGCATCACGCACCCATTGAAGTCAATGGGTGTGTGAAAATCACGCCCAGCACACGGAAGCACTTCCGTGTGACGCGCGTTATTCGCGCAACAGCAGTAAAAACTATGAATGAAAGCAGAAAAGCACCACGACTTTTTCAAGGTCTTTTTCTCTGGGGATTTTGTTAATGTAATGGTGGCCCAGACAAATTTATACGCCCAGCAATTTTTAGCCCAAAACCCCACGTCATCATTTGCTAGGTGGACCCCCATAGAGGCAGCAGAGATTATGCAATTTTGGGGCCTTGTGCTACATATAGCCTAGTAAAAAAGCCAGAGATTAGGCAATACTGGAATACGGACGTTTTATACAGCACCCCATTTAATCGCATGGCAATGACCCGGACACGTTTTGAAATGATTCTGGAATTTTTGCATTATAATGATAATGCACAGTGCCCGCCTCGTGATGACCCCACATATAACCGCATATTCAAAATCAGGCCAGTCATTGATCATTTCTGCACCAAATTTCAAGAAGCTTACACCCCCGAAAAGAACATAGCAATAGACGAGTCCCTTGTACATTTTAAGGAGAGACTAAAATTCTGCCAATACCTGCCAAGCAAGAGGGCGATTTACGGAATTAAAATGTACAAGCTGTGCGAGAGTAGCTATGGGTACACCTACAGGTTTAGGGTTTATGAAGGGAAGGACACCAGGATAAAACCTCCAGAATGTCCCCCTGTCCTGGGAGTTAGTGGGAAAATAGTGTGGGATTTGGTGCACCCACTGCTGGACCAGGGTTATCACATTTACGTGTATAACTTCTACACCAGCATCCCATTATTTAACTGTCTCTCCACCATAAGTACTGTAGCATGCGGCACCGTGCGCAAAAACTAGGGAAGCCTCTCTAAAACTCTGATTGGACAACAAATAAGAAAGGGAAAAAGCAGGTCACTAAATAGCGAGAACATGTTGCTGGTCAAGTATAGGGACAAGAGGGATGTCCTTATGTTGACCACAATACACGGTAGCGGCAGCACCCCTGTACCTGTACGAGGTAGCACTACAATGACCCCCAAGCCAGATTGCATCCTGGACTACAATAAGTACATTGGAGGGGTTGATCTCTCGGATCAAGTATTAAAGCCATACAGTGCCATGCGGAAAACAAAGGTGTGGTACAAAAAGCTAGCCGTGCACATGGTACAGATGGCATTGTATAACGCTTACGTGCTATACCAATGTGCAGGCCGGACAGGGACGTTCCTTAATTTTCAAGAGTTGGTTATCAAGGCCCTTGTATTTGGGAACCAGGAAGGGGAGGGACCCAGTATTTCTAGAAGCAATGGTCCACGTATTGTACTAGGACAACACTTTCCCAGCGAAATCCCCTCCACTGGTAAAAAGGGAAGGACCAAAAAAAGGTGCAAAATGTGCTACAAAAGGGGGAGAAGAAAAGACACCATTTATCAGTGCGACACCTGCCCCGAAAAGCCTTGCCTGTGTATAAAGGAGTGCTTCAAAGTTTATCACACATCCATGGATTTTTTATTGCATCATTTATTTAAATGCTCACTATACCCCTAAATAATTTCCTTGAGCGGCATAGTTTCCCAAAAGGGGTCAATTTTGGGGGGTTTCCAATGTTTTATTCACTCAGGGGCTTTGCAAATGTGACATGGCCTCCGCAAACCATTTCTGCTAAATTTGAGCTCCAAATGGCGCTCTTTCCCTTCTCAGCCCTGCCGTGTGTCCAAACAGCCTTTTATGACCACATATGGGGAACTGTTTTACTCTGTAGAAATTGCTTTACAAATTTTGTGGAGCTTTTTCTCCTTTTGCCCTTGTGGAAATGAAAAAAAAAATAGCTAAACCTACATTTCATTTTCATTGCCTACTTCCAATAATTTCTGCAAAAATCCTGTGGGGTCAAAATGCTCACTATACCCCTTGATTTCCTCAAGGGGTGTAGTTTCCAAAATGGGGTCACTTGTGGGGGGTTTCCACTGTTTTGTCCCCTCAGGAGCTTTGCAAATGCGACATGGCCTCTGCAAACTATTCCTGCTAAATTTGAGCTGCATAAGCCAAATGACGCTCTTTCCCTTCTGAGCCCTGCCGTGTGTCCAAACAGCCGTTTATGACCACATGTGGGGTAATCTTTTACTCGGGAGAGATTGCTTTACAAATTTTGTGGAGCTTTTTCTCCTTTCGCCCTTGTGGAAATGAAAAAATTAGCTAAACCTACATTTTATTTGAAAAAATTTAGTTTTTCATTTTTACGGCCTACTTCCAATAATTTCTGCAAAAATGGTGTAGAGTTAAAATACTCACTATACCCCTAGATAATTTCCTCAACGGGTGTAGTTTCCAAAATTGGGTCACTTGTGGGGTTTTCCAATGTTTTGTCCCCTTGGGGGCTTTGCAAATGCGACATGGCCTCCGCAAACCATTCCTGCTAAATTTGAGCTCCAAAAGCCAAATGGCGCTCTTTCCCTTCTCAGCCCTGCCATGTGTCCAAACAGCCGTTTATGACCATATGTGGGGTACTGTTTTACTCAGGAGAGATTGCTTTACAAAGCTTGTGGAGCTTTTTCAACTTTCGCCCTTGTGGAAAAACCATTAGCTAAACCTACATTTTATTTGAAAAAATTTTCATTTTCACAGCCTACTTCCAATAATTTCTGCAAAAAACCTGTGGGGTCAAAATGCTTACTATACCCCTAAATAAATTCCTTGAGGGGTGTAGTTTCCCAAATGAGGTTACTTTTTGGGGATTTCCACTGTTGTGATTAGAGATGAGCGAACCGGGACAACCGAACCCGGTTTCGGTCCGAACTTCGGGAAAAGTTCGGTTCGCAGCGAATCCGAACTTCACCGGGTTCGGCCGAACCCGTTTTGACCGAACCCGGCTACATTTTGGCGCCTGCCACATGTTACATCTAAAATGGAGGATTTCACAAGATCACCTGACATCAGGCTACCCCATAATGCCTTGCAAACGGCTCTCCCAGCCAATCGGGAGGCAGCATAGGGGTGGGCTCCAGCCTGCAATAAAAGTCTATGCACGGAGCTCAGCGGCCATTTTACAGACAGGAGCTGTAGGGGTAGCATCTCTGTGCAGAAAGGGAAAGCTTTAGGAATCTAAAAGGCAGGAATCCAGCAATCGAAGGGGCTCATCCACTACTCACTACTCAGCCAGTGTGTGAATACGCTTTTATAAGGGGCTCATCCCCGTTGCATCCAACTTGCAATACAGGCAGGCTTTGTAGTACTACAATGCCCAGCATTCCCTGAGTCAGTGCACAGTGGCTGATAGAAATTCTCATTCATTGCCATTTGCCAAGCCAGTGTCAGTGTGAATACGCTTTTAGAAGGGGCTCATCCCCGGCCGTTAACATAACAAACAAATAACAATCCAACTTGCAATACAGGCAGCCTTTGTAGTAGACGTAGTACTACAATGCCCAGCATTCCCTGAGTGCACTGCAGCGTGGCTGATAGAAATTCTCATTCATTGCCATTTGGCAAGCCAGTGTCAGTGTGAATACGCTTTTAGAAGGGGCTCATCCCCGGCCGTTAACATAACAAACAAATAACAATCCAACTTGCAATACAGGCAGCCTTTGTAGTAGACGTATTACTACAACGCCCAGCATTCCCTGAGTGCACTGCAGCGTGGCTGATAGAAATTCTCATTCATTGCCATTTGCCAAGCCAGTGTCAGTGTAAATACGCTTTTAGAAGGGGCTCATCCCCGGCCGTTAACATAACAAACAAATAACAATCCAACTTGCAATACAGGCAGCCTTTGTAGTAGACGTAGTACTACAACGCCCAGCATTCCCTGAGTGCACTGCAGCGTGGCTGATAGAAATTCTCATTCATTGCCATTTGCCAAGCCAGTGTCAGTGTGCGAATACGCTTTTAGAAGGGGCTGATCCCCCAGGTTTTGATTCATCTTGCTGCACTCCAGCAGTGAAATGTCTGGTAAAAAAAAGGTTGTGAAAGGACGGGGTAGAGGAAAAAACACCCATGCCGTCTCCTCTTCCAGTCCAAATGTTGGATCTGTTGGTGCCAGACCCAGTACCAGCATTTGTGGCACAAGATATGTGCCCAGTTCCACTAGTAGCAGCAGCCATGTGCCTGCTGGTAGTAGTAGCATTATCAGCAAGCCAGACTTGTCCATCTCCTCCGGTGGGCGGGTTACTTTAGACAATACGGCCATTGTGGACTGGTTGGCTGGCTCGCGGTCATCTCAGCAGGAAGACTCTGACGATCTGGCTTCAAGCCAGGTTTCGTTGGATTCCAGATCCTCTACAGTTCCTTGGCACAGTGACAGTAGTAATATAGGTATTTCTAGTGTTTCCATTCCATCATCTATGTCTTCGCTCCCCCTTCCTAGCGGGGAGCCATCTTTCCTGAGAGTCCTAAGAGACATCTCCTCGGGTGCGAAGGAAGATACTGAACAACATAGTGATGATGATGATTTGTTTTCCGCGAGTCAGCCAACGGAGTGTGTTGCGGCGGTGGTGGAGGTGGAAGCGGTGTCCGAGACGCATAGCTGCGGTAGTGGGGGTGTTGGTGGTGGTAGCCGTGGTGGCAGACGCAGTAATGAGGGGGGGCATGGAGCCCGCCATGATGTTACATCACATTCACAACACAGTGACAGAAGTGGCGGGGATGATGAGGAAGGCTATGATGATGATGTTGTTTTAGACAGGACGTGGGAACCAGGTGACAAGGTGATGACGGCGTCAGAGGAGGAGGGTAGTAGTGGCGGCACTGGCCGTGATAAACAGCCAAGCCGAGGTAGGGGCAGAAGTCAATCTGCAAAACGTTGCAGCGGTAGGGTCAGCTCAGGAGCCGGTGACGGCGACACTGATGCTGGTGTAGGCTCCCGAAAAAAGCCTGCCAGACAAGGGGCAAGCTCGGGTGGTGGTGGTGTTCGTGGTGGACGTGGTACTACCTCTTTACGGTACTCTGCCGTGTGGCAATTTTTCTGTACCTTCCTGGAGGACGAAAACATGGCACAGTGCCGTATCTGCAAGCAGAAAGTAAGGCGTGGGCAGGGCAGCAATGTAGGAACTACCGCTCTACGTAAACACATGGAGCGGCATCACAAGGCCATGTGGGACAATCGACATGCCCCACCATCATCATGTGCATCTAATGAAGACCCCTCTGCCGCTGCTGCTGCTCCGAGTCCCTGTCATCTAAGTAGTAGCCAGGCCTTATCCACCATGTCGTTGTCATCATCATCATCACTGTCATCTAGTGCTCCTCCTACGTCCCGTCAGTTATCCATTACGGAATCGTTGTCCAATAAGCAACAATATATACCCAGTCATCCACTTGTCGTGCGGCTTAATTCACACCTGGCTAAGTTGTTGGTGGTGCAGTCGCTGCCGTACCACCTGGTCGACTCCGCCGGCTTCAAGCAATTGATGGCGTGCGCTCAGCCTAGGTGGCGAATACCTAGCCGACATTACTTCTCCAAAACAGCTGTCCCTGCTTTGCACAAGCATGTGGAGGAAAAGGTGTGCCAGTCCTTGCAATTATCCGTGTGCAGCAAGGTACATGCCACCGTTGACAAGTGGAGCAGCAACTATGGGCAGGGACAGTACATGTCTTTCACGGCCCACTGGGTCATTATTTTGCAGTCCGATGCACCACCGCAGCAATGTCAGGCATTACCACCTCCACGCTTGTATCTTTCTGGTTCAACTCCGGACACCAGGCGCCTACCATCCTCCTCCTCCTACTCCTCCTCCTCCTCCATGCCTTCCTCCTTGGAGGTCTTCCTGTCCCCGACAGGACACAGCGTATCTTCCACTCCTCCTCCCTCCTCTTTTCATAGGTGCAAGGTGAAGCGCCACAACGCTGTCTTACACCTGCTGAGCCTGGGCGAGAAAAGCCACACAGGGCAGGAGCTGCTGCTGTGCATCAAGGAGGAAATCACACGCTGGCTGTCTCCTCTGAAACTCACACTGGGCAATGTTGTCTCTGATAACGGCAAGAACATTGTGGCTGCACTGCGTCTAGGTCACCTGACACATGCTCCTTGCATGGCACATGTGATCAATCTGGTCATAACACGCTTCTTAAAGTCATATGTTGGTTTGAAGGGTGTGCTGGCCATGTCCAGGAGGGTTCGCTTTAGACGTTCGTATGCATTTAAGCACGCCCTCCTGGACTTGCAGCGTCAAAACAATCTCCCAGAACACAGCCTGATTTGCGACGTTCCAACACGCTGGAATTCCACCCTGCACATGTTGGACCGTCTGTACGAACAGCGGAAAGCCGTGAATGATTTCCTGATGCAGCAGACGGGCAGCGTTTGGAGCCAGTGTAATTTCGAGCTCAGGCACTGGCAGCTGGTTAGAGACGCATGTCGCATTTTGAGGCCCTTTGAAGAGGCCACACGATTTGTGAGCCGTGACGCTAGCGGAATGAACGATGTTATGCCGCTGATATTCATTATGGAGCAAACGCTCACAGCGATGATTCAGCAAAGGATGGAGGAAGGATCACATCTGGCTATGGATGTTGAGGAGGAGGAGGAGGATGAGGATGAGGAAACAGGACATGAAGAGGAGCTGGATTTTTAGATGGAATCACAGGAAGGGATAGGACGAGGCAGCCGCACAACATGACAGTGATGGTGGTGATGACGAGTCTGACGACGACCTTGATGATGGACAACCATGGCAGTATGGGGCGGGAGATGGAACCAACCGGGCCCTCTGAAACGCTGGCCAGGATGGGGGAGCTTCGTTACTTGCGCGCTGACTGTCGTATTGTTAGCATGAAGCAAAGAGATGAGTACTGGATAGCCACACTTTTAGACCCTCGGTATAAAGCCAGAATGGGGGAGTTTTTTGCGCCTTCCGAGAGGGAGGCAAAATTGGCTTATTATCGAGAGAAGCTATGCAGCCAGCTTGTCACGGCTTTCAAACGGCAAACACCTGCTGCAAGCATGTCTGACCGGGGGGCCACTCTCCGCTCCCCACTGTCTCATCGTTCCACCGCCTCTGGCAGAGCTACCTCTGCAACAGGCAGCAGCAGCGGCAGCAGCCAATTCAGTTTGGAAAATATGATGACAACATTTATACATCCAATACCCCGACCTGACACACATCGTAGTCACCAAAGGGATGTTCACCATCACCAGGTGCAGCACCTAAACAACCAGGTTCACTCGTACCTGGACTGTGCCCTTTCTCCGTCAGAAATGCTGATCCCAGACCCCATGGACTTCTGGGTCAGCAGATTGGATCATTGGCAAGAACTGGCCCAGTTTGCCATGGGTGTAGTGTCTTGACCACCCTCCAGTGTAGCGTCAGAGAGGGTTATTCAGCGCGGCAGGGGGATTCGTCACCCCTAAGCGAACAAGATTGTCCGCCAACAGCTTGGAAAATGTCACGTTTCTGAAAATGAATCAAGTGTGGATCGGTGAGGATTTTAAAACCCCTGTGCCTGATGCCACTGATTAGATCTGACATTGCTGCTGCTGCTGCCGCTGGCGCCTGCTACTGCCGCCTGCTACTACGGGATTCTGTCCTGTCCACTCTTTTTTTAATGTGCCGCTGTTGGTGCTGCTACTACTTCTACCACCAATCCACCCCCAGTGCTGTCTGCTACAAGCAGGCCTGCCCCACCACAGGGCTTTGTCCTGTGACTGTCGTCCAGTCTCTTTTTTTAATGTGCTGCTACTACTACTACCACCCTTGCTGTCTGTGTTGGCTACCTCTACTACCACCAATACACCTCCACTGCCGCCCGTCTGCTACAAGCAGGCCTGAGGCCTGCCCCACCACAGGGCTTTGTCCTGTGACTGTCGTCCAGTGTCTTTTTTTAATGTGCTGCTACTACTACTACCACCCTTGCTGTCTGTGTTGGCTACCTCTACTACCACCAATACACCTCCACTGCCGTCTGCTACAAGCAGGCCTGAGGCCTGCCCCACCATAAGGCTTTGTCCTGTGACTGTCGTCCAGTCTCTTTTTATAATGTGCTGCTACTACTAATACCACCCTTGCTGTCTGTGTTGGCTACCTCTACTACCACCAATACACCTCCACTGCCGTCTGCTACAAGCAGGCCTGAGGCCTGCCCCACCACAGGGCTTTGTCCTGTGACTGTCGTCCAGTCTCTTTTTTTAATGTGCTGCTGCTACTACTACTACCACCCTTGCTGTCTGTGTTGGCTACCTCTACTACCACCAATACACCTCCACTAGCACCCGTCTGCTACAAGCAGGCCTGAGGCCTGTCCCACCACAGGGCTTTATCCTTTGACTGTCGTCCAGTCTCTTTTTTTAATGTGCTGCTACTACCTGTCTACCGCCCTTGCTGTCTGTGTTGGCTACCTCTACTACCACCAATACACCTCCACTGCCGCCCGTCTGCTACAAGCAGGCCTGAGGCCTGCCCCACCACAGGGCTTTGTCCTGTGACTGTCGTCCAGTCTCTTTTTTTAATGTGCTGCTACTACCAGTCTACCACCCTTGCTGTCTGTGTTGGCTACCTCTACTACCACCAATACACCTCCACTGCTGCCCGTCTGCTACAAGCAGGCCTGAGGCCTGCCCCACCACAGGGCTTTGTCCTGTGACTGTCGTCCAGTCTCTTTTTTTAATGTGCTGCTACTACCAGTCTACCACCCTTGCTGTCTGTGTTGGCTACCTCTACCACCAATACACCTCCACTGCCGCCCGTCTGCTACAAGCAGGCCTGAGGCCTGCCCCACCACAGGGCTTTGTCCTGTGACTGTCGTCCAGTCTCTTTTTTTAATGTGCTGCTACTACCAGTCTACCACCCTTGCTGTCCGTTGGCTACCTCTACTACCACCAATACACCTCCACTACCGCCTGTCTGCTACAAGCAGGCCTGAGGCCTGCCCCACTACAGGGCTTTGTCCTGTGACTGTTGTCCAGTCTCTTTTTTTAATGTACAGACAGAACTGATAAAAACAAGGGGACATATACAAAACCACCGAAAAAGGCCATACTTACAAATGGACACAGCCAGGTCAGAAACGCTGATGAAGGAGTGAGCAGGTGCTTTAAATAATAATAATAGCCACTCCCACTGGTCTTGAGGGGAGTGGTGTGTGGTGCATGGGATGTGTAGTTAGAAATAATAAATGAATAGTGTGTGTGCAAGTGTAATACTATAAGTGAAATATAGGGGGCAGTAATGAATGAAGTGCCTCAATAGAAATAAATGGATAATGGGGTGCAAGTGTGTGAAACATGGAGGGATAGTGTGTACGTCATGAGGCACAAAGTGTATAGCCAGGTAGAAGCCTATTTGTGACGCCTTGATAGTTCATAGAACGGGCTACCCTGCTTGCTATGCCAAACAACAACACACCATGCTCTCCCAGCATCAAAGACCCGGCTGTGTCCAAGAGAAGCGAATATACGTAGTAATGAAAAATACCTGGGGTATTAGTAATCATTTTGGCCAAAAGGACGCAAGCTCGCAATCCACGACAAGGATCCCCAGACTTGCGAGTCCCTAACTCCTTAAATGGAACAGAATTTTCCTGATGTACAGACAGAACCGATAAAAACAAGGGGACATATATTTAAAGCACCTGCTCACTCCTTCATCAGCGTTTCTGACCTGGCTTTGTCCATTTGTAAGTATGGCCTTTTTCGGTGGTCTTTTTTTAATGTGCTGCTACTACTACTACCACCCTTGCTGTCTGTGTTGGCTACCTCTACTACCACCAATACACCTCCACTGCCGCCCGTCTGCTACAAGCAGGCCTGAGGCTTGCCCCACCACAGGGCTTTGTCCTGTGACTGTCCATTGTCTTTTAATGTGCTGCTACTACTACTACCACCCTTGCCAATAAAAAGGGTCAATTTTTGGAGGGCTTGTCAAAAGCCATTGCTTGTTGCTTTTACATCCATGTATGGATGAACCCCGGCAGGCATCTGCCAATAAAAAGGGTACATTTTTTGAGGGCTTGTCAAAAGCCATTGCTTGTTGCTTTTACATCCATGTATGGAAGAACCCCGGCAGGCATCTGACAATAAAAAGGGTAAATTTTTTGAGGGCTTGTCAAAAGCCATTGCTTGTTGCTTTTACATCCATGCATGGAAGAACCCCGGCAGGCATCTGCCAATAAAAAGGGTCAATTTTTGGAGGGCTTGTCAAAAGCCATTGCTTGTTGCTTTTACATTACATCCATGTATGGATGAACCCCGGCAGGCATCTGCCAATAACAAGGGTACATTTTTGGAGGGCTTGCACTCAAAAGCCATTGCTTGTTGCTTTTACATCCATGTATGGATGAACCCCGGCAGGCATCTGCCACCATAAAGGGTAAATTTTTTGAGGGCTTGTCAAAAGCCATTGCTTCTTCTTTTACCACCTTATATGTATGAACCCTGGCAGGCATCAGCCGCCTAAAATGGTTAATTTGTGTACCTTTTTTAACAATGCATTAAGCATACAACATGCACAAGTGCAGTGGTTTCTGTTAGTTATCACCGTGTCCCATCCGTTTTCCTATAGCCATACATGTTGGCATAACTTTGACACTAACTTTGCCTTCAAGCCTTCTCAAAATTACTTGGATACACTCATGGGTGACCTAAGAGTGTTATACAGGGCTTCTAGTGCTTTTAAACAGTGTTATACACGATTTTTAGGGGCTTTCTTGTATTACAGGTTCGGTCAGAACTAGTTCGGTCCGAATCGAACTTTTTCACGAAATTCGGCGAACCTGCCGAACCGAACTTTTCATAAGTTCGCTCATCTCTAGTTGTGATACCACAAGACCTCTTCAAACCTGATATGGTACCTAAAATATATTCTAATAAAAAGGAGCACCCAAAATCCACTAGGTGCTCCTCTCATACTGAGGCATGTGCTTCAGTCCATAAGCACGCTAGGGCCACATGTGGGATATTTCTTAAAAGTGCAGAATCAGTTGCATTTCTCTTGTAAAACGTTCTTTGTTACAAAAAAAAATCGATTAAAATGAATTTCTGCAATAAAAACATGAAATTTCACCTCTACTTTGCTTTAATTCCTGCGAAATGTCTAAAGGGTTAAGAAACTTTCTAAATGAGGTTTTGAATACTTTGAGGGGTGCAGTTTGTTAAAATGGGGTGACTTATTGGGGTTTTCTAATATATAAGGCCCTCAAAGCCACTTCACAACTTAACTGGAACCTGTAAAAATAGCCTTTTGAATTTTTCTTAAAAATTTGAGAAATTGCTGCTAAAGTTCTAAGTCTTGTAACATCCTAGAAAAATAAAAGGATGTTCAAAAAATGATGCCAAACTAAAGTAGACATATGGGGGATGTTAATTAGTGACTATTCTGTGTGGTATAACTGCCTGTCTTACAAGCAGATACATAAAAATTTCGAAAAATGCTGATTTTTGCAATTTTTCACAAAATTCTGGTGTTTTTCACAATTAAATACTGAATGTATTGAGCAAATGTTGCCAGTAACATAAAGTCCAATGTGTCACGAGAATAACAATCTCAGAATCGTTTGGATAGGTTAAAGCATTCCGAAGTTGTTACCACATAAAGTGAAACATGTCAGATTTGAAAAATGAGACTCTGTGTAACGGCTGACTCGTCCTTTCTTACAGCGCCAGAGCGCGACTTAATTCAAAAGACTTCCTATTTAAGGATCCTCCTTCCTCTCTTCCATGCTTCTTCAACCAAGTTCCCCGTGAGTTTTCCTATACCCTGGTTCTCTGTTTCTTTCCCTTCTGCCATGTCTGGATTTCCCGTTGTTGACCTCTGCCTGAACTTGACTATCCTTGCCTGCCGCCTGCCTTGACCTATTGCTATCCATAACTGTTACGACGCCTGCTTGACCTATTGCTTCCATACTCGTTACGACGACTGCTGCCTGTCCTGACTTCTGCCTTACCATCCGACCACCTCTACCCGCTGTGCCAAGCATTGCCCTGGGTTCCAAGCACCATCTCCCGGACGACACAGAGGATCCACAAACAAATTGGCGAGAAGCGTTACACTCTGTCAGGGAGGTCAAAAGTGCCCAAAGAGGGAAGGGGTTAAAGAGCCAACATGCGCCTGCACTGCGCACTCTCCTGACACCCCCGCTAGCTCCCAAAGCGGCAGAAGGTGAGAAGGCGGGAGCGGCCAGCTGAATGGGCCACTGCGACATCATCAACACAACCACACATCAGTGGCTTTGGTATCGCAATCGACCTCCGGCCTCTTGGCCAGCAGCCTCCGAAACTCCTCATCGTACCGCCACCAAGCATTTCCGCCATGCGATTTATAAGCACTGAAAATAATATCCAGATACACAAACAATTGACCCGCACAATCAGGCCGACACTGACTAAACACGCCCCCTAAAATTGCAAAGGCCTGCAGCCAATTATTGAACGACTTCATGACCTTATCAGACACCGCTGGTGTCGACGTAGACGTAGAAACCTCGACCAAGGCCTTAGCAACTACAGACGGAGGCGACGGTACAATGGGGAATGGAGCGCCACCAGCTAACACAGATCGCACGGCAGACAACATGTTACTAGTATTCCATGCCCGGAGGCAGTCAGAATCACCATGTCCAGAAGAAGGCGCAGCAACCGGTGTGGATGGAGCCGCCCCCGCGGATGATGACACCGGAACCGCAGGGGGCCCAGCCAAAGCAGGTGACAACGACCTCCGAGCGCCCTCGGAAGAATGGTGACTACGAGTTCCACGGTCAGAGCTCCGAGAAACATCCGAGGAGTAGGAGTCAGAAGGAGACCTCCGATACCTCCGAGCCCGACGCCTGCTGGAACAGCGGGACCGACTGTGATGCGAATCCCTGCAATGACTGGACCTACTGTCGCCACTCCGACCAGAAGGAACCCTAGACCAAGCTCTGCCATCTGGTGACAAAGAACCTGGGACCCGGATGGAAGCACTGGCAAAGGGGTAACCACTAAAGTGGGAGGGGCCGAGGGCGTGGCTTAGCGGCGTATGTGAGAGGAAGCAGGAACCGGAGCTCCCGCTGCCGATACCCTGGAAATCATCCTGAGACTCCACTATACTAACGCGGACATACCTGTGGTGACAGGGGAGAAGACGGTGATCCTCCAGGTACAATTCTGGATCTGACTGAGGCTGTTATGACCCGGTCCAGGAAATCTAAGGCGGCAGAGGACGGTGAGCTGGGGCTGCAAGATGGCGCCGACATGTGCTCGTATGCAGAGAGCAGGGATGTGAGAGGGGCGGCAGCATCCAGGCTGGAACGCTTTGCCAGGAAGGCCCCTATGAAACCTGAGGCAGCTGGAGGAATGTCGGATGGAGGGAAGGAGCAGGCTGGCCGCTCAGGCTCGAGATATGAGCCGCTGCGAGCACAGATGGAGTCAGAGGAGGAGGAGGAAAATGGAGGAGACGTTTCAGGCGGTTCAGGAGGAGGATTGGATGGAGGCATGCAGAATGTGGACAAGCCGGGCCCCACGCTGGCAGATGTTTTTTCGGCGGTAAGCCTGAGTAATACTACGCTGGCTAAGCTTACTTGCCAGGTGGGGGGAATTAAGGAGGATTTGTCTATCATACGCCATGACTTGCAGAAGGTGGCAGAGCGCACAACAGCGGTGGAGGGTCGAGTCAGCGACTTAGAAGATAGCATGCTGCCAATGAGACGAGATGTAAATGCGGTGGCGGAGGATGTAAAGTATCTCTTATCTAAAGCTGATGATTTGGAGAATCGTTTAAGACGAAATAATGTGAGGATGCTGGGAATCCCTGAAAAAGTGGAAGGGTCTAATCCGGATTCCTTTTTTGAAAAATGGCTATTGGAGGTTTTTGGAAAAGAGTCGCTGACCCCATTATTTGCAGTGGAAAGAGCTCATAGAGTACCCACACGTCCTGGTCCACCTGGGCGGCCACCGCGACCTGTTCTGGTAAAGCTGCTCCATTATAAAGATAGAGACATAATTCTTCGACAGGCCCGGGAAAGGCAAGATATTCGGGTGAACGGTGTGAAGGTGTCTTTTTATCCGGATTTCTCTGCAGAAGTCCAGAAGCGGAGGATGCAATTTCTGGACATAAAAAGGCGGCTGAGGAACCATCGGGTTCAGTATTCTATGCTGTATCCTGCAAAGCTTCGGGTGGCGGCATTGGGATCCGTGCAATTCTTCGAAAATCCGAAAGATGCACTCAGATGGCTGGACAGTCATGATGATCGCCTACGGCACGATCGAGAGGAAGCGGCGGCGTGATCAACAGGCGGACGGTTAAAGAAGGGACTCTACTGTGAAAGGAGGAAGATGAGTTACATGAGGGCATAAGGCCTTGTTTTTATGCATTTTTATGTTGGTCTAAGGTTGGGCTGCAGTTCATGTGTCATTGATGGTTGGAGGTGAGGAAAGTGCTGTCAGTTCAAGGGCAGACTGAGATGTTGGAGTCATTAAAAATACTAATTGTTTATTGAGGAGGAGGTAGCGGGAAGCTCTTGGTTTTGAAGGTTAAAACTGTAGGGGAAAAAGAATGTGTCTTTACAAAGTGAGTGGGAAGCTGTATGGTCATAGTGGTGAAGTTTTCTTCGCCAACCCGGGCCCTCTTAGGAGGGTATGTTTATGGATAGTTGGGGGGGGTTAGGGTGGGGGGAGGGGAGAGGTTTTGGAGGGAAAGGGAGTTTGCAACGCAGTACGCTCTGATAGTCACTGGAGGTAATGGGAATAGCCACTGTCAAAAGCAAGAAATGTCCAGATGGGGGGTAGGGTAAATTTGTTGTCCTGGAATGTGAGAGGTATGGGGGAGGTAGCTAAAAGGCGGGCTATATTTGATTACTTGAAAGGGCAGTCCGCTGGAGTGATGGGCTTACAGGAAACTCATCTTACTGCTGATACGGTGCAACAGATACATAGGGTATGGATACGGCACAGCTTTCACTCTTTTCATTCTACATACTCGAGGGGGGTTAGCCTCCTAGTGCATAGAGATGTGCCGTTTAGCTGTTTAGACTCCTTTAAGGATAGGGATGGGAGATATGTTGGGGTGCATTGTAAATTGTTTAATTGGGAATGTATACTTGTGGTGATGTATGTGACTCCCCCGTACTCTGTGGTACCAATGAGAGAGGTGTTGGAGAAACTGGCTGGCTGGCCTATGATACCGACCATATTGATGGGAGATTTTAATAATATAATGGATAAAGGGTGGGATAAATTTCCAAACGGGGGGGGGGGGGGGGGGGAGATGTTTGTCTGACAAGGTTTGGTAAATACATGACGGAAGTTGGGCTCACAGATATTTGGCGGGCAAAGTGGCCGTATACTACGCAATACTCATGTGTATCATCTACATATGGATCGCTGTCCCGAATAGATTTAATGTTTAAAGGAACAGTGTCATCACAAATAATTTTTTTATATGTTAAAGATGTTAGTGCCTTAATATAAACGTTTATTTTCATTTGTGTGTTTGTGTTTTACTGTTTCTTATTTTTACACTTTTTCTTCCCTATGGGGGCTGCCATTTTTTGTTCCATTTCTGTGTGTGTCGATTAACGACACACACAGACATGGAATACGGCAGCCACAGTCCCATAGGGACTGCGAACGGCTCCCGTCCCATTGACTGCCGTGTACGGCGTCTGTGTGGGAACTGCGCATGCGCCGCTCCCACACAGTCCTATTCGAAATTGGCGCCGTCCGGCGCCATTTTCCTGTGGACCGGAAGTCGCGGCCGGACAGTAATATTACTACTTCCGGTCGCGGCTTCCGGACTTGTGCACATGGAACAGCGGCAGCAAAGGGAGCGGACGGGCCGGAGGGAGCCGCGGCGGCAGGAGCAGGTAAGAGATTTCAATGTATGTTCGTGTTTGTGTGTGTTTACTACTGTATGTAAACCTACTACACTGTGTGTTAGCTCAAAAAATGGCGACACACAGCGTAGGAGGTTACACCGTTCAAACCCCTCGTTTATCCCGGCACTAGCCAGGATAAAGGAGGGGGGGATGCTGAGAGCTCACTAGAGCGAGGGCTTTTAACCCAATGTTGCAATGCTGCAATTTTGGGAACTAGCTCCATCTAGTGACCAAAAATGGGTAGTATTATAAATTAGAAAAAATTTATAATATTTCCTGACTCGCGAAAAAAATAAAAAAAATTTGAACAATGTTTAATCACCCACACACTAAATGTTTAATTTTTAAAAAAAAAACATGTTTTTCTGGCAACACATTCCCTTTAATAATGGAATGGGGATGGAATGTGTGGAAGGGGTGGAATATTTGCCACGAGCGCTGTCTGATCACTCTCCAATGTTGCTAAAGCTCCGAACAGGTTTACAGACGGGGGGGGGGCTGAGAATGCACTGGAGGCTCAACCCATTTTGGATACGCTTGGTGGGGGAGGAGACCATAACCATGAGCTTGAGAGAATACTTCGAATTTAATAAGGGTACGGTTCCTACAGATATTCTATGGGATGCTATGAAGGCGAATATAAGAGGGGTGTATATAAGGGAGATTACTCACATTAAAACTAAGACAAGGCAAATGGGTCAACATTTGACGGACCGGGTGACAATAACAGAGGTGAGCCACATTACCAATAACACTGCGGAAACTTTAGCCCAATGGAAGGCGGCTCAAAAATTGCTTAGGGAACATCAGATGGAGCAGGCAGCTAATAAAAGATTGTTTTTGCAACAAAAATACTATGAGGAGGGTGAGATGACGGGCAGATTGTTAGCAAATATCGCACGGCCGGCGCGGGAGAGTGCGTTCATTCATCAGTTACAGACAGCAAGTGGGGCTCTGGTGGAGGAAACAGGAGATATATTAGGGGTGTTGACATCATTTTATAAGGAACTATATCGCACTAAGGTGGACTATCCGGAGGATCTTCTGTCAGAATATCTGGCAGAAATGACATGGGTTACTTTGGGGGAGGAAGAGAAGGAGGGGTTGGAGGAGTCAATTACTTTAGAGGAAATACAGGAAGCGGTGAGTTCTATGGCGAATGAAAAGGCCCCAGGGATAGATGGTATACCCACTGAATTGTATAAAACATATGGAGAGACGGTTCTGCCAGAGTTACTGGAGGTGTTCCGGGATAGTTTCGCCAGAGGGCGTTTACCGCAGACAATGTATGAAGCTGCTATAGTTGTGATTCCTAAAGATGGGAAAGATCGGACGCAACCTGACTCTTACAGACCGATATCTCTGTTGACCACAGACATAAAAATCTTAGCTAAAATACTAGCTAATAGGTTGTCGAGAGTAGTGACTACAATAGTAGGGATGGATCAGTCGGGATTTATGCCAGCACGTTCTACAGCAGTTAACTTACGTAGACTTTTCTTAAATTTGCAGACAGATGCTCCGGATACGCGGTGTAGAGCGGTGCTGTCGTTAGACGCCGCCAAGGCGTTTGATAGTGTGGAATGGGGTTACTTATGGGCTGTATTGGAGCGGATTGGCTTTGGACGGAATTTTATTAAATGGGTACAATTATTGTATAAGGAACCGGTGGCTCGGATCAGAGCAAATGGAAGGATGTCGGACTCTTTTAGGTTGGAGAGGGGGACGCGACAGGGATGCCCACTTTCTCCGTTATTGTTTGCACTAGCGATTGAACTACTAGCAAATATGGTAAGACAACATCCGGGGATAGAAGGGTTTCGTTGTGGAGAGTTGGAGGAGCGTATAGCACTATACGCGGACGATATACTGTTGTTCCTGGGGGAGATAGATCATTCATTGCCAGTGATAATGACGATATTGGAGAGGTTTGGCAGGTTTTCCGGGTTAAAAATTAATTGGAGTAAGTCTGTGTTGTTACCACTCCAGCCAGTAAATACGCCATTGATGATTGGAGGAATTGAAGTGCCGTGTGTACGGAAATTTAAATATCTGGGAATTACGGTATCAGCAAGGGTGCAGGACTTTGTCGAGTTGAACGTGATACCATTAATGAATAAATTAACAGATAGGACCAAAGTCTGGCTTGGGTTACCGCTGTCAGCACTGGGACGAGCAAATCTCATCAAAATGATTCTGATGCCCCAGGTTCTTTATATTATGCACAATGCCCCAGTGTGGTTGCCTAAATACTGGTTCAGGAGAATACATAATTTGTTTAGGGACTTGGTGTGGAAAAGGGGGATCCCCAGGATAAAAATGGAAAAGCTACAATTACCAGCAGAACAGGGGGGGTTAGCTATTCCAAACGCGTGGATATATTATCTAGCAGCCCAAATACAACACTTTAAAGGATGGAAGAATAGGGAAGAGTGGAATTCTAGTGGGAAACTGGTATACTATCTGGGTCAGAGAACGAATTTATTAGAGGCCATGGAGTCGCATAAATTACGGAGGGAGGCGAGAGGGAAACCGACTCTACTATTACTACATAAAGTTTGGTGGGAAAGTAAGAAGATATTGGGGATTGCAGGATGCTCCAACTATATGCCTTTATGGGATAATCCATATCTATGGGAGTTTAATATTTTGGAAGGATTTCAGGATTGGGAACAAGCAGGGATTAGATATGTGCACCAGATATATGAAGGAGGTACTCTTAAGCTTTTTGCGCAGCTACAGGAAGAGTTTGGACTCTCACATAGGCGGTTCTACCAATATCTTCAGCTCAGGCATGCGATGCAGACACAAGAGAGGATGGTGGATTTGAGTTGCTCCACTATGGGAGGGATGGAACGGGTGCTGGAGGCCCAGGATACTAAGGGGCTTATTTCGGTGCTATATAGTATGCTACTTACCAAATTCCTAGGAGATCCGTTGGTGGAGATTAGACGTAAATGGGAAGAGGATGTAGGGACTATAGCGGATGAAGAATGGGAGGAATTAATCGGATCGCCCAAAATAATCTCTATTAGTGTAGCACACAGGAGGTCACAACTCTTTCTGTTGCATAGGGTATATAGGACACCTAAGGTATTATGGCAAATGCGAATTAGAACAACAAAAGAGTGTCCCAGATGTATGTTTGATGGAGCAGATATAAAACATATGTTTTGGAGTTGCCCGAGGCTGAATGTATATTGGAAAGCAGTTAAGGGAATGGTATCTAGAGTATATGGTAGAGATTTCACACTGGAACCTAAGATCTTTTTATTGGGTTGTATGGGGGAGGAAGGAGGAGATGGGGTAGAATTGCTGGCTATAAAAAAGGTTCTGTATCACGCTAGGAAATTAATTGCAAAATATTGGCTGCAGGCGGATCCCCCGGAGGTGTCTGAGCTAGTTGGATATGTTAATCACACGGTATCACTGGAACACCGAATATATCTGAAAAGAGGGGCAATACATAAATATGAGAAGCAATGGAGTAAATGGGTGAACACTTATAGTAATGTGACACATTAGATGAGATTTGAAGGTGGACTGACGCATGTATATGATCAAGGTATGGTGGGATCACTGTCTGGCATACAGGAAGGATGGAGGAGGTGGAGGGACTTGGCGAATCAAGGAACAGAGGAGGTACTGCGAGGGGGGGGGGGAGTTCGGTTGTTAGGGTTAGGGAGGGGGATATATGTACTGGTACAACTAATGATGATGAAATACAAAGTGTAATGTAAATTACAGGAATTTTGTTCTAAGCACAAGATGTTATGTTGTTACTTTGCTTTTTCTCCTGTTGATTGATTTCTTTGTACTTTATCAGAAATGAAAAGGATGTATAATTCCTGTTGTATTTTCAATAAAAACTTGTCTGATTTAAAAAAAAAAAGTGGGAGGGGCCACCACCTGACGAACCGGTGACCTATAGGCGCCCCTTGGAAAAAATTTCTCTAACCCTTCATCTTCGGGCGGTGAATGTTCCAACCACACCCCACTAAACTGCTCTGCACCCCTATCCCCCTGGGCAGAATCACCTACCCCACGATCCCTCTCACCTTCAGCAGCCAGCAAGAAGGGGACACTCCCTGAAGGGGAAGCAGCTGCAGACACGGAGGCCGAGGCCCGCATAACGGAGCCCTGACCAGATAATGGGTGGAGCCTAAGTCTCCCTAACATGGAGGACACACGGGCACATGACGTGGGAGGTATAATATCCCCTGCTACGGACTCCGGCACCGCCGAGGGCTGAGGCGCCGGCTCCGGAGGAGAAAGTACAGCAAGCGGGGGTGAGGCAGAGCTACACACAGCCCCGGTGCTCAAGGTCCGAGGCCGCAATCTACCTGCATCTGAAGGAGAGAGAGGGCGAGCGGCCAGGACGTTCGTGCCGAGCGCGGCCTGCCAGATAAAGAAGGGGGAGCTGTGACAGCCGCATCCCGAAGGAGCGACTGCAACTAATCACTCCCGTCTTTCGCCAGGGCGCTCTGAATAGCCCTCACAAGCTCCTGCCCGTCCATTGAAAACGTCAACAAAAGAGGTAGGTGAGGGGGTGATATACAGTACTGCCTCAATTATCCTAACCCCCCCACTTCCCAACCCTCCACCCACCTTAAAATTGCTGACTCACCCTCCTACAAAAAGAAGGGAGGGAAGACCCCTCTTAAACTACCTAACCTTACTTTAACCCTTTAGCCAGCAACAGACCCAGTCTCAGCGTCTAATACGCCTGTGAACCTTCAAAGAGATCTTCTCCGAAAAAACTTGGAGTTCTAGGGGTGCCATAACAAATTGGACTGGTTCAGGGAGAGGTTGTCCATTGACAGATGCCATCAGCAAAGGTCTCTGCAAATACACACTAGGTATCTGATGACGAGCAACTAGAGCCTGGTGTCTGAAATTGCCATCATAACCTTAGTCGAGGAAAGCCTTTACAGGAAGATGGGTTATAGCAGAAGACAGACTTACAGGAGCAGATAGCTTTATAGAGGGGTCTTCTCCGCATATAGTTGAGACTCCTACAACTCCCTAATGCTGGGAACCCAGCTTAGGGGACAATTGTGGGCATAGGGTTTCTTGCCACCACAGTAGATTCACAGGTTATTGTTGCATCTACGTTGGCATTCCTCAGGAGAGAGTTTCAGGTGCTCAACCTGTGTGGGTTCTTTAGGGACTTCAGGAGACGGGACCAGAAAATAATCTTGAAATGAGAATGCCACTGTGGTACTCTTCTTTCATGGGAGGTTTCTTTAAGAAGTTCCCTAAAGTGCCGGTCAATATAGTTAGCAAGGGCAACGAGGGCATCCAGGATAACAGGGATTTCTCCGCCAGCATGTTCATCTTTCATTTGACCAGCTAGACCCTCCCAGAAAGCAGCTACTTGGGCTTCACTGTTCCAGGCCAGTTCAGAAACCAACATGTAGAACTGCATAGCGTACTGGCCTACAGACATATTTCTCCGGCGTAGACTGAGTAGGGCTGATGCAGCAGAAGAGACATGTTCTGGTTCTCCAAAAACAGCATGAAAGGTAGCAAGAAAAGTCTGTAGGTTTGGGGGTTACAGGATCTTCTCGTTGCCACAAGCAATTAACCCAGTCCAAAGCTTCACCAGAAAGGAAAGACACAATGACAGCCACTTTAGCTCGGTTAGTAAGAAACAGGCATGCATGCAGGTCAAAGTGAATTATACACTGATTCAGGAAACCACGGCAAGATTTATAGTTCCCATCATAACGAGGAGGCAGAGGCAATTGAATACTTGAACTGCTGCAGTGTGAACAAGGTGCAAGTTGTTGTACAGGAATTGCAATAAAAATTTAGTCATGCGCAAGTAATCCAAAACCGAGGTGTCAGGGCACGCCGTGCCAGAAACTAGATGCAAAGAAACCCACCAACCCCAACGAAAACATTTGTCTTGGAACGACTGATGCCGACATGATCCCTGGGAAAAGACAAAATCTTGTCTTTATAAAAAAGGCCCCCGGGTGATGAATGAAATGGAACTTACCTGCGTCCTTCTTAGGAACAACACCAAAAGGGGAAATGTGAAGGTTAGGAAAGAGTAAACCTGAGAAGGGGCCATCCATGCTATCTAAGGCACGACCGTATATTTTGTCCGTAATTACGGACCCAAGCATTTCTATGGCTGATGGACACCTTCCCGTATATTTACGGGAAGGTGTCCGTGCCGTAAAAACCTTCCGTAAATAATAGGACATGTCCTATTTTTTTATTTTATGGACCGTGCTCCCATACTTTATAATGGGAGCACGGTGTGCAAATGCGGATAACTGTCCGTGGCCGACCGTGCCCGTAATCACAGACCGTGATTATGGGCATGGTCATTTGCATGGGGCCTAAAGACACTTCTTTCAAAACATTCTCCCTGATGGCAGACAGAAATTCAGAAGCAGACTTCAATGTTCTTGAAAAAAACTTGCAGTGCCCTTCATTAATGAGCCAGCAAGCACCCGCCCGTCTGGTATTGGAACCCCCAACCCCGTGATCGGCGCTGCAACATCATAAGTCGTAGCCAAATATCGTTCACTTTTGTGTCCCAACCAACATCAGATGTTTGCGCCATATGCCTACGAAATTCCTCGTCGTAGCTCCACCATGCAGAACCACCTAGAGTTTTATAAGCATTAAATATAGTATACAAATAAACCAATAACTAACAGGAACATCTGCGCGATAACACAAACTAAGACAGAAAGGGCCTCTAGCCAGTTTGAAAATTTTCGCAACCCTAGGCTTAATCTGAACCCCCCTTTCAAAACGACGCTCCTTATCGACAGTCGCTTAGTCCATGGACACCAAGGTCCAATTGTCAACATATTCATTTTCAGCGAGGGAGCGAACAGCAGCTAACAAATCCCAATCAGAATTACCATTAGTACACCAAGCCTGAAGGCAGTCAGACTCACCCGGTCCAGAAGACGACATGGGAACCACCACTGGAGATGGAGGAGGGGCAGACACTGTCACAATGGCGGGAGCATCGACATCGGCCGCTGAGACTAACTGTGCCCCCCGTGAAGACCGTTCACAAAGACGTAGTCTGCCGTGACCACCAGCAGGCATAGTTCCCCCCAGTAATGGCCTGGGGACATTCAGGCAATGAAGCCACCGCACTAGAGGGCAGGATAGACGTTGTGCGGTTAAAAGGGGGAAGGGGAGCACCCCTAGGCAAAGCTACAGTGGAGGCAGCGATAAAAGCCATACCAGCAGTGGCCTGTACCGTGGGCGGAGCCTATTCTGACCCAGGCCGAAGGGAGCAAGAAGGCCAGTAGACAGGGGAATCATTGGTGAGGATGTGGCCCCTGCCGCATCTACAGCGGGCAACGGAGCCGGTAGATTAACTGAGGAGGCGGGTTGGAGGGACGAACTAGCAGGCGCTCACCGGAGCAGAAGGGGAAAGACGAGCACCGAGCGGGAAGGTTGGGGGATATTGAGGGACCTGGCGCAGCAGTCTCATTGAGCAAAGACTGCAGCCAAGCAGAAGCCTCATCCTGAACATGCAGATGCATGATCTGCTCTCTCTCTCTTGCAGGTCCATTGCTGACAAATTCAGGGTTAAAAGAGGGAGAGAATCAGGAAGTTCCTGTATTTATTAACTAGGGAACGCCCACCCAAATGCACTAAACCCGGGCTTTCTAAACCAATGCTTATTGGCTAACTCTGGAAAGCTTACCACCCCCACACTAGCCAAATACACAACCAATTTTATTAATCCTTAACTGCCACAGTCTAAGGCCCAACGACTATATGCCTTTGGGCCTACAAGGACATGGAGTCTGAGCAGATGAAGAATTTTATGTAGGTTACAAATAGATGTTCAAATACAACAGATACCAGGGGAATTTTACAGTATGGGCCATGCTGAAAGCCTTCACACCTTGAACCAAAGATCAGCATATAATTCTAGAATAGCCATTAAAGCTTGATAGTTCTCTGAAATAAACGCATTCTCTTTGCACTTCATTTTAGCATCTCAGTGCAACTATAGAGAATTGACTTGTACAAAGGTCAGACTTTGTTTGGTAGGCTGAAATTAGATGGCAAAGTAAAATTGTGACATTACTGCGACTTGTTACCCTATGGGGGAAAGTTGCAAAAAAACCAACATTGATCTGGTCTTCACCCAGCTTGCTTTTTAATAATTAACAATTTTTGTCCCAATCTCTGACTACAAAATGCTTTCCTTTACAATTCAAGATCTTCTGCCCTCTCAGGACACAACTCTATATCACACATACAGAAATCTACGTGCTATAAACCCCTTTCTGCAATTGGACGTAACTGTACGTCCATTTTAGCTTTGCCTTCCAGCAAATGGGCATGCAGTTACGTTCATTAGATGGTGCGGGGAGAGGAGCTGTGCTGGCACAATCCACTACGGGTGCCGGCTGTAATATACAGCCGACATCCTGCTGCGAGGCAACTCTGATCTCGGCCGTTTAACCCCTTAGATCTGTCTCTGTCATTCATCGGCTCTGATGGGTTGCTTTGGGAGCCGGGAGCCTAATAAAGGCCCTCAGGCCTGCCCTAACTGTATGTCTATTAGACTGGGCTGAAGAAACGGCCTTATAGATCGACTGTGAGTTTAGTGGGACTAAAAAATAAATTATATAAAGTTTAATAAAAAAAATATTTTAACAGTGTTCACATAAAAATCACTTAAAAAAAAAAAGTACACAGAAGTATTATCACCAGAGTTTTACCAGCCGTACTGTAAAGGGAAGTGTCCCCTTTTAATGGAGATAGAGGGGGGTATGTAGGTATATATATATATATATATATATTGTGTATGTCTTAATGTCCCATGAGCTAGGTCTTTAGAATCACAGACCTGGTCGTGGGAATCTACACATACAGGACAATGACAATTAGTCATTGTCCTGACTTCATCAGCAGAGAGTGAGACAGGAGATACTGCCTTTGATCTCCTGTCTCCACACTCTGCAGAGGGCCGGAGAGGTAATTGGGGATGTGTCCTGTGGTGCACTCGTGCACCACAGGGCATCCTCCACTGATTAACTTACATACCTCCCCCCGCGTGCTCATGAGTCGGCCGATGACGTCATATCACCGCGCCGACACATGTGAGCGGCACATGTTGTGCCTGCGCATGGCTCAGGAACGAGCGTACCGGCGGGGTTTAAATAGCCCTGTGCCGGTATGTCCGCTCTCTCTGTTCCTGCTCGCCCACACCAACGGACCTGCTCTACTGTTATCTTCTCCCTGGCTCATTAAGTTATGTGTATTTGGATACACTGATACTATTCTGTGATTATTTACTTTGTTTGGTGTTTTTTATATCTACGAGTGATTACTGTTTGTATTAATAAATATATTAACTTTATTTACTATACAGTCGTATACACTTACTTAGCAGCAAAGCAATTAGATTGGCGTTAATACAAGAGAAAGGTAGGGGAAACTAGCCCCTTTTACACGTACAATAAAGTTGTCCCATTATTTGAACCACTTGGTGAACGGCATTTAATATAATAATAAAAGTTAATAAATAATTTATATGTACTGTAAAATAGTTCTATTAACAAATATGGCTTGTCCTGCAAAAGACAAGCCCTCCTATGGCTACATCGATAGAAAATGAAAAAAGTTATGAAATCTTGCGACGACATAAAAAAACATTATTTAATTAATTCTGCTTTTATTGTGCAAAAGTATTAAAACATAAAAAACTATACATATTTGTAACGCCGCAATCATATCAACCCATAGAATAAAGGTATGATGTTATTTATGCCGCACAAAGAACGGCGCAAAATTTATAATTCAAACAATGGTAGAATTACTTTTTTTTCCCCATACCCCTGAGTTAATAATAGTCAATCAATAAGTTATATGTACCCCAAAATGGTGCAATTAAAAAATACAACTTATCCCACAAAAAAAGCTCTCATACAGCTAAGTTGACAGGAAAACTGAAAAATGATGTCTCTCAGAATGCAGCAAAGCAAAAATGAAATAGATATGGCGGTCCTGAAGGCCACTCTACAGTTTTGATTGTATCTTTCCTCTCCTGTCTCTGATTGCTGAAAATTACAATAAAACGCCCAAAAACACACTGAAGTAGCGCCCCCTACACTTCCATCCCTTTGACACAGTCAGTGGCAACCTTGGCACACATCTCATACATTTTCTACAGTAGTGTTCGAGGTGTCAATAGAGAAAGCCACATATGCCCACAGATTTCCTTCACAATAAGTTCATGCTCAAAACTTACTATGCACTTAAAGAGGCTCTGTCACCACATTATAAGTGCCACATTATAACGATCATTTTTGAGCAAGTTATGACCATTTTTAGATTTATGCTAATTCGTTTCTTAATAGACAATTGGACGTTTTTTACCTTTTTACCAAGTGGGCGTTGTAAAGAGAAGTGTATGACGCTGACCAATCAGCGTCATACACTTCTCTCCATTCATGTCCATTTGTACTCAGCAAAGCGTGATCTCGCGAGATCACACTGTGCTTTCACATACACCCACATTAACTTTACTGAAGTGTCTTGAGAGTGAATAGACATTGCCTCCAGCCAGGATGTGATGTCTATTCACAATCCCGACACTTCGGTAAAGTTTGTGTGGGACTTAATCACAGCGCAGCGTGATCTCACGAGATCATGCTGTGAATGACAGCACAGCTTGATCACACCCAATCACGCTGTGCTGTGTGAGTAAGTCCCACAAAAACGTTACCGAAGTGTCGGGAGTGCGAATAGACATCTCGTCCTGGCTGGAGGCAATGTCTATTCACTCTCAAGACACTTCAGTAAGGTTAATGTGGGTGTATGTGATAGTACAGTGTGATCGCATGGGATCACACTGTGCTGAGTACAAATGAACATGAATGGACAGAAGTGTATGACGCTGATTGGTCAGCGTCATACACTTCCCTTTACAACGCCCGCTTGGTAAAAAGGTAAAAAACGCCCAGTTGTCTATTAACCGCTTCCCGACCGCCCACTGTATATTCACGACGGCGCTTGCTGGGCTCTGTGCAGCGCCGACGTGAATTCACGGTGGGTGTTAAAAGCGCGATCCGGGTGTCTCAGAGTAGCGCTGACACCCGGATCGCGCTGTTAAGCCCTGCCTCTGGTCCCGGAGACATGACCGGGACCTAATTGGTTCAGGTCCCGGTCATGTGATCGCAGGGAAAGTTTGTTGCAGCAACGAACTGGAAAGTTTGTTACTACAACAAACTGGAAAGTTTGTTGCTACAACAAACTTTCCGTGGGACCGATTGCAGGTGCTGCAGTCAGTTAGAAGGCAGAACCGGAGGCCAGACAACGGCCCCTGGGTCTGCCATGCACAGCAGCCTATGAGAACCAGCCGGAGGCCGGTCCTCATAAGCTTCCTGTCAGTGTGACACTCAGCGTCACACTGACAGTTTATAATACGTTACACTACCTAGGTAGTGTAATGTATTATAGAAGCGAACAGTGCTGCCAGGCTTCAAGTAAAATAAGTAAAAAGTAAAAAATAAAGTAATAAAAATGTTTTGTAAAAGTGTAAAAACAAGTTTTTTATTTTATGGACCGTGCTCCCATACTTTATAATGGGAGCACGGTGTGCAAATGCGGATAACTGTCCGTGGCCGACAGTGCCCGTAATCACGGACCGTGATTATGGGCATGGTCATTTGCATGGGGCCTAAAGACACTTCTTTCAAAACATTCTCCCTGATGGCAGACATAAATTCAGAAGCAGACTTCAATGTTCTGGAAAAAAACTTGCAGTGCCCTTCATTAATGAGCCAGCAAGCACCCGCCCGTCTGGTATTGGAACCCACAACCCCGTGACCGGCGCTGCAACTTCATAAGTCGTAGCCAAATATCGTTCACTTTCGTGTCCCAACCAACTTCAGATGTTTGCGCCATATGCCTACGAAATTCCTCGTCGTAGCTCCACCATGCTGAACCACCTAGAGTTTTATAAGCATTAAATATAATATACAAATAAACCAATAACTAACAGGAACATCTGCGCAATAACACAAACTAAGACAGAAAGGGCCTCTAGCCAGTTTGAAAATTTTCGCAACCCTAGGCTTAATCTGAACCCCCCTTTCAAAACGACGCTCCTTATCGACAGTCGCTTAGTCCATGGGCACCAAGGTCCAATTATCAACATATTCTGTTATGGCAGGAAGGAGGTGAAGGGAACAAGTGAGCCCTAATCTACCCACCGCCCTGTCCCTGCCTACTTGCAACGACCCACCCTAGGCGACGGGGTACAACTTGGCGGCGGTCCCTACGCTGACTAAGTGCAAGGGAATATAAACAGGGAACAAGCAAGGGAAGGGGCAGTAGCCCACGGAACACCGTGAGGAAACGGAGTGGTGAACGAGCCAGTCAGGATCAGGATGTAGTGGAGTATACAAACGCAGAGCACGGAGCAGGGAGCAAGCCAGGGGCAGAGCGAAGCAGGATAAGCGGGAACTGAAGCAAGGCAGAAGCACGGCAGAAGCAGACTGGAGCAAGGCAGCAGTGGGGCCAGGAATCCAAGAAGAATCACAAGCAATGAGGAAGAGCAAACGTTAGGTATAAATGGACAGGGGGCGGAGCTAACTCCTACTGACCAGGCCGCGATAGGCTCTACCACTCCTGAGCCTGCCACCCTGATTGGTGGGAGCCGATGTCAGTCTAAGAGGTCTGGCCTCAGGTGTCGACTGATTAATCCTGGGAGTATCCACAGACGTAGTGCCTGGCAGATCCTTTACAGTACTCCCCCTTTTATGAGGGGCCACCGGACCCTTACTAAGAGGACCCGGTTTAGTGGGGAAGAGAAGGTGGAACCTCCTGACCAATACCCCAGCGTGAACATCTCGAGCAGGTACCCAAGTCCTATCCTCCGGCCCGTATCCTCTCCAATGGACCAGGTACTGGAGGGAGCACTGGATCATCCTACTGTCCACAATCTTGGCCACCTCGGATTCCACCCCCTCAGGGGTGAGAACGGGAACAGGAGGTTTCCTCGAGGGGGACCAGGACGGGGAGCAGCGTTTAAGGAGGGAGGCATGAAAGACGTCGTGTATGCGAAAGGATGGGGGCGGCTCCAGACGGAAGGATACAGGGTTGAGGACTTCAATGACCTTATAAGGCCCAATAAATCGAGGAGCAAACTTCCTGGACGGGACCTTAAGGCGCAAGTTCCTAGACGACAACCACACCAGATCCCCGACGACAAACCGGGGGTTAGCAGAACGTCTTCTGTCAGCCTGAATCTTTTGTACGCTCTGGGACGCCTCTAGGTTCTTCTGAACCTGGGCCCAGACTGTGCACAGTTCCCGATGAACGTCCTCTACCTCGGGATTATTGGAACAACCAGGAGAAACGGAGGAGAACCTTGGATTAAACCCGAAATTACAGAAAAACGGGGAGACCCCTGACGAGTTACTGACCCGGTTATTCAGGGAAAATTCGGCGAGGGGAAGGAATGAGACCCAATCAAATTGACAGTCAGAGATGAAACACCTTAAATATTGTTCCAGGGATTGATTAGTCCTTTCCGTTTGGCCATTAGTTTCGGGATGGAAGGCGGAGGAGAAGGACAGATCAATCTCCAACTTTTTACAAAAAGCTCTCCAAAATAAGGAAACAAATTGTACCCCTCTGTCAGAAACGATATTGACTGGAGCCCCATGGAGACGCAGAATGTGTTTAACAAACAAAGAAGCTAACGTCTTGGCGTTAGGTAGTTTCTTAAGGGGCACAAAGTGGCACATCTTGCTGAAGCGGTCTACTACCACCCACACCACCGACTTGCCCTGAGATGGAGGCAAATCGGTGATAAAATCCATGGAGATATGGGTCCAAGGTCTCTGGGGAATGGGCAAAGAACGTAGTAAGCCCGCAGGTCGGGACCTAGGGGTCTTGGACCTAGCTCAAACCTCACAAGCGGCGACGTAAGCCCTAACGTCTTTAGGCAACCCAGGCCACCAATAGTTTCTGGTAATGAGGTGTTTGGTACCCAAGATGCCAGGATGACCAGATAGTGCGGAGTCATGGTTTTCCCTGAGTACCCTTAGCCGGTATTGCAGGGGGACAAACAGCTTGTCCCCAGGGAGGTTCCCGGGAGCTGAACCTTGATCAGCCGCAATGTCAGAGGCTAAATCAGAATCAGTGGCAGAAACGATTATACCAGGGGGTAAAATACAAGCAGGATCCTTCTCAGAAGGAGGATTGGCCATGAAACTACGTGACAGTGCATCAGCCTTAATATTTTTGGACCCAGCCCTATAGGTAACCAAGAAGTTAAATCTGGTAAAGAATAGCGCCCATCGAGATTGTCTAGGATTAAACCTCCGGGCAGATTCTAGGAAAACCAGATTCTTGTGGTCAGTAAGGACCGTTACCTGGTGTCTGGCCCCCTCCAGGAAGTGACGCCACTCTTCAAAAGCCCATTTAATGGCTAAAAGTTTGCGGTTGCCAGTATCATAGTTACTCTCCGTGGGCGAAAACTTCCTAGAGAAGTAAGCACAGGGGCGGAGATGGGTGAGGGAGCTGGTACCCTGGGACAAGACGGCCCCCACTCCCACCTCGGATGCGTCAACCTTCACAATAAATGGCTCCCTTTGGTTGGGCTGAACAAGCACGGGGGCCGAGATAAAGCACTTCTTGAGGGTCTCAAAAGCCTGGACGGTCTCAGGAGGCCAGTGGAGGACATCAGCACCCTTGCGAGTGAGGTCTGTAAGAGGCTTAGCGACGACCGAGAAGTTGGCAATAAATCTCCTGTAATAGTTAGCGAACCCCAAAAAACACTGTAGCGCCTTCAGGGAGGCAGGTTGGACCCATTCCGCCACAGCCTGAACCTTGGCAGGGTCCATGCGGAATTCATGAGGAGTGAGGATTTGACCCAAAAATGGTATCTCCTGTACCCCAAACACACATTTTTCGGTTTTCGCAAACAGATTATTTTCCCGGAGGACCTGGAGGACCTTCCTGACATGCTCCACGTGGGAGGACCAGTCCTTGGAAAACACCAGTATGTCATCAAGGTACACTACAAGAAAATTTCCCAGGTAATCTCTCAGAATTTCATTAATAAAATTCTGGAAGACGGCAGGGGCATTACACAACCCAAAGGGCATGACCAGGTATTCGAAATGACCTTCGGGCGTGTTGAACGCAGTCTTCCACTCTTCCCCCTCTTTGATGCGGATAAGGTTATATGCCCCCCGTAGATCGAACTTAGAGAACCATTGGGCCCCCTGAACCTGATTAAAAAGATCCGGAATCAAAGGAAGGGGATACTGGTTCCTTACTGTGACCTTATTAAAGTTCCGATAGTCAATGCACGGCCTAAGACCACCATCCTTCTTCCCCACGAAGAAGAAGCCAGCACCTACAGGAGAAGTCGAGGGGCGAATGAAACCCTTGGCCAGGCATTCTTGGATATACTCCCTCATAGCTTCACGTTCAGGACATGAAAGATTAAATATCCTACCCTTAGGAAGCTTAGCACCAGGTACCAAATCGATGGCGCAATCGTAATCTCTATGAGGGGGCAACACCTCGGAGGCCTCCTTAGAAAACACATCAGCGAAGTCCTGAACAAACTCAGGTAGCGTGTTTACCTCCTCACGGGGAGAAATAGAGTTAACCGAAAGACATGACGTCAGGCATTCACTACCCCATTTGGTGAGATCCCCAGTATTCCAATCAAACGTGGGATTATGCAGCTGCAACCAGGGAAGACCTAATACCAGATCGGACGATAATCCCTGCATCACCAGTACAGAGCACTGCTCCAAATGCATGGAGCCAACAAGGAGTTCAAAAACAGGAGTATGCTGAGTAAAATAACCATTAGCAAGAGGAGTGGAGTCGATACCCACTACCGGGACAGAATAAGGTAAATCAATAAAAGGCATTTTTAGAGACATAGCAAATTCCACAGACATGATATTAGCAGATGAGCCAGAATCCACGAAGGCACTGCCAGTGGCAGACCGGCCAGCAAACGAGACCTGAAAGGGAAGCAAAATTTTATTGCATTTCATATTAACGGGAAATACTTGTGCGCCCAAGTGACCTCCCCGATGATCACTTAGGCGCGGAAGTTTTCCGGCTGCTTATTCTTGCGCCTGGGACAGGTGTTCAGTAGATGCTTGTCATCCCCACAATAGAAGCAGAGACCATTCTTTCTGCGGAACTCTCTACGTTGTCGAGGGGACATGGAGGCCCCGAGTTGCATAGGTACCTCCGAGTCTTCCGTGGAAGAGCGAGGAGACGGGACCTCGGGGGGAATCTCAGGGAAGTCAGAGGGGAAAACATTGAAACGTTCAAGCTGACGTTCCCTGAGACGTCGGTTAAGTCGTACTGCTAGGGCCATAACCTGGTCTAGGGAGTCAGAAGAGGGGTAGCTAACAAGCAGATCCTTCAGGGCGTCAGATAATCCTAACCTAAACTGGCACCTTAGGGCCGGGTCGTTCCACCGAGAAGCTACGCACCACTTTCTAAAATCAGAACAGTATTCCTCAACAGGTCTCCTACCCTGACGTAAGGTCACCAGCTGACTCTCGGCTAAGGCAGTCCTGTCAGTCTCGTCGTGTAAATGAGTCCGAGGGCAGAGAAAAAACGATCAACGGAGGAAAGTTCAGGGGCGTCAGGAGCCAAGGAGAAGGCCCACTCTTGGGGCCCTTCCTGGAGTCGGGATATAAAATACCCACCCGCTGGTTCTCGGAACCTGAGGAGTGAGGTTTTAGACGGAAGTAAAGTCTGCAACTCTCCCGGAAGGAGAGAAAAGTCTTACGGTCCCCTGAGAACCGGTCAGGTAACTTGAGGTCGGGTTCTAGAGGTGAGGTGAGGGGTACTACTATGGCAGCGTCAGACTAGTTGACCCTCTGAGCCAGGGCCTGGACCTGTAGGGAGAGGCCCTGCATCTGCTGGGTCAGGGTCTCAAGGGGGTCCATGATAGCGTCAGCGTAGGAGAAATGGTAGACTAGGTATGGGCTTGTCATTATGTTATGGCAGGAAGGAGGTGAAGGGAACAAGTGAGCCCTAATCTACCCACCGCCCTGTCCCTGCCTACTTGCAACGACCCGCCCTAGGCGACGGGGTACAACTTGGCGGCGGTCCCTACGCTGACTAAGTGCAAAGGGATACAAACAGGGAACAAGCAAGGGAAGGGGCAGTAGCCCACGGAACACCGTGAGGAAACGGAGTGGTGAACGAGCCAGTCAGGATCAGGATGTAGTGGAGTATACAAACGCAGAGCACGGAGCAGGGAGCAAGCCTGGGGCAGAGCGAAGCAGGATAAGCGGGAACTGAAGCAAGGCAGAAGCACGGCAGAAGCAGGCTGGAGCAAGGCAGCAGTGGGGCCAGGAATCCAAGAAGAATCACAAGCAATGAGGAAGAGCAAACGGCAGGTATAAATGGACAGGGGGCGGAGCTAACTCCGACTGACCAGGCTGCGATAGGCTCTCCCACTCCTGAGCCTGCCACCCTGATTGGTGGGAGCCGGTGTCAGTCTAAGAGGTCTGGCCTCAGGTGTCGACTGATTAATCCTGGGAGTATCCACAGACGTAGAGCCTGGCAGATCCTTTACATATTCATTTTCAGCGAGGGAGCGAACAGCAGCTAACAAATCCCAATCAGAATTACCATTAGTACACCAAGCCTGAAGGCAGTCAGACTCACCCGGTCCAGAAGACGACATGGGAACCACCACTGGAGAAGATGGAGGAGGGGCAGACACTGTCACAATGGCGGGAGCATCGACATCGGCCGCTGAGACTAACTGTGCCCCCCGTGAAGACCGTTCACAAAGACGTAGTCTGCCGTGACCACCAGCAGGCATAGTTCCCCCCAGTAATGGCCTGGGGACATTCAGGCAATGTAGCCACCGCACTAGAGGGCAGGATAGACGTTGTGCGGTAAAAAGGGGGAAGGGGAGCACCGCTAGGCAAAGCTACAGTGGAGGCAGCGATAAAAGCCATACCAGCAGTGGCCTGTACAGTGGGCGGAGCCTATTCTGACCCAGGCCGAAGGGAGCTAGAAGGCCAGTAAACAGGGGAATCATTGGTGAGGATGTGGCCCCTGCCGCATCTACAGCGGGCAACGGAGCCGGTAGATTAACTGAGGAGGCGGGTTGGAGGGACGAACTAGCAGGCGCTCACCGGAGCAGAAGGGGAAAGACGAGCACCGAGCGGGAAGGTTGGGGGATATTGAGAGACCTGGCGCAGCAGTCTCATTGAGCAAAGACTGCAGCCAGGCAGAAGCCTCATCCTGAACGTGCAGATGCATGATCTGCTCTCTCTCTCTTGCAGGTCCATTGCTGACAAATTCAGGGTTAAAAGAGGGAGAGAATCAGGAAGTTCCTGTATTTATTAACTAGGGAACGCCCACCCAAATGCACTAAACCCGAGCTTTCTAAACCAATGCTGATTGGCTAACTCTGGAAAGCTTACCACCCCCACACTAGCCAAATACACAACCAATTTTATTAATCCTTAACTGCCACAGTCTAAGGCCCAACGACTATATGCCTTTGGGCCTACAAGGACATGGAGCCTGAGCAGATGAAGAATTTTATGTAGGTTACAAATAGATGTTCAAATACAACAGATACCAGGGGAATTTTACAGTATGGGACATGCTGAAAGCCTTCACACCTTGAACCAAAGATCAGCATATAATTCTAGAATAGCCATTAAAGCTTGATAGTTCTCTGAAATAAACGCATTCTCTTTGCACTTCATTTTAGCATCTCAGTGCAACTATAGAGAATTGACTTGTACAAAGGTCAGACTTTGTTTGGTAGGCTGAAATTAGATGGCAAAGTAAAATTGTGACATTACTGCGACTTGTTACCCTATGGGGGAAAGTTGCGAAAAAAACAACATTGATCTGGTCTTCACCCAGCTTGCTTTTTAATAATTAACAATTTTTGTCCCAATCTCTGACTACAAAATGCTTTCCTTTACAATTCAAGATCTTCTGCCCTCTCAGGACACAACTCTATATCACACATACAGAAATCTACGTGCTATAAACCCCTTTCTGCAATTGGACGTAACTGTACGTCCATTTTAGCTTTGCCTTCCAGCAAATGGGCATGCAGTTACGTTCATTAGATGGTGCGGGGAGAGGAGCTGTGCTGGCACAATCCACTACGGGTGCCGGCTGTAATATACAGCCGACATCCTGCTGCGAGGCAACTCTGATCTCGGCCGTTTAACCCCTTAGATCTGTCTCTGTCGTTCATCGGCTCTGATGGGTTGCTTTGGGAGCCGGGAGCCTAGTAAAGGCCCTCAGGCCTGCCCTAACTGTATGTCTATTAGACTGGGCTGAAGAAACGGCCTTATAGATCGACTGTGAGTTTAGTGGGACTAAAAAATAAATTATATAAAGTTTAATAAAAAAAATATTTTAACAGTGTTCACATAAAAATCACTTCAAAAAAAAAAAGTACACAGAAGTATTATCACCAGAGTTTTACCAGCCGTACTGTAAAGGGAAGTGTCCCCTTTTAATGGAGATAGAGGGGGGTATGTAGGTATATATATATATATATATATATATATATATATATATATATATTGTGTATGTCTTAATGTCCCATGAGCTAGGTCTTTAGAATCACAGACCTGGTCGTGGGAATCTACACATACAGGACAATGACAATTAGTCATTGTCCTGACTTCATCAGCAGAGAGTGAGACAGGAGATACTGCCTTTGATCTCCTGTCTCCACACTCTGCAGAGGGCTGGAGAGGTAATTGGGGATGTGTCCTGTGGTGCACTCGTGCACCACAGGGCATCCTCCACTGATTAACTTACATACCTCCCCCCGCGTGCTCATGAGTCGGCCGATGACGTCATATCACCGCGCCGACACATGTGAGCGGCACATGTTGTGCCTGCGCATGGCTCAGGAACGAGCGTACCGGCGGGGTTTAAATAGCCCTGTGCCGGTATGTCCGCTCTCTCTGTTCCTGCTCGCCCACACCAACGGACCTGCTCTACTGTTATCTTCTCCCTGGCTCATTAAGTTATGTGTATTTGGATACACTGATACTATTCTGTGATTATTTACTTTGTTTGGTGTTTTTTATATCTACGAGTGATTACTGTTTGTATTAATAAATATATTAACTTTATTTACTATACAGTCGTATACACTTACTTAGCAGCAAAGCAATTAGATTGGCGTTAATACAAGAGAAAGGTAGGGGAAACTAGCCCCTTTTACACGTACAATAAAGTTGTCCCATTATTTGAACCACTTGGTGAACGGCATTTAATATAATAATAAAAGTTAATAAATAATTTATATGTACTGTAAAATAGTTCTATTAACAAATATGGCTTGTCCTGCAAAAGACAAGCCCTCCTATGGCTACATCGATAGAAAATGAAAAAAGTTATGAAATCTTGCGACGACATAAAAAAACATTATTTAATTAATTCTGCTTTTATTGTGCAAAAGTATTAAAACATAAAAAACTATACATATTTGTAACGCCGCAATCATATCAACCCATAGAATAAAGGTATGATGTTATCTATGCCGCACAAAGAACGGCGCAAAATTTATAATTCAAACAATGGTAGAATTACTTTTTTTTCCCCATACCCCTGAGTTAATAATAGTCAATCAATAAGTTATATGTACCCCAAAATGGTGCAATTAAAAAATACAACTTATCCCACAAAAAAAGCTCTCATACAGCTAAGTTGACAGGAAAACTGAAAAATGATGTCTCTCAGAATGCAGCAAAGCAAAAATGAAATAGATATGGCGGTCCTGAAGGCCACTCTACAGTTTTGATTGTATCTTTCCTCTCCTGTCTCTGATTGCTGAAAATTACAATAAAACGCCCAAAAACACACTGAAGTAGCGCCCCCTACACTTCCATCCTATTGACACAGTCAGTGGCAACCTTGGCACACATCTCATACATTTTCTACAGTAGTGTTCGAGGTGTCAATAGAGAAAGCCACGTATGCCCACAGATTTCCTTCACAATAAGTTCATGCTCAAAACTTACTATGCACTTAAAGAGGCTCTGTCACCACATTATAAGTGCCACATTATAACGATCATTTTTGAGCAAGTTATGACCATCTTTAGATTTATGCTAATTAGTTTCTTAATAGACAATTGGGCGTTTTTTACCTTTTTACCAAGTGGGTGTTGTAAAGAGAAGTGTATGACGCTGACCAATCAGCGTCATACACTTCTCTCCATTCATGTCCATTTGTACTCAGCAAAGCGTGATCTCGCGAGGTCACACTGTGCTTTCACATACACCCACATTAACTTTACTGAAGTGTCTTGAGAGTGAATAGACATTGCCTCCAGCCAGGATGTGATGTCTATTCACAATCCCGACACTTCGGTAAAGTTTGTGTGGGACTTAATCACAGCGCAGCGTGATCTCGCGAGATCTTGCTGTGAATGACAGCACAGCTTTATCACACAAGATCACGCTGTGCTGTGTGAGTAAGTCCCACAAAAACGTTACCAAAGTGTCGGGAGTGCGAATAGACATCGCGTCCTGGCTGGAGGTAATGTCTATTCACTCTCAAGACACTTCAGTAAGGTTAATGTGGGTGTATGTGATAGTACAGTGTGATCTCATGAGATCACACTGTGCTGAGTACAAATGGACATGAATGGACAGAAGTGTATGACGCTGATTGGTCAGCGTCATACACTTCCCTTTACAACGCCCGCTTGGTAAAAAGGTAAAAAACGCCCAGTTGTCTATTAACCGCTTCCCGACCGCCCACTGTATATTCACGATGGCGCTTGCTGGGCTCTGTGCAGCGCCGACGTGAATTCACGGTGGGTGTTAAAAGCGCGATCCGGGTGTCTCAGAGTAGCGCTGACACCCGGATCGCGCTGTTAAGCCCTGCCTCTGGTCCCGGAGACATGACCGGGACCTAATTGGTTCAGGTCCCGGTCATGTGATCGCAGGGAAAGTTTGTTGTAGCAACGAACTGGAAAGTTTGTTGCTACAACAAACTGGAAAGTTTGTTGCTACAACAAACTTTCCGTGGGACCGATTGCAGGTGCTGCAGTCAGTTAGAAGGCAGAACCGGAGGCCATACAACGGCCCCCGGGTCTGCCATGCACAGCAGCCTATGAGAACCAGCCGGAGGCCAGTCCTCATAAGCTTCCTGTCAGTGTGACTCTCAGCGTCACACTGACAGTTTATAATACGTTACACTACCTAGGTAGTGTAATGTATTATAGCAGCGATCAGTGCTGCCAGTCTTCAAGTAAAACAAGTAAAAAGTAAAAAATAAATTAATAAAAATGTTTTATAAAAGTGTAAAAACAAGTTATAAAAGTTACAAAAACCCGAAAATGCTTTTTTACCTATAATAAGTCTTTTATTATAGGAAAAAAAATGAAAATGTTAAAAAAGTACACATATTTGGTATGACCGCGTTCACAACGACCCAAACTATAAAACTATAATATTATTTTTCCCGCACGGTGAACAGCGCAAAAATAATAATTAAAAAAACAATGTCAGAATCACTATTTTTTTGGTAATCAACCCTCCAAAGATATAGAATAAAAAGTGATCAAAAAGTCGCATGTACCCTAAAATAGTACCAATAAACACTACAACCCGTCCCGCAAAAAACAAATAAGTCCTTGCACGGCTCCGGTGAAGAAAAAATAAAAAAAGTTCTGGCTCTCAGAATATAGCGACAGAAATTGTGCAGTGTCCAAAAGCGGATAAGATCGGGCGCCATTTATCAGTGCGACATTGGCCACATATCTGCGGATTATTATTTATTTACCAAATTATTATACCCTCTTATTATGTCCTGATGTACTCTGCCCAGTTTACACATACCCCCACATCATAAACTGAAATACCAGCAAAACCCCAAACAGAACAGTTACCAAGCGAACTCTGCGCTCCAAAAGCCAAATGGCGCTCCCTCCCTTCTGAGCCCCACAGCGTGCCCAAACACCAGCTTACGTCCACATATATGATATGTTATATCCGGGAGAACCCGCTCTACATTGTATGAGGTATTTGTCTTCAGTGGCACAAACTGTGCACAACATATTGTGCATTAAAATGGCATATCAGTGGAAAATTTTAATTTTCACTTTGCACCATCCGCTGCACATTAACGCCTTCGCGCACCACGACTTAATAGCATGTCGTGGTGCGGGGGGTTATATATGGAGCGGGCTCATGCGCTGCGCCCGCTCCATATTCTGCAGGTGTCCGCTGTGTATTACAGCTGACACCCGGGACTAATGGACAGGAACAGCGATCGCGCTGTTACAGGAGCCTGTAAAAATTATATTATACTGCAATACATTAGTACTGCAGTGCATTGTACCAGCGACCTAATGATCGCTCGTTCCAGTCCCCTAAAGGGACTTTTGGGAGGTCTCCACTGTTTTGGTACCTCAGGGGCTTTGCAAATGTGACATGACACCCGAAAACCATTCCAGCTAAATTTGAGCTCCAAAAGCCAAATATTGTTCCTTCCTTTGCCGTGGGTCCAAACAGCAGTTTATTACCACTTATGGCATATTGCTGTAATCAGGACAAATTGCTTTACAAATTTTGGGGTGATTTCAGAAAAAATTTGATTTTCATTTTCACGGCCTAATTCCACTAAATTCAGCAAAAAAACTGTGGGATCAAAATGCTAACTATACCCCTAGAAAAATTCCTTGAGGGGTGCAGTCTACAAAATGGGGTCACTTTTGGGGGGTTTCCACCGTTTTGCTCCCTCCAGGGCGTTGCAAACGCGACATGGCACTGAAAACCAATCCAGCACAATCTGCACTTCAAAATCCAAATGGCGCTCCTTCCCTTCTGAGCTCTGCCGTGGCTCCAAACAGTAGTTTAGCACCACATATGGGGTATTGCTGTAATCGGGAGAAGTAGCTTTACAAGTTTTGGGGTGCTTTTTATTCTTTATTCCTTGCAAATATTATTTTTTTTATATTTTTTCAGAAAAAAAAGATTTTCACTTTCACAGGCAAACTCCAATAAATATAGCAGAAGACCTGTGGGGTCAAGATGCTAACTATACCCCTAGATAAATTCCTTGAGGGGTGCAGTTTCCATAACCGTGTCACTTTTGGAGGATTTCCACTGTTTTGGCACTGCAAGACCTCTTCAAACCCGACATGGTGCCTAAAATATATTCTAAAAAAAGGAGGCCACAAAATCCACTAGGTGCTCCTTTGCTTCTGAGGCCAGTATTTCAGTCCATTATCACACTAGGGCCACATGTGGGATATTTCTAAAAACTGCAGAATCTGGGCAATAAATATTGTGTTGCGTTTCTCTGGTAAAACCTTTTCTGTTACAGAATTTTTTTTATTACAAATGAATTGCAGCAAAAAAAATAAAATTTGTCAATTTCCCCTTTACATTGCTTTAATTCCTGTGAAACGCCTAAAGGGTTAAGAAACTTTCTGAATGCTGTTTTGAACACTTTGAGGGGTGCAGCTTTTAATATGGGGTGATTTATGGGGTCTATCTAGTACATAAGGCCCTCAAAGTCGCTTTAGAACTGAACTGGTCCCTTTAAAAATCGCCTTTTGAAATTTTCTTGAAAATGTGAGAAATTGCTGGTAAAGTACTAAGCCTTGTAACGTCCTAGAAAAATAAAATAGTGTTCAAAAAACAATGCAAATATAAAGTAGACATATGGAATATGTGAAATATTAACTATTTTGTGTGGTATTACTATCTGTTTTACAAGCAGATACATTTAAAATGAGAAAAATCATAATTTTTACATATTTTCTCTAAATTTTGGTGTTTTTCACAAATAAGCAATGAATTTATTGACCAAATTTTTCCACTAATATAAAGTACAATATGTCATGAGAAAAACAATCTCAGAATCGCTTGGATAGGCAAAAGCATTCCAGAGTTATTACCACATAAAGTGGGGCTGGTCTTGAAAGGGTTAAGAAACAAATTAGCATAAATCTAAAGTTGCTCATAACTTGCTCAAAAATGGTCGTTTTTCAAAATAAAAACCACTGTTGTTATCTACATTACAGCGCCGATACAATTATGTAGGAGATAGGGCCCTTATAATCTGGTAACAGAGCCTCTTTAATTATGCCAAACAAGCTTTGTTCACTTCCCTCGTCTCCACACTATCCAACAATCCAAAAACTTCTCTTTCATTATTTTAACTTCCTCCATAAGGTTCTTTGACACAACCCAATACTGGCTATTCACAAGGAGCAATTGTTGGGATGAACAATCGTTACAACAATTTTTAGTTGCCATGCATTTGCATTGTGTCTGCTTTTAGCCCTAAAGTACAGGTGCTTATCACAGACCTCTGTACTGAAGACCTGGACAGTTATTACAATTCTATTTAAACATGTTGTTATAACCCCATTAATACAAAGAAAACATCTATTGACCCATCTTGCTCTGCTAACTCTCTGCCAACTCTTTTCCCAACCCCTTACAATCTGGTTTCTGCACTCTACACTCTACAGAAACTGCCCTTACCAAAGTCTCAAATCATCTCCAGATGGTTAAATCTAACGGCAACTATTTATCTGCAGCATTTGACACTGTAAACCACTGACTACTTCTGTAGTAGTCTACACCTTACTGTAGGGGTGTAGCTAGGGGGGGGCAAGCGGGGCGCAACTGGAGACACGGTAGGGGGACGCCGGGCCAGGCTCAGGTTCAAGGACTACTCCTTCTGGAGCGGAATCCCCCCTGACATCACTATCCATATATGGACAGTGACGTCAGGTGCTCATCCTCCAAGAGAGGAATCATACCTCTCATCTGTCCCGGGCTGCCTGTCCTGCAGTCAACTCTATCTCCGTCCTCAGGATGCAGATACAGTTGAACTTAATGCTGAAGCAAGGAACAGTAAGCTCCCTGCTTCAGTATTAGTTTAGAGCGGAGGAGCAGAGTGAGCTCCTCTGCTCGACGAGGACTCCCCAGGCACAGCGCTATTGCTGTGCCCGGGGAAGCCCTTGACATCACTGTCCATATATGGACAGTGATGTCAGTGGCTCCTCTGAAGCGGAATTCCCGTTGCTGACGCTATAGCAGGGGATTCCGATCCAGGACTGTAACATCAGGGGCTACTCCTGAAGCGGAATCCCATGCCATAGCATCGGCAACGGGGATTCCACTTCAGAGGAGCCACTGACGTGACTACTCTTGGAGCAGAATCCCCTGCTTTAGCGTCGGCAACGGGGATTCCGCTTCAGAGGAGCCACTGACGTCATGGACAGTAAAATCAGTAGCTCCTCTGAAGCAGAATCACTGTTGCCGATCCTATGGCAGGGGATTCCGCTCCAGGTGTAGCCCCTGACATTACTGTCCATATATGGAGACTACGCCTGCTATGCTGTAACTCACAGAGAAGTGCAGAGAAGTGTCAGGATTCTGAATACACATCCTGTCCTGGCTGGAGAAAATGTATATTCATTGTCAGGACACTGCAGTAACGTTACTGTGTGTTTATGTGGCTGCACATAGCGATATAGCTATATCGCAATGTGCTGTATAAATGAATGTAGAGAAGTGTATGACGCTGATTGGTCAGCGTCATACACTTCTCTCCATTACACCCACTTGGCCATATAGTAAAACACGCCCAGTTGTCCATTGAGAAACTCATAAGCATAAAGCTAATATAGGTCATAACTTCGTCAAAAATGATTGTTTTTCTGAATAAAAAAACACTGCTGTAATCTACATTACAGCGCCGATCATATTATGTACAAGATAGGCCACTTATAATGTGGTGACAGAGCCTCTTTAACATCTTGTCCTAAATGAAACAATATCTTTCAAAAGTGGAGCTTCTTGTCGTTCATATCTTTTTATTGGCAAATGAAGAAATTCAACTACAAGATTTATTTTTAACCTTTTACCTCAATTCTATACAACAAGCACTATCTAAACACCCTATCCAGACCCACCCACTCCATATGAGTAGGAAAGAATATGAAAAGACACAAGGAAAAGAAAAAAAAAGAGGAGGAAGAAAAAAAACATATTTTGCGGTCACATATGTATTAATTTTCCCTGTTTTTCCATCATTTTAATTGGGTCAGAAAACTGAGCTTCTTGTGATCCCTCCATCTACTACACGCCACTTTCTTGGGGTTATGTTTGACTGAAATCTGTCCTTTCCTCCCTATTTCAATATAAATCACTATAATCACGTTCAAGTCACCTGCACCTCAAAAACATATCCAGATTGCGCCTCATACCCCTCACAAAGCTCTTCCCTCTCCGCTCTATTCTAAATGCAGCCACCAGGTTTATCCTTCAGACCAACGGCAACACCAATACCTTTACCCTAAGCCAGTCGATAAACCAAGAATTAAATGTACACTTATTACTCTCACCCACAGTGCTGCACCTCCTTACATCTCCTCCCTCATCTCTGCCTACCATCCTACCCATGCTCTTTGCTCTGACAACAATCTAAGACTAATCCGGACCTCCCACTCCCGTTTTCAAGACCTTACTCTAGGAATATCCGACAAAGGGTGCCATCAAGCAAATTTGCTCCCAGGTTCCTCGGACCCTTCGAGATCCTACAGCAGATCAACCCTGTCGCCTACAAGCTTTGGCTGCCTAGTACCCTCAAGATCCCCAACACCTTCCATCTCTCCCTCCTGAAGCCGGTGGTTCTGAACCACCATACCAAGACTCCTAGCCCTGCGCTTGACTCCAGCGGTCCTTCAGACACCTTTGAGGTTAAGGAGATCCTGGACACTAAAAAAGTAAGAGGAAGAAGCTTTTATTTAGTGCATTGGAAGGGGTTTGGTCCAGAAGAGAGGCCCCGGGAGCCAGAAGAGAATCTCAATACTCCTAACCTCATTAAGAGATTTCTCTCTCGTTCTGGTCCCAAGAGGAGGGGGCATAAGAGGGGGGCTACTGCAACGTCCGTGGTTGCTTACCACAAACTCCTTCCATCCAGTCGACGCCCTTCTCTCCAGTGATGTATGCACATACGGCCGTCCTGTTCCACAGTGACCACCAGGGTGCGCTCGCGAGCTCAGCCCAGACTTAAGAAGCCAAAGCGCACGCAGGTGGAAGATTGAGCTGATTGCTCTCAGAGCACCCTGGACTATAAGAAGGGCTGTGCCCCTCCCTGCAATGCCTAGGCGTTGTTTGTCGTATCCAAAGTTTGTCTATTCAAATGATCTCCTAGTGTTTTCCAGTTCCCAGTGTTCCCCGTACCTGTATCCTGTATCCCGTGCTATCCTGGTCAAGTGCCCTGCTGAGCTGTAGTCGTGCAGTGCTGTATTCCACACCTGTCCTGCTACTCCACGCCTGACGTCTACCTGCTGCCTAGTCCCAGCTGAGCCTGCCTTGCTACTGTCCGTGCTGCCACAGGTACACTACACAAACTATAGACTGTGACCTGCGCCCTATTGGCCAGCTGCCATACTGTCAAGGCGGTACGGCCCAGTGGGTCCACGAACCCAACGTGACAGTACGCTCAAGTCATGGACTACTACACCTCCAGGCAGTGTTGATCCTCAGACTACAACTTCTGGCAGTGTTGATCCCAGTTTTTCTTTGCCACTTCCTGACTACAATGATGGAGAAGCAGGGACCTGTCATGGAGTTTTGAACCAGTGCCAGATCCACTTCAGCCTGTATGTAAGGGCATTTTCATCTGATGGCGCATGGGTCGCTTTCATCATCTCGCTCCTCACTGTCAAGGCCCTTGCATGGGCAAATCCTATCTGGGAAAGACAAGGACCAGAGACCCGTGATTTCCAGGGGTTCCTGGGCACATGAAAGCAACGCTCATATATACAGAGTGTTCACGGGTGTTCATTTTGCACTGTGTTTGAGGAGCCTGGACGAGTCTCGTCTGCAGCGGCTTCCTTGCTGAACCTACGACAAAGAGACACCTCCGTGGGCTAGTACGCCATCCACTTCCGCACCCTGGTGGGAGAACTGTTGTGGAACAATGAGGCCCTGGTGGCTACATTCTGGCAGGGACTGTCTCCTAAGATTAAGGATGAACTTGCCGCTTGAGATCTACCGACTACCCTGGATTACCTCATCCTTCTGGCCACCCGGATTGATATTAGGATCCGAGAACGGCTCCAAGAAGATCGTCGGGAGGGAGGCCTCCCTAGTCAGGTCTCTACCTTGCAGTGACCCCTGATGTCCTCTGATGCCGACCCTCCTAAGGAGTCTATGAGAATGGACCAGTATAAGCTTTCTACCCAGGAGAGACAACGCAGACGCGCTTCGGGACTCTGTCTATATTGCGGCCTCGGAGGCCATCTTGTGCATCTGTGTCCCCAATAGCCCCAAACTCTAGGGTTGGTAGGAGAGAAAACCTTGGGAAAAGAAGGACTTCCGTCTAAATTATCCATCCCCGTGACCATATTGTCCGGTGAGTAAACGCATAGGGTCTCTGCGTATCTGGACTCTGGATCCGCTACTAATTTCATTCATAGAGACCTGGTGGATTGTCTCCAATTGCCCACTAACCATCTGGAGAGGCCGTTGGTGGTTGCATCTGTGAATGCACTACCTCTGCCAGACCCAGTTATTGCTGTGACCAAGCCGCTGAGGCTCCAAGTAAGAGCTCTCCACTCCGAGCACCTCTCGTTCTTTGTCTTTTCCAAAGCCGTTAACCCCATGCTGCTGGGCCTGCCTTGACACCGACTACATGCCCCAGTCCTGGACTGGAACTCTGGAGAGGTTCTCCAGTGGGGCCCCGAGTGTCACAACCATTGGAGAGGGGCTTCATATAGAAGTCTTCCTCCCCGGCTGAAGCCGGGTTCTACTTGGTCAAGAAAAATAATGGTTCCCTGCGTCCTTGTATCGACTACCGGGGTCTCAACCAGATCACGGTGAAAAATAAGTATCCGTTGCCATTAATCTCAGAACTGTTTGATCGTATACGCGGTGCCAAGATTTTTTCCAAACTAGACCTGCATGGGGCTTACAACCTAATCCGGATTTACCGGGGTGACGAATGGAAGACTGCATTTAACACCTGTGATGGACACTATGAATATCTAGTAATGCCCTTTGGCCTGTGTAATGCTCCCGCATCCTTCCGGGAGTTCGTTAATGACATCTTTCGTGACCTCCTCTATGATTGTGTAGTATTCTATGTTGATGACATCTTGATTTTTTCTCCAGATCCTATGACTCATCAGAGACATGCCCGTCAAGTTTTGCTGCGGTTAAGGGTGGATCGTCTGTACGCCAAGTTTGAGAAGTGCGTGTTTGAGAAAGATGCTCTACCCTTCCTGGGCTACATCGTCTCGATTAGAGGTCTCGAGATGGATCCTTAAAAGGCAAAGTCCGTCCTGGAATGGCCACGCACTCAAGGCTTGAGGACCATACAGCGCTTTCTGCCCTACAACTTCTCCTCACTGACTTCTCCTATCTCTAACCTCACCAAGAAGGGCATGAACGCCAAGGTGTGGACTCCTGAGGCAGAGTCCGCATTTAATAGCCTGAAGAGTGTCTTCACATCAGCCTGTATCCTCCATCATCCAGATGTTTTTCTACAGTTCTCGTTGGAGGTGGACGCCTCCTCTGTCGGTGCTGGTGCACTCCTCTTCCAGAGAGGTTCCAAGGGCAAGTCAATGGTATACGGATATTTCTCTAAGCCCTTCTCTTCCGCAGAACGCAACTACTCAATTGGGGATCGGGAGTTACTGGCCATCAAATTGGCTCTGGAGGAGTGGAGACATCTACTAGAGGGCGCAGCTTATCCCATCCAAATTTTTACACACCACAAGAATCTCACCTATCTCCAGACGGCCCAACGGCTGAATCCTCGTCAGGCCAGGTGGTCGCTTTTCTTTACCAGGTTCCAGTTTGAGCTCCATTATCGCCCGCTGACAACAATGTGAGGGCCGATGCCTTGTCCAAATCTTTCGAGACAGAGGACACAATGGAAATTCCACAGAATATTATTGACCCATCTTGCATTTTCTCTGTCAACCCCCTGCAAGTTGGGGACATTCCTCCAGGGAGGACCTTTGTGGACCTTGCTGACAGAAGGAGAATCCTCCGCTGGGGACACTGCTCTAGACTGGCAGGTCACGCATGGACCAGTAAAACCCGAAACCTGATTGCCCGTCATTTCTGGTGGCCCACGCTGCCCAAAGACATTATGGACTTTGTTTCTTCTTGCTCAGTGTGTGCAGCTAACAAGGTCGCTAGCTCCAGACCTGCTGGCCTGCTCCAGCCATTGCCTGTGCCCGATGCTCCCTGGCAGCATAAAGCTATTGACTTTGTTACGGAACTGCCTCCCTCTGTGGGATGCAGTACTGTCTGAGTGGTGGTGGACCAATTTTCAAAGATGGCCCACTTCGTTCCGCTGACCGGTCTTCCTTCTGCTCCTTAACTGGCCAAGCTTTTCATCCAACAAATCTTCCGCCTGCACGGAGTGCCGCGGCATATTGTGTCTGACCAATCTGGAGAGCCCTCTGCGGACTCCTCGGTGTGAAGTTGGACTTTTCCTCAGCCTACCATCCTCAGTTCAATGGTCAGGTTGAGAGGACCAATTCATATCTTGGAGAACTACCTACGCCACTTCATCTCCAAGCAGCATGATGACTGGGTGTAGCTGCTTCCGTGGGCTGAGTTCTCATATAACAATCACACCAGCGAGTCCAAAAGGAATACACCGTTCTTCATTGTCTACTGCCAATACGTCCGAGTTACCAGCGGCTGACTCTGCTTTTACAGGCTTCCTGCAGATCTGGCAACAGACTCGATCCTCCATCCTACTGGCAGTCGACCGCAAAAAAAAGGAAGGCTGACACAAGGAGAAGAGCACCTCCTGAATTTCTCCCTTGCACGAAGGTCTGGCTGTCCTCTAGGAATATCCGACTAAGGGTGCCATCATACAAATTTGCGCCAAGGTTCCTCGGACCCTTCGAGATACTACAGCAGATCAACCCTGTCGCCTACAAGCTTCGGCTGCCTCCTACCCTCAATATCCCCAACTCCTTCCATGTCTCCCTCCTGAAGGCGGTGGCTCTGAACCACTATACCAAGACTCCTAGACGTGCGGTTGCCTCCAGCGGTCCTTCAGACACCTTTGAGGTTAAGGAGATCCTGGAAACGAAATAAAGTAAGAGGAAGAACATTTTATTTAGTGGATTGGAAGGGGTTTGGTCCAGAAGGGAGGTCCTGGGAGCCAGAAAAGAATCTCAATTCTCCTACCCTCATTAAGAGGTTTCTCTCTCGTTTTAGTCCCAAGAGGAGGGGGTGTAAGAGGGGGATACTGTAACGTCCGTGGTCGCTGACCACAAACTCCTTCCATCCAGTCGACGCCCTTCTATTCAGAGATGTCTGCACATATGAATGTCCTGTTCCACAGTGACCACCAGGGTGCACTCGCGAGCTCAGTCCAGACTTAAGAAGCCAAAGCGCACGCACGTGGGAGATTGAGCTGATTGCTCCCAGAGCACCCTGGCCTATAAGAAGGTCTGTGCCCCTCCCTGCAATTCCTGAGCGTTTTTTGTCATATCCAAAGTTTGTCTATGCAAATGGTCTCCTAGTGTTTTCCAGTTCCCAGTGTTCCCAGTACCTGTATCCTGTATCCCGTGCTATCCTGGTCAAGTGCTGTGCTGAGCTGTAGTTGGAACATCTATGGCCACGGTCCGTCATTCTGAATTAAACCTCGACGGCCGTGGCCATGGACATCTTACCTGCATACAATGTCGTCTTCCTGTGAGGCGCCGGCACTCACTTCCGGACATCGAGACTATCTCCGGTGGGCACGTGTGCCCACTTGCACGGTCTTAAATGGCCAGTGCGCGCATTTTGCAGGAAGTCTGCAATCTAGCCCAGGGCTCTGCCCTCTTGCTCTTTGCCAGAGCGTTGTTTGTTACCCATAGTTTGTCGTACTAATGGTCTCCCAGTGTCTTCCAGTTTCCCAGTGTACCTTGTTCCTGTAACCCGTATCCTGTTTCCGTGTTAGCCAGTTCTAGTGCCGTGCTGTGCTGTTGCCGTGCTGTGCTATAGTCTACGCTTGATTTGCTACGTCTCACCTGACGTCTTTCCGCTGCCTGGTCCAGGACATGCCTGCCTCGCTACTGTCTACGTTGCCTCAGTTATCCTCGCTGAACTATTGAACTTTGTACTGTTTGGCCAGCTGCCATCCCGTTACGTGGTATGGCCCAGTGGGTCCACACCCCGCATCGTGACAGTAGTCATGCTTTGCTGTATTCCATGCCTGTCCTGCTACTCCACGCCTAACGTCTACCTGCTGCCTAGTCCCAGCCGAGCCTGCCTTGCTACTGTCCAAGCTGCCACAGTTACACTATACGAACTATAGACTGTGACTTGTGCCTTGTTGGCCAGCTGCCATACTGTCAAGGCGGTACGGCCCAGTGGGTCCACGAACCCGACGTGACACACAGCAGAAAAACACAACTTATTACACAGATTCTGAAGTTTTCAAACATACTGGACTCAAACACAGGCCTCAGAAGGGAAGGAGCGCCATTTGGCTTTTGCAGTGAAGATTTTGCTGAATTGGTTTCTGGGGGCCATGTCGCATTTGCAAGCCCCTGAAGTACCAGTACAGTAGAAATTCCCCAGGTGTGATCCCATTTTGGGAAACAAAATCCCTTTAAGTAATTTATTATGAGGTGTAATGAGCATTTTGACCCCACACGTGTTTTAGAGAATTTAATACACAATGGATATTGCGGATTGAAAATTGCTATTTTTCCACATTTATGCCATTTCAGTGCCCAATGTTGTGCCCAGCTTGTAACACTGGGGACACACCCCCGATAAATTGTTAAGCAGGTCCTCCGGAGTACAGTAATACCCCAAATGTGGTCATAAACTGCTGTTTGGGCACAGTTCCAGGCTCGGAAGATGTCTGTGGTATTGTAGAAAATATCAGCACACCAGTATTGCGTAATCCTTGACTTCTTCTCTAGCCCCATATGCAGCACAAGACCCTAAAATGTAATTTTCCCTGCAGCTTCTATGGGGTCCATTGTGGGGCCTAGCAAATTATGACGTGGGGATTTAGATGAACATGGACATATAAATTAATCTGGGCCGTCGTTTTGCATCATTACGTCCTGAGATTCATAGCTTTTTATTTTTGAGTTGACAGAGCTGTGTGAGAGCTTGATTTTCATGGGACGAGCTGTAGATTTTATTAGTATAATTTTGCGGTACATGTGATTTTTTTACAATTTTTTATTATTTTGGGAGGTGAGGAGACCAAAAAAACTTTTTACATGTTTACTTTATTTTGCAGTTTGATACGATTACGGCGATGCCAAATTTAGATTGTTTTGAAATGTTGTACTACTTTTACACAGTAAAAACACTTTTTTCTAAATAAAATAATGTTTTGGTGTCACCATATTCTGAGAGCCATAACTTTTTTATTTTTGTCGACGGAGCAGTGTGAGGGCTTGTTTTTAGCGTGACAAACTGTCATTTTTCTAGGTACCATTTTAAGGTACTTGGAATTTTTTTATTAGTTTTTATTCCATTTTTTTGGAGACATGATGTTCAAAAAAGGAAATTCTGTCATTGTTTTTTTTATTTTTATTTTTTTACGATGTTCACTGTGCGGGATAAATAATATGATATTTTTACAGTTCAGGTCGATACGAAAGCAGGGATACCTATTATGTATAGTTTTTTTCCATTATTTCCTTTTTCTAATTACAAAATACTTCATCAGGGACACCGGGTGATTCTTGTTTTTATTAAAAAGAAATGTTTTAGTGTTTTTATTTGTATTTGGCTGTGTCCAAAAGAAGCAAATATAATGCAAGTAAGCATGAAAAATACCTGGGGTATTAGTAATCATTTTGGCCAAAGGGACACAAGTGGGAGTGGCTATTATTATTTAATGCACCTGTTCACTCGCCTTCATCAGCGTTTCTGACCTGTCTGTGTCCTTTTGTAAGTATGGCCTTTTTTGTGGTTTTGTGTGTATATATGTCCCCTTGTTTTTCTCTGTATGGTTTGTATATCAGGAACAATAAGTTCCAGTTAGGGAATCGCAAGTCTTGGGATCCTTGTCGTGGATCGCGAGCTTGCGTCCTTTTGGCCAAAATGGGCAATCAGTCAAATCTTTAACGTGTGCGCGCTGGCCCTTTAAGGTTGGGAATGAGTTCGCCAGCGCACCCTAGTGGTCACTGCAGTACAGGACGGCCGCATGTGCTGGCATCTCCGTGGAGGGAGACGTCTGCAGGATGATAGGAGTCTGCGGTCTGCACCTGCGTACGTTACACTTCTAAAAGTAGTAGTAGAGAAAAAAAGGGGTTCATCTCACCCAGATCATCTCCACCTTTGGCTCATGACTTTTTGAAAATGGGGATTTAACTAAAGAGGAAGAGTTTAGTTTGTTTATTCTCCATTGCAGAGTAGTCTAAGCTCCGCCTCTTAATCTAACCTTCCTGTTTCACATGCACTAGCACTGACAGGGTCAAGAGGGAGAAACAACGAATGCCTACTGAGACATGTGCAAAATACTTTTTCAGTATTTATTTGGACTATGAAGTGGAATTGAATGAGGTCAAAGAAGAGGAGTATATAACTGTAGTTAACGTTATTTTTTGGAGATTCATTTTTAAACTTGACAGTAAACTTTACATTTATCCATTGCTGTTATTGCGCACACAGGCTTATATACAACAGACTTAGCTAGCTTACACATTTCCATTGTATTTTAGTATGCAAAACCCTGTTACAGTCTGTTTGGTAAGCTATGAATAGGGACTGAACTGCTTCCTCTACATCCTATTCTATAATATGTGAATGAGGTGCAGAAGCCATACTTGACAACATTAAACCTCTTTTTTATTTAATATTTCGTTTAAAGTGCCTATTTACAGAAATAAATGTAAAAATCTGCACCCTACAAATTTGAAAAGGGTTTGCTGGCAAAGGACCATTTCTTATACAAATATACCACATTCATTGCCAACAATGCACAAAGACCCAGTGTCTCTGCATGTTTTTAAGAAGGTCTTTAGTGCATTCGATCTCCGCAGAGCTTTGCATGCTAATGACTTGTTCTGTAAAGAAATGGTGAGTCCCCGATGAAGCTGAAACTGCTGGAATTTTTATTCTGTAATTTGAAAGAAATGTAGAAAAAAACATGTTTTATATCTTAAAATGTTTTACATTTAAGATATAATGCTTTGTCCATGCAGGTGATATCTTTAAAAAACAACATTTTAGGTCAGTTGTACGGCGTTTGGAAATGAAGTAAAATACACACTTCATGCGTCTTCATGGTGTTTAAGATTTATCCTTTTTTTTTTTTTTTAATTAAAAAGTTTATTAAAATAATAGACAGTCCCAAAAAAGTGGAAGATTTACATGAGAACATTACGCACACAGAAAACCATCCTGTCACCAACTATTTTACAGGTTGGGTTTGTAGGAAGATAACTGCTTAATGTAAAACACCAACACATTTTCAGAATTATTAGTAATTATTAATTACTCATTAAATTAGTAAAATTGACCTACTGAGGTCATTTAATATACCATGGCCTTTAAGACTTTCTGCTCTTTCTACCACCTATACTGTAAATAATACTGTTACTGTTTAAAGCTCTCTGCTTCCTTTCATGTATTTCTCCCTGCTTTTTTTATTCAAATGCAGGAGGAAACAGCTAAAATGGGGCAGGGATCTTGCAGTATTACCAGTTTTAAGTGCACAGTGCATGTAGGGAGCAGGCAAAGCAGGTGAAGTTCAGCAAATAACTGCAAAAGCAAGAAGTGATGTCAGGGAATGGGAAGTTGTTCTCCTTTTCAGCACAGTAACATGCAGCAGTCATTGTTATTTTCTGTGACGTTAAGGATCTATAGTGTACAGAGCATCTTGGAAACTTGCATTTAAGGGACCACAGTGAAAGAACTAAGAGCTCTGGTATGTTATATAACACTAGTAGCTCCATTTAACTTATTCTGAAAATTTTCCCAGAATTTCACATACACACACGCACGCACACATATATATGTGTATGTTTGTATAAATATATATATATATATATATATATATATATATATATATAAATATATATATATATAAAGACCATAGGACAAAGGAACGGCAGGCACCAGGACATCAATACAGATGAAACACGGCTGATTTATTCACCTCCAGTGAGCGACGTTTCGGTTCACCGCAGAACCTTTTTTAAGCTTGAAAAACGTTCTGTGGTGAACCGAAACATCGCTTCTGCTCTACCGTTAGAGCAGGAGCCCGACTAACATCAGACAGCTGAGCCTCTGTATACTAGCTGTCTCGTTGATCAGCGCTTGTTTACACGGCCCACGTTAGGCCGTGTAAGGCCACCTTAAGAAATACACTGGACCCAGGGCCGCCATCAGGGGGGTATTACTGGTACTCCCGTCAGGGGCCCGGCCACATGGATGAAGTAAAAGGGGCCCGCCGGGCTGCCGTCGCCCCCCCCCTCGGACTGTTGCCCCCCCCTCGCAACGCTCACGGGCCCCCCCTCGCAACGCCCGCGGCACCCCCCTAGCGACCCCCCCTAGCGACACCCCCCTAGCGACACTCCCCTAGCAACACTCGCGGCAGCCCCTGCATACCTGTTGTAGCTTCACTGGACGGGGAAGATGCAGCATGTGCTGAAGCTGCGTGTGGAGATCCCGCCCCCCAGCTCCTCTACACTGCCGACCGGACCTGCAGGCTGGTGAGTATGTTCCCCTATCCATCCTGATTCCCATCCCCCTGAACCCATTTGTAGATTGTATAAAGTTGGTTAAAAAGTTTTTTGGTATTTTTTCGTTTTCCTAGTGTTTTTTTGCCGCGATTTTCGTAATCGCGGCAAAAATGGCGCAGTTTTGCCGCGATTATATAAAAATCGCGGCAAAACCGCGTGATTTGTGCCGCAATTACGAAAATTGCATAAAAAAAAGATCCAAAACATGAAAAGTGCTGTTAGGCTATATTCTCACAGTGCGGTCAAGTCCCGTTTTTGCAAAAATTGTGGCAAAAAAATGGGATTTCACCACACTGTGTAACTAGACTAAGGCCTTATTCAGACGGCCGCATTCGGTCCGTGACATACGGAGTGTGTATCGGCTGTATCTCACAGGCTGACCACAATTCATGGAGCCGGACTCCTAGCATCATAGTTATCAGTGTTGCTGGGAGTCCCTGCCTCTCTGCGGGAATACTGTCCCATACTGTAATGATGCTTTCAGTACGGGACCGGGGACAGTATTCCCACGGGAAAGGAGGGACTATGATCATAGATAACTGTGATGCTAGAAACCCGGCTCCCTGAACTGTGGTCGGTCCGGGAAATATGGCCGATACACGGTCCTTATATCACAGACCGAACATGGACATCTGAATAAGCCACTTACTTGCCTCCTATTTTTGGTGCGGATTGCGCACTGAAAATTCACTACAAATTACAATATAAGGCCTTATTCACACGAACGTGTTATACGTCCGTGATACTTATTAGGTCGCACGGACTTATGTTAGTGAATGGGGCCGTTCAGACTGTCAGTGAATTTCACGCGTGTGTGCGCTGTGTAAAACTCACGACATGTCATATACTTGCCCGTGTTTCGCGCAGCACACACCCATTGAAGTCATTGGGTGTGTGCAAATCGTGCACGGCACACGGAAGCACTTCCGGGTGACGCGCGTGATTCGCGCTACAGTAGGTAAAGAAGTGAAGGGAAACATAAAAGCCCCCCCTTCTTTACTGTGTTGTAACATCAAAACAGAGTGTCATAATGATGCCGGCTGCGTGAAAATCACGCAGCCGCGCACCATATGCTGACGCCACACTGAACTTTTGCTCGGGCAAAATGCAGCGTTTTTTGCGCGTGCAAAACGGACACGTTCGGGTGAATAAAGCCTAAGGCGATATTCAGACCAACGTGTGTGAAATCAGACGTGAAGAACGGCCATTTTTTGTGGCCGATTTGCAGCCGTGCGGGACCCGTTTTCACACATCCCTCATAGACTTGAGTCTATTGAGGGATCCGTGAAAATGCACAAAAATAGGACATGTCCTATTTTTTTACAGGCCCTTCACACGATCCGTTAGAACAACAACCGTGTGAATAGCCCCATAGAAATACATGCAGCCGTGTGATGGCCATTAAAAAAACGTCCTTCTCACGGACGATTAACACGTTAGTCTGAATAAGCCCCAACTCATGTGAATGGGGTTTGTCAGAACCTCATGCACGTGCAGCATTTCACCCCACAAATAATTTTTTTTCAGCTTCCCAGTACATTATGCGGTACAATAAATGGTGCCATGAAAAACTACAACTTGTACCCAAAAAATGGCTGAGGAGGGAAGGGGTTAAATAAGCTGCATGCCTATTAGCCCTTATTCACACGACAGGGTTTCCCGGCCGGGTGACGGCCGTTCATAAATCAGCCATCACCCGGCTGCAGTAGGAACAATAGACCCCTAAAGGGCTATTCACACGACCGATTTCTTGACGGGCCGGGAAAACCGGCCGTCCAAAAATGGGACATGCCCTATTTTCGGCCGTTTACCCGGCCGCCCGGCTCCCATAGAAGTCTATGGGGCCGGGTAATACACGGCCATCACCGGAATGTTTCCCGAGTGATGGCCGTGTCTACCGTCGCTCGCCCTCTCCTCCTCACAGCGCAGAGTGCATGTGAGGAGGAGGAGTGTATCTCATTCAGAAGAAGCGCTCTATGCTGGAGGTAACACTGTGGGGGTACTGCTGTAGCGACGTCCCTGCTCTGCTATGTGCAGGGGTACTGTGTGGCAGGGCTGGGGTGTACAGCAGGTGGAAGGGGGCGCTGCGCTGGCTCCCTTCCCAAATCGCCGTTGGCCCGGCGAATCAGCCTCCTTTCCGCCCTGGCGCTTCTTCAGGCATCGCTACAGCTATAGCAGCCATAGCAGCTGCTAGCGGCGACACCTACCATGGCCGATGGCGCCGCTAGCAGCTGCTGCGGCTGCTACTGCTGTAGCTTCGTCCCTGCTCTGCTATGTGCTAGCCCCATTTTAGCTCCCTGAAGGAGCGGAATCCCTGTGTGTTCGGGGATTCCGCTCCTGGACAGAGCGCTTGATGTCTCTGTCCATATCTGGGCAGTGACATCAGGGGAAACTCCTGAAGCGAAATCCCCGAACACTCTGTGACCGGGGATTCCACACCAGGAGAAGCCAGTAACGTTCAGTGTCCATAAATGGACACAGACGACAGGGGCTTTTCCTTAAGTGGAATCACCGGCCACATGGGGATTCCCCTTCAGGAGTTGCCCCTGATGTCACTGTCCAGATATGCCCGGCCCGGAACGGATGCAAAACTAATGCAAACCGGCCGGGAAAAACGGCGGGACACTGTCGTGTGAATAAGGCCTTAGGGTATGTTCACACAATTAGCAAAAACAGTCTGAAAATACAGAGATATTCAAGGGAAAACAGCTCCTGATTTTCAGAAGTTTTTTTAAGCAAACTCGTGTTTGCTCATCCACTTCTCTTCGTTACCACCCAGCTTCTGGCAGTGCACAGACACACAGCGTGTCCTCGCGAGATCACGCTGTGACGTCACTCACTTCCTCCCACAGGAACTTCATCGCGTCGGACGAGCGAGGACACGCTGTGTGTCTGTGAACTGCTAGAAGCTGGGTGTTAACGAAGAGAAGTGGATGATGCTGATTCGTCAGCATCATACACTTCTATTCACAACGCCCAGCTAGTAAAAGAAGTAAAAACGCCCAGATGTACACACACAATACACGCCCACTTGGACATAACTTTAAACACGCCCAGTTGTACTTAAGAAAGGCTCATTTGCATAAATATAAAAATGCTCATAACTTGGCCAAAAATGCTTGTTTTTGAAGAAAAAAAAACTTTACTGTTATCTACATTGCAGCGCCGATCTGCTGCAATAGGAGATAGGGGTTTGAAAATCTGGTGACAGAGCCTCTTTAAGGCCCCTTCACATCGTATTGTTGCCCTAAGTTTATCGTGTAGTCAGGAAATCTCCTACCTTACAGTATAAACAACGTAGACGATAATTCACAGGCCATTATGTCCTTTTAGCCTCCGTGCTGGTGGACATCGGTTTACCTTCTTTTTGAAATGGCGTAGTAAACTTTGTTATTCTGGAGTCCCCAGGCATCACAAGTGCTCTACCCGTGGACTTTGTCCCTGGGAGCTCCTGACATCACTGTCCATATATGTAAAGTGACATCAGGGGATTCTCCAGGGCCGGAATCCCTGGCCAGAATGTTGCCGACGCTCCGGCCGTGTACTCAGGCTTTGTGCAGCTTCGGACGTCACTTTATGTATATGGACATCAGGAGCAGCGCCATAGTCCCTGGGCAGAGCGCTAGTAGAAGGCTCCAGCCCTGTTCATGGACAGTGACTTCAGTAGTTTCCCCTGGGCCATTCCCCAGGCGACGTATCCCACTATATGCCATACAGTCGGATACGTTTTAGCTAAATAGATCAAAATCCGGAGCATGAACCGGTCACTGCCGGCTCCATGGTTTCCTTCACTGTAATTGACATCAGCACCAAAATCATTTAATGCGAATAACGTACAAACGTGAGCGCCACACTTTCCGTTGCCCACCCCCGGTAATGGAGGGGGGGCCCAGACATCATGGCTGTATAGGGCCCAGAAATTCTGCACCAAAAACTGTAACAAAATCTGCATGTGTGAATATGTATTTCAAAGCAGAGTTTTCCAGGGATTTAACCCACTTAATTGCAACAGGTTAAATCTGCAAAAATCCTCAACAGATAGGGTATGCTGCAGCATGCCTAGAATCCACTGTGGATATTTTATATGAATCCAGCCTAAAACCAATTTGTCAGTGGCAGAAAACCATATGTGCTCTATGGGTAGCTGTACAGGGGCCTTGCAGGCAAGGGGGTGCATTTCTACCTTCAAAAAAATAATAATGCTTTCTATTGTCTGATCACTATGTGTAAAGGATCTGCCAGGCACTGCTTCAGGGTTAACTCCCAGAATTAATCAGTCAACACCTGAGTGTACATCCCTGAGACAGACACCAGCTTCCTCCACTCAGGCTGGCAGGCTTAGGAGTGGGAGAGCCTATCGCAACCTGGCCAGACTCAGCTAGCTCCCGCCCTCGGTCTATTTAAGCCTGCTCTTCCTGTCCATCTGTGCTTGTGAATTCTTTCCTTGAGGTTTCCTGGCCCAGCTACAGCTCCTGCTACTTTTTGATCCTGCTCCATACAGACCCTGGCTTACCGACTACTCTTCTGCTTTTCGCTTTGTACCTCGCCTCTCCTGGCTTGACTCGGCTCGTTCACTACTCTGTTGCTCACGGTGTTTCCGCGAGCAACTGCCCATTTCCCTTGCTTGTGTTCCCTTGTTTGTTTGTCGTGTTTGTCATGCACTTACTGAGCGCAGGGACCGCCGCCCAGTTGTACCCCGTCGTCTAGGGCGGGTCGTTGCAAGTAGGCAGGGACAGAGTGGCGGGTAGATTAGGGCTCACTTGTCCGTTTCCCTACCCCCCCCCCCCACCATTACAAATTCACAAGCCCTATACCTAGTCTACCCTGGTCCCTGACACCATTATGGAACCCCGTGAAACCCTGGCTCAGCAAATGCAGGGTCTCTCCCTACAGGTCCAGGCCCTGGCTCAGAGGGTCAACCAGCCTGATGCTACCTTGGTAGTTCCCCTCACCGCACCCCTTGAACCCCACCTCAAGTTGCCCGACCGGTTCTCAGGTGACCGGAGGGCTTTTCTCTCCTTTCGGGAGAGTTGTAAGCTTTACTTTCGCTTAAAGCCTCACTCCTCAGGTTCTGAGAGCCAGCGGGTGGGTATAATTATGTCCCGGCTCCAGGAAGGGCCCCAAGAGTGGGCCTTCTCCTTGGCTCCTGGCGCCCCTGAACTTTCCTCCGTTGATTGTTTCTTTTCTGCCCTCGGACTTATTTATGACGAGACTGACAGAACTGCCTTTGCCGAGAGTCAGCTGGTGACCTTACGTCAGGGTAAGAGACCTGTTGAGGAGTATTGCTCTGACTTTCGGAAGTGGTGCGTAGCTTCTCGGTGGAATGACCCTGCCTTAAGGTGCCAGTTTAGGTTGGGTCTGTCGAACGCCCTGAAAGACCTGCTAGTTAGCTATCCCTCTTCTGACTCCCTAGACCAGGTTATGGCTTTAGTGGTACGACTTGACCGACGTCTCAGGGAACGACAACGTGAACGTTTATGTGTTTTTTCCTCCGACTCCCCCATGATGCCTCCCGAAGTCCCGTTGCTTCGTTTGTCCCCTAAAGACTCAGAAATACCTATGCAACTCGGGGCCTCCGTGTCCCCTCAACAACGTAGAGAATTCCGCAGGAAGAATGGTCTCTGCTTCTACTGTGGGGATGTCAAGCATCAAGTAAACAACTGTCCCAAGCGTAAGAATGCTGCCAGAGAGCTCCCGCGTCTAAGTGATCATCGGGGAGGTCACTTGGGCGCACAGGTATTTCCCGTAAATATGAAACGTACTAAGATATTGCTTCCCTTTCAGGTCTCGTTTGGTGGTAGGTCTGCTACCGGCAGTGCCTTCGTGGATTCAGGGTCATCTACTAATATCATGTCTGTGGAAATTGCTATGTCTCTTGCTATGCCTCTGATTGATTTGCCTAAACCTGTTCCGGTAGTGGGTATCGACTCCACTCCTCTTGCTAATGGTTATTTTACACAGCATACCCCTGTTTTTGAACTCCTTGTTGGCTCCATGCATTTGGAGCAGTGCTCTGTACTATTGATGCAGGGATTATCGTACGATTTGGTTCTAGGTCTTCCCTGGTTGCAGTTGCATAATCCCACGTTTGACTGGAATACTGGGGAGCTAACCAAATGGGGTAATGAATGTTGTACGTCATGTTTTTCTGTTAATTCTATTTCTCCCCCTAAGGAGGTGAATACGCTACCCGAGTTTGTTCAGGACTTCGCTGATGTTTTCTCTAAAGAGGCCTCCGAAGTATTACCGCCTCATAGAGAATACGATTGCGCTATCGAATTGGTACCAGGAGCTAAGCTTCCTAAGGGTAGAATATTTAACCTTTCCTGTCCCGAACGTGAAGCCATGAGGGAGTATATCCAGGAATCCCTGGCCAAGGGTTACATTCGTCCCTCTTCTTCTCCGGTAGGTGCTGGCTTCTTCTTCGTAGGGAAGAAGGATGGGGGTCTTAGGCCATGCATTGACTACCGTGGCCTGAATAAGGTCACGGTAAGGAACCAGTATCCCCTTCCTTTGATTCCTGATCTCTTTAATCAGGTTCAGGGGGCCCAATGGTTCTCTAAATTGGATCTACGGGGGGCGTATAACCTTATTCGCATCAAAGAGGGGGATGAGTGGAAGACTGCGTTTAACACGCCCGAAGGCCATTTCGAATACCTCGTCATGCCCTTTGGGTTGTGCAATGCCCCTGCGGTCTTCCAGAACTTCATAAATGAGATTTTGAGAAATTACCTGGGGATATTTCTTGTAGTGTACCTTGATGACATATTGGTGTTTTCCAGGGACTGGTCCTCCCACATAGAGCATGTCAGGAAAGTGCTCCAGGTCCTTCGAGAAAACAAACTGTTTGCCAAAATCGAAAAATGTGTATTTGGGGTACAGGAGATACCATTTTTAGGTCAAATCCTCACTCCTCATGAATTCCGCATGGACCCTGCCAAGGTTCAGGCTGTGGCTGAATGGGTCCAACCTGCCTCCCTGAAAGCGCTACAGTGTTTTTTGGGGTTCGCTAACTATTACAGGAGATTTATTGCTAACTTCTCGGTCGTCGCTAAGCCTCTTACGGACCTCACTCGCAAGGGTGCTGATGTCCTCCATTGGCCCCCTGAGGCCGTCCAGGCTTTTGAGACCCTCAAGAAGTGCTTTATCTCGGCCCCCGTGCTGGTTCAGCCCAACCAAAGGGAGCCATTTATTGTGGAGGTTGACGCGTCCGAGGTGGGAGTGGGGGCCGTCTTGTCCCAGGGTACCAGCTCCCTCACCCATCTCCGCCCCTGTGCTTACTTTTCTAGGAAGTTTTCGCCCACGGAGTGTAACTATGATATTGGCAACCGCGAACTTTTAGCCATTAAATGGGCATTTGAAGAGTGGCGCCACTTCCTGGAGGGGGCTAGGCACCAGGTAACGGTCCTTACCGACCACAAGAATCTGGTTTTCCTAGAATCTGCCCGGAGGCTAAACCCGAGACAAGCTCGATGGGCGTTGTTTTTTACCAGATTCAATTTTTTGGTTACCTATAGGGCCGGGTCTAAAAATATTAAGGCGGATGCACTGTCGCGTAGCTTCATGGCCAGCCCTCCTTCGGAGGAAGATCCTGTTTGTATTTTGCCTCCAGGTATAGTCATTTCCTCTATCGAGTCCGATTTAGTCTCTGAAATTGCTGCTGATCAAGGTTCAGCTCCTGGGAACCTTCCTGAGAACAAGCTGTTTGTTCCCCTGCAATTCCGGCTAAGGGTACTTAGGGAAAATCACGACTCCGCACTATCTGGCCATCCAGGCATCCTGGGTACCAAACACCTCATTACCAGAAATTATTGGTGGCCTGGTTTGCCTAAAGACATTAAGGCCTACGTCGCCGCCTGTGAGGTTTGTGCCAGGTCCAAGACTCCCAGGTCCCGACCAGCGGGCTTACTGCGTTCGTTGCCCATTCCCCAGAGACCTTGGACACATATCTCCATGGATTTTATCACCGATTTGCCTCCATCCCAAGGCAAGTCGGTGGTGTGGGTGGTGGTAGACCGCTTCAGTAAAATGTGCCACTTTGTGCCCCTCAAGAAACTACCCAACGCCAAGACGTTGGCTACCTTGTTTATCAAACACATCCTGCGTCTCCATGGGGTCCCCGTCAATATTGTTTCTGACAGAGGGGTACAATTTGTTTCATTGTTTTGGAGAGCCTTCTGTAATAAGTTGGGGATTGATCTGTCCTTCTCCTCTGCCTTCCATCCTGAAACCAATGGCCAAACGGAGAGGACTAATCAGTCTCTAGAACAATACTTAAGATGTTTTGTCTCTGACTGTCAATTTGATTGGGTTTCTTTCATTCCCCTCGCCGAATTTTCCCTTAATAACCGGGTCAGTAACTCGTCAGGGGTCTCTCCCTTTTTCTGTAATTTTGGGTTTAATCCACGGTTCTCCTCCGTTTCACCTGGTTGTTCCAACAATCCCGAGGTGGAGGTCGTTCATCGGGATCTGTGCACAGTCTGGGCCCAGGTTCAGAAGAACCTAGAGGCGTCCCAGAGCATACAGAAGGCTCAGGCCGATAGAAGACGTTCTGCTAACCCCCTGTTTGTGGTCGGGGATCTGGTGTGGTTGTCATCCAGGAACTTGCGTCTCAAGGTTCCGTCCAAAAAGTTTGCTCCCCGGTTTATTGGGCCGTATAAGGTCATTGAGGTCCTCAGTCCTGTCTCTTTCCGGCTGGAGTTACCCCCGTCTTTTCGTATACACAACGTGTTTCATGCCTCCCTCCTGAAACGCTGCTCCCCGTCCTTGGCCCCCTCGAGGAAACCTCCTGTTCCCGTCCTCACCCCTGAGGGGGTGGAATTTGAGGTGGCCAGGATCGTGGACAGCAAGATGGTCCAAGGCTCCCTCCAGTACCTGGTCCATTGGAGAGGATACGGGCCCGAGGAGAGGACTTGGGTACCCGCCCGGGATGTTCACGCTGGGGTATTGGTCAGGAGGTTCCACCTGCGTTTCCCCAGTAAGCCAGGTCCACTTAGAAAGGGTCCGGTGGCCCCTCATAAAAGGGGGGGTACTGTAAAGGATCTGCCAGGCACTGCTTCAGGGTTAACTCCCAGAATTAATCAGTCAACACCTGAGTGTACATCCCTGAGACAGACACCAGCTTCCTCCACTCAGGCTGGCAGGCTTAGGAGTGGGAGAGCCTATCGCAACCTGGCCAGACTCAGCTAGCTCCCGCCCTCGGTCTATTTAAGCCTGCTCTTCCTGTCCATCTGTGCTTGTGAATTCTTTCCTTGAGGTTTCCTGGCCCAGCTACAGCTCCTGCTACTTTTTGATCCTGCTCCATACAGACCCTGGCTTACCGACTACTCTTCTGCTTTTCGCTTTGTACCTCGCCTCTCCTGGCTTGACTCGGCTCGTTCACTACTCTGTTGCTCACGGTGTTTCCGCGAGCAACTGCCCATTTCCCTTGCTTGTGTTCCCTTGTTTGTTTGTCGTGTTTGTCATGCACTTACTGAGCGCAGGGACCGCCGCCCAGTTGTACCCCGTCGTCTAGGGCGGGTCGTTGCAAGTAGGCAGGGACAGAGTGGCGGGTAGATTAGGGCTCACTTGTCCGTTTCCCTACCCCCCCCCCCCACCATTACACTATGTTTATTCCTTTGTATGCTTCAAAATTATTGGTAAATTAGCGCTCCAATTTTCTGGAGAGTGATGAATGAATGGCTGTCATCTAATTGGCAGTTTAAAAACAAGGAGCCCATAAACTATCCTTGTACAGGGGACACTACGTTATCAGTGCCGGCCCCTTCCCTGCAAAGATGACTTTGTATAGGTTTGCTGACTTGTTTGTGTGGATAGATATGTACTGTTGGAATAGACTATTTCAAGAGGTTTTATGGACTTACGTTATTTTATTTATTTCACAGGAATTCACAGGGATTCACAGGACGCTACCAGCGCAAATTAAGAATATTTATTAGAACTTTGTTAACGCAATCATGGGACAAAATATATTAGACTGAAATTTGTAATGGGTATGTCAACCGATACCCACCCTCCAGTGATTTATCCAGTTTCCAAATCATAGGTGATCGATATAAATATATCTCTGAGAGAAAAGATGACACAAGAGACCATGCTTGTATGCTTAAAGGAACAGTGTCATCACAAATTATTTTTTTATATGTTAAAGATGTTAGTGCTTTATTAAAAACGTTTATATTCATTTGTGTGTTTGTGTTTTACTTTTTCTTATTTTTACACTTTTTCTTCCCTATGGGGGCTGCCATTTTTTGTTCCATTTCTGTCTGTGTCGATTAACGACACATACAGACATGGAATACGGCAGCCACAGTCCCATAGGGACTGTGAACGGCTCCCGTCCCATTGACTTCCGTGTACGGCGTCTGTGTGGGAACTGCGCATGCGCCGCTCCCACACAGTCCAATTCGAAATTGGCGCCGTCCGGCGCCATTTTCCTGTGGACCGGAAGTCGCGGCCGGACAGTAATATTACTACTTCCGGTCGTGGCTTCCGGATTTGTGCACTTGGACCAGCGGCAGCAAACGGAGCGGACGGGCCGGAGGGAGCCGCGGCGGCAGGAGCAGGTAAGAGATTTCAATGTATGTTCGTGTTTGTGTGTGTTTACTACTGTATGTAAACCTACTACGCTGTGTGTTAGCTCAAAAAATGGCGACACACAGTGTAGGAGGTTACACCGTTCAAACCCCTCGTTTATCCCGGCACTAGCCAGGATAAAGGAGGGGGGGATGCTGAGAGCTCACTAGAGCGAGGGCTTTTAACCCAATGTTGCAATGCTGCAATTTTGGGAACTAGCTCCATCTAGTGACCAAAAATGGGTAGTATTATAAATTAGAAATAATTTATAATATTTCCTGACTCGCGAAAAAAATGAAAAAAATTTGAACAATGTTTAATCACCCACACACTAAATGTTTAATTTTTAAAAAAAAAACATGTTTTTCTGGCAACACATTCCCTTTAAAATCCTTCTTTGCGGTTTATTGCCAAACTCAATTACAATAATATCATTCAGAAAGGGTGTAGGCTTTGATTTCAGCCAATCATCTACAATATGACAATGACTCTGATTCAGCCAATGAGAATATTTAAATGCATTATAATGATTCTTCACCCTCCAAGATCCCTACAAGTTAATGTGTCTCTACTTCTTATCTCACAAGAGAATGGAGGCTGCAGATAAGATGGTCCAAAATTAAATCATTAAACAAAGCTTCTTCAAAGCTCACCCCCTCCCTTATGGTAAACAATGTCATTGTCCATTCTACCAAGAATAATTGATCTGCTCCTTACAAGAATAATAAAAACATTCAACATAGAATTGTTTGAAGGCAACTGCTGACTTGGATTAATATATAACTTTTTACTTATTAATCTCAAGATGGAGTCCATGCAAAATGTCATCTTTTAAACATATTCTAATCACTTTCACAGACTTCAAATAAAAATATAATGTAATAAGTTTATTAATACAAAGCCTTCTTCATAGGAAAAAGAATGAGGCTCCTTAGATTTCTATAGCACGTCGATTGGCGCTTATTTAGCTCCATTAACTTGAGCAATCATTTGCCCCTATACGGTTTGCATGATTGTAGACAGCACATCCCTTGTTTATACGAACAGATGTGCTACCTTACTGCCGCATAAAGTAAGCGATCAGCCAACAAAAAAGCGTTCCGTTCTCTCGATCATCTGTCCGTGTAAAACAGCTTTAGGGCTTTTCAAGTATGTGTTTGTGGTTAATTGCAAACGACTGTTTTACTTTACTTTATTAAACTTTTGGGTGTTTGACAATGAAAAGTTGTATTATACATTGGCTAATGTCTATCAAGTTATTGATTACATTTTTGTGGTTTCTGTTTATATTTTCAGAACATCAAGTAATATCGGTTACGACGGTTTTTCACTGAGACAAATAGAATGTTGGGATGAAAGTCTAAGCTAGCAAAACAGACTTCTGGGGTCAGATTAATAATTACTGAGGTCGCCTGCAGTAAAAAAAAACATCGGAATGAAAGAATGAGTCAAATGTTTAATGGAAACAATATATATATCATAAAATATTTCCTTTGGTCTACATTCACACGGGTGTTGCGCATCTCGGTTGGGAAAAACTGCCATTTTTCATGTCCGAGGTGCATCCGTGCTCTGCGGTGCGGGATGTGATATCACGCATCCCCCATAGACTAGAGTCTATGGAGGGACACGTGAAGCATGAAAAAATAGGACATGTCCTATTTTCTCACAGACCCTTCACACGGTCCGCTGAAACAACGGCCATGTGAACGGCCACATTGAATTCTATAGGTCTGTGTGACGGCCAATGTTTTAACGCCTGTCACACGGACGTTTAACACGTTCGTATGAATAAGTCCTAACTGGTTAAGTTGTCTAATTAAAAAGAGCATGTCTTAGGCTGCCAGTACATGTGCAGGTTTCTATCAGCTTTTGTTCAGGTTTGTTTGAGCAGTTACCTGATGCCAAATCCTGAAGAGGATTAAAAAAAAAAAAAAAAAAGGAGAGGTAGTATCTGTCTTTTATACTTTCTCTCCCTTTATGATCCACACCTGGTTTTGCCTTCAAAAACTGCATAAAAAAAAACTGAACTGATAGAAACCTGCACATGTACTGGCAGCCTAAGGCCGAGTTCACACGAGGCGGATATCCCGATTAAAAGCACGCAGCGTATCTGCCCTTTGCGCCGAAGGGAATTACGGGCAAAAAACTGCACTAAACTGTGGTATCGGCAATATAATTATGCAAATTGGGCAAGCTATATTGTCAAGTGGACAAAATCTCTCAAATATATCTGGATATATCACTTTTCTAAGACATGGTTAAGCTTACAGAATCCCAGTACAAAAAGACATGGTTTGTATGTATCTAGATATTAGGTGCAACATCCAAGTTACCAATATCTAACTAAAAATGGTGACTGAGAGAGAGAGTGTATTGGACAAGGCTTACTCATGTTGCTTCCTCAGGGGGATGCAATACTACAGCGAAACGCGCGTTGGGGCTTCTGTGCTGGAGCACCTATCGGACTTTTACTGCAATCTTACATGGGTAAGCCTTGTCCAATACACTCTCTCTCTCAGTCACCATTTTTAGTTAGATATTGGTAACTTGGATGTTGCACCTAATATCTAGATACATACAAACCATGTATTTTTGTACTGGGATTCTGTAAGCTTGACCATGTCTTAGAAAAGTGATATATCCAGATATATTTGAGAGATTTTGTCCACTTGACAATATAGCTTGCCCAATTTGCATAATTATATTGCCGATACCTGTTCCTTGAAACTTTCTCCTAGAGTCTCGTCCTTCTAATATATTGTATCATATACATATATTTTTATATAATTGTATTTTTTGTATATGTCATTAATACATTTTGTATGTTTAATATATCCCCCTGGCTACAAGCTCTCTTTCTTCTGTGTTCTCGATATACCCAAATAGAGTTGCCTATCTTGTTTATACATGGGAGGTCGGTCTTTGACTTGGACCTAGCCCACAGTACCAATGCGTTTTGGAGTGCATATATTGACTAAACTGTGGTGCAGTTTTTCGTCCGGAATATCCGCTGCGGAAAACTGCAGCACTTAGCCGGCCTGCTAGCAGGTCACTCTCCTATGATGACGTTTCATCCCATGTGACCGCTGCAGCCTGTTATTGGCTTTAGCGTCGGTCACATGGGATGAAGCATCATCCCAGGAGGCCGGGCCTTTGACGTCATCCAGGCCGGCCTCATGGGATGCTGTTTCATCTCATGTGACCGCCGCTACAGCCTGTGATTGGCTGCAGTGGTCACATGGGATAAAACATCATCCTAGTATATGAGTTGCGTTTTTTCTGGCAGAATCGTTGCGAAACCGCAGCAAAAAAACGCAACAACTGCTATTTGTTGCGGGTTTTACCTCCCCATTGAACTCAATGAGGAAAACATGCAACAAATAAGCAGTGTTTACGCAAATACAATTGCCATGCTGCGGAATAAAATTCCACTGAGTATTTACGCAGCGTGTGAATGAGATTTGTTTTATCTCATCCATTTTGCTGCTACTGTATTTGCTGCGGATTTTCTGCAACTAATTTCGTTGCGGAAAACCCGCAGTATTTATGCAACGTGTGAACTGGCCTTTAGGGTATGTTCACACAGCTTAGGCCTCATGCACACGGCTAGAGCCGCGGGTCGTCCGCAATCAGGAACCTTGCACATACAAGATTTGCATTGACTCTAAGTAGCCCGAACCACAAAATGATTTGTCCTATTTTTTTGCGGTCCGGGCTCCCGGCCAATACATGGACCATGGAAACCACAGTCGAGTGCATTGGCCCATAAAATAGAATGTGTCCTATACTATCCGCAATTGCAGCTCATGAGGCCTTATTTTCAGGCTTATTTTGGAGCGTAAAAGCCTCGTATTACCCTCCAAATATACAGTTGAAATAAGCCTGCAAACAGTTTCCCATTGAATTCAATGGAAACTATACTGTGCTGTTCTCATGAGCTCTACTTTTACGCAGCTGAATTCACGAAACTCCTCATAAATAGAAGTATCATGTCACTTCTTAACGCGTTTTTGGAGCTGAATTTCCATTGATACTATGAAAATGCCTCAAAAAACGAGTGAAAAACACTTTAAATAAAACACGCATTATTTTCTAAAAGGCTTCTGAATATGGGCTGTAGGATAGTCAACAATTACTTAAAAATTTAGTGATATGAGTATTATGCTAATGTATAATAACATCATATTGCATTTAATTTATTTGAACCCCTTCCATTTTTCAGATTTTCAAATTCATTTTTTCCTCCCTATCTTCCAAAATCCATAACTTTTTTATTTTTCCATCAATATAGTCCTTTGAGGGCGGGATTTTGATTTTTGTGGGATGAGTTGTAGTTTATCATGGCAGCATTTATTGTACCATAAAATGTACTGGGAAACGGGAAAAAAAATATTTGTGGGGGTGGAAAAGGAAAAAAAACTGATTCCTCCATTGTTTTTTCGCTTGGTTTTTACGAAATTCACATTGCAATTAAAATGACATGTTAACTTTATTCTGCGGGTCAATATGATTATGGTGATACCAAATTTATATAGTTTTTTCTATATTTTACTGCTTTTACTGTAAAAAAATAACATTTATTTTGTGTCACCAAGTTCTGAGAGCCATAACTTTTTCCATCAATTAAGCGGCATGAGGGCATATTTTTTGCAGGGTAAGCTATAGTTTTTACTGGTACCATTTTGGGGTACATGCGAGGTTTTGATCACTTTCTATTCTATTTTTTGTGGGAGATGAGGTCACCAAATTTCATAGATACTGGCATCTTTTAATTTTATTTTTTTATGGTGTACCCCGTGCGGGTTAAATAATGATATATTGTAATAGTTCAGATTAATAAAATGAATGGTTTTAGCAGCACTGTGGCAATATTACCAAGAAAGGCTGGTGCTAGGCTTCAAAAAGGAGTGACCCCTCCTCATGCGATGCAATATCAGAAACGAACAGTGAAGCAGCATTCAAAGTGAAGTGAGTTTATTCAACAGACATCATCTGCAACATTTCACCTTCTCAATGAAGGCATTATCAAGCAACTTGTGATAGGAACACATGAGTGAATATAAGGAGCATAGCTCAATCAATTAGTGTTACATATGGAAAACAAATAAATACAAAAGTACTAAGATTACAAAGTGTACAGTGACGTGTACAAAGCAGTAACACATGACATATAAAATATAGAATCAATACATCGCGTATAACAATAAAATAGTGTAAACAGTAAACAGTCATTAACCCCTTAATGATGCAGCCTATTTTGGGCCTTAAAGAGGATCTGTCACCAGATTATAAGTGCCCTATCTCCTACACAATGTGATTGGCGCTGTAATGTATATAACAGTGGTTTTTATTTTGAAAAACAATAAATTTTGAGCACATTATACACAATTTTAGATTTATTCTAATTAGTTTCTTAATAGACAACTGGGCGTGTTTTTACATTTTTACCAACTGGGCGTTGTAAAGAGAAATATATGACGCTGACCAATCAGCGTCATACACTTCTCTCCATTCATTTTTAGCAGTACTCGCAACACAGAGATCACGAGATCACGCTGTACTGTCACATGCACCCACATTAACTTTACCGAAGTGTAAAAAGACATTGCCTCCAGCCAGGACGCGATGTCAATTCACACTCCCGACACTTCGGTAAAGTTTCTTGGGGACTTAATCCCACAGCACAGCATGATCTCGCGAGATCATACTGTGCTGTCATTCACAGAAACGTTACCGAAATATAACTTTTATTGGATACAAATTAAAGAAACCAAAACGAAAGATCACACTTGTTAAAAATTGGCCAATGCTCACTGCCAACTAAAGATTAGCGTGGCAAGTTGCCTAGAGTACATCCACTCAGTACAGTATGGTATATGTGTATTAGGACAGCACCTGCAGTGCGCTGTGATTTACTGTAATAAACAGGTAACCGTAGCTGGCTGTCAGTAGAGCATTGATATTAAAATGTAGAATGGAGCTCCCCCGACATGTTTCGTTACAGACGTAGCATCCTCAGGAGTTCAAATGGGGCTACTAGCAGCGTGTTACTGATCCGCCCTTCTTATAACCTCGGGCCACCATGACAGTAGGTATCGGTCCAAAAAGAGCCAATGAGACGAGGCTAGACAAACCAAGCCTCATTTCTAAGACAAAGAGGTTATGGAGCCAACCAAGATGGCCGATAGCCTCCACCTATCAAAGACACAGGGAACGCGCCTGCGCACTGGGTAACCAAGTATCTGCTGAAACGAGAAGTGCTGGAAAGAGAAGAGTGCGCATGTCACGGCACTTAGAAAAATGGTGGTAAGAATTGTAGTGTGATGTGTAAGATAGAGCAGGGAACAGAACACAAGGTAAAAGTGCCTGCAAGTTGGATATACAAATATTTGCTTAATCACAGAGTTTAGTAAGACCGACAGTGCGCATGTCGCAGCACTTAGAAAAATAAAGAAGAAGTACTGGAATAAGATAGTAAATAGTGGTAAATGAAGTAAGTCTGCGATCAACAAGAATGAAAGATATTAATGTACAGTGCTATAGATGTCTATGAATAGAACCTATGTAAAGCAATTATATATTGAAATAGATAAAATGAATAATAGGTTATCAGCATAGTTAGAAATCAGTAAATATATGATATTGTAACGCCTACCAGACAGTAGGGTCTCCTCCCTCTTTTGTATAGAGTGTGAATATACATCGTGTCCTGGCTGGAGGCAATGTCTATTCACTCTCAAGACACTTCGGTAAAGTTAATGTGGGTGTATGTTACAGTACAGCGTGATCTCGCGAGTACTGCTATAAATGAATGGAGAGAAGTGCTGATTGGCCAGTGTCGCGAAGGGTTTGTGGACCCACTGGGCCGTACCGACTTGGCGGTATGGCAGCTGGCCAACAGGACGCAGGTCAAAGTCTATAGTTCGTATAGGGTACCTTTGGCAGCTCGGACAGTAGCGAGGCAGGCTAGGCAGGAACTTGGCAGCAGGTGGACGTCAGGTGTGGAGAGGCAGGTCAGGCGTGGAATACAGCACGGCTACAGCAAGCACAACACTAGATTCAGGATACAGGAACAGGAAACAGGAACAGGAACAGGAAACCACTGGGAGCAGGAAACACTAGGGGGCCATTTGCAAGACAGACAAGGGATACATCAAAAAAGCTCAGGCATAGAACTAGGGGGCTGGACCCCTCTTTAAGTCCAGAGTACTCACAGGTCAAAGATCAGAAACGAGGTCCAGTGCGCGAGCTGCCCCTTTAAGAGCGGGCACGTGCGCGCGCACCCTACGGGACCCGGCATTGGTGAGTAGACGCGAGCGCTGGTTTCTCCTGTGGAGGAGGCTGGGGCCAGAGCTTGCCGACTCATGGCTGCGGCTGTCAGAAGAGGAACGTAGCTGACAGCCCGCAGCCACGGACATGACAGTATGCCCCCCTCTTACGCCCCCTCTTTTTGGGACCAGAGCGAGAGAGAAATTTTTTCAGAAGAACAGGAGCATTAAGGTTCTCTTCTGGCTCCCAAGACCTCTCTTCAGGACCAAATCCCTTCCAATCCACCAAATAAAAGGTCTTTCCTCTCACTCTTTTGGTGTGCAGGATCTCTTGAACCTCAAAGGTGTCTGAAGGGCCGCTGGTGACAACCACAGGGCTAGGAGTCTTGGTGTAGCGGTTCAGGACCACTGGCTGCAGGAGGGATACGTGGAAGGAGTTGGGGATCTTGAGGGTAGGACGCAGCCGAAGTTTATAGGCGACGGGGTTGATTTGTTTTAGGATCTCGAATAGTCCGAGGAACCTGGGAGCAAACTTGCATGATGGTACTCTTAGTCGAATGTTCCTGGAGGACAGCCAGATCTTTGTGCCAGGAAGAAACTGAGGTGGTTCTCTTCTCCTTGTGTCCACCCTCCGTTTCATACGATCCACTGCCAGCAGGGTGGAGGATCGAGTTTGCCGCCAAATTTGTAGAAAGTCCTTGAAGGCCGTGTCAGCAGCTGGTACCTTGGATGAATCAGGAACCGGGAGAGGTATTCGTGGGTGTTGGCCAAGGACTATGAAGAACGGAGTGTTCCTTGTGGACTCGCTGGTATGATTTTTGTAGGAGAATTCAGCCCACGGGAGCAACTGTACCCAGTCATCATGTTGCCTAGAGACGAAGTGATGCAGGTAGTTCTCCAATATTTGATTGATTCTCTCGACCTGTCCATTGGACTGAGGATGGTAGGCCGAGGAAAAGTCCAACTTCACACCTAGAAGTCCGCAGAGAGCTCTCCAGAACCTCGAGGTGAACTGAACCCCCCGATCAGACACAATATGCTGCGGCAAGCCATGCAGGCGGAAGACGTGCTGGATAAACAGTTTGGCCAGTACATAAAATCTTTGGGCAGCGTGGGCCACCAGAAATGACGGGCAATCAAATCCCGGGTCTTACGGATCCCTGCGTGACCTGCCAGTCTTGAGGCATGTCCCCAGTGGAGGGCTCTCCTTCGGTCAGCCATGCGCACAAAAGTTCTCCCTGGAGGGATGTCCCCAACTTGCAGTGGATTGACTGAAACAATACAGGACGGGTCGATAATGTTCTGGGGCATCTCCATAGTGCCCTCCGTCTCGAAAGACCTGGATAAGGCGTCGGCTCTCACATTCTTGTCAGCCGGGCGATAATGAAGCTCAAACTGGAACCTGGCAAAGAACAGTGACCAACTGGCTTGTCGAGGATTCAGCCGTTGGGCTGTCTGGAGGTAGGTGAGGGTCTTGTGGTCCGTAAAAATCAGGATGGGGTGAGCTGCGCCCTCTAGTAGATGTCTCCACTCCTCCAGGGCCAATTTGATGGCCAGTAACTCTCGATCCCCAATCGAGTAGTTGCGTTCTGCGGAAGAGAAGAGCTTAGAGAAGTATCCACATACCCTAGACATGCCCTTGGAACCTCTCTGGAACAGGAGTGCACTAGCACCGACAGAGGACGCGTCCCCCTCCAACGAGAACTGTAGGGAAACGTCTGGATGATGGAGGATAGAGGCTGACGTGAAGGCACTCTTTAGGGTATTGAATGCGGACTCTGCCTCAGGAGTCCACACCTTGGCGTTCATGCCCTTCTTGGTGAGGTTAGAGATAGATGTTAGTGAAGAGAAGTTTGGGATGAACTGTCTGTAAAAATTGGCGAATCCCAGAAAGCGCTGTATGGCCCTCAAGCCTTGAGGGCGTGGCCATTCCAGGACGGACTTTACCTTATCAGGATCCATCTTGAGGCCTCTATTTGAAATGATGTAGCCCAGGAAGGGTAGAGCATCTCTCTCAAATTCGCACTTCTCCAATTTGGCGTACAGTTGATTCTCCCTTAATCGCAGCAAGACTTGACGGACATGTTTCCGATGCGTCATAGGATCTGGAGAAAAAATTAAGATGTCATCAAGATAGACTACCACAGGAGGTCACGGAAAATGTAATTCACAAACTCCTTGAAGACCGCGGGAGCATTACACAGGCCGAAGTGCATTACTAGATATTCATAGTGTCCGTCCCGGGTGTTAAATGCAGTCTTCCATTTGTCACCCTGGCGAATCCGGATTAGGTTGTAAGCCCCCCGCAGGTCTAACTTGGAAAAGATCTTGGCACCACGTATACGGTCAAATATTTCTGAGATCAATGGCAATGGATACTTATTTTTCACCGTGATCTGGTTGAGACCCCGGTAGTCTATACAGGGATGAAGAGAACCATCCTTCTTTTTGGCGAAGAAGAAACAAGCTCCTGTCGGGGAGGAAGACTTGCCTATGAAGCCCCGCTACAAGTTCTCTCTAACATAGGCGGATATAGACAGAGTCTTTGGCAGAGAGCGAGGATATACCCTGCCACAGGGAAGGGAAGCACCAGGAACCAGCTTGATTGGACAGTCATGCGCCCGATGTGGGGGCAGTGTCTCAGCCTCTTTCTTGCTGAAGACGTCAACAAATGAAGCAAAATGACTCGGCAATCCTTCCAGTGACTGAGGTAGAGGAGGCTGAGCCAAACTAATCTGTCCCAGGCAACGATTGTGACACTCGGGGCCCCACTGGAGAACCTTTCCAGAGTTCCCTTCCAGAACTGGGGCATGCAATCGGAGCCATGGCAGGCCCACCAACATAGGATCAACGGCTCTGAGTAGGACATAGAACGACAGCAGTTCGGAATGGAGGGCCCCTACTTGGAACCTCAGTGGTTTGGTCACAGCAACAACTTGGTTAGGCAGGGGTAGACCATCTACAGAAACAATTGTCAACGGGCTCCCCATAGGGATGGTAGGCAACTGAAGAAGGTCCACCGGGTCTCTATGGATGAAATTATCCACGGATCCCGAGTCCAGATACGCAGAGACCTGATGCATTTTCTCGCCGGACACTATGGTCGCTGGTATGGACAATTTGGATGAATGTCCTTTTTTACCCAGGGTTGTCACTCCTAGCAACCCTAGGCTTTGGGGCTTTAGGGGACACAGGCGCACAAGATGGCCACCGAGGCCGCAATAGAGACAAAGTCCCGAAGTGCGTCTGCATTGTCTCTCCTGGGTGGATAGCTTACCCCGGTCCATCATCACAGATTCCTTAGGAGGATCGACATCTGAGGACAGCAGGGGTTGCTGCAAAGTAGGTCCCAGACTAGGAGGGTCTCCCACCCGACAAACCTCTTGGAGGCGTTTTCGGATCCTTATGTCAATCCTGGCGGACAGAAGGATGAGGTCATCCAGGGTAGATGGCAGGTCTCAATCGGCAAGTTTGTCCTTAATCTTAGGGGACAGTCCATTCCAGAATGCCACAACCAGAGCCTCATTGTTCCACAACAGTTCTCCCACCAGGGTGCGGAAGTGGATGGCGTACTCACTCACGGAGGTGTCTCCTTGGCGTAGTTTAATCAAGGCAGCCACTGCAGATGAGGCCCGTCCAGGCTCCTCAAATTCCATGTGAAAGGTCCGGAGAAAGGCTTGGAAGTCACGGGTCTCAGGTCCTTGTCTCTCCCAGATAGGGTTCGCCCATGCAAGAGCCTTTCCGCTGAGGGGAGAAATGATGAATGCAACCCTGGTGCAGTCAGATGAAAATGTCCTGGAACACAGGCTGAAATGGATCTGGCACTGGTTCAAAAATCCATGACAGGAACCTGCGTCTCTATCATAGCGGTCCGGAAGTGGCAAAGAAAAACACGGGTCGACACTGTCAGGAGGTGTAGTCTGAGGATCAACACTGCCAGGAGGTATAGTAGGAGGAACAGCAGCTCTTGCATCCTGCTGACGAACGAGATCGTTCAAAGCTTGGAGGAGTTGGTCCTGTCGAGACTGGGGATCCAGCAAATTCGCCCGCATCTCTTGTGACGTTGTCATGGTCTTGGATTGACCAGCGGGGTCCATGGCCTGAGCTTACTGTCGCGAAGGGTTCGTGGACCCACTGGGCCGTACCGTCTTGGCGGTATGGCAGCTGGCCAACAGGACGCAGGTCAAAGTCTATAGTTCGTATAGGGTACCTGTGGCAGCTCGGACAGTAGCGAGGCAGGCTAGGCAGGAACTTGGCAGCAGGTGGATGTCAGGTGTGGAGAGGCAGGTCAGGCGTGGAATACAGCACAGCACGCTACAGCAAGCACGACACTAGATTCAGGATACAGGAACAGGAAACAGGAACAGGAAACCACTGGGAGCAGGAAACCCTAGGGGGCTATTTGTAAGACAGACTAGGGATACAACAACAAAGCTCAGACATAGAACTAGGGGGCTGTACCCCTCTTATAGTCCAGAGTACTCACAAGTCAAAGGTCAGGAACGAGGTCCGGTGCGCGCACTGCCCCTTTAAGAGCGGGCACAAGTGCGCACACCCTACGGGACCCGGCATTGGTGAGTAGACGCGAGCTGTCAGGGGAGGAATGGAGCTGACAGCCCGCAGCCACGGACATGACAGTCAGCGTCATATACTTCTCTTTACAATGCCTAGTTGGTCAAAAAGTAAATACACACCCAATTATCTATTAAGAAACTAATTAGCATAAATCTAAAATTGTGCATAACTTGCTCAAAATCGATTGTTTTTCAGAATAAAACCACTGTTGTTATCTACATTACAGCGCCGACCACATTATGTAGGTAATAGGACACTTATGATCTGGTGACAGAGCCTCTTTAAAGAGACTCTGTCACCACATTATAAGTGCCCTATCTCCTACATAAGGAGATGGGCGCTATAATGTAGGTGACAGCAGTGCTTTTTATTTAGAAAAACAATCTATTTTTACCACTTTATTTTTTAGCTTTATGCTAATTAGTTTCTTAATGCCCAAGTGGGCGTGTTTTTACTTTAGACCAAGTGGGCGTTGTACAGAGGAGTGTATGACGCTGATCAATCAGCGTCATACACTTCTCTCCATTCATTTACACTGCACTAGCGATATAGCTATATTGTTATGTGCAGCCATATTCACAAACACTAACATTACTGCAGTGTCCTGATAATGAATATACATTACCTCCAGCCAAGACGTGATGTGTATTCAGAATCCTGACACGTCTGAATCTTTTCTGTGAGATTTCCAGCAAGGCAAACTTAATCTCGTTTTAAATGACAGGTTACATTGTAATCTCGCGACATTACGTTTGCCTTGCTATAATCTCACAGAAAAGATTCAGACGTGTCAGGATTCTGAATACACATCACGTCTTGGCTGGAGGTAATGTATATTCATTATCAGGACACTGCAGTAATGTTAGTGTTTGTGTATGTGGCTGCACATAACGATATAGCTATATCGCTAGTGCACTGTAAATGAATGGAGAGAAGTGTATGACGCTGATTGGTCAGCGTCATACACTCTCTGTACAACGCCCACTTGGTCTAAAGTAAAAACACGCCCACTTGGGCATTAATAAACAAATTAGCATAAAGTTAAAAAATTGCTCAAAAAGTGGTAAAAATAGATAGTTTTTCTAAATAAAAAACACTGCCGTCACCTACATTATAGCGCCAATCTCCTTATGTAGGAGATAGGGCACTTATAATGTGGTGACAGAGCCTCTTTAAGTCTCAGAGCCCATTTTTCAAATCTGACATGTGTCACTTTATGTAGTAATAACGTTGGAATGCCTTTATTAATCCAAGCAATTCTGAGAGTGTTTTCTCGTTACACATTGAACTTTATGTTAGTGGTAAAATTTTGTCGATACATTCAGTGTTTATTTTTAAAAAATAGCAAAATTGACAGAAAATTTAAAAAAAATTGCAGTTTTCAGAATTTAAATGTATCTCCTTGTAAGGCAGATGGTTAAACCACCTAAAATAGTTACTAGTTAACATTTCTTATATGTCTACTTTATGTTGGCTTTGTTTTTTGAACATTCTTTTTTAGCTAGGACGATGCAAGGCTTAGAACATAAGCAGTAATTTTGTAGAAAATTTAAAAAACCTTTTTTTTTTTAGGTACCAGTTCAGTTCTGAAGTGGCTTTGAGGGGCCTATATATTAGAACCCACCATAAAACACACAATTTGAAAAAAACTAGACCCCCTCAAAGTTTTTAAAACGACATTTAGAACATTTTTTTAAAACCATTTGGGCGTTTCACAGGAATTTAACGCAAAGTAGAGGTGAAATTTACAGATTTCATTTTTTATACAGAAAATTCTTTTTTTAAAAATGTTTTCTGTAAGAGTATGTTCACACGCAGTGTTTTCAGATGTAATTCGGGTGTTTTACGCCTCGTATTATGCCTGAAAAAACACCCCTAATACACCTACAAACATCTGCCCATTGCTTGCAATGGGTTTTACGGTGTTCTGCTCCCACGAGGTGTAATTTTACGCGTCGCTGTCAAAATAAAAAGACGCCCGCGAAAAAGAAGTGCATGTCACTTCTTGGGACATTATTGGAGCCGTTTTTCATTGACTCCATTGAAAAATAGCTCCAATACGGCTGTAAAATACGCCGTGAAAAACGCGAGTTGCTACAAAAACGTCTGATAATCAGGAGCTATTTTCGCCTGAAAACAGCTCCGTATTTTCAGTCATTTTTGGTCACTGCGTGGGAATATTCCCTTAAACAGAAGGTTTTACCAGAGAAACGCAACTCAATATTTATTGCCCAGATTCTGCAGTTTTTAGAAATATCCCACATGTGGCCCTAGTGTGCTAATGGACTGAAACACAGGCCTCAGAAGCAAAGGAGCACCTAGAGGATTTTAGAGCCTCCTTTTTATTAGAATATATTTTAGGCACCATGTCAGGTTTGAAGAGGTCTTGTGGTGCCAAAACAGTAGAAACCCCCCAAAAGTGACCCCATTTGGCAAACTACATCCCTCAAGGAATTTATCTAGTGGTATAGTTATCATTTTGACCCCACAGATTTGTTTGCTGCATTTTGTGGAATTAGGCTGTGAAATTGAAAATCATATATTTTTCTGTTAAAACTTGCACATTTTTAATTTTTACAAAGAATAAAGGAGAAAAAGCACCCCAACATTTGAAAAGCAATTTCTCCCGATTACGGAAATAGCCCATATGTGGTCATACACCGCTGTTTGGACACACGGCAAGGCTCAGGAAGGCAGGAGCGCTATTTGGCATGTAGATTTTGCTGGATTGGTTTCTGGGCGCCATGTCACATATGCAGAGCTCATGAGGTACCAGCAGGGCCGCCATGAGGAATTTATGGGCCTCATACAGTCAAGATGTCCGGGCCCCCCTTCATTACTGAGGTTGGGCAATGGAAAGTGTGGCTCTCACGTTTGTACGTTATACGCATTAACTGATTTTGGTGCTGACGTCAATTACAGTAAGCGAAACCATGGAGCAGGCAGTGACCGGTTAATGCCTTGGATTTTGATATATTTAGCCAAAACATATCCCACTGTATGACATACAGTGGGACACATCGCCCGGGGATCGTCCCATAAATGGACAGTGACTTCAGAAGCTTTCCAGGGCTGAAGCCTTCTAGTAGCGCTCTGCCAAGGGACTCTGGCGCTGTTTCTGATGTTCATATACACCGTGTTCCAAATTATTATGCACATTGGATTTAAGTGTCATAAACATTTAATTATTAGTTTTTTCAATTAAACTCATGGATGGTATTGTGTCTTAGGGCTCTTTGGATCATTGTAATCAATCTCAGACACCTGTGATAATTAGTTTGCCAGGTGTGCCCAATCAAAGGAAAACTACTTAAGAAGCACGTTCCACATTATTAAGCAGGCCACAGGTGTCAAGCAATATGGGAAAGAAAAAGGATCTCTCTGCTGCCGAAAAGCGTGAAATAGTGCAATACCTTGGACAAGGTATGAAAACATTGGATATTTCAAGAAAACGTAGGCGTGATCATCGTACTGTGAAAAGATTTGTGGCTGATTCAGAGCGCAGACGGGTTCGTTCAGATAAAGGAATAATGAGGAAGATTTCTGCCAGACAAATTAATAGGATTAGGAGAGCAGCTGCTAAAATGCCATTGCAAACAGGTATTTGAAGCCGCTGGTGCCTCTGGAGTCCCGCGAACCTCAAGGTGTAGGATCCTCCAGAGGTTTGCAAGTGTGCATAAAGCTATTATTCGGCCACCCCTAAACAATGCTCACAAGCAGAAACGGTTGCAGTGGGCTCAGAAATACATGAAGACTAATTTTCAAACCGTGTTGTTTACTGATGAGTGCCGTGCAAACCTGGATGGTCCAGATGGATGGAGTAGTGGATGGTTGGTGAATGGCCACTATGTACCAACAAGGCTGCGACGTCAGCAAGGAGGTGGCGGAGACATGTTTTGGGCTGGAATCATGGGGAGAGAGGTGGTAGGCCCCTTTAGGGTCCCTGACGGTGTGAAAATGACCTCTGCAAAGTACGTAGAGTTTATGACTGACCTCTTTCTTCCGTAGTACAAAAATAAGAACCGTGCCTTCCGTAGCAAAATTATCTTCATGCATGACAATGCACCATCTCATGCTGCAAAGAATACCTCTGTGTCATTGGGTGCTATGGGCATAAAAGGGGAGAAACTCATGGTGTGCCCCCATGTTCCCCTGACCTCAACCCTATTGAGAACCTTTGGAGCATCCTCAAGCAAAATATCTATGAGGGTGGGAGGCAGTTCACATCAAAACAGAAGCTCTAGGAGGCTATTCTGACATCCTGCAAAGATATTCAAGCAGAAACTGTCCAAATACTCACAAATTCAATGGATGCAAGAATTGTGAATGTGATATCAAAGAAGGGGTCCTATGTTAACATGTAACTTGGCCTGTTAAGTTTTTTTGGATTGAAAGAGCTTTTGAATTCTGTAAATATAACCTCCTGATGCTGCAAATTCAACAAATTACCATTTTAGTTCTCTTTACAACCTTTAAAATGTTTTGATCTCTGTTGTGCATAATAATTTGAAACAGTGCATTTTGAGTTTTTTACTTCTAAAAAAAAATCTGTTATCATTAGGAGATTTGTTCAATAAAATGTGCATTATACTCCAACAGTTGATGGCTTGAAGATTATACTGACTGTCATTTGCATCGACTATTTAGGAAAATCAGCGAAAAATAACATTTGCATAATAATTTGGAACGCGGTGTATGTCAGAAGCTTTGCAAAGCCTGACTCCACGAGCAGATTCTCGGCAAAGCTCTGACCAGGGATTCCGGCCCTGGAGAATCCCCTGATGTCACCTTACATATATGGAAAGCAGGGGCGTAGCTAAAGGCTCATGGGCCCCAATGCAAAGGTTCTTCTTGGGCCCCCCCAAACTTCTCATGGCCGACGGCCCGCAGCTTTCAACTGCATCGCTGGGTCTCCTAAGTCACCCAACGATGCAGCACTAGCAGCCAGGGGCGTCACTAAGGTCTTGAAATGCCAGTAGAAATAGCCCCAATACATATGCCCTCAAAAAAAAATGTGTGTGCAGGTATGTACAGTATATGTGTATATAGGAGATAGCATATCTATAGCACTACGACCCTATAGCTATGGATTAGATACAGTGGCTCAGCAGACAGTATCCCACATGACAGGATTAGATATAAGGCCCAGCGGACAGTATCACACATGATGGGATTAGATACAGTGGCTCAGCAGACAGTATCACACATGATGGGATTAGATACAGTGGCTCAGCAGACAATATCACACATGATAGGATTAGATACAGAGCTCAGCTTGCTGACATTGGATAACAAGGGTTGTGTGTGGGATATTTATTTCAATAAAATATTTTTCCTATGTCTTTGTATTTTTCTAAACTTTATTACTACCGCCTTCGTAAAGGCCGCTGGCTGATTGACAACGTCCATTAACTCAGGATAGGCCATCAATAGCTGATGGGTCAAGGTCCGACTCCCGGTACCCCCGCCAATCAGCTGTCTTGAAGGGGGTGCAGCGCTCGTACGAGCGCTGCTTCCCCTTCATTTTCCTTACTTGCTCACACTGTGAATCGCTGACACGTATGGCCTTAGGCCAAATGCACACGATGCTTATTACGTGTGAATTTGTCACTGGTTTTTTAGTGCGGCAATTCCACAGTGTAATACAGTATTAGCAAAGTAAATTAGATCAAGTAATCTCATCTACATGTCGCAGATTTTTTATGCACAAAAATTGACCTGCGGTACGTATTTGAAAATATGCTACATGTCAATTTATCTTGCATTTCCGCTTGCGAATTGTTTCTGAATAGTTTAAAAAAAATCAACAAAATCTGCAGTATAAAACCTGCACCTACTTCCGCATCAAAATGTAAAAGCCGCACTTTTTTTTTCCATCACTAAAAACGTATCAAAAAATGCACTGTTAGGTGCAGATTTTACCCACGGAATTACCTGCGGTTTTGATGCAGATTTTGTTCACCAAATTCTTCAATGTGTGCGTGTAGCCTTACAGAATTTGCTAGGGATTTACAGCAAATTAACCCTTTACATTTTGAAGGATGAAATACGTTACAATTCTGCAACATAATAGGCATGCTGCTGATTTAAAAACCGGCAGCACGTCCTAAATTCCATGCAGATACTTTTCTGCTGCATGTGCATGATGTTTTGAAAACCCCATTCACATGAGTTAGGGTTTATTCAGACGAACGTGTTCATCGTCCGTGTGAAGGACGTTTTTTTTAATGGCCGTCACACGGCTGCATGTATTTCTATGGGGCTATTCACATGGTCGTTGCTTTAACGGACCGTGTGAAGGGCCTGTAAAAAAAATAGGACATATCCTTTTTTTTGTCCATTTTCACGGATCCCTCAATAGACTGAAGTCTATGAGGGATCTGTGAAAATGGGTCCCGCACGGGTGCAAATTGCCATGAAAAACGGCCATTATTCACAGCTGATTTCGCACACGTTCGTCTGAATAAGCCTTATATTGTAATTTGCAGTAAATTTTCAGTTACGGACCATGCGTTGGCCATGTTTCCCGGACTGACCACAGTTCAGGGAGCTGGACTCCTAGCATCACAGTTATCTATCATGCTAGGAATCACTGCCACCCTGTGGGAATAATGTCCCTGGTCCTGTACTGAAAACATCATCACAGTATGGGGCAGGATTCCCGCGGAGGGGCAGTGACTCCTAGCAGCATTGACAACTATGATGCTAGGAGTCCGGCTCCTTTAACTGTGGTCAGCCTGGGAAATACAGCCAATACACGATCTGTATATCACGGACCGAACACGGCTGTCTGAATAAGGCCTTAGTCTAGTTACACAGTGCGGTCAAATCCCATTTTTTTGCCATAATTTTTGTAAAATCGCAGCAAAAACGTGATTTGACCGCACTGTGAGAATATAGCCTAACAGCACTATTTTTTTCATGTTTTGTATGCTTTTTATGCAATTTTTGTAATCGCGGCACAAATCACCCGATTTTGCAGCAATTTTTAATCTAATCGCGGCAAAAATAGCAATTCTACTATTGTTTTTTATTCCTTATTTACTGTGCTAGAAATGACATATTCACTTTATTCTGCGGGGCGATACGATTACGGCGATCCAATATATTTATAATTTTTTTATGTCTTATGGCGTTTGCACAATAACATACTTTTAAAAAAAAAATCATTTACTTTTTGTGTTGCCATATTCTAAGAGCCATAACTGTTTTGTTTCTCCTTCAAGAATGCTGTGTGGGGCTTGCTTTTTGCGTAATGAAGTGTAGTAATTTTTGGGTACATGCAACTTTTTGATCTCTTTTTATTGAATTTTTTGGGAGGTGAAGTGACCAAAAAATTGTGATTCTGGTATGGTTTATTATTATTTTCTTTTATGGCGTTCAACATGCGGGATAAATAACTAAACAATTTTGTTGGTCAGGCCATTACGTACGCTTCTATACCAATTATGTATAGTTTATTTATTTCTTTTTATTTCTTTTGTTAATAATACAGGACTGATAAGGGAAAAAGGGGGATTTTTACTGTTATTACTTTAAAACTTTTATTTTTTTATTTTTACACAATTTTTTTTCTACTTTTTTATTTTGTCTCACTAGGGGACTTGAAGGCACGAGGCCCTGATCACAATTCTAATACACTATAGTGGTGTATTAGAGCTGTCAGTTACTCACTGACAGCAAGCATAGTGGGTCCTGCCTTTGGCAGGACCTACTAGCCTTCCGTAGATAGCAAACCAGAGGCCATTGTTAGGCCTCCGATTGCCATAGCAACCATCGGCAGCCTGACACGGGACCGCCGATCCCCTTATAAGCTATTGATCGCGGCTTCTAAGGGGTTAACAGCTTATGCACACGCTGGCTAAAAATGACGGTGTGCTAAATCAGGTCAGTACTATTATGGAGCTGAGCGAGAACGAGGCGCTCAGCCCGACGTAATAGTAATTAGCTGAGCGGGAAGGGGTTAATGGTGCTCATGATAAAAATTTTAAAAAAAGCTGGCACTCACCAATCTAAACCAATATAGTTCAAAGGGACTCATATTTATCTATTATACAGCATTCTCGGCGTCCATGATGCCGAAATGCCCATGCCAATAAGTCACTCATCAATTGGGCCAAGTCTAGCATGTGATTGGCCGTTATTAGGAAACACTGTGTTTCCCAGTGACGGCCATTCACATACTAGACCTGGCCCAATTGATAAGTGGGTTATGGACATGTGCATTTCGGCATCATGGACGCAGAGAGTGTTGTATAATAGATACATATGAGCAGGGCTGATTCTAGCTTTTATGCTGCCTGAGTGGAAAATGTAATTGTGCCCCCCAGATCTTGAGTGACATCCCCCTGGCTGTTCTATATCACTAGCAACCTCACGAAAAAAAACAAAAAATCAAACCACTCATTATCTCGCTGCAGATCATACAGTGACTACAGTGCTGGTTAGAGGCAGAATAAACATTTACATTAACCCCTTCCAGCCGCAGCCATTGATTTTTGTGGGACGAGTTGTAGTTTTTTGTAGCACCATTTATTGTACCATATAATGTACTATGAAGCGGGAAAAAATTATTTGTAGGGTAAAAAAATAAAAAAAACAGCAATTCCTCCATTGTTTTTTGCTCTTCGTTTTTACGGAATTCACTGTGCAATTAAAACAACATATTAACTTTATTCTATGGATCAATACGATTACAGCGATACAAAATATATATAGTTTTTTCTATATTTTACTACTTTTACAAGTAAAAACCTAAGTGTAAATAATACAATTTATTTTGTGTCGCCAAATTTTGAGAGCCATAACTTTTTTATTTTTCCGTCGATTAAGTGGTGTGAGGGCTTATTTTTTTGCAGGATAAGCTGTCGTTTTTAATGATACCATTTTAGGGTACATGCAACGTTTTTTGTGTGAAATGAGGTGACCAAAAAAATTGAGATTCTGTCATTTACATTTTTTTTTACGGCGATCACCGTGCAGGTTAAATAATGATATATTGTAATAGTTCAGACTTTTACGGATGCGTCGATACTAATTATATTTATTTATTTATTTTTTTACTATGCTCTAGGGGAAAAATGGGAAAAAGGTGTTTTTTTTTAACTTTTAATATTTTTTATTTTTTTTACATAAAAAAAACCCTCTATTTTACTAATTTTTACTTTTTTTTATTAGTCCCATAGGGGACTTCAACCAGCGATCGTTAGATCGCTTGCACTATATACTGCAATACTAATGTATTGCAGTATAGACTGATTCTGACAGGCTTCTATTATGCCCTGCCGGAGGCAGCGCTTAATATGAGCACAAAGATGGCGGACCTGGGGGCCTTCATTAGGCCCCCAGGCAGCCATAGCAACCATTGCCACTACATTGCGATTGCATTGCGAGGGGGCATGATGAGCTGCTAGAGGGGGTCGCCCCTCTTTCTAATGATATAAATCCCGCGGTCGCTATTGACCGCGGCATTTAACGAGTTAAACAAGCGGGATTGTAACATACAGTCGACACCCGCATCGTATGGAGCAGGTTCTCTCCGTGTGCCTGTTCCATACTTCCCCTACCCGACTTTGGCGTATGTATACGTCAAATGCCGGGAAGCGGTTAAGTGACTCACAGGTGACGTCTTCTCAGATTCAAGTTCTTCTTTTTATCTTTTCTTCTCCATCCAGTCTAGACCTCTATGATGACTTTTCCCAGCCACAGCCCATTTCTGCAGCTTTCTGCTCAGATCTCTTTAGCTTCTCACTTTTCAAACATTTCTGCACTTAAAAACGAAGATAAAATTCTCATGATGCCACACACTACGCCCCTAAATATAATAGCGCCATACCCATACACTGCACCTCTAATTATAATATAACCATACACTGTGACCCTGATTATAATAGCACCATACAATGTGTCACCCCCAAACACGCACAGTGCCTTATGTAGATAGTGCCCCATAGAGCCCCCTGTAGATAGTACCCCCCATAGAGCCCCCTGTAGATAGTTCCGCCATGGAGCCCCCTGTAGACAGTGCCCCACATAGAGCCTCCTGCAGACAGTGCCCCACATAGAGCCCCCTGTAGATAGTGCTCCACATATAGCCCCCCTGTAGATAGTGCTCCACATATAGACCCCCTGTAGAAAATGACCCACATTTAGCCCCCCGTAGATAGTGCCCCACATATAGCTGCCACATATAGCCCCCCTGTAGATAGTGCTCCACATATAAAAACGTTACATTCTGTAAATCTTAATGATTTACAGATGATCTGAAAAGAGGAGTGGGCCAAAATTCCATCTAACGTGTGCAAACCTCATCATCAACTACAAAAAACGTTTGACTGCTGTGCTTGCCAACAAGGGTTTTGCCACCAAGTATTAAGTCTTGTTTGCCAAAGGGATCAAATACTTATTTCTCTGTGCACAATGCAAATAAATATATATAATTTTGACTATGTGATTTTCAGTTTTTTTTTTTATATAATCTATCTCTCACTGGTAAAATTAACCTAGCCTAAAAATTCTAGACTGTTCATGTCTTTGACAGTGGGCAAACTTACAAAATCAGCAAGGGATCAAATACTTATTTCCTTCACTGTAGATAGATAGATAAATAGACAGACAGACAGACAGACAGATAGATAGATAGATAGATAGATAGATAGATAGATAGATAGATAGATAGATAGATAGATAGACTGACAGCGAAGACAACTTTGATAACACATAATTGGCTAACAAAACCAATGGCTCAGAAGTAAACTGTCCCGGGATATTACACTGATGAATTAAAATAATTTCCTTTGGTGCTGTAATGGCAGGAAGGAGGTGAAGGGAACAAGTGAGCCCTAATCTACCCACCGCCCTGTCCCTGCCTACTTGCAACGACCCGCCCTAGGCGACGGGGTACAACATGGCGGCGGTCCCTACGCTGTCTAAGTGCAAGGGAGTACAAACAGGGAACACGCAAGGGAAGGGGCAGTAGCCCACGGAACGCCGCGAGGAAACAGAGCGGTGAATGAGACAGTCAGGATCAGGATGTAGTGGAGTATACCAACGAGAGCACGGAGCAGGAAGCAAGCCAGGGGCAAAGCGAAGCAGGATAAGCGGAACTGAAGCAAGGCAGAAGCACGGCAGAAGCAGGCTGGAGCAAGGCAGCAGTGGGGCCAGGAATCCAAGAAGAATAACAAGCACTGAGGAAGAGAACACGGCAGGTATAAATGGACAGGGGGCGGAGCTAACTCCGACTGACCAGGCCGCGATAGGCTCTCCCACTCCTGAGCCTGCCACCCTGGTTGGTGGGAGCCGGTGTCAGTCTAAGAGGTCTGGCCTCAGGTGTCGACTGATTAATCCCGGGAGTATACACAGACGTAGTACCTGGCAGATCCTTTACAGGTGCCTGAAACATGTATTCATAGTAGACCTGCCCCCCAAATAATTTGCCCTGTCATAAAAACGAATCTATGTAAGATGGTATGCCTCTAAGTAATAAGTAATATGGTCACACAGTTACCATGTAAAACCACTATAGAAGGGCCAAATAAGGGTGTGTTCACATCAGCGTTAGGTTCCTTTGATGGGCTCCGTCAGACCTTTCCGTTGGAGGAAACCATCAACGGAAAGGCAGACGGAAACCATAGCTTCCATTTGCATTACCATTGAATTCAATGGTAATGCTTGGTTGCTAATGGTTTTCGTTTGTCTCCGTTCAGTAAGGTGTCCGTTGTTTTGGCGAAATCGATAGCGCAGTCGACTGCACTATTGTTTCCACCAAAAAAAAAAATGTCTGACGAGACCCATCAACGGAACCCGAACGCTGATGTGAACAGGCCCTAATACAGCCACAAAATGATCCCATATCACCACCACATTGTGACTGAATAATACCACCATACTGTTACTAAATAATACCGCCACACCATGACCACATATTATCACCACATTGTGACTGAATAATACCAACATACTGTTACTGAATAAAACCTCCAAATAATTACCACTTACTACCACCACACAGTGACTGAATAATACTGCTATACTGTTACTGAATAATACCTCCACATCATGTCCACATATTACCACCACATAGTGACTGAATAATACAGCTATACTAACAATGAATAATAGTTCCCATCATGACCACATACTACCACAACATAGTGACTGAATAATACCAGCATACTGTTGGAAGTGGGAGTTAGGGGATGGGCTCTTCTTATAGCCCAGGCTGCTCAATCTCGCATCTGCGTGCGCTTTGGCTTCTTAAGTCTGAACTGAGCTCGTGAGCGCACCCTGGTGGTCACTGTGGAACGGGACGGCCGTATGTGCAGACATCTCTGGAGAGAAGGGCGTCGACTGGATGGAAGTAGTTTGTGGTCAGCGACCACGGACGTTACAGTATCCCCCTCTTACACCCCCTCCTCTTGGGACCAGAACGAGAGAGAAACCTCACTGAGATTCTCTTCTGGCTCCCAGGACCTCTCCTCTGGACCAAACCCCTTCCAATCTACTAAATAAAAGGTTCTTCCTCTTACTTTTTTAATGTCCAGGATCTCCTTAATCTCGAAGGTGTCTGAAGGACCGCTGGAGGCAATCGCAGGGCTAGGAGTCTTGGTAAAGTGGTTCAAAACCACTGGCTTCAGGAGGGATACAAGGAAGGAGTTGGGGATCTAGAGGGTAGGAGGCAGCCGAAGCTTGTAAGCGACAGGGTTGATCTGCTGTAGGATCTCGAAAGGTCCGAGAAATCTGGGAGCAAATTTGTATGATGGCACCCTCAGTCGAATATTCCTGGAGGACAGCCAGACCTTCGTGCCAGGGAGAAACTGAGAAGGTTAATTTCTCCTTGTGTCCGCCTTCCGTTTCATGCGGTCGACTGCCAGCAGGATGGAGGATCGAGTCTGTTGCAGAAAGTCCCTAAAAGCAGTCTCAGCTGCTGGTACCTCGGACGTATCAGGCACCGGGAGAGGAATTTGTGGGTGTTGGCCATAGACAATAAAAAACTGTGTATTCCTTGTGGACTCGCTGGTGTGATTATTGTATGAGAATTCAGCCCACGGGAGCAACTGCACCCAGTCATCATGCTGCTTGGAGATGAAGTGGCGTAGGTAGTTCTCCCACATCTGATTGATCCTCTCGACCTGACCATTGGACTGAGGATGGTAGGCAGAGGAAAAGTCCAACTTTACACCTAGGAGTCCGCAGAGGGCTCTCCAGAACTTCGAGGTGAACTGAACCCGCCGATCAGACACAATATGCTGCGGCAAGCCATGCCGGTGGAAGATGTTTTGGATGAAAAGCTTGGTCAGTTGAGGAACAGAAGGAAGACCGGTCAGAGGAACGAAGTGGGCCATCTTCAAAAATTGATCCACCACCACCCAGACAGTAATGCATCCAGCAGAGAGAGGCAGGTGAATGCTAAAGTTCATAGCTATATGCTGCCATGGAGCATCGGGCACAGGCAATGGCTGGAGCAGGCCAGCAGGTCTGAAGTGAACGACCTTGTTAGCTGCACACACTGAGCAGGAAAAAACAAAGTCCATAATGTCCTTGGGCAGCGTGGGCCACCAGAAATCATGGGCAATCATATCTCGGGTCTTACGCGTTCCCGCGTGACCTGCCAGTCTAGAGTAGTGTCCCCAGTGGAGGATTCTCACTCTGTCAGCCAGGCGCACAAAAGTCCTCCCTGGAGGAATGTCCCCAACTTGCAGGGGGTTGACGGAGACAATGCAAGACGGATCAATATTGTTCTCTGGAATTTCTATAGTGTCTTCTGTCTCGAAAAACCTGGACAAGGCATTGGCCCTCACATTTTTGTCAGCCGGGCGATAATGGAGCTCAAACTGGAACCTGGTAAAGAACAGCGACCACCTGGCCTGACAAGGATTCAACCGTTGGGCCGTCTGGGGAAAGGTGAGATTCTTGTGGTCTGTAAAAATTAGGATGGGATGAGCTGCGCTCTCTAGTAGATGTCTCCCCTCCTCCAGAGCCAGTTTTATGGCCAGTAACTCCCGATCCCCAATCGAGTAGTTGCGTTCTGCGGAAGAGAAGAGCTTAGAGAAATATCCACATACCATTGACTTGCACTTGTAACCTCTCTGGAACAGGAGTGCACCAGCACCGACAGAGGAGTCGTCCACCTCCAACGAGAACTGAGTCAGTGAGGAGAAGTTTGGGATGAACTGTCTGTAAAAATTGACGAATCCCAGAAAGCACTGTATGGCCCTCATGCCTTGACGGCGTGGCCATTCCAGGACGGACTTTACCTTTTCAGGATCCATCTCGAGACCTCAATTCGAGACGATGTAGCCCAGGAAGGGTAGAGCATCACTCTCAAACACGCACTTCTCCAACTTAGCCTACAGACGTTTCTCCCTTAACCACAGCAAAACTTGACGAACATGTCTCTGATGTGTCATAGGATCTGGAGAAAAAAATCAAGATGTCATCAAGATAGACTACTGCACAAACATAGAGGAGGTCACGGAAGATGTCATTAACGAACTCCTGAAAGACCGCGGGAGCATTACACAGGCCGAAGGGCATTACTAGATATTCATAGTATCCATCGCGGGTGTTAAATGCAGTCTTCCATTCGTCACCCTGGCAAATCCAGATTAGGTTGTAAGCCCCACGCAGGTCTAGTTTGGAAAAAATCTTGGCACCACGTATACGATCAAATAGTTCTGAGATCAATGGCAACGGATACTTATTTTTCACCATGATCTGATTGAGACCCCGGTAGGAGATACAGGGATGCAGAGAACCATCCTTTTTCTTGACGAAGAAGAACCCGGCTCCCGCCGGGGAGGAAAATTTTCATATGAAGCCGCGGTCCAAGTTCTCTTTAACATAGGCGGACATGGACAGAGTCTCTGGTAAGTAGAGAGGATATACCCTATCACGGGGAAGGGATGCACCAGGAATCAGCTCGATAGGACAGTTAAACGCCCGGTGTGGGGGCAGCGTCTCCGCCTCCCTCTGGCTGAAGACGGCCGAAAATGCAGCATAATGACCAGGCAATCCTGCCAGTGACTGAGGCAGAGGTGGCTGAGCCAAACTAATCTGTCCCAGGCAACGGTTTTGACACTCGGGGCTCCACTGGAGAACCTCTCCAGAGTTCCAGTCCAGGACTGGGGCATGTAATCAGAGCCAAGGCAGACCCAGCAGCACAGGGTTAACGGCCTTGGACAAGGCAAAGAACGATAACATCACAGAGTGGAGAGCTCCCACTTGGAGCCTCAGCGGCTAGGTCACAGCTATAACTGGGTCTGGCAGAGGTAGTTCATTTACCGATGCAACCGTTAACGGCCTCTCCAGAGGGGTAGTGGGTAATTGAAGAAGATCCACCAGGTCTCTACAAATTAGCAGCCGATCCAGAGACCCGATGCGTTTTCTCACCGGACACTATGGTCACGGGTATGGACAATTTAGATGGAAGTCCTTTTTTATCCCAAGGTTGTCTCTCCTAGCAACCCTAGGCTTTTGGAATTTTGGGGACACAGATGCACAAGATGGCCACCAAGGCCGCAATATAGATAGAGTCCCGAAGTGCGTCTGCATTGTTTCTCCTGGGTGGATAGCTTACACTGGTCCATCCTCACAGACTCCTTAGGAGGATCGGCACCTGAGGACAGCAGAGGTTGCTGCAAGAGTGGGACCGGACTAGGAAGGCCTCCCTCCCAACGAGCTTCTTGGAGCTGTTCTCGGATCCTTATATCAATCCGGGCGGACAGAAGGATGAGGTAATTCAGGGTAGACGGTACATCTCGAGCGGCAAGTTCGTCCTTAATCTTAGGAGACAGTCCCTGCCAGAATGTAGCTACCAGGGCCTCATTGTTCCACAACAGTTCTCCCGCCAGGGTGCGGAAGTGGATGGCGTACTCGCCCACGTAGGTGTCTCCTTGGCGTAGGTTTAGCAAGGAAGCCACTGCAGATGAGACTCGTCCAGGCTCCTCAAACACCATGCAAAAAGTCTGTAGGAAGCCCTGGAAGTCACGGGTCTCTGGTCCTTGTCTCTCCCAGATAGGATTCGCCCATGCAAGAGCCTTGCCAGTGAGGAGAGAGATGATGAAAGCGACCCTTGCGCCATCAGACGAAAATGCCCTTGCATACAGGCTGAAGTGGATCTGGCACTGGTTCAAAAATCCATGACAGGTACCTGCGTCAGGAAGTGGCAAAGAATAATGGGGATCAACATTGCCAGGAGGTGTAGTCTGAGTATCAACACTTCCAGGAGGTGTAGTAGGAGGAACAGCAGCTTGCGCCTTCTGCCTACGTGCGAGAATGTTCAAGGCCTGGAGGAGTTGGTCCTGTCGAGACCGGAGGTCCAGCATATCCACCCGCATCTCTTGTGACGTCATCTTGGTCTTGGATCAACCAGCGGGGTCCATGGCCTGAGCGTACTGTCACATTGGGTTTGTGGACCCACTGGGCCGTGCCGCCTCGGCGGTATAGCAGCTGGCCAACAGGGCGCAGGTAACAGTCTATAGTACGTATAGGGTACCTGTGGCAGCTCGGACAGTAGCAAGGCAGGCTCGGCTGGGACTAGGCAGCAAGCAGACGTCAGGCATGGTGTAGCAGGACAGGCGTGGTATGCAGCACAGCACGACTACAGCTCAGAACGGCACTTGACTAGCATAGAACTGGATACAGGTACGGGAAACACTGGAAACTTGAAGACACTAGGAGACCATTTGCATAGACAAATTTTGGGTATGACAACAATGCTCAGGCATGGGAGGAAGGGGCTTGGCCTTTCTTATAGCTCAGGGTGCTCTGGGAGCAATCAGCTCAATCTCCCACCTGCGTGCACTTTGGCTTCTTAAGTCTGGACTGAGCTTGCGAGCGCACCCTGCTTGTAACTGTGGAACAGGACGGCCGTATGTGCAGACATCTCTGGAGAGAAGGGCGTCTACTGGATGGAAGGAGTTCGTGGTCAGCGACCACGGACGTTACAATTTTGCTTTCATTCCTGTGATACGCCTAAAGGGTTAATACATTTTCTAAATGCTGTTTTACATACTTTGAGGGGTGCAGTTTTTACAAGTGATTTATGGGGGTTACCAATATATAGGGCCCTTCAAAGCCATTTCAGAACTGAACTGGTCCCTAAGAAAATAGGCTTTAGAAATTTTCTTGAAAATGTGAGAAATTACTGCTAAATTTATAAGCTTTGCAGCGTCCTAGAAAAATAAAAGGATATTTAAAAAAGGATGCCAACATAATGTAGACATATGGAAAATGTTAATTAGTAACTATTATGTGTGAAACAACTATTTGTCCTACAAGCCGATACATTTAATTTTAGAAAAATGCTAATTTTTCTCAATTTTCTCTAAAATTTTGGTGTTTTTCACAAATAAAAACTGAATGTATCGACCAAATTTTACCATAAAGTACGATGTGTCACGAGAAAACAATCCCAGAATCGCTTGAATACGTAAAAGCACTAAAAAATGATAACCAAATAAATTGACACGTCAAATTGGAAAAATGTCAGAAAGGTCAAAACTGGCTGCAACGGGAAGGGGTTAATGCACTTTCTGTTGTTTCTGTTGTTGAGCACTTGACACTGTCAAGTTTTTAGAGGATATCAATAAAATATAGCAATTTTAAAATTAATGTCACATTGTTAGCAGGAGCATCCATTGGGTAGTGTTTGCACGACCTTGAATTTATAAATAAAGTACACTAATATAGTACTCCCGCCTGAGTGATATAAGACCTATGTCGATCAGTTTATTCGCTGTCTGCAATATTTTCAGTCTAAGTTAGGTGTATATTTCTTGACAAAGACAGGAGCAGATTCCATCAGAGGAAACCTACCTTTCTTGAGTGGGATTCAATTTTGCTTTTGCCAAGAAACATACGGATCCTACACAAATCATATGAATGCAGCATTACTTTGCTTCTACATACATCTGTACTGTACATTTCATGTTAGGTATCTTTCTACTTTTTGCTGGAAAAATCGGTAGAAAATTCTGCCACCTTGTGGATAATTGTGGGTTTAACTTTGATAGAACTGGTGAAAAATTGTATTGCATTACAATGCTCAATGTCTGTTACATGTTATTGAAGATAAGTCATTACTTGACATTATAAAAATGTTCATAAAATTGTATAGGAGGATTCATGTATCTTCTGGGTCTTGGAAAAGGTTGTAAATATACTTCACATCTAACAGCTTTCATTCATGAGTATCCATACCAGTGTCCTTCACAGACAGTCATTAACCCCTTAGTGACCAGCCCATTTTAGGCCCTAATGACCAATTTTATTTGTTTTTCTATAGTCGCATTCAAAGAGCTATAACTTTTTTATTTTTTCGTCTACATAGCTGTATGAGGACTTGTGTTTCATGGGATTAGTTGTACTTTTTAATAGCACGATTTTAGGGTACATATAATTTTTTTTTATTAACTTTTATTAACTTTTTTGGGGGAGATTATAAAAAGAACCTGAAATTCCACCATTGTTCTATGCTTTTTTAAATTGACGCCGTTCACTGTGCAGCATAAATATCATGTTACCTTTATTCTATGGGTCGGTACGATTACGGCGATACCACATATGTAGAGGTGTTTTATGTTTTACGACTTTTGCACAATAAAAACACTTTTGAACCAAAATTATTTGTTTTTGCATCGTTGCTTTCCAAGAGCCGTAACTTTTTTATTTTTCCATCAATGTAGTGATTTTTTGGGCTTGTTTTCTGCGGGACGAGACGTAGTTTTGATTGGTACTGTTTTGGGGTGCATGGGACTTATTGATTCATTTTTATTATGACTTTTTTGGGGGGCAATGGAAAAAAATTGCAATTTCGCCATTGTTTTTTGAGGGTTTTTTTTTACGGTGTTCACCTTGCGGTTTAAATTACATATTAACTTTATTAATGGAGTCATTACGGTCGCGGCGATACCATATATGTGTAGTTTTATTTATTTTTTACACTTTTACTAAATAAAACCACTTTTTATGGAAAAAAATGGTTTTATTTATTTTTTTACTGTACTTTTTATTAATAATCTTTATTTCACATTTATTATTTATTTCATTAGTCCCACTAGGGGACTTTACTGTGCGATCTTCAGATCGCTGCTATAATGCTTTGGTATACTTCGTATACCAGAGCATTATTGCCTGTCAGTGTAAATCTGACAGGCAATCTGTTAGGACGTGCCTCTGGCGCGTCCTAACAGGCATATGTCCAGGACAGACCTGGGGGCTTTTATCAAGCCCCCGGCTGCCATGACAACCCATCGGAGACCCGCGATTGCATTTGCGGGCCGCCGATGGGTGACAGAGGGAGCTCATTCCCTCTGTAAACAAGTTAAATGCTGCGGTCGCTATTGACGGCGGCATTTAACGGGTTAAACGGCCGCGATCAAAGTAAACTTCGATCGCGGGTGTTGGAGCAGGAGCCCAGCTGTCATCAGACAGCTGAGCCCCGGCTCCAGCCTGCACGGGAGACCCGTGCAGGACTTAGACTAGGCGAAGGTGAAAAGGCGTCAGCCTAGCCTAAGGCCCCTTAGTGACGAACGTGAAAAGGCGTATTGTTGGTCACTAAGGGGTAAGGTCATCATCTTCAAATTTGGATTCTGCTTGTTCGATTTTCACTGCAAATAAAATAAGTGCCTAAATTGGCGAAATGCCAGTGAAGAGTTTTGCTTTTCTCTACTCATAGTTGCAATGATCCTAGAGTTTACTTTGTAGTATTTGCGGGACAAAGCAAACGCACAATATTTCCCATGATATGAAAGATGTTCCATGGATATTTCTTCACACATTGGGAAATATCCATTCACATATGTTCTGTAAAATTGTAATCCTCAATGTATTTGGGGGAAATCTAAGTTTATAGTCGGCTTCTGTGGGCAGTAACCTTCAGCATTAGGGATAAAGTTGGACACAGTTTTGTTACGAAAAAGAGCAAAAAACACAGCGCCACCATGTGCAGATCAATGGGTTAGGTAGGTGAGAGTGTAATACATTGCCATGCTCACCTAGGTCAAATGTATATATCGCAAGGAAGGTCCACAAGTGCTGCTGCCAGATCCGAACCGGTTCCCAGAAGGGACCGCTTAATGAAACGAATAGAGGGATGAAAAGGAGTCATGGCCTGAGGAAGACACTTGTTCAGCGTCGAAACGCGTAGCCACGTCTTGTCTTAAATAAATAAAAAGATATTGCATTACCTGGACTTCATCTCCTTATCCTTCCATGATTTTACCACGCAGCAGCGCCTTCAGATGATCCACTCCTTTTCATCCCCCTATTCGTTACAGTTTTGTTACAGAAAAGTATTCTCCCAGAGGCCAAAGATATCTGGTGCCAGGTAAATATCAGGAGGCACATGTTGGAAAAGCAGTCACTTTGAATGTCCAAAATGTAGAATTTGCTCTGTGCCAGACATCTGTTCTACATAGAGGTCTGTGATCATTTGGAGAGCGTTGTTCCCTAGCCTCATGCTGCCCATCTTTCAATTAAAATACGATGAAGCAGTTGAGGCAGTTGGCAATATGGTCATTGGCTCCGCCTACCTCACGCCCATGCTACCCGATGTCATTCTATGCCTCGCTCTGACCGGTGGCTCTGCATTTATAGCTTCTAGCCACGATGGATCTCCGGACAGTCCACAGGGCAGTATATTGTTCCCCTGACCATTCTGACCGCTCCTGGCCACTTTGGCAGTTCTTGGCTCTTAGCTCCTGAATTGTGACTCAGCCCTGACTAACAACTGCTATCACTGTTACCACCAACGCTAAGCTACTCCTGGCTGTATTTAGGATCAACGGCTGAATCCATCAACGCTCACCAGTTTCACCATTAACGCTGTAGAATGCTGAAAAACGTGGGTAAAATGTGACTACTGAAGCTGACCACTCTCCACTGCTTCCACCAACGCTGGGTCTGGTAATTGCCGCTATATGTGGTACTGCATGTTGTGTGTCTGATACTATTCGGTTTGCGACTGTCTCTGTATTTTGCCTTCTGGATATTCGTTGTGGGCTGCTACTTAGCATTTGATTGCTAATGTTTGCTATTGTTTTATGCTGTGCTACTGGATGTATAAGCTCTGATAAATATCGAACCGAATAGAAGAGGTGTGTGTTCCGAGGAACCACCAGGAATTTGTTCAAACCAAATATAAACACAACTTTGCATATATTGTGTATCTCAATGGTAATGCTCTGGTGAAACCTTAGAAGTACATGGACTCTGTGACTGACCCTTCTGAAGCGGTTGTAGTTGTTCTAAGACTTTACAAAAAATAATTGGATAGTTACCTTTTTAAGGACTCTACAGTGAAATTTTGATGTGAGATATTAATGGTTTAATCATGGACTGATTATAGCTGTTAAATCATTTTGAATTAAGGAGTAAATTACAGGCAGGCTATACCGTTCCCTTATGCATTCCATCAATGCTGGAGAATGTGGTAAAATTTTGACTTTTGGAGTCGATTATTTTTTCACTGACACCCCCAAAGCTGGGTATGGTAAATGCCGCTATATGTGATATTCTGTGTTATCTGCTACTGTCCTCTTTTTGAGTACCTCTGCCTGTTGCCTCACAGATGCTCATCGTGGCCTGCTACTTAGCAATGTTAGTTAATGTTTACCACTGTTTGTTGCCTTCCGACAGAGCTTAATTGCTCTGATAAATATCGAAGCTAACAGAAGGTTGTTTTAGGGTGAGCCACCAAAAACTTGGTCACATGAAGTTTAGCACAATTTTGCACTGCTGTATTGCGTATATCAGTGGTCTTGCTCTGATGAAGCCATAGAAGCAAATGGACAAAGTGTTTGATCCACTTGAAGTTGCTGAAGCTCTTTTCACTAAAATCTCTACAAATCTATTCAGATATTTACCCTTTTGAGAACTTTACAAAGAAATTCTGTGCTTGGATAATAATGGTTCAATCATAGACTGATTATAGCTGTTAAATCACTCGGAACCAAGGAGTAAAGTACAGGCAGGCTGTAATCCGGCTTTGCAGACCAGGTGTCCCCCCCCCAATTTTGTAGCGATGACGCCATTTGCCGCAACCCGGCTTCCCACGGCGCCGCCATCTCAACTCACTGCTCTGTCTGCATTCTCCTCCTACTTGGAGATGCCGGCAAGTATTACCTCTCTCTGCTGCTCGTTCCTGTAGGGTGCGCACGCGCACTCTCTCCCGGCCTTAAAGGGCCGCACGCGCACCTGGTAAAAGTGTCCCGCCAATCTAGTTAACACCTTGGGCTTTAAAAAGGGCTCTGCCCTTTCACTCCTTGCCTGTGCGTTGTTGTGTCTACCCATGTTCGTTAAGCAAATGGTCCCTTAGTGGTATCCTGCTCCCAGTGTTCCCGTATCCTGCTTCCTGTATCCTGTTGTTACGATTGTTCCTGTGCCTAAACTCGTTGTTGGAGTTATGTTGCCTCATCTGCCATGTCCATGGTCATCTGCCACATCTGAGATAATCTACCACGTCTGGTGTCATCTACCATGTCTGAGGCCATCTGCCACGTCGGGTGTCATATGGTACTCCAAAGCATCTGCCTGCATAGCCCTCCAGGTGCTCCTGCACTGTGACTGTTATGGCGGATTTACACGAACGTGATTTGCGTCCGTGCAACCCGCGTGAATTTCACGTGGGTCGCACGGACCTATGCAGGTCTATGGGGCAGTGCAGACTGTCCGTGATTTTTGCGCAGCGTGGGTCCGCTGCGTAAAACTCACGACAGGTTCTATATTTCTGCGTTTTTCGCTCATCACGCTCCCATTGAAGTCAATGCGTGCGTGAAAATTACGCGCACCACACGGAAGCACTTCCGTGGGACGCTCGTTATTCACGCAACAGCAGTAAAAAAATGAATGTAAACAGAAAAGCACCACGTGCTTTTCTGTTTACAAACATCCAAACGGAGTGTCATTAATGATGGCGGCTGCGTGAAAAACACGCAGCCGCGCACCATATGAACAGGACACACGGAGCTGTTAAGTGCCTTTTGCGCACGCAAAACGCCGCGTTTTTTCCATGCGCAAAACGCACACGCTCATGTAAATCCGCCCTTATTGACTATTATCTGGCCAGCTGCTTCTCTGCCACGTCAGACCGATCTAGTGGGTCCACAAACCCCACAGCCATGACAAGTTGTTCTCTGTGCTCTTATTATCAGTAATTAACTGTGGGACTGGGAACTCTGACGGAGAGTGGGGGTTTGTTAGTAATCCTTTCCCTCCAGGATATGAGAATATCTAGTAGCTAAAAGATCAAAGCTCAATCTCTATGAGCGCTATGCCTATTGGTTTCTTTATTTTTCTCAGTTAACTAACATTTGGGGGATTGTCTGTCCCATGTTGCATGGGAACATTCCAACCTTGGTTACATTGTTTCTAGACATCGTGTCAAGACATGTTAAAATCCTTTTTTTCTCCTTAACCCCTTCAGGACCCAGCCTGTTTTGGCCTTCAGGACACAGCCGATTTTTTCAAATCTGACATGTGTTACTTTATGTGGTAATAACGTTGGAATGCTCTTACCTATCCAAGCGATTCTGAGATTGTTTTCTCGTGACATGTTGTACTTTATGTTAGTGAAAAAATGTTGTCGATAATTTTGTATTTTTTTCTGAAAAACACCACAATTTAGAAAAAATTTGCAAAAATTAGAATTTTTCTAAATTTAAACGTATCTGCTTGTAAAACAGATAGTAATACCACACAAAATAGTTACTAGTTAACATTTCCCCTATGTCTACTTTATGTTTGCATCGTTTTTTGAACGTCTTTTTATTTTTCTAGGACGTTACAAGGCTTAGAACTTTAGCAGCAATTTCTCATATTTTAAAGAAAATTTCAAAAGGCAATTTTTTCCAGGGACCAGTCCAGTGCTGAGGTGGCTTTAAGGGCTTTATATATTAGAAAATACCCACGTCACCCCATTTTGAAAATTGCACCCCTCAAGGTATTTGAATCAGCATTCACAAAGTGTTTTAACCCTTTACGCGTTTCACAGGAATTAAAGCAAAGTAGAGGTGAAATTTACAATTTTTTTTTTTTTTGCCAAAATTCATTTCTAATACATTTTTTTTTTGTAACACAGAATGTTTTACCAGAGAAATGCAACTCAATATTTATTGCCCAGATTCTGCAGTTTTTAGAAATATCCCACATGTGGCCCTAGTGTCCTAATGGACTGAAACACCGGCCTCAGAAGCAAAGGAGCACCCAGTGGATTTTGGGCCTCCTTTTTTTTTAGAATATATTTTAGGCACCTTGTCAGGTTTTAAGAGGTCTTGTGGTGCCAAAACAGTGGAAAAACATAGAAATTTTTAATATTTACAAGAAATAATAAAAAAAATGCACCCCAACATTTGTAAAACAATGTCCCCCGATTACGGCAATATCCCATATGTGGTAATAAACTGCTGATTGGACCCACAGCAGGGCTCAGAAGGGAAGGAGCGCCATTTGGATTTTGGAGCACGAATTTTGCTGGATTGGTTTTCGGTTCCATGTCGCGTTTGCAACACCCTGGAGGGACCAAAACAAGGGAAACCCTCCAAAAGTGACCCCATTTTGGAAACTACACCTTTCAAGGAATTTATCTAGGGGTATAGTTAGCATTTTGACCACACAGGTTTTTCGCTAAATATATTGGAATTAGTCTGTAAAAATGAAAATCTACTTTTTTTCTGAAAAAAAATAGACATTTTTAATATTTACGAGGAGTAATGAAGAAAATCACCCCAACATTTGTAAAGCAATGTCTCCTGATTACAGCAATATCCCATACATGGTAATAAACTGCTGATTGGACCCACAGCAGGGCTCAGAAGAGGAGTGCCATTTGGTTTTTGGAGCACGGATTTTGCTGGATTGGTTTTCGGTGCCATGTCGCGATTGCAACGCCCTGGAGAGACCAAAACGGGGGAAACCCCCCAAAAGTGACCCCATTTTGGAAAATATACCTCTCAAGGAATTTATCTAGGGGTATAATTAGCATTTTGACCACACAGGTTTTTTGTGGAATTAGGCAGTGAAAATTAAAATCGACTTTTTTTCTGAAAAAGCATAGAAATTTTAAATTTTTACACGGAATAAAGGAAAAAAAGAACCACAGCATTTGTAAATCATTTTCTCCTGATTACGGCAATACCCCATATGTGGTAATAAACTGTTGATTGGACCCATGGCAGAAATCAGAAGGGAAGTAGCGCCATTTGGATTTTGGAGCACGGATTTTGCTGGATTGTTTTTCAGTGCCATGCCGCCTTTGCAACGCCCTGGAGGGACCAAAACAGGGGAAACCCCCAAATTACCCCATTTTGGAAACACCCCTCAAGGAATTTTTCTAGCGGTATAGTGAGCATTTAGACTCCACGGGTCTTTTGCAGAATTTATTAAAATTAGGCGGAGAAAATGTATTAATTTGGAAATTACACCTATCAAGGAATTTTTCTAGAGGTATAGTAAGCATTTTTACCACATAGGTTTTTCACTAAATATATTGGAATTAGTCTGTAAAAATTAAAATCTACTTTTTTTCTGAAAAAACATAGAAATTTTTAATATTTACGAGGAATAATGAAGAAAATCACCCCAACATTTGTAAAGCAATGTCTCCTGATTACAGCAATATCCTGTATGTGGTAATAAACTGCTGATTGGACCCACAGCAAGGCTCAGAAGGGAAGGAGTGCCATTTGGATTTTGGAGCACGGATTTTGCTGGATTGGTTTTCGGTGCCATGTCGCGTTTGCAACGCCCTGGAGAGACCAAAACAGGGGAAACCCCCCAAAAGTGACCCCATTTTGGAAACGACACCTCTCAAGGAATTTCTCTAGGGGTATAGTTAGCATTTTGACCACACAGTTTTTTTGCAGAATTTAGTGGAATTAGGCAGTGAAAATGAAAATCAACTTTTTTTCTGAAAAAGCATAGAAATTTTAAAATTTTACAAGGAATAAAGGAAAAAAAGAACCACAACATTTGTAAAGCATTTTCTCCTGATTACGGCAATACCCCATATGTGGTAATAAACTGCTGATTGGACCCATGGCAGCGCTCAGAAGGGAAGTAGCGCCATTTGGATTTTGGAGCACGGATTTTGATGGATTGTTTTTCGGTGCCATGCCGCCTTTGCAACGCCCTGGAAAGACCAAAACAGTGGAAACCCCCAAATTACCCCATTTTGGAAACACCCCTCAAGGAATTTTTCTAGCGGTATAGTGAGCATTTAGACTCCACGGGTCTTTTGCAGAATTTATTAAAATTAGGCGGAGAAAATTTATATCACAATTTTTTTCCACTAAAATGTTGAATTTTCTCATTTTCACAAGGGATAAAAGGAGAAATAAACAACCAATTTTTGTAAAGCAAATTCTCCCGAGTACGGAATGAATTAACCCTTTCAGGACTCCATTTTTTGCTCACTTATTTTAGTTTTTCACTCCCCGCCTTCCAAGAGCCATAACTTTTTTCTTTTTCCGTCAGTAGAGTGATGTGAGGGCTTATTTCTTGCAGGAGGAGTTGTAGTTTCTATTGATACCATTTAAAGTGCCATAAAAAGTACTGGGAAACTGAAAAAAAAATAGGAAAATATAGTAATATAGGAAAAAAATCTGATTCCATTTTTGGGGTTTTTCGTTTTTACAGCTTTCGCCGTGTGGTAAAAACGAAAACTACAGTAATTTTGGCGGTTTCAATTATTTAGGTTTTTTACGGTATTCACCGTGCGAGTTAAATAATGGTATATTGTAATTGTTCGGCCTTTTACGGACGTAGCGATACCAATTTTGTTTATTTTTTTTACATTACTTTAGAAGAAAAATGTAAACTTTTTTCTTTCTCACTACTAATAACTTTAATTCTTCTACACATTTTATTAGTTCCCTTAGGGGACTTGTACCAGCGATCATTGGATTGCTGCTACAATATACTGCAATACTAATGTATTGCAGTATATTTTTACAGGCTTCTGTAACCGCACGATCGCTGTTCCTGTCCGTTAGTCCTGGGTGTCAGCTGTAATACACTGCCGACACCCGCAGCGTATGGAGCGGGCTCAGCACGTGAGCCCGCTCCATACATCAACCCCCGCACCATGACGTGCTATTAAGTCATAGTGCGCAAAGGGGTTAATGCACAGCAGATGGTGTGAATATTGCAATTTTCCACTGATATGCCATTTTAGTGCATAATATGTTGTGCCCAGTTTGTGCCACTGAAGACAAATACCTCATTAAACGTTAAACGGGTTCTCCTGGGTATGGCGATGCCATATATGTGAGCGCAAACTGCTGTTTGGGCACGCTGCAGGGCTCAGAAGGGAGGGACGCCATTTTGCTTTTGGAGCGCAGATTTTGCTAGGTAGTTTTTCTGTTTTGGGTTTCGCTGGTATTTCAGTTTATAATGTGGGGGCATATGTAATTTATGTGGAGAACATCAGGGCATACTAAGAGGTTATAATAATGCGGTAAATAAATAATAATTCATAGATGTGTGGCCGGTGTCGCACTGATAAATGGTGTAGGATGTTACCCGCTTTTAGAAAACACTGTACATTTTGCATCGCCATATTCTGAGAGCCAGAACTTCTTTATTTTTTTCACCACCGGAGCTGTGTGAGGGCTTATTTGTTGCGGGACAATCTGTAGTTTTCATTGTTACCATTTTGGGGTACATGCGATTTTTTTGATCACTTTTTATTACATTTTTTTGCAAGCTGGGTGACCAAAAACAAGCAATTCTGACAATGTTTTTTAGTTTATTTTTTGCGGCGTTCACCGTGCACTATAAATGACAATTTTACTTTATTCTGCGGGTCTATACGATTACGGCGATACCATATGTATATAGGTTTTTTTATGTTTTGCAGCGTTTGCGCAATAAAATCACTTTTTTATCAAATAATTTATTTTCTGTGTCACCATATTCTGAGAGCCGTAACTTTTTTATATTTCACTCAAAAAAGCTGTGTAAGGGCTTGTTTTTTACGGGACGGGTCGTAGTTTTTATCGGTACTATTTTCGGGTACATGCAACTTTTTGATTACTTTCTATTCTCTATTTTGCGAGGGGTGGTGACCAAAAAATAGCGATTCTGTTTTTTTATAGATTTTTTTTTTGGGGTGTTCATCGTGCGGGGAAAAATAACACTAAAGTTTTATGGTTGGGGTCGTTACGAACGCCATGATACCAGATATGTGTACTTTTTTTAAAGTGTTCATTTTTTTCCTATAATGAAAGTCTTATTATAGGAAAAAAACGCAGTGTTTGTTTATATAACTTATAACTTTTATTTTTACACTTTTTTAAAACATTTTTATTACTTTTTTTTACTTTTTTTACTTTTCCCACTAGGGGACACTTAGACTTGCAGCTCTGATCGCTGCTGGAACACATTAAACTACCTACGTAGTGTAATGCATTCCAACTGTCATTGTGACGTGACAGTCACACTGACAGGAAGCCTCGGAGGACCGGCCGGAGGCTGCTCCTCCGAGGCTTCCGTACATGGCAACCCGGAGGTCATTGTCTGACCTCCGATTGCCACGACAAGCATCAGCAGCCCCGACAATCACTTCGTCGGGGCTGCCGATGTGCTTCAAACCCCTTTAATGTGACTAACGCAATCTGTCGCTGCATTTATGGGGTTAATTGCCGAAATCAGTGACGATGGTCTGCTGACTGGCAAGGCTGGAGTGTCAGCTGTCGGGGACAGCTGACCTCCCGGTTCCCGGACACTGTCCGTTAGGACAGTGAGCGCCGGGAACTACTCCGCAACTGTACGTCCTGATGCGGGAAGCAACCCCTCTGCAGGAAGTACTATTGCGGAGCAGCGCTTGAAGAGGTTAATATGCCTCGCTCTAAATTAACATCCAAAAAAAATGTCTTTCAATAGCAAAAAGTTCAACCCAAACAAAAAGGTACCTAGGGGGATGAGGGAATTAGGGCTTCCCACTCGCCTATTATCACTATGAAACCTGAAGGGGGGTTGGTTCTGCCATGACAATCTATTGGCCTGGCAGGGGAAATACCATGATCACTAAGGCAAGATTGGGGCTTTCTTGCCAGGTTCCTCGACCTTTGGCTTAGACCATGTGTAGTAGGGTCCTTATTTGAGGTTAGTAATCATCCCTGCCGGTGGATTGGTCACCATCGTAGAGGGATGACAGAACACCAAGGAGAGGGGCAGAGAACCACATGGTTGACGCTATTGGTCGGGTAGCTGGAAAGTCCGAGTTGCTAAGTGCCCCAGGAGTGGTGACACTGGGGTGCCCGAACTCACTGGGGGTGGAATCCCACTGAGTGATGGCACATTTGCACGCACTTGTCTTTCACGCTATTTGAGCACACACCTTTATTTTCCCAGCCTTCTGGCTGGGAAATGAGGAATTTTTATATCTGGCGAATGTCCAGGCTGTATCACAGCACACATTCACTTATTTAATATTGTTTTTTCATTGTGTGTTTGTCACGTTTGTCACAGGATTTTTGGATGCGGTGCCCTTTTGGGACCCTTCTAAGGTCTAGGTGGAAAATGTGTGGCCTTCTGGTTCCGTTTTCCCTTGCAACCCGGCCTCCCTTCTTCAGAGGGGAGGTGCAACCAAATGCAGGCTCCAAGGTGGACACTGGGGTGGCAGCCAAGGTAGAAGCCTTGGAGTGTTGTTGGGTCTCCCTACGCTTCGGCAAGGGGGGGGGATCATTGATCCTCGATCCCCTTAGCCTATGGTTTGGATGGTCGGGGAATGGTTATGCGGGGCCTCTCTCCTTTAGGAGTAGGGCTGCGATAGACCGCATACTTTGTGCACTTTTTTTGCACTTTGGGTGACAGAAAGCACGACTCGGACTTTCAAAAATTAAAAAAAATCTATTGGCCTGGCAGGGGGTACAAAAAGTAAACCTGATGCCTGTGAGGATCAGGTGCCTGAATTTGATGGCTCCAGTGTGGAGGAATTTGACCCTGATCTGATTAAATCCTGAGATGAGACAGATGTAGAGAGATCTCAATTGTCTCAATCTTATCACTATTTACCTAGTCCCTCTGAAGCTTCATTAAAGGAGGCTCTGTCACCACATTATAAGTGGCCTATATTGTACATAATGTGATGGGCGCTGTAATGTAGATTACAGCAGTGTTTTTTTTACTTAGAAAAATGATCATTTTTGACGGAGTTATGACCTATATTAGCTTTATGCTAATGAGTTTCTCAATGGACAACTGGGCGTGTTTTACTTTTTGGCCAAGTGGGCGTTGTACAGAGGAGTGTATGACGCTGACCAATCGGCGTCATACACTTCTCTCCATTCATTTACACAGCACATGGCGATATAGCTATATCGCTATGTGCAGCCACATAAACACACTATAACGTTACTGCAGTCTCCTGACAATGAATATACATTACCTCCAGCCAGGACGTGATGCGTATTCATTCTCCTGACACTTCGCTAATACAATCCCGACACTACAGCACAGCAAGCATAATCTCGCGAGATTACGATGTAACCTGTCATTTCAAATGAGATTATGCTTGCCTTGCTGTAAATATTACAGAGACGCTACAGAAGTGACAGGATTCTGAATAAACATCACGTCCTGGCTGGAGGTAATGTATATTCATTGTCAGGACACTGAAGTAACGTTATAGTGTGTTTATGTGGCTGCACATAGCGATATAGCTATATCGCTATGTGCAGTGTAAATGAATGGAGAGAAGTGTATGACGCTGATTGGTCAGCGTCATACACTCCGCTATACAACGCCCACTTGGCCAAAAAGTAAAACACGCCCAGTTGTCCATTGAGAAACCAATTAGCATGAAGCTAATATAGGTCATAACTCCATCAAAAATGATCGTTTTTCTAAATAAAAAACACTGCTGTAATCTACATTACAGCGCCGATCACATCATGTACAATATAGGCCACTTATAATGTGGTGACAGAGCCTCTTTAAGGGAGATTCTTTCTGCTATTCAAACCTGTAACCAAAATGTAACTCCTTGCTGAGCAGACTTCCCACATTAAAAGCGATGTATCGCTGGTGAGAAGCGATCAATTTAACCTTAGAGAATGCTTTAAAGAAGAGTAAGGTAGAATTAACTCTTTAGGAGGAAAAAGTTCCCCTTATCAATGAAGGCTTTAGATGCGGAAAATGCAAAGACTGTTGGTAAAACTACAGATTTGAGAACCACTCTAGAAGCTGCGTCTTTTAGGATTCTCGGAGAGATCAGAAAAGGGAGACTGTTTGGGATTTATTAAAAGCTGGATCCTTGAAAACTTTGATAAAAAAATATTTTCCAACCTATTTTTTATTGATAGAGCTCATAGGATTTCTTTTCGCACAATTTTGGTGGTTAATAAACCACGTTTTATTCTGGTCAAATTTCTGACATCCAATGATCATGACAACATGCTCCAATATACAAGAAACTCTGGTAACCTTAAGTTTGAGGGTAATAAGAATATGTTATTCCCTGATTTTGCACCCTAAACTCAAAAGAAACGTGCCACATTCATTGATGTGAAGAAAAAATTAAGAGAAAAAAATATTCAGTATTCTTTGCTGTATCCAAGCAAACTTAGAATTATTCATAATAATATAACTGAATTTTTTGAGGAGGCTCAAGATTCACTAGCTTGGTTAGATGCACATTAGCTGGTATTATTTGGATAGTTAATTTGCCACTTAATTCTGTATTGTCCTTTAGAGGTCGGCTAATAGATGTTAATTTTTTTATATTGTGTGAGGTGTGTAGGATCATGGTTAGGTGATCTACTGTATAGTGCAGCATGCAGTAGGTTGAAAAGTGGGACCGACAGACCACCAGGGATGAGGTTTGGTGGGTTTTCCTTTTTTTTTTTCTTTAATCATATTTGGATTTGTATCTTGGAACATCTTGAGGATCTGAATAATTTCTCGGAACTAAGAGATCAGTTTCTGAGGTTTGTCAGTTCATCCAGTGCTTTATGGGAGTGGGATTTGTTTAAAGCTTATGCACAAGGGCTTTCCCTGAGAAATATTACCTATGAGAAGAAGCTTGCTCTTGCCCATATGTCATACTTGGTAGTTGAGGTTCAATGCAGGGAAGATTTTTTCATCCTTGACACGTCAGAAAGTAATAGAGCAGCCTAGAATTCTATGCAGGTTAAATAGAAAATGCTAGGCTAGAAGAAGGACAGAAACAAGCTTTAGCACACAACATTAAAATATATGAGGATGGAGAGAAGCCACATGTTAAGTTGGCTAAAGCTGATCAGAGGTGTGTACATGCTGACTCTTGTATTTCAGTAATTAGAAATTAACAAGGAACTATATATAATAAAATGAAGGATATTATAAGGGAAACGCTCTGTTTTTATACAAAATTGTATGCTTCGGAATCTAATAATAATAGTATTGATATGAATAAGGCACTCAGGAAATTACATCTTACAAAATAATCTTTGGACCAATCCCTGAGTCTGGAGTCCCCCTTTTCTTGTGTTGAAATTTTAGAAGTATTAAATGACATGCTGAGAAATAAAGCCTAGGGCCCAGATGTGCTCCCTTTGGAATTTTATATTAAATATGTGGATATATTGGTTCCGGAGCTGTTGGAAGTCTATAATTCTGGATTTGAGCTGGACTCCCTCCCAAATTCTATGAAGGAGGCCACTATAGCTCTTATAAAAAAGCAGAATAAAGAGGCAGCCAACCCAGCCTCATATAGACCAAGATCTTTGATAATCTTGGACTATAAGATACTGGCAAAAATGCTTGCGAAGAGATCGCTAGCTGTTATCCGAACTCTGATCCATAAAGATCAAGCAGGATTTTTACTGGGCTGCACAACTGCCAATAAAATTAGAAAATTGATTTGGGCCCTTCAGTGCCCCTCTGTGGACTCTGAGCGGGTTGTGGTCTCCCCAGTAGCAGTCAAGGCTTTTGACCGCGTTGAGTGGGACTATATTAAGTTGATTTCGGATCATTTTGGTTTCGAATTGAGGTTTTCGATATGGGTTATGCTGTTGTATCAATCGGCCGAAGCAGAGTTAAAATGAATGGGCAACTTTCAAATTCTTTCCCCCTGAGAAGGGGTCCCCATTTATTTTTATCTTAGTGGTTGAGCGGTTGGAGGTCGCAATTCAGTCTAGGCCAGACATAACAGGATTCAAATATTTGGGTTATGAGCTAAAGATAATGTTATATCCCGACGATATTGTTTTGTTCCTGAGTCAAGCACCACAATCTTTGGAAAAGATCCTAAAGTTAATAAGCTCTTTTGGAAAAATTTCTGGAATTAAGACTAATGCAAATAAATCAGCAGTTCTTGGAGAAGACAGTAATCCGTGCCCCAGGAATATATATCCATCTCAATATTCTACCACTATTTAAAAAATTGAGCAATAAAGCAAACACATTGAAAGACCTTCCCCTGTCGTTGGGAGCAAGAGCAACACTGATTAAAATGGTTTGTTTGTCACTGATTCTGTATATCCTTCAGAACTCGCCGATATTGCACTCAAAGGTAATATTTGATACATTGGTTTCTATTAACTGGGATATTGGGATATTTTATGGCATGGTAAAAAAAACACTCATCAGTCTTGACGCATTGAGAGTACGTCCGAGGTTGGGTGGGCTTTCTATCCCAGACTACAGAACATATTTTATTGCCTCCCAGTTTCAACAATTGATTGGGACAGGTATTTCTATCCTTAAATATTTATTACTTAACTCTAATCCCATCTCTATTTCATTTTTTTAAGATCTGGAGATGAACCTTTTGGAAAAATATAAGGGTATGTTCACACGTACACGTCCGTTACGGCTGAAATCACGGAGCTGTTTTCAGGAGAAAACAGCTCCGCAATTCCAGACGTAATGGCAAGTGCAGGCGCTTTTCGCTGCGTCCATTACGGACGTAATTGGAGCTGTTTTTCCATGGTGTCAATGGAAAACGGCTCCAATTACGTCTCAAGAAGTGTCAGGCACTTCTTTGACGCGGGCGTCTTTTTTACGCGCCGTCTTTTGACAGCGGCGCGTAAAAAAAAAATGACCGTCGGCACAGAACATCATAAAGCCGATTCAAATGAATGGGCAGATGTTTGCTGCCGCTTTGGAGCCGTATTTTCAGACGTAATTCGGGGCTAAAACACCCGAATTACGTCCGTAAATAGGGTGTGTGAACATACCCTAAAGGTGTTGACTTTCCGACAGCATACATACTTCAGTCCCTTTGGGATAAAATAAAAAAAGATTTGGATACGGTGGGTATTTGCTCTGGTACCCCTATTTCGCATGGATTGAACAAAGAAATCCATCACTTTGGGTAGAAGCATAAAGTTTTTTACTTATCACAGGTTATTGAAAATAGGTCAGTTAGTACATTTGCACATTTAATGTCTAAAATCGGGTTGTTGTCTAAGGATTATTTTTACTATTTACAGTTAAAGCATTATTTAGTTAGAATGTTGCCTGTATTTAAGAGAATTGAGATGGGTTCCCCAATTCTATAATTTCTAATTAATTAATCCATTAAAAAAAGGGAAAATCGCAAAAATTTATAGCTTTTTACAAAGGCCGAAGGAAGATGCTCCTGTGGTAGGGGGTTTTAGAAAATGGAAAGTAATCTGACCAGATTTGTCAGAAGAAAATTGAATTGCAGCACTAAAATCTATATGTAAAATTACCCATAATCCCTCTCTATGTTCATCTCAGTTATTTATATTTTATATGGTATATTTTACTCCGAAACGGCTTTTTTTTTAATGAGGTATTAAAGGTGATTCAAACTACCCCCGGTGTATGACATCATCGGCAGATTTAATGCATCTTCTTTGGAGGTGCCACAGATTACATCGCTTTTGGCAGAATATTTTGGCACAGCTTTCTTTCTGTTTTGGTGTGAAGGTAGCAGTGGAACCTGTATTGTGTATTTTCGGGTCAGATCTAAGGTTGGTTGGCCAGGCTGAGCGAAAAAATGAGGTTCTATTGGGGATTCTTTTAGAAAAAAATTAAAACTTCAAAACTGAAGGTCTCATAAACCACCTCTGATATACTCTTGGTTGTACATGAATAAAAAGATTGCAGCTTTTGATGAGCTTCAGGACCCGGCTCTTTTTCATGAAAGTCTGAAAATGTGGTCTTTTTCTTTTGTTCCCTTTTCTTTTTTTCCTGGTGGCTGAAAAGGGGGGTTGGGTTATGGGTAGGTATATCTGTACTGATTTTGATGAAATACCTTTTTTTTCTGTATTGTTAAATAATAATAATGAAAATAATAAAACCAAATATTAAAAAAGAAAATACAGTGAAGCGGAAGTAGCAAGTGCTTCTGTACAATAGCACTCATAAAACGGAATTCACATTTTTTTTTTTTTTAAATTGAACAATGTACACATAGGTGCTAAATAAAATAAAAAAAATCACCATCATTATGTAACCTGGATATGACATTAAAATGAAGTTATAACATAACTTGCTACATTAATTTTAAATGCAGTGAAATGTATTACACTCTGGATTAAAATACTGAAGTCTAATAAAACATTTATAATTGTAGTTAACATAACTTTACAATACACAAAGATGTAATAAAATAGCATTGCGTCAGACTGAGTGTCTCTAAGATTTAGATGATTATTAAACCAAAGATAATGACGCTGCAGATCAAGACCAACTTGTATACATGAAAAATAGGCCCATACATAATATGTGCTGCTAGTAAGTCATTGCAAAAGTCACTTAAGGTTAGGATGTGTCTTTCATTTTTCTTAATTAAATATAATGTACAACATACTATAGTTTCTATTTGTTTTTAATATCTTGCATGTGTTTGCCGGCATATGCTAAGAAAATGACATTAATGTGATGATAGTTGTTTTATTGAACTTCCTTATGTTCATACATTTTGAACTTGTAGCATTGACTTAATTTTCTGATAATTTCCTTTTAGCTGATGTCATCTGTAAGTGTGCTTAGCACATGTAACATCAGACATGCCGACCAGCATTCTTCTAAACTAAAAGTGATTTTCCAGAGATCTTCGTATTTCAGATTTTAATCTTTTAGTTCTGTTACCTTTCATCTTTTGCCCATGTCAACCTATCATCCACTCTGACTACAACTAAAGAGATTTTAATACAAAATATTTTATACGTTTACACCTGCATAATCAGGGAACGTGTTTAATTAGCGCAACAATGATGTGAATAAAAAGCATATGGCGGAAGTAGACAGCACATTTCTTCTAAAGTGGAGACTGAAGAATTCAAGTGAGATATTTATAGGGAAGTTAATTGGAAGAGTGTGTAAAATGTATGAACCCAGAGAACAGAGCCAGCACCTTTTATAAAGTAACATTCTTTATTTGGTCTCATGGGGATACTCATTCTTCTTAGGGATATTCAAAAATATTATTCAAGATAGTTACCCTCCAGAGGGAAGTAACATGTCTTACACTAACAGACCTACAAGTCATTCACCAAACACTTAAAGAATCTTGAAACATAAATTGAGAATTACTACATGATGGGCTGCAGAGGCAGAAAAGGACAGAACAAAAAGATAGGATAAAGAAGGGATTTAATACTAAAGAGATGACTATTTAATTGAGGAAAGTGTAAAATAAAGAATCCAGTGTGCCAGTAGTGTCCTGGATCACATAAGTATAGTGTCAGACTGACCCACCAGAGTATCCTCCTGTGGACCCAAGTTCTGACACAGAGCTCCAAAGCAGCAACAGAACCAACCCTATTTAGCTGGATTCATAAATTAATTTTTTTATGCATTTTTTTTAAGTCAAAGCTAGAAGTGGACCAAAAAAAGAGATGCATCAGTCTTTCCTCTATGCTTTTTCACTCCTGGCTTTGGCTAAAAAAAACCTGTATCGAAAACTGGATCAAAACGGAATGTGAATTTGAAGCCTATGGAGGCAGTCACTGCGAGAGAGAACAAACTGCCACATACAAAGGCAAAGTCCCGCAGGATCTGGCACATGGGCAGTTAGTGGATGAAGCTAAAGAGGGTACCCCTCGCCTCACTGGGCATGCCTGGTGTACACTAGTGAGCGGCGCATTCATGGTATTTCGGGCCAGCAAGCTGATGTCAAACGACAACAAAGATAGTAAGCTAGGAAGAATGGGTGTATAAAGTGCATGGATGCCGTGACTCCTCAGTTCTCAAGCACCACCCAGATGACTACTGGTAGCACATTTACATATAACGTTCCCAAAAACATAAATAAATTTAAGCAAATATACTAAAACTGACAAATTCATCAGTGGCATGTCTGTAAAGATCTTTAAAATCCCCACAGCAACATTGTGTCAGTTTTTTTAGCCAAAAATCATGTGACAGGTTCCCTTTTACGAGCTTGAAAGGAGTTGGATACAGTCCTACTAGATATCAGGGAGTGAGAAACAAGTTTTCTGAGCAACTGGGGAACTTTCAATTTGTGGTGAATTTATTTGTAACTAATCGAATCGGACCCGAAAATAATAAATAATAGCTAGCAAAGCTTTTACTATGTAGTAATGACTGTATTATGTTTTTTTTGTTTCTTTTTTAGAAATGTTCCTTGAACAAACGACTGAAAAGTTACAAAAATATTTTTTCAATTTTGTTATCTTAGTGTATTTAACCATTCAGATGTGGAGACATTTACTGTTGAACTAGTCTAGATATTAATATTATATGCATTTTAAAGCTACTGTAGTCCACCAAGCAGCTATCATATGATAAATGGACATATTTGTAGTGAAAGCTATATTTAAAGAGGATCTTTCACTAGGTTAGTAATGCCCTATCTGCTAGCTAATCTAATAGGCACTGTCACGCTGATAATTCTGTCCCAAAACATTTATTATTTTAAAAGTTATGAGCTATTTTCTAAGTATGCAAATGATGCTCTCTCTCTGTGAATGGTATTATTTTTTGTCTGTAGGACGCTGTCCAATCAGCATCATATAGCTCTTCCCCTTCCCTGACACCCCAAACAGAATCTTGCCATTATGTCAGAAGTGCACAGCTTCTCTGACAGTTACTAAGCTCAAAAGATGACATTTCTGTTTCATCGCAGTTTTCTCACAACAAAAAAAAGGTAGTTTTACAAACGTCGCTGCAAAATTGCAAGGAAACCATAGTATGACTTCCTCTGCACCATGAACAAAGCCCTGCACAGTACTGCTAAAATGCAATGAACAGATGATAGGAAACAATAAAGGCTAGGCTGATTAGACAAATTGTATGCCCCCCTTCCGTGAAATCAATTCAATCAATTCAATTCAACTTGCTCCTTCAGGACTGAGCCTGTTTTGGCCTTGTGGACGCAGCCAATTTTTTCAAATCTGACGTGTCACTTTATTTGGTAATAACTTGGGAATGCTTTTACCTATCCAAGCAATTCTGAGACTGTTTTCTCGTGACATATTGTAATGTATGTTAGTGGAAAAATGTGATCAATAAATTCAGTATTTGTTGGTGAAAATTACCAAAATGTAGAGAAAATTTGCAAAAATTAGCATTTTTCTAAATTTAAATGTATCTGCTTGTAAGAAAGGTAGTAATACCACCCAAAAGAGTTACTAATTAACATTTCCCATATGTCTACTTTATGTTTGCATCGTTTTTTTTGAACATCCTTTTATTTTTCTAGGATGATACAAGGCTTAGACCTTTAGCAGCAATTTCTCACATTTTCAAGAAAATTTCCAAAACCTATTTTTATAGGTACCAGTTCAGTTCTGAAGTGGTGTTGAGGGCCTTATAACTTAGAAACCTCCATAAGTCACCCAATTTTAAAAACTGCACCCCTCAACGTATTCAATACAGCATTTAGAACGTTTCTTAGGGTATGTTCACATGACCAAGTTTCAGACGTAATTCGGGCGTATTACGCCACGAATTACGTCTAAAAAAAACGGCTCCATTACGCCAACAAACATCTGCCCATTACTTTCAATGGGTTTTACGATGTACTGTGCCGACGACCTGTCATTTTACGTGTCGCTGTCAAAAGACGGTGCGTACTAAAGACGGCTCGTCAAAAGAAGTGCAGGACACTTCTTGGGACGTAATTAGAGCCGTTTTTCATTGACTCCATTGAAAAACAGCTCCAATTACGTCTGTAATGGACGGCACGAAAAATGCGAGTACGAGCAATTACGTCTGAAATTCAGGAGCTGTTTTCGACTGAAAACAGCTCCGTAATTTTAGACATATTTTGCGCTGTCGTGTGAACATACCCTAAACGCTTTAGGTGTTTCACAGGAATTAAAGCAAAGTAGAGGGGAAATTTACAAATTTCTTTTTCTTGTCGGAAAATCCATTTTAACAAAAAAATGTCTGTAACACAAAAGGTTTTACCAGAGAAACGCAACTCAATATTTATTGCCCAGATACTGCAGTTTTTAGAAATATCCCACATGTGGCCCTAGTTTGCTAATAGACTGAAGCACCGGTCTCAGAAGCAAAGGCACACCTGGAGGATTTTGGGGCCTACACCCCTCAAGGAATTCATCAAGGGGTATAGTGAGCATTTTAACCCCACAGGTTTTTTGCTGAATTTAGTGGAATTAATCCGTAAAAATTAAAATCTAAATTTTTTCCAATAAAACGTAGAAATTATCAATTTTTACAAGGAATAAAGAAGAAAAAGCACCCCAAGATTTGTAAAGCAATTTCTCCTTATTACGGCAATACCCCATATGTGGTAATAAACGGCTGTTTGGACACACGGCAGGGCTCAGAAGCGAAGGAGCACTGTTTGGCTTTTGGAGCTCAAGTTTACTCAATTGGTTTTCAGGTGTCCAAATCAGTGGGCACCGCCCCAGAAGTGACCCAAATTGGGAAACTACAGCCCTGAAAAGAATTTATCTAGGGGTATAGTGAGCATTTTGATCCCATAGGTTTTTTGGTGAATTTAGTGTAATTAGGTTGTCAAAACTTCTATTGTTTTTTATTCTGGTTTTTTTTACGGCGTTCACCGTGCGCTACAAATGACATATTTAATTTATTCTGTGGGTCGATGCAATTACGGCGATACCATACACTACTGTTCAAAAGTTTGGGGTCACCCAGACAATTTTGTGTTTTCCATGAAAACTCACACTTATATTTATCAAATGAGTTGCAAAATGACTAGAAAATATAGTCAAGACATTGACAAGGTTAGAAATAACGATTTTTATTTCAAATAATAATTTTCTCCTTCAAACTTTGCTTTTGTCAAAGAATGCTCCATTTGCAGCAATTAAAGCATTGCAGACCTTTGGCATTCTATCTGTTAATTTGCTGAGGTAATCGGGAGAAATTTCACCCCATGCTTCCAGAATCCCCTCCCACAAGTTGGATTGGCTTGATGGGCACTTCTTGCGTACCATACGGTCAAGCTGCTCCCACAACATCTCTATGGGGTTGAGATCTGGTGACTGCGCTGGCCACTCCATTACAGATAGAATACCAGCTGCCTGCTTCTTCCCTAAATAGTTCTTGCATCATTTGGAGGTGTGCTTTGGGTCATTGTCCTGTTGTAGGATGAAATTGGCTCTAATCAAGCGCTGTCCACAGGGTATGGCATGGCGTTGCAAAATGGAGTGATAGCCTTCCTTATTCAAAATCCCTTTTACCTTGTACAAATCTCCAACTTTACCAGCACCAAAGCAACCCCAGATCATCACATTACCACCACATTATCAGGCACTCTTCCAGCATCTTTTCAGTTGTTCTGCGTCTCACAAATGTTGTTCTGTGTGATCCAAACACCTCAAACTTCGATTCGTCTGTCCATAACACTTTTTTCCAATCTTCCTCTGTCCAATGTCTGTGTGCTTTTGCCCATATTAATCTTTTCCTTTTATTAGCCAGTCTCAGATATGGCTTTTTCTTTGCCACTCTGGCCTGAAGGCCAGCATCCCGGAGTCGCCTCTTCACTGTAGACGTTGACACTGGCGTTTTGCGGGTGCTATTTAATGAAGCTGCCAGTTGAGGACCTGTGAGGCATCTATTTCTCAAACTAGAGACTCTAATGTACTTGTCTTGTTGCTCAGTTGTGCAGCGGGGCCTCCCACTTCTCTTTCTACTCTGGTTAGAGCCTGTTTGTGCTGTCCTCTGAAGGGAGTAGTACACACCGTTGTAGGAAATCTTCAGCTTCTTGGCAATTTCTCGCATGGAATAGCCTTCATTTCTAAGAACAAGAATAGACTGTCGAGTTTCACATGAAAGCTCTCTTTTTCTAGCCATTTTGAGAGTTTAATCGTACCCACAAATGTAATGCTCCAAATTCTCAACTAGCTCAAAGGAAGGTCAGTTTTATAGCTCCTCTAAACAGCAAAACTGTTTACAGCGGTGCTAACATAATTGCACAAGGGTTTTCAAGTGTTTTCTAATCATCCATTAGCCTTCTAACACTGTTAGCAAACACAATGTACCATTAGAACATGGGAGTGATGGTTGCTGGAAATGGGCCTCTATACACCTATGTAGATATTGCATTAAAAACCAGACGTTTGCAGCTAGAATAGTCATTTAGCACATTAATAATGTTTAGAGTGTATTTCTGATTCATTTAATGTTATCTTCATTGAAAAAAACTGTGCTTTTCTTTAAAAAATATGGACATTTCTAAGTGACCCTAAACTTTTAAACGGTAGTGTATGTATATAGGTTTTTTATGTTTTACGGTGTTTGCACAATACAATAAAATCACGGTTTTAAAAAAATGATTTTGTTTTTGTGTCTACATATTCTAAGAGCCACAACTTTTTTAGTTTTCTATTAGGAAAGCTGTGTGAGGGCTTGTTTTTTGCGGAACAAACTGTAGTTTTTATTGGTAACATTTTTGGGTACATGCGACTTTTTGATCCCTATTTATGCAATTTTTTGGGAGCTGAAGTGACTAAAAATAGCGATTCCGGTATCGTTTTTTAATTATTTTTTTTATGGCGGTCACCGTGCGGGATAAATTACATTATATTTTTATAGTTCAGGCTGTTACGGACGCGGCGATACCAATTATGCATAGTTTATTTATTTTTTGTCATTTTTTTCTAATAATAAAGGACTTTTTAAGGAAAAAAGAGTGATTTTTAAATTGTATTATTTTGACAGTTTATTTTTGTACATTTTTTTTGTAACTTTTTTAAACTTTTTTTTTTTAGTCCCACTAGGGACTTGAAGATCCAATTTTTGGGTCATTGTTATAATACCCTGCAATACTTATGTATTGCAGGGTATTATACCTGTCAGTTTCACACTGATAGGAGGCATATTAGGTCCTGTCTCTGCTACAAAAGTGATTGCGGGGTGCCGATGTTGCTTAACAACTTCAATGCGGCGGTCGCTATTGACTGCCGCATTTAAGGGCTTAATCGGTTCGGATCACCGCTGTGATCCGACCCGATGTTTTCCCCCAGTACTAAGGCTGCTAGTAGCAGCCTGTACTGGGAGATGCCGGGCTGCGGAGAGTGCCTGTGTGCTCTGTTAGGAGCACACGTAGATTAACAGTCTGCAGGCACAAGGACCAGTACTGCAGCGCGTTAATCTACGTGGGGTGGTCGGGAAGGGGTTAAACACATTTTAAAAGCAAATTGAATAATAAAACAATACATTTATCTAATAAATCTAAATAGTTAATTAATATTAATGTTTATAGCGGAAGCAATAACTGCTCACAGACATACATATTTTTTTTATTATTTAATTAACTATTTCATTATTTAATAGGGAAATATTATTTAATAGATAATGTATTTCTTTGGCAAATTTTTCTGTTTAGTCACGCCCCTCGCCACTTTTTTAAATATGTAAGCCACAATGCCAACACAAGAAGGTAAATAAAAGTGAAACATGGAAACACCTGATCACACAGTCAGGGACAGGCATACACTCTCTTTTTCAGTAAGGACAAGTGTATGTTAGCACTATACAAAGACCAATATAACCAATAATAACACCATACAGGGACAATATAGTGGTCAGATTCCAAGTCCATACAGAAGGTCTGCTGCATATTACAATGTTGCAGGCTATACAAGATAATAGAGTACTTATTAGATGCAGTCACAGACAGAATCCATAACTATTATATCAAGTCACTCACAGGTGACATCTTCTCTGATTTTTGTCGATCAAATTCCTTCTCCGTCCAGCCCAGACCACAATGATGACTTCTTCCGAACACTGCAGAGTTTACTGCCCAGACATTGTTGGCCTGGGTCACAGTTAAAGAAGGTGCCGAGATAGTACCCTGAAGCCTGAGATGGTCCAAAGGCCCCTATGCAACATAGGAAGACACCAGTATTATAAATAGCACCTGGTAAATCCCTACCCTCTATTACAACACAAACCACCCATCCTGCTGCCCCCTTTAACACTGCCATCCTGATGCTACCACCAATACTCTGCCTGCTGTTGCCCAATGCCCCAAATGCCATACTGCCAAAAGAAAAGTGCCCAAGGACACGGATAGGGATGAAAGCGGCTTCGTAAGTAGAAAATGTTGGGCCCCAAAGCAAACTTTTAACTTTCAGAAAATGCTTGATGGTTCATGGAGGCATCAAACCCAAGACTAGACCCAAAAGTTAAAGGGGTTATTCCATTACAAATATTTATTACCTATCTACAGGATAGGAGATAAATGTGTGATTGGTTGGGCACTGTCACGGCGCGGGGTGTGGACCCACTGGGCCGTACCGCGTAGCGGGGTAGCTTCTGGCCAACAAGGTACAAAACAATGTCTATAGTTCGGAACAGGTACTTGAGGCAATGTAGACAGTAGCGGAGGCACGACTTGACTTTCACAGCAGGTGGCACCGTGGGTGCAGCGGAAGACACAACTTGACTTTCTCAGCAGGTGGCACCGTGGATGCAGAGGAAGACATGACTTGACTTTCTCAGCAGGTGGCACCGTGGATGTAGAGGAAGACACAACTTGACTTTCTCAGTAGGTACGATAGCACGGGATACAGGGTACAGGCAGCAGGAACGGGTAACACTGGGAAATGGAAAACACTGGGAGACCATTTGCAAGACAAACTTAGGTATACAACAACACTCAGGCGAGGAACAAGTGGGCAGAACCCCTTTTTATAGTCCAGCAGCCATTTGGTCTAATTATTGATGGGTGACAGCTGGATGCGTACTGGCCCTTTAAGGCCGTGCACGTGCGGGCGCGCGCGCCCTGCGGGAAACAGTCCGAGGACCTGGAGGAGAGTGCCGGCGTCCCCCTGGGTGGAGCTGATGCAGCAAAAACAGATGTCCATGGCCGGGGCCATCAGCAGGTAAGTCTGAATGAACCGCGGCCATAGACGTTACAGTATCCCCCCTCTTACGCCCCCTCCTCTTGGGACCAAGCGGGAAAGAAATTTCTTCACGAGGACAGGGGCATCGATGTTCTCCCCTGGCTCCCAAGACCTCTCCTCTGGACCAAATCCCCTCCAATCCACCAAATAAAAGGTCCTTCCTCCCACTTTCTTGGTGGCCAGGATCTCCCTCACTTCGAAAGTTCTGGATGAACCGCCAGGAGTCCTGGAGTAGCAGTTCAGGACCACAGGTTACAGCAAGGAGAAATGGAAGGAGTTAGGGATCCTGAGGGTAGGAGGCAGTCGAAGCTTGTACGACACAGGATTGATCTGTAGCAAAATCTCGAAGGGTCCAAGGAACCTGGGGGCAAACTTGCGAGATCGCACCCTCAGCCGCATATTCCTGGAAGACAGGCAGACCTTAGTACCTGGAAGAAACTGGGGAGGTTCTCGTCTTCTAGTGTCTGCCTTTCTCTTCATGCGGTCCACCGCCAGCAGAATAGAAGATCGTGTCTGCTGCCATATCTGCAGAAAGTCCCTGAAGGTAGAGTCGGCTACAGGCACCTGGGACATAGTAGAGCCAGGCAGGGGTATTTGAGGATGTTGGCAGTAGACTATGAAGAACGGACTGGCGGTGGTGGACTCACTGGTATGGTTATTATAAGAGAACTCCGCCCACGGGAGCAGCTGCCCCCAGTCATCATGTCGTCTGGAGACAATGTGCCGCAGATAGTTCTCCATAATTTGGTTAACCCTTTCGACTTGTCCATTGGACTGAGCATGGTAAGCTTAGGAGAAGTCCAATTTTACACAGAGTAGGCCGCAGAGTGCTCTCCAGAACTTTGAGGTGATCTGGACCCCTCGATCCGAGACAATATGCAGAGGCAAGCCGTGCAGATGGAAGATGTGTTGTATGAAGAGGTCAGCCAGTTGAGCAGCAGAAGGCAAGACAGTCAGGGGAACAAAATGAGCCATTTTAGAAAAACGATCCACCGCCACCCAGATCACATTGTATCCCGCAGAGAGAGGCAGATTTGTGACGAAGTCCATAGCAATATGCTACCAGGGGACATCGGGCACAGGCAGCGGTTGGAGTAGACCGGCTGGTCTGGAGTGGGCAACTTTGTTTGCTGCACACACCATACAGGAGGAGACAAAGTCCATGATGTCTTTGGGCAGCGTCGGCCACCAGAACTGACGGGCAATTAGGTCTCGGGTCTTACGGGCACCCGCGTGACCTGCCAGCTTGGAACTGTGACCCCAGCGAAGGATTCTTCCTCAGTCCGCCATACAAAAATTCTTCCCGGAGGAATGTCTCTAACCTGCAGAGGGTTAACAGAGTAGATGCAGGAAGGATCGATAATATTCTGTGGGGACTCCACAGTGTCCTCTGTCTTAAATGACCTAGACAAGGCATCGGCCCTCACATTCTTGTCGGCAGGTCGGTAGTGCAGTTTGAACCGGAACCGTGCAAAAAACAATGACCACCTGGCTTGACGAGGATTCAGCCATTGAGCCGTCTGTAGGTAGATCAAGTTCTTGTGGTCCGTGAAGACCAGGATAGGATGAGCTGCACCTTCCAGTAGGTGTCACCACTCCTGCAGGGCCAGCTTGATGGCTAGTAACTCCCGATCTCCAATCGAGTAGTTGCGCTCTGTGGGAGAAAACAGTTTGGAGTAGTAACCACATACCACCGTCTTGCCTTTCGAAACTCTCTGGAACAAAAGTGCACCAGCATCAACAGAGGAGGCGTCCACCTCTAACGAAAACTGTAGGGATACATCAGGATGATGAAGAATAGAGGCTGACGTGAAGGCATCTTTTAAGGTTTTAAATGCGACTTCCGCCTCTGGAGTCCATACCTTGGCATTTATACCCTTTTTAGTGAGGGTGGAGATGGGGGCTGTCAAAGAAGAGAAGTTGGGAATGAACAGTCTGTAGAAGTTGGCGAATCTCAGGAAGCGTTGTATGGCCCTTAAGCCTTGGGGACGTGGCCACTCCAGGATAGCCTTGACCTTCTCAGGGTCCATCTTGAGACCCTGATCAGAGATAATATAGCCCAGGAAGGGTAGAGACTTCTCTTGGAACATACACTTCTCCAACTTGGCGTAAAGATGATTCTCCCTTAATCGAAGCAACACCTGGCGGACATAGCCCTTATGAGTCACAAGATCTGGAGAAAAAAATCAAGATATCATCGAGATACACCACAACACAGACATAGAGGAGATCACGAAAAATGTAATTGACAAATTCTTGAAATACTGCGGGGGCGTTACAAAGGCTGAAGGGCATGACCAAATATTCGTAGTGTCCATCACGTGTGTTAAATGCAGTCTTCCACTCGACACCCTGATGGATCCGGATTAGATTCTAAGCCCCCCGCAGGTCTAGCTTGGAAAAAAATGTTGCCCCCGTATGTGATTAAAGCGTTCCGAAATCAACGGCAATGGGTACCTGTTCTTCACCGTGATCTGGTTGAGGCCTCGGTAGTCAATGCAGGGTGGAAGGGATTCATCCTTCTTTTTGACAAAGAAAAACCCGGCTCCGGCCGGGGATGAAGACTTTTGTATGAAGCCCCTCTCCAGATTCACCTTAATGTAGGCCAACATAGACTGGGTCTCTGGCAAGAAGAGAGGGTATACTCTACCGCGAGGAGGTGACGAATCAGGAACCAAGTCGATAGGGCAATTGTATGCTTGATGTGGTGGCAATGTCTCTGCTTCCTTTTTGTTGAAGACATCAGCGAACTGAGAGTAACAAGGAGGCAACCCTGCCAATGACTGATGTGGAGAAGGCTGGGACGGATGGACATGCACCAGACAGCGGTCGAGACACTTGGGGCCCCATTGGAGAACCTCTCCGGAGTTCCAATCCAGGACTGGGGTGTGTAGACGGAGCCAAGGCAAACCCAGCAGCACGGGGTTGACGGCCTTGGACTGGACATATAGGGAGATGAGCTCAGAATGAAGAGCTCCCACTTGAAGTCTTAGTGGCTTGGTCACAGACAATACTGGGTCAGGCAAGGGCAGTCCATCTACCGAGGCAACGATCAACGGTCTCTCCAGCAAAACAGTGGGCAATTGAAGAAGATCCACAAGGTCAGATTAAATTGGTTGCAGAGCCAGAGTCCTGGTAGGCAGAGGCCGGATGAGGTCTCTCGCCAGCGACAATCGTAACAGGAATAAACAGTGTGAAAGAGAGTTCTCTATTAAACGCTGTAGCGCCCAGGGTTGTCTCTCCAACCAATCCCAGGCGTTGGGGTTTCTTTGGCCTCTGGGAACACAGACGTACGACATGGCCAGCGAGGCCGCAATATAGGCAGAGTCCAGAGGTGCGCCTACGCTGTTTTTCTTGAACGGACAGTTTAAGCCAATCCACCTGCATCGGAACCTCGGGTGCAGCACAAGAACAAGGCAAGAGGGGTTGCTGGAAGCTGGGCGCCAGTCTAAGAAGCTGTCTCTCCTGTAGAATCTCTTGAGATATCTCCCTGAGCCTTATTTCCACACGGGTAGCCAGTAGAATCAGGTCGTCCAAGGCAGCTGGGAGATCTCGAGCAGCCAGTTCGTCCTTGATCTCGGGCGATAGGTCATGCCAGAAGGATAACAGAAGGATGCTAGCAAGGCCTCATTGCCAGAGTCCGGAACTGGATGGTGTATTTGCCCACGGAGGTGTCCTCCTGACGCAGGTTAAAGATAGCAGTGGCTGCCCATGAGACTCGTCCAGTCTCCTCAAATACGGAACGGAACAACCGCACTAACCCCTGGAAGTCTCGGGTCTCGGGTCCCTATCGTTCCCAGATTGGATTCGCCCATGCCAGGACCTTGCCGGCAAGTAGAGATATAATGAAGGCGATCCTGGCTCCGTCTGAAGGAAATGCTCGGCGTGCAGAGTGAAGTGGATTTGGCATTGATTCAGAAACCCCCTTCACGAACTTGCGTCTCCATGGAACCGAGGTGGCAATGGCAGCGAGAACTGAGGGACCGAACTGGGACTGCCAGGAGGTGTAGCAGGAGGGTCAATCGGAGGAGCTTGAATAGGAGCGGTGAAGGAAGTAGCTAGCGCCCCTATCTGCTGTGTCATGGAGTCTACTGCCACAAGGAGTTGATTCTGTCGTGCTTGCAGATCCTGCAGGTCCGCCTGCATGGCTTGAGAGGATGACAGGCCCTTGACTTGGCCAGCGGGATCCACGGCCTGAGCGTACTGTCACGGCGCGGGATGTGGACCCACTGGGCCGTACCACATAGTGGGGTAGCAGCTGACCAACAAGGTACTAAACAATGTCTATAGTTCGGAACGACTTGACTTTCTCAGCAGTTGGCACCGTGGATGCAGCGGAAGACACAACTCGACTTTCTCAGTAGGTACGATAGCACGGGATACACGGTACAGGCAGCAGGAACGGGTAACACTGGGAACTGGAAAACACTGGGAGACCATTTGCAAAACAAACTAAGTTTTAAAACAATGCTCAGGCAAGGAACAAGTGGGCAGAGCCCCTTTTTATAGTCCAGCAGCCATTTGGTCTAATTATTGATGGGTGACAGCTGGAAGCATACTGGCCCTTTAAGGCCGTGCACGCACGCGCGCCCTGCGGGAAACAGTCCGAGGACCCGGAAGTGAGTGCCTGCGTCTCCCTGGAGGGAGCTGACATCGCGAAGACAGATGTCCATGGCCGGGGCCGTCGGAGGGTAGGTCTGAACGACGACCCCCGGCCATAGATGTTACAGGCACTTTCTGTTGGGAACCCACTGATCACTAGAATCGGAGTCCCAGGCCCCCGTTCCAGATGCATTTGGCTATTTCCGTTAGTCCCATACACTTTGAATGGAATGGCAGGTGCATGCATGGCTACTGCTCCACTCAAAGTCTATGGGACTGACTGAGATTCCGTAGTCAAGTACAGCGCTTGGCTATCTCCATCAATCCTATGGACAATAATGGAGCTACATGGCACATGCATTAGGGGCGTAGCTAGGGGGAGCAGGCGGGGCATGTGCCCCGGGCCCAACTTAGAGGGGGGGGCGCCAGCGCCACCCCCTCCTGCACTATAATTGTACCTGCGTCCAGGGCCGCCATCAGGAATTTCAGGGCCCCATACAGCTAATTTTTTTGGGCCCCCCTACCGTGGCACCGCCTGTTAACGGTACTCCGTCCAGCAATATATCATGCTACCCAGGGCCGCCATCAGGGGGGTATTAGGGGTACTGATGTGAGGGGCCCGGCCAAACCTAATTGAAAGGGGGGCCCGGCAACTGCCGCGACTTGCCTTTGGTAGAAAAAAAACAGGCCCCTGCAATGGGGCCCGTTTTTTTCACCAAAAGAATGTCGTGAGCTGCGGGACCCCCCTCTCATCATGGGGGCCGTCAAACACCGCCCGCCCGTGCGACCGATAGCGCGCCCTCGCGACCGCCCGCGCGCACCAGCGAACGAAGCGCGCGCAGCCGCGGACACACATGGACACAACTTACCTGGAGCCTGGCTGGAGGTGAAGGACTGGACATCTGAACCGAAGACATCGCCTGACGAGGACTGGAGTGGGAGCCAGCAGCTCTTCTGACACAGTGAGTAAAGTGTCTCAAAGTGCTGTTTAAGTATGGCCCTGTTCACACAGAGTATTTTGCAGGCAGAAAAAAATCTGCCTCAAAATTCCTTAAAGAATTTTGAGGCAGATTTTGACCTGCCCACACTATCTTGCCGCGTTTTTTTGCTGCGTTTTTTGCCCGCGGCAATTGAGGACAGCGAAAAATGCATTTTCTGCCTCCCATTGATTTCGATGGGAGGTCAGAGGCAGAACAGCGGCAAGAAAGGACATGCTTCTTTTTCTTTTTTCCGCGACTAGCTCCCATTGATTTTAGATTAAATCAATGGGAGGCGGTTTTGGAAGTTGTTTGGTGCTGATTCTGATGCAGTGTCCAAGTCAATATCAAGGCCCAAAAACCCGAACGTGTATTGCATCCGTGCAACGCGCGTGATTTTCACGCGCCTCGCACGGACCTATGTTACTCTATGGGGCCGTGCAGACTGTCAGTGATTTTCACGCAGCGTATGTCCGCTGCGTAAAACTCACGACATGTCCTATATTTGTGCATTGTTCGCGCATCACGCACCCATTGAAGTCAATGGGTGCGTGAAATTCACGCCCAGCACTTCCGCAGCTGTGTAAACTACAAACATACAAACAGAGTGTCATAATGATGGCGGCTGCGCGAAAATCACGCAGCCACGCATCATACGCTGCTACCACACGGAGCTGTTATGGACCTTTTGCATGCGCAAAACGCCACATTTTTTGCGCACGCAAAAAGCACACGCTAGAAATGGCCGGACACATCATGAAATGATTGGGGGAGGCAGACATGACCAGGGTTGCAGGGGAGAAGGAAAGAGGTGAAAAGTTCAAAGGGAGGAGGGGGAGGAAGGAGAAGGGGGGGGTGGTTTAGGAGGGGGCGAGGTTAACGAGGGCATATAGGTAGGTTGAGGGACAGGTTCGTGCCATTCACGTCCCAAAAGAGCAGGTTAGCCCTTGTCCCGCCCTCCCTCCCTTAAGGTTAGGTGTTAAGTTTGTTTTTTGCGATATGGATTCTTTGTTGCTGCTGGTGTTTTTTGTTTTACAGGGGACGACCGGTGGTGACTGGTAGGAGTGGAGTCACGGTGGCATTGTTGGCGGATTGGGGGGTCCTTGGAGTTGGTGGTAATTTGAAGTGGGGGATTCATCAGAGTTATGGTCCCTAACAAGTACATAATTGCTCATGGATATGGGCGTATTTTGGCCTCCTGCTGGGTGGTGTCCCGGGGAGTGGTTTTACATACTTGGCAAGCCAACTGCAGAGTAGAAAGGTGCCCCTGAGCCTGTAGGGAGACGGCTGGGGGTAAGTAGCTATACAGGGGGCAGTTAGGCGCCAAAGTTTTGGAGCTCCAAGGACTTCCCTTTCCTAGTAATGTTATTTATAAAGCTATGTTTTATGTTCATGTAAATTTGTTAATAAAATGGCTGCTGTGGCCGAAATTTTCCAACCCACTGTCTCGTGTGTTTTACTAGGGATGGGAGAGGGGCATGGAAGAGAGGAAGGGCCATGAAGCAGAAAAGGGGGACGGTATTGAAGGGGAGGTTAAGCAAAAGGGTTCGAAGGGGGCGAGCTCTGTAATCCCATGGTCATGTGTAAATCCGGCCTTAGGGTAGGAACACACTAGGCATGAACACTGCGGATTTTATGCAACACATTTTATTGTGGAAAATCCGCAGCGTATTACAGTCGCAGCAGAGTGGATGAGATTTGAACAAATCTCATCCACACGCTGCAAAAAAAATTGACCTGCAGTGCGTTTTTTTAAGCCGCAGCATGTACATTTATGCTGTGGAATCGCTGCTCCTCTGTTGCGGAAATGCTGCGGTTCTGCCGCAAAAATCACAAATGAGAAAAAATTATTTATTTATAAAAAAGTTTAGACTTACCCCGGCCTCTATTCTTAGCGCAGCCCGGCCTCATGTCATGACGTTTCATCCCATGTGACTGCTGCAGCGGTCACATGGTCTACAGTGTCATCCCAGGAGGCGGGGCTACGTTCAGAAGAGAGAGATGCGTCACCTAAACTACGGCCGGGGCAAGTCTAAACTTTTTTTTCCCCTGCAGGATTCCCGCAGCGGACATGCCTCACGAAACCTGCGCCACTATTTGGTGCGGTTTTGCTGGCAGAATTCTCTACGGCTACCCGGGCGGTAACCTGTGCAGTTTTAATCAGCATATCCGCCTAGAGTGTTCCTACCCTTATGATGTCGCTCCTGGAGCTGCTGCCTGTCTCTAAATAGGCAGTTGGTCCAGTAGAATTTGGAATTATTTTTTTTTGTGAACCAGCTTAAAAAAATACAAAACTTTTGTAGTCAATGGGTGCGTGAAAATCGCGCATGGCACACGGAAGCACTTCCGTGTGTCGTGCGTGATTCGCGCAACAGTAAATGAAGAAATGAAGGAAAAACTAAAAGCACTTAGTCCTAAGTCACAAGATAGAGAACACCTGGACAAGGTTATAGGAAGCAATATTGATGAGAGAAGGTATTTGAAGTGAGTGCAAAGTCAAAGCATTGTATGTACTGTACAAAAGACAGGGGAATGCAAAGCAGAGATATTCACTTATATTTATGCAGCAAGCAAAGAGACTCAGAGGATTCTAATACTTGATTTTCTAGATTATAAAGAGTATTGCAGCCTGAGATTATAACTGGGTTTTGAAGTCAAACAACAGCAATTCCTGCATTTACATAATGTACCTCTAATTTTGTTTCTAGTTCATTTATAAAGGTTTTAATGATTTGTCAGGTTCACGCAGACATATTTCAGTGAATCACATATTGGAGAAACAGCAGAGAATAGAAAGATTTGTTAATTTCTTTTGAGTAGTAAAAGCTGAGTATAAGGTAAGCTTAGACAAAATAAATTTCCCTCAAGCAAGAAATACACGTATAAAATATATAAAGACATATAAAATGTTACATTTGAAAATAAAATCCTGACTACATTAAAGGGGTTTTCCACGTTCTGACAACTGATCACCTATCCATTGGATAGGACAGCAGGCAGTATATGAATGCTGCATGTGCGAAACCCGCACCCCACACCAATCCGCCACTCTGTCTGCCTCCGGGTACCGGACAATATTGCTGTAAGCAGATGGCTTCGGTCAAAGAATAGCTCCTATTTAAGTGAATTTGCCGAACGGCCGCTATGCAGTGGTCGGAGCCATCTGCTTCCAACTACTGCATACCATTCAAAACATCCAGTGCCCGGAAGCAGCCGGAGTGGCGGATTGGTGCGGGTTACAGGTGTCGGACACGCACCGATCATATAATGATGACCAATCCGATGGATAGGTCATCAGTTGTCAAAATGTGGAAAACCCCTTAAATATAGTATTTAAATTGATGAATAATATACTCTTCTGCCAGCAGAGAGCAGCATTCACTTACACTGATTGAGGAGAAAATAGAAAAAGTGTATGTCATTTGATCGGCAGCTTTATTACGTTACACTCAATTTGCTGCCTTACAGTCAATTCCATCATTTTCTTTTGTGCTCTAATAATTATAAAGTTTTACATAATATAACTAAATTTATAGTTTTTAGGACATCACAAAATGGCCCAAACTCCTAAATGTACAAATTTGTTACACTATGTTCATATACTTATATATTTAAAGCTATACTGCAGTAGGTACATCGTTTTACCACAGAAGAAAATGGCAAATACTGTATTATCTGTGATTTTTTTAATAGTTTTAAATTCAATTTGCTATTTTCTTTTATTCAATTACATCACCTTCTTCTTGATAGTATGATACTTTTCGAGATGACCGCCAACATTTTTAATCTGACCTGAATAAAGAGGGTTTTTAAAAAAAATAAATTGTGTTCACTGTATATTGTTTGAATGAAGATGAAATATTGATATGTCCATAAGATAAAAAACTGAAAAACTTTGTCTTGTCCTTTCTTTTAAACATGACTGTATGCCAAAATAGTTTGGCTGTGTATGTTAGACTTCTCATCAAATATCATTCTGCTATGGAAGTTTCCCCTCCCTGTTCTCCTCTTTCAATAAACTGGTCGGAGTGGTGTAATTAGCGTCGCCTTGGTCAGAAGCAAGAGATTGGTAAATATTGGGAAATCTAGACATTATACTTGCATTAGCTTTTATGACATCACATTTAATATGAATTAATATGAAGTTGGTCCCCTTTGCAACCAAAACAGCTTCCACTCTTCTGGGAAAACTTTCTAAGAGCTTTTGGAGTATATTCGTGGGAATTTTTCTCATTCATCTCCGTTCTAGGTTGTCCTAAAGGTGTCAGATGGGGTTGAGTTTAGGGCTTGGTGCAGGCCTGACAAGTTCACAACCATGCTTTTATGAACCTTGCTTTGTGCACTAGTTCATTTATACATGACAGTCTGAAACAGAAGAGGGCCTTCCCCAAACTGTTCCCACAAAGTTGAAAGCATACATTGGTCCAAAATGTCTTGATATGAGCATTAGGATTTCCCTTCCTTGGGCCTAGGCCAACACTTGAAAAGAAAGCCCATAGCATTATCCCTCCTCCACCAAGTTTTACAGTTGGCACAATGCAGTCAGGCAGGTAATGTTCTCCTGGCATTCACAAAACCCAGACTCCTCCATCAGACTGCCACATAGAGACGGGTGATTTGTCACTCCACAGAACATGTTTCAGTGGCAGCATGCTTTATACTACTCCATCTGACACTTGGTATTGTTTTTAGGGATGTAAGTTTTGCAATCAGCTACTCGGCCATGAAAACCCATGCCATGACTCTCCCGGCACACAGTTTATGTGTGGATGTTAATTCCACAGGAGGTTTGGAAAGCTGCAGTTATTTAGTCAGCAGAGCATTAGCGACTTTTATGCAATATGTGCTTCAGCACCCGGCAACCCGCTCGGTAACTTTTTGGCTAAGTTGCTCTGATTCCTAAATGCTTCCACTTAGCAATAATACGAATCACAGTTGTTCGTGGAATATCTAGGAGGGAAGAAATTTCACTAACTAACTTGTTGCAACGGTGGCATCCTATTTTGTTTGATTTTATACACCAGTGTAAGAAATACTATTATTGATAATATTAATATTAAATTATAATAATATTGAACAAAAATAATATCTCCACGTAAGTTCTAGGGGACGGTCGGCAAAGAAAGCACACCAACCAAAGTGTATATATTAAAAGATAAAGTATATTATATGCAGAATCAGTCAAGCAGCATGAAATTGATAAAACAAATAATAAATTCACTATCACAATAATATGCACATAAGTTGACAATAACACCAAAACAACACCCCAAAATCAAAGAATACCTGCCCCAGAATCAAAGAAAGATCAACTAAGAAATCAACATGGATAATAAGACAAAGATCAGTTAAACACCGAACAATCACCAGGTTAATAGTAAAATCTGCTAATACCACTTCTATAAACCAAAATACAATACAATAACCGTTTGTCAAATGAAAAGCCACCAATATATTCACCAAGGTCTGAGCAGTTTTCCTCCTGGCATAAACCAAATCTTACTATAGTCCTCTCTTGAGATGTCCTCCATGGAGATATCAATGGTCCTCCTTTTACTCTATCCTCCTCTAGAGGTCCAAACCTGGGTGTTTTATACCCATTTTGGAACACCCGCTATGTGCTTCCCCTTCTAGCCTGAAGACACACAATCTCACATATGATCAAAGAATTGTTTGATCTATCTGTGCTTTTCCCCATCAATATGCGTAAAAATAATCATGATCTTATCTCTTCACGTACTTAGCATCTGATATGACACTCTGAGCCTCCTACATTTGCATACAGATGACAAATCATGCAGAAGGTAGACATGTTGACAAAGCTGTTATCACACCTGCTACCTCCTCTTGAATGTAATGTCCGTGGCTGCGGGCTGTCAGCTCCGTTCCCCTCCTGACAGCCGCAGCCACGAGTCGGCAAGCGCTGGCCCCAGACTCCTCCTCAGGAAACGCCAGTGCTCGCGTCCCCTCACCTCAGTCGGATCCCGTAGGGTGCACGCACACGCTCGTGCCCGCTATTAAAGGGGCAGCACACGCACCGGACATTGTGGACGAACTTTGACCCGTGAGTACCCTAGACGATAAGTCCCCTAGTTCAATGCCTGAGCATTGTTGTGTTCCCTAGTTTGTCTTTGTGATGGCCTCCTAGTGTGTTCCCTGTTCCAGTCCCTGTTCCTGTTCCAGTTCCTAACATTCCATACCGTCCTGGTCTAGCACTGAGCTGTGCCAAAGTTGTGCCATGCTGCATCCACATCTGACCTGCTTCACCTCGCCTGACGTCCACCTGCTACCTAGTCCCAGCCGAGCCTGTCCTGCTGCTGTCTGAGCTGCCACAGGTACCTATAGAACTATAGACTCTCACCTGCTCCCTGTTGGCCAGCTGCCTTACCGCCAAGGCGGTACAGCCCAGTGGGTCCACAGACCCTTCGTGACAGCCAAGCTCTTGTGCTCCTAGGAGCCTTTGAAATGTAAGTTACTGTAACCACTTACAACATCTGTACAACCTGATTAGCAATGCATAGGCCTTATTCACATAATCCCATATCGTGCATATATTGAATAGCCATGCCAAGGCCTTTGTTAAGACCAGCTGACCCCAGACATACTGACTTTAGAAACCGTATTCAGACCCTTGGCTATATCATTCACTCTCTATATATTTTTTTATACATCTATTTATATTCACCTTATATGCAATGTAGCATAGACAGATATTTCATCTGTATATCTTACACATGTGGCAATGGGACTGAATTAAACAGCTGAATTCAATGATTAAGAGGTGTGTTCCAATACTTTTGTCCATATCGTATGTGAAGCTGCCATAGTTGTGTGCAGTGATCTCCTTCAGCCGAAAGGATGTTACAGCAGCTTTAGTATCACACTTGTCCCACTCATATTGAGCTGCTCAGAATTGTAAACAATAGGTGGAAGACAGCAATGGCCAGCAAAGAATAAACAAGTAGATATTTTGTACTTTGCACAGTTGTCCTTTTTTCTTGTTATACAATGCCATAATATAACTTTTTTTTCACATTTGCAAAACTCTGTTAGGAATTGTGCCTTAACCCCTTAAGGACGCAGCCTAGTTTTGGCCTTAAGGCTCAGAGCCCATTTTTCAAATCTGACATATTTCACTTTATGTGGTAATAACGTCGGAATGCTTAAACCTACCCAAGCGATTCTGAGATTGTTTTCTCGTGACACATTGGGCTTCATGTTCGTGGTAAAAGTTGGTCGATATATTCAGTGTTTATTGGTGAAAAATTGCAAAATGTAGAGAAAATTTTGAAAAAATTGCATTTTTCAGAATTGAAATGCATCTGCTTGTAAAACAGACAGTTATACCACCCAAAATAGTTACTAGTTCACATTTCCCATATGTCTACTTTAGATTGGCATCGTTTTTTGAACATTATTTTATTTTTCTTGGACGTTACAAGGCTTAGAACATAAACAGCAATTTCTCATATTTTTAAGAAAATTTAAAAAGCCTTTTTTTTAAGGTACCTCTTGAGTTCTGAAGTGGCTTTGTGAGGCCTATGTATTAGAAACCCTGATAAAACACCCCATTTTAAAAACTAGACCCCTCAAAGTATTCAAAACAGCATTTAGAAAGTTTTTTAACCCTTCAGGCATTTCACAGGAATTAAAGAAAAGTGGAGGTGAAATTTGCAAATTTCATTTTTCTTGCTGAATTTCAATTTTATTCATTTTTTTTCTGTAACACAGAAGGTTTTACCAGAGAAACACTACTAAATATGTATTGTCCAGATTTTGCAGTTTTTAGAAATGTCCCACATGTGGCCCTACTGCGCTCGTGGACTAAAACACAAGCCCTAGAAGCAAAGAAGCACCTAGTGCATTTTGAGTCCTCTTTTTTTATTAGAATATATTTTAGGCAGCATGCCAGGTTTGAAGAGGTGTTGAGGTGCCAAAACAGTAGGAGTCCCCTAATAGTGACCCCATTTTGGAAACTACACCCCTCAAGGAATTCATTTATGGTTGTTGTTACCATTTTGACCGCACAGTTTTTTCACAGCACGTATTTGAATTGGGCTGTGAAATGAAAAAAATGACATTTTTTTCCAATAAAATGTCATTTGTGATCAAAATTTCTTATTTTCACAGGGAACAAAATACCCCATTTTGTTGCCCAATTTGTCCTTAGTGTGGCAATACCCCATTTGTGGTGATAAACTGCCATTTGGGCCCATGGGAGGGCTCAGAAGGAAAGGAGCGCTATATGTTTGTTGGAGTCCAGATTTTGCTGGATTGGTTTTCGGGTGCCATGTCGCATTTGCAGAGCCTCAGAGGTATCAAAGCAATGGAAACCCACCAAAAGTGACCCCATTTTGGAAACTACACCCCTCAAGGAATTAATTTATGGTTGTTGTTAGCATTTTGACCACACAGTTTTTTCACAGCACCTATTTCAATTGGGCTGTGACATTAAACAAATGAAATTTTTTCCAATAAGATGTAATTTTTTATCAAAATTTCTTATTTTCACAGGGAACAAAATACTCCATTTTGTTGCCCAATTTCTCCTGAGTGCAGCAATACCCCATTTGTGGCAATAAACTGCCGTTTGGGCCCATGGGAGGCCTCAGAAGGGAAGGAGCGCTGTGTGTTCTTTGGAGTACAGATTTTGCTGGTTTGGTTTTCGGGTGCCATGTCGCATTTGCAGAGCCCCAGAGGTATCAAAGCAATAGAAACCAACCACAAATGACACCATTTTGGAAACTACACCCCTCAAGGAATTCATTTATGGGTGTTGTGACCATTTTGACCCCATAGTTTTTTCACAGAACTTATTTGAATTGGGCTGGGAATGAAAACAAAATTATTTTTTTCAAATAATATGTAGTTTTGGCTGAAAATTTCTTATTTTGACCAGAAACAAAATACCCCATTCTGTTGCGCAATTTGTTCTGAGTGCCGCAATACCCCATTTGTGGTGATAAACTGCCGTTTGGGCCCATGGGAGGGCTCAGAAGGAAAGGACCACCATTTGGCCTACTGGGGATTTTCTAGTGCGAAGTCATGTATGCAGAAGCACCTGAGGTCCCAGTACAGTTGAAATCCGCAAGAAGTGACCCCGTTTTAATAACTACACCCTTAAGGCATTCATCTAGAGGTGTAGTGAGCATTTTGACCAGAGACCTACACCCCATAAACTGTAATGTGGGTTCTCCCGGGTATGGCAATACCCTACATGTGGCTGTTATCAGCTGCCTGGACACACAGCAGGGCTCAGAGGGGAAAGACGAGGGGGGATAAGCTGTGCGGAGTGCATCAGGGTAAGTAAAATTGGGGTAAATTATAAACCAAGGGATGTATGATAAATTTTAAAACTGACTTTCATACAGAGCTCTGGTTATTCGGGACACGTGTCACATTGATATATTGTGTCATCCCTTATAGCAGACTTTGCACCTCTTTTGACTTTTTCCCTTCTTGCCAGTTTGGGGAACTTCTCCTGGAAAGTGTTGCCGCCTTGGTACGATGCGTGTGGCCCCGCTTCCAGAAGTACTGGGTGCCCCCCCTTCTTGGTCCCTAAAGATTAGGTTCTTGATAATCACCTCTTGAAATTCCAGGAAAGTTCCCGTCTGGCCTGCACATCGACGTAGCACGTACGCATTGTACAATGCCATCTGTATGATGTGCCCGGCCAGCTTCTTATACCACACCGCATGGCGCTGTAGGGCTTCAGGATTTGATCTGACAAGTCCACACCTCCCATGTACCTATTGTAGTCCAGGATGCAGTCTGGTTTGGGGGTGGCCTTTCCTTCATATAGCCTAAACCTGTAGGTATACCCGGATGCACTCTCGCAGCTTATACATCTTCATGCCATACCTTGCCCTCTTACCCGGCAGGTACTCGCGGAATTGAACCCTCCCTTTAAAATGTACCAGGGACTCATCAATAGAAATACACTTCTCGGGGGTGAATGCTTCGGAAAACCGGGCACTGGAACGGTCTAATAGGGGTCTCCGTTTATACAAACGGTCAAAACTGGGGTCATCTCGGGGGTGGGCACGGCTCATTATCAGTATAATGTAAGAAGCGAAGTATTGCCTCATTTATTTATTTTTTTAGGTTCCAGTTCAGTTCTGAAGTTGATTTGAGGGGCCCATATATTAGAAACCCCTATCAAATACGCCATTTTAGAAACTAGACCCCTCAAAGTATTCACAACAGCATTTAGAAAGTTTATGAACCCTTTAGGTGTTTCACAGAAATTTAGAGCAAAGTAGAGGTGAAATGTACATATTTTTTTTTGTCAGAAAATCCTCTTTATACCATTTTTTTTATAACACAAAAGTATTTATCACAGAAACGCAACTAATACGTATTGCCCAGATTCTGCAGTTTTGAGAAATATCCCACATGTGGCCCTAGTGCGGTAATGGACTGAAGCACCGGCCTCAGAAGCAAAGGAGCACCTAGTGGATTTTGAGGCCTCTTTTTTATTAGGCACCATGTCCGGTTTGAAGAGGTCTTGTGGTGCCAAAACATTGGGAACCCCCCAAAAGTGACCCCAATTTGGAAACTAGACCCCTTGAGGAATGCATTGTAGTTTTCTTGGGGTGCATGCGGCTTTTTGATCAGTTTTTATTCTATTTTTAGGTGGCGTGGTGACTAAAAAACAGCAATTCTACTATTGTTTTTTTATTCTTTTTTTTTTACTGCGTGCACCGTGCGCTATAAATGACATATTCACTTTATTCTGCGGGGTGATACGATTACGGCGATACCAGATGTTTATAGTTTTTTTTTATGTCTTATGGCGTTTGCACAATAAAATACGTTTTGTAAACAATCATTTACTTTTTGTGTTGCCTTATTCTAAGAGCCATAACGTTTTTATTTTTCAATCAATAAAGCCGTGCGAGGACTTATTTTTTGCGTAACGAACTGTAGTTTCGTTCAGTACCATTTTTCGGTACATGCGACTTTTTGATCTCTTTTTATTCCATTTTTTGGGAGGTGAAGTGACCAAACAATTGTGATTGTGGTTCGGTTTATTATTATTTTCCTTTACGGCGTTCACCGTGCGGGATAAATAACGAAATAGTTTTGTAGTTCAGGCCGTTACGGATGCTGCGATACCAATTATGTACAGTTTATTTGTTTGTTTATATATTTTTATTAATAATAAATGACTGATAAGGGAAAAAGGGGGATTTTTACTTTTAATACTTTTAAAACTTTTATTTTCTTATTTTTACACAACTTCTTTTAACTTTTTTTTTACTGTATTACTTTATCCCACTAGGGGACTTGAGGGCAGGAGGCCCTGATCGCAATTCTAATACACTGCACTACATGCGTAGTGCAGTGTATTAGAACTGTCAGCTACTCACTGACAGCAAGCATAGTGGGTCCTGACGTTGTCAGGACCCACTAGGCTTCCGTCTATGGCATAGCCGGACGCCATTGTTTGGTGTCCGGTTGCCATAGTCACTATCGCCGGGCGCTATCGCGTAGCAGGCCGCCGATGGCAGCATAACCCCTAAAAAGCCGCGATCTCTATAGAACGCGGCTTTTAAGGGGTTAATCAGCGGGGACACAGCGATCGGTCCCCGCTGTAGGAGCTGTGACAGCTGCTGAACAAGACAGCAGCTGTCACAGCTCCTGTATGTGTCGGGAGGACGGCCGAAACGGCCGTTACTCCCGAGACGTACTATTCCGTCATGGAGCGCGAACGATACAGCTGCCATGACGTAATAGTACGTCCAGGAGCGGGAAGGGGTTAAATGGCAATCTAGCCTTTTTAGCTCTTTAAAGAAATTTACAAGGTTCAGGTCTTTTCAGGATACATGACAGTCTGGAATTCTAACTTTTTTTTTAATTTAAACTGAAACTGAAGTACACTGTCTCAGTCCATTCAACATTTATAGGGCCATTTGGTAAACAAATTACCAGGAGTTTTAATACAAAGTCTATTAACTACACTTCTAAATGTCATTGTCCATCCAAAATGACCCATTTCCAACTTTGTGCTGACAGTGTAATTGATTTTCCAGAGAAATATCTTTAGTAAATGTCTTTAATTTGATGTAAGCTGAAAATGTAAAGTGAAAACATACAATTCCTACACAGGTGAAGCATGAATTTCTTTGTATGCAAACATCATGGTGTGATCAGTGTTCCAAGAAGGCTCATAAAATAAAATGAGTCAAATAAACAGTTCTGCTCCTAGTTTGGTGTTCCAGGTATAGCATTAATGGGAGTAATCTGAACAGTTTACTAGGCAAATTGTATAGCATTGCAGATGTCGGTTTCTGACATGGTAAAGGAATATATATATCTTCTAAATGCATGCATATATTTCTTCTCCAAGTACAGTGCATTCGGAAAGTCTTCAGAGCCTTTAATTTTTTCCACATTTTTTTATGTTGTGGCCTTGTGCTAAAATAAAATAAAAAATCAAGTTGTTCCCTTCATTCTGCACTCATAATGACAAAGTGGAAACAGAATGTTAGTAATCTTTGCTTAATTATTGAAAAGGAGAAACTAAAATATTGCAGTGACATAAGTATTCAGACCCATTACTCAGTACTTAGTTGAAGCACCTTTGGCAGTCATAACAGCATCCAGTCTTCTTGGGTATGATGCCATAAGGCTTTCACACCTGGATTTGGGGATTTTCTGCCATTCTTCTCTGCAGATCCTCTCAAGCTTTGTCAGGTTGGATGGGGATCGTCAGTGGACAGCAATTTTCAGGTCTCTCCAGAGATGTTCGATTTGGTTTCAGTCAGGGTCATGCACAGAGTTGTCCCTAAGTCACTCCTGTGTTGTCTCTGCTGTGTGCTTAGGGTTATTTTCTTGTTGGAAGGCAGTGGCGTAACTACCGCTGTAGCAGCCATAGCGGATGAGGGGACACGTGCCGCCCGCCAACACGGCCCCCCCATGCCTGGTGGCGCTGCTAGCAGCCGTTATGACGGCTACAGCGGTAGCGACGCCAGTATGGTGCCTACTTCGCCAGGCCCCTAACATTTACTGGCCAGGCAGCACAGGTCCCCCCATGCCCGGTGGCGTCGCTAGCAGCGGAGGGGAACCCGGTGCTAGCGACTGCCACATTCACTTGTATCTGCATCCTCAGGACGCAGATACAATTGATTACAAAGGCTGCAGGCAACGTTAGGCCTGCAGCCTATAAGGCACAGGGAAGACTCCCTGCGCAGGCTGGCGTGATGATGTCACTGCATTACGCTGGCCTGCGCAAGTGTCCCACCCAGAGTATGTGCAGCGCTGTGTGGAACTATATACAAGGGAGGGGTGGTGTGTGACACTTTATACTAGGAGGGCTGTGTGGCACTATATACAAGGGAGGGGCGCTGTATGACACTAGATACAAGGGAGCGGGGCTATGTGGCACTTTATACAAGGGAGGCGCGCTGTGTGACACTATATACAAGGGAGGGGAGCTGTGTGACACTATATACAAGGGAGGGGGCTGCGTGAAACTATATACAAGGGAGGGGAGCTGTGTGACACTATATAAAAGGGAGGGGCGCTGTGTGGCACTATATACAAGGGAGGGGCACTGTGTGGCTCTATATTCAAGGGAGGGGGGCTGTGTGGCACTGTATACAAAGGAGGGGTGCTGTGTAGACTATACACAAGGGAGGGGGCTGTGTGGTACTATATACAAGAGGAGGGCTGTGTGGCACTATATACAAGGGGTGCTGTGTTGCACTTTATACAAGGGGGGCTGTGTGGCACTATATAGAAGGGGGCTGTATGGCACTATACACAAGGGGGACCTGTGTAGCACTAGATACAAGGGGGGCTTAGTGGCACTACTAAGGGGGGGCTGTGTGGCACTACTAAGGAGTGGCTGTGAGGCACTATCTACTAGGGGGCCTATATGGCACTATTTACAAGGGGGAGGGCTGTGTGGTGCAATCTACAGGGGGCTGTGTGTGGCGCAATCTACAGGGGTCTGTGTGTGGCGCAATCTACAGGGATCTGTTTGTGGCGCAATCTACAGGGGGCCGCGTGGCACTATGTACTAAGGGGGGTTTTGTGGCACTATATTCAAGTCGGGGGGCTGTAAGACAACTATGCTTCATTGTAGGGATGGTATTGGGCAGGTGATGAGCAGTGCCTTGTTTCCTCCAGAAATGACACTTAGAATTGAGCTAAAAAGTTCAATCTTGGTTTCCTCAGACTACAGAATCTTGTTTCTCATAGTCTGAGAGTCCTTTAGATGCTTTTTTTTGCAAATTCCAGGTGGCCTTTCATGTGTCTTTTACTAAGGAGAGGCTTCTTTCTGGCCACTACCACAAAGCCCAGAATGGTGGAGCGCTGCAGTGAGGGTTGACCTTCTGGAAGTTACTACCATCTGCACACATGATCTTTGGAGCTCAGCCAGAGTGACCATTAAGTTCTTGGTCACCTCTTTTTACCAAGGCCCTTCTCTCCCAATTACAAAGTTTTGTGGGGCGGCCAGCTCTAGGAAGAGTCTTGATTGTTTCAAACATCTTCCATTTAACAATTATGGAGGCCACTGTGCTCTTGAGAACTTTCAGTGCAGCAGAAGTTTTTTGTACCCTTCTCCAGATCTGTGCCACCACACAATCCTGTCTCTGAGCTCTACAGGCAGTTCTTTCCTCCTCATGGCTTGGTTTTTGCTCTGATGTTCTTTGTCAGCTGTTAGAACTTATATAGGCAGGGGTGTGTCTTTCCAAATCATGTCCAATCAAATGAGCTTACCACAGGTGGACTCTAATCAAGGTGTAGAAACATTTCAAAGATGATCTAAAGAATGGAATGCCCCCAGAGCTAAATTTCAAAGGACAAAGCAAAGTGTCTGAATACTTATGTGCATGCAAAATTTGCGTTTTTCATTTTTAATACATTTGCAAAAATGCCTAAAATTCTGTTTTCACTTTGTCATTATGGGGTATTGAGTGCAGAATGATGGGGAAAAACTTGTGAAAAGGATCTGAAGACTTTTTCAATGCACTGTATATATTTAATATATACATGCTTTCCCTTGTTTTTCAATATGTTTATTTTGCAACAATGTGCACTAAAGTTCAAATGTTTTGGACCACTGAGAAATTTCCTTGATTTTGAAAATAAATCACTATTGTTTTCAATAAAAGTAACATTAAATTGATCAGAAATACAGTTTAGACATTGTTAGTTTTGTATATAACTATTACACATCTACATATGCATGCATAGAATCAAGTCCCTTTTACACCGGCCGACACTCAGCCGATGCAGCGAGCGCCGATCAATAAGACATCGTTAATCGGCGCTTGCTTGCTCCTGTCACACGGTGCTATGGATGGGGACGAGCGTTCGTTACTCCGATCACTCGTCCTCATACATTATTATCATGTCGGCAGCGCGTCTCTTTGTTTATACAGGGAGATATGCTGCAGACAACAATAATCTTTTACTATTTTAAAACGATACGACAAGCAGATGATCGAGCATGCGCTCGTTCATCTGCTGATCGCTGCCCTTTTTACACAGGGAAATTATCGGCAATGAGCGTTATATCAACGCTCGTCTGCCCGTTAATCGTTCTGTGTAAAACCCCCTTCAATTTCAGCAATTGCAACTCCTGTGTTCCAATGGCTTGTTGTGCTGGCTAACCCTAAATTATCATGTTATAAGACTTTAGTGATTCACCATTAAAAAGCCCTGATGCAATTATGTTAGTATAGCTAACAATTGTTGCGTTGATCAAGGAAGCAAAAAAAGCAACTTATCTTCTTTGGACATGTACAGCCATGGCAGAATATATGGCATTGCAAAGGCTGAAATCTGGAGTGAAAATACTGCTGCTTCTCCGCTGGCGACCATGCATGCTGCGGAATGAAAATTCTGCACCGCAGCCTATTTTAGGCAACGACTTTTTCCGCAATGTCTGCACTAAGTTACTTAAAAGGCCATAGACAGTAATGGAAAAAAAAAAAGTCTGCTGCGAATTTCCACTGCAAACGGTCCGCAGAGGAATTTCACAGCAATTCCACCACGTCTAAACGTGCCCTTTGGGCAACTTGAGTATCTGACAAATCAGCATATGTGGGTTTGATTTTGGTCTCAAGATGGCCAGAAGGAAGATCTTTTTTCCAAAACTCTACAGCCTTTTGTTCTGAAAAATGAAGGCTATTCTATGCATCAAACAGCCAAGAGACTAAATATATCATTCAAAGCTGTGTAATACTCCCTTCACAGAACAGCACAAAGTTGCTCTAGCCAGGAGAGAAAGAGAAGTTGGATGCCGTGATGCACAACTGTACAGGAGGATAAACACATTAGTCTCTAGTTTCAGAAGCAGATGCCTCATGGATCCCAAGCTGTCAACTTTAGTTAACCTCTTTCCGCATTTTCACGTACATGCAAGTTGGGGAATGCGGCTTTTTAGCGCATTCCCACATGCATGTAAGTGATTCAGTTAAACTGTCACAGCGCCGCGGGACGAGGTGACAGTTCACTGCAAACTGCTGTCCGAGACAGCTTAGCAACAGAGCTAACCGACAGGGGACCAATCACAGTGATCCCCTGTCGGCAATCGCTGTGATTGGACTGTCAGTGCAGACAGACCAATAACAGTGGAGTCATGTAGGCAGGACTTGTTTTTCTATAGTCTCTGGCTATGATCTCCTCTGTTGGTTTTCAGAGGAGATCAGAGACGGATTCTAAATTAGTTTGTGAAACAAATATACCCCCACAGCCTGATCGGTCACCCCCTGTGCTGACCAGTCACCCCTTGTGCTGACCAGTCCCCTCCCCTGTGCTAGTCAGTCACCTCCTGTGCCCCATGAGCACATCCCTGTGCCCCATCAGCACCCCAGTGTGCCCCATCAGCACCCCCAGTGTGCCACATCAGCACCCCAGTGTGCCCCATCAGCACCCCAGTGTGTCCCATCACCCCATCAGTATCCTCTGTTGCCTAGTGACAGTGTAAAGGATCTGCCAGACACAGCTTCTGTGTCGATGCCCGTGGTTAATCAGTCTGCACCTGCTCCTAAGTCTGATAGAGTGACTCGATCTGCTACCACTCAGGCTGGTAGGCTCAGGAGTGGGAGAACCTATCACAGCCTGGCCAGACAGCTCTAGCTCCTGCCCTCGGTCTATTTATACCTTCATTTCCTGCTTGTCTCTGCCTGTGATTCTTTCCTCTTTCCTGGCTCTGCTGCTCCTGCTATCATTATTGACCATGCTTCATTTTGACCCTGGCTTTACTGACTACGCTCCTGCTCTGCATTTGGTACCTCGTACACTCCTGGTTTGACTTGGTTCGTTCACTATTCTTGTTGCTCACGGTCTTGCCGTGGGCAACTGCCCCATTTCCCTTAGCTTCTGTGTACCCTTGTCTGTTTGTCTGTTGTGCACATATTGAGTGTAGGGGCCGTCACCCAGTTGTACGCCGTCGCCTAGGAAAGGCCGTGCAAGTAGGCAGGGACTGAGTGGCAGGTAGATTAGGGCTCACCTGTCTGTCTCCCTACCGCGTCATTACAGACAGACACTGAATCAGTTCAGTCAGCCAGACTGTGTGTAATACCCTTTTGTTGGTTTTTTCTGTGTTTTTTTGTACTTGTAAAAAAAAAAAAAAATATATATATATATATATATATATATATATATATATATATACTACCGTTCAAAAGTTTGGGGTCACCCAGACAATTTTGTGTTTTCCATGAAAAATCACACTTATATTTATCAAATGAGTTGCAAAATGACTAGAAAATATAGTCAAGACATTGACAAGGTTAGAAATAATGATTTTTATTTGAAATAATAATTTTCTCAAAGAATGCTCCATTTGCAGCAATTACAGCATTGCAGACCTTTGGCATTCTAGCTGTTAATTTGCTGAGGTAATCGGGAGAAATTTCACCCCATGCTTCCAGAAGCCCCTCCCACAAGTTGGATTGGCTTGATGGGCACTTCTTGCGTACCATACAGTCAAGCTGCTCCCACAACAGCTCTATGGGGTTGAGATCTGGTGACTGCGCTGGACACTTCATTACAGATAGAATACCGGCTGCCTGCTTCTTCCCTAAATAGTTCTTGCATAATATGGAGGTGTGCTTTGGGTCATTGTCCTGTTGTAGGATGAAATTGGCTCCAATCAAGTGCTGTCCACAGGGTATGGCATGGCGTTGCAAAATGGAGTGATAGTCTTACTTATTCAAAATCCCTTTTACCTTGTACAAATCTACCACTTTACCAGCACCAAAGCAACCCCAGACCGTCACATTACCTCCACCATGCTTGACAGATGGCGTCAGGCACTCTTCCAGCATCTTTTCAGCTGTTCTGCGTCTCACAAATGTTCTTCTGTGTGATCCAAACACCTCAAACTTCGATTCGTCTGTCCATAACACTTTTTTCCAATCTTCCTCTGTCCAATGTCTGTCTGCTTTTGCCCATATTAATATCTTCCTTTTACTAGCCAATCTCAGATATGGCTTTTTCTTTGCCACTCTGCCCTGAAGGCCAGCATCCCGGAGTCGCCTCTTCACTATAGACGTTGACACTGGCGTTTTGCGGGTACTATTTAATGAAGCTGCCAGTTGAGGACCTGTGAGGCGTCTATTTCTCAAACTAGAGACTCTAATGTACTTGTCTTGTTGCTCAGTTGTGCAGCGGGGCCTCCCACTTCTCTTTCTACTCTGGTTAGAGCCTGTTTGTGCTTCCTCTGAAGGGAGTAGTACACACCGTTGTAGGAACTCTTCAGCTTCTTGGCAATTTCTCGCATGGAATAGCCTTCACTTCTAAGAACAAGAATAGACTGTTGAGTTTCACATGAAAGCTCTCTTTTTCTAGCCATTTTGAGAGTTTAATCGAACCCACAAATGTAATGCTCCAGATTCTCACATAGCTCAAAGGAAGGTCAGTTTTATAGCTCCTCTAAACAGCAAAACTGTTTACAGCGGTGCTAACATAATTGCACAAGGGTTTTCAAGTGTTTTCTAATCATCCATTAGCCTTCTAACACAGTTAGCAAACACAATGTACCATTACAACACTGGAGTGATGGTTGCTGGAAATGGGCCTCTATACACCTATGTAGATATTGCATTAAAAACCAGACGTTTGCAGCTAGAATAGTCATTTAGCACATTAACAATGTATAGAGTGTATTTCTGATTAATTCAATGTTATCTTCATTGAAAAAAACTGTGCTTTTCTTTCAGAAATAAGGAAATTTCTAAGTGACCCTAAACTTTTGAATGGTAGTGTATATATATAAAAACAAAAACCTTAAAATAGTTTGTTAGTGAGTGACAGGGATAGTAAATTAGTTAGGGATAGTATCAGACTAGCTTGTTAGAGTGTATGTGGTGTAAGGCTAGGTAGGGTCAGGGCTAGTTAAAAATAATTTAGCGTTAGGGTATTAGGTAGGGCTAATTAGGGTTAGAGGTTCAGGGAGTTAAAAACGACATTATTAGTTACAATGACAAAGCGGGTGTTCACTGCTGAAGATTCGTACGCCTTATTCTGTGCAAAGTCAGAGTGTGACAGTGGAGATGAGGTGACATTTTTTATGTCGTCATCCTCAAGTGACACATATAGTGATGAAGCCCCCTGTAGATGTTCTAGGGCTAGTGCGCAAACACAACCAAGTTCAGATGCCCCTGCGTGGATTGCCCCTGATAATTATATGCCTGAATTTACTGCCACCCCAGGCACCAACGTGGACACTACTGGATTTAGAGAGATAGATTGTTTTAAAATATTTTTCTCTGATGAATTGATATGTCTTATGGTACAGCAGACAAATATTTATGCGGCACAATTTATTGCCCGCAATCCCAACAGTTATTATGCCAGGCCCCAAAAATGGGCCCCTACCAATGCAAATTAAATACAGACATTTTGGGGCCTACTACTTAACATGGGCATTACAAAAAAGCCCACTCTTTGCTCCTATTGGAGCACTGATATGCTACACCAATGCCCACTTTACCGCCTCACCATGCATAGGGCTCTTTTTAAAATCCTGCTACGGTTCCTGCATTACAACAACAATGAGGAATGCCCACCCACAAATGACCCCAGTTTTGACAGACTGTTTAAAATTAGACGTCTAGTGAACCACTATATTTACAAATTTAGAGAGATTTACACCCCACAAAATTGCATTGCAGTGGACGAATCCTTGGTGCATTTCAAGGGCAGGCTACACTTCCGCCAGTACCTGCCCAACAAAAGATCTAGGTATGGCGTGAAGCTGTGTAAAGTGTGTGAAAGCGTGTCCAGATACACTTTTAAATTCAGAATCTATGAGGGAAAAGATTCTGCAATAGAGCCCCCATACTGTCCCCCTGTCCTAGGAATAAGTGTGAATATAGTATGGGATTTGCTGCACACCTTACTGGACCACGGATACCATCTATATGTTGACAACTTTTTTAATAGTGTCCTCCTTTTGATGTGCTTTGCTGCTAGATGAACCGCAGCATGCGGCACAATTAGGAGAAACCAAAAGGGTCTCACCAAGGACTTTGTAGATCATACAGTGCACCGAGGGGAAAGCAGGGCTGTTTGCAGCGACAATTTGCTGCTGGTCAAATACAAGGACAAGCGTGATGTCCTTGTATTGACCGCTCTCCATGCAGACTGATCCAGCCCAGTCCCAGTGCGAGGAACCACAGAGCAGACCATCAAGCCTGTGTGTATCCAGGACTACAATCAGTTCATGGGAGGGGTGGATCTTTCGGACCAGGCTCTGCAGCCCTACAATGCCATCAGAAAATCAAGAACCCGGTATAAAAAAATTGTCCGAATACCTGACACGAGTGGCACTATATAATTTGTTTATTCTGTATAAAAGTGCAGGCCATAGGGGCCATTTTCAAGAAAAAAATTATTAAAACTTTGATTTTTGGAGACCAGGAAGGGGAGAGCGGCAGTGGAAGCAACAGTGCTTCTGGAATAGTGGGCTCAAGAATTGTTCATGGGCAGCATTTCCCTGGCGTACTTCCCCCCACTGAAAAGAAAAGGAAGCCCCAAAGAAGGTGTTGAGTGTGCTCGATGAGGGGCATTAGGAAAGACACCACTCACTACTGTGAGACCTGCCCCTCTAAACCGGGCCTCTGCTTTGGAGAGTGCTTTCGAATATACCACACCTCTGTTGATTTTAATTAATTCCCTTTTTTTCCTGCCTTTTCCTATCGCCTGGGTATTTACTTTCTAAAATTTATTTTATTTCCCATTTTGTCCCAATTGACATTTTAAAAAAAACCTACCAAATAAAACAAAAAATTCCCATTATACCCCTAGATGAATACCTTGAAAGTTTCAATTTTATTCAAGCAGGCATTTCATGAATTTTCTAAATGTTCTGGCACCCATATTGCATAAAAATCTTACGAGTAAAAAGACAGCCCTAAAAACCTCCTGGCACTCCATCAATTCTGAGTTCTGATGTGCAATCCTGACATCCCAGTAAACCGCTAAATAGAACTACAATTTTCCATTATACCCCTAGATTAATATCATGAAGCACAGGAGAAAAGGCACACTAAATATTAAGGCCTCAATATTTGTAGGGTCTAAATACTCACTACTCACCTAGATAAAAAGCATAAGGGGTATATGTTTTAGGCCTCATTTACACGAGCGTGTGCGTTTTGCGCGCGCAAAAAACGCTGCGTTTTGCGCGCGCAAAAGGCACTTGGCAGCTCCGTGTGTCATCCGTGTATGATGCGCGGCTGCGTGATTTTCGCGCAGCCGCCATCATAGAGATGAGGCTAGTCGACGCCCGTCACTGTCCAAGGTGCTGAAAGAGCTAACTGATCGGCAGTAACTCTTTCAGCACCCTCGACAGTGAATGCCGAACACAATATACACCAACCTGTGAATAAAAAAAGACTTTCATACTTACCAAGAACTTCCTGCTTCCCCCAGTCCGGGCTCCCGGCCGTTGCCTTGGTGACGCGTCCCTCTCTTGTCATCCGGCCCCACCTCCCAGGATGACGCCGCAGTCCATGAGACCGCTGCAGCCTGTTATTGGCTGCAGCCTGTGCTTGGCCTGTGATTGGCTGCAGCTGTCACTTGGACTGAACTGTCATCCCGGGAGGTCGGACCGGAGTTATCGGTAAGTCAGAACGTCTTTTTTTTTTTACAGGTTCATGGATTTTCGGAGCGGAAGTCACTGTCCATGGTGCAGAACCAGTTTAACGCTTTCAGCACCGTGGACAGTGACTGTCTCCTGACGTCGCGTACCCGAACATTTTTTACCGGTTTCGGTCAAAACGAGTTTGGCCGAACCCGGTGAAGTTCGGTGCGCTCATCTCGAATTTGACACTCCGTTTGGATGTTTGTAAACAGAAAAGCACGTGGTGCTTTTCTGTTTACATTCAGGAGTTTGACAGCTCTTGCGCGAATCACGCAGTTCGCACGGAAGTGCTTCCGTGCGGCATGCGTGGTTTTCACGCACCCATTGACTTCAATGGGTGCGTGAGTGCGCGAAAAACGCACGATTATAGAACATGTCGTGAGTTTTTTTCTGCGCACACGCGCTGAGCGCAATTCACGCATCGTCTAAACTGCCCCATTGACTAATATAGGTGCGTACGACATGCGTGCAAAGCACGCGCGTCGCACGCGCGTATATTACGTTCGTGTAAATGAGGCCTTAATATGTTGTCACTGAAATGGCATATCTTTTTTTTTTTCAAAATGTAAGATGACCTGTTATGACTATGTCCTGCCGCACAAACCTTAGGCTGGATTCACACGAACGTGGTGTTTTTGCGCGCGTGAAAAATGCAGCGTTTTGGTTGCGTGGTAGTTGCGTGTGGCATCCGTTAGAGCTGCGTGATTGCGTATTTTACGCGCGTATGGCATGCATTTTTTACGCACGTCAAAACAACGGAGGGTGGAGTAATGGAGAGGGCAGCCTACAAAAAGACACCTTCTCCAACACCTGCTTGATGTGAGCACATGTTCGCATCGAGTTTGCACCTTGCAAACTACTTTTGGCCGTGTTGGGTGTTTTTTGGGGTTTTTACAGGTAAAAAAGCTACACTATGCCCTTGACTCCGCTGGGCCGTGTGCTGATATCATGGATGGTTTCTCGGAGATTTGGTGAGCGCCGACCCATGCTTCAGGAGGGAACCCGGAGAAGAGCGAGGATTTGGGTTCATACACTTGTGGCCCAGCGCACCTCCAAAGGCCATTTTCATACTCTATATGATGACCTTCGCAGCCACCCCGAGAAATTTCGGACGTTTTGCCGCATGTCTGTGTCGACTTTTGATATTCTGCTGGACCTGATTCGCACAGGAATAACCTACCAGGACACAAATATGCGGCGCTGCATTTCCCCCGAGGAGCGACTCCTTGTGACGTTGAGGTATGTGTGTTTTAAACAATAGCAGCTTACAGGATGGTGTGTGGTTGTCATGTCCTACATCACGTTTATTTGTGTGTTGTGTTTTTGCATCTCGCCCATGTAGATTTCTAGCTACCGGAAACAGCTATCATTCGTTACATTTCGAATTCCTTCTTGGAGTGAGCACAATTTCGGGCATTGTGACAGGCACCTGTGTTGTGTTGTGGCTGCGATTGAAGGCCACAGTGATGCCTCAGCCCACGACAGACCACTGGCTTTCGATTTCTGCCGACTTTATCACCACCACCCAATTTCCAAATTGTATTGGTGCCCTAGACGGGAAGCATATTCGGGTCAAGAAGCCCCCCCACTCAGGATCCCGATTCTATAACTACAAACAGTTTTTTTCCATCGTCTTGTTGGCCTTGTCCGACAGCAATTATTGTTTTACCATTGTACATATAGGGTCCTATGGAAGCTCAGCTGATGCCCTCATCTTTCGTACATCCAGGATGGGCCATCGTCTGATGTGCAATCTACTTTCCGTGCCGGCGCCGAACAACCTGTCTGGCTCGCGAGGACCACCAGTCCCTTATGTGATCGTGGCAGATGAGGGTTTTGGACTTACAAGTCAAGTCATGTGCCCATTTGCTCGAAGAGGCTTGGATGACCGCCGGCGCATATTCAATTACCGGCTTAGCAGAGCGCGCCGATGTGTGGAATGTGCATTTGGCATAATGTCCTCCAAATGGCGTGTTTTTCTCACCACCATGCAACTGACGCCGCAAAATGTCACCCGTGTCATACAAGCGTGTGTCGTGCTTCAGAATTTTTGTCGCATACATGATGCCGGTTGTGATGCCGAATATATTCGGCAAAATGTTTCCACATCAACCATTCCGCAGCAAATTCCACTTGGAAGGGCTCAAACATCTGGGATTCGAGTACGCGACATATTTGCACAATATTTTGACAGCCCCGATGGAGCTGTGGCATGGCAGGAGGATGTTCTGTAAGGGCTGTCCTAGTGTAGATTAGTGGCCCACTGTAGCATTTTTAAGTAAAATTAGTTGTTGGGGAGGGGATATTTTGATTAGGGACTCGCAAGACATGAGGAACCTTGACGTGGGTTGCGAGCTTATATCTTTGGTGGTTTTTCGTTTTAGTTTGAATGTCCTCTAGACTAAATAGCTTGGGAGGCAGATTGGCTTAGCCCATGTTCACTAATCCCAAGGCAAAATACATTTGTTCGACATTTCTCACACCACTGCAATGCAGGCGAGCACAATATGAGGAATGGAGGAAAACCACCAAAGATACACTAATACCTCAATCATGGCATGCTACAATCTTGCTCCATCGGCATAATGTTTGAACATTACCTAAAAGAATCTTTGTGGGAACCTGGGTTCCACCACATAGATGGAGGCAAACACATCAAATCTTACTTGAAAACAGAAAAACAATTTAATCTGTAATTTTGAACGGTAACTTTTAACAGAAACCAGCAGGCATCCAAAAATAGAAAACGCACCAACATGATGCTACATTAACAAACTGGGACTTCGATGTTTACATCACCACATCAAGGCAGCCGTAATCGCCCTCCACACATCTATAAATCATGATACCTCTGTGATGGCGACTGATGGCTCTGCATTTCAGCACCACTATACTGTCCCTGGGCCTGCTGAGGATGTTCCTCAACAGTATAGTGGTGCTGATACAGAGGGTTGAACCCTGCCGGGGGGCCCTGGCCAAAGGGAGGCTGGGGTCTGCCGTAGGGGGCGAAAGGGCGCTCCCGAGGCACCACATGACCAGGTGACATTATGCTCACCATCGGCCGTTGGTACTGTGGCCGTGGAAAGGTGTGTGCAGGCTGGGAAGGGAGAAGTGCAGTAGAGGGCACCAAATCCTCAGGCAATCCACGCCATTGCTCTATTACCTGGAAGCACTGGCGTGGATTGTTAGGAGGAGTGGCAGAGTCAATTATAGCAAGGATGGCACCTTGGACGCGTGCCATCCGGTAGACCGGGAATCGCCGGAGTAGCGGCGCTATGGTACGGCCAAAAGCGTCACATCCATCCTCCTCCGAACAGCGCCGAAGGTACTCCAGGACTCTCGAGTCCACGTTGGCACCTGCTGTGGCAACCTGGGTGCGCCGGCGTCTGGCTGGTGGCGTCCGGGGATTGGCCACGTCCCGTGGCAGCTGGGGTTGGCTGCTTAACTGGGTGGCTGCTTGTGTTTTTGCGTGAGCTCGGGGGTCAAGGGCAGCACGGGATGTTGTTCCGTGACCAGCTGCGACTCCACATGGCCAGCCTCCTCCTCGGTGTCATTGAGATTATCACTGCATCTGCCAGAAACATTTTGCGTTACTCCTTTTAACATGTCCACAAGGGCCAAACAGCTTTTTAGGCCGATTATACAGTGAACACACACATGTCATCAAGGTACAGTCAGTACTTACGGCCGCATCTCCATAATGTCCTTGAGGAACATCAGCTGTTTCATATATATGTAGGGGCGTTTTTTGGACGCCCCATCCCCACTTCGCCCTCTGCTTCCAAATTCCCTCCTGAACTGATCCCGACAGCTCCTCCACCGTGTTTTAACATCATCAACTGGACATAGGAACAGGAAACAGACAAAAAAAGGAGACCATGTGACCTAACTGAAAACTGCACTTGTCCGAAACGTCGCTAAACTTTAAACACAACTAAACATTAAACACTTGCCTAATGATGCAGTGACACACCTGCGACCAAGCACAGTACAAACATGTGAAACACAAGGATATACACTACAGCATGGCCGATTGCATTAGCATCAATAGAGATCTGCGCTTACCTATGCTTTTGCGGTCTCTTGTGGTGCTTTTATCCCACTCCTGTCCGAAGAGGCTCTGCGCGACCTCATCCCAGCCGACCTCCTTGCCCGTGCGGTCGTGGTAGGCCTCTGCGTTGGTTTTCCACAACTGGGGTCTGTCATGCACCAAGCAGATACGTTTTTCAACATCGCACGCACGTGGCATTGCAGCAGATGTCGGTTGGAACTGTGCGCATGTGCTCAGAAAGTGAAAAGCCACTTCCTGGTTTGTACTTGTTTTGTCTAGTTTGGTCAACTCATTTACATAGACTTAACAAGTTTTGCGTGAAAAACGCTGTGCGTACGGAGGTGCTTCCGTGTGCCGTGCGTTCTTTTCACGCACCCATTGACTTCAATGGGTGCGTGATGCGTTGAAAACGCAGAATCAACGGACATGTCGTGAGTTTTTTGCAACGGACCAACGCAGCGCAAAAATCACGCACATGTCTGCACGGCCCCATAGACTAATATAGGTCCGTGCAACGCGCGTGAAAATCACGCGCGTTGCACGCGCGTATTTCCCGTTCGTCTGAATAAAGCCTTAATTTGTTTTACTGTATCGTCAAATGGACATATTTTTTTTTCATTTGAAGGATCTCTAATATCGAGCTATTCCGTATCAATACACCATGGCCTTTATTACAGTTTTATTCGGGTTTTTACTGAATCTCTTACACCCGACAATACTTCTGCCAATACTGACATTATTTTGGGGACTAGTGATCCTTTACTGTTCCTATAGATGGTTTTGGACAATGTCAATTTATATATTCTGTAGGGGATTGGTTGTTTAGTGCGCATAGCGGTTCCCACCTTGCCGGGCAGAGGTATGTTATGGTGTACCGCGTTACTTGTCACGTTCGTCCCTTATATAGGGATTGATGAGGCTGAAGAGACGTTGTATGACCAGTCACTATAAAAAATAAGATGTCATCATAGCTCTACAAGTGGTTTTTTTTTTAATCTTGTGAACAAACTCAAGTTTGCCACATAGTTGGATACATTTTCCTCCATTTTTTTTAAATCTATTGCCTTTCACTCCAGTTGATTTTTCACACTATAATTTATTATATATCAGACTAGAATGCTGTTCACAATGGCATCAGAATGACAGAAATGTGGGACAATTGCTTTGTTAGCAAGACATAGTCATTGAATAAACAGGCAAAAAATGTCCCGAAAAATGGCTGAAAAATCGTAAACAGAATGCCTACAAACATCTGCCTATTGGTTTCAATGGGAAATACGGTGTTCTGTTCCGACGGGGTGATTTTTACACGGCCGTTTTCCAAAAACGGCATGTAAAAAGACGCCCGCCAAAAAGAAGTGCATATCACTTCTTGGGACGTTTTTGGAGCCGTTTTTCATTGACTTTATAGAAAGACAGCTCCAAAAACGGACGTAAAAAACGCCGCCAAAAACGCGAGTTTGATTAAAAAATGGCTATAAAATCAGGAGCTGTTTTCCCTTTGTTTAGTAAGCTTGTGAACATACCCTTAGCCTTTTGGTGTGTCCTATAGCTTCTGCCAGCTTCAGATTCACACCCAAATTGGCAGCCGGACACTGCTTAGCAATTTGACACCTTTTCCTGGTTTGTATGAGGGGGGGGGGTGAGATTCCCTCCCACATTTACGGCAGCTGTGAGTCAGGTTGCTTTGCCTTATTCACCTTGCTGTAATTCTGGGAAGTGCTCCCCCAGGTGGCCAACATAGGAAAACATATCAAATTATTATTTCATTTTTAATACTTTCCACCATGTGGAAGAAAAAAAAAATACAGCAAAAAACGTAACAAATATAATAGAAATAAGTTACTTACTTAAAAAAAAAAGGTTTAATTTGCGACACATTCCTTTAAGGCCCCATGCACACGACAGCAAAAAACCTCCGTTTTTGCGGACCGCAATTGCGGTCCGCAAAAATGGAGCCATTCACTTTCATTGAACACTGACACCTTTCCGTAGCACTACGGAAGGGTGTCAGTGCCGTGGAAATGTTCCGGGAATTATGGAACATGTCCGTTCTTTCGCATTTTGCGGGCCGTGCTCCCATACTTTGTATGGGAGCACGGCCCGAAAATGCGGCTGTCAGTCGCGGGCCGTGATTGCGGGCACGGTCGTGTGCATGGGGCCTTAGGCTGGGTTCACACTACCTATTTTCAGATGTAAACGTATTATGCCTCGTTTTACGTCTGAAAATACGGCTACAATACGTCGGCAAACATCTTCCCATTCATTTGAATGGGTTTGCCGACGTACTGTGCAGACGACCTGTCAAAGTGCAGGAACACTTCTTTGCAACGTAATTTGAGCCGTTCTTCATTGAAGTCAATGAAGAGCAGCTCAAAATTTAAGAGCGTCAAAGACGCCTCACATAATGCGAGGAGGAGCTTTTACGTCTGAAACGATGCAGCTGTTTTCTCCTGAAAACAGTCTGTCTTTTCAGACGTAAAAGACAGTTCACGTGTGCACATACCCTTAAGGTGCGTAGTTTTAAGAATGGGTCATTTCTTGGGGTTTCTATCGTTCTGTCAGTTCAAAGCCTCTCCAAATGTGCATTGGGGCCGAAAACATTTTCAAGCAAAATTGGTGTCCTGAAAGCTACCAGGTGCTCTGTTCCTTTTGGGCCCTGCCATGTGTCCAGGCAGCGCATTAGGGCCACAATGGGGGTATTTTTGAATACAGGTGAAACAGGGTGATAGATTTTGGGATGTGTTTCTTCATTCTCATGTGCGCTTTACAAAGAAATCCGTCTTCAAATTGATACTTTTATAAAAAAAAATGAAATATTTTTTTTCTTCACCTGCTATGCATTACATTTAGCAAAAAACTGTGGTGTCAAAATACTCACTACACCCCTAGATAAATACCTTAAGGGCAGTGGCAGATTAAGTGTACCATGGGCCCTGGACTGTTGACACAACTTGGGCCCCCTCCTTTCCCCTCACACACAATTCAAACCCCCCAACCCGCTGACACTGTACCCGTCAGTGCCACTGACCTGACGGATACAGGTTTTAGCACTAGATAAGCAGCTCTGTATTCAGGATATAAAGCAGCTGTATCTCAAAAAGTAAAAATCATTTTTAATAAAAAGTATTTAGAAAGTTGCACCGAACACACTGATAGACTGTTTTATTAAAGAAAAAATAATAATGATAAAAAAAATTATAACACCTCTCTTTAAAGTGTAACTAAACTTTTAACATGTCATAGTGATATGTCAGAACTTTTAATCGGTGGGGGGGTTTGAGCACTGAGACCCCCACCGATCGCCAAAGTGAAGCGGCAGAAGTGCACGATTGAATGCTGCGCCGCTTCGCTTCTGATCGGCATTCCTCAGAGTGGTGTACGTCCGTACACCGCTTGCTCGGCTTTCCGAGAAAAGCAGATCAGAAACGAAGTGGCACAGTGGTCACCTGAGCGTTTCTGCCACTTTGTTTTGTCTTAGTGCTCGGACCCCCACCGATCAAAACTTCTGACATTTCACTATGACATGTCAGAAGTTTTTTGGAAGTTTAGTTGCACTTTAAAGGGGTTTTCCCGTGAGGGAAATTTATGAAATATCCTGCGGATCCTGTCAGATAGGTGCAGTTCCCAGAGGTGAGACTTGCATCTATCTCTAAAACCGGGCCCCCTAAACCCTGTTCTACCTCTTTCTTCTATTGCTGCCTCTCGGCCACTTCCTGATCATGGACTATTGCACGGTGCCATTTCCAGAGAAATAACAAAAACAAAAACAAAAAAGAAAAAAAGACAAGATCCGGAAATATTCAAGGCACTCTTTAGGTAAAGAAAAAATAATTTTGTATTATATTTGTTTTTATTTATTCTACATTTATTTAATTTCCATGTGTATAAAAAAGGGAGTTTTACAATAAAAAAAAAAACCCTAGTAATGTTTTTACCAACAATTGACAATAAAAGGCAGTACAGATTACCTGGCCAGGTTCTACAATAATTTTCATATAAATACATAGAGCGATACATAATTTATATATAAAGATATGCATTTATATATGTATAAGGACAAAGACCTGGTACAAGACAATAAGATCAAATTAGTTAATTTCGGTACCAAGAAATTATTGCACCCTTCCAAGATTTTCAAGGCAAATTCTTTGAATCATAGGTCAAACAAGAGATCAGTCCCGACTCTATCTAGAGTTATAACATCAAGTGTTAGGTTTCATTCACACTCGTAATTAGATTTTGCATTTGCTAAAATCTTGATATGAAATTAAGTATTGCACAGAACCAGACGATCTTTTGAACCAAGTACAGGTATATGGTGCAACAAAGGTATGGAAATTAACCAGGTGAATTCATCTGATCTTGAAGTTGCGAGGTACGTTTCCTCTGATGCGCCCTAACAGTGCATTTCTTTTTCAGCTTTTGTCAGGACCGTGGGTAATCTGGAGGTAACCGATTTTTCTCCTCCAATCTCTCTGGACCGGGCCCGGTCTAACCCATCTGCATCTAATATATCTTCAAAAGATTTCTCAATAGAAGCATTTCAACGGAAAAGCCTCCAACTTGGAGGTAAGCAAAGACCTGAATCAGAGTAAAATCAGGCTCTTTCCATGTGTCGTGTCTACCACATCGTGGTTGCTCAGGCAGGGTTGACGTCACTACCTGCTCTGAGCCTTTAATTAAAAGTTCAGCTGACGCGTTTCTTCCCGGATATGGATTTCTTCAGAGCTATTCCAATTTCTACAAAGAAGCATGGCATCTTTATAGTGCCTGACTTAAAGGGAACGTATCCCCAATTTTTCTATACAAAAATGTACATATGTATATTATTTTAGCAATCCATACATATATATAATCAAAGAGACTGCAATTAGTCCCTTGAAATAATAATTCTTTACATGTACATATATGTTTCTTTTTATTCCACCTTAATTTTTCTCCCCCAAATACATTCTCAAATAGAAATTTTGAACAAATCTAAAGCAGATGTTCTTCCAAAAAACACATATTAAGTGGTAAAAATGTAAATGTAGTTTACATTGAATCAATATATAGTTCGAGGTGTCCCTCGTCAAAACCCAAAAATAATAGAAAAAAAGAGAGAAAATAAAAGAAAAAAAATATAAAAAAATATAAAAAACATAAATAAAGTTAGAAGGTTTGTCTAGGGGAGGCAGGGAGAAGCGTCCAAGGTCCCCACCAGCCCGGGGCAAATCCTAAAACCGCACAAAAGCACCTTTATCTGAATGGGTCCTATATACTTGGGATCGTCCGTAAGTATTTATGCAGAGTAGGAAAGTAGATATGCTGAAAAATGGCAGTAGATACACAGAGATGACTCAAGACACGGGTACACAGTCATCCCGGACAACATCTGTGTATCCACTGTCATACAGCAATTCATAGAAACATATTACATTTTATCTCATTATTCAGATCCCTAGGGGATAATGTATCTAAAGTGTAGATCCACATAGTTTATTTTTGTAAAAGCAGTCGGTTTCGATCTCCACCTCTCCTGTCACCAACTAACTGATAAATTCCCATAAATTTAAGACCAGATGGTGATTGTTTGTGGTGGGTTTTAAAATGTACAGCCAATGGATTTTTAATTTCTCCTCTCACAATGTCGTATATGTGGTCACCAATACGTGTTTGTAACTCTCTCTTTGTTTTTCCAACATATTGTTTTCCACAAGGGCAAATAATTAAGTATATCACCATAGTGGAACGGCAATTAATAAAGCTGCAGACTTTATATTCTCTTTTAGATTTACTGTCGTGAAACACATCAGTTTTCAAGACATGTTTACAGTTGTTGCAAGTGCCACACATATACACTACCGTTCAAAAGTTTGGGGTCACCCAGACAATTTTGTGTTTTCCATGAAAACGCACACTTATATTTATCAAATGAGTTGCAAAATGACTAGAAAATATAGTCAAGACATTGACAAGGTTAGAAATAATGATTTTTATTTCAAATAATAATTTTCTCCTTCAAACTTTGCTTCCGTCAAAGAATGCTCCATTTGCAGCAATTACAGCATTGCAGACCTTTGGCATTCTAGCTGTTAATTTGTTGAGGTAATCGGGAGAAATTTCACCCCATGCTTCCAGAAGCCCCTCCCACAAGTTGGATTGGCTTGATGGGCACTTCTTGCGTACCATACGGTCAAGCTGCTCCCACAACAGCTCTATGGGGTTGAGATCTGGTGACTGCGCTGGCCACTCCATTACAGATAGAATACTAGCTGCCTGCTTCTTCCCTAAATAGTTCTTGCATAATTTGGAGGTGTGCTTTGGGTCATTGTCCTGTTGTAGGATGAAATTGGCTCCAATCAAGCGCTGTCCACAGGGTATGGCATGGCGTTGCAAAATGGAGTGATAGCCTTCCTTATTCAAAATCCCTTTTACCTTGTACAAATCTCCCACTTTACCAGCACCAAAGCAACCCCAGACCATCACTTTACCTCCACCATGCTTGACCGATGGCGTCAGGCACTCTTCCAGCATCTTTTCAGTTGTTCTGCGTCTCACAAATGTTCTTCTGTGTGATCCAAACACCTCAAACTTTGATTCGTCTGTCCATAACACTTTTTTCCAATCTTCCTCTGTCCAATGTCTGTGTGCTTTTACCCATATTTATCTTTTCCTTTTATTAGCCCGTCTCAGATATGGCTTTTTCTTTGCCACTCTGCCCTGAAGGCCAGCATCTAGGAGTCGCCTCTTCACTGTAGACGTTGACACTGGCGTTTTGCGGGTGCTATTTAATGAATCTGCCAGTTGAGGACCTGTGAGGCGTCTATTTCTCAAACTAGAGACTCTAATGTACTTGTCTTGTTGCTTAGTTGTGCAGTGGGGCCTCCCACTTCTCTCTCTACTCTATACGTAGTACAGTATAAACACGGTATCCTAATCCTAATTATACCGCCACCCACTTATCTAAACATACATATGAATACAGTTACGTTACAATCCAATACACGCTCACTATTTCTATATCACTCCCTCCTAATATAACTTTCCCTATACTCTAAGGGTTAATAGCAAGGGTTACCAGGGACAGCATGAGGATAAAGGGTTAACTCAGGAAAGGGTTAAAGTAAGGAGGGGGAGAACATAACGTGTAGCTGCTGCTACACGTGGATACTTAGCAGTCCATGTGGTCTCTCAGGAAGGGCCATGAGCCAAGAGCAGGCCAGGAGGGAAGAGGAGACCCTTAGTGGAGCCAGGTAGCAGGAACAAAAGAGAGAGAGCTTTGGGAACGTTTGTCCTTTTAAACATCCCCGTGCACACCTGTGTGACCTCACAGGCTCATGCATGTGAAAGGGAGGGGCCTGGGCCTCATGGAATACCATTATCTAGTAGGTGAATGGGTATACACCTTTCTGGAGGGACAAATCTATATATATCTACACTCACATGTATATAGATATAAATATATAAAACACTTCTCTTTACACTAGGATATCCTTTCTACTACTTCTCATTGCCCTATTATAACCCTTTTTTATAACCTTTTTGGAGTACCCTCTATTCCCAAATCGCATCGTTAGATCCTGAGCCTCTTTCTTAAAATCCTCAAATTTTGAACAATTTTGTCTAATTCTAAGAAATTGGCTTGTAGGGATTCCCTTAATTTGAGAGGGGGGGGGGTGATGACTGCTGGCTGCTAATAAGGTGTTACGACAACCCGTCCTGCAAAAAAAACAAAAAAGAAAATAGCTATGGGTCTTAGAATATGGCGACACAGAAAACAAATGTTTTTTTTTTCTATAAAAGTTATTTTATTGTGCAAAATCAATACATGAAAAAAACGATATAAATTTGAAATTGCCGTAAACGTATCGACCCGCAGAATAAAGTTAACATGTCATTTATGGCGCACGATGAATGCCGGAAGAAAAAACAATAAAAAAACTATTCCAGAATTGCTTGTTTTTGGTAATTTCCTCGTCCAAAAAATTAAACAAAAAGGGATCAAAAAGTCGTATGTGTCCCAAAATGGTACCAATAAAATCTACAACTTGTCTCACAAAAAAACAAGCCCACACACAGCTCCATGAACCGAAAAATAAAAAAGTTATAGCACTAGTAATGCGGTGATGAAAAAACATCCCGATGTGCAGGCCAGAGGGCCCTAGTGTTTAGGAAGGGAAGGGACATAGCACATCTGCTGGAAGCGAGGGCACCCTTATTATGCCAGCGCAAAACACTTACTCAGCAAAATTTCCTAAACTACAAAGGAGGAAAGGTGCAGAGTGTTACAAAAGAGGATAAGAAATACCATTTATCAGTGCGACACTGGCCTGTGCATAACGGATTGCTTAACAGCGTAACACACATCTATGGATAGTTTTATTATTTACCCCATTATTATACCACCTTATTATGCCCTGATGTTCTTTGCACAGATTACATATGCCTCCACATTCTAAACTAAAATACCAGTAAAACTCAAACATAACTGCTACCAAGCAAAAGCCACGCTTCAATGATGGTCCTTTCCTTCTAAGCCCTACAGTGTGCCCAAGCAGCAGTTTATGTCCATATATATGGCATCGCCATACCCGTGAGGACCCGCTTAACAATTTATGGGGTAAGATTCTCCACTGGCACAAGCTGGGCACAACATAAATTCAGCAGTGAAATTGCAGACCAATGTAAAAATTAAAATTTCCACTTTGCATCATCCACTGTGTATTCATTTCTGAAAAACACCTGTGGGGTTTAAATACTCACTACACCCCTTGATAAATGCCTTTATGGGTGTAGTTTCTAAAATAGGGACACTTTTTTTTGGAACATCTAGAGTTTTGCGAATGCGACATGGTGTCCGCATGCCATTCCAGCAACATCTATGCTCCAAAAGTCAAATACCACTCCTTTTCTTTTGAACTCTCCCATATTTCCAAACAACAGTTAATGACAATATAGGGGTTATTACCATACTCGGGAGACATTGCTTTACAAATGTTGGGGTGCTTTTTCTTCTTTATTCCTTCTGAAATAGAAAAATGCTAATCTAAAATGGTCAGAAGGAAGAGCATCTACATATTACATCTCTACAAAAACGAAATCTTATTGGAAAAAAATTTAATTTTTCATTTTCACAGCTTAATTCTAATTAATTCAGCAAAAAACCTGTGAGGTCAAAATTCTCACTATAGCCCTAGTTGATTCTTCAAGGGGTGTAGTTTTCCAAATGGAGTCACTTTTTGGGCCCAGCAAATTCGTCATGGTGCCCAGAAACCATTTCAAAAGCCAAATAGCACTCCATCCCTTCTGAGCCCTACCGTGTGTCCAAACAGCAGTTTATGACCGGTTATGGGGTATTGCCGTACTCAAGAGAAATTGCTTTACAAATGTTGGGGCAATTTTTTTTCTACTTTAGTTCTTGTGGAAATTAAAACAAAATTCCTTAAGGGGTGGTGTTTCCCAAATGGGGTCACTTGTGTGGGGGGTTTCCAGTGTTTTTGCCCCTCAGGTGCTTTGCAAATGCGACATGGCCTCCACAAACCATTCCAGCTAAATTTGCGCTCCAAAAATCAAATTGCGCTCCCTCCCTTCTAAACCCTGCCGTATGTCCAAACAGCTGTATGGGGTATTACCTTACTCGGGAGAAATTGTTTTACAAATGTTGGGGTGCTTTTTTTCTCCTTTAGTTCTTGTGGAAATAAAAATAAAAATTGTTAATCTTACATTTTATTGTAAATAATGTTGATTTTCATTTTCACATACCAATTCTATAAAATCTATAAAACACCTGTAAGGTTAAAATGCTCACTACACAGCTAGATAAATTCCTTGAGGGGCATAGTTTCCCAAATGGGGTCACTTGGGGGGGGGGGGGGTTTCCACTGTTTTGGCCCATTGGGGGCTTTGCAAATGCAACATTGCACCGAAAACCATTTCAGAAAAATTTGAGCTCCAAAAGCCAAATGGCGCTCCTTCGTTTCTGAGACCTGCCGTGTGTCCAAACAGCAGGTTATGACCACATATGGGGTATTGCTGTACTTGGGAGAAATAGTTTTACAAATGTAGGGATGGCCTGAGGAAGAACCGGTACGGTGTCTAAACGCGTAGTCACAACTGCAATAGATGGAAATTATTCCAATTTGTATTATCCAAAGTTTTAATTTAAATTTAATTTAAATTTTTAAGTAGCAGCGCCGCTTATGATCCATGTTTTTTTCACATTTAAATTACCCTATATGCGGTTACCTTTTGGTTAACCGGTTTTGGATCCTGGCAGCAGCACTTATCATATCCATTGCTTTTGTTCACCTATTGGTGTGTGTATTCATTTGAACTTAGGTGAGCATACCTCTGCTTCTAATTGCTTATACCGCCTTGGATTTACCTGCACTATGTGGCGCCGTGCATTTTTCCCTTATTTCTTTTCAAGGACCTGTGGTGACATCACAGTCATATGATTAAGGTCCTGGAGGCTGTACAATAGCACAGCACAAGCACCGCAGAGGAAGAGGCACTTCTGCCACTTTGTTTTAGTGATCGGTAGGGGTCCCAGTGATCGGACCTCCATCCATCAAAACTTCTGACATATCACTATGACACGCCAAATGTTTTTAAAAAGTTTAGTTACCCCTTGGGGACTGAATTTATTTGTCTGAGTTAATGTATGGGCCTGGGTCTTAATTTGCTTAGGAGTTTGGTCTGAGATATAAAACAATTTAGGGTGTTTCGTTTCTGAATTTTTGTGTTGCTATAGACGCAGAAAATGGATGCAGTATCGAGGGGCAAAGATTTCTCATCAGGAAACTCTGCAGTCATCAGGAAAAGTTGGCATAGTGGTCTGTGTCAGATGGAGAAGAGAAGAAAAGAGAACGACTCCCATCAGAGAAGAAATCACTTGTGAGTAATTTGATTTATAGAAGATCTGTCCCCTTTCCTGACATGTCTGTTATAGGAAATCCTTGTGTTCTATAACAAGTCTTTGTGTAGCCAGGACTAATAGACATGTGTGTTACCATTCCCATTGTCAAGAGGATACACAGTGTGATACTGTCAGCGATGGTTGGAGACTGTCAATATGTAGGGACACAGCCCTTTGACAAGGGGAATCATAACACTCATTTGTCAATGCTCACACAGAAAGGTGGTGTTTAATATAGACATGGTGTGGCAGGGCGGTGGTGGAGAAGGGGGGCCCAAGCTTGTGGAACAGCCCAGGGCCTATGGTCTACTTAATCCGCCACTGATTTTTTCCTATACCTCCTATAAAGTCCAATGTGTCACAAGAAAACAATCTCAGAATCGCTTGGATAGGTAAAAGCATTCAAAAGTTATTACCACATAAAGTGACACATATGAAAAATTAGGCTCTGTCAGGAAAGTGAGAACTGGCCGCAGCGAGAAAGGGTTAAAATGGGCAAAAGAATTTGTGGGGCATACAACAAATAAAAAGATTCTGATGGAGTGCTTGATGCCATCTGTCAAGCATGCTGGAGGAAATGTAATGTTATTGGGTGCTCTCATTCTCACTCATGTTTTGCAATGCTATGCTATACCCTCTGGACGGGGCTTGATCTGATCCAGTTTTATCCTAGAACACAACAATGGCAGTACTTCAAATTATGCAAGGCCTACAGTATTTAGCTAATAAGCAGTCAGACTCTATTCTGTCTATAGTGGATTGCCCAGTGCAGTCACCAGATCTAAAACCATATTGAGCTGTTGTGGGAGCAGCTTGTATATTTGGTATAAAAAAAGATAAGGAATTAGACTGTCAGCGAAAAGCTAGGGCTGTATACAGAAGGGGCTCCTAAGTGGTGTTTGTCTGGTGTATTATTCAACAAATAATGCATTAGAAAGAAGCTACACTTAAAACATTTGGGAATTATAAATTCACGTTACGGGATAGCAGCTGGCCAAACAGTGTACCAAGTCAATGTATACATAGTCCAAGCACAAGGGTACCTGTAGTAGTTCATACAGTAGCAACGGCTAGACTCAGATGGGACCTTTGCAGCAGACACCAGGCGTGGTGTAACACAGCAGGCGTGTACGGTGGCACAACACGACTCCAACTTTCTAAGGCACAGGATCAAAAGTAGCACAAGATACAGGTAGCAGGTACGGGAACACTGGGAACAGGATAACACTAAGGGACCATTTGCAAGACTAACACGGGTAAACACAACAACGCTCAGGAAAGGAGTAAAGGGGCAGGGCCCTTCTTATTGTCCAGGGTGATCATAGACTAATAGATGATTATTTTCATGTGTGCGCGCAGGCCCTTTAAGGCCGGGCACGAGCTTGCGCGCGAACCCTACGGGACACAGCAGAACAGAGCGGCCGTGTACACTACACACAGTATATTAGGGCTTCCTTTTATTTAACCCCTTAGTGACCAGCCTATTGTAGACCTTAATGACCAAGCCATTTTTTAAGTTTTTCCCTCGTCTCATTCAAAGAGCTATAACTTTTTTATTTTTGCGTCAACATAGCTGTATAAGGTCTTGTTTTTTGCGGGACAAGTTTTTATTAGCACCATTTTGGGGTACATAGAATTTATTGATTAACTTATATTAACTTTTTTTCTGGGGGGGATAGAAAAAAAACTGCAATTTCGCCACACTTTTTTGTGTCCTAAATTTACGCGGTTTACCATGTGGTATAAATAACACAATAACTTTATTCAGTGGGTTGTTGCGATTGCAACGATACCACATTTATATAGATTTTGTATGTTTTACTACTTTTACTCAGCGAAAACACTTTTTTTCAAAATTATTTGTTTTTGCATCTCCATATTTGAAGAGCCATAACTTTTTTTTTTTTTTTTTCGCCGATGCAGTTGTAAAAGGGCTTTTGTTTTGCAGGATGACTTCTAGTTTTTATCGGTACCATTTTGGAGTAGATGCGACTTTTTAATCACTTTTTATCACATTTTTTTTAAGGCTGGATTCAAAGAAAACAGCAATTTTTGCAAGGTTTTTTTAATTTATTTTTTACGACGATCACCGTGCAGGTTAAATGATTTAATAAGTTTATAGTTGGGGTCGTTACGGACGTGGCGATACCAAATATGTGTAACTTTTTTACTTTATTTTATTTTTGAATAATAAAGAAGTTTGTAAGGGGAAAAAGTGGGTTTTTCATTTTTTTTTCACTTTTTTTTCACTTTTTATTAAACTTTTTTTTAACTTTTCTACTAGTCCCACTAGGGAATTTCACTATGCGATTATCCAATCACATTTATAATACACTGCAATACTTCTGTATTGCAGTGTATTATGCCTGTCCGTGTAAAACGGACAGACATATGCTAGGTCATGCGCAGGCATTTACTACAGGCAGACCTGGGGGCCTTTATTAGGAGAAGACAAAAATTCGGCGAGCTCCCTCCCTCTCTCCAAAACAACTCAGATGCTATTGAGCGCCGCATCTGAGGGGTTAAACAGGTGAGATCGATACTAATATTGATCTCACCCGTTCGAGCAGGGATGCTCCCAGTCCTCAGCTACGTCTGGTAGCTGAGAGCAGGGAGATTTAACGTCTCCCTGCTCTGTTCATTTATTCTGATGCAGCGCCGTAAAAAGGCTATTGCATCGGAATAAAGCCCGTTAGTGGCCGCCGTAACAACACTATGGGGTGGGCACTAACGGGTTAAATCATTTTTAATCATAACATTTACATCTCATACAATTAACAATATAAAAAAACAAATAAAATGAAAAACTAAAAAAGGAGAAAAGAGAAAAATAAAAAATAAATAAAAACAAAAAATATCTAACAACCCACGGGCTTATAAAGATAATTATCTTTTATCCAGGGATCCATCTGTCCTGAAATAAAGAGTTTCCAACTTCATAGTCTAACCCGAGTGTTTTTTTTATACTGTAAATATATATTGACATTATTTACTACTTCTGTCTTAGGCTGGGTTCACACAGAGTTTTTTGCAGGAGGAAAATCAGCCCCAAAATTCAGTTTGGAATTTTGAGGCAGATTTTCCTCTGCCTGCACACCGATTCTCGCGTCCGCGGCCATTGAGCGCCGTGGGCATAAGACGCTGCGAAATATGCTTTCTCTGCCTCCCATTGACGTCAATGGGAGGTCAGAGGCGTAAACGCCCGAAGATAGGGCATGTCCCTTCTTTTTCCCGCGGGCCGGTTTTTCCGCTCGTGGGAAGAAAACACCTCCGCCTCCCATTGAAATCAATGGGAGCCATTTTCGGACATTTTTTGACACGTTTTCCGACGCGGTTTCTGCGTCAAATAATGTGGCAAAAAAACTCTGTGTGAACTAGCCCTTACAGGAGGTTCTCTTTGATTTCTAGTTTGTTACAATTAGGTTACGTGCATCTAGTATTCTACAACAGACCCATCTGTTTTTCTTGGAGATTTGGTTAACAGTTAACCCGTTAGTGACCGCCCCATAGTGTTTCTACGTCGGTCACTAACAGGCTTTATTCCGATGCAATAGACTTTCTAAGTCACTGCATCGGAATAAAGTAGCGCCGCCGGGGGGAGGGTCAGCTCCCTGCTCTCAGCTACCAGAGGTAGCTGAAGTCTTGGAGCAGTGACTGGGGACCGCTGTTTCAACGAATACCGGCGACCGCCGTTACAATGCGCCGATGTAAATGAGTTTTTTTAATCTCCTCTCACCATGTATGTTAGTTGAGAGGAGATAAAAAAACTACTTGTTAGGACCCTGCTGCCACCGATCGTGCCCTCCCCGTCCGTCCGTCCCCCCGTGCCCCCCCCCCACCCCTAACTGCGGGGAAAAAATAAAAATGCCACACGCATGCGCTGTCAGTGTAAGGCAGCTATTCTGCCTGTAAATAGAAACTGATCAGATGGTCACTGTGATATACCTATCACAGTGACCATAGTCCCATATTTTCTAAATACAGCACAGGATTTGTGCTCTTTCCCTCCCTCCTCTCACTGTAGTTGATCTGTGAGAGGAGAGAGAGAAATACTATACAAATCTTGTGCTGTTTTACTGTGAAAAACACACCAGATATTCACATTCCTATATTACCCGTAATCACATCCCAGATTATCCGTAATCACCCAAGATTACCCGTAATCACTGCAGATTACCCGTAATCACCCCAGATTACCCGTAAATCACCCCAGATTACCAGTAATCACCCCAGATTACCCGTAATTACATGTTATCGCCGTAATCCTTTCTTTTTCGCTGATTTCGTTTTAGTTGCTGTTAGTAACTGCGGTTTACTATATTTTATTTTATTTTTTTCTGTTAGCGTTGTGCTTTTATATATATAAACGACAAAAAAAAAATAACAATTTTTTTCGTTTAGTGTTACAGAAAAATGAACCGCAGAAGCCGCAGAATGTTCTCTATAGAGCAGACATACGCCATGCTGTGCTCTAGCAGTTCCGGGAGCGGTACGGACACTGCGTTAGAAGCAGAACTTGGCTCAGAAAGCGACACAAGTTCTGCTTCTGCCACTGGACCCCCCAGCCCTATGGTGTTGGACGCAGCTGTCACTGGTGAAGGGTCAGGAGAAGGGCATAGTAATGCAGTTCCTCCCGCAATGTGGGATCCTGCAGTTTCTTTCTCCCCCCAAATTCCTCCATTTACAGCGACTCCAGGCATCAACACTGATGTCGCAAATTTTACTCCCTATAATTTTTTACATTTTTTTATAGGTGATCAGGTCCTGGAACTAATTGTCCAGCAGACAAATTTATACGCCAGGCAATTTGTCACCCAAAATCCCAGGTTTTACTATGCCAGAGGATGGATCCCCACAACCGTCTGTGAGATTAAAAGATTTTTGGGAATTACACTAAACATGGGGATAGTAAAAAAATATTCTATCCACTCCTACTGGGCTACCAGCGCTATCCACAGCACCTCTGTATTTGCTGCTGTCATGGTCTGAACGCGCTATGAGACTCTAATGCGTTTTATGAACTTCTCAGACAACTTCCAAATCCCCCCAAGAAGCCACCCAGGCCAGGATCGCCTCAACAAGTTAAGACCCCTCATCTCCCTCCTATCTGAGTAATTTCTAAATTTGTACACCCCAGGCCAAAAAATAGCGGTAGACGAGTCCCTTATGTCCTTCATGGGCCGTCTATAGTTTCGCCAATACATCCCCTCCAAAAGAGTCCGATACGGTGTGAAACTTTATAAGGTGTGCGAGAGCACACGGGCTACACCTGTGCCTTTTTTATATATGAGGGCAGGGACCGCCAACTTAATCCCCCAAGATGCCCAGAGGATGTTGACATTAGTGGGAAAATTGTCTGGGAACTCAGGGTGCCATTCCTACAGAAAGGGTACCATGTGTACACCGATAATTATTACACCAGTGTCCCCCTGTATAAGTCCCTCCATGCTGCTAATACAGGGGCCTGTGGGACGGTACGCAAAATAGAGTCGGCTTCCCTCAACAACTGGTGTCCAGGTGAATAGAAAGGGGTGCGACACTCTCATTTGCAAGCAACCAGTTGCTCTCTGTCAAATGGAGTGACAAAAAGGAGGTTTACATGCTGACCACCGTGCATGAGGACACCACAGTGGCAGTAAGAGAGAGGGGCGCTACCTCTGATAAGAGGAAACCGGTCTGCGTGGTGGACTATAATAAGTTCATGGGGGGAGTCTATCTATCTGACCAGGTCCTACAACCGTAACTGGTCAAGCGCAAAACTAGGGCCTGGTATAAAAAGGTAGCGATCTATCTCATCCAGATGGCTACTTATAACAGCTATGTGCTATACAAGACCCAGGGAACGCTTAGTTTTCTCCAATATCAGGAGAAAATTATAGAGCACCTCCTGTTTGACTCCCCCGCTCCTGGAGAATCCTTCGAGTCAGAGGATGTCAAAAGGCTCACTGAGCGCCACTTCCTTCCCCCCGTCCCTTGCCACTGAGAATAAGGAATACCCCCAAAGGAGATGCCGGGTGTGCAGTAAACATGGAAGGAGGAGGGATACCCGGTTTTACTGCCCCATGTGCCCTTCAAATCCAGGCCTGTGCAACTTCCCCTGTTTCGAGACCTATCACACCGTTCCTAATTATTGATTTTATATATAATTTAGGGAACACCAAAAAGGCTAGGGTGGGGGATTCATTTTAGGGAGTCAATTTCATTTATTCATATTTTTTGTTTAGCTTTTGGGCTTTCCAATGGAGGGAGGGATTTTCACGGGGAGGTAATAAAGTATTTATTTCAGACTGTAAAATTAATTTTCCCCTTTTTGATTTTTTTTATACATTTCTTGGACAATTAAATCCTGGACATGATCACTCACAAATGAATGCTGTTTATTGTGCAGGAGCTCACATCTGTCTATTCAGAACATGGACCCCCACAAGTGTTCTTGAAATAAAAAATAAATGTGGGCATTGCATTTATTAGTAGATAAATCCAACACCTGCGGCCCGTGCCGCCCCTGAATTAGTGGAAGTCGTGCATTTTAGCAATGGTTACAAGAACAAATTGGGGATGTATTTCCTTTTTCTTATGACTGTGTCCTGCCACATACAGCTGTTACATTCCTAATTCTGTACCGTGATATGGGCATGATATTTATTTTTTGGAGGATCTCTAATAATCGAGCTGTTCCTTATCAATACACCATGGGCTTTGTTACAGTTCTTCTGGAAATACTGACATCATTTTGGGGATTAGTGATCCTTTACTGTTCCTATAGATGGTTTTGGACACTGCCCCTTTATATATACTTTAACCGATTGGTTGTTTTGTGCACATAGCGGTTCCTACCTTGGCGGGCAGGGGCCTGTTATGTTGTACCGGGTCACTTGGCACGTTCATCCCTCATATAGAGATCGATGGAGCTAAAGAGACGTTGTACAACCAGTCACTGAAAGAAAAAAAAAACCTTGTCATGGCAGCCCTGCAGGTGTTCTTCTATCTAGTGAACAGACTCGAGTTTGCAACATAGTTGGATACATTTTCCTCCATTTGTTTGAAGATATTGCCTGTCACTCCAGTACAGTTAATTTTTTCCTCTCTGACTGATTTTATATTAGGACAGAATTCTGTCCACAATGACATCATAATGGCACAGATGCGGGACAACTGCTTCTTCAGCAAGACAGAGTCATAAGTACAGGCAAATATGTCTATAGCAACATGCATCCGTTATGAATACACGGCTTCACTTCTCTTTTGTATGCCTTATAAATTTATTAATGTGGCATATTTCTAACAAAATAACCTTCTACTACGTCTCCTCTATTTTATCTGGAAACGTAATAAGACTTTGAAGAAAACATTATATACCCATAGTGTTTGAAATAATACCTATTATTTCCTCCTGTAAAAATGTTTTGGTCCGCATGCTCACTACACCACTAGATGAATACCTTTAGGGGTTTCGTTTTTAAAATTGTTTTTTTTTTTGTTTTGTTCAGGCAGCTCAATACCTCTAAATGCTTGATATGGGCCCTAGAATTTTTCCAATTGTGCCCTGAAAGCCAAAGTGTGCTCCCTCTCTTTTTGGCCCAGCCACACGTCTAATAAGCAGATTGGGGCAACAATGGGAGTATTTTTGAAAACAGGAGAAACAGGGTGATAGATTTTGTGGTGTTTCTTCATTTTCATGTTTGCTTTACAAGGAAATTGGTCTTCAAACTGATACTTTTATGAAAAAAGTGAAATATTTTTTTTTTCACCTGCTATGTATTAAATTTAGCAAAAAACTGTGCGGTCAAAATACTTACTATACCCCTAGATAAATACCTTAAGGGGTCTTGTTTTCCAAATGGGGTAATTTATGGGGAGTTTCTAACGTTCTGGCAGCTCAAAGCCTCTCCAAATGTACAATGGGGCCTAAAACATTTTCAAGCAAAGTGTGTCCTGAAAGTCTCCGGGTGCTCCCTTCCTTTTGGGCCCTACCATGTGTCCAGGCAACGCATTAGGCCCACAATGTGGGTATGTTTGAAAACAGGAGAAACAGGGTGATAGATTTTGTGGTGTGTTTCTTCATTTTCATGTTCGCTTTACAAAGAAATCGGTCTTCAAACTGATACTTTTATGAAAAAAGTGAAATTTAATTTTTTTTCACCTGCTATGTATTAAATTTAGCAAAAAACTGTGGGGTCAAAATACTTACTATACCCCTAGATAAATACCTTAAGGGGTCTAGTTTTCCAAATGGGGTCATTTGTGTGGGTTTCCATCATTCTGAGATCTATGAGCCTCTGAAAACCTGGCTTGGTGCAGGAAAACAAAATGTACTTCAAAATTTATACAATTATTATTCAATTTGTAAGTCCTCTAAATTGCTGAAAATTTATTTAATTTTTTCAAAAGTGCTGCCAAAATAGAGTAAAGAGATTGAAATACATCGTTGATTAAAAAAAATTGTACAGTATGTGTGTACATATGTGACATATTGCAGTTAAAAATAGGGAAAAATTTAAATTTTTACAAAATTTCTTACATTTTTCTATTTTTTAATTAATTTCCGCAAATCGTATCAGTCTACTTTTACCACTAAAATAAAGTACAACATGTTACGAAAAAACAATGTCAGAAATACTTGGATATTCAAAACATTCGCAGAGTTATTCTCTATTAAAATCAGACATACCAGATTTGACAAATCTGGCTTGGTCATTAAGGTTCAAACTAGCTTGGTCATTAAGGGGTTAAATGTAATAAGGCTAATTCCATTGTAAGATCCTCTTGTTTTCCAGTCACTCGGTTGATAAGACTGGACACTTCGGACCAAAGGGCCTTTAATTTTTCACACCCCCACCACACGTGTCAAGTCTCATATTTGACCACATTCTCGCCAGCACAAACCTAATGTATTTCTATTAAACTGAGCCAATTTTTTTAGATGTATGTATAATCGAAAATGATTTTTTTTAACTATTAAAAGATGATTTGCCCATTCCTCTATTGAAAGTTATTTTTGCAGATCTTTTTCCCATTGCAACATATATTTGAGTTTACCATTCATATTAGCAGATACAAGCTCACTATATATCATAGACAGACCTTTCGTGAATTTGTTAGTCTCAGTAACGTCGACGCTACATACAGTAGATTAGAGCTTCTTGGCCAACTCCTTCATTGTTTTAAAATTGACTATGCCCTAGGTCCCTAGCCCTGTCGTTAATGGTGTATAAATATTACTTTCACCAGTTGCCACACTAAATACTGAGTTCCAAACTGTCGCTCAAAGGCAGATCTAAGGAGAAATGCATAGTGGCAACTTTATAGTTTAGTAGGGAAAGGATAATTGACGTGGTGTTATGGTTTGGGCTGGGTACCTTTCGTTTCAGTTAAGGGGTATGTCAGTGGCATTCTAGAGGATTGTATGCTTCTATGTTTGTCATGATAGCTTGCGGAAGCCCTTTCCTGTTTAAAAAGGACCTGTTATGTCCCCAGAAAAGTTAATCTGCCGCCATACCTGAACTGCTGCGTTCCCTCTCATTCTAGCGCCATTTATTTTATGTTTCGAGGTGCCTCCATTCCCCTGCAATCAGCTCTGTTCAATTTGGTGGCTGATATGCTAATTCATGAATACATTTGGCAGTCTATACCAAAGACTACCTTTGGTTAGTAGAAACCGCCCTAGGTGGTGGAGACTGCCAAGTTAACAATTCAATGAATGAAGCTAACTGCGGGGGGTCAGAGGCTTATTAATGGGAAACGGATGCAAAAGATCCTTACATGTCCAGAGTTAGCCTGCTCTTTCACCACTTGAAGCCTTAGACCCCTAAAGAATCCTAATGCTAAATTAAGATATTGTCAGGTCCCTCTCTCTGATTATCACCTAGTGTATCACTACTCAGCAGTATTTCCTTGGGCAACCTAGACATTTGCAGATTTTATGCATCCTTTACTGGATGGAAAAACCCTAATGAAAAAGTGCTTATTATGTAAATGTCTGGAGGCTTGTGACAACCCAGCCAGACGTATGCCAATGACACTCTTTTGGTATACATCCGGCTTATTATAAAATATATATTACTTCAGCTTAGACGCCAGGATCATTTTCTGGCATATACACTGAATGTACACACCGGACGCAGTGTTATCACAGCCCGAATTTGGACAAAAACAAAATTTTAACCTATTCCCTGTTTTTTTATTTCAAAGCAATACAAGAGAAAATAAATGGAAGAGGCAAAATAAAATGTCAAATTTATACTAAACACAAAAATATAACTATGTCATATTCACAAGTGAAAGCACAGAAATTGGAATTGTTGAATTGTAAATGCGGAATAAAGGCCCATATACATGGGCCAATGATTGGGCAAACGAGCATTTATATGAACGCTTCAGGGCAATGTTCAGATACACGGGGATACACTCGTTCATCAGCGGATCGCATCTTTTATGTAAAAAAAGTGTAAAGAAAATGTGCTGCCGACAAAATGCATAGGAATGGGCGATCGTGGTAACGACCGCTGGTCCTCAAACTGATCATTGCTTATTGTGAAAGGAGCAAACGAGCACCGATCAACGAGCTGTCTCATTGATCGGCGCTCATTTTCACAGCCCATATTGGCCTGTGTAAAAGGACCTTAAGTGACTGCAGTTACCTATCAGCAGAACGAATCTGCCAACAAAATCCTACAGATCTATTTGTATGCTTTACATTGTTGTGCACATTTTTTTGGGAAGGTTGAATATCTTGCCTGCTCAGTAATGTCACTTCTATAAACAAACGGTAACATTTACAAATGGAGAAGACCGCAATTGCAGCTGCCTCAGGGTGGAAACATTCTATTTTATTATCATTTACATTATAAAGCTTCAGATATACATAGTTCCACTCCTGTTTAGATCCAGATGGACCTTCATTCTTAGGAAGTATGCATTGTAATATTTATAGACATCTGTGTACCAGTGATAAAGCAATGTAGTTCTCATGCTTAGAACAATAAACAGTGAGGTTATTAAGTCAGTTTCAAGCTTCTTGCTTATTGCAGCACCTTACATGAAGCATCTGCCTTTCATACGGAGATTGAAATTTACTGGCTCTGCGTGGGAATTTTAAACTAAGATGCATATGATTTATAAATAGAGTTTATCACATCCGTGCTAAGAATGACTAATGATCCATGAGTTCATTGTATTATGTGAGTTATTGTGACAAATTTTGCATTTCTTATGCAGTAGTCCAATATCCAAATTTCACGTCTATTAAAAATAAACAAAATTAGATTTAATTAAAACTACAGATGCTGCTGGGTATCTTTACTGTGTAGTTTATAGGAAGAAAACAAATGTAATAGATAGAAACAAAAAATAAATAAATGAAAGGACACATGTACTCTAAACATTAACATCAGTCTGTATGGGTATAATTAGTCTGCATTTACAATTGCTTTACCTTTAGGCCTCATGCACCCAAACTTATTTTTTTCCTCCCGTAAATACTGGCGTAAATACGGGTACTTTGTCACACGTATTCGAACCGTATTCCACCAGTATTTAGGGACCCATGCCCGTAAATGCGGGCCTGTTGTCATCAGTATTCCACCCGTATTTACGGACCCGTTTTCTATGCAAAATTGCATTGCACTAATCGGCAGCCCCTTCTCTCTATCAGTGGTGGAAGGGGCAGCCATTTCGGGCAGAGGTTCCGCAGCGGAACGCAGCGATTGTAATTAAAAGAAGTTCATACGTACCCCGGCAATGGGCTTGGTGACGCGTCCCTCTTTTGACATCCAGTCCGACTTCCCTGGATAACGCGGCAGTCCATGTGACCGCTGCAGTCTGTGATTGACCTTTGATTGGCTGCAGCGGTCACATGGGATAAAACGACATCCCGGGAGGCCGGACTAGAGGAAGAAGCAGGGAGTTCTGGGTAAGTTAACTTTTAATACTATTAACTCCAGCGGTAGTCACTGTCCTGGGTGCGGAAAGAGTTACTGCCGATCAGTTAACTCTTTCAGCACCCTGGACAGTGACTGTCCCCTGACGTTGCCTAGCAACGCTCCCATAATTACGGGTGCACACACGTAGCCACCCGTAATTACGGGAGCCCCATAGACTTCTCTGGCCAGCCCGTGCCGTAATTACGGCCTGAAATAGGACATGTTCCATATTTTTCAGCGGCCCGGGCACCTTCCCGTAAGCAAACGGGAAGGTACCCTTGGCCAATAGAAGTCTATGGGCCCGTAATTATGGACCCGTAATTATGGGCCCGTAATTATGGGGCCGTAATTACGTCCGTTTTTACGTAAGTGTGCATGAGGCCTTAGGTGTAATAGCAAGGGGAGATTAATGTAATGGGGATTTGAAGAGATAGTCCATTCTGCATAAATAGGGGTAATTTTACTGCATGTGTAAATATGCTCTTGCATTTCAGTCCCTGGTTGCAGGTGAAGGACATTGCAGTATTACAGTACACAGCATATTCATAGAAATTCCTAAAACAGTGAACCTTTGTAATCACATTCTTGATCACCAAGAACCAACAGAAGTAAAATGCGAGCTCTGCTGCACTGTCGAGCGCCCCCCACAAAGAAACCCCCCCCCCAAACATGCACCACGCCACACACAGACACTCACACACAAACCCCCCCCCCCCACACACAAACAAACCCCCCTGAACACGCACACACACACACACACCTTACCTGCATGTTTGGGGGGGTTTCTGTGTGGGGGGGGGCGCTCGATTGAGCAGCGGTGCTTCGCCGCTGATCCTTCAAAACTACTCATAAGCGTCTGTGAAGGATCGGCTGCGCTCGTTTGCTGCTGATCCTTCAATCCGCTGTTTTGAAGGAATATCGGCGAGCACCGCTGCTCCGGTGAGCACCGCTGCTCCGGCGAGCACTTTTGCTCCGTCGAGCACCCCCCCCCCCCACACACACACAAACCCCCCCAAAACACGCAATCGCACCACACACAGACTCCTACACACACAAAGAAAAACCTGTGTGCGCACACACATACCTTTGTAATCACATGTAACGAACGACTCTCGTTTGTTATGTCCTATGCCCTGTAGCTGCCATATTTCATATTTAAGAGACACATACACAGATTAAATAAAACATGGCAGCCCGCAGTGAATTAAAAAAGTGTTAAAAAAACATTTTATGTGAAAAAAGAAAGTACATATAAAATTGTATTAAATAAAATCACATAAATTAAAAAAATAAATAAATCATGACATCTTTCCTACACACTGTTTTAATGTGTCCATCCCATTTACGAAAGTAATTTTTTTACTTCACTTAATAGTCCAAAAATATAAAAACTAGAGTCTTGCCAGTTTTAAGCACTCAAGTTTACATTCCACAAAATAATTTAGGATTACAAAACAACATCATATGATGATATACCATGACTTGTAGCCATTCATATGATAATACCTTGACTAACAAAGTTCTACAGGAAAAAAATCTTCGGTTTTAGCAACAAAAATCCTGTATGACCACACTGAGGTAATGTAAAATTGCACAGGTTGTTTTTTCAGCTCAGTCAGCTTTTCCTACTGCTGACAGGACGCAGCTGTCAAAGCAGTTACGTCTTCAACTCATATAAACAACCCTATCAGTTTTCTACTTATCTTTATTTTATAACGTAATAACAGAATAATTAAAAATAAAATTGAATATAAGAACCTTTTATCAAATATTAAGAAATGACTTCAGTAGAAATTTCCTCATATTATGGTGGTCATCTTGTCATGCTTTGTTCTCTCAGTATAGACACTGAAGCTGCCCTATGGCAAACCGATTACCAAGAGAGACCTTGTTGGCAGATCCCACTTAGGGGGAACTGGGACCAAGATTACATATGTTGGTATGTATGACACTTATAATATAAAACAACGTTGTTAAAACTGTTTATAATCATGACTATTGTAACGTCTGTGGTCGCTGACCACGAACTCCTTCCATCCAGTCGACGCCCTTCTCTCCAGAGATGTCTGCACATACGGCCATCCTGTTCCACAGTGACCACCAGGGTGCGCTCGCGAGCTCAGTCCAGACTCAAGAAGCCAGAGCGCACGCATGTGGTAGATTTAGCGGATTGCTCCCAGAGCACCCTGGGCTATAAGAAGGTCTCAGCCCCTTCCTCCCACGCCTGAGCGTTGTTGTCGTATCCTAAGTTTGTCTTGCAAATGGTCCCGTAGTGTTTCCTGCTCCCAGTGTTCCCTGTTCCTGTATCCTGTAACCTGTATCCTGATCTAGTGCCGTGTTGAGCTGTTGCCGTGCTGTGATGTATACCACGCCTGTCCTGCTACTCCACGCCTGACGTCTACCTGCTGCCTAGTCCCAGGCAAGCCTGCCTTGCTACTGTCCGAGCTGCCACAGGTACCCAATATGAACTATAGACTCTGACCTGCGCCCTGTTAGCCAGCTGCCATACCGCCAAGGCGGCATGGCCCTGTGGGTCCACGAAACCTACGTGACAACTATATTGTAAAGAATCATAATCTTGGACAGCAGCCTCCTCAAAGATGATCTAGATCAGAGGTAGGCGAACTTAGAGTTATGGAAAGTAATGGAGTAATGCCATCCTGTTAACAATGCCACCCATTTACAGAACGACCAGACTGCCCCCCAGCAGCAACTTACATGACTGTGATAAAGTGGTTGCAGGTCCATTATGAGCGGGAAACTCCTCCGTTTCTTGGCAGAGCTGCTGCAATATAATAAGTGGGAGGTCTGCATCAGCGTAGTCTTTTATAGGACAGGACCTAGTCCAATGCTGCTTACTAGTTGACGCACTGATACCAGGGTGGATGTCAGACCCTTTCCCAAGCTCCTTTGCACTAGTTTTAGTGTGTCAATGCGTATGTGCCCATCATCCTAGTAACTGGTCAGCCGTACACTGTTGTTTAGTCAGTACTGCAAAATAAAGTTTATTCTGCAGTACTAATTGAACTTCCCCATCATCTACTCAGCATCCATCTGTTATCGATGGGTTGCCGACCTGGAATCTAGACGTTTTCTCATATATCAAGTACTGATGTTGCAGAACTGAATATGTCTTTCAATAATTCAATATGTTAACCTGCACAAAACATATATTGTTGTAATGTAAGCAAAATGTATAGTATTGTAAGGAAACCAAAGTGAAAAAGTTGCTTATTGCAAATATTTTTCTAGCATATAAAGATTATGAAAGCAGAAATCCAGGTAATTCGAAAGGATTCACTTACTTTTTCTTTCAACTGTATGATTTGGTGCTTGAATGCACTAACCAATGGGTTTCCCTTACATAATAAGCAACATCCCTACAAGATATAACATTGACTTTAGTTTACAGAAGTTCTGGGTGAACTACTTTATCTCTTTTTCTTTTAACCCCTTAATGACCGGGACTGAAAAGGTCCAAATGACCAGCTACATTTTTCAGTTTTTACCTCTCTACATTTCAGCAGGCATAACTTCTTTATTTTTTCATTGACGTGGCCGTATGAGGCCTTTTTTATGCGGAAAAAAAATCTTATTATTTTTTTTTTCATAGTTTGGAGGTAGAAATATTTATGGTGTGAATATAAGAAAAAGCGATTATCGGCATAGTTTTTCTTGTTTATTTTTTATCTTGTTCACGTTTCACGCTAAATAACCCATTAGATTAATTCTTCAGGTTATTACGGTCATTTAAATAATATATGTAGGTTTTTTGTTTTTATTTAGTGTAGGGGCAACAAAATATATTTTGTGCAAAATAATGACTTTTTTTTGTTAATTAATTTATTTTTGTTACTTTCTTTTTTAATCCCGTTAAGGGATAACTTTATTTTTTACTTGTAATGTATAAGCATACTCCTGTATGCTAATACATTATACTGTGTCACTACGACACAAGCTGCTGTTAGGGCAGCCCATAGTATGCCTGAACAGCAGGCTTGCTGAACAGACAGCCTTGGGGTCCTTTGTAGGTCCCCAGGGCTGACTGCAGAGGGATTCCCCGGTATTTGATCACGTCACCGGGTTTCCAATGACGAGATCAAAACGGGGAGTTGCCTTTGATCTTACCGCGGCCACGGACCGCGACAATCAAATAGTTAAACAGCAGGGGTCCGAATGTTTTCCGACACTCAGCTGTATTCATTAGGCTGCTCTAAGATCAGGAGCTGTAAGTTACAGCTCCTTCTTAGAGGATGAGTGCTCACAGGAGCGCTCATCAGCCTAATCTACAGCAACTCCAAAAGACGTCGCTGTAGACTAAGGACATGCACCGCCTGCCATCAAAAGACGGTGGGCGGTCATTAAGGACTTAAAAACAATGTTTGTATGCCCATGTATGCATTAATTCTTATACGTGTATAGATCTTCACACTGTAAAAAAAAAAGTGGTTTTTTTTCTCTTTAAAGGGCTTTTCCCACCGTAGACATTTATGGCAGATCCACAGGATATGTCAAAAATATGTCACAGATGCAAGTCCCACTGTCAGGGATCAATACTATGTATATTGTTTGAAAAATATTATCCTCACACATATGTATATACATTTCAGTTCTTTGTGTAATATACTGATATATATAACAAGTTCTTTGTTCATGTCGGACACACCTATGGAAGACACCGCCCCCTGGAATGCAAGAAGAGTGAGTCTGAGAAACTGGTGGGGGCTTGGGCACTCCCACATCTCTGGGGAGAAGGCATGTGTCTCTTTCTGTGTTTCTTTGTTCTGAATAAAAAGTTTTCAGTCTTCCTCCTGACTGAGAGAGGGAAGCTGTACCAAACATCTGTGTGGTGTACTTCTCTCCAGGCATGCCTTCAGCTTTCAATTTACAGAGGTGGTTATTCGGTGTGAAATACGGACCTGACATTTGGCGCCGAACGTGTGGCCTCACTCGAGGAAATATCAAAATCCAGACAATCGACAATCACAGGGTGAAACAGAGGACTCAAAGTTGCCCACTGAAGGAATTTGATCACCTCCGCAATAACACGGTAAGCGAATTGATTTTATAAATCTTCGTCTTATCTGTGTTAGTGGGCAGTCTTGTGGCGATCTGTAGAACCCTTTTGTTGATTTCCTGGATTATCTCAGGCGACAGAGGTGATATTTTCCGCTGTGAGGTAAAAAAACCTGTGAGACCTTAGTCGTGCCCGACTAACCATCCTCTGGGTAATTAGAGTCTAAATAAAAGATTATATAACCGACCGGAGAGCTGCAGACTGCAAATTTTAATATTTCCAGCGAGGCCAGAGAGTCTAAAGATTTTTTATATCCTAGCGAGATGTAATAAATTACATTGCAGACTAGAGATGATACTATTTCGGCGAGACTTAGCGTTGCAGACTGTGAAATTATAATATTTCCTGCCAGACCAAGAGTTGTAGACCGAAGATTGTTATATAAATTACGTGTATAATATAGACTGTTAGAATGGATGGTTTACGGTCCATATTCAAATCATCAGGATCACCCGATCCTATTCATGATTTGGTGAAGTGAATGGAAGTTAGGAATAAGAAAGGTATTGTATGTTATATGTATTAGAAAACACAGGACCAGCCGACGCCCGGTAATGGCTTCCGCACCTCATGTTGAGGGTGTCCTCATTGTGGGTGGGAACCCCCCCCCTCACAGCTGCGCAATGTGTTTCCAATGGGAGAGGCTGCCCCCCACCACCCACCCCTGATGTGGCCACGCCCGGCCCAACCAAATCAGTATGAAATAATCGGCTAGTTAATTTTGTCATTTGTAGTGTCTTCTATTTTTAGGTTCCATGCTAGTGTTCAGGACGCTGTTCACTGATGAAGCAACACGTCATCATAATATAGAGATGGTGGCCGACAGATTGTACTGTTACAGATTATATGTTTGATGTTTTGAACGTAGATAATTCCTATACAATGGTGTGATGAATGATTGCAGATACGTATGTTGTTTTGCCGGCATTGAAAGTGTTAAGATTGTGAGACTAGACGCTGTTAGAAGCTGTGAGTGTGTGACCCCCCTCCCTCTCCCCGGTAGTGTGCTGTGTTTGGGAGGAGGAGGGGGGGCTGACTGGGTGCAGTCTGCAGGGCTGATGAGACAACGGGATTTCAATATGCACTGCTGAGAGATATATATATATATATATATCAGTAATTTCTAGAAACCTAAATAAATTTCTTCTCTTTGTGCATGCGCTGTTGTTTATAAAAGTTACGATATTTATGTGTTATGATGTGATCAGATTTCATGTGTTTTGATGTTAATTCAGATGTATTAAACTACAGATACTGTGAGACACGGGGTTTTGAAAATGTATGTGCCCCCCCACCGTTCCCTATTTTTATATACAGTTTGTTGGTTTGCAGTAATTAATGTTATCAGATATAATATTTTCGGTTTTATTGAATAACTAACTACAATTGTTTTGTTTTTTATTTCACACATGAGTTATGTCATTGTAAAGATCAAATGTATTTGTCAGGAAAAAGTCATTTTTGTTTCAGGCTGTTGTACATTACAGGGGGTTAAACTAGTGTTATGTTGAGATGTAGTTTTGAACTCTGCTACATTACTTTCGCAGGGTCCACAAAGGGGGGAATGGTGAAGGAACTGATCAGGTACAATTTTGGTTTGTTTTGAATTAATTAATTTGGTTTCAGGAGATCTAAAAATGTGTAAGAGACCCCAATGAGTAATCCAGATTAAATGTGTATGACAGTAACCTAATTTTGAGGTTTTTCTGTGTAGATGGTTCCCGATCTTTCCAGAACAGTAAATATGGCACTGGGTATGCTGTGCTGTAGTCTCCACCCAATATGAGGTATTGTGTAAGAGACCATCCCCCTCCAGCAAATTTACACAGGAGGTGACATCACTCGCAGATGGGTCTTTACAGATTTAGATGGGGGAGAAGGCAAAACAAAAATTGTCTGGACATTGTTAATTTGATGTAAAGTTTTTAGGAATTTCTTTTATTTTTTTATTTGTCTTTGTATTAATCAAGTATTTGCAGAACCTGATAAAAGTGAGATTCTCAAAGTATTCTGGATTATCAGATGAGTGTGGAGAAGTGTATAACATTTGGTTTTATTTTAGAGGATGAAGACGCCACCCCTTTGAGATGTTCTATCTATATGTGACATGAGTTTCTAATGTAAATTTGTAATGTAGACATACTTTATTATACAGTATGTACAAGACAGGATACGAGGCACCAGGTAAATTACCCAGAAACCACTCTCACCTTCTTGTTCATCTCAAGGAGCGGAGCTGGAGGTGCTCGCTGAGGCTTGTAACCTGGCAAAAGGTAAGACGACCGACATTTACACTGACTCTAGGTACGCTTTTGGCATCGCCCACAATTATGGGCCCATTGGTAGTAGGAACTTTATTGGATAATCGGGTAAGCCAATTGAGAGAGCGAGAGAAGACAGACCTGACAACAAGGGTATGTGCAGCCAGGTATCAGTAAATTGGCTTGTCCCTGGATACAATAATGCCACCACTAGGTTTGTAGCAGCCGGCATGATGTGCGCACGGCGTGACATAGGTAAAACAGCAAAGGTACCTGTGAAAAGTGCAGCCCGGCCAGATTAACAGTCCCAGCGACTGCAGAACATACAACTACCCGGGGTAGAAGTGTATGACAATGTGCTCGTATATGTGTAGATCTGTTCTCAGGGGGGCCTGAAGCCCGGCCGATATCTTCCCCATTGCAGATGTTGTGTGTAAGTGACGGGGGAACAGTGTTATCCCAAGTATTGACCTGTTGTTTGTACAATGATAAGATGTTAGCAGTTCTCTAGACGTTGTCCCAAAGTTAGTTTGTTTAATAACTGTATTTAAGAAGTGTTGTGGGAATATTAAATACTGAGGTTAAGTTTTATGTAAAGTTCTGGACCAGCCTTAGCATTGGACTATTAGAGTCATGCGTCAGATAAAAGGTACAGAAGCGGAATATTCCCATTCGAAAACATTTTTATTTGTTTATTTTTATTTTTGTTGTGAAAGGGAAATTTTAGAGCAGAGAATTCTGTGCAGTGTATATGTGTATGTATAGATATATATAAAAAGAAGAAGAATCAGTTTGTAAGTTTTAGTTACTGACCAGTGTGAATGTTTGATGTAAAGATGCTATTTGTTAATGTTTTCCTTCAAATTAATTAATTGATTAAGATCAATTAATGTTTATACAATGAAAAAGCTTGTTCTCCACAGGAAGAGTCCAACTGGGAGCGGAAGGCGTGAGAACCAGATTCTAACAGAATGTGGACGGATAAGGGAAGGTAAACCGGTAGCACCCAATGCATTCTTGATAGCACTTGTATTGATGGTGTATGACCTCACATATGCCCCAAGACTGCAAGGATCGATTTGGTAAGATCTAATTGTTATGCCCCAGGTTTTACAGCTGATGCTGCTAAATTCTGTTAGAGCTGTTTGATTTGCCTACAGAACAGTCCTGGCAGACCGGTGCCAACCTTATCATACCCGCCTCCCACGAAGAGAACCAACCTTGAGAGGCCTTCCCAGGTAGAACGAACCAGATTAGAGTAAGAAAAATAGGTTTAAGACACTTGTCAGATAAACATGTGGAATCTGTGTATGTTTCTGTGAGGTGGAGATGTTCTAGGCAATCAGCTGAGATCAAGGTACAAATCCTGCTGAAAGGGTATCACCAAGTGCAAATGAAATGTACCCAATAAATTACACATCTTCTAGGTGCCCTGTCCATTGTAACAGAGAAGTTTTTCCTTATATAAAGGTGTTTGATGTCATTTAAGGGCCTGACATTATTGTATGTACTTAGAACAACGTTTATAATGTATGCGGATGATGTTATCACCAGATTAGTATTTATTTTAACAATTGACAAGAGTTGGGGGTCCCCAGCAAGTGCCAGTAAATATGAACTAAAAGACTTTTAACACGATGAACTCCATCACTGAGATGCGGCAGGCGCAGCCTGAGCCACTACAACGCGTTTATCATGAACTGACGGCAGTGTCACAATTCTAAGCGGCCGCCCAGACAAGTAACTTACCAGAGGAAGAGTACAGATGCGGAGGGTTTGATAGTCACAATACAACTCCACTAATCCGCCTACGTGGGATCTCACCCCAGGCTCACAGCATGAGGTGCTATGTACAGCCTGATGACGTAAACTAAAAGAGACGGTGTCGGACAGATGAGAAGGACCAAACCAAGTCCTGATGACATCAGCAAAGATCAAAGTAAAGACCAAAGACCTGAGTGTGTTACAGGAGAATATTGTTCCCATCCAGACACTCTGCCTTATGACCACATAAAATATACCTGGTAAATAGATATAGTATATACTGATATTATTCAGTGGTGTTCACCCTTTGAGGGGGCAGTATGCTCAGAAGCCATTTGGTCATAGATTCTTATCTACTGCCTTATTAGCATTACAATGGACCTCAGTACAGGAAGGAGCCATTGTAAACCGGATGTAGAGACAGCTGAGCATACTGGGAATAGATTTACCTATACTGTACAGATGCACATTGGAAGGTGTATGGGTGGTCATAAGGCGGAGTCAATGGAATGGGTGGGTTCAACCCAGGGATAGGAACATATAGGTCATGGGAAGCTCTTGGTGCTGGCTCTTTTCCTGCCAGCCCTGGACGCTCAGCACTTAACATCAGGAGCAAGCTAAGTTCTATTATATGTGTGCTTTCTGTGTATGTATATAAGTATAATTATATTACAGCAGACTTTATATGTGTACATAGAGATATTCTAGGAATCTTATGTGGATTATAGATAAGTAGATATATATATATGCTGTTTATGCATGAGTCTCTATATGTACATGTACTAATGGTCAGGCGCTGTATGTGGCTTTGGTTATAGTTGTAGTACCAGGAGACCGTATAAGGTTGGGACCTGGATTTATATTATATATACATACACATTACTAGTCACATGTGCAAAGTGTCCCGGGAAGGTAGGAAGAGAGGCAGTTGTGTGTGGTTGTGTTGTCTATGTAATGTATTGTATCTTGATGTAGTGTATATTGGTTTGTCACGTCTATGTTATAAGTAAAGTATTTTTATATATTTAAGTATCTGCGAGGGTTGTATGTTACTCCTGTGGTGTGTGAAGGACTGGAGTGTGTGCACATTGTGAACAATACAAAGTAAGCGGACTATATAGGAAACAGAGGTAACGGACTAGGAACGGAGAAAAGGGAGATAATACAGATAGTCATTTGCCCCCTTTAACAATGGCGCCCGAACGTGGACTGTTTTAATTACTCTTTATTAGGATATAAGGTAGAAATCTTTGTTATACTGTGAACGTAGGTTATTATCCCTGAGAGGTTCGGACAGGTAGCACAGTTTCTTCTGAGGCCTAGTGTGAGCGATTAATTACAGCGAATCTAGTTAAGTTGAGTTCCTAGAATATTGGTGACTTCCTGTGTTTTTTTTTGTTGTTTTTTTTTTTTTTTGGTTTTTGTGTTTCTTTGTTTTGTATTTTCAGTCCTTTGGTAGAATCTTGCTGGTCGGGGAAAGAAGTTCAAAAGAGGATCTTTCCCATGCAGCAACCACTAGACACCACTCATAGGAGTAGCACGGATCGCAGGATAACAATGAGTGACAAAGCAGGACATGTAACTTTTGAAAAGTTAAGTAAATGCAGTACGTTTAACCCTGTAATACTGAACACGTATGAATCTACTAAGATTTTATGGGAATCACTGTTAGAACAGGCTGGTTCCTATGATAAGTTGCATATTGCCAAGCGTAGTGTGTTGAACCAAACCTCTAAACGCCTTCACATGCTTGCTAAGCTGGTGTGCGTTTTTGAGGACAGCATTTGTAAGCTGGAGGAGGTTGACCAGCACAATAGGTCAGAGACAGTTATCTCTGGAAATTTACATTGCTATTGTTGTACAGAACGGGTTAAACAGGTTTGCAGTTTAGAGACACAACTAAAAGAAAACAGTGAGGTAACCGTAGAGAAAGACAGCCAAATAATCATACTACAGTCTCAACTAGCTGAAAAAGAGAAATATTATGCAGATGTTGACAAGGTTTTTATACAGTTATATATGGAAATAACTGAATATAAGGAAAAAGCAGCATCTACTGATGTGACTATTGCTGACCTGAAAAGCGAGCTAGGTAAAAGGGATGAGACTATCAGTGATCTGACAAAGACTATAGGTGAGTCATCACGTCAACAATATTTGCCCACAAAACAAATTTGTGTTTTGAGTGCAAACAGGGGGACTGAGGAGACTGCACCTATGGCTACTGCAGACTATACAAGGTCTGACCCAAAGGGGACTGCTTGTAATGCTGCCACAAGTATTGCTGGTGACACAGTTGGTGGATTGGGGGGGGGGGGGACGTGGAGAATTTTCAGGCCACCTCCAACTCACAAATGTGCCACAGTAGTACTGGAGAATTGCAATCTTTCCATAACATGGAGACGATGCAATTTCTGATGAAGATATACAAACTGATTCCTAGATATGATCCAAACGTAGATCCCTTCACTTCCTGTGACATTTTTGAGGGACATTGTAAGAAATTTTCTGTCCCTCAGGAATATCGCATGGAACTGTTTAAACTATGGTTACCTACACATCTTCATCAAAGATATGAGGTCATAGGGAAAACTGCCCCCAGGAATGGCCTATTTCATGATGAGGAAGACAGACTTTCCATCCTCATGAAATTGGTAACAGGGCATTTAGACGTCACCCCGGAAGTCCTAAGTAATTTCAGGCCAACCATCCATGATGAGCCCTTGTCTCTATGTGGGAGGTTTGAAGCTATGTATAGGAAAGTGACTAAGGATCATAGTATGGGAGTCCCACAAGGAATGGTACGCATGTTTGTGGAAAAGTTTCCATATCTTGACATCGCAATTCGTTTGTACGCGGCTAAAGCGCCATCACTCATTGAAGCAGCATTAGTGATAGACCAGTCCAGGCAGGATTTGCTGAAGAAAAGAAAGTCCATAAATATCAGGAGACAGGTAGCAGCTAATAGCAAACTGCAAGATGACCATGTGCTACAGGATAAGGCTTCTAGCCAAATACCTGTGTATCCTAATGCATCCAAATTTGGGAAGTGGGGGAATGTCCGATGCTTCCATTGCCTACAATTTGGGCATATAAAGAGATTCTGTCCACGAAGAGTTCATAAGAATCATGTGAGCTTAGATAATAATGGTTTCACAATGAAATCTAATTATGTTAGGTGGGCAGGTACTCCAACACAGGTACAGAGAGAACATGTGAGCACACAGGCTACAGATAAAGCTGGGCTGGTACAAGACACAGGTGCAACAGATGCCCATATTAGGATACTGGTACAGTAAGACTTGTGGTTGGGGATCCCTAAACATCTGGCCCTAATATGTAATCTTCAGGGATACCCCATATAAAATTGGCCACAATTTATTCTTCATGTAAACCTAAATAACTCTCAGTTTGTGGTGATAAGACATGATCACCAACAAGAGGGGGGGGGGGGATTTGGTTTACTGTTACAGAACCTCTTTGTTGTATTGTTTTTCTTAGCAGAATGTAAATGTACTACAGTCCTGTTGTTTGCCCAGTGGATGGGGGTTGTCTACACAAGAGATATCTAGAGTTGCCTTGGCTTTTATGGCGTTTTTACTGTAGAAGCCATTCTATTCACAGGTGTGCCCCCCAGGGGGTAAGGCCATGCAGCTTTCACATACATTGTGACTCTTGATTTTGCCAGATGCAACAGCAGTGGCAATGTGCATATAAACTTTGTGAGTTCCTAACTAGTTTATCACATTCATTGTAGTACAATTTTGTTATACTGGCAAACATAGCATGAAAACCCTTACTTTACATACACATTTGGTGTTTTCTGTGAAAGGTATGCTCATGAATATCAATCTTTGACTTGTTAAAATGCAAAATATTTTTACTATTTTGTTTGTCTTTTGGCATCCAATGGCAACAGTGGTGTTGATGGTTCTCAAACTATTGTAGTGCACAGAACTCCAAGCACTATAAGTTCTTGTAGAATTGGGCTGTTCAGTTCATGCTGGGAGTGCTAAAATGTTAATAACACCCCCAGATCATTGAAGAATGGTAAGGCAGATGCATAATGTACCTAAAAGACAAGAGTATGATGCAGAACACACCAAGCAGCAGAACTGCATGTGATACAGGCTGGTGGTGTTGGGTCTTGATACGTGTTTTCCAAGGTCTATTGCTTATTCTCCTGTGTCTCTTACTAAGGTAAACCCTGTACGTAGGTGGTTGGTCAGGCCGACAATTGCCGACCAATTGTGTAACCGGTCCAAAGAAATGTAGCGGATAGCTTCCACTAGGACCCATGGAGGCGTGTGGGGCGATTTGGGCGCAAGCCTACAAAGTCTGCGGCGCAGCCAATAGGCCGTGGAGCATAGCTCTCGCTATTGGGTATTCTGTGAGGGAGTGGATAGCCCCACTGTGAATCACAGAGGCGCATTGAAGGAACAACGACCGCCCGGTCGGACGGACGCAGGTCTTTGCCGCAGCCGGTCCAAGGGGGAACTCCTGAGGAGTCATGATCCCAAGCCTCTGTTCATACTGTAACTACTGAGGGTGCCAAGTGTTGTAGTCTGTTATAGATACCGTCCACAGGGGGAGCATCAAATCTCCTGATGGATTCTAATCATGTAAATGACAGATAACTGAGACAACAATGACAGGTGAAGGAAAGCATGGACAACATGCAGAGATGAAATGTCTTGAACCTTGTGTTTGGTACGAACTGCAGCTATTTAGGAGACCTCCTCCGAGGAGCATACTGTTCTCTTAATATCATTTCAGGTATAGAGATGCACAAAGAAACAATGAATGCCTTGGACGGTAAAAGTGACCTAACATCTGCCCAAACAACCCATTTCTGATGGACTCCAAGATGGAGTGACAACCAGAACTAATGATGCCCAAGAATATGAACCAACAGATTGGCCAGAGATGCAAAATGAATAAACTTATACTATGTATTATGTGCTTGCAAGAACATATGGACTGCCTCTAAGATACATGTTCTTGTACGTTCTTGTGGACAATCTTCTTTCTCACATCCAAGGGAGAAGAAGTGATTTTTATTTTTCCACTGTGGACTTCCTAGGTGTTTTTCCTGCTGTGTGCCAATTACACAGATGTTTTTTTCTACCTCCTCCACAGTGGTTAACAGAAGATCTCACCTTTTATTGTTTTTGCAATGAAATGTAAGCACCCCACACACAAAAGACCAGACTTCCAACATATTGTGTCGGTATACCGACAACAGGGGGAATGTTACAGGAGAATATTGTTCCCATCCAGACACTCTGCCTTATGACCACATAAAATATACCTGGTAAATAGATATAGTATATACTGATATTATTCAGTGGTGTTCACCCTTTGAGGGGGCAGTATTCTCAGCTTGTTCTCCACAGGAAGAGTCCAACTGGGAGCGGAAGGCGTGAGAACCAGATTCTAACAGAATGTGGACGGATAAGGGAAGGTAAACCGGTAGCACCCAATGCATTCTTGATAGCACTTGTATTGATGGTGTATGACCTCACATATGCCCCAAGACTGCAAGGATCGATTTGGTAAGATCTAATTGGTATGCCCCAGGTTTTACAGCTGATGCTGCTAAATTCTGTTAGAGCTGTTTGATTTGCCTACAGAACAGTCCTGGCAGACCGGTGCCAACCTTATCATACCCGCCTCCCACGAAGAGAACCAACCTTGAGAGGCCTTCCCAGGTAGAACGAACCAGATTAGAGTAAGAAAAATAGGTTTAAGACACTTGTCAGATAAACATGTGGAATCTGTGTATGTTTCTGTGAGGTGGAGATGTTCTAGGCAATCAGCTGAGATCAAGGTACAAATCCTGCTGAAAGGGTATCACCAAGTGCAAATGAAATGTACCCAATAAATTACACATCTTCTAGGTGCCCTGTCCATTGTAACAGAGAAGTTTTTCCTTATATAAAGGTGTTTGATGTCATTTAAGGGCCTGACATTATTGTATGTACTTAGAACAACGTTTATAATGTATGCGGATGATGTTATCACCAGATTAGTATTTATTTTAACAATTGACAAGAGTTGGGGGTCCCCAGCAAGTGCCAGTAAATATGAACTAAAAGACTTTTAACACGATGAACTCCATCACTGAGATGCGGCAGGCGCAGCCTGAGCCACTACAACGCGTTTATCATGAACTGACGGCAGTGTCACAATTCTAAGCGGCCGCCCAGACAAGTAACTTACCAGAGGAAGAGTACAGATGCGGAGGGTTTGATAGTCACAATACAACTCCACTAATCCGCCTACGTGGGATCTCACCCCAGGCTCACAGCATGAGGTGCTATGTACAGCCTGATGACGTAAACTAAAAGAGACGGTGTCGGACAGATGAGAAGGACCAAACCAAGTCCTGATGACATCAGCAAAGATCAAAGTAAAGACCAAAGACCTGAGTGAATCCGTCAGCAGGATCAAGTGTTTTGATAAGTAAGTGGCTAGGAGGGGGTAATAATAACTCCCCCACTGGACACCAACGTAGTCTGACTCCACAATTGTGTGGGTTACCCTGAGGGTGACAGTCAGTGAAGAGCAGAAGACAGGAGAAGAAGAAGACGATGGTGTACAGGACTGGCAATGAACTGATGGGACCCGAAACCTGAGGGTGATAGCATTATGATTATTAGTTGAGGCCCTATTGTTTATAATGTCTGAGGTTTATAATTATAATGTGTGTAAATATGCCACGGTGCTGCAAATTACAATCTGAGGAGTTTTATGTGGAGGTGTGAGGTGAATGTCACTGTGCTGCCCATGACCTGTTATATCTGCAGGGGTAAAAGTCCCATTAGGACAGTAAGTGACAGTGCGACAGTTGTTACCATTAATAAAATGTAGACCGGATTAATTATATATATATATTACAACCAGCAGCGGTTTGTAGATTATATCAAGACAACCATCCTGTATCCAAAGGAGAAAAGGGAAAGTTAGGACCACTCCGACACCTTGGAAGTCCAGGTACAAAGGGGGGTTACTCATCAGGAGTAGCTCGTCTCAAGCTGGTGAAGAAATCCAAAAGCCCTACCCGCCTGGTTCGAGTGGTCAGTGGTAGGTTGCTAGGCAAGACTCAGGGATAGAGTAATAATATTTTTAGGGGGGACTGTCAGGGATCAATACTATGTATATTGTTTTAAAAATATTATCCTCACACATATGTATATACATTTCAGTTCTTTGTGTAATATACTGATATATATAACAAGTTCTTTGTTCATGTCGGACACACCTATGGAAGACACCGCCCCCTGGAATGCAAGAAGAGTGAGTCTGAGAAACTCCCACATCTCTGGGGAGGAGGCATGTGTCTCTTTCTGTGTTTCTTTGTTCTGAATAAAAAGTTTTCAGTCTTCCTCCTGACTGAGAGAGGGAAGCTGTACCAAACATCTGTGTGGTGTACTTCTCTCCAGGCATGCCTTCAGCTTTCAATTTACAGAGGTGGTTATTCGGTGTGAAATACGGACCTGACACCACCTCTGGGACCGGCAGCCACCTCTAGAATGTGTATCCCTTGCTGAGACGGCGACAGTGGAGAGGTGATCGGGATTACGGAAACAGCCAAGCTCGCTGAGCTACACTCTTTCTGTAACTCCCACAGAAGTGAATGGGAATTACAAAAATAGGGTAGCTCTGCTCTTACCATAATTCCGTCCACGTCTCCACTGAGTCTCCTCCTGGATGCACCAGCCAGTGGGGACGGGTCGGGGAACCCCCTTTCTCGAGATAAGCATGGGTCCCAGAGCTGTGGATTTCTGTGGATATGCCATAAATGTCTATGATGAAAATAACCCTTTAAGTTCTTAAAAATTAAGCTTAGTTATTTTCACAAATTGTTGAGAGCATATGGAAAATAATTTATAAGGCATTCAAAATACTTCATATTCAGATAATATTATTCTCAGGAGGTACTTTTTTCCAGAATTCAAAAAATTGTACTATAGCAAATACACCCAGCTATTTCTGTAATTTATTGCATAGTGTTAATTTTGATGAATTTATGTTGAGACTTCAAAGTACTGTTGATATTTAGACAAATGCAAAAATAAGCAAATGCAGAAAATAATGTATAATTCAAAGTAGGGGTGGGTGATAATGACCTAAATAAAAATCAAGATTAATTGAACATGTAACCTCGATTACGATTAATAAACGATTATTTAAACCACATTCCTTTTTGCATACCACACCCCCTATTTGCATTCTATGCCATTGAATTCATAATTATCCCCTGAGCCTGCTGTATACTACTGTATGTAATATACCCCCTGACACTGCCCTCCACGCAATATAATACCCCCATAGCTGCCCCACACAGTATAATGCCTCCATAGCTCCCCCACACAGTATAAATCCCCCCATAGCTGCCCCCACATAGTATAATGCCCCTATAGCTGCCCTTCACACAGTATATTGCACCCCATAACTGCCCTCCACACAGTATAATTTCCCCATAACTGCCCTTCACACAGAATAGACAGATGATAGATAGATAGATAGATAGATAGATAGATAGATAGATAGATAGATAGATAGATAGATAGATAGATAGATAGATACATACATACATACATACATACAAACTTCATTTATCCTCAAGGGGAAATTGGTTTGCAGTTGTAATGCCCCCAAAGCTGCCCCCACACAGTATAATGCACCAATAGCTGCCCTCACACAGCCCCAATAGTGCCTTATAAAATTCATACTCACCTAACCCTGTTCCAACAACGAGTGGTGGAGATCCCTCTGCTCCTCTGGTCTGTGTGGCTCAGCACAGACAGGCGCGGTGACATCACTGCCGTAAGTGTACCTAATACATAGTGAATGGTAGAGCAGGGACCTTACAACTCCCTGCTCTACCATTGTATTCAGCTGTATCTGCATTCAAAGGACGGAGATAGAGTTGAAACTGGGAAAAAAAACAATTAAAGAAACCGAAATGCACAAGATGACGTCGGTTAAACGTGCTGAATTTCAGATTTGGTTATTTTCCAATTAATTGCCCAGCTCTAATTCAAATGGAAATTTAGTAAATTTTAAAAAATAAATGGGCATGAGCATGTGCACAAAGCATGTATGGTAGCAAAAGGACCTGTGGACACTCAATGTGCTGCCGTTTGGTGCCTCTGTAAGGCACCGTATTACATATACATGTCTATAATATGGCAACTGATGGAACATGGCACAATTCTTTTTCTCTCCGCTTTTTTTTATAAATCCAGCAGAAAAAAATCATTCTTACACATCAGTATGAGCCAAAAGATTTCTATGGGTGCCGTATTACACCTTTGTACAGCTCGGAGCTTGTACAGAGCAGCAATACAGTCAATTGCTTGTACTTGTGCTATGGGGCCAAAGTCCTACATAGATGTTTTTGAACTTTTGAACGGTAGTGTATATATGTATATATATATATATATATATATATATATATATATATATATATACATACACACACTACCGTTCATAAGTTTAGGGTCACTTAGAAATGTCCTTATTTTTGAAAGAAAAGCACAGTTTTTTTCAATGAAGATAACATTAAATTAATCAGAAATACACTCTATACATTGTTAATGTGCTAAATGACTATTCTAGCTGCAAACGTCTGGTTTTTAATGCAATATCTACATAGGTGTATAGAGGCGCATTTCCAGCAACCATCACTCCAGTGTTCTAATGGTACATTGTGTTTGCTAACTGTGTTAGAAGGCTAATGGATGATTAGAAAACACTTGAAAACCCTTGTGCAATTATGTTAGCACCGCTGTAAACAGTTTTGCTGTTTAGAGGAGCTATAAAACTGATCTTTCTTTGAGCTAGTTGAGAATCTGGAGCATTACATTTGTGGGTTCGATTAAACTCTCAAAATGGCTAGAAAAAGAGAGCTTTCATGTGAAACTCGACAGTCTATTCTTGTTCTCAGAAATGAAGGCTATTCCATGCGAGAAATTGGCAAGAAACTGAAGATTTCCTACAATGGTGTGTACTACTCCCTTCAGAGGACAGCACACACAGGCTCTAACCAGAGTAGAAAGAGAAGTGGGAGGCCCCGCTGCACAACTGAGCAACAAGACTAGTTTGAGAAATAGACGCCTCACAGGTCCTCAACTGGCAGCTTCATTAAATAGTACCCGCAAAACGCCATTATCAACATCAGTATCAACGTCTACCGTGAAGAGGCGACTCCGGGATGCTGGCCTTCAGGGCAGAGTGGCAGAGAAAAAGCCATATCTGAGACTGGCTAATAAAATGAAAAGATTAATATGGGCAAAAGCACACAGACATTTGACAGAGGAAGATTGGATTTTTTTTTTTATGGACAGACAAATCGAAGTTTGAGGTGTTTGGATCACACAGAAGAACATTTGTGAGACGCAGAACAACTGAATAGATGCTGGAAGTGTAAAGGATCTGCCAGACACAGCTTCTGTGTCGACGCCCGTGGTTACTCAGTCTGCACCTGCTCCTAAGTCTGATAGAGTGACTCCTTCTTCTACCACTCAGGCTGGGAGGAGGAGGAGTGGGAGAGCCTATCACAGCCTGGCCAGAGGGAGCTAGCTCCCGCCCTCTGTCTATTTATACCTTCATTTCCTGCTTCTCCTTTGCCTGTGATTCTGCTTGTTTCCTGGCTCTGCTGCTGCTTGTACTATTTGTCCTCTGCTTCATATTGACCCTGGCTTTACTGACTACTCTCTTGCTCTGCGTTTGGTACCTCGTACACTCCTGGTTTGACTCGGCTCGTTCACTACTCTTGTAGCTCACGGTGTTGCCGTGGGCATCTGCCCCTTTTCCCTTAGCTTTTTTGTACCCTTGTCTGTCTGTCTGTAGTGCACATAGTGAAAGTAGGGACCGTCGCCCAGTTGTACGCCGTCGCCTAGGACGGGCCGTTGCAAGTAGGTAGGGACTGAGTGGCGGGTAGATTAGGGCTCACCTGTCTGTCTCCCTACCCCGTCATTACATAATCACAGGCCCATATACCTTTTCTACCCTGGTCCCTGACACACCATGGACCCCCTTGAGACCCTGGCTCAGCAAATGCAGGGCCTCTCCCTACAGGTCCAAGCCCTGACTCAGAGGGGCAACCTGCATGTTGCTACCCTGGTAGTGCCCCCACCTCACTTCTTGAACCCCACCTCAAGTTGCCTGACCGGTTCTCAGGGGACCGGAAGACTTTTTTCTCCTTTCGGGAAAGTTGTAGGCTCTATTTCCATCTAAAGCCCCACTCCGCAGGTTCTGAGAGCCAGCGAGTGGGTATAATTATGTCCCGGCTCCAGGACGGGCCCCAAGAATGGGCCTTCTCCTTGGCTCCTGACGCCCCTGAACTTTCCTCCGTTGATCTTTTCTTTTCTGCTCTCGGACTCATTTATGACGAGACTGACAGGACTGCCTTTGCCGAGAGTCAGCTGGTGACCTTACGTCAGGGTAAGAGACCCGTTGAGGAGTACAGTTCGGACTTTAGGAAGTGGTGTGTAGCTTCTCGGTGGAATGACCCTGCCTTGAGGTGCCAGTTTAGATTGGGTCTGTCGAACGCCCTGAAGGACCTGTTAGTTAGCTATCCCTCTTCTGACTCTCTAGATCAGGTAATGGCTTTAGCGGTACGACTTGACCGACGTCTCAGGGAACGACGACTTGAACGGTTTTGTGCCTTCTCCTCTGGCTCCCCCATGATGGCTCCCGAGGTGCCGTTGCTTCGTTCTTCCACAGAAAACTTGGATGAACCTATGCAACTCTGGGCCTCCGTGTCTCACCAACAACGTAGAGAGTTCCGCAGCAAGAATGGTCTCTGCTTCTACTGTGGGGATGACAAGCATCAAGTGAACAACTGTCCTAGGCATAAGAATAAGCAGCCAGAAAACTTCCGTGCCTAAGTGACCATCGGGGAGGTCGCTTGGGCGCACAGGTATTTCCCGTATACATGAAACCTAATAAGATTATGCTTCCCTTTCAGGTCTCTTTTGGTGGTAGGTCTGCTACCGGCAATGCCTTCGTGGATTCAGGGTTTTCTGCTAATATTATGTCTGTGGAATTTGCTATGTCTCTAGCTATGCCATTGATTGAATTGCCTAAACCTGTCCCGGTAGTAGGTATCGACTCCACTCCTCTTGCTAATGGTTATTTTACGCAGCATACCCCTGTTTTTGAACTCCTTGTTGGCTCCATACATTTGGAGCAGTGCTCTGTACTGGTGATGCAGGGATTATCATCCGATTTTGTTTTAGGCCTACCCTGGTTGCAGATGCATAATCCCACGTTTAACTGGAACACTGGGGATCTCACCAAATGGGGTAATGAATGCATGACGTCATGTTTTTCTGTTAATTTTATTTCTCTCCCTGAGGAGGTGAACACTGTACCTGAGTTTATTCAGGACTTCGCTGATGGTTTTTCTAAAAAGGCCTCCAAAGTGTTACCTCCTCATAGAGAGTACGATTGCGCAATCGATTTGGTACCAGGGGCTAAGCTCCCTAAGTGTAGGATATTTAATCTCTCTTGTCCCGAACGTGAAGCCATGAGAGAGTATATCCAGGAATGCCTGGCCAAGGGTTACATTCGCCCCTCTACTTCTCCTCCGGTAGGTGCTGGCTTCTTCTTCGTAAGGAAGGAGGATGGTGGTCTAAGGCCGTGCATCGATTACCGAAACTTGAATAAGGTCACTGTAAGGAACCAGAATCCCCTTCCGTTGATTCCTGATCTCTTCAATCAGGTTCAGGGGGCCCATTTCTCTAAGTTTGCTCTACGGGGGGCTTATAACCTTATCCGCATCAAAGAGGGGGATGAGTGGAAGACTGCGTTTAACACGCCCGAAGGTCATTTCGAATACCTCGTCATGCCCTTTGGGTTGTGTAATGCTCCCGCGGTCTTCCAGAATTTCATAAATGAGATTTTAAGAGACTACCTGGGGGTATTTCTTGTAGTGTACCTTGATGACATACTTGTGTTTTCCAAGGACTGGTCCTCCCACATTGAGCATGTCAGGAAGGTGCTCCAGGCCCTTCGGGAAAACAAACTTTGCTAAAACCAAAAAATGTGTGTTTGGGGTGCAGGAGATACTATTTTTGGGTCAAATCCTCACTCCTCATGAATTCCGCATGGACCCTGCCAAGGTCCAGGCTGTGGCTGAATGGGTCCATCCTGCCTCCCTGAAGGTGTTACAGTGCTTCCTGGGGTTTGCTAATTATTACAGGAGATTTATTGCTAACTTCTCGGTCATCTCTAAGCCTCTTACGGATCTTACTCGCAAAGGTGCTAACCTCCTCCACTGGGTTCCAGAGGCGGTCCAGGCTTTTGAGGTCCTTAAGAAGTGCTTTATCACGGCCCCTGTGCTGATTCAGCCTAACCAAATGGAGCCATTCATCGTGGAGGTTGACGCCTCCGAGGTGGGAGTGGGTGCTGTCTTGTCCCAGGGTACCAGGTCCCTCACCCATCTCCGTCCCTGTGCCTACTTCTCCAGGAAGTTCTCACCCACTGAGAGTAACTATGACATTGGCAACCGCAAACTCTTAGCCATTAAATGCGCATTTGAAGAGTGGCGCCACTTCCTGGAGGGGGCTAGGCACCAGGTAACGGTCCTTACCGACCACAAGAATCTGGTTTTCCTAGAATCTGCCCGGAGGCTAAACCCGAGACAAGCTCGATGGGCGTTATTTTTTACTAGATTCAACTTTTTGGTCACCTATAGGGCTGGGTCTAAAAATATTAAAGCTGATGCACTGTCGCGTAGCTTCATAGCCAGCCCTCCTTCGGAGGAAGATCCTGCTTGTGTTTTGCCCCCAGGTATAATCATTTCCTCTGTTGATTCTCACCTAGTCTCCAAAATTGCGGCTGATCAAGGTTCAGCTCCCGGGAACCTTCCTGAGAACAAGCTGTTTGTTCCCCTGCAATTCCGGCTAAGGGTACTCAGGGAGAATCATGACTCTGCACTATCTGGCCATCCAGGCATCCTGGGTACCAAGCACCTCATTGCCAGAAACTATTGGTGGCCTGGGTTGCTTAAAGACGTTAAGGCCTACGTCGCCGCTTGTGAAATTCGTGCTAGGTCCAAGACTCCCAGGTCCCTACCAGTGGGCTTACTATGTTCTTTGCCCATTCCCCAGAGACCTTGGACCCATATCTCCATGGATTTTATCACCGATCTGCCTCCATCTCAAGGCAAGTCGGTGGTGTGGGTTTTAGTAGACCGCTTAAGTAAAATGTGCCACTTTGTGCCCCTCAAGAAACGACCCAATGCTAAGACGTTAGCTACCTTGTTTTTCAAACACATCCTGTGTCTCCATGGGGTTCCTGTCAATATTGTTTCTGACAGAGGGGTACAATTTGTTTCATTGTTTAGAAGAGCCTTCTGTAAGAAGTTGGAGATTGATCTGTCCTTCTCCTCGTCCTTCCATCCTGAAACTAATGGTCAGACTGAGAGGACTAATCAGTCTCTAGAACAATATTTAAGGTGTTTCATCTCTGACTGTCAATATGATTGGGTCTACTTCATTTCCCTCGCTGAATTTTTCCTTAATAACCGGGTCAGTAACTCGTCATGGGTCTCCCCCTTTTTCTGTAATTTTGGGTTTAATCCACGGTTCTCTTCCGTTTCACCTGGTCGTTCCAACAATCCCGAGGTAGATGTAGTTCATCGGGAACTGTGCACAGTCTGGGCCCAGGTTCAGAAGAACCTAGAGGTGTCCCGGAGCATACAAAAGACTGAGGCAGATAGAAGACGTTCTGCTAACCCCTTGTTTGTGGTCGGGGATCTGGTTTGGCTGTCTTCTAAAAATTTGCGCCTTAAAATCCCGTCCCAAAAATTTGCTCCCCGGTATAAAGGTACAAGGTCATTGAAGTCCTTAACCTTGTCTCCTTCCGACTGGAGTTACCCCCGTCTTTTCGAATACACAACGTGTTTCATGCCTCCCTCCTGAAACGCTGCTCCCCGTCCTTGGCTCCCTCGAGGAAGCCTCCTGTCCCTGTTCTCACCCCTGAAGAGGTAGAATTTGAGGTGGCCAAGATTGTGGACAGCCGGATTGTCCAAGGCTCCCTCCAGTACCTGGTCCATTGGAGAGGATACGGGCCTGAGGAGAGGACTTGGGTACCCGCCCGGGATGTTCACGCTGGGGTATTGCTCAGGAGGTTCCATCTTCGGTTCCCCAATAAGCCAGGTCCACCTAGAAAGGGTCCAGTCGCCCCTCATAAAAGGGGGGGTACTGTAAAGGATCTGCCCGACACAGCTTCTGTGTCGACGCCCGTGGTTACTCAGTCTGCACCTGCTCCTAAGTCTGATAGAGTGACTCCTTCTTCTACCACTCAGGCTGGGTGGCTGAGGAGTGGGAGAGCTTAGCACCGCTGTAAACAGTTTTGCTGTTTAGAGGAGCTATAAAACTGATCTTTCTTTGAGCTAGTTGAGAATCTGGAGCATTACATTTGTGGGTTCGATTAAACTCTCAAAATGGCTAGAAAAAGAGAGCTTTCATGTGAAACTCGACAGTCTATTCTTGTTCTCAGAAATGAAGGCTATTCCATGCGAGAAATTGGCAAGAAACTGAAGATTTCCTACAATGGTGTGTACTACTCCCTTCAGAGGACAGCACACACAGGCTCTAACCAGAGTAGAAAGAGAAGTGGGAGGCCCCGCTGCACAACTGAGCAACAAGACTAGTTTGAGAAATAGACGCCTCACAGGTGCTCAACTGGCAGCTTCATTAAATAGTACCCGCAAAACGCCATTATCAACATCAGTATCAACGTCTACCGTGAAGAGGCGACTCCGGGATGCTGGCCTTCAGGGCAGAGTGGCAGAGAAAAAGCCATATCTGAGACTGGCTAATAAAATGAAAAGATTAATATGGGCAAAAGCACACAGACATTTGACAGAGGAAGATTGGATTTTTTTTTTTATGGACAGACAAATCGAAGTTTGAGGTGTTTGGATCACACAGAAGAACATTTGTGAGACGCAGAACAACTGAATAGATGCTGGAAGTGTAAAGGATCTGCCAGACACAGCTTCTGTGTCGACGCCCGTGGTTACTCAGTCTGCACCTGCTCCTAAGTCTGATAGAGTGACTCCTTCTTCTACCACTCAGGCTGGGAGGAGGAGGAGTGGGAGAGCCTATCACAGCCTGGCCAGAGGGAGCTAGCTCCCGCCCTCTGTCTATTTATACCTTCATTTCCTGCTTCTCCTTTGCCTGTGATTCTGCTTGTATCCTGGCTCTGCTGCTGCTTGTACTATTTGTCCTCTGCTTCATATTGACCCTGGCTTTACTGACTACTCTCTTGCTCTGCATTTGGTACCTCGTACACTCCTGGTTTGACTCGGCTCGTTCACTAACTCTTGTAGCTCACGGTGTTGACGTGGGCATCTGCCCATTTCCCTTAGCTTCTTTGTACCCTTGTCTGTCTGTCTGTCGTGCACATAGTGAGAGTAGGGACCGTCGCCCAGTTGTACGCCGTCGCCTAGGATGGGCCGTTGCAAGTAGGCAGGGACTGAGTGGCGGGTAGATTAGGGCTCACCTGTCTGTCTCCCTACCCCATCATTACAGGAAGAGTGCCTGACGTCATCTGTCAAGCATGGTGGAGGTAATGTGATGGTCTGGGGTTGCTTTGGTGCTGGTAAAGTGGGAGATTTGTACAAGGTAAAAGGGATTTTGAATAAGGAAGGCTATCACTCCATTTTGCAACGCCATGCCATACCCTGTGGACAGCGCTTAATTGGAGTCAATTTCATCCTACAACAGGACAATGACCCAAAGCACACCTCCAAATTATGCAAGAACTATTTAGGGAAGAAGCAGGCAGCTGGTATTCCATCTGTAATGTAGTGGCCAGCGCAGTCACCAGATCTCAACCCCATAGAGCTGTTGTGGGAGCAGCTTGACCTTATGGTACACAAGAAGTGCCCATCAAGCCAATCCAACTCGTGGGAGGGCCTTCTGGAAGCATGGGGTGAAATTTCTCCCGATTACCTCAGCAAATTAACAGATAGAATGCCAAAGCAATGCTGTAATTGCTGCAAATGGAGCATTCTTTGACGAAAGCAAAGTTTGAAGGAGAACATTATTATTTCAAATAAAAATCATTCTTTCTAACCTTGTCAATGTCTTGACTATATTTTCTAGTCATTTTGCAACTCATTTGATAAATCTAAGTGTGAGTTTTCATGGAAAACACAAAATTGTCTGGGTGACCCCAAACTTTTGAACGGTAGTGTATATATATATATATATATATATATATATATATATATAACAGGAACAAAAGACGAGTAAACTGAACATCAGGTCATGTGCACGTTACCAGTAAAAGGATGAATCAACTCCTTGGAATGGAATAACAGGAACAAAGGTAACATCACCAGGACTTCAATGTTGGGGAGATGTTGGTTTATTCACCACCAGGTGGAAAGAATGAGCAACATTTCGGTTCACACCTGAACCTTTTTCAAGCTAATTCCAACAGTGCACAGTGCAACATATATATAGGGATACACAGGGTATACAGTAAAATATACAATTAATGATACATATGTTATAAATCAATCATAAAAGAAACATAACCATAAAAATAGTGAAAAATGTGTAAATCAATGTGACGAATAAATGTATTCAAATCCAACATCTCTCAATATGTAATAAATAGTGCACAAATATCTAGGATAGAATTATAATTACCCTAATAGGTGACATTAACTCATAATGAAGGGGAGGAGCAGAGGCAAAATTATATTCCAGCATAATTATATTCAATAAAAAATAAAGATTACATAATGAAACTTACAGAGTCAGCTCTCAGTGATGCGTGGAGTAAACAATGGCGTCCTGCAACCAATAGTGCGCATGCGCAAGATGGCGAACTACCGGAAGTGCGTCATATGGAACTCATCTATGGAACGCAATATGATCGCGCATGCGCGGGAACAACGACATCCCAGCGCATATTTGGACCATAAGAAATAGCCATTGAAAAAGTTTATAACTTGCAATATATGTTTTATATGTAGATCGAAATAAATATATTGCATATATATATAATTATATGCATATGTCAAAAAGAACCTATATAGAGTCTAGATTGTAATGGCCACGGACTTCAAAATCAGTGGGAAGAACGGTTAAACCTGATTAGACAGGTAACCACACCACCTATTTATTTGTTCAGGACCATACAATTATAAAATAATGACTGTCACATATAACATGTACATTAATTAAAGAAAAAACATAAATTGATTCAAAGGCTATTAGAGTTTATTTCATACATTTTTCACAGAGAGCATATAATATACAGAAAAATTATATACTATACATATATTGATTGAAAAAAACAACCTCTGCTCCCATAATGTAAATCCCTTCATATAAAGAGTCAATATCTGTAACGAAATAAACACAACATAATGAGTCAATGTATATATATATTTTATGTTGTATATTTAAAAAAATCCAGATTATGGTTCAGATCTGTATTTATGTGAATATAAAAACAATAGTGTAAAAAATCCCACTTACACCCAAGGGAATAAACGGGATGAAATTATTTCGAACTCATGACAGATCATGCCAAATTTATATTGACTGTCAAATATGAGGAAAATATGTATAATCCACATTAAGTCCCTTTGGGGACATAGTTTCAAGAGTAAAAATACACTCTAGTTCTTTACGTTTGAGGGCCAGCTCTCTATCACCTCCCCGTCTGTTTAGGGGTACAGAGTCAATAATTTTAAAACGCATTTGGGATACATTATGTCTACAGTCTAAAAAATGTCTAGATACTGGTAGATCTCGTCTCTTGGTGTTGATGCTAGACTTATGGTTCCTCATCCTAAGAGTTACTTCAGTGGTGGTCTCACCCACATAATATAGGCCGCAGGGACAACTCAGTAGGTAAATTGCAAAGGTGGTTTTACAAGTATAGAAGCCCTGAATTTTGAAGGTTTTACCTGTTTGTGGATGACAAAAGGTATCTCCCTTAATCATGTGATTACACATATTACACCCTAGGCAAGGAAAACATCCATGTTTTGGAGGGGCTAGAACACACTGTGACCTTTTGATTTTAGATTCAAAATCTGCCTTTACAAGCCTATTTCTAATTGTTCTACCTTTACGATATGCTAATAGTGGTGGTTCTTGAAATTCTTTAATCAGGGGAAAAGCCCTAGTCAGTAGGCACCATTCTCTTCTTAAAATATTTCCAATTTCTGAACTAGATGTAGAGAAAGTTGAGACAAAAGATATATGGACATTTCTCCTCTGTCCCACTGTCTGTTTATCTAATAGTTGTTGTCTATCCATTGTAATTGTTTGTCTTTTATATATATTGAACATATCAATCGGATATCCTCTACTTGCAAATTTGTTGCACATCTTGTCTACCCTTTTAGATAACTGGTCTTCATTACTGACAATTCTTCTAACTCTGAGAAGTTGGCTAAAAGGCCATGACCTCACCATAGCCCTCAGATGTCCACTATTATAATGCAACAGACTATTTCTATCAGTTTTTTTTAGAGAATATGTCTGTAGTGAGAATAACATCATGTAAATAAATTTTGTTATGCAAAAATTCAACAGATGAGCCAGAATAGACCATGGTAAATTTGATCCCCTGACACATATCATTGAGAAAAACATGAAAGTGATTCAATTCCTCCTCTGTACCGGTCCAGATGAGGAAGACATCATCTATGTATCGCCACCACAGTAGGACATGCCCAAAATGGTGGGACACTTAGACAAGGTCCTCCTCAATCCGCCGCATAAAAATATTTGCATAGGTAGGAGCCATGTTAGACCCCATGGCCGTACCGCTTTTCTGAAGATAAAATTTATCACCAACCATAAAGTAGTTTTTAGTAAGTATAAACTCAAGTAAACGTGCCAGATAGTGAAGAACAGCTTCAATGCCTAGGGAGTGATCTATGGAGGTATAAAGGCTTCCAACATCAAGAGTAACAAGGATAGACCAGCCAGGGACCCTGAGAGAGCCAATCCTGATGGGAAAATCAGTGGTTTCCCTGATGTAGGAGTCAGCCCCCATAGCAGACTGCCACAAAATGTTATCCACAAAGATAGCCAATGGAACAAATAAAGAGTCACTCCCTGACACAATAGGGCGACCTGGGGGTTTTAATGGATCCTTATGAATTTTTGGAAGAATGTACAGCAACGGGGTAACCGGATGTTTGACCTTCAAAAATTCACAGAGGTCCTTGTCAATGACCTTTGTTAAAAAAGCCTCATCAGCAATTAATCTCAATTCATTCATGAATAAAAATTTTGGATCACCTGATAATTCAATGTATATATCATGATCATTCAGTTGGATCTCCATTTCTTGCAGATAAAAGGACGTGTCCATCACCACAATGGCACCCCCTTTATCTGCTGGTTTAACAGTAATGGAACTATTATCGACTAATTCATTTAAAGCAATCTGTTCTAGCCGTGTCATATTTCTATAGTGGTTATCCCTCCTGTTTTGTTTAATTCGAAATGCTTAGATATGTTTGTCAATCAATGAAATATATGCCTCTATCTCGTCTGAATTCTTGGGGTGCTGAAATCTGCTTTTTATAGTAAGATCTAAACTTTTCAAGTCAAACATACCAACATTAGACAGAGGCACATTTACATCAGAAGAACCCAAAGATGGTTGTCCTGAAAAATGTGCTTTTAATCTCAACATTCTAAAAATGATAGCCCACGATTAAGTATTTTTAACTGCAGGTGATTTAGTGAAACAGATGAAATATTCACCACAAGGTTTATAGATTCTTTCTCCTCGTCTGATAATGGCGATTCCCTCGTACTGGGGTTGTCCTCCCCCTCGATTTGGTGTTGGTTACCACTTCTCTTATGCCTCCTGCCTCCCCTATGAGACTGCTTTCTCCTAGGGTTTCGGTACTGAATCAATTTATGTTTTTTCTTTAATTAATGTACATGTTATATTTGACAGTCATTATTTTATAATTGTATGGTCCTGATTAGGTTACCTGTCTAATCAGGTTTAACCGTTCTTCCCACTGATTTTGCAGTCCGTGGCCATTACAATCTAGACTCTATATAGGGTCTTTTTGACATATGCATATAATTATATATATATATATGCATTATATTTATTTCGATCTACATATAAAACATATATTGCAAGTTATAAACTTTTGCAATGGCTATTTCTTATGGTCCAAATATGCGCTGGGACGTCGTTGTTCCCGCGCATGCGCGATCATATTGCATTCCATAGATGAGTTCCATATGATGCACTTCCGGTAGTTCGCCATCTTGCGCATGCATACTATTGGTTGCGGGACGCCATTGTTTACTCCACGCATCACCGATAGCTGACACTGTAAGTTTCATTGTGTAATCTTTATTTTTTATTGAATATAATTATGCTGGAATATAATTTTGCCTCTGCTCCTCCCCTTCATTATGAGTTAATGTCACCTATTAGGGTAATTATAATTCTATCCTAGATATTTGTGCACTATTTATTACATATTGAGAGATGTTGGATTTAAATACATTTATTCGTCACATTGATTTACACATTTTTCACTATTTTTATGATTATGTTTCTTTAATGATTGATTTATAACATATGTATCATTAATTGTATCTTTTACTGTATACCCTGTGTATCCCTATATATATGATGCACTGTGCACTTTTGGAATTAGCTTGAGAAAGGTTCAGGTGTGAACCGAAACGTTGCTTATTCTCTCCCCAACATTGAAGTCCTGGTGATGTTACTTGTCTTTTGTTCCTGTTATTCCATTCCAAGGAGTTGATTCATCCTTTTACTGGTAACGTGCACATGACCTGATGTTCAGTTTGCCTTGAGTACTGTGTTTCTTTTATATATATATATATATATATATATATATATATATATATATATATATATATATATATATATATCTATCTATATCTATATATGCATATATTTATATATATATATATATATATATATATATATATATATATATCTCTATATATATATATATATATATAGATATATATATCTCTCTATATATATATATATATAGATAGATATACATATATATATCTATCTATATACATATATATATACAGGGTGGGCCATTTATATGGATATACCTAAATAAAATGGGAATGGTTGGTGATATTAACTTCCTGTTTGTGGCACATTAGTATATGGGAGGGAGGAAACTTTTCAAGCTGGGTGTTGACCATGGCGGCCATTTTGAAGTCAGACATTTTGTATCCAACTTTAGTTTTTTCAATGGGAAGAGGGTCATGTGACACATCAAACTTATCGAGAATTTCACAAGAAAAACAATGGTGTGCTTGGTTTCAACGTTACCTTATTCTTTCATGAGTTATTTACAAGCTTCTCTTTGTTTACAGCCATTGACATGTCGCAGAGGTTAACACGTGAGGAGCGGATAGAAATTGTGTTGATGTCTGGTGAACGCAGTACACGGGTCATTGCAGCAGATTTCAATGCAAGACACCCTACGAGACCACCCATCTCCCATGCTACAGTTTGCAAACTGCTTGCCAAGTTTCGTGAAACTGGTTCAGTGTTGGATTTGCCCAAATGTGGACGCATGAAAACTGTCACTAATGAAGAAACATCAGTGGCTGTCCTAGCTTCATTCAGCAAGAGCCCACAGCGTAACACTCGTCGCATGTCACTGGAGAGTGGCATCAGTCGAACATCCCTTCGGCGGATATTAGCTACTCACAAATGGCACCCTTACAAACTCCAGCTGCTGCAGCATCTCAACGAGGATGACCCAGATTGGCGCACTGAATTTGCAGAATGGGCAAAACAAAAATTGGAACAGGACCCTCAGTTTACACAGAACATTTTGTTCAGTGATGAGGCAAACTTTTATGTGAATGGTGAAGTTAACAAACAAAACCACCGCTATTGGTCTGACACTAACCCACATTGGATAGATCCCTCCAAGACTGTTGGAACACAAAAATTGATGGTATGGTGTGGTATATGGGGTACAAAGATAGTGGGGCCATTCTTCATCAATGGAAACCTCAAGGCCACGGGATATCTGAAATTGCTACATGATGATGTGTTTCCCTCTTTATGCACTGAAGCTGGCATGTTCCCTGAGTTTTTCCAGCAAGATGGTGCACCGCCACATTATGGGTGTCAGGTCCGAGCATTCCTAGATGAACAGTTTCCTGGAAAGTGGATTGGTCGTCATGGGCCAGTTGAATGGCCCCCTAGGTCTCCCGATCTGACTCCCTTAGACTTTTATCTTTGGCGTCATCTGAAGGCAATTGTCTATGCTGTGAAGATACGAGATGTGCAGCAACTGAAACTACGGATACTGGAAGCCTGTGCTAGCATTTCTTCTGCGGTGTTGCAATCAGTGTGTGAAGAGTGGGAGAAGAGGGTTGAATTGACAATCCAACACAATGGGCAGCACTTTGAACACATTTTATAAGTGGTCATAAACTTGTAAATAACTCATGAAAGAATAAAGTAACGTTAAAACCAAGCACACCATTGTTTTTCTTGTGAAATTCTCGATAAGTTTGATGTGTCACATGACCCTCTTCCCATTGAAAAAACTAAAGTTGGATACAAAATGTCCGACTTCAAAATGGCCACCAAGGTCAACACCCAGCTTGAAAAGTTTCCCCCCTCCCATATACTAATGTGCCACAAACAGGAAGTTAATATCACCAACCTTTCCCATTTTATTTAGGTGTATCCATATAAATGGCCCACCCTGTATATATATATATATATATATATATACAGTCCAGAGTAGATGAACACAGCACTCCAATGCTATAACAAATCAGGCCATGTGCACGTTACCTGGGGGTGAATCAATTCCCCAAAATCCAATAGAGAAAAAAACTGCGCTCTATATTTTTCTCTATATATATATATATATATATATATATATATATACAGTGGAGGAAATAAGTATTTGATCCCTTGCTGATTTTGTACGTTTGCCCACTGTCAAAGACATGAACAGTCTAGAATTTTTAGGCTAGGTTAATTTTACCAGTGAGAGATAGATTATATAAAAAAATATAAAAAAAATCACATTGTCAAAATTATATATATTTATTTGCATTGTGCACAGAGAAATAAGTATTTGATCCCTTTGGCAAACAAGACTTAATACTTGGTGGCAAAACCCTTGTTGGCACGCACAGCAGTCAGACATTTTTAGTAGTTGATGATGAGGTTTGCACACATGTTAGATGGAATTTTGGCCCACTCCTCTTTGCAGATCATCTGTAAATCATTAAGATTTCGAGGCTGTCGCTTGGCAACTCGGATCTTCAGCTCCCTCCATAAGTTTTCGATGGGCTTAAGGTCTGGAGACTGGCTAGGCCATTCCATGACCTTAATGTGCTTCTTTTTGAGCCACTCCTTTGTTGCCTTGGCTGTATGTTTCGGGTAATTGTCGTGCTGGAAGACCCAGCCACGAGCCATTTTTAATGTCCTGGTGGAGGGAAGGAGGTTGTCACTCAGGATTTGACAGTACATGGCTCCATCCATTCTCCCATTGATGCGGTGAAGTAGTCCTGTGCCCTTAGCAGAGAAACACCCCCAAAACATAATGTTTCCACCTCCATGCTTGACAGTGGGGACGGTGTTCTTTGGGTCATAGGCAGCATTTCTCTTCCTCCAAAAACGGCGAGTTGAGTTAATGCCAAAGAGCTCAATTTTAGTCTCATCTGAACACAGCACCTTCTCCCAATCACTCTCAGAATCATCCAGATGTTCATTTGCAAACTTCAGACGGGCCTGTACATGTGCCTTCTTGAGCAGGGGGACCTTGCGGGCACTGCAGGATTTTAATCCATTACGGCGTAATGTGTTACCAATGGTTTTCTTGGTGACTGTGGTCCCAGCTGCCTTGAGATCATTAACAAGTTCCCCCCGTGTAGTTTTCGGCTGAGCTCTCACCTTCCTCAGGATCAAGGATACCCCACGAGGTGAGATTTTGCATGGAGCCCCAGATCGATGTCGATTGACAGTCATTTTGTATGTCTTCCATTTTCTTACTATTGCACCAACAGTTGTCTCCTTCTCACCCAGCGTCTTACTTATGGTTTTGTAGCCCATTCCAGCCTTGTACAGGTCTATGATCTTGTCCCTGACATCCTTAGAAAGCTCTTTGGTCTTGCCCATGTTGTAGGGGTTAGAGTCAGACTGATTAATTGAGTCTGTGGACAGGAGTCTTTTATACAGGTGACCATGTAAGACAGCTGTCTTTAATGCAGGCACCAAGTTGATTTGGAGCGTGTAACTGGTCTGGAGGAGGCTCAACTCTTAATGGTTGGTAGGGGATCAAATACTTATTTCTCTGTGCACAATGCAAATAAATATATATAATTTTGACAATGTGATTTTCTTTTTTTTTTTTAATATAATCTATCTCTCACTGGTAAAATTAACCTAGCCTAAAAATTCTAGACTGTTCATGACTTTGACAGTGGGCAAACTTACAAAATCAGCAAGGGATCAAATACTTATTTCCTCCACTGTATATATTTTATATATATATATATATATATATATATATATATATATATATATTTATTTTTTTCAATTAAATCCTCAATTTCACTTTTACAGAATATAAAGAATGACTTAAAAATTAAAACCTTGTTGGAATACCCAGGTAGTTGTCTGGAAAGAGCTTTATATTGGTCTGCCATGTTTAAAATGCTCATGAATTCTGACATCTTGGTCGAAAGGCAGTCTGCCAAAATAGAGTCACCAGAGAGCCAGATGTAGGGTATATGCTGCACACCCTGAATAGCTTAAGTTAGCTTTGGTTCAAAAACTTGAGAGTTGGAAATTAAAATGTGCCAGGCTAAACAACCAGACACTGCTTCTGGATATCAATCAGAAAAAGGATCCTGCAATATTTCATCTGTATGTAAAGGAAAAAGTATACATAGTAAAGTCTTGAGAATTGGAATATTCATCACAATATTAGTGTAAAAATATATTTACAAATAATGCTGAAAAAGTATTAGAAGATTCAACAAAACAGAACAAAAGAAAATAGAATCAATGGAATAACATTTATATTACCCCAGGATTAAACATGTGTTAATGTTTTAAAGTACAATATTCTCTATGCCAACAAAGTTAGAATCATACTAAGGAATGTTTATATTGGCTGTCAAGCTAGACTTATTTCTAGGACTGTATTCTAAGCCTCTTATTGGAATATAACTTTTAGGGATAAGCCCATCCGAATGACAGGGTTGTACTATTAGCACTGTCATTCCTTCCAGAAACAAAAAGAAGGGGATGACAAGACTCTCGGCTTCTTGGATGCAAACTGTATCTGCTCTGTAGGGACAGTAGCTTATTCTATTAAATGCTAAATAACTGGATAAATCGCTCTGATAAAGTGCTCAAAAGAACAATCCATCATATTTGATCTCTTCTGGATAACATATTGTTTGTATCTTGTTGAAATGCATGTAATCTTTAAGTGATTTGTATAGAGGAGAATGGATTTAGCTTTTATTCTACTATTTCCAATTTATAAATTGAATACTTATACCATTTACGTGTGTTAATAGACGTACTCATTACATAATCTTAAATATCTATTAGAATTTATCTGTAGCGTAAAGATTTATTCTACGTTATACAGGCAAAAAGTAAAGCTGATACATGAAAAAAACGTACTATGTAAATGTGGAAGATTATAATACGTCAAAATATAAAATTATATATTAGATAATTGTGGAATTAGGATATCCAAGCACTGCCTCCTAAGGTGGGGTTTGCCCATAGCACAATTGTTGCAGATTACAAGTGCAAATCTCGGCACCAAAAATCGGCTACAGAATACAGTACAATGCAAGAGGATACTTTTCTACACTACTCCATTCACATTGTGCAGAACAAAATCATTGAGCATGGTCTATACGTGGCATTTTTTTTCTATGGATTTGCATATAAAAACTTTTATAACACATGTGAACTCAGCCTATAGCTGGCCATACACTAGAGATTTTGGACATCCGAAAAGATCAATTCAGATGTTTTCTGCCAACTGTGGCACCCTTTCTTTAGATGAACAAGTGTGACAAACACCGACCAAAGCAAAATATCTATGGAAAAGTTGATATGGCGCTTTGGATTTTTTCCAATCGATTGGTAATTTCAGAGATTGATCGGTGATTTCATAAAACTTCACAGACCAAGTAAACAAGTTGTTCACAAAACGGCCGTCTAAAATCCCTAATATATGGCTAGCCTTAGGTATGCCATAAAAATGGAAGCTTTGTTGCTCACATAATTAGTAGACAGCCCATCATCACTAGAGGAAGCCATTTGCTTAAATTGCGCATTAAATTCAACCCAGATTCCGCAGAGAATTCAGTTCAAAAGTCCTCAACAAATTGGGCTTATTTTGGTGTGGAGTTTTCGGTGGATTTACTGCCGCGTACCAGACTGAAAAACGAAGAAAAAATTGTACTCTCAAGTAGCGATGCGTCCTTGCTCCCACGGCTGATTTTCATTGCAGCCGGCCTTCTGTGATAAAGTTTCATCAGATGAGACTGCTGCAGCCAATCACATGTCACATGTGATGAAACATCACAAACTTAGGCCTCATTTACACGAGCGTGTGCATTTTGCGCGCGTTGCAATTGCGTTTGTCATGCGTATATGCTGCGTTGCAGCGTTTTTTAACGCACGCGCGACCTACGTTTAAAACGCAGGGGGAGTTAATGCGAGGCCAGTCTACAAAAAGGCAGGCTGGGCCAACTCCTGCTTGCTGGGTGAACAGGTTGTCCGCCTTATTGCAGCCTCTGCTAAAACCAGTATTTGTTTAAACTGTTGACACGTGTCTTGGCTTGCAAGCCACATTTATGCCTTCCCCGTCGCTGGCACGTGTACTGCTCACGTGGATGATTTTGCATCGTTTTGGCGAACGGCGACCCATGCTGCAGCACCAGCCATGTAGAAGAAGTCGGATTTTGGTTCATCCATTTGTGGCCCAACGAACCTCCAAAGGGCACTTTCATACACTATATGAGGACTTACGGCGTCACCCTGAGAAATTTTGTGCGTTTTGCCGCATGTCTGTGTCCACCTTTGATCTGCTGCTTGCGCATATTCGAACTGGAATCACCTACCAGAATACCAACATGTGACACTGCATTTCCCCTGAGGAACGACTGCTTGTGACCTTGAGGTATGTGTGCAGCTGCAATTAGTTCTTAGAGGACGCTGTATGTGTTACAAGTCCGCCATAACATGTGTTCTTTATTGTTTCTGTTTTATCTTGCATTTAGATTTCTGGCCACAGGCAATAGTTACATTCGTTACATTTTGAATTTCTTTTGGGAGTGACCACCATTTCCTTCATTGTGACATCCACCTGTGTTGTGCTGTGGCAGAGATTAAAGACCACGGTCATGCCTCAGCCCACGACAGAACAGTAACTTCGAATTTCTGACGCATTTCTTCGTGCAACTCAATTTCCGAATTGTATTGGTGCCCTAGACGGGAAGCACATTCGTGTGAAGAAGCCCCCATGCAGTGGCTCCCGATACTATAACTACAAGCAGTTTTTTCTATCGTGTTGTTGGCCTTGGCGGACTGTAATTATTGTTTCACGATTGTAGACATAGGCTCGTATGGAAGCTCTGCTGATGCTCGCATATTCCGTTTGTCCAGAATGGGTAAACGACTTGGAAATAATCAACTGGTGGTGCCGGAACCTACCATCCTCCCTGGCTCCAGCGGCCCACCAATCCCATATGTCATAGTTGCAGATGAGGGGTTTGCCCTGACAAGGCAAGTAATGCGTCCATTTGCAAGAAGGGGCTTGGATGAGCGTCGACGCATGTTCAATTACCGCCTATGCTGAGCTCGAAGATGTGTGGAGGTGTTTCTTTCTACAATGCAAATGTCACCGCAGAATGTGACACGAGTCATCCAAGCGTGTGTAGTTCTGCATAACTTCTGCCGCATTCATGATGCAACTTTTGATGCCGAATATATACTAACACATGCACCAACCAGCAACACTGTGCCGGCAATTCCACTAGGGAGATCTCTCACATCTGGACTCCGAGTGCGGGAAAGTTTGGCTGCATATTTTGAGAGCCCATCAGGAGCCGCACCATGGGGGCTTGATGTCATTTAAAGGGTGGCATAGTTCTTAGTTTATTGTGTCCACAGGTCCGAAGTGGACAGTGTTTGTTGTTTTAGGTTAGGGGCTTGTAGTGTCAGGGACTCGCAATACATGAGGACCCTTGACGTGGGTTGCGAGCTTACATCTGTACTTGCTATTTGCCAGTCATGAAAGTGATTGCATGAGAATCAATTCTGTTAGACAAAATTAAGTTCTCCTCCAATCCCGACTGTCCTTTCTGTGGCTATTGGCACATGACAGCACGCCAACATTGACATCTGTTTCAAACAATGGCAAACCCCTACTGATGAACTAATACCTCATTGACCGCGTGCCATTATTTGGGGCCAACTCAGCAGTGTGTGAGTGTTCAGTAATATACAGTTTAGGTAATCATTTTGTTGAGGAGGGGAAAAAAAAGGTCAACACGCAATTGCAACTTTAAACACCTTCGTTTTTATGTTGAATGCACACCAAAAACGTGGTGCAAAATAACAAAACACAAAGAAGTAAACGTCGCACCAACATGGTGCAAAACATATCTGAAAAGACAATGCAGGCCTACAAACATAAACCTTGGTGGGCTCATCCCACAGCCACTTTTACAAATGGTGGTATTGCTGGCCCGGGGAACTGTACGCGGGCATTTCAGCACCACTATGCTGGCCATGGAGCTGTTGAGGATGTTCGTCTCCAGCATAGTGGTGCTGATGATGTGCCTGGTAGCTGGGTCCAGGGAAAGGGGGAGTGAAGGTTTCAGGACCTCTGCTGTAAGGCGCAAAATGGCGCTCACGGGCAGGCAGAGGACCAGGGGAAAACCGGGCAGGCCCTGCTCTATATGGGTGTGGGCATGCGCTGGGGGTGGCTGGTTGGTATGGGCCTGGGTAATTAGAGCTTGTCGAAGCTGCCGTGAATCCTCGCCAATGCTCTATTGCAGAGAAACACTGGTGAGGATTGTTGGGGGGTGTGGCGCTATCAATAAGTGAAATTATTGCGGAGCGACACCAAACTAAAGTTAGGCATTTAGCAAAAGAAAAACACAGGGACACACTACTTCAATAGGGGGGACATTGCATAGTTTAAAGACATGTACTCACCAATTCTCTGGCGGTCTCGGGTGGTGCTTTTCTCCCATTCGCTGGAGAAGAGCGCCTGGGCTATGTGGTCCCATGCGTCCTCCTTGGCCGAGCAGTCATCATAGGACTCCGCACGGGTGTCCCAGATCTCGTGCCTCTACTGCACAAGGCAGATCAGCTTCTCCACGTCCATCCCACGCGGCATGCCTGCAGTTGTCTATGTGGAGGTTGGACTGTGGCAAACACGCAGAGGAATCTCAAGCACTTCCTGGTTTGTGCTTGTTTGGACCAGTTTTATCAAGTCATTTACATGGACATAACAAGTGATGCGTGAAAAACGCGCATCCAACGCAGGTGCTTCCGTGTGGCATGCGTGATTTTCACGCACCCATTGACTTCAATGGGTGCGTGATGCGCGAACAACGCATGAATATAGGACATGTCGTGAGTTTTAGGCAACGCACTCGCGCTGCGCAAAATGCACGCACTGTCTGCACTGCCACATAGACTTACATAGGTGCGTACGACACTCGTGAAAAGCACGCGCGTCGCACGCATGTATATCAAGCTCGTGTAAACGAGGCCTTATACTAAGTTGAACTTAGATGTGATCGATATTATTGTGATCCTGTGTTTTAGGGACAAGATAGATTTGGCTGATAGCGAACTATACAGCTTCTATGTATATAGAATACATAGAAGATGTATAAGAAAAACTCAAGAACAACAATTTTTTAAAAATTTGTAATTTTTTTTTAGAATCACATAAACATTGGTTTAATAAAATACACTTGAATCTGTATGCATCAGTTTCTTGCTAAACTTACACCACAAAGAAACAGTTATTAAAAAGTATTAGTATCTGCCAGAGGCAGACATTTCCAAGTCACTTAATATCCCAGGGAGTACAGTTAAACGGGTTTTACACTAAAAACATTTATCACCTATCCACAGGACAGGTGATAAATCTATGCTTGCTGTACTCGGCTGGCTCCGTCGGCCCCATAGACATTAAATGGAATGTGGAATGTCAAAACGCATGCGTGACAGCTGCTTCAGACAAACTTAATCATGGGTGAGGAGGAATGGGGGGCTTGAGACCCCTGTTCTAGTTATCAGTGGGATTCCCAGCAAACAGACATTTATCACCTAAAGTGTGGATATGTGATAAATGTTCATAGTGGAAAAACCTTTATAAATCAATAATAAAAAAAAAAGGAAAAATGATTACACAGCTATAAATCTGCATAGCAAAGGCTGGCTTCAAAAACTGAGCAAGAAGGGCACTAGTGAAGGAGTTCATTATGAAGCATATTATAACTCTGAAGGAGCTACAAGCTTCCATGAGTTCAGAAAGATTGAGGATGTAACCATGACCGAAAGCATCACCCAGGGGCGTAGCTAGGGGGGGGGCAGGTGGGGCATGTTTCCCCCGGGCGCAACTAGGTGGTAGGGAAGGGGGGCCGCAGAGCAGCTGATCGCTGCTGATAGGTGCCCTGTATGTCGGACACCTGCAGCAGCGATCAGCTTTAGGAAGAGCCAGGAGTTCATGCAGCGGCGTTCTGACTGGGGTCTGTGACGGCCAGAGAGTGGACCAGTTCAGTCACCTGACCTCACGTCAGTGGCAAGATGTCAGATGACTCAGGTCAGGTGACTGGACTGGTCCACTCCGAGGCTGTCACCAACCCTAGTCAGGAGGAACTCCGCCACTAGCTGCGCAGCATGATCTCCTCGGCTCCTCCGGTAAGTCACATCAGGCAGAGCGGAGAGTGGTAGCGGTAAGCTACCGCTTGCCGTCCTGTTTACAGTGTGGCACTAAGTACAAGGGGGGAGTGTGGTGCTATTTGCAATGGGGCATTGTGGCGCTATTTACAAGTGGGTAATGTGGTGCTATTTACAAGGGGGGAGTGTGGCACTATTTACAAGGGGGGAGTGTGGTGCTATTTACAAGGGGCAGCGGGCTGTGTGTGGCACTATCTACAAGGTGGGGGAGTGTGCTGCTATCTACAAGGGGGAAGCGGGCTGTGTGTGGCACTATCTACAAGGTGGCTGTGTGGGGCGCTATCTACAAGGGGGGCTGGGTGATGCTGTTTACAAGGGGGGCTGTGTGGCGCTGTTTACAAGGGGGGACTGTGTTGCGCTGTTTACAAGGGGGGCTGTGTGGTGTTGTTTACAAAGGGGAGCAGTGTGGTGCTATTTACAGGGGGGCAGTGTGGCACTATTTACAGGGGGCAGTGTGGCGCTATTTACAAGGGGGAGCAGTGTGATGCTATATACAAGGGGGGCTGTGTGGTGCTGTATACAAGGGGGCTGTGTGCCACTATCTACAAGGGGGGCTGTGTGGAGCTATCTACAAGGGGGCTGTGGTTTCGGTGTCTACAACAGGTCTGATGTGTGGCGCTATCTACAAGAGAGGGGCTGTATGTGGCACTATATACAAGGGGGATGTGTGTGGCACTATATACAAGAGAGGGGCTGTGTGTGGCACTATCTACAAGGGGGTGTGTGCCGCTATTTACAAGGCGGATGTGTGTGGCACTATCTACAAGGGGGCTGTGTGTGGCACTATTTACAAGGGGGATGTGTGTGGCGCTATCTACAAGGGGGGCTGTGTGGCGCTATCTACAACAGGGGGCTGTGTGACATTAACTACAAGGGGGGCTGTGTGTGGCGCTATCTACAGGGAGCTGTGTTTGGCCTCTTTAATTTATTTTCTTTTAATTAATTTTTATGTTAACTACGTTATATAACTATATCGCTTATAAAATGTCAAAATGCTTTTATGCTCGAGTTACATAAAAAAAATTGTTAAAAAAAAATTGCACCTCATTGATTGGTAGAGAAAGCAAACATGGCGACGGGGAAGGAGATGTCAGGAAATAAGTTGGGGGGGGCACCAATCTGAATCTTTGCCCCGGGTACAGGACAACCTAGCTATGCCTCTGGCATCCCCAGTTTTCTTTATGGGAGTGTGGCATAGAGAAAGATATTATATATCAATATACCACGTTGCTCCATAGTAAAAACTAATCTAAACTTTCCCCTTTCATATATAGTCCTCGTAAAACCGAAATAATTTAACAATGAATTTTTGTAGATAGCCCGATATATTTACTTACCAGAATAACATCGTACTTGGAGCACCAGCTGTTTCCAGGAGGCCTGTCAGGTTCCCTTGCTTCCTATTGGCTGATCCGGCCAGCCAATTACACACACAAGATCTAGCATGTAAACAAAGAAGTCAATGTTACGTAACTCACAGAAGCGATGTCCTAACACTTCCTGATTGCAACTAAAAACCTGCAGCTAGAAATATACGTTCTCTGTTTCCCCAGGCTTTGCCCCTCATCCTTTCATAAGTATAGTTTATTAACGTTCTACTTTTCAGCAATTCTGCATGTAGAATCTTTAAGACGCTTTGGCTTGCGTTTCAATGATTTATCGTAAGCTGACACGCAATTAAGTCTAACCAGCTGCACAAACCGGAACTCATGCATATAAAAACCGGGGCCCTAGTATCCAAAACTTCAACAGCCATGATTAAGGACGTGCCTAACGTCTGAAACGCGTAGGCTTCAGGACTGGATCGATATTTACTCCCGTTTTGCACACCAGGACTCCAACCTATTGGACCTTTTAATCGATTATTTAGTAAACTTGGAACTAGTTTCCGTTTTACCCTCTTCAGCGCTGGACTCAACCCTTTTGCCTCTGCCTGTCTATACCCATCGTGTGCCGACACGAGAGCCCGTGCGATGACCGCGACACACACAGCAAGTGTCAGGTGAGCTGGAGGACTTCTTCTCTATATACCTTCTGTCAGAGAAAGATATTGTTAGCATTTGCGAAAATGCATGTGTAAGAGCCTAATTCCTGAAATCAAATGGAAAAGAGTCTTTGGCCTGATATAATCAAAATTGTGCTCGGTGGCAGCAGTCATAGTGTGTGAATGCTATTAAACAACAAGCCCTTGAATTCAATGGGGAAAACCGGCAACAAACTATCGGCGATTCCACAACCACAATTGACATGCTGCGTTTTAAAAAAAACACACCGCAGGTCAATTTGTGTGCGGAATCTCCACATATCCCGTATGCAGTATTTACACCACGTGAGGACTGGTACATAATGTGCAGAATGATGTGAGGTTACACTGATAATATTGGATCAGTATGTTTTAAAAGAATGCTTTTTTTAAAAAAAATATTAAAAAAATGATTGTTGTTATTATGTTCTCCTCTATTCCCCGGTTGCCACTGCCATTTGGGTAATTCGGGTGGGTTTGGGTGGGTAAGTGAGTTATTTGTATTATGTATAGCATAGTTAGGAGGTCCTCCTTTTCTGTACAAGCTTTGATATGGTATTGTGCAAATGTATAACTATGTTTTATACTTTCAATAAAAAAAAAAAAAAAAAAAAGACTGCTTTAATGCACTTACTAGTTTTCTTGCGCAATGTGTAAAGCTGCATTTTGGGTATAAAAGTTCTTGACATTACATAGTTACATAGTTACATAGTTACATAGTTAGTACGGCTGAAAAAAGACACATGTCCATCAAGTTCAACCAAGGGAAGGGAAAAGGGAAGGAAAAATTTCTACACATAGGAGCTAATATTTTTTTGTTCTAGGAAATTATCTAACCCTTTTTTAAAGCCATCTACTGTCCCTGCTGTGACCAGCTCCTGCGGTAGGCTATTCCATAGATTCACAGTTCTCACTGTAAAGAAGCCTTGTCGCCCCTGAAGCTTGAACCTTTTTTTCTCCAGACGGAGGGAGTGCCCCCTTGTTTTTTGAGGGGGTTTTACAAGGAACAGGATTTTACCATATTTTTTGTATGTGCCATTAATATATTTATATAAGTTAATCATGTCCCCCCTTAGTCGTCTTTTTTCAAGGCTAAATAGGTTTAATTCTTTCAATCTTTCCTCATAACTTAAATTCTCCATGCCCCTAATTAGCTTCGTTGCTCTTCTTTGTATTTTTTCCAACTCCAGGGCATCCTTTCTATGAACTGGAGCCCAGAACTGAACTGCATATTCTAGATGAGGCCTCACTAATGCTTTGTAAAGTGGTAATATTACATCCCTGTCCCGCGAGTCCATGCCTCTTTTAATACACCACAATATCCTGCTGGCCTTTGAAGCAGCTGATTGACACTGCATGCTGTTATTGAGTTTATGATTTACAAGTACACCCAGATCCTTCTCAACAAGTGAATCCGCCAGTGTAGCTCCCCCTAGGACATATGATGCATGCAGGTTGTTGGTACCCAGATGCATAACTTTACATTTATCTACATTAAACTTCATCTGCCAAGTGGACGCCCAAACACTTAGTTTGTTTAAATCTGCCTGCAATTCATGAACATCTTCCATAGTCTGAACTATATTACATAGCTTGGTGTCATCTGCAAAAATAGAAATAGTGCTATTAATCCCTTCCTCTATATCATTAATAAATAAGTTGAATAATAGTGGTCCCAACACTGAACCCTGGGGTACACCACTTATTACCGGGGACCATTCAGAGTAGGAATCATTGACCACAACTCTCTGGATACGGTCCTTGAGCCAATTCTCAATCCAATTACAAACTATATTTTCTAAACCTATAGTCCTTAATTTACCCATTAGGCGTCTATGGGGGACAGTGTCAAATGCCTTTGCAAAGTCCAAAAACACTAAATCCACAGCGGCCCCTCTGTCTAGACTTCTGCTCACCTCTTCATAAAAACAGATTAGGTTAGTTTGACAACTTCTGTCCTTAGTAAAACCGTGCTGGCTGTCACTTATAATACTATTTATTGTCACATAATCCTGTATATAGTCCCTCAATAGCCCCTCAAACATTTTCCCCACGATGGATGTTAAGCTTACTGGTCTATAATTACCTGGGGAAGACCTAGAGCCCTTTTTGAAAATAGGCACCACATTTGCCCTGCGCCAGTCCTTTGGCACTATACCAGTCACTAGAGATTCTCTGAATATTATGAAAAGGGGGACAGAAATAACTGAACTAAGCTCTTTAAGAATTCTAGGGTGTAACCCATCTGGTCCCGGGGCCTTGTGCACATTTATTTTATTTAATATAGCTTGGACCATCTCTACATTCATCCAATTCAGTATATCAACTGATATATTAACAGCACTGGCACCGGCTACATCAGCTGCTCCTTCTTCAGTTGTATATACAGAGCTAAAGAATCCATTTAGTAACTCTGCCTTCTCTTGATCCCCTGTGATCAACTCCCCATTACTATTATCTAGGGGTCCTACATGTTCAGACCTGGGCTTTTTTGCATTTATATGATTGAAGAATTTTTTAGGATTTGTTTTACTATCCTTGGCTACCTGCCTTTCATTTTGTATTTTTGCTAATTTTATTACATTTTTACAGATTTTATTAAGCTCTTTATATTTTACAAAGGATACAGCTGTACCCTCAGATTTGTATTTTTTAAATGCCCTTTTTTTGTCATGTATTGCCCCTTTCACAGAAGGTGTAAGCCATGTGGGGTTTAATTTGAGTCGTTTATACTTGTTACCTATAGGAATACATTTTGCACTATAATAACTCAAAGTAGATTTGAAAATCTCCCATTTATCATTTGTTCCATTATTTGACATTAGTTCTTCCCAGTCTATATCCTGAATTGCCGCCCTCATCCTGGGGAAATTGGCTTTCTTAAAATTAAATGTTTTTGCCCTCCCAGCCTGCGTTTGTTTTTTACAGTATAGGTAAAATGTAACTATATTGTGATCACTGTTACCGAGGTTTTCACGAACATTGACATTCCCAACAAGATCTGCATTATTAGAAATGACCAGATCCAACAGAGCTTCACCTCTAGTCGGGTCTTGCACAAACTGGCCCATAAAATTTTCCTGCAACAGGTTGAGGAAATGTCTCCCCTTTGCAGTTGAAGCTGAACCATGACACCAATTAATATCCCGGAAATTAAAATCTCCCATTATCACTACAGTACCCGCCTGTGCAGCCTGCTCCATCTGTTTATATATCTGACCTTCCATCTCCTCAGTTATATTGGGGGGTCTATAGATTACACCAAAAGTAATTTTTTCAGTGTTTACCTCCCTTTCTAGTTCCACCCACAAGGTTTCAACCTCCTCACAGTATTCACCCACTATTGTCTCTTTCACACTCGCCTTCATATCACTTCTCACATACAGACATACACCACCACCTTTCCTATTTGTCCTGTCTTTCCGAAAAAGTGTAAAACCCTGTAGATTTACAGCCCAGTCATGTGAAGAGTCCAGCCATGTTTCAGCAACACCAACTATATCTATATTTTCTTCCAGTATCAAGGCCTCCAGCTCCCCCATTTTGCTTGCTAGACTTCTGGCATTTGTGAACATACACTTTAACTTGCCTGTCAGTTTTTCACTTTTATTATCAGAAATGTGATTTGACATTAATCGGGCCTTTTTATTTACACTGATGTTTTGTAACGAAAGGATCTCCTTATCTTGTTGTCTAGTCCTCTCCCCACATTCTGTTTCTCCCCCCACCAATATAGTCTGACCCCTCTCTAACCTGGCTACCCCTTTTTTTTCTACATTGACCTCCCTCCTCAGCCCTAGTTTAAATACTCCGCCACCCCAGCTAGAATTCTCTCCCCCAGCACAGCGGACCCCCTTCCATTTAGGTGCAAATCATCTGCAGAATACAGTTTGTACCCCAATGAAAAGTCAGCCCAGTGCTCTAGGAACCCAAATCCTTCTCCTCTACACCAAGACTTCAGCCATGCATTTAACTCCCTGAGCTCCCGCTGTCTTTCCTGTGATGCGCATGGCACAGGCAGTATTCCTGAGAATACAACCTTGGAGGTCCTTCCCTTCAGCTTGGAGCCTAGTTCTTTAAAATTATTCTTAAGGCTCCTCCACCTACCATTTATTCTGTCGTTGGTACCGACATGGACCACGACAGCTGGATCATCACCAGCCCCTCCCAGCAATTTGTCCACCCGTTCCACCACATGCCGAACCCTGGCACCAGGGAGACAACCCTGGCACCAGGGAGACAACAACCCTTGCCTCCTATTCATGTCAGATCCATATACAAAATTTCACCATGCAGCATTAGGTGCTGTCTATTGCCTTTGATTCAGAAGAATTTATCAAAATAATACGCCAATTTAAAAAGTATAATTATTGTGAAATGGTGTTTTTTGTTTGCTCTGATATTTAAGAGGATTTCCGGTTTGAACAACAGCTGTTCAAATAAATGGCCCTCCAACAATGAGCTGATTCCTAGACGTGGTGGTCGGACATCTCAACATCAGCTTTTATAGCTGGGGGAAGTGGCCAGCAAGTGTCAATTTTCTCTTCAGTGACGCTGCAGTAAAAATGAAGTATTATAAGGTGCCCATTGAAATGAATGGGCCACCCGTGTAATACATTAGTAAAATGGGTCCTCCAGCGGGAGAGTTGCTCTTTGTAGTGGCTTTTGGCTCGAGAAGTAATTTGACTAATAAAGGTTTGTTCCCCCTATTACATTTAAGGGAGACAACCCCTTTAAAATAAATCTACGTACATAGATGGACAGTACATATAGAAGTATTAGGTAGTCATGACTTTGCTGGAGGTACAGAACTTAGAAAAAGATTAAATAAAAACCAAATACTTGTTATGTTATGAATGTTTCTAAGGGTATAGGTTTTTAAACAGTCCATAAACTTTCCGACCACAATTGCTTCGAGGTGCCTGAAAGACAAGCATGTCCTGAATTCATCTTGGCTGCATTATGCTCTCACAGTAGGAGGTATAGGCATCTTTCCTAGACATGGGCGGGACACTGGCATTTCTAACTCTTAAAATATATTACGCCCAGTATAATTTACACATAAAAGACCTCTTTGTTTTTAATCAAGGCAATATAGACAAAAATAACCATTCTGTGTTTTGAGAGAAATGGGAAGTGGTAATGGTAATGGAGTTGGAATGTGATTTTTTTCCAGTGACATAGTAGATATATATAAAATTAAAGTAAATCATCAGGCACTTCAATGCTACATATTTGAAAATATATACGTTAAGCAAACATTGTTAGGTCTAAAGAGACACTGCGCCTTTTGGAGCAGAAATACAATTGGACCACACAGAGAACATGTAATTTCAGCCTAGTTAGAATCGACATTAGCTGATTTAATCAACTCTAGATACAAAATCATTAGTAACTAAATATTTGTTTTTGTTTTTTACTTTGAGAGTTAGACAAACTTGTGGTATTTTTTAATACCAGGACCTCTTAATTGATCCCTAATGGACAATGTATAAAGATCTACATTGGTTGTAGTGCATATTTGTCCTTCAAACTCCAATGCCTATTATTCTCCTCTAGTTTATCCTTATCTTTCTGTACCTCTATATGCGTTTATGCAGTCTTTTTTGTTTTTTTTGGGACAGTGTTAACATCATTAAATGTCAAGTCTTCTGGTAGATACTGGCTGCTGATTGGGTGAACCCCTCACCTGTGCCTGCCCTTCGCCACTTAACAGTAATGTTTTTGATGATTTTGTCCATTGGTGCTGATAGTACCACACAACATGGATTGCTGCAATTCAGCCTCTTACACGCGGAAATTAATAACTGCATTACTAGGCAGATTTCCCACTTAGGAGTGCAAAAACCCTGGCTGACAATCTTTATAGCAGCTCTAAAGGGAATGTCTCATGTGTTTTAGTTTCAATAACAAGATATGTCTGTAGAAGAGAATTAATTTGTTTTTTATGTTGTTTTTTTATGTTGTAGCTATTTATTATATTTTTTAAAGTTTGCTGATGGCTGCCATATTGGAGACTGTCACATAGCGGGTTAGTGGACCCACTAGGCCGCACCGCCGTAGCAGGGAGGCAGCAGGCCAAACAACAGGAACCCCAGAATACAAAGTCCCGCACAAGGGTACCTCGATAGTCCAGACAGTGGCCGCAGCTCTGGCACAGATGGAGATGAGTGCAGCAGGTATCGCCAAACGTGGCGGATGTCACAGGTGCCGCAGGTTGTGCCAGATGTGGCGAATTCCTCTGGACGTGGCAGATGATACAGGACGTGGTGGATGACACAGATGCCACAGGTTGCGCCAGACGTGGCGAATTCCTCAGGACGTGGCAGATGACACAGGACGTGACACGACTCCGACACTAATAGGCACAGAAACAAGAACAGCACAGGATACAGGAACAGGTAACAGGGCACGGGTAACAACTGGAACGGGAAACACTAAGGGACCATTTGCAAGACAAACTGGGAAAACTAACAACGCTCAGGCAAGGATCAGAAGGGCTGGGGCCTTCTTATAGACCAGGAAATCATGGGCCGTTGATGATGATTTCCTGTGTGCGTGCTGGCCCTTTAATGCCGGGCATGAGCGTGTACGCGTGCACCCTACGGGACACAGCAGAACGGAGCGGAAGTGAGCGCTGGCATCTCCTAGGAAGGAGATGGGGACCAGCGCTCACGAATCCATGGCTGCGGGCGTCGGGAGGTGAGTAAACCTGACGACCCGTGGCCATGGACGCTACAGAGACACACCTTCCTACCTGCATTGTCCATACAGACAGTACAGCAGAGTGTGTGTACTTTATAACAGATGCAATAAATGGCAGTTAAAGGGGTTGTGCCACCATTTATTTTATAGTTCATCATTTAGAAAACATTATTTTAATCATTATATCAACTAAGACCATGCCTTGTTTCAAAGATATTTATCTTTGATCATTAGGATGGCGCCCCATGGTGTTACTAGTGCAGCCTGTTTTGTGCACTTTATTGACATTGATCTGGTGGCCGAGCATGCTCTGTCTATCCTCTATTCTGTAGTCACTCAGAAAAGCGCTGCTTATCACGCACATGCGCAGTGTTAAAATGAGATCCATCTGCCTCAGTCCGTTCTTTCAAGTGCACTGGGAGGCAGATTTTCAGGCAGCAGCACAATGAGTGTATGTACACTAGCGTTCAAAAGTTTAGGGTCACTTAGAAATTTCCTTATTTTTGAAAGAAAAGCACAGTTTTTTTCAATGAAGATAACATTAAGTTAATCAGAAATACACTCTATACATTGTTAATGTGCTAAATGACTATTCTAGCTGCAAACGTCTGGTTTTTAATTCAATATATACATAGGTGTATAGAGGCCCATTTCCAGCAGCCATCACTCCAGTGTTCTAATGGTACATTGTGTTTGCTAACTGTGTTAGAAGGCTAATGGATGTTTAGAAAACACTTGAAACCCCTTGTGCAATTATGTTAGCACCGCTGTAAACAGTTTTGCTGTTTAGAGGAGCTATAAAACTGACCTTCCTTTGAGCTAGTTGAGAATCTGGAGCATTACATTTGTGGGTTCGATTAAACTCTCAAAATGGCTAGAAAAAGAGAGCTTTCATGTGAAACTCGACAGTCTATTCTTGTTCTTAGAAATGAAGGCTATTCAATGCGAGAAATTGCCAAGAAACTGAAGATTTCCTACAACAGTGTGTACTACTCCCTTCAGAGGACAGCACAAACAGGCTCTAACCAGAGTAGAAAGAGAAGTGGGAGGCCCCGCTGCACAACTGAGCAACAAGACAAGTAGATTAGAGTCTCTAGTTTGAGAAATAGACGCCTCACAAGTCCTCAACTGGCAGCTTCATTAAATAGTACCCGCAAAACGCCAGTGTCAACGACTACAGTGAAGAGGTAACTCCGGGATGCTGGCCTCCAGGGCAGAGTGGCAAAGAAAAAGCCATATCTGAGACTGGCTAATAAAAGGAAAAGATTAATATGGGCAAAAGCACACAGACATTGGACAGAGGAAGATTGGAAAAAAGTGTTATGGACAGACGAATTGAAGTTTGAGGTGTTTGGATCACACAGAAGAACATTTGTGAGACGCAGAACAACTGAAAAGATGCTGGAAGAGTGCCTGACGCCATCTGTCAATCATGGTGGAGGTAATCTGATGGTCTGGGGTTGCTTTGGTGCTGGTAAAGTGGGAGATTTGTACAAGGTAAAAGGGATTTTGAATAAGGAAGGCTATCACTCCATTTTGCAATGCCATGCCATACCCTGTGGACAGCGCTTGATTGGAGCCAATTTCATCCTACAACAGGACAATGACCCAACGCACACCTCCAAATTATGCAAGAACTATTTAGGGAAGAAGCAGGCAGCTGGTATTCTATCTGTAATGGAGTGGCCAGCGTAGTCACCAGATCTCAACCCCATAGAGCTGTTGTGGGAGCAGCTTGACCGTATGGTACGCAAGAACTACCCATCAAGCCAATCCAACTTGTGGGAGGGGCTTCTGGAAGCATGGGGTGAAATTTCTCCCGATTACCTCAGCATATTAACAGCTAGAATGCCAAAGGTCTGCAATGCTGTAATTGCTGCAAATTAAGCATTCTTTGACGAAAGCAAAGTTTGAAGGAGAAAATTATTATTTCAAATAAAAATCATTATTTCTAACCTTGTCAATGTCTTGACTATATTTTCTAGTCATTTTGCAACTTATTTGATAAATATAAGTGTGAGTTTTCATGGAAAACACAAAATTGTCTGGGTGACCCCAAACTTTTGAACGGTAGTGTATATGCTAGCTTCAATCAGTCACTGTGCATGGCCAGCTTTCCACTGAACTTGCACAAAGCCGATCGAGGCGGAGCGATCTCAATTTAAAGGGGTTTACTTAGAATCAAAAATTAACATCTATCCGAACGATGATAATTGTCTGATCGCTGGAGGCCCCACCATTAGGATCCACACCGATTGTGAGAACAGGGGTCCCGAACTCCCGGTTCCTCCTCCTTGCACCCCCTGCATTGAATGGAGAGCTGTACTTGGCTGCTTCCAAGATTCCCTTAGACTTTAAATTTAGCAACCTTCGCTCCATTTAATGTCCTCCTCAATACACTGCAAATGCAGGGCATGAGCGGCGCTATTCTGAGTGACAAAAGAGTAGAGGATTAACTGCGCATGTTCAGCCACCAGATCAAAGTCGATAAAATGGAAGCACAAAGCAGGCTGCATTTGTAACACTAGGGCTAAATATCTTTGAAATTAGGCATCAAATTTAATTGGTCTTAGCTGCTAAAAATTTTAAAATAATGTTTTCTACATGATTAAATACAAATTTAATGGTGGTAACAACTCCTTTATTTTTCATAGAAATGTCAATAAACTGTTATAGTCTCCAGGAAAGGGTGGAGTACACCCCCCTCCACTAGATACTTGGGAGTGTCAGAGGAGATGCATAGGGAGCCATAGCAGTGTGTATATTATTTCTATCCTGCCTTATCTAGGCCTCCAGCAGTACAATAGAGCTACTATTAAATCTGCTGACGATGTCTCAGTATATACAAAAAAATGTTTTTTTTATGTGTTTAGATTATAAGGCTGATTTAAATAATATGTAATTTTTGGATAAAACATTCCCATTAAGTCCCGTCATTTTTTACGTTTGCTCTGATCTTCAGCACTGGGGGAAGCAACTACCTACTGCTCTTTGGTGCTCTGGAGCAGGTGCTAGATATACACATCAATCGGCTCCACCTGCATTTCTCCAACATAGTGAATCAAACCATTAATCTTGGAGATCCAGCGTTGTCACCAGCAGTCCAAAAAATCTGTCGCTTAGTTAATAGCATGTTCAACAAATTAAGTGAGTTTCTGTGTTTTATGGAAGTTCCCTCTCAAATTGATCTATATCTATTAGTTTTGGTGCATTGTCCATTTACCTGAGAGATATATTACAGAAAAATTGAGGCTGCAGGCTAGCGGTGTTACAGACCATATTGTAAACTTAGTGAAATGCAACACTTCATAAACGATACATTGTTTGAACACACAGCAATAAGTCGTAGCACTATTTCTGGATATTATTGATCCTTTCTATCCAAGAAAACATCTGTTTCTTCTGATTACCTTTGATGATTTTGGTTTGCTAGCATCTGGTAAAATACATTATTGCATATCATTAACATTTTTGTATTATTGGTCTCACCTGCGTCTAATATACTGTATGTTTATCTAAAATGAAGTTACATTAGCAAATTGCAATCTTAAAAGTCCCCAAAGTTTTATTTTACAGCCAGACCTTACATTTATGCAGATGGAATATAGTGAAAATCTTGTGTAGACAATTGCTAATCATATGGTCAAGAACTGCAATTTTAAAGACTATATAAAGTGACAGGATGAAAGTTTCTGTTTTACAACCTGATCTGGCCTGTTAAATATAGGAATAAAAACTCTAATATGAATGTACAATATTGAGAATATAATGTTAACATTCAAAGGACTTTCAATTTAAAAGTTGCAGATGGGCAATTCAATTCAGCAAGCCTTTTGTATTTATAACACGTATTACTAACTTACACATTCATTCAAGTTAAAAAAAAACAGGATCTGGAATAGCAATATTAAATTTAAAGAGGTTATATGGGAACCGAAAAGTATTAGCAGTGTACTTACTGTAGTATGTGAGGACTATAACTAATATACATTCCGGTCCCCCGTCAGGCTGATTATGAGATTTTGATCGATTTTTATAGTGCTGGCGGGGTACCAGAAGTCTAGTGGCACAGTCTTACTTGATGATGACATGACTCTTCACCATGTAACCGGCCCCTCTGTACTCTATGTAATCACTGTACTACTGCTCCTGCTTGTACATAGAAGGAAGGAAGGAACATGAAGGAAGACTGTGCCACTAGACTTCCGGTCCGCCCCCCCCCCCCAGTGCTATAAAAATCTTTTAAAATCTCATAATCAGCGTGACCGGGGACCGGAATGTATATTAGCAAGTGTACTCACATACTGCAGTGAGTAAACTGCTAATACTTTTCGGTCCCCACATACAGTTAAGTTAGAATTATTTGGACAGTGACACAAGTTTTGCCATTTTAGTTGTTTACCAAAACATATTGAATATACAGTTATATAATCAATATGGGCTTAAATTGCAAACTCTCAGCTTTAATTTTGAGGGTATTCACATCCTGATTTGAGGAAGATTTTAGGAATTACAGCTCTTTAATATGTAGCTGCCTCTTTTTCAAGGGACCAAAGGTAATTAGACAATTATCTCAAAAGCTATTTAATGGGCTGCATGGTCTATTCCCTCGTTAATCCATCATCAATTAAGCAGGTAAAAGGTCTGGAGTTGATTCCAGGTGTGGCATTTGCATTGGGAAGCGGTTGCTGTGAACCCACAACATGAGGTCAAATCAGCTCTCAATGCAAGTGAAACAGACAATAGTTAGGCTGAAAAAAATAGAGAAATCCATCAGAGAGATAGCACAAATTGTAGGAGTGGCCAAATCAATAGTTTGGTACATTCTTGAAAAAAAAAGAGTGCACTAATGATCTTGTGAACTCCAAAAGGCCTAGACGTCCACGGAAGACAACAGTGGTGGATGATCGCAGAATCCATTCCATGGTGAAGAAAACCCCCTTCACAACATCTACCCAAGTGAAGAACACTCTCCTGGAAGTAGCTGTATCAGTATCTAAGTCTACCATAAAAAGAAGTCTTCATGAGAGCAAATACAGAGTGTTCACCACAAGGTGCAAACCATTAATCAGCCTCAAAAATAGAAAGGCCAGATTAGACTTTGCCAAACAACATGTAAAGAAGCCAGCCCAGTTCTGGAACAGCATTCTTTGGACAGATGAAACTAAGATCAACCTGTACCAGAATGATGGGAGGAAGAAAGTATGGAGAAGGCTTGGAACGGCTCATGATCCAAAGCACACCACATCCTCTGTAAAACATGATGGAGGCAGTGTGATGGCAAGGGCATGCATGGCTGCCAAAGGCACTGGGTCACTAGTGTTTATTGATGATGTGACTGAAGACAGAAGCAGCCGGATGAATTGTGAAGTGTTCAGAGATATACTTTCTGCTCAAATTCAACCAAATGCCGCAAGGTTTATTGGACGTCGCTTCACAGTACAGATGGACAATGACCCAAAACATACTGCGAAAGCAACCGAGGAGATTTTTAAGGCAAAGAAGTGGAATATTCTGCAATGGCTAAGTCAATCACCAGATATCAACCAGATCGAGCATGCATTTCACTTGCTTAAGACAAAACTTAAGGCAGAAAGACCCACAAACAAGCAATAACTGAAGACAGCTGCAGTAAAGGCCTGGAAAAGGAGGGAACTCAGCGTTTGGTGATGTCCATGGGTTCCAGACTTCAGGCAGTCATTGCCTGCAAAGGATTTTCTACAAAGTATTAAAAAAACAACATTTTATTTATGCTAATGTTAATTTGTCCAATTACTTTTGAGTCCTTGAAATGAGTAGGCTGTGTAGAATAAAAAAGTTATCTAAAAGTTGCATGTACCCCAAAATTATACCATTAAAAACTACGGTCCGTCCCGCAAAAAAAATCCCTCCCACAACTTTTTGGACGGAAAAATAAAAAAGATATGGCTCTCAGAATATGGCGACACAAAAAATAAATTATTTGAAAGTAAAGTAATTTTATTGTGCAGACGCTGCAAAACATAAAAAAACGGATATACATATGGTATCGCCGTAATCGTATCGACCCGCAGAATAAAGTAAAATTGTCATTTATAGTGCACGGTGAACGCTGTGAACAAAAAGAATTCTGCAGCTTCTTGAACTACTTGTCCCTGCTTCGTATTGACCCTGGCTTACTGACTACTCTTCTGCTCTGCGTTTGGTACCTCGTACACTCCTGGTTTGACTCGGCTTGTTCACTACTCTCCTGCTCTTCGTTTGGCACCTCGTACTCTCCTGGTTTGACTCGGCTCGTTTACTACTCTTGTTGCTCACGGTGTTGCCGTGGGCAACTGCCCCGTTTCCCTTTGTTCTGTGTTTCCTTGTCTGGTTGTCTGTCGTGCACTTACTGAGTGTAGGGACCGTCGCCCAGTTGTACCCCGTCGCCTAGGGCGGGTCATTGCAAGTAGGCAGGGACTGAGTGGCGGGTAGATTAGGGCTCACTTGTCTGTTTCCCTATCCCTGTCATTACAGTACCCCATAATGGTACCAATGAAAACTAAAGATTGTCCCGCAACAAATAAGCCCTCATACGGCTCCGGTGGAGAAAAAATCTAAACGTTCTGGCTCTTAGAATATAGTGACCCAAAATGTGCAGAGTGTTCCAAAAGCAGATAAGATTGGGCACCATTTATCAGTGCGACACTGGCCACACATCTGCGGATTATTATTTATCCCATTATTATACCCTCTTATTATACCCTGATGTACTGTATCCCGCACAGCTTACCTATGACCCCACATTATAAAATGAAATACCAGTAAAACCCCAAACAGAACTACTACCGAGCTAAATCTGCGCTCCAAAAGCCAAATGGCGTTCGCTCCCTTCTGAACCCTACAGTGTGCCCAAACAGCAGTTTATGTCCACATATATGGCATCGCCATACTCCTAGGAGAACCTGCTTAACAGTTTGATGTGTCTTCAGTGGCACAAATGGCATATCAGTGGAAAATTGCAATTTGCATTCATTTCTAATGAAAAAAAAACCTGTTGGGACAAAATGCTCACTACACCCCTTAAATGCCTTATAGGGTGCAGTTTCCAAAACGGCTGTCACTACTTCGGAATTTGTTTTACTATTTAACCCCGGAGCCCTGGAATTATGGGCCAATCATGCGAAAATCACTTAAATAGGCCTCAATTGCGCATTTGCTTTTTCACTCCTAAGCCCTGTCATATGTCCAGGCAAATGATAAATGCCTTGAGGGGTGTAGTCTACAAAATGGGGTCACTTCTAAGGGGTTTCTACTGTACTGGTACCTCAGGGGCTCTGCAAATGCGACATGGCGCCCAAAAAACAATCAAGCAAAATCTGCATGCCAAGTAACACTCCTGCCATTCTGAGTCCTGTGGTGTGTCCAAACAGCAGTTTATGACTACATTTGGGGTATTGCCGTAATCGGGAGAAATTGCTTTACAAGTTGGGGTGCTTTTTCGCCTTTATTTCTTGTAAATTTTAGTGGAAAAAGATTTCGATTTTCATTTTCACTGCCTAATTCCAATAAATTCAGCAAAAAAAGAGTGGGGTCAAAATGCCCACTATACCACAAGATAAATTACTTGAGGGGTGTAGTTTCCCAAATGTGGGTCACTTTTGCGGGCTTTGCACTGTTTTGGCCCATCAGGGGCTTTGCAATTGTGACATGGCGCGCAAACCATTTTAGAAAAACTTGAGCTTCAAAAGTCAAATGGTGCTCCTTCCTTTCTAAGCCCTGCCCTGTCTCCAAACTATTTATTACCATATATGCGGTATTGCTGTGCTCAGAACAGATTGCTTTATAAATGTTGGGGTACTTTTTCTCCTTTATTGTGAAAATGAAAACATTTGAGCTAAAAATTTTTAAAAAGGAACATTTTCTATTTCACGACTTATTCCAATAAATTCTGCAAAAACCCTGTGGAATCGAAATGCTAACTATACCTTGAGAGGTGTAATTTCCAAAATGGGGTCACTATTGGGGGGGGGGGGTTTCACTGTTGGTCCCACCAGAGCGCTGAAAACACGACATGGCACTGAAAACCATTCCAGCAAAATTCTGCTCTCCAAAATCCAAATGGCGCTCCTTCCCTTTTGAGCCCTGATGTGGGTTCATACAGCAGTTTATTACCAGATATAGGGTATTTCCAGTGGCGTAACCAGGAAAGACTGGGACCCATAGCAAACTTTTGACTGTGGCCCCCCCCTCCCCAGGGTGTAACACAACCCCCCCTTGTAGATAGTGCCTTTTTTACAGCCCCCCTGTAGATAATGCCATACAGCCCCCTCTGTAGATAGCGCCATACATCCCCCTGTAGATAACGCCATACAGCCCCCCCTGTAGATAACGCCATACAGCCCCCCTGTAGATAACGCCATACAGCCCTTTCTGTAGATAACGCCAAACAGCCCCCTTTGTAGATATCTACAGAGGGGGCTGTATGGCGTTATCAACAAAGGGGGCTGAAGCCAGATTGTGTGTCATCTCCACAGTTGTATTGCATTATAATACGAAGTTAAAGCCGGTAACGCCAACCCTCCTTCACTTTTCTTCCTGATCATTTGCAGATATGCGATTCTAGGCCTTTTATTATTCCACAAAAAATCTGTGAATAAGCGTCTAAACCTTGAGAAATAATATTTAGGGATGTCGATTGGCAAAGTCTGAAACAAGTATAAAACCTGCGGTAAAACGAATGTAGTAAGGAGATTCTTGCGTCCTATCCAAGACATATATGGGATATGTAGTTTACTCAAAAAATCTTTAATTTTATAATACAATGGGTTGTAATTCCGGGTGAAAAGCAGTTTAGGGGCAGACGTGATTTTAAGTCCTAAATATTGCAATTCGGACTTTTGCCATTTAAAAGGTGAGCGGGAGCTAACTGTCAACAAGGTATTGTGAGGTAAAGTTATATTTAATGCTTCCGATTTCTCATAATTGATCTTAAAATTTGAGATCCATCCAAATTCCTCAAAAATTTGGATGAGGTTTGGGAGGGTTACCACGGGGTTCGTTATGAATACCAACAAGTCGTCCGCATACGCAGCTGTTTTGTGTTCGAACTGCCCCACCGTCAGGCCTTTAATAGAGGAGGTCTAATTTTAAGTAAGAGTGTTTCAATTACCAAAACGAACAACGTGGGGGATAAAGGGCAGCCTTGCCTTGTTCCATTATGAATAGGGAAAGGATCTGAAAAGATGCCGTTCACTTGAATTCTCGCTGTAGGGTTTTTATATAAAGAGAAAATCATGTCAATAAATGGTTGAGGGAAACCAAATTTGGCAAGAGCAGCTTTCAGGAATACCCAGTCAATGCGATCAAAGACCTTTTCTGCGCCCGTCCCTAATAGTATCAGGGGTATTTTGTTTTGTCTAGCATGATATATGGCATGTATCGTTCTTATAGTATTACATTTTCTCTCCCTCCCCGGCACAAATCCTACTTGTTCCACTCCAACCAATTTAGAAAGATAAGCATTAATGCGTGTTGACAAAATTTTCGCCCACCATTTCAAGTCCGAATTTAATAGGGAGATAGGCCTATAGCTACTGCACCTTTCCAGATCCTTACCCTCCTTCGGTAGGATTGTAATGTTGGCCTCCAAGGCTTGTTTAGGGAAGGTAGCTCCAGTCAGCATGGCATTACATAAAGATAGAAAATACGGCATTAGTATATTTTTTAATTTTTTGTAATAAATTATGGGAAGACCATCCGGACCAGGGCTTTTCCCATTTGGTATGGACATCAAGATTTTTTCAATTTCAGACAAAGTGAATGGAACCACTAATGAGGCCCGCTCCTCTTCTGACAGGGAGGGCGCCTCAATAGATGCTAAGTATTTTTGTATGGCGTCAGCATGTGGAGTTACACTGGTCTGCGTAGGGTCTTTTTTAATATTATACAGCTCCAAGTAATAATTCCTAAATTCCCTGGCAATTAGATCCGTTGTAGAGAGTTTGTGCCCTGACCCGTCTTTTATGGAAGAGATAAACGTTTTCCCTCTTTGTTTTTTAATGAGGTTTGACATTATTTTATTCCCTTTATCCCCGTGAGCATAGGTTTTATATTTTAATAGTTGAAGGGTTTTCGCCGATCGTACATTAAGGATATTCCTGCCTGAGATGTCGTAACTCGACCTGAGCAGAGGCCAACTGTGCACATTTGTGTATATTTTCCAACGAGGAAATTTGACCCAACACCCGATTGATATTCTTCATCCGATCCTTCTTGACTCTAGACCCCAAGGCAATAAGTTCCCCCCATACAAAAGCCTTATGCTTCTCCCACAAGATAGGTTGAGAAACAAGAGGGTCAGCATTAAATACAAAAAATTCCCTCAACCTATGTTCTATGGCGTCAGAATCCTTTGAATTTTCTAGTAAAGTATCATTTAGCCTCCAATTCCACCCTCTTACTGGAAGGTCTGTCAACGTAATTTTAATAGAGATCGGGGCATGATCCGAGATGGTAATGTTACCAATAGAGGAAGAGGTGACCGCAGGCAAAAATATTTCTGAAAGTAGCAAATGGCCTAAACGCTGATATGACTCATGTGGGGCCGAATAGAAGGAATAATCTCGGTCGGACGGATGATGTATTCTCCACACATCGACCAGTTTCAACGTGGTTAACAGAATTTTTAGTCGTCTGCGGGATTTATGGGTAATATGTGATATTTTGGAGGTGGAGTCCAAATTCGGGTCCAGTACTAGGTTAAAATCCCCTCCTACTACCACTAACCCTTCAAAGAAGGGCTGAAGAAAATGCAATACCCTTGTCAACCACTGCGCCTGTCTCACATTTGGTGCATAGAGATTAACTAATGTAATTTTCGTGTTCAGAATAGTTCCTTTGAGAAATATGTAACGACCACAGGGATCAATTTGTGTTGCTTCATGAACAAAGGGTATTGTGTCTCGTATCGCTATTGAAACTCCCCTCGAGGCGGCAGTATAAGTGCAATGATACCACTTGTCATAAGGCTTTGTAGGAAGCAAAGGGATCTTATCTGATTTGAAGTAAGAAAATCAGGTCAGCACTTTCTCTTCTCAACATATTGAAAACCTGACTTCGTTTCTGTGGGATGTTCATGCCTTTGACATTAAATTATAAAGTTTTAAGCGAGGCCATAAGTTAATAATACAGTGAGACAGACGCAGTGATGTCTAAGCACGGTCACAGTGTAAACATAAAAACATAAACTATATACATATATTCCTGTGGGATTATCAACCCCGTAGCAAGGAGATCCCAGAGGGAAGGCAAAAGGAGACTTTGCACACCCTCCAGTATCCAGGGCTGCCATTAGTATCTCCGCTTCAGAGAGAGCACAGGGTAAAGGGTGGGGGGCGGATAGAACGCCAGGAAACAAGGTTCCACCTCTAGACACTTTATCATCTAATTAAACTAATAGACAATATTAGACAAAGTATGGACTGTCCTCAAACTCCATATCGCTATACTAGTGTAAGTTAGCATATCTATATAGAACATCTACGTAATATAGTATACAAGATCCTTAATAATAAGCATTTTCCATTCTTTTAGAAGTATACCATAGCAACATCTGGTACAGCTTTAGCGACATGGGCATAGCAGATAATAGGGTATGCATTATATTAGGACAGTTGAAAGAAACCAGTTACTTATACAATACAAAATACAAAAGGATCTGCTGGTAGAACATAATCAGTTCAAAAAAACACTCACGCACTCCCTATGGCTCACAACTTATGAAGTGAAGGAAGAAATTTTCATCGTCCATGATGATCAGTTCAATCAACCAGACTTGGCGCTTGATGTTTCCGGTATCGCGGAGATCTCATCCTGGCCGCCACCTGCCATCCCTGCGACGACGGTAAGTATGGAAGTTTTGGTATATCCGATGCTGCCTGCACAGGTAGCCATGACGGGATGTCAAGCCGTGAAATGGCTAGCTTTTCCCAAAATTTAGGGAGGTCATCTGGAGAGCGGATGGTAAATTGTCACCCCTCTATCATGGTCGCCAAACCGAACAGGAATAACCACCGCACCGGCAATTTCTTGACACGTAGCATGTCCGTCACTGGCTTCAGGATCCTCCATTTAGCCAAGGTGCTTGGAGCTATATCTTGAAAAAAGAGTAATTGTGTCCCTTCATAGAGATATTCCTGTCGTTCCCTCGCCGCTTTCAACAGACTTTATGTATCTATGAAACTTAGCAGGCCACAAATCACATCTCTCGGCGGCTCGTTCGATGCAGGCTTCGGTCTCAGCGCCCTGTGAACCCGCTCCACCACCATTTTGTCGGCCCTCTCTTGACCCACGAGGTCAGCAAAAATCTGAATAATCACTTGGGGCAAAGTGTCCCCGGTTACTGATTCAGGGAGACCCTGCACTCTGATATTCCGGCGGCGACTACGATTTTCCTGGTATTCAATCATCAGATGAGCGTTATTCATATGGGTCTGATGAGAAACAAGCATGGTAGAAACAACAGCACTGTAGCTTAAAATGGAGGTTTGTGTTTCCTCCAGTGAATCCACTCGTTGCCCAATCTGCTTAATATCTCCTTTTATATCCGCCAGTTCCTTCATTATTGGGGAGATTGCTTGTGTCAGTACCTTTTTAAAGTAGGAGCGTGACAGCGTGTCTCTGCCCCTCGCTGATTCCGAATAAGCTGCAGAGCTGTTTCCCTCTGAGTCGTCATCTCCAGCATCGTCTGCATGTTGTGCCGGCGCCATTTTATCCCGGTTCGCAGGAGAAGAAAGTTTCTTCCTCAGGAATTTGTCCATTTTGGACTGATTCTTTCCTTGTTTTGCAGGACCGGGTGAGTCTCTGCCCTTATCCCTTGAAGTTCTCACCATTTCGGTCAGTTAAATTGTCTTGGAAGCTGTAGTTTCTAGAGGTGAAGTGAGGAGCTCAGAGATTAAGCTGCCATCACGATGCGTCGTAACTCCGCCCCCGAAAATGTGAGAAATTGATGCTAAAGTTATAAGCCTTGTAACGGCCTAGAAAAATAAAAGGACTTTTCAAAAACGATGCCAACATAAAGTAGACATATGCTAAATGTTAACTAGTAACTATTTTGTGTGGTATTACTATCTGTCTTATCTACATAAAAATTTTGAAAAATGAAAATTTTTGCTAATTTTCTCTGAATTTTGGTGTTTTTCACAAATAAACACTGAATATATCAACCAAATTTTACCACTAACATAAAGTACAATGTGTCACGAGAAAACAATCTCAGAATTGCTTGGATACATAAAAGCATTTCAAAGTTAGTACCACATAAAGTGACACATGCCAGATTTGAAAAAATTGTCTTTGTCTTTAAGGCCAAAACAGGCTCAGTCCTGAAGGGTTTAAAGATGAACTGGAAGGTCATGATCTCCCTTCTACCTTGGATGCTCTAATCCTTTTAGCTACACATATCGACAAGAGGTTCCAAGAGTGCGACCAGGAGGTTCTTCGACCCCTGTTACCCTCTCCTGTTGTCCCGCTGGAAGAGCCTATGCAGGTTGACAGAGTCAGACTATCTGAACGGGAGCGGCAGCGCAGACGCTCCGCTAACATATGCTTGTATTGTGGCCACAAGGGTCATTGGGTGTCCGTCATTGGATGCCCAGAAGCCGGAAACTCCAGCACCTAGGGTTGATAGGAGAGACTACCCTAGGTGGACTGACGACTTCTGTGAAATTCTATCCCAAATTATCGATTCTGGTGACAATCTCCTCCAGTGAAGAATCGCACTCTGTTTCCACTTATATGGACTCTGGGGCGGCTGCGAACTTCATCCATCAGGCCTTAAAAAATGGCTGTGTACTTAAGGCCAAAACAGGCTGTGTCCTTCAAGGGTTAAAAAAAACATATATTTAAGAACACATTGCAATGAGTGCTGTAATCAAAAGACAAGAACTTGGATATATCATTCACATTTGACTTGACTTTTTTTTATGTACAGCTACACTAGTGCACATGACTTAAAGGGGTTTTCCACCTTCTGACAACTGATGACCTATCCACCGGATAGGTCATCAGTATGTCATCGGTGCGGGTCCGGCTCCCGGATCCCGCACCGATAAGCCGCTCTGGTGGCCTGCGGTTACCGGATGTTGTGGCACATAATGCTATGTACGGAGCCCGGAAGCAGTTGGCCCCGTACATAGCATAGCAGCCGTGCTGCAGAATTGCAGGTCTGCTCCTATTCACTTGAATAGGAGCAGAGCTGTAGTACTGCAGCTTGGTCGCTATTCCGTTGCCGGAGCTAACTGCTTCCGGCTTGTACGTCCGGTGCACGGAGGCACCGGACCAGCTGATCTGTGCGGGGCCTGGGTGTCAGACCCCCACAGATCATGTACTGATGACCTGTGTCCGGTGGACAGATCATCAGTTGTCAGAAGCTGGAAAACCCCTTTAAGTACTTACTTGAAATGTATATTATCTAAGACATATGGTTTTATCGTTACAATTTATGTTAATCTGTCAATTACACTTCATCTTACTTCTGTAATCCAAGATCCAAAAATTACAGGAAGATCCTATATCTGTGAGATGTATCTGCTATTGAATGCTTTTCACCTCTGATGGCCAATAAAACAGGACTGAAGCATTTGACACAATAGTAAGAATTAACTATTTATTGCTCTACACTACAATACTTTTACCAGTTAATTACTATTCTCACAATGCCATCTGTTTGTAACAAAATCAGAATCACCTTTTCTCCTTAAGAAACAAATGTTTTCACCATGCTCTCCGCCATTACAGATACCCTCTGCAGGTTGAAGGTTACAGTCTTACAACTTGCACATATGTTTGGGTGAATCAACAAAGATTTGGTTACATCCAGCAGAGTGAGTAGAGCTAATAACCATCTTAAAGTAGGCAGTTAAACTTTTCTGCAGACAAGTATCATCTGACTAATTATATGTGTGTGTTGCTTTATTATTACGCAGAAAACAGAATAGGTAAACCAGATGCCTGAAGACTCTTAACACTCACATATTGCGTTACTAATTATTTTCTTTATTACCTTTAAATTATTTCCATTCCTTACATACTTCTCAGTTCCAAAAATGTTTTACTCATCTCATTACATTATCTACTACCTCCACCTCTGATATCTACCCTGATCCAAAGAAAATAATATCTGCACATTTTGTGGTGAATATTCAGATTACCATCCAGGACCAGACTGGCCCAACAGAGTCCCAGGCTCTGACACAGTCATGATCCCCTAACCTAATACAACAGGGTATCACGATCTGTGGGTGTGTGGACCCACTAGGCCGCACGGTGCTAGCAGGGTAGCAGCTGGCCAAACAACAGTGTACCCAGTCAATATAAAGTCCGAGCACGAGGGTACCTGTAATAGTCCATACAGTAGCAACGGCTTAGGCCCAAGATGGGACCCTTGCGGCAGGTGATGCAAAACGTGGCAGATGAAACCAGATGTGGTGTAACTCAGCAGGCGAAGTAGACGGCACAACACGACTCCAACACTAGAGATGGCACAGGAACAAATACAGCACGGGATGCAGGATACAGGTAGCAGGGCACGGGAACACAGGATACGACTAAGGTACCATTTGCAAAAAAATACAAAAAACGCTCAGGCAAGGAGTAAAAGGGCAGAGCCCTTCTTATAGTCTAGGGTGATCATGGGACACAGCAGAGTGGCAGTGAGTGCTTGCGTCTCTTGAGGACGAGATGCGGACCAGCGCTCACAAGTCCATGGCGGCGGCCGTCGAGGGATGAGTAGTCCTGACGGTTTGCAGCCGTGGATGTTACAGTATCCACCCTCTTACGCCCCCTCTTCTTAGGACCAGAGCGAGAGAGGAACTTCTTAATCAGGGTAGGGGCATTGAGGCTCTCTTCTGGCTCCCAGGACCTCTCCTCTGGACCAAACCCCTTCCAATCCACCAAATAAAAAGTTCTTCCTCTGACTTTCTTGAAGTCCAGGATCTCCTTTGCCTCGAACACATCGGAAGAACCGCTGGGAGCAACTGCAGGGCTAGGAGTTTTAGTATAGTCCTTCAGAACCACAGGCTTCAGGAGGGACACATGAAAGGAGTTGGGGATTCTGAGGCTAGGAGGCAGCCGAAGCTTATAGGAGACAGGATTAATCTGTTACAGGATCTCAAAAGGTCCGAGGAACCTGGGAGCAAATTTGTATGAAGTCACCTTCAGACGGGTATTCCTAGAGGCAGGGCCGGATTATCATTGGTGGTCTTGGAGCTCCAGCTCCTGGCCCCGCGTTCCCCCATGCTCAGGGGGGGGGGGGCCCGGCCCCCGGCGACTTCCATATTCAATTGTACCTGCATTCTCAGGATGCAGGTACAAACAGTGGCGTAACTATAGGGGTCGCAGTGGTCGCAATTGCGACTGGGCCCAGAAGCCAGGGGGGCCCGCGGCCCCCCGCACCACATCAATGAAAAGTTACTATAGTAACTGGGGCCTATGTAATAAACTACACGTGCCCCTGTTACTATAGTAACTCATAGTACTTACCCCTCATCTTCCTGGAGTGTTCTGACGTCACAGCGCTATGCGCAGCGCATAACGTTTCGACACTATGCGCTGTGCACAGCATCCCGACACTCGATGGAGTGAGGACCTGCGGCCGAAGAGGAGGTAAGTTTAATTTTAGTGTCTTGCTGATGGGTTGGGGTCCGACACCCGGGACCCCTGCCAATCAGCTGTTTTGAAGGGGTTCCAGCCACTCGTACGAGCGCTACTTCCCCTTCATTCCGGTTACTTTCTCACACTGAATCGCCGATACGGATGTGTCAGTGATTCACAGTGTGAGCAAGTGAGGGAAATGAAGGGGAAGCAGCGCTCGTACGAGCGGCTACAACCCCTTCAAAACAGCTGATTGGTGGGGGTCCCGGGAGTCTGACCTGACCCATCAGCTATTGATGGCCTATACTGAGGACAGGCCATCAATGTTTAGGGACTGGACAACCTTTAAAGCCTACCGTGTGTTAGGCTTCGATACAGGGCCCCAGCTTATATTGCATAAGAATACTGTCTGCTGGACCCTGTATCTAAGCCTACATTAGGCTTAGATACAGGGTCCAACAAACAGTATCACACATGCACATGGGCTCTGTTCACATCACCGCTGCCCTTCTGTTAAGGGGTTCCGTCTGGTTAATCCTTCAACATAAAGGCAAACAGAAACCTTAGCTGCCGTTTGCATCACCATTGATCTCAATGGTGATGGAAACTTTGCTAATGGTTTCCGTTTGTCACCGCTGTGAACGGGTTCCGTTGTTTTGACGGAATCAATAGCGCAGTCGACAATGCAAAGCAACGGAACCCTGCCACAACGGTGACAAACGGAAATCTTTAGCAACATTTCCGTCACCATTGAGATCAATGGTGAGGGGAACAAAAGCGGAGGTTTCAGTTTGCCTTTCTGTTGAGGGGTTAACCCGACGGAAACCATCAACGGAAGGTTAGCGGTGATGTGATCAGGCCTTTACTAATAGTTTTTTTGTGTTTTTTTACAGGTTTGTTTGTTGGACTACGTCGGATTCGAGGACTACTTCGATGACGGCTTTTTTATTCTCAATATAATGGTTAATGAGGGTTGTGTGGGGGTGTTTTATTTCAATAAATCTATTTTTTTCCATGTCTTTGTATTTTTTTTTCTTTATCGCTATCAACTTACTAATGGCCGCTGACAGATTGACAGCATCCATTACTAAGGTGGGGCTTAGTGTTAGCCGGTTAAAAGGCTAACACTAACCCCCGTTATTACCCCGGTACCCACCGCCACCAGGGGTGCCAAGAAGAGCCGGGTACGATACAGTACCCGACCATCTGTAGTGATGGTCGGGCACTGGGGTGACCACAGGCTGGTATTATTAGACTGGGAAAGGCCAAAAACAGTGGCCCTTCCCACCCTGGTAATGCTAGCCTGCTGCTGGGTTGTATCTGGCTGGTTAGGAAAAATGGGGGGGCGCCCACGTCATTTCTTTTTATAAATAATTGGACAGCACGATGTGGGGTTCCCCCATTTTTATAACCAGCCAGATAAAACATAGCAGCAGCAGCCTAGCAAGGGGGGTGTATGGCACGATCAACAAGGAGGGTGTATGGCACGATCTACAAGGGTGGGTTTATGGAACGATCTACAAGGTGGGCTGTGTGTCACTATCTACAAGTGGGGGCTGTATGGCACTATCTACAAGGTTGGCTGTGTGTCACTATCTACAAGGTGGGCTGTGTGTCACTATCTACAAGTGGGGGCTGTATGGCTGGGTTGTATCTGGCTGGTTAGGAAAAATGGGGGGGCGCCCACGTCATTTCTTTTTATAAATAATTGGACAGCACGATGTGGGGTTCCCCCATTTTTATAACCAGCCAGATAAAACATAGCAGCAGCAGCCTAGCATTACCAGGGTGGGAAGGGTCACAGTTTTAGTGTTAACCTCTTAACATTAAGTCCCCACCATAGTAATGGGCGTTGTCAATCAGCCAGCAACAATTACTAGGGCGGTAGTTATAAAGTTTAAACAAATACAAAGACATAGATAAAATATTTTATTGAAGTAAAAATTCCACACAACCCTCGCTATCCATTTTATTGAGAATAAAAAAAATGCAGTTATAGAAGTAGTCCTCTAATCTGAAGTAGTCCAACAACCGCACAAAACGCACACACAAACGCACAAAAATAATTAGTAACACGTCAAAAAGGAAAATAATTATTATTCTTACCTTTCCTGGGTCCAGCACTGGATCTACAATGTCAGCGAACTGGGCCCTATTTCTAATCCTGTCATGTGTGATACTGTCTTCTGAGCCACTGTGTCTAATCCTATCATGTGTGATACTGTTTGTTGAGCCACTGTATCTAATCCTATAATGTGTGCTACTGTCTGCTAAGCCGCTGTATCTAATCTTATCCATAGCTTTAGGGTCGTAGTGCTATAGATATGTTGTCTCATATATATATATATATTTATGCACATATTCATGCACGCACACATTTTTTTGTGGGGGGGGGGGCACATATGTATTGGGGCTATTCCCTCTGATGTTTTAAGTCCTTAGTGACGCCCCTGGCTGCTAGTGCTGTATTGTTGGGTCACTTAGGAGACCCAGCGATGCAGCTGAAAGCTGCGGGCCATAGGCCCTGAGAAGTTTGGGGGGGCCCCAAGAAGAACTTTTGCATCGCGGCCCATGAGCCTTTAGCTACGCCCCTGGGTATAATTGAATACAATGACGGAGCTGCAGGGAATAGCAAACTTGTTCACTATTCCCTTCAACCTATAGAACACAGGGATTGGATCCCTGTGCAGGCGCGATGACGTCATCGAGCTGGCGTACGCTTCAGGCCTAATGTGGCTGAGTAGGCTGGAGCTCGGTTCATCGCGGGAACGCCCGGGCTCGGTGAGTATAGTTTTTTTAAATTTTATTTCTTGGGGGCGCTATATGCAGGGAGGTGTGTGTTTTACTATCTACAAGGAGTGGGGGGTGTATGGCACGATCTACAAGGGGGGTGTATGGCACGATCAACAAGGAGGGTGTATGGCACGATCTACAAGGGTGGGTTTATGGAACGATCTACAAGGTGGGCTGTGTGTCACTATCTACAAGTGGGGGCTGTATGGCACTATCTACAAGGTTGGCTGTGTGTCACTATCTACAAGGTGGGCTGTGTGTCACTATCTACAAGTGGGGGCTGTATGGCACGATCTACAAGGGGGGTGTATGGCACGATCTACAAGGGGGGGTGTATGGTACGATCTACAAAGGTGGGTGTATGGCACGATCTACAAGGGGGGTGTATGGCACGATCTGCAAGGGGGGTGTATGGCACGATCTACAAGGGGGTGCATGGCATGATCTACAAGGAGGGGTGTATGGAACAATCTACAAGGGGGGGCTGTGTGGCACTATCTACAAGGTGGGCTGTGTGTCATTATCTACAAGGTGGGCTGTGTGTCACTATCTACAAGTGGGGGCTGTGTGGCACTATCTACAAGGGGGGTGTATGGCACGATCTACAAGGAGCGGTGTATGGCACGATCTACAAGGGGGGTGTATGGCACGATCTACAAGGTGTATGTATGGCACGATCTACAAGGGGGGGTGTATGGAACGATCTACAAGGGGGGGGGTTGTGTGTCACTATCTACAAGGTGGGCTGTGTGTCACTATCTACAAGGTGGGTTGTGTCTCACTATCTACAAGTGGGGGCTGTGTGTCACTATCTACAAGGGGGGGCTGTGTGGCACCATCTACAAGGGGGGATGTGTGACACCATCTGCAAGGAGAGCTGTGTGGCACCATCTACAAGGGGGGGCTGTGTGGCACCATCTACCAGGGGGATGTGTGGCACCATCTACAAGGGTGCGTGGCACTAATAACAAAGGGGGCTTTGTATGGCACCATCTACATAGGGAGTGTGAATGTGTGTGTGTGTGTGTCACGGCCTACAAGGGGAGAGTGTGCGGCACTATCTACAGGGGGTAATGTGTGATACTGTCTGCTGATCCACTGTATCTAAGCCTATCGTGTGATATTGTCTGCTGAGCTGTTGTATCTAATCTTATAATGATACTTTTTGCTGAGCCCAGGTATATAAACGTATTCTGTGACACTGCTGAACTGTTGTATCTAATCCTATCATGTCTGATAATGTCTGCTGAGACAATGTATCTAATTCTATTCAGTGGTGTAGCTATAGGGGTCATGGTCTTTTAGATCTATATATCTTTTTTTTTGTTTGGGGGTGGTGCATGTTTTGGGACTTGTGCCACTGTTCTTATAAGACCCTAACATCGCCCCTGGTATAGATACATATTATGTTATTATACATATTCTCCCGGCCGGGCTCCGTTGCAGGCCGCAAATGCCAATGCCAAAGTAGCTGTATTAACGTATTTACTTTTTTCTTTAGGTGATGTGAAGAACCTGACCAATCTACTTGGTGTGAGTAGATTCCAGGCTCCTTCTACCTGCATTCCTGTGTACTGGCTGCCCAGTGGGCATAGAATTCAACTTGTCCCTTTGGTGTAGTTTACAACTGGTGAGTAGTCAATTGTCTTATTTATAACACTCTACTAGATAGTAGGGATGCACGATGCATCGAAACTTCGATACTGTTTTGATACTTTGCATCCCCAAACGGTTTGATACCGTTATTTCATGTATTTCGATACTTAGCTGTGCGGCCGCAAAGCTTAGCATTGTAACACATGAATGTATGAGAGCTGGGCTGCGGCTGTGTAATAGTCATTGCCCCGCTCCTGAGTCCTAACATGTGCGCGCTGTCAGGATGATGCGATGTGGCCAGCGCTGCACTAATGAGCTGCGGCACTGCAAAACACCCCCATGTTCTGTCCTCAGTGCCTGCGCCGCCGCTCATTAGTGCAGCGCCGGCCGCATCACCTCATGGTGACCGCGCACGCACTTATTGTCAGGAGCGGGGCAATGAGTGTATTACACAGCCGCAGCCCCGCTCTATAACGGCGAAGATCAGAGAAACCTCTCATCTCCGCCGCTATTCCCCTGAATGCTGCGATCAAAGCGGACTGCAGCATTCAAGAGGATATGAGAAGGGGGGGATGCCCCTTGGATCGCATCACAGGAATCCCTGTGACGTGATTGAGGGACATACCATATATGGGCAGAGAGACCAGCGTCCATTGAAGGACCCCAGGGCTGTCTTACCATATTTCCTGTTGTTAGGACATACTTACGTATGTCCTAACAACTGCCTGTGTACTATCAGTACACAGGCTAATGTACTGGCATACAGATATATGCCAGTACATTAAAGTTTAAAAATAAAGTAAAAACATAAAGTAATGTTAAATAAAAACAAATATACACATACACCTTTTTTACATTAAACATTAAAATAAGTCTCAATACATAAAATATAAACATATTGGGTATTGGCACGGCCGTAATAACCTTCACAACAGTTTTTTTTGCATCATTTATGATGTGTACACTGTAAAAAATAAAAAATAAAAACTGCTTTTTTTCACTTATTTTGGGGCACGAGGTGTGATGAATTTAACCTCCATGTGCCTCACATTAATAGTAATTAACCCTGTCATGTACCATACACATACCTTAAGGTATCATGTACCTTACACATTAACCCATTATGAGAAACATGATGGGATTAATTACTATTAATGTGAGGCACATTCAAAATTCATCACACCTCGCGCCTCACATCAGAAAACGGAAGAACTTGGTATCGAAATCGCAATACTAAACGAAGTATCGGTATCGAAGTCCAAATTCTGGTATTGTGAAATCCCTACTAGATAGGAAGGGGATGATTTATAGATTGTGTTAGGCTGATGTAATTTTTTTTTTCTGGCAGTTTTTGAGCAATTTTTTTTAGCCAAACACAGGAGTGTATACAAAAGAGACATATCAGTTTTTTCTTTATACTTTTCTGTCTTTTAGAATCCACTTCTGTGTTTGACTCAAAAAACTGTGACAAAAAACTGTGACACCAGCCTCAAGGAAATACGCTAACAGCCCTCTGTCTATGGGCTGTAACTGCAATACCAGACACAGCCCATGGACCGATGTGATGCTGTTTAAAAAAACAACACTTTTTTTTAGAGTTCTGGACAACCCCTTTAAAAATAGAAATATGCTGCCTAAAGTACATTAATTTTGTAAATGAGACCACCACTGTTGCTGAAACGAAAGTGCAGAAGTACTCAGCTGAGCGCTCATTGTCAGGCTGAAACTGGCTCTCATAGATGTTCTATGTAAGCCATCTTCAGCCTGACAGGGAGAGCTGCTCACGGCCAAAGATGCAAAGCTCTCAGCTAAGTATGTCTGCACCTTCCTTTCAGCAATGGTGGCGGTCTCAGCACCCAGACCCACTTCTGGTATGTCTCTATGACATTTCAAAAGTTTGATTAAAGTGTAGTTATTATTTAATGTTAAAACTTGTTTTAAAGCTGAATTTTAATGTTGGATTTTTAACAAGAATCTGTTGCTGTTAGCAAAGTTTGTACAGCTTTTCCTTAAAAAAAAATTATTTTTTTTCGTCTGGCAAGCACTGGTTAGCACTGCTGCACATGCCGTTTCTTGTACCCATCTGAATGAGGCTGCCTTGTCGGGGCAGGTGGGCTGACACAATTTTATCAAATTTGATTCAACTGTGTGGCAAGAACCTCACTGTTATTTGCTTAGAAGAATTATTGCAGTAATTAAATGGGTTATTGAATCTCATCTCATAAATTCATGGTATATTCCCATGATATGCTATAAATGTCTGATAGATGCAGGAACCACTTCTGGGACCTACACCCATCTCGAGAACACAGGTCTCCTCACACCTGTCAAGTCTTCTAAAGTGGAGGGGAGGTACAGAAATAGCCAAGCGGGCTGTTTTCATAACTCCAATAGAAGTAAATTGGATAAAAACAAATAGCATAGCGAGCTATTCTGTTAATATACCGTAAATGTATGAGATAATATATAAGACTCCTGAGTTACGAAAACAGTGTAGATAGCTGTGTAAATGTATGAGATGAGAAAACATATTTTATTATACATATTTTATATATAATGTATATTTTACTTTTGGTCACTGGTGTCTCGGTGACCTCTAGGACAGTGTGTCCTTTTTAAGACCCCTGTTTTAATCATGCTTTTATTTCATGAGAGCAACCGGCCTAGCCAGCAATGAGTGTAATGTTATTTGCATTTCTTTTTATCACTTAGTAAAGACGAACCTACACTCACTACATCCCACCCACCATCTATGGGTACAGAGCGAAGAATGATGGGCAACAAATGTAAGTCACTGCTTTTAATGTTTAACTTAGTGGATTTTTAATATCTCAAGCACTCTGGCTTCTATTTTGTGGGGCACAGTTTATAATAGGTTGTACTAAGCTTCAAATGCCTAGAAGCATTGCCGTGGCAAATCCTGTGTTATTTGGATGGGGGGCCCCATCATAAATAACTGCTCCATACTTCTGGCAGCCTTAATCTGGCCCTGCCTAGAGGACAGCCAGACTTTGATACCCGGAAGATACTGGGGCGGCTCTCTTCTTCTTATATCCGCCATTCGCTTCATGCTATCGACTGCCAGAAAAATAGAGGACCTGGTCTGTTGCCAGATTTGCAGAAAGTTCCCAAATGCAGAGCCAGCTGAGATGTAGCCGACACAGGAAGAGGGATTCTATGATGTTGACCGTACACAATGTAGAATGGTGTGGAAGTGGTGGACTCACTTGTGTGGTTGTTATACGAGAATTCGACCCACGGAAGAAGCTGTACCCAGTCATCATGCTGCATGGAGATGAAGTGGCGGAGATAATTTTCCATGGTCTGGTTAATCCTCTCAACTTGACCATTGGACTGGGGGTAATAGGCTGAGGAAAAGTCCAATCTCACATCCAGTAGTTTACAGTGGGCTGTCCAGAATTTTGAGGTGAATTGAACTGGGGGGTTCAGACGCGATGTGAAGAGGCAAGCCATGCAAACGGAAGATGTGCTGAATAAAGAGATTTGCCAGTTGAGGAGCAAAAGGTAGGCCGGTCAGCGGGATAAAATGTGCCATCTTCGAAGACCGGTCCACCACGACCCAGACAGTATTGCATCCTGCTGAGGGGGGAAGGTCTGGGACAAAGTCCATCGCAATGTACTGCCAAGGGGCATTGGGTACAGGCAGAGGTTGGAGCAGGCCGGCAGGTTTGGTGTGAGCAACCTTGTTGGAAGCACACACAGTACAGGAAGAGACATAGTCCACAATGTCTTTGGGCAGCGTGGGCGACCAGAAATGACGAGTTATCAGGTCTCGAGTCTTGCGAACACCAGCGTGCCCAGCCGGTTGGGAGCTGTGTCCCCAGCGGAGAATTCTTCTCTTGTATGCCAACCGAAATAAATGTCCTCCCCGGAGGGATGTCTCTAACTTGCAAAGGATTGGCAGTGACAATGCAGGATGGATCTATGATACTTTGAGGGGACTCCACAGTGTCCTCCATTTCAAACGACTTGGACAGGGCATCAACCCTCACATTTTTGTGAGCGGGATGGTAGTGGAGCACAAATTGGAAACGGGTGAAGAACAGCGACCACCTGGCTTGAATGGGGTTTAGCCATTGAGCCGACTGGAGATAGGTGAGGTTCTTGTGGTCGGTGTATATGAGGATGGGGTGAGCTGCGCCCTCGAGCAGATGTTTCCACTCCTTCAAAGCCAATTTGATGGCCAATAGCTCCCGATCCCCAATAGAGTAATTGTGCACTGTGGGGGAAAAAAGTCTTGAGTAATAGCCACATACTTCTGCCTTTCATTTGCAGCTTCTCTGGAACAGAAGTGCACCTACGCAAACAAAAGAAGCGTCCACCTCCAACGAGAACTGCAGAGACACGTCAGGATGATGGAGTATCGAGGCAGAAGTTAAGGCATTCTTGAGGCTATTGAATGCTGATTCTGCCTCTGGAGTCCCCACTTTGGCGTTCATACCTTTCCTGTTAAGGGTAGAGATAGGGCCGTCAGAGAAGAGAAATTTGAGATAAATTTCCGGTAGGAGTCAGCGACTCCCAAAAAAGCTGTATGGCTCGCAGGCCCTGAGGACGTGGCCACTCCAGGACAGACTTTACTTTCTCAGGATCCATTTTGAGACCCTGATCTGAGATGATATACCCCAGGAAGGGCAAAGAATTTTTTTCAAAAGTACACTTCTTCAACTTGGCATATATGCGATTCTCCCTTAATCGCAGCAGGACTTGACGGACGTGTCTCCGATGTGTCATCAGAGCTGGGGAGAAGATCAAAATGTCATCAAGATAGACTACAACACAGACATAGAGGAGATCTCGGAAGATATCATTGACAAATCATTGGAAGACCGCAGGAGCTTTTCACAGGCCGAAGGGCATCACCAGGTATTCATAGTGCCTGTCTCGAGTGTTAAGTGCCGTCTCCCACTCGTCACCTTGACGGATTCGGATTAGGTTGTAGGCCCCACGCAAGTCTAATTTAGAGAAGATCTTGGCTACTCATATGCGATCAAATAGTTAGTCAATGCAGGGTCGAAGAGATCCGTATATTTTCTTTACAAAGAAGAACCCAGTACTGGCCGGGGAGGAGGATTTTCATATGAAACACCTCTCCAGATTCTCCATGATATAGGCTGACATGGACTGAGTCTCTGGCAAGGAGAGGGTGTATACGTGTCCACAGGGCGGTGAGGCATCAGGAACTGGTTCAATCGCGCAGTCGTAAGCCCAGTGTGGGGGAAGTATCTGAGCCTCCTTCTTGCCAAAGACATCCGCAAACTGCGTAAAGTGAGTAGGTAGTCCTGTCAACGACTGAGACATAAGAGGCAGAACAGGATAAATCAGGCAGGCAGCAGTCGAGACATTTAGAGCCCCATTGGAGAACTTCTCCGGAATTCCAGTTCAGGACCGGAGCATGAAGCCGGAGCCAGGGCAGGCCCAGCAACACCAGATTGATGGCTTTGGGCAAAATGAGAAAGGTAATCTGCTCAAAGAGGTGGAAAAACTGCAGCACACACGTTATCCAGGTAAAAAGAGAGGTGTCTTTATTTCACCAAAGTTGCGACGTTTCGACCCCAGCAAGGGTCTTTCTCAAGCATGAGAAAGACCCTTGCTGGGGTCAAAACGTCGCAACTTTGGGGAAATAAAGACACCTCTCTTTTGAACCTGGATAACGTGTGTGCTGCAGTTTCTCTACCTCTTTGTGCCTGTTTTGGAGTTGTCTGGCTGCAACTCGACACTGCCTGCACCGATTGGAAAAATTCCTTCCTGTTTAAAAGCTCCCTGTGAATGCTCTCTGGGACTGTGATGTGCTGCTGATCTCTTTTCTTTGAAAGGTAATCTGCTTGGTATGAAGAGCTCTCACTTGGAGCTTTAGTGGCTTGGTCTCGGACACAAGTAGTGATGTTTTACATGTGCGCGCACTGTCCTTTTAAGGCCGGGCGCGAGCGTGCACGTGCACCCTGCAGGACACAGCAGAGCGGAGTGGACATCGAAAGTTGAGTAGTCCCGACGGTCCGCGGGCGTGGATGTTACACAGGGCCTGAAATATCCATCTGAAGACATTCAATTGAAACTGGCCTTGGAGACAAGTTTTTGCCATTACAGTCTATTTCTTCTGAGTGGATTCCCAATTTGCTAGGAGCTGGTGCTCTCAAGCCTAGGGACAACATACCTCACAGAAAATAAAGCCTAAACAATGCATTATAATCTATGCAAGGAACGTAACATTTCTTAGTCTGATATCCCAAGAATTGTATTTTGCTTTTGGGATTATTTAAACAAACAACAAATGACCCACCCGACCAGTGGCATTAGACCAGGGTATTGGTGCTTAAGGCACATAAGGGACAAAAGATATAGATGAAAGGTGATGGCTGGCGCTTGGGTCACCATTCAAACATACATAATAGTTGCAGTTTTGTGTTCTTTAAAACATTTGATTAACAAACACTCTTGAGATTAGGTGCAAATTTGTCTGAATGTTTTGCCTATCTCTGAAAAAGTGTCTAAGGGTTAGAGCTGTTTGCTCAGTGAGAGCTTTGACTTATAAAGTTCCTTAGTTCTCTGCTGTCAGTCAAGTCAGCTGTCAGCATATAGATGAAGCTGATGGACTTAGCATGAAACACCTAATGAATATTAATGAATGGCCATTTTGTATAAGGGACAGGTGAAATTCAGGAGGATGAACCAGTAAAGGGGTTGTTTCATATGGACGTCACAGAAGGGTTCCTCTGTTTGGAACCACCCTCATACTGTGCAGCTGTCTTTCTATAGGTTCGGACACTTGTTGTGGGATCGGGGGTGCCAACTTTGAATGCCCAGGCCATCAAGGCCAATGCTGCCCCCTTTGGTAGTGGCAGGTGATACACCCCTAAGGACGCCCCTGTCCATAATAGTCTCCAATAGGAGGGTCCTCCTAGTAAACAGCAACAGCATAGCAGGGGTCAGAACAGCAACTAGATGCAGATTAAGTCTTAATCAATAAGCATATCAGTAGGAGTAACAGATGAGCCAGATCGGATAACCAGGAGACTTTGCCAAAGATTGAAGCCAGAATAAAGGGATGAGGGACACAGAAGTCCAGGCAATGATTTCTTGAGCAAAGCTGATTTGCATAATCTGCCAACAATGACCTCATGGGGCCAAGCTAGTTGTTCTGGCAATGAGATAGATTCTGTAAGAAGGGGATTGTGGCCATCCTCGACTGTGGACAAGTGGTTGACAGTCCATCTGATGACATTGTTGGGGCGAGCCTGAAACTCTGGACTTTCAGGATTATCGAATGCAGGATTAAACAGATACAAGATTAAAAAATGTTATGCTACTGTTATTTAATTAATTATAGGCGTACCAGGGTTGGTTTCTAGTCTCAGTCTGTGCCAGACCTCGTACTACTGTCCCTACCACTCAAGAAATGATCTATTTGTCTATCAATTCACAAAAAACAAGAAAGCAGCACTGTGGATTAAAGGCGCCCGGGTGCAAGCCCCTGAATACTGATCCAATATCCAATCGTATTACAAAAAAGCAAAATAAAAACAAAACTGCAGTGGATTTAGTGATAAAGCTGGTGGACTTTATTCACCTCTGCAACGTTTCAGCTCAACTCAATGGAGCCTTTCTCAAGCAATGTAACAAGTGTTTTAGACAAGTATATAAAGGCAGTGATACCGATTAATGCAAATAATATATTAACTTGCAAAATTCATAATATTTATTATACATAAAGTGCAAAAGTGCATTCGTACATGAAACAAGTATACAAAACCATGTGTCGTAAAATATAGATACATATAATTTTTGTACATGCAAAATACTCATAGATATTACAATATATCAATAATTCCAATATCTATACCTGATAATTATTAGCTGTAATACATTATATAACATGTGATGCACCACTATCAGATCCATGCTTATTCCCACGGCGTCCTCTCCTACCTACTGAGTATGTCAGACATAAGGCTACCAATAGAATGACTATGTTTGACGTTTGTCAATAGCTATAGCGCATGACCGGACCTCATATGAACCTAATCACTGCCAGCGTGTGCATATCGGACAACTTAGCAGGAGGGTCTTTAGTCGCAGGTAATCCTGCTGTCAAACTAACTGTTGCTGTATATCTGACCTATGCGCCACAATAAAAAAATCAAATATTAATAATTAAACCATGACTATTAAACCCACCACGTTTTTATAGGGCATATCCACCCACAATAATCACAATATATGTATAGGCATACTCCCTGCCCGAATCTGTCTAGCATAAAGTTCACACTCTGGCAAACCCCTTCCCAAAGGAAACACAGGTTGCCATGGTGAGGACGCCAGCTGCCATCAGATATGTGTAGAAAAAACACAACCATGGCTGAAAAGCACAAATCTTCGCATTGCCAGAAATAAGATCCATTTTCGGCATCGGGACCCATGCTCTTTATAAAGACATAATTATTAACCAAACGTGTCAATGGCACCATTTTCACTATTTTAAACAATTATATTAACCGCATATTAAGACAGCTGAATGCATGATTTGTGAGAAGTACATGTTCTATTGTGAAGCGGGACATCCCCATGTGGTGAGTCCTCACAAAATGGCACTATGAGAATAAAGAGAAGAAAAATGTTATATTACAATCTCAAAATAGAGTATGTACAGTATGTACAAATAAATAAAGAGAAGAAAATATCTGTGTATCTCACAATTTAATTTTATTAACATCACATCCACCTATCAGAAGGGCACAGACAGGGCCGGCCTTAGGGGTATGCGACCTGTGCCTTCGCACAGGGTGCATCACTCCAGCTGGTGGAAGGGGGCGCTACGCTGGCTCCCATCCCCTGCTTGTTTCAGAAGCGCCCAGGCCCAGCGACTCAGCAGTCACCTTTCCGCCCAGGCGCTTCTTCACTCAGTGCCGTCGCTACCACTGTAGCAGCCATAGCTGCTGCTAGCGGCGACACCGGGCATGAGGGCTATATAATCTCCCTGCTCTGCTATCTACTAGCGCCACTGTAGCTCCCTTAAGAAGCGGGATCCCCGTGTGGCCGGGGATTCTGCTCGTGGAGCGCTCCGCTTGATTTTTCTGTCCATATATGGACAGTGACATCAGGGGACACTCTACAATTATGCCGACTCTGTGACCGGGATTCCACTCCAGGAGAAGCCAATGACGTCACTGTCCATAAATGGACACAGACGACAGGAGCTTCTCCTGGAGTTGAATCCCTGATCACAGCGTCGGCATAGCTGTGGACGGGGATTCCACTCCAGGAGTTTCCCCTGATGTCACTGTCCATATATGGACAGAGAAATAAAGCGGAGCGCTCCTGGATCGGAATCCTCAGGGAGTTACAGTGGCGCTATCTACAGGAAGGGGGGAGGGTGCTATCTACAAGGGGGCTGTAGGCTGTGAGGCACTAACTACAATGGGGCTGTGGGCTGTGTGACACTACCTACAAGGGGGCTGAGGGCTGTGTGGCACTACCAACAAGAGTGCTGTGGGCTGTCTGGCACTACCTACCAGGGGGCTGTGTGGCACTCCCTACCACTGGGCTGTGTGGCACTCCCTACCAGGGGCCTGCGTGGCACTCCCTACCAGGGGACTGTGTGGCACTCCCTACCAGGGGGCTGTGTGGCACTCCCTACCAGGGGGCTGGGTGACACTACCTACCAGGGTGGCCGTGTGGCACTCCCTACCAGTGGGCTGTGTGGCACTCTCTACAGGGGGCTGTGTGGCACTCTCTACAGGGGGCTGTGTGGCACTCTCTACTGTGGGCCGTGAAGTGCTCTCTACAGGGCGCTGTGTGGAGCTCTCTACAAGGGGGCTGTGTGGCGCTATCTACAAGGGGGCTGTTTGGCGCTATCTACAAGGGGACTGTGTGGCGCTATCTATAAGGGGGCTGTGTGGCGCTATCTACAAGAGGGCTGTGTGGCGCTACCTACAAGGGGGCTGTGTGGCGCAACCTACAAGGGGGCTGTGTGGCGCTACCTACAAGGGAGCTGTGTGGTGCTATTTACAAGGGGGCTGTGAGGAGCTACCTACAAGGGCACTGTGTGGCGCTACCTACAAGAGGGCTGTGTGGCACTACCTACAAGGGGCTGTGTGGCCCTACCTACAAAGGGCTGTGTGGTGCTACCCACAGGGGGAATCTGTGAGTGGTGGGCTGATTGTTATTTTACTGTGAGTGGGGGGCTGATGGTCATTTTACTGTGAGTGGTGGGTTGATGGTCATTTTACTGTGAGTCGGGGGCTGATGGTCCGTTTGGAGCTTTTTTGCCTGCGTCTTTTGCATTAGCTTCAACGGCTTAAGAAAAAGCGCAAAAAAAAATAAAAAATGGTCAAACAATGTGTCTGAACATACCCTACAAGTGTAGTGCTTGTTTTTAGCCATTTTCTGTCTTTCTCAAAACAATTTTTGGTAGGGGTGCCCTGAGGAAATTATATTTTTCCAGTGCTGCCTCGAGTCCGAAAAGTTTGGGAAAATCAGTACTAGGCTATAGGATCACGCCGGCCTACGCAAGGATTCCATCGTGGAGCAGCTCAGTTCATCATGGGAACGGGGCATAGGTGTCACGAGGGGTTCGTGGACCCACTGGGCCATACCGTCTTGGCGTTAAGGCAGCTGGCCAACAGGACGCAGGTCAAAGTCTATAGTTCGTATAGGGTACCTGTGGCAGCTCAGATAGTAGCGAGACAGGCTAGGCAAGAACTTGGCAGCAGGTGGACGACAGGTGTGGAGAGGCAGGTCAGGCGTAGAATATAGCACCGCACGGCTACAGCAAGCACAACACTAGATTCAGGAAACAGGAACAGGAAAACACTGGGAGCAGGAAACACTAGGGGACCATTTGCAAGACAGACTAGGGATACAACAACAAAGCTCAGGCATAGAACTAGGGGGCTGGACCCCTCTTATAGTCCAGAGTACTCAAAGGTCGGAGGTCAGGAACGAGGTCCGGTGCGCGCGCTGCCCCTTTAAGAGCTGGCATGAGCGTGCACGCGCACCCTACGGGATCCAGCATTGGTGAGTAGACGCGAGCGCTGGCTTCTCCTGAGGAGGAGGCTGGGGCCAGCGCTCGCCGACTCGTGGCTGCGGCTGTCAGGGGAGGAACGGAGCTGACAGCCCGCAGCCACGGACATGACAGTATCCCCCCTCTTACGCCCCCTCTTCTTGGGACCAGAGCGAGAGAGAGATTTTTTCAGAAGAGCAGGAGCATTAAGGTTCTCTTCTGGCTCCCAAGACCTCTCTTCAGGACCAAATCCCTTCCAATCCACCAAATGAAAGTTCTTTCCTCTCACTTTTTTGGTGTCCAGGATCTCTTGAACCTCAAAGGTGTCTGAAGGGCCGCTGGCGACAACCACAGGGATAGGAGTCTTGGTGTAGCCGTTCAGGACCGCTGGCTTCAGGAGGGATACGTGGAAGGAGTTGGGGATCTTGAGGGTAGGAGGCAGCCGCAGTTTATAAGCAGGAAAAAAACGGGACCACCGGCGCTGCTTTGGTCGTAGAAATTACACAACCACCGTGATGGGTAATGTGTATAGAGTTCTATTGTTGATAGGCTACGCGTTTCAACGTCGAACTGACATCTTCCTCAGGCCAATACAGACTGTGCGGTTCCTGCCCTATTTATACATCAGGGTGAGGAAAAAGACCGCCAGATGCAACGGGTCAAAGGTCACATAAAAAACACAATCAAGAAACAGTAATTTAAAAGTCAATTACACATATAATGATTCAATATAAAAGAACGGGATTAGCAACATGTTTAAAAGCTATTTTACATATTAGGGATATATGCTGTCTGAGTTAGAATGACATGTCGATCCCGGGTATTTAAAAATATTTTTTATAAAAAGCAAAGTATTAACTTTTATTTGTGTGTATGACTGTAGCTGAATGGACAGTCATATACTTAGTTATGTGTAAGTTTTTATGTGTTATGACTAATGTTAGCGAAAGATCAACAGTAACGCATGATCTGCTGAGACAGAGCGTCCTTGGTTACTAAAAGTCAAAAAATTAATGAAGCCGTGAGGGACCAAAGCACTTGCAATGGACCGCAGGTTTGGAACGCATGGAGATGCACTGCTGAATAAAAGCGTCCTTGGTTACTGAACGTCAAGAATACACTGAAGTCTTGATGGGCCAAAAGACTTGCGATGGATCGCAAAATGAACCGCAGGGGGTCACGGATCTCAACGATAAGAAATCTGAAGGGGACCACGGCACCGGGACCGGTGAGTGGCAGAAAGTCGTGATATAGGGACATTGGTTCTTTTAAATTAATAGAGATCTCTTTCTCCTTGAGGATATAATTGACACACTTATCACAGTGGGTAGATGGTTATTTTTTAGAAGCCACTTAAAAGAAATGAACATCACAAAAAGTTGAAAGATGGGCCTGGATTTATGTCGGTCAAATTGGATTTTGTATACCAATAGTATATACATTTGTAAGGATTTAAAAAAGGACCGAAACATGTAAATAAAATAAGAGACCTTATATTATAGAGGGAACCTTGTATATGAGAAGGGGAACGGGGGTTACAGCCCATTAGTATTAGGGACTACAGGTATCCTAATTAGTAGTGCTATCACGAACGTCAAGGGGTAAATAGTTGAAGATACACTTATAATTATGATTTTGTTAACTGTTTTATTGTTTTTTGCTTTTATTCTAAAGATGACTCAGTGAGGTCATTCAGACCATTGGGATGTAGGGTTTCTAATTTGAAAATCCAAAAATTCTCCCTCTGCTTGAGCTTAATGAATCTATTGGGTAGGTCCACTGGTATCTGTTCAATTGGGGTAACCTTAATGTCAGAGAAATTGCAATTATGTTTATACATACAGTGGCGGGACACACTTTGTTTTAAAAAAAACCCTCGTGACATTAAACCTGTGGTTATTAATTCGGTTCCTTAAAGTTTGTGTGGTTCGGCCCTTACTGTTTGGGAACCTCGGACATTGGCTGCCCATACAACTTCTCGTCATTACTCTGCTACCCCACTATTGTATCGAATAGGCACTTCGGACCTTAGCTGCCTCATAGCTCACCGTTACCTGTGGTTGTCGTTATATATCTAACGATGATGGAATTTCTATCGGAGAGGGCTAAATCCCGTGAATCCTTATTATCCGAAATGACAAATATGGATTTAGAAAAGGATATTCCGACTAGCCTTAACAACCCTTTCAATGAGGAACAAACTAGAACTATGACTGATCTCTTTTTGCGTTTGGAAGACCTCCTGAAAGAGGAAGCTTTCCAGAGCATTGATTGTCATTTTCTAAATGTCTATGTATGTGAAAGAATGGCCCCTAGAGGCCTCAGAATAATTTTTGACTCCCCCTTTCCCACAGATACCGAATTTAGCTCCAATTGGTTCAAATATTTGGAACATTGTAACCTAGGTTTTATTGACCGCTTAATCTATAAAAGATCCGAATTATTATTATCCTCTGCATCCAATATTGAAAGTCTCAATGACCAGTTTATTCCGTTTTTCCCTCACCCGGATTTTAAGAAACTTGAAAAATCAACATTTGACCGTCTTAAAATATTCGAAAAAACAACCATTTCCAAAAAACTACGTAAACTCACACGGGATAGAAATGACTATATCAATAACAAAATTGGAGATTGGACATCGATTCAACCTCAAACTAATAACATTAATTTGAACAGGAAAACGTTTCTCCCAATACACCCTGCCCAATCAGCATCTAGGTTTAAATCGTCACCCAAGATTCATTCGGGCACCCAATCCACTACCCCCATTACTCCGCGCCGTGGCCCTATCCAAACTTCCAACACTTTCCATCCAAACACTGTCAACCAAACTAGGCTACCCCCCCTAGCCCAAACCGCCCTCGGACCCCTGGCTCTAATTACTCCCCAGACTATTACATCAAATCACAAACCCCCAGGCACTATCCCACAATTTGCCTTCAAATCCTGTGATTTAGATGCACATCTCCTTCTTCACAACCTCCTTCCCACTACCCCCCTAGATTTCTCCCTTAATCATTCCTTTTCCAATGAATCTACCAATAACACTATCACCCCGGACCACTCACCATCTCTTTTGGATCTCACTACCCATTTTGTTGGATCCTCTCCGGTTTTAACCCCCACAATTTTTTCTCCTTTTTCTAGTTCAACTAATATTATCAACCCTCCCCCTTTTTTAGGCCTTCCCCTTTCCCCTACGATGCCTCCTGTCATGCCCACTTGCCATTCCCAAGAGAGGCAACTAACCCCGTCCCAAACCATAAACTCGTATTTCCTACCTCTACAAAGAACACAATCCAACAGAAAATTAGGGTTAGATATAGAGGGTGTAGAGGGGGAAGACATCACACCAAGAATCCCACCACTATCTTTAAAGAAAAAACACAAACTAACTTAACCAAAATTTTCAATTTATCTAAATTTACCCCGAATACAGACGAAATCAGCCTATTATCCAAGGGACTTTCCTTTTGCCCCACCTCATCACATGATAGTTTTGATCTATTCATGGATTTAAATAAATTTATGAGAAAAATGACCCTACTACGTCACTTTGCTATCTCCCCATTAGTGACTGTACCCAATCAAATCACATCAGATAGTAATACACCTGTTATGACTGATCTTCGTCCCAAATCCTCTTTTTATCCCCTTCACCATAGGGGCCCGGCCATAGAAACCTTCTCTAACCTAGTGAACACTGATTTAAAAACCATCCAACAGAATAGTACTCCTAGGGACAATCTATCCTTCTCCCAACGGAGAGCCCTAAAAAACCTACAGAACAACCAGGACATAGTGATCAGGTCCGCGGATAAAGGGGGAGGCATAGTCCTACAAGATAGATCCGATTATTTGAAAGAAGCACAGAGACTATTATCAGACACTCTGTATTATGAAGAACTCAAATACAACCCAATCTCTGAATTTGCAATAGAATATAAATCCTTGATTGAGACCGAATTTACCAAAAACCTGTTATGCAAAAAAGAAAAAATGTTTTTGACCGTTCCGTTTCCATCCATCCCATTCATGTATCATCTTCCCAAAATCCATAAAGCTCTTCAAAATCCGCCAGGCCGACCAATAATCTCAGGAATAGGCTCCTTGACAAGCCACCTATCACATTTCGTAGACATCCACCTCCAACCCTTAGTTTCCAAATTGGCTTCTTTTCTCAAAGATTCGACACACCTCATAAGAGATCTTTTTCAATTACAGTCAACTTGTGACATATCCAATATTAATTTTCTCACGGCGGACGTATCCTCACTATACACTAATATTCCACACACACAGGGAGCACAAGTCACCTTAGATTACCTTGCAACAGACTTACGTTATCCAAACACACAAATTAATTTTATTATGGAATGCGTAGATTTTATTTTAACCCATAATGTTTTTAATTCTGATGGAAAATTTTACAAACAAATAAAAGGATGTGCAATGGGGACAAGATTCGCACCCTCATATGCAAACTTATATATGGGGGCTTTTGAGGAAGCCCTCATACTAAGTGAGCATGCTTTTAGAAATAGAATTCTGTTTTATAGACGATTTATTGATGACCTGTTTTTTATATGGAATGGCGACGCCGGTACTGCCAGCGATTTTATAGATGTTTTAAATAATAATACTTTTGGCCTCTCATTCACTCACAATTTTTCAGACACGAACATTGATTTTCTAGATCTAACGATTGGTAAGAAAAACGGACATTTTACAACTAAAACCCACTTCAAAATGGTTGACGTGAACAGTTATCTCGATTTTAAAAGCGCTCATTATCCTCCATGGCTTAGAAATATTCCGTTCGGACAATACGGAAGAATTAGGAAGAACTGCTCAGATAATCTAGCCTTCAACCAGGAATGTAGGATTTTAAACCAGAGATTCCAAGAAAAAGGTTTCCCAAAAAGCCTTATCGAAGGTGCTGAATCAAAGGCCAGAAGTTTAACACAAAAAGAGTGTATCGAAGTGAAAGCTATAAATACTAAGCCAAAACTAAGCTGTGAGAGGGTTAAAACTAACCTTATAACTACATTTAACAAAGGGAGTAATACCATAGCCACCATTTTTAAAAAACATTGGCACATCTTGACAAACGACCCTCTTTTAAAACCCCTAATACCAGCCAAACCTATTATCACATACAGACGGGCGAAAACAATAAAGAATCTAATAGCCCCTAGCAAACTACAGAATGTCAAAACAATAAACCATTGCTTACTCCCAGATTTGAAAGGTTCCTTTAGATGCGGCCAAAACAGGTGCCTATGCTGTAACAATATTTCAAACAAATGCAGGGAATATCACTCCATAAAAACAGGGGAAAAATTCATGATAAAAGATTTTTTAAATTGCGGCAGCTCCTATGTTATTTACTTACTCCAGTGCACTTGCAATCTCCAATATGTGGGCCGAACCACACAAACTTTAAGGAACCGAATTAATAACCACAGGTTTAATGTCACGAGGTTTTTTTTAAAACAAAGTGTGTCCCGCCACTGTATGTATAAACATAATTGCAATTTCTCTGACATTAAGGTTACCCCAATTGAACAGATACCAGTGGACCTACCCAATAGATTCATTAAGCTCAAGCAGAGGGAGAATTTTTGGATTTTCAAATTAGAAACCCTACATCCCAATGGTCTGAATGACCTCACTGAGTCATCTTTAGAATAAAAGCAAAAAACAATAAAACAGTTAACAAAATCATAATTATAAGTGTATCTTCAACTATTTACCCCTTGACGTTCGTGATAGCACTACTAATTAGGATACCTGTAGTCCCTAATACTAATGGGCTGTAACCCCCATTCCCCTTCTCATATACAAGGTTCCCTCTATAATATAAGGTCTCTTATTTTCTTTAGATGTTTCGGTCCTTTTTTAAATCCTTACAAATGTATATACTATTGGTATACAAAATCCAATTTGACCGACATAAATCCAGGCCCATCTTTCAACTTTTTGTGATGTTCATTTCTTTTAAGTGGCTTCTAAAAAATAACCATCTACCCACTGTGATAAGTGTGTCAATTATATCCTCAAGGAGAAAGAGATCTCTATTAATTTAAAAGAACCAATGTCCCTATATCACGACTTTCTGCCACTCACCGGTCCCGGTGCCGTGGTCCCCTTCAGATTTCTTATCGTTGAGATCCGTGACCCCCTGTGGTTCATTTTGCGATCCATCGCAAGTCTTTTGGTCCCCCAAGACTTCCGTGTATTCTTGACGTTCAGTAACCAAGGACGCTTTTATTCAGCAGTGCATCTCCATGCGTTCCAAACCTGCGGTCCATTGCAAGTGCTTTGGTCCCTCACGGCTTCCGTAATTTTTTGACTTTTAGTAACCAAGGACGCTCTGTCTCAGCAGATCATGCGTTACTGTTGATCTTTCGCTAACATTAGTCATAACACATAAAAACTTACACATAACTAAGTATATAACTGTCCATTCAGCTACAGTCATACACACAAATAAAAGTTAATACTTTGCTTTTTATAAAAAATATTTTTAAATACCCGGGATCGACATGTCATTCTAACTCAGACAGCATATATCCCTAATATGTAAAATAGCTTTTAAACATGTTGCTAATCCCGTTCTTTTATATTGAATCATTATATGTGTAATTGACTTTTAAATTACTGTTTCTTGATTGTGTTTTTTATGTGACCTTTGACCCGTTGCATCTGGCGGTCTTTTTCCTCACCCTGATGTATAAATAGGGCAGGAACCGCACAGTCTGTATTGGCCTGAGGAAGACGTCAGTTCGACCTCGAAACGTGTAGCCTATCAACAATAAAACTCTATACACATTACCCATCACGGTGGTTGTGTAATTTCTACGACCAAAGCAGCGCCGGTGGTCCTGTTTTTTTCCTACTCCTAAATTGTACTACAAGCTGACAGCAAACTCCGTTTGGCTGTGTTGTGGACCTGGCTGCAGCTTCCAAAGCCCTGTTGACACCCATTGGTGTCCACCACCCGAGGTGAGCGGAATTGTCGCACCGACCAATTTTTCAATACTGTATCAGATCCTGATTTGTGGCGCCGTGTTCCTTTTCTACCTTACCTAGCAGTTTATAAGCGACAGGGTTGATTTGTTTTAGGATCTCGAATGGTCCGAGGAATCTGGGAGCAAACTTGCATGATGGTACTCTTAGTCGAATGTTCCTGGAGGACAGCCAGACCTTTGTGCCAGGAAGAAAGTGAGGAGGTTCTCTTCTCCTTGTGTCCGCCCTCCTTTTTATACGATCCACTGCCAGCAGGATGGAGGATCGAGTTTGCCGCCAAATTTGTAGAGAGTCCTTGAAGGCCGCGTCAGCAGCTGGTACCTTGGATAAATCAGGAACCGGGAGAGGTATTCGTGGGTGTTGGTCAAGGACTATGAAGAATGGAGTGTTCCTTGTGGACTCGCTGGTATGATTGTTGTAGGAGAATTCAGCCCACAGGAGCAACTGTACCCAGTCATCATGTTGCCTAGAGACGAAGTGATGCAGGTATTTCTCCAAGATCTGATTGATCCTCTCGACCTGTCCATTGGACTGAGGATGGTAGGCCGAGGAAAAGTCCAACTTCACACCTAGAAGTCCGCAGAGGGCTCTCCAGAACCTCGAGGTGAACTGAACCCCCCGATCAGACACAATATGCTGCGGCAAGCCGTGCAGGCGGAAGATGTGTTGGATAAACAGTTTGGCCAGTTGAGGAGCAGATGGAAGACCGGCCAGAGGAACGAAGTGGGCCATTTTTGAAAATCGATCCACAAACACCCAGACAGTGCTGCATCCGGCAGAGAGAGGCAGGTCCGTAATAAAGTCCATCGCTATATGCTGCCAGGGAGCATCGGGCACAGGCAATGGCTGGAGCAGACCTGGAGTGAGCGACCTTGTTAGTTGCACACACAGAGCAGGAGGAAACAAAGTCCATAACATCTTTGGGCAGCGTGGGCCACCAGAAATGACGGGCAATCAAATCCCGGGTCTTACGGATCCTCGCATGACCTGCCAGTCTTGAGGCATGTCCACAGCAGAGGACTCTCCTTCGGCCAGCCATGCGCACAAAAGTTTTCCATGGAGGAATGTCCCCAACTTGCAGTGGATTGACTGAAACAATACAGGATGGGTCGATAATGTTCTGGGGCATCTCCATAGTGTCCTACGTCTCGAAAGACCTGGATAAGGCATCGGCCCTCACATTCTTGTCAGCCGGGCGATAATGGAGCTCAAACTGGAACCTGGCAAAGAACAGTGACCAACTGGCCTGACGAGGGTTCATCCGTTGGGCTGTCTGGAGGTAGGTGAGGTTCTTGTGGTCCGTAAAAATCAGGATGGGGTGAGCTGCGCCCTCTAGTAGATGTCTTCACTCCTCCAGGGCCAATTTGATGGCCAGTAACTCTCGATCCCCAATCGAGTAGTTGCGTTCTGCGGAAGAGGAGAGCTTAGAGAAATATCCACATACCGTAGACTTGCCCTTGGAACCTCTTTGGAACAGGAGTGCACCAGCACCGACAGAGGATGCGTCCACCTCCAACGAGAACTGTAGGGAAACGTCTGGATGATGGAGGATAGAGGCTGATGTGAAGGCACTCTTCAAGGTATTGAATGCGGACTCTGCCTCAGGAGTCCACACCTTGGCGTTCATGCACTTCTTGGTGAGGTTAGAGATAGGAGATGTTAGTGAAGAGAAGTTTAGGATGAACTGTCTGTAAAAATTGGCGAATCCCAGAAAGCGCTGTATGGCCCTCAAGCCCTGAGGACGTGGCCATTCCAGGATGGACTTTAACTTTTCAGGATCCATCTTGAGGCCTCTATTCGAAATGATGTAGCCCAGGAAGGGTAGAGCATCTCTCTCAAATACGCACTTCTCCAATTTGGCGTACAGTTGATTCTCCCTTAATCGCAGCAATACTTGACAGACATGTTTCCGATGCGTCATAGGATCTGGAGAAAAAAATTAAGATGTCATCAAGATAGACTACTACACAAACATAAAGGAGGTCACGGAAAATGTCATTCACGAACTCCTGGATGACCGCGGTAGCATTACACAGGCTGAAGGGCATTACTAGATATTCATAGTGTCCGTCCCGGGTGTTAAATGCCGTCTTCCATTCGTCACCCTGGCGAATCTGGATTAGGTTGTAAGCCCCCCGCAGGTCTAACTTGGAAAAGATCTTGGCTCCACGTATTCGGTCAATTAATTCTGAGATCAATGGCAATGGATATTTATTTTTCACCGTGATTTGGTTGTGTCCCCGGTAGTCTATACAGGGACGAAGAGAACCATCCTTCTTTTTGACGAAGAAGAACCCGGCTCCTGCCGGGGAGGAAGACTTGCGTATGAAGCCCCGCTCCAAGTTCTCTTTAACATAGGCGGACATAGACAGAGTCTCTGGCAGAGAGAGAGGATATACCCTGCCACAGGGAAGGGAAGCACCTGGAACCAGCTCGATAGGACAGTCATACGCCCGATGTGGGGGCAGTGTCTCCGCCTCTTTCTTGCTGAAGATGTCCGCAAATGAAGCAAAATGACTCGGCAATCCTGCCAATGTCCGAGGCAGCGAAGGCTGAGCCAAACGAATCTGTCCCAGGCAACAATTGTGACACTCAGGGCCCCACTGGAGAACCTCTCCAAAGTTCCAGTCCAGGACTGGGGCATGCAATCGGAGCCAAGGCAGGCCCAGCAACACAGGATCAACAGCTCTGTTTAGGACATAGAACGACAGCAGTTCGGAGTGGAGGGCCCCTACATGGAACCTCAGAGGTTTGGTCACAGCAACAACTGGGTTAGGCAGGGATAGACCATCTACAGAAGCAATTGACAACAGGTTCTCCATAGGGGTGGTAGGCAACTGAAGAAGGTCCACCAGGTCTCTACGGATGAAATTAGCCGCGGATCCCGAGTTCAGATAAGCAGAGACCTGACTATGGTCGCTGGTATGGACAATTTGGATGAAAGTCCTTTTTTACCCAGGGTTGTCACTCCTAGCAACCCTTTAGGGGCTTTAGGGGACACAGATGCACAAAGTCCCGAAGTGCGCCTGCGTTGTCTCTTCTGGGTGGATAGCTTACCCCTGTCCATCATCACAGATTCTTTAGGAGGATCGACATCTGAGGACAGCAGGGGTTGCTGCAAAGTAGGTCCCAGACTAGGAGGCTCTCCCTCCCAACTTCCTGGAGGCGTTCTCGGATCCGTATGTCAATCCAGGCGGACAGGAGGATGAGGTCATCCAGGGTAGATGGCAGGCCTCGAGCGGCAAGTTTGTCCTTAATCTTAGGAGACAGTCCCTGCCAGAATGTAGCTACCAGGGCCTCATTGTTCCACAACAGTTCTCCCGCCAGGGTGCGGAAGTGGATGGCGTACTCACTCACGGAGGTGTCTCCTTGGCGTAGTTTAATCAAGGCAGCCGCTGCAGATGAGACCAGTCCAGGCTCCTCAAATACCATGCGAAAGGTCCGGAGAAAGGCTTGGAAGTCACGGGTCTCAGGTCCTTGTCTCTCCCAGATAGGGTTCGCCCATGCAAGGGCCCTTCCAGTGAGGAGAGAAATTATGAATGCGACCCTTGCGCCATCAGATGAAAATGTCCTGGGACACAGGCTGAAATGGATCTGGCACTGGTTCAAAAATCCACGACAGGAACCTGCATCTCCATTATAGCGGTCCGGAAGTGGCAAAGAAAAACGCGGGTCGACACTGCCAGGAGGTGTATTCTGAAGATCGACACTGCCAGGAGGTATAGTAGGAGGAACGGCAGCTCTTGCTTCCTGCTGACGAATGAGAGCGTTTAAAGCTTGGAGGAGATGGTCCTGTCGAGAATGGAGATCCAGCAAATCCGCCCGCATCTCTTGTGACGTCGTCATGGTCTTGGATTGACCAGCGGGGTCCATGGCCTGAGCTTACTGTCACGAGGGGTTTGTGGACCCACTGGGCCGTACCATCTTGGCCTTAACGCAGCTGGCCAACAGGACGCAGGTCAAAGTCTATAGTTCGTATAGGGTACCTGTGGCAGCTCAGATAGTAGCGACGCAGGCTAGGCAGGAACTTGGCAGCAGGTGGACGACAGGTGTGGAGAGGGAGCTCAGGCATAGACTATAGCACCGCACGGCTACAGCAAGCACAACACTAGATTCAGGAAACAGGAAACAGGAACAGGAACAGGAAAACTGGGAGCAGGAAACACTAGGGGGCCATTTGCAAGACAGACTAGAGATACAACAACAAAACTCAGGCATAGAACTAGGGGGCTGGAATCCTCTTATAGTCCAGAGTACTCACAGGTCAGAGGTCAGGAACGAGGTCCGGTGCGCGCGCTGCCCCTTTAAGAGCGGGCACGAGCGCGCGCGCGCACTCTACGGGATCCAGCACTGGTGAGTAGACGCGAGCGCTGGCTTCTCCTGAGGAGGAGGCTGGGGCCAGCGCTCGCCAACTCGTGGCTGCGGCTGTCAGGGGAGGAACGGAGCTGACAGCCCGCAGCCACGGCCATGGCACTAGGTGAGTACAATTTTTGTTTTTGTTTGGGGGCACCATCTACGAGGGGGAGGTGGGGGACTGTATGGCACTGTCTACAAGGGGGAGGTGGGGGAGCTGTATGGCACGGTCTACAAGGAGGAGGTGGGGGATTATGGCACTGTCTACAGGGAGGCTGTATGACAAAATCTACAGGGGGCACTATACTGTGTGGGGGCCACTAAGTGGACATTATACTGTGTAGGGGTACTACAGGGGGCATAATAATGTGGGCACAATTAGAGGACAAAATAGAGTGTCCTTGGGAAGGGGTTGTAATATATTATATTATTAAATATTATTATTATTATTATACTATATGGGGGCAGTAAATGGGCATTATAATTATTTTATGGGGCATTTTTTTTAATGATGGGGTGGGGCGCCAATAGATTATTTTGCATGGGGCGCCATCTATCCTAAGGCCGACCCTGGGCACAGACCCCAACCGGATCATGGTGGGAAAGCCACCCTCTCATCTCAAACACCCCAATTTAAATTCTACATTAATAACACAAAGTTTTAATGTCTCTAATCTGTAGATCCACTCGAGTTCCATTCTCTTGAGTAAAGCAACCCTGTCCCCACCTCTACGTAAAGTTGGGACCTGGTTAATGATACAAAATCTCAAATGACGCTCCATATGGCCAGCCTATGTGAAGTGTTTAGAAACTGATAAGTCTAGTAGTTTCTGCCTAATAGTGTATCTGTGGTTATTTATACGTGTCTTTAGATGCTAAAATGTCTCTCCCACATACCAGAAAACACAGGGCACTGAAGTGAATAGATCACTTAAATCGAATTACAAGTCAAGTAATGACGTATATCAAATACCCGTTATACACCGTGTTCCAAATTATTATGCACATTGGATTTAAGTGTCATAAACATTTAATTATTAGTTTTTCAATTAAACTCATGGATGGTATTGTGTCTTAGGGCTCTTTGGATCATTGTAATCAATCTCAGACACCTGTGATAATTAGTTTGCCAGGTGTGTGCAATCAAAGGAAAACTACTTAAGAAGGAGGTTCCACATTATTAAGCAGGCCACAGGTTTCAAGCAATATGGGAAAGAAAAAGGATCTCTCTGCTGCCGAAAAGCGTGAAATAGTGCAATACCTTGGACAAGGTATGAAAACATTGGATATTTCAAGAAAACGTAAGCGTGATCATCGTACTGTGAAAAGATTTGTGGCGGATTCAAAGCACAGATGGGTTCGTTCAGATAAAGGCATAATGAAGGTTTCTGCCAGACAAATTAATAGGATTAGGAGAGCAGCTGCCAAAATGCCATTGCAAAGCAGCAAACAGGTATTTGAAGCTGCTGGTGCCTCTGGAGTCCCGCGAACCTCAAGGTGTAGGATCCTCCAGAGGTTTGCAAGTGTGCATAAAGCTATTATTCGGCCACCTCTAAACAATGCTCACAAGCAGAAACGGTTGCAGTGGGCTCAGAAATACATGAAGACTAATTTTCAAACCGTGTTGTTTACTGATGAGTGCCGTGCAACCCTGGATGGTCCAGATGGATGGAGTAGTGGATGGTTGGTGAATGGCCACCATGTCCCAACAAGGCTGCGACGTCAGCAAGGAGGTGGCGGAGTCATGTTTTGGGCTGGAATCATGGGGAGAGAGAGCTGGTAGTCCCTTTAGGGTCCCTAACGGTGTGACCTTTGCAAAGTACATAGAGTTTATGACTGACCACTTTCTTCCGTGGCACAAAAAGAAGAACCGTGCCTTCCGTAGCAAAATTATCTTCATGCATGACAATGCACCATCTCATGCTGCAAAGAATACCTCTGTGTCATTGGTTGCTATGGGCCTAAAAGAGGAGAAACTCATGGTGTGGCCCCCATGTTCCCCTGACCTCAACCCTATTGAGAACCTTTGGAGCATCCTCAAGCAAAATATCTATGAGGGTGGGAGGCAGTTCACATCAAAACAGAAGCTCTGGGAGGCTATTCTTACATCCTGCAAAGATATTCAAGCAGAAACTGTCCAAATACTCACAAATTCAATGGATGCAAGAATTGTGAAGGTGATATCAAAGACGGGTCCTATGTTAACATGTAACTTTTTTTTTATTGAAAGAGCTTTTGATTTCTGTAAATATGACCTCCTGATGCTGCAAATTCAACAAATTACCATTTTAGTTCTCTTTACAACCTTTAAAATGTTTTGATCTCTGTTGTGCATAATAATGTGAAACAGTGCATTTTTAGTTTTTTACTTCTATCATTAGGAGATTTGTTTAATAAAATTTGCATTATACTCCAACGGTTGATGGCTTGAAGATTATACTGACTGTCATTTGCATCGACTATTTAGGAAAATCAGCGAAAAATAACATTTGCATAATATTTTTGGAACGCGGTGTATAGACTGTATGAATTTGTCTCCTTTTAGCATTAAACTGCAATTAACACAATTTAAACATGGAAAATAAACTTTCTTCACTGGACTCAGATAGTATTGTGTGTCACCCTTCAGAGTCCTCTGGTCAGCTCTAACCAATTTGTCACGCAGGATTCTTGCACGTCTGTATGAAAACAGAGGTGGAACCTGCAATTCAGGCAAATTTTTTAATCAATTGCCCATAATGGGCCAATGTTTACACATAATGGACATGATTGAGTTGCTTTTTTCAGTGTATGTGGATATGAAAGGGATTCTACCCATATTGTGTGGGAGTTTCAACTTCCCTAGCAAAGTTGATCTGTCCATTGTACGTACACGTTCTTGATGTTGTGCAGTAAGTCTATTGGTATAGCCCCTTTCCCGAAAACATTGACACATAGTATCTAACCTCTCATTGATTAAGCTTTCATTATACACATTTCTCTTTACAAAAACACCAATTTCTCTTTACTCTAAACATTTGACTACTCGGTAAAGATCTAATCATCCTCCTTGGATGACAACTATCGAATTTCAATAAGTTGTTACGGTCTGTTTTTTTAAAGAATAAATCCGCATCAAGCGTCCCCTCACCTATATGGATTGTGGTATCCAAAAACTGCACCTGTTCTTTGGATGAAATCAATGTATATTTGACCCCATATGTCCATAGTGTTTAAATACATATGGAATTCCTCCAATTGCATTTCTAAAGCTGCCCAAATTAGAAAGATAACATCTATGTATATCTACCATGTTCAGGGTGGTGTCTGTGCCCATATGAGGGATAGGTGGATGTGATGGCAATAAAATTAATTTGTGAGATACACAGATATTTTCTTCTCTTTATTGATTTGTACGTACATACTCTGTAAATTTTGACATTGTATTATATTATAACATTCTTCTCTTTATTCTCATAGTGCCATTTTGTGAGGGCTCACTACATGGAGATGTCCACCTACACAATAGAACATGTACTTCTCAGAAATCATAAGCTCAAAAAAATCAGCTGCCCTAATATGCAGTTAATATAATTATTTAAAATAGTGAAAATGGTGCCATTGACACATTTAGTTAATTATTATGTCTTCATAAAGAGCATGGGTCCCGATGCCAAAAATGGATCTTGTTTCTGGCAATGCGAAGATTGCTGCTTTGCAGCCATGGTTGTGGGTTTTCAAAAAATATCTGATGGTGCGTGGCATCCTCATCGTGGCTACCAGTTGTTAGTTGTCCCCAGGTAGGAGAGGACGTCGTGGGAATAAACATGGTTCTGATAGTAGTGGATCATTTTTAAATGGTGAGTCACATGTCACATGTTTTATAATGTATTCCAGCTGAAAATTAGCAGGTATAAATATTGGAATTATTTATATATTATACTATCTATGAGTATTTTGTATGTACAAATCATTTATGTATCTAAATATCACGACACATGGTTTTGTATACTTGTTTGATGTACGAATGCACTTTTGCACTTTATGTATAATAAATATTATGAATATTGCAAGTTAATATATTATTTCCATTAATCGGTATCACTGCCTTTATATACTTGTCTAAAACACTTGTTACATTGCTTGAGATAGGCTCCATTTAGTTGAACTGAAACGTGAATAAAGTCCACCAGCTTTATCACGAAATCCACTGCAGTGCTTCCATTTTTTGCTTTTTTTTAAAAATACAATTGGATATTGGATCAGTATTCAAGGGCTTGCACCCAGGCGCCCTTAACCCCTTCCCGACATTTGACGTATGGGTACGCCATGGAGAGCTAGTGCTTCCCGCATTTTGCCGTATCCATACGCCAAATGCGTGGCACCGGCTCAGAAGCAGAGCCGGTGCTATCATCGCCGGATGTCAGCGGTATCTTACAGCTGACATCCGGCTGTAATGGCGGGGACCAAACTTAGCTTCGATCCCCGCCATTAACCCCTTAAATGCAGCGCTCAAACGCGATCGCTGCATTTAAGGTGTTTGCAGCTCATCGGAACGCCGGTAATGAAATACTAATATTGGCCTCCCAGTCTGCCTAGCACAGAAGCCATTCAGGACCCGCCTGGCGGCGGAGCCTGAACGGCTTCCGTAGCCGCCGGCAAGATGGCGCTGGCTCAGGAGCTGAGCCGGCGTCAACAGCGATGGATGTAAGCTGTATTTTACAGCTGACATCCACCTGTAACAGCAGGAACCGGGGCTAGCTCCGATCCCTGCCATTAACCCCTTTGATGCAGCGATAGAAAGCGATCATTGCATCTAAGCGGTTGCTAGCAGATCGCCAGCCCTGACATGCAATCAGGGCTGCCGACTGCTGCTATGGCAACAGGAGACACAATGGCCTCCTGCTCTGCCATTACGGAAGCCGATACATTGCACTACGTATTTTAAAAAAAAAATCAGACAGTTGGACCTTCAAGTCCCCTAAAGTATAAAAAAGTGTAAAAAACAAAAGTGAAAAAAGTAAAAGTTTGAAAACATAATAAAAGTTTCAAGTAATAAAATAAAACACAATCGCCCTGTTCCCTTATCAAGTACTTTATTATTGAAAAAAATAAAATAAACCATACGTATTTGGTATCGCCGTGACCGTAACAGCCTGAGCTATAAAAATATTACTTTATTTATTGCAAGAGGTGAACAGCGTAAAAAAAAACAGTAAAAAAGGATACCAAAATTTCTGTTTTTTGGTCACTTTGTCCTACTAATATTAAAATAAAAAGTGATCAAAGAGTCGCACATATCCAAAAATGGTACCTATAAAAACTATAGCTCGTCTCTCAAAAAACAAGTTCTCATACAGCTCCGTTGACGAAAAAGTTAAAAAGTTATGGTTCTCACAACTTGGCGACAGAAAAAATACATTCTTTTTACAAAAGTAATTTTATTGTGCAAAACGTTGTAAAACATAAAAAAGTGGCATAAAGTAGGTATACCCATAATCAGACCGACCCGCAGAATAAAGTTAACATGTAATTTATAACGCATGGTGAATACTGTATAAAAAAAAACAGACCAGAATTGCAGTTTTTTGGTTTCCTCGCCTCACAAAAAATAGGATAAAAAGTGATCAAAAAGTCGCATGTACCCCAAAATGGTACCAATAATAGCTACAACTCGTCCCTCAAAAAAAAACAGCCCTCATACCACTATGTCTATGAAAAAATAAAATTAGTTAAGGCTCCAATAAGTCAGGAAATAAAAAATATGCAGTTGTGCAGGTCCGAGGGGAACATTTCTTCTGTTTCAAGAGGTGATTTATCAAGGCCCTAAAATTAGGGAACCAGGAAGGGTAGGGCCCAAACATATCCGCTGGAAGCGACGGTGCCCGTATTATACCAGGACAACACTTCCCAGCAAAATTCCCCTAACTGCAAAGGTGCGGAGTGTGGACAAAAAAGGGGATAAGAAATGACACCATTTATCAGTGCGACACTGGCCTGTGCAGAAAGGATTGCTTCACAGCGTAACACACATCTATGGATTATTTTATTGTTTTTTTACCCCATTATTATACCTCCTGCCTATGTCCCTGATATACTCTGCCCAGCTTACATATACCACCACATTATAAACGGAAACACCAGCAATACTCAAACAAAACTACTGCCAAGCAAAATCCGCCCTCCAAAAGTCAAATGGCGCTCCCTCCCCTCTGAACCCTACAGCATGCCCAAACAGCAGTTTACTTCCACATATATGGCATCGCCATACCCGGGAGAACCCTTTTAACAATTTTTGGGGTGTGTGTCTCCAGTGGCACAAGCTGGGCACAACATATTTGCCACTGAAATGGCATATATATAGAAAAATATTAATTTTTAATTTGCACCATCCGCAGCGCAATCATTTATGGAAAAGACCTGTGGTGTAAAAATGCTCACTACACCCCTTAATAAATGCCTTGAGGGGTGTAGCTTCCAAAATGGGGTAACTTTCTTTTTATTATTTCACATCTGAGCCCTGCAATTGAGAACCAATACTTTGTAAGTCACCAAATTAGGCCTCAATTTTACATGTTACTCTTTCACTCCTGAGCCCTGTCAAATGTCCATGCAATAGATTAGGGTCACATGTAGGGTGTTTTCAAAACCGGGAAACACTGCATAATAATTAGAGAACTGTCTTGTATTGGTGGCACAAGCTGGGCACCACATATTGGCATATCTATGGAAAAAAATCAAATTTTCACTCTGAAACATCGAGCGCACACTAATTTCTACAAAACACCTGCGGGGTTAACATGCTCACTACACCCCTAGGTGAATGTATTGACGGGTGTAGTTTCCAAAATGTGGTCACTTCTGGGGGGGGTTTCCACTGTTTTGGTCCCACAGTCGCCCAGAAACCAATCCAGCAAAATCTGCACTCCAAAAGCCAAATGCCACTCCTTCCCTGCTGAGCCCTGCCGTGTGCCCAAACAGCAGTTTATGACCACATATGGGGTATTGCCGTACTTTGGGGAAATTGCTTTACAAATCTTGGGTTCTTTTTTTCCTTTATTTGCTGCGAAATTGAAAATTTTTGAGATAAAGCTACGTCTTATTGAAGAAAAAGGATTGTTTTTATTTTCACTGCCCAATTCTAATAAAATCTATAAAACTCCTGTGGGGTCAAAATGCTCACTACACCCCTAGATGAATTCCTCAAGGGGAGTATTTTCCTAAATGCAGTAACTTTTTGGACATTTTCATTGTTTTGTCCTCTCAGGTGATTTGGAAATGTGACATGGCCTCCGCAAACCATTCCGTGTTTCCAAACAGCGGTTTATGACCACGTGTGGGGTATTGTTTTACTCGAGAGAAATTACTTTACAAATTTTATGGTGCTTTTTCTCCTTCAGTCCTTGCGGAAATGAGAAATAATTAGCTAAACCTACATTTTCTTTGAAAAAAAGTAGATTTGAATTTTAACAGCCTACTTCCAATAATTTCTTTAAAAAAACCTGTGCAGACAAAATGCTCATTATAACCCTAGATAATTTCCTTGAGGGATGTAGTTTACCACATAGGGTTCACTTTTGGGGGATTTCCACTGTTTTGGCACCGCAAGAGCCCTTCAAACCTGACATGGTGCCTAAAATATATTCTAATAAAAATAAGGGCCCAAAATATTCTAGGTACTACTTTGCTTCTGAGGCCGGTGCTTCAGTCCAGTAGCACGCTAGGGCCACATGTGGAATATTTCCTAAAACAGCAGAACCTGGGCAATAAATATTGAGTTGCATTTCTCTGGTAAAACTTTGTGTTACAAACACAATAGATTAAAAATTTATTTCTGCAAAAAATGATGACATTTGTAAATTTCACCTCTACTTTGCTTTAATTCCTGTGAAAAGTCTAAAGGGTTAAGAAACTTTCTAAATGCTGTTTTGAATACTTAGAGGGGTGAAGTTTTTAAAATGGGGTGAATTTTTTGGGGTTTTTAATATATAAGGCCCTGAAAGTCACTTCACAACTGAACTGACCCCTGTAAAAATAGCCTTTTGAAATTTTCTTGAGAATGTGAGAAATGACTGCTAAAGTTCAAAGCCTTGTAACGTCCTAGAAAAATAAAAGGATGTTCAAAAAATGATGCCAATCTAAAGTAGACATATGGGGAATGTTAATTAGCAACAATTTTGTGTGGTATAACTGCATATCTAACAAGCAGATACATTTAAATTGAGAAAAATTCACATTTTTTTAATTTTTCGCTAAATTTTGGTGTTTTTCACAATTAAATACTGTATGTATCGAGCAAATTTTGCCAGTAACATAAAGTCCAATGTGTCTTGAGAAAACAATCTCAGAATCGCTTGATAGTTAAAAGCATTCCAAAGTTATTACCACATAAAGTGAAACATGTCAGATTTGAAAAATGAGGCTCTGCCAAGAAGGTCAAAAGTGGCCAAAGCGGGAAGGGGTAATCCACAGTGCTGCTTTCTTGTTTTTTTGGGAATTGATAGATGGATAGATAGATAGATAGATAGATAGATAGATAGATAGATAGATAGATAGATAGATAGATAGATAGATAGATAGATGATAGATAGATAGATAGATAGATAGATAGATAGATAGATAGATAGATAGATAGATGGATGGATGGATGGATGGATGGATGGATGGATGGATGGATGGATGGATGGATGGATAGATAGATAGATAGATAGATAGATAGATAGATAGATAGATGATAGATAGATAGATAGATAGATAGATAGATAGATAGATAGATAGATAGATAGATAGATAGATAGATAGATAGATAGATAGATGATAGATAGATAGATAGATAGATAGATAGATAGATAGATAGATAGATAGATAGATAGATAGTTTCTTTGAAGAGTAGGAACAATAGTATTATTATACAGTTAGGTCCAGAATTATTTGGACAGTGACACAATCTTCATGATTTGGGCTCTTCATGCCACCACAATGGATTTGAAATGAAACAACTGAGATGCAATTGAAGTGTAGACTTTCAGGTTTAATTCAAGGGGATGAACACAAATATCCTGTGGAATGTTTAGGAGTTAGAACCATTTTTCTTCACAGCCTCCTCATTTCAGAGGCTCAAAAGTAATTGGACAAATTAACATTACCAAAAATAAAAAGTTTTTTTTTAATACTTTGTAGAGAATCCTTTGCAGGCAATGACTTCCTGAAGTCTGGAACCCATGGACATCACCAAACACTGGGTTTCCTCCTTTGTGATGCTTTGCCAGGCCTTTACTGCAGCTGTCCTCAGTTGTTGCTTGTTTGTCGGTCTTTCTGCCTTAAGTTATGTCTTAAGCAAGTGAATTGCATGCTTGATCGGGTTGAGATCTGGTGATTGACTTGGCCATTGCAGAATATTCCACTTCTTTGCCTTAAAAAACTCCTGGGTTGCTTTCGCAGTATGTTTTGGGTCATTGTCCATCTGTACTGTGAAGCGATGTCCAATAAACCTTGCTGCATTTGGTTGAATCTGAGAAGAAAGAATATCCCTGACCACTTCAGAATTCATCCGGCTGCTAATGTCTTCAGTCACATCATCAATAAACACTAGTGACCCAGTGCCTTTGGAAACAATGCATGCCCATGCCATCACACTGCCTCCACCATGTTTTACAGAGGATGTGGTGTGCTTTGGATCATGAGCCGTTCCAAGCCTTCTCCATACTTTCTTCCTCCCATCATTCTGGTACAGGTTGATCTTAGTTTCGTTCTGTTCCAGAACTGGGCTGGCTTCTTTACATGTTGTTTGGCAAAGTCTAATCTGGCCTTTCTATTTTTGAGGCTGATTAATGGTTTGCACCTTATGGTGAACCCTCTGTATTTGCTCTCATGAAGACTTCTTTTTATGGTAGACTTAGATACTGATACACCTACTTCCAGGAGAGTGTTCTTCACTTGGGTAGATGTTGTGAAGGGGTTTTTCCTTCACCATGGAATGGATTCTGCGATCAACCACCACTGTTTTTTCCGTGGACGTCCAGGCCTGTTGGAGTTCACGAGATCACCATTGCGCTCTTTTTTTTTTCAAGAATGTACCAAACGGTTGATTTGGCCACTCCTAACATTTGTGCTATCTCTCGGATGGATTTCTTAATTTTTTAAGTCCATTTCACTTGCATTGAGAGCTCCTTTGACCTCATATTGTGGATTCACAGCAACAGCTTCCAAATGCAAATGCCACACCTGTAATCAACTCCAGACCTTTTACCTGCTTAATTGATGATGGATTAACGAGGGAATAGCCCATTAAATATCTTTTGAGATAATTGTCCAATTACATTTGGTCCCCTGAAAAAGAGGCAGCTACATATTAAAGAGCTGTAATTCCTAAACCCTTCCTAAAATTAGGATGTGGATACCCTCAAATTAAAGCGGAGAGTCTGCACTTTAAGCCCATAATGATTATATAACTGTATATTCAATATGTTTTGGTAAACAGCTAAAATGCCAAAACTTGTGTCACTGTCCAAATAATTCTGGACCTAACTTTATATCTATCTAATCTATCTGTCTATCTATCTATCTATCTATCTATCTATCTATCTATCTATCTATCTATCTATCTATCTATCTATCTATCTATCTATCTATCTATCTATCTATCTATCTATCGTTTTGATTAATTAATTTTAAATCTGACACCTACAGTATTTAAAAACAAGATTTACCTTATATGTATGCTCCTAAAAATGGTAAAAATATTGTATCCCAAAACATTATAATGTATATACAATAACTGATGAAAGGGCTATTGGATAAAGTACCTGGAGTATCTGGCAGAGACGTTCAAAGTTTTGCACTATTAAACTTTTGATTATTTAAGTATTTAAGGTAAGATGTCTGCTATTCCATTATATCAGGATTTCCATTATTGTTGCCAGGACATTCTAAAAATGTGCTGCATTTAGTACGGAAGAATATGCCAGCACTACATTTTCTGCACCACAGCACAGACTTGCTGTAACATGCAAATAAAAAATATACTGAAATGTATTTGAAACAAAATAGTGCCTTTTGTCTATCCACACATTGCTCATATAAATAATGCAGGTTAAATATAGTGTAATCTATTCCTAATTTCCTTACAAACCACATTGTTGATTGGTATTCTTGTTGGTTACTGAGTTACCCTGTAGTACTGCAGTAAAACTATGGTTTGGGTGCTAAGGTCTGAATACTGAATGCTGGTAAAGTCTTTGGTGTCAGAGTCTGATGTCTCAGTTTATGTGCCACACGAGTGTCCATGTCTTTCAGTATAGTTCATGTGCAGTACACATAATTCAAGCGTTGTTGGGGGACTTTTTGGGGTTGATATATATATATATATTAAAGGTCAATACACTTTCTGAAAATCTGGCATTCTTCATACAATTTCTCCCTGTAGACAATGCTGAAAAATAGGCAAGTATAAACATCGGCTAATCAGAAGGGTTCCCATAAGAGCAAATTGGGTGGGGTACACTTTAAAGGGGGTTGTCCAAATGAGACAACCACTTTAACAATATATTTATATAAACATGCTACAAAATGAAAGTCGCAATTATCTAAAGTATAATTTATATACCCTACAAGATTAGCGGCCTAATGATAAAATTGGTATGTTCTTCACGGAAAAATTGGTACTACCCTAAAGTAGTTTAACAGCAGAATCTTAAATTCTGGCACAAGTTTGACATAGTCTACAGCCTTCATATGAAAGTGAATGATCTAACCTAAATGGGACATGAAATTGCAGTAATTACAGTGACAACACCAATATAACTGTAGAGTAGAATTATCAAATAACATATTTTATTTTTTTATGGGGTCAGTCTTTCCAGATAACTATTGGTCTGTACACTATAGTTTAGGCTCATTTAAAGCATTTGGAAGCTTGAAAGAATCATTGCATTATGTGGATATTCATCATTAGATGACTTTGGCAAAGCCAGGAAAATATGGTGAATACTTTTACAAGTCGTGTTTTTTTTTTTACATAACTTTTTAAATAGCATTAGCATTGTGAGCTCCTCCATCTGACCATAAAAACTAATCTCATTAAAGCAGGGTCACCAGTGGAAATTTCTGAGCAAAATGCTATAAAACTGGTCACAAGTGACACAAGTGATTAACCCCTTCTGGATACAGCTATTTTGTGCCTTGAGGACGCAGCCATTTTTTTGTTTTTTCACCACTGCCTTTCGAGGATTATAACTTGAACCCCCTCCCTCTTTGGCCACTTTTGACCTTCCTGACAGAGAAACTATCTATCTATCTATCTATCTATCTATCTATCTATCTATCTATCTATTCCCAAAAAAAACAAGAAAGCAGCACTGTGGATTACCCCTTCCGCTTTGGCCACTCTTGACCTTCTTGACAGAGCCTCATTTTTCAAATCTGACATGTTTCACTTTATGTGGTAATAACTTCAGAATACTTTCACCTATCCAAGCAATTCTGAGATTTTTTTTCTCGTGACACATTGGACTTTATGTTACTGGAAAAACTTACTCGATACATTCAGTATTTAATTGTGAAAAACACCAAAATGTAGTGAAAAATTTCAAAAATGTGCATTTATCTCAATTTAAATGTATCTGCTTGTAAGACAGGCAGATATACCACCCAAAATTGTTTCTAATTAACATTTCCCATATGTCTACTTTAGATTGGCATCATTTTTTGAACATTCTTTTATTTTTCTAGGACGTTACAAGGCTTAGAACTTTAGTAGCAATTTCTCACATTTTCAAGAAAACTTCAAAAGGCTATTTTTGCCGGGGCCAGTTCAGTTGTCGAGTGGCTTTAAGTGCCTTATATATTAGAAACCCCCAAGAGGTCACCCTATTTAAAAAACATCGCCCATCAAAGTATTTAAAACATCATTTAGAAAGTTTCTTAACCCTTTAGACGTTTCACAGGAATTAAAGTAAAAGTAGAGGTGAAATTTACAAATTTCATTTTGTTGTTGCGGAAATTCATACTTAATCCACACAGAAAGTTTTACCAGAGAAATGCAACTCAATATTTATTGCCCAGGTTCTGTAGATTTAGGAAATATCCCACATGTGGCCCTAGTGTGGTAATGTACTGAAGCACAGGCCTCAGAAGCACCTAGAGGATTTAGGGGCCTTCTTTTTATTAGAATATACAGTGAAGGAAATAAGTATTTGATCCCTTGCTGATTTTGTAAGTTTACCCACTGTCAAAGACATGAACAGTCTAGAATTTTTAGGCTAGGTTAATTTTACCAGTGAGAGATAGATTATATTTAAAAAAACAAAACAGAAAATCACATAGTCAAAATTATATATATTTATTTGCATTGTGCACAGATAAATAAGTATTTGATCCCTTTGCCAAACAAGACTTAATACTTGGTGGCAAAACCCTTGTTGGCAAGCACAGCAGTCAGACATTTTTTGTAGTTGATGATGAGGTTTGCACACATGTTAGATGGAATTTTGGCCCACTCCTCTTTGCAGATCATCTGTAAATCATTACGATTTCGAGCCTGTCGCTTGGCAACTCGGATCTTCAGCTCCCTCCATAAGTTTTCGATGGGATTAAGGTCTGGAGACTGGCTAGGCCACTCCATGACCTTAATGTGCTTCTTTTTGAGCCACTCCTTTGTTGCCTTGGCTGTATGTTTCGGGTCATTGTCATGCTGGAAGACCCAGCTACGAGCCATTTTTAATGTCCTGGTGGAGGGAAGGAGGTTGTCACTCAGGATTTGACGGTACATGGCTCCATCCATTCTCCCATTGATGCGGTGAAGTAGTCCTGTGCCCTTAGCAGAGAAACACCCCCAAAACATAATGTTTCCACCTCCATGCTTGACAGTGGGGACGGTGTTCTTTGGGTCATAGGCAGCATTTCTCTTCCTCCAAACACGGCGAGTAGAGTTAATGCCAAAGAGCTCAATTTTAGTCTCATCTGACCACAGCACCTTCTCCCAATCACTCTCAGAATCATCCAGATGTTCATTTGCAAACTTCAGACGGGCCTGTACATGTGCCTTCTTGAGCAGGGGGACCTTGCGGCCACTGCAGGATTTTAATCCATTACGGCGTAATGCGTTACCAATGGTTTTCTTGGTGACTGTGGTCCCAGCTGCCTTGAGATCATTAACAAGTTCCCCCTGTGTAGTTTTCGGCTGAGCTCTCACCTTCCTCAGGATCAAGGATACCCCACGAGGTGAGATTTTGCATGGAGCCCCAGATCGATGTCGATTGACAGTCATTTTGTATGTCTTCCATTTTCTTACTATTGCACCAACAGTTGTCTCCTTCTCACCCAGCGTCTTACTTATGGTTTTGTAGCCCATTCCAGCCTTGTGCAGGTCTATGATCTTGTCCCTGACATCCATAGAAAGCTCTTTGGTCTTGCCCATATTGTAGAGGTTAGAGTCAGACTGATTAATTGAGTCTGTGGACAGGAGTCTTTTATACAGGTGACCATTTAAGACAGCTGTTGTAAAGGATCTGCCAGACACAGCTTCTGTGTCGACGCCCGTGGGTAATCAGTCTGCACCTGCTCCTAAGTCTGAGAGAGTGACACGATCTTCTACCAGTCAGGCTGGGAGGCTGAGGAGTGGGAGAGCCTATCACAGCCTGGCCAGAGGGAGCTAGCTCCCACCCTCTGTCTATTTATACCTGCATTTCCTGCTCCTCCTTTGCCTGTGATTCTTTCTGTTTCTTGGCTCTGCTGCTCCTGCTATGATTATTGACCTTGCTTCATTTTTGACCCTGGCTTTACTGACTACGCTCCTGCTCTGCGATTTGTACCTCGTGCACTCCTGGTTTGACTCGGTTCATTCACTACTCTTGTTGCTCACTGTGTTGCCGTGGGCAACTGCCCCATTTCCCTTAGCTTCTGTGTACCCTTGTCGGTTTGTCTGTCGTGCACTTATTGAGTGTAGGGACCGTCGCCCAGTTGTACGCAGTCGCCTAAGACGGGCCGTTGCAAGTAGGCAGGGACTGAGTGGCGGGTAGATTAGAGCTCAGCTGTCTGTCTCCCTACCCCATCATTACAGCTGTCTTTAATGCAGGCACCAAGTTGATTTGGAGCGTGTAACTGGTCTGGAGGAGGCTGAACTCTTAATGGTTGGTAGGGGATCAAATACTTATTTCTCTGTGCACAATGCAAATAAATATATATAATTTTGACAATGTGATTTTCTTTTTTTTTAAATATAATCTATCTCTCACTGGTAAAATTAACCTAGCCTAAAAATTCTAGACTGTTCATGTCTTTGACAGTGGGCAAACTTACAAAATCAGCAAGGGATCAAATACTTATTTCCTTCACTGTACTTTAGGCACCATGTCAGGTTTGAAGGGCTCTTGCGGTGCCAAAACAGTAGAAATCCTTCAAAAGTGACCCCATTTGGGAAACTACACACCACAAGGAAATTATCTAGGGGTATAGTGAGCATTTTGACCCCACAGGTTTATTGCAGAAATTATTGGAATTAGGCCATAAAAATTAAAATCTAAATTTTATTCATTTCCACAAAGACTAAAGGGGATAAAGCACCGCAAAATTCATAAAGCAATTTCTCCCGAGTAAAAAAATACCCCACATGTGGCCATAAATGGCTGTTTGGACACACGGCAGGGCTTAGAAGGGAAAGGGCGCTATTTTACTTTTGGAGATCACATTCAGCAGCAATGGTTTGCGGAGGCCATGTCACATTTGCAAAGCCACTGAGGGGACAAAACAGTGGAAACTAACCACAAGTGACCCCATTTTGGACACTACACCCATTGAGGAAATTATCTATGGGTATAGTGAGCATTTTTATCCCACAGGTTTTTGGCAGAACTTATTGGAATTAGGCCGTGGTAATTAAAATCTACATTTTTTCAAAGAAAATGTAGGTTTAGCTAATTTTTTTTAATTTCCCCAAGGACTAAAGGAAAAAGCACCACAATGTTTGTAAAGCAATTTCTCCCGAGTAAAACAATAACCCACATGTGGTCATAAACGGCTGTATGGACACACGGTGGGGCTTGGAAGGGAAAGAGCGCTATTTGGCTTTTGGAGATCACATTTAGCAGGAATAGTTTTCAAAGCCCCTGAGGGGACAAAACAATTAAAACGCCCAAAAAGTGACTCCATTTAGGAAAATACACCCCTTGAGGAATTCATCTAGGGGTGTAGTGAGCATTTTGACCCCACAGGGGTTTTATAGAATTTATTGGAGTTGGGCAATATGTGGTCATATGTGGTCATAAACTGCTGTTTGAGCACACTGCAGGGCTCAGAAGGGAAGAAGCGGCATGCTTTTGGAGTGCAGATTTTGCTGGATTGGTTTATGGTCGCTATGTCGCATTTGCTGAGCCCCTGTGGGATAAAAACATTGGAAACCTCTGGAAAGTGACCCCATTTTGGAAACTACACCCCTCAAGGTATTCACCTACGGGTGTAGTGAGGATGTTGCGGGGCAGGTGTTTTGCAGAAATTAGTGTGCACTCGATGTTGCAGAGTGAAAATAGGATTTTCTCAATAGATGTGCGAATATGTGCGAATATGTGGTGCCCAGCTTGTGCCACCATAATAAGACAGCTATTATGCTGTGTTTCCCGGTTTTAGAAACACCCTACATGTGGCCCTAATCTTTTGCCTGGGCATTTGACAGGGCTCAGGATTGAAATAGTACCATGTAAAATTGAGGCCTTATTTGGTGATTTACAAAGTATTGGTTCACAATTACAGAGGATCTGATGTGAAATAATAAAAGAAACCCCTGAGAAGTGATCCCATTTTGGAAACTACACCCCTCAAGGCATTTATTAAGGGGTGTAGTGAGCATTTTCACCCTACAGGACTTTTCCATAAATTATTGCTCTCTGGGTGGTGCATATTCTGGGTGTAAATATTAATTTTTTTCCCTAGATTTGCCATTTCAGTGGCATATATGTTGTGCCCAGCTTGTTCCACTGGAGACACACACCCCAAAAATTGTTAAAAGGGTTCTCCCGGGTATGGCGATGCCATATATGTGGCAGTAAACTGCTGTTTGGGCACGCTGTAGGGTTGAGAGGGGAGGGAGCACCATTTGGCTTTTGGAGTGTGGATTTGCTTGGTAGTAGATTTGTTTGAGTATTGCTGGTGTTTCCATTTATAATGTGGGGCATATGTAAGCTGGGCTCAGGGGCGTCGCTAGGGGGCGGCGGGCGGGGCATGTGCCCCGGGCGCAACTTAGAGGGGGGCGCCAGGGCTGCACTGTCCATGACGGCGGCCTGCCTCCTCTCTGAGGGGCCGGTGGCGCAACTGAAACCAGCCACCGCCACCCCCTCCTGCACTATAATTGTACCTGCCTCTATAGGACACATGTACAATTAGAAGCAATGAATGGCCGGGTACGTTACGTGCCCGGCCATTCAGTGCCTTTCTACAAGTTAAGCGGCGGGATACTTTGCGCCGCCTGCGTCGTTGAAAGGCGCTGATTGACAGGGGAAGTCATTCTGGCCTGCCAATCAGCACCTTTCATAGACGCAAGCGGCACGATCACGTCATCGTGCTGCTTGCGTCTTTCAACCCCGGGAGACCTGCGTAGAAGAGAGCAGGTCTCCATTGCTGCCGGACGGAGCGGGAACGGGATTAAGGTGAGTTTGTATAGTTTGTTTTCCTATCCTAATAAAATAGTGTGGGCCATTATCTACCAGGGGTGGCTTTATCTACAGGGGGGGGGCTTTATCTACGGGGGGCTTTATCTATGGGGGGGCACTATCTACAGGCGGGGCTATATACAGGGGTGGGTATCTGTGGAGCACTATATACAGGGGTGGGCTATATGTAGAGCACTATATACAGGGGTGGTGTAATGACGGGGGGTAGGGAAACGGACAAGTGAGCCCTAGTCTACCCGCCACTCTGTCCCTGCCTACTTGCAACGACCCGCCCTAGGCGACGGGGTACAACTGGGCGGCAGTCCCTGCGCTCAGTAAGTGCACGACAAACACGACAAACATACAAGGGAATACAAGCAAGGGAAAGGGGCAGTTGCCCACGGCAACACCGTGAGCAACCAGAGTGGTGAACGAGCCGAGTCAAGCCAGGAGTGTGCGAGGTACCAAACGAAGAGCAGAAGAGTAGTCAGTAAGCCAGGGTCTGTATGGAGCAGGATCAAAATAGAAGGAGCTGTAGCTGGGCCAGGAAACCACACGAAAAGAATCACAAGCACCGAGGGACAGGAAGGGCAGGCTTAAATAGACCGAGGGCGGGAGCTAGCTGAGTCTGGCCAGGTTGCGATAGGCTCTCCCACTCCTAAGCCTGCCAGCCTGAGTGGTGGAAGCTGGAGTCAGTCTCAGGGATGTAGATTCAGGTGCTGACTGATTAATTAAGGGAGTTAACCCCGAAGCTGTGCCTGGCAGATCCTTTACAGGTGGGCTATATCTACAGGGGGCTATATACAGGGGTGAGCTATCTGTGGAACACTATAGGGGGAGCTATATGTGGGACAATATATACAGGGGTGGGCTATATGGGGGGTACTATCTACAGGGGGCTCTATGGGGGCACTATCTACAGGGGGCACCGTGTGTGTGGGACACAGTATATGGTGCTATTATAACTAGAGGTGCAGTGTATGGCGCTATTATATTTAGGGGCCTAGTGTGTGGTATAATGAGAACTGCATCTTTGTTTATAGGTGTAGAAATGTTTGAAAAGTTAGAAGCTGAAGACATCTGAGCAGCAAACTGCAGAAATGGGCTGTGACCGGGAGAAGTCATCATAGAGGTCTGGACCGGATGGAGAAAAAGAACTAGAATCTGAGACGTCACCAGTGAGTCACTTAATGTAAATGTTTATTCTGCTTCTAATCAGTACTGTAGTCACTGTATGATCTGCAGCGAGATGATGAGTGGTATGATTCTTTTTTTTGTGAAACAGCAACTCCCAGCATATCCTTACCATTGTTCGGGCCATGCTGGGAGCTGCAAACAATTTAGTGCAAACCTATACGGCATGGGTTGCACTAAATTGAGCTGTATTTGTGCTGGTGCCGTATATATGTACTGAGCTTGGTTCTGGTACTATATATATGTACTGAGCTTGGTTCTGGGGCTGTATTTATGTAATGATCTTGGTTCTGAAGCTGTATTTATATACTGAGCTTGGTTCTGGTACTGTATATATGTAATGAGCTGGGGTCTGGTGCTGTATAAATGTTATGAGCTTTGTTCTGGTGCTGTATATATGTACAGAGCTTGGTACTGGAGCTGTATTTATCTACTGAGCTTGGTTCTGGAGCTGTATTTATGTACTGAGCTTTGTTCTGGTGCTGTACATATGTAATGAGCTTTGTTCTGGTGCTGTATATATGTAATGAGCTTGGTTCTATTGTTGTGTTTAGAACTATATTGCTTGTAAAATGTACAAATGTTTTTATGCTCAAGTTACATAAAAAAATGTGGAAAAGAAATGACACGTCATTGATTGGTAGAGAAAACAAACATGGCGAGGGGGAAGGAGATATCGGGAAAAAGGTTGGGGGGGGCGCCAAACTGAATCTTTGACCCGGGTGCTGGAGAACCTAGCTACGCCTCTGGCTGGGCAGAGTACATCAGGGGCATAGTCAGGTGGTATAATTAGGGATGAGCGAACTTTTGAAAAGTTCGGTTCGGCAGGTTCGCCGAATTTCATGAAAAAGTTCGATTCGGACCGAACTAGTTCTGACCGTACCTGTAATACAAGAAAGCCCCTAAAAATCGTGTATAACACTGTTTAAAAGCCCTAGAAGCCCTGTATAAAACTCTTAGGTCACCCATGAGTGTATCCAAGTACTTTTGAGCTGTCTTTAAGGCAAAGTTAGTGTCAAAGTTACGCCAACATGTATGGCTATAGGAAAACGGATGGGACACGGTGATAACTAACAGAAACCACTGCACTTGTGCATGTTGTATGCTTAATGCATTGTTAAAAAAGGTACAAAAATTAACCATTTTTGGCGGCAGATGCCTGCCAGGGTTCATACATATAAGGTGGTAAAAGAAGAAGCAATGGCTTTTGACAAGCCCTCAAAAAATTGACCCTTTATGGTGGCAGATGCCTGCCGGGGTTCATCCATACATGGATGTAAAAGCAACAAGCAATGGCTTTTCACAAGCCCTCCAAAAATGTACCCTTTTTATTGGCAGATGCCTGCCGGGGTTCATCCATACATGGATGTAATGTAAAAGCAACAAGCAATGGCTTTTGTCAAGCCCTCCAAAAATGTACCCTTTTTATTGGCAGATGCCTGCCGGGATTCATCCATACATGCATGTAATGTAAAAGCAACAAGCAATGGCTTTTGACAAGCCCTCCAAAAATTTACCCTTTTTATTGGCAGATGCCTGCCGGGGTTCATCCATACATGGATGTAATGTAAAAGCAACAAGCAATGGCTTTTGATAAGCCCTCCAAAAATGTACCCTTTTTATTGGCAGATGCCTGCCGTGGTTCATCCATACATGGATGTAATGTAAAAGCAACAAGCAATGGCTTTTGATAAGCCCTGCAAAAATTTACCCTTTTTATTGGCAGATGCCTGCCGGGGTTCATCCATACATGGATGTAATGTAAAAGCAACAAGCAATGGCTTTTCACAAGCCCTCCAAAAATGTACCCATTTTATTGGCAGATGCCTGCCGGGGTTCTTCCATACATGGATGTAAAAGCAACAAGCAATGGCTTTTGACAAGCCCTCCAGGCCTGCTTATAGCAGACGGCAGTGGAGGTGTATTGGTGGTAGCAGAGGTAGCCAACAGACAGCAAGGGTGGTAGTAGTAGTAGTAGCAGCACATTAAAAAAAGAGACTGGACGACAGTCACAGGACAAAGCCCTGTGGTGGGGCAGGCCTCAGGCCTGCTTGTAGCAGACGGCAGTGGAGGTGTATTGGTGGTAGTAGAGGTAGCCAACAGACAGCAAGGGTGGTAGTAGTAGTAGTAGCAGCACATTAAAAAAAGAGACTGGACGACAGTCACAGGACAAAGCCCTGTGGTGGGGCAGGCCTCAGGCTTGCTTGTAGCAGACGGCAGTGGAGGTGTATTGGTGGTAGTAGAGGTAGCCAACACAGACAGCAAGGGTGGTAGACTGGTAGTAGTAGTAGCAGCACATTAAAAAGAGAGACTGGACGACAGTCACAGGACAAAGCCCTGTGGTGGGGCAGGCCTCAGGCCTGCTTGTAGCAGACGGCAGTGGAGGTGTATTGGTGGTAGTAGAGGTAGCCAACACAGACAGCATGGGTGGTAGACTGGTAGTAGTAGTAGCAGCACATTAAAAAAAGAGACTGGACGACAGTCACAGGACAAAGCCCTGAGGTGGGGCAGGCCTCAGTTCTGCTTGTAGCAGACGGCAGTGGAGGTGTATTGGTGGTAGTAGAGGTAGCCAACACAGACAGCAAGGGTGGTAGACTGGAAGTAGTAGTAGTAGCAGCACATTAAAAAAAGAGACTGGATGACAGTCACAGGACAAAACCCTGTGGTGGGGCAGGCCTCAGGCCTGCTTGTAGCAGACCGCAGTGGAGGTGTATTGGTGGTAGTAGAGGTAGCCAACAGACAGCAAGGGTGGTAGTAGTAGTAGCAGCACATTAAAAAAAGAGACGGGACGACAGTCACAGGACAAAGCCCTGTGGTGGGGCAGGCCTCAGTCCTGCTTGTAGCAGACGGGCGGCAGTGGAGGTGTATTGGTGGTAGTAGAAGTAGCCAACAGACAGCAAGGGTGGTAGTAGTAGTAGCAGCACATTAAAAAAAGAGTGGACAGGACAGAATCCCGTAGTAGAAGGCGGCAGTAGCAGGTGGCAGCGGCAGCAGCAGCAGCAATGTCAGATCTAATCAGTGGCATCAGGCACAGGGGTTTTAAAATCCTCACCGATCCACGCTTGATTCATTTTCAGAAACGTGATATTTTCCAAGCTGTTGGCGGACAATCTTGTTCGCTTAGGGGCGACGAAGCCCCCTGCCGCGCTGAATACCCTCTCTGACGCTACACTGGAGGTTGGACAAGACAGTACACCCATGGCAAACTGGGCCAGTTCTTGCCAATGATCCAATCTGCTGACCCAGAAGTCCATGGGGTCTGGGATCAGCATTTCTGACGGAGAAAGGGCACAGTCCAGGTACGAGTGAACCTGGTTGTTTAGGTGCTGCACCTGGTGATGGTGAACATCCCTTTGGTGACTACGATGTGTGTCAGGTCGGGGTATTGGATGTAAAAATGTTGTCATCATGTTTTCCAAACTGAATTGGCTGCTGCTGCTGCCGCTGCTGACGCCTATTGCAGAGGTAGATCTGCCAGAGGCGGTGGAACGATGAGACAGTGGGGAGCGGAGAGTGGCCCCCCGGTCAGACATGCTTGCAGCAGGTGTTTGCCGTTTAAAAGCCGTGACAAGCTGGCTGCATAGCTCCTCTCGATAATAAGCCAATTTTGCCTCCCTCTCGGAAGGCGCAAAAAACTCCCCCATTCTGGCTTTATACCGAGGGTCTAAAAGTGTGGCTATCCAGTACTCATCTCTTTGCTTCATGCTAACAATACGACATCCTGGCCAGCGTTTCAGAGGGCACGGTTGGTTCCATCTCCGCCCCATACTGCCATGGTTGTCCATCATCAAGGTCGTCGTCAGACTCGTCATCACCACCATCACTGTCATGTTGTGCGGCTGCCTCGTCCCCTATCCCTTCCTGTGATTCCATCTCCAAATCCAGCTCTTCTTCAGGTCCTGTTTCCTCATCCTCATCCTCCTCCTCCTCAACATCCATAGCCAGATGTGATCCTTCCTCCATCCTTTGCTGAATCATCGCTGTGAGCGTTTGCTCCATAATGAATATCAGCGGCATAACATCGTTCATTCCGCTAGCGTCACGGCTCACAAATCGTGTGGCCTCTTCAAATGGCCTCAAAACGCGACATGCGTCTCTAACCAGCTGCCAGTGCCTGAGCTCGAAATTACACTGGCTCCAAACGCTGCTCATCTGCTGAATCAGTAAATAATTCACGGCTTTCCGCTGTTCGTACAGACGGTCCAACATGTGCAGGGTGGATTTCCAGAGTGTTGGAACGTCACAAATCAGGCTGTTCTGGGAGATTGTTTTGACGCTGCAAGTCCAGGAGGGCGTGCTTAAATGCATACGAACGTCTAAAGCGAACGCAAACCCTCCTGGACATGGCCAGCACACCCTTCAAACCAACATATGACTTTAAGAAGCGTGTTATGACCAGATTGATCACATGTGCCATGCAAGGAGCGTGTGTCAGGTGACCTAGACGCAGTGCAGCCACAACGTTCTTGCCGTTATCAGAGACAATATTGCCCAGTGTGAGTTTCAGAGGAGACAGCCAGCGTGCGATTTCCTCCTTGATGCACAGCAGCAGCTCCTGCCCTGTGTGGCTTTTCTCGCCCAGGCTCAGCAGGTGTACGACAGCGTTGTGGCGCTTCACCTTGCACCTATGAAAAGAGGAGGGAGGAGGAGTGGAAGATACGCTGTGTCCTGTCGGGGACGGGAAGACCTCCAAGGAGGAAGGCAAGGAGGAGGAGGAGTAGGAGGAGGAGGATGGTAGGCGCCCGGTGTCCGGAGTTGAACCAGAAAGATACAAGCGTGGAAGTGGTAATGCCTGGCATTGCTGCGGTGGTGCATCGGACTGCAAAATATTGACCCAGTGGGCCGTGAAAGACATGTACTGTCCCTTCCCATAGTTGCTGCTCCATGTGTCGACGGTGGCATGTACCCTGCTGCACACGAATAATTGCAAGGACTGGCACACCTTTTCCTCCACATGCTTTTGCAAGGCAGGGACAGCTGTTTTTGAGAAGTAATGTCGGTTAGGTATTCGCCACCTAGGCTGAGCGCACGCCATCAATTGCTTGAAGCCGGCGGAGTCGACCAGGTGGTACGGCAGCGACTGCACCACCAACAACTTAGCCAGGTGTGAATTAAGCCGCACGACAAGTGGATGACTGGGTATATATTGTTGCTTATTGGACAACGATTCCGTAATGGATAACTGACGGGAGGTAGGAGGAGCACCAGATGACAGTGATGATGATGATGACAACGACATGGTGGATAAGGCCTGGCTACTACTTAGATGACAGGGACTCGGAGCAGCAGCAGCGGCAGAGGGGTCTTCATTAGATGTACATGATGATAGTGGGGCATGTCGATTGTCCCACATGGCCTTGTGATGCCGCTCCATGTGTTTACGTAGAGCGGTAGTTCCTACATTGCTGCCCTGCCCACGCCTTACTTTCTGCTTGGAGATACGGCACTGTGCCATGTTTTCGTCCTCCGGGAAGGTACAGAAAAATTGCCACACAGCAGAGTACCGTAAAGAGGTAGTACCACGTCCACCACCACCACCACCTGAGCTTTTTTCGGGCAGGCTTTTTTCGGGAGCCTACACCAGCATCAGTGTCGCCGTCACTGGCTCCTGAGCTGACGCTACCGCTGCAACGTTTTGCAGATTGACTTCTGCCCCTACCTCGGCTTGGCTGTTTATCACGGCCAGTGCCGCCACTACTACCCTCCTCCTCTGACGCCGTCATCACCTCGTCACCTGGTTCCCACGTCCTGTCTAAAACAACATCATCATCATAGCCTTCCTCATCATCCCCGCCACTTCTGTCACTGTGTTGTGAAGTGACATCATGGCGGGCTCCATGCCCCCCTCATTACTGCGTCTGCCACCACGGCTACCACCACCAAGACCCCCACTACCGCAGCTATGCGTCTCGGACACCGCTTCCACCTCCACCACCGCCGCAACACACTCCGTTGGCTGACTCGCGGAAAACAAATCATCATCATCACTATGTTGTTCAGTATCTTCCTTCGCACCCGAGGAGATGTCTCTTAGGACTCTAAGGAAAGATGGCTTCCCGCTAGGAAGGGGGAGCAAAGACATAGATGATGGAATGGAAACGCTAGAAATACCTATATTACTACTGTCACTGTGCCAAGGAACTGTAGAGGATCTGGAATCCAACGAAACCTGGCTTGAAGCCAGATCGTCAGAGTCTTCCTTCTGAGATGACCGCGAGCCAGCCAACCAGTCCACAATGGCCGTATTGTCTAAAGTAACCCGCCCACCGGAGGAGATGGACAAGTCTGGCTTGCTGATACTGCTGCTACTACTACTACCAGCAGGCACATGGCTGCTGCTACTAGTGGAACTGGGCACATGTCTTGTGCCACAAATGCTGGTACTGGGTCTGGCACCAACAGATCCAACATTTGGACTGGAAGAGGAGACGGCATGGGTGTTTTTTCCTCCACCCCGTCCTTTCACAACCTTTTTTTTACCAGACATTTCACTGCTGGAGTGCAGCAAGTTGAATCAAAACCCGGGTGATGAGCCCCTTCTAAAAGCGTATTTACACTGACACTGGCTTGGCAAATGGCAATGAATGAGAATTTCTATCAGCCATGCCGCGGTGCACTCAGGGAATGCTGGGCCTTGTAGTACTACTACTACTACAAAGGCTGCCTGTATTGCAAGTTGGATTGTTATTTCGTTATGTTAACGGCCGGGGATGAGCCCCTTCTAAAAGCGTATTCACACTGACACTGGTTTGGCAAATGGCAATGAATGAGAATTTCTATCAGCCACGCTGCGGTGCACTCAGGGAATGCTGGGCCTTGTAGTACTACTAGGCTGCCTGTATTGCAAGTTGGATTGTTATTTCATTATGTTAACGGCCGGGGATGAGCCCCTTCTAAAAGCGTATTAACACTGACACTGGCTTGGCAAATGGCAATGAATGAGAATTTCTATCAGCCATGCCGTGGTGCACTCAGGGAATGCTGGGCCTTGTAGTACTACTACTACTACAAAGGCTGCCTGTATTGCAAGTTGGATTGTTATTTCGTTATGTTAATGGCCGGGGATGAGCCCCTTCTAGAAGCGTATTCACACTGACACTGGCTTGGCAAATGGCAATGAATGAGAATTTCTATCAGCCACGCCACGGTGCACTCAGGGAATGCTGGGCCTTGTAGTACTACTAGGCTGCCTGTATTGCAAGTTGGATTGTTATTTTGTTATGTTAACGGCCGGGGATGAGCCCCTTCTAAAAGCGTATTCACACTGACACTGGCTTGGCAAATGGCATTGAATGAGAATTTCTATCAGCCACGCCGCGGTGCACTCAGGGAATGCTGGGCCTTGTAGTACTACTACTACTACAAAGGCTGCCTGTATTGCAAGTTGGATTGTTATTTCGTTATGTTAACGGCCGGGGATGAGCCCCTTCTAAAAGCGTATTTACACTGACACTGGCTTGGCAAATGGCAATGAATGAGAATTTCTATCAGCCACTGTGCACTGACTCAGGGAATGCTGGGCGTTGTAGTACTACAAAGCCTGCCTGTATTGCAAGTTGGATTCAACGGGGATGAGCCCCTTATAAAAGCATATTCACACACTGGCTGAGTAGTGAGTAGTGGATGAGGCCCTTCGATTGCTGGATTCCTGCCTTTTAGATTCCTAAAGCTTTCCCTTACTGCACAGAGTTGCTATCCCTACAGCTCCTGTCTGTAAAATGGCCGCTGAGCTCCGTGCAGAGACTTTTATTGCAGGCTTGAGCCCGCCCCTATGCTGCCTCCCGATTGGCTGGGAGAGCCGTTTGCAAGGCATTATGGGGTAGCCTGATGTCAGGTGATCTTGTGAAATCCTCCATTTTAGATGTAACATGTGGCAGGCGCCAAAATGTAGCCAGGTTCGGTCAAAACGGGTTCGGCCGAACCCGGTGAAGTTCGGATTCGCTGCGAACCGAACTTTTCCCGAAGTTCGGACCGAAACCGGGTTCGGTTGTCCCGGTTCGCTCATCTCTAGGTATAATAATTGGGTTATTAAAAAGCAGTAAAATAATCCATAGCTGTGTGTTATGCTGTGAAGCATCCTTTCTGCACAGGCCAGTGTCGCACTGATAAAGCTCCTTCCGTATTCCCCTTTTGGTCCACACTCCGCACCTTTTTAGTTTGGGGAATTTTGATGGGATAATACGGGCATCCTAGCTTCCAGCAGATACGTTTGGGCCCTCCCCTTCCTCGTTCCCTAATTTTAGGGCCCCGATAAATCTCCTTTTGAAACAGAAGAAATGTTCCCCTCGGGCCTGCACAACTGCATATTTTTTATTTCCTGACTTATGGAAGCCTTAGCTAATTTAATTTTTTCATTGACGTAGTGGTATGAGGGCTGTTTTTTTGCGGGACGAGCTGTAGTTATTATTGGTACCATTTTGGGGTACATGCGACTTTTTGATCACTTTTTATCCTATCTTTTGGGAGGCAAGGTGACCAAAAAACAGCAATTCTGGCATAGTTTTTTTTACACAGCGTTTACCATGCGTTATAAACAACATGTTATGTTTATTCTGCGGGTCAGTCCGAGTCCGGCAATACCTAATTTATAGCACTTTTTTATGTTTACAACTTTTTGCACAATAAAATTACTTAAGTTGTGAGAACCATAACGTTTACATTTTTTCATCGATGGAGCTGTATGAGGGCTTATTTTTTGTGAGACGAGCTATAGTTTATATAGGTACTAGTTTTGGAAACATGCGACTTTTTTATAACTTTTTATTCCAATATTTGTAGGGCAAAGTGACCAAAAAACTGAAATTCTGGTATCGTTTTTTCGGGTTTTTTTTACGGTGTTCACCGCGTGGAATAAATAACATAATATTTTTACAGCTCAGGCCGTTATGGTCGAGGTGATACCAAATATGTATGGTTTATTTTATTTTTTTCAATAATAAAGGACTTGATAAGGGAAAAAGGGTGATTGTGTTTGATTTTATTATATGTTTTAAAACTTTTTTTTTACACTTTTTTATACTTTTTTTTTTTACACTTTTTTTCAAGTCCCACTAGGGTTAATGGTATGATTACGGAAAAACAGAATATGTATAGTTTTTTTTATGTTTTACTACTTTTGCCTAATATTAGCACATTCAATGGAAAGAAAATTGGTTTTATGTCACCGCATTCTAAGAGCCATAACTTTTTTATTTTTCCATCAATGTAGCTATATGTGGGCTTGTTTTTTGTGGGACAAGTCATATTTCTGAATAGAATTATTTTGGGAAACATATAATTTATTGATAAACTTTTATAACAAATTTTAGGGGGGATGCAAAAAAATCTATTTCTCTGTTGTTTTTTGGAGGTTTTTTTATGTCATTCCTTTTGTAGAGTTTAAATATTGTGTTAACTTCATTGCGGGTTGTAGTGATACCATATGTGTATTATTTTCTTTTTTAATGCTTTTGCAAACCACTTTTTATGGAAAAAAAAAATTATTTTATTTTTAATGTGAACACTTTTTTTTCTAATAAACTTCATTAAACTATAATTACATTTTTTTAAGTCCCGCTAGGGAACTTCAAACTGCAATCTAATGAATGCTTATATAATGATTTGATACATGCAATATATTAAGGTATTATTGTCAGTGTACAACTGACAGACATTCTATTATTAATAGGCATATAGCCGTGGCAAGCGTGGGGGTCTTGGTTAGGCCCTCAGTTGCCATGGAAACCAAGCAGCGCCCTGTGATCATGTTGCGGGGCATCTATGGGGTGACAGAGGGAGTCCCCTCCCTTGGTAACCACTAAAATGCCAGGGTAAAACAGCTGGAATCGGGGTTAACCGTTTTAGCACGATGATGACCCGTGCCAACCACTGAGCATACCATTATGGCCTATTGCAGTCAATAGACTGCAATTAGGATGTAATGGTAAGCCCATTTGCGCAAACCGGTTAAGAGATATATATAGCTCACCAATAACGCTATGGAACAAAATTGTATAAATGAGTGAGTGTACAATACATTCAATGTTCTAGTGATCGGTGGGTCTGCAGTAGTCATACATTTAGCACCTATCCTGTGGATCGGTGATAAATGAGTTTGGCGGGAAAGCTCCTTTTATGTTATCAACTACTCCGTGTACTCCTTTGTGTTGTGCACACTGTTTTTTTTTTTTTAATTCTTTGCTGCCCCCATTTCTAAATCACACTGCTTAAACTAGACTGTTACGGCTCATGCACACGGCCATATTAAGGCTCCCTGCAGGAGCCATCCCCGGCTTGGGCAATCAGCAAATCCATTCCCAATGCCTCCCTTTAGGAAAGTCTTTCCTGCTCTTCTAGGACAGTACACGATTCTTGGCACAGCTCGTACACAGAGCCGTATTACGACCACGTGCATTTAACTGTTGAATTGGTTCTCCTTTTATCTTTGTTTCTGTCAGCTGGGATCAATAAAGCCGAAGATACTACAGACTTATCACTTTTGCTGGTAGTATTATCACTCTGAGATGAACTGCTAATATAATTTACTTATATGAATGACAACTTTTTCTTCCAATATACTTGTCAACTAGTGTGTTCAGTTAGCACTAAATTAATACTTTACTGACTCTCTAAGCGATCTCCTCTAGTGCTATTAAGGTACAGGCACAAAAGGCTGTGCACAAGATTACAAATAAATTTGTGTGACATTGAAAACATGTTCCTTTAGTCTAGAGGAACTGAAAAAACCATTACATTTCATTTACATTTAAAAAAAAAAATGCAGTTGATGAGTTTCACACTTCCAATCGTCTAATAGATTATATTGGGAGGTTTCACAACCCTAAGTTAGGAAATAATTTCCTGTATAACCCCAAATGTGATAGGACTATTCATAAGAAAAAACTAGACATGGTTGGGAAACAGGATGACTAAACAAAGGTCCTGTAACATGGGCCTCAGATATTTTAGAACTTCCTGGAATGATCTAGTGACATCACAAAGGCATAAGCCGTAAACATAGTCATATTGTGCCCAGTTCTTGCTATGAATGCTCAGCTCATGTACAATTCCAGTATGTTTCTCCTGGATCTCATATCCCTCCATAATTTCTTAATGGGATGCAGGTGATTTCCACTTTTCAAGCTTGTAACAGTTATACAGGAATCCTTTTCCTTCTAAAAAGCCATGTGTGCTTTTTCCATTTTCCATGACAGAGACTCACATAAAGTTTGCCCCATTCTGGCTGTACGGAATTTATAATTTTATGTACAGTATTATTTCTATGATGATGCTATACCTGCATATTAACCCATTACTATCTGATTTCCCTATAACACCTAATAGATCATGTCAAACAAATGTACACTTTTTAGAATATAAACCTTTTTTGAATCATATGGAAAGAGCGTTATGATGATATTGAAGAAGGAAACATTTTTTGTTCATCATTTGACCTATTAAAAAAATCTATGTTTGAAATGATGTGTTAAGTAAAGGCTGCTTACAGCAAAAATGGAATACAAAGGATTCGTTGTTTTGCTTCTCTTGTGGTTGAAGCGAATTAACTATACATCACTGCTCTAGCTCTTTAGATGTGCTTTCTGTCCTTAGACCTGAAATTTCATTATAGTAGGATTCTTCTTAAAAGCCCATTTTTTTTATTGACTAGCACAATATATTACTTACTATACAGTGGCCTATCTATAGGGGTTGCAGTGGTCACAATAGATGCTATGCCCCTATACTTGAGGCAAGCAATCTTTGTATCTTTGCAAAATGATGAGCCTCAACATCAAAAGCCTTCACTGGAGCTCTGAATAAACGGCAAATAAACTGTGTAGGCCAAGAAAAGACAAGCCACTTTCACAGACCCCCACCATCTCCATCTTTAGATATAGCTGAGGAGAGGCCACCAGCTGGAGTTACATAGTTACATAGTCAAATAGATAGTACGGCTGAAAAAAGACACATGTCCATCAAGTTCAACCAAGGGATGAGAAAAGGGAAGTAAATAATGTCTAGGAGCTGATATTTTTTTGTTCTAGGAAATGATCTAAGCCTTTTTTAAAGCCATCTACTGTCCCTGCTGTGACCAGCTCCTGCGGTAGTCGTAGTCTATTCCATAGATTCACCGTTCTCACAGTAAAGAAGGCTTGTCACCTCTGCAGGTTGAACCTTTCTTTTTCCAGACGGAGGGAGTGCCCCCTTGTTTTTTGAAGGGGTTTTACATGGAACAGGATTTCACCATATTTTTTGTATGTGCCATTAATATATTTATATAAGTTAATCATGTCCCCCTTAGTCAACTTTTTTCAAGGCTAAATAGGTTTAGTTCTTTTAATCTTTTCTCATAACTTAGATTCTCCATGCCCCTTATTAGCTTCGTTGCTCTTCTTTGTATTTTTTCCAACTCCAGGGTATCCTTTCTATGAACTGGAGTCCAGAACTGAACTGCATATTCTAGATGAGGCCTCACTAATGCTTTGTAAAGTGGTAATATTACATCCCTGTCCCGCGAGTCCATGCCTCTTTTAATACACGACAATATCTTGCTTGCTTTTGAAGCAGCTGATTGACATTGCATGCTGTTATTTAGTTTATGATATACAAGTACACCCAGATCCTTCTCAACAAGTGTATCCCCCAGTGTAGTTCCCCCTAGGACATATGATGCATGCAGGTTGTTTGTACTCAGATGCATAACTTTACATTTATCTACATTAAACTTCATTTGCCAACTGTATGCCCAAACACTTAGTTTGTTTAAATCCGCTTGCAATTCACGAACATCTTCCATAGACTGAACTATATTACATATCTTTAGACAAGAAGTCTCACAGGGCATATAAGCATAACGGTGGGAGACAAATCTCAAGCACCCATATAGATAGAGATAAAGACTCTAACAATAAGTAATATAAACTGGAGAAAGAAAGGAGTCCATACATATCAAAGTATGAAAAAATTAAACATCTTTATTAATGACATTAAATACACAAAATAACAAAAACGGAGAATCTAAAATAAATCCTTGTCTGGATCACCAATATATACATTGATCAGAGTATATTAATATATTTTATGTATAATATAAAAGATTTATTTAGTTCAATGTTACTCCAACACAGGGTGCATCTATATTGATAGTTTCAAGTACAAGTGGTACAAAAAACAGAGTATGCAGAGCTCAAAAGTTAAAGCCTGCATTTACTTAAAGTGACTAGTGCCTTTGAAAAACAGCATGAAGCCAAGGTAGATCTAGCAGATGCACTTACCCATGTTGAGGAGATTAGTGTGACCCGAGATGTAGAAGTGCGCCCCGACGCGCGTTTCGCCTGTAGCTTTTTCAAGGGGTGCCGCTGTTGTGTTAGTGCCCAGTTTTAAATAGGAGTCCATGGAGTCCTCTGGTCTGTCTATGCCAATCAGGCGCTGGTATAAGCGGCGCCTGACTATGACAAGCGCGGTGACGCAAAAAATACCGCCGACGGACGTCAATGTACTACTGCGCATGCGCGAATCCCGGGACGCGTCACCAGGGAAACAGCGCAGGCGCAGAGAGCCAAAAAGACGTATATTAATAAAATATATTAATATACTCTGATCAATGTATATATTGGTGATCCAGACAAGGATTTATTTTAGATTCTCCGTTTTTGTTATTTTGTGTATTTAATGTCATTAATAAAGATGTTTAATTTTTTCATACTTTGATATGTATGGACTCCTTTCTTTCTCCAGTTTATATAAAATATATAATATATATTACATAGCTTGATGTCATCTGCAAAAATAGGAATAGTGCTATTAATCCCATCCTCTATATCATTAATAAATAAGTTGAATAATAGTGGTCCCAGCACTGAACTCTGGGGTACACCACTTATAACCGGGGACCATTCAGAGTAGGAATCATTGACCACAACTCTCTGGATACGGTCCTTGAGCCAATTCTCAATCCAATTACAAACTATACTATCTAAACCTATAGTCCTTAATTTACCCATTAGACGTCTATGAGGGACAGTGTCAAATGCCTTTGCAAAGTCCAAAAACACTATATCCACAGTGGCCCCTCTGTCTAGGCTTCTGCTCACCTCTTCATAAAAACATATCAGGTTGGTTTGACAACTTCTGTCCTTAGTAAAACCGTGCTGGCTGTCACTTATAATACTATTTTTTGTCACATAATCCTGTATATAGTCCCTCAATAGCCCCTCAAACATTTTCCCCACGATGGATGGTAAGCTTACTGGTCTATAATTACCCGGAGAAGACCTAGAGCCCTTTTTGAAAATAGGCACCACATTTTCCCTGTGCCAGTCTCTTGGCACTATGCCAGTCACTAGAGAATCTCTAAATATTATGAAGAGGGGGACAGAAATAACTGAACTAAGCTCTTTAAGAACTCTAGGGTGTAACCCATCTGGTCCCGGGCCTTGTGCACATTTATTTTATTTAATTTAGCTTGGACCATATCTACATTCATCCAATTCAGTATATCAACTGATATATTAACAGCACTGGCATCGGCTATATCAGCCACTCTTTCTTCTGTTGTATATACAGAGCTGAAGAACCCATTTAGTAACTCAGCCTTCTCTTGATCCCCTGTGACCAACTCCCCATTACCAAAAAAGAGAGATCAGCAGCACATCACAGTCCCAGAGAGCATTCACAGGGAGCTTTTAAACAGGAAGGAATTTTTCAGTCGGTGCAGGAGGTGTCGAGTTGCAGCCAATACAACTCCAAAACAGGCAAAGAAGGTAGAAAAACTGCAGCACAACGTTATCAAGGTACAAAATAAGGTGTCTTTATTTCACCAAAACAGAGACGTTTCGACCCCAAGGGTCTTTCTCAAGCAATAAATAAAGTGCAAATGTGCCGTATATATAAAGGAAATTACATCATAGCAGTAATTGAAATTGCCAGGGCAGGTGCAGCATAATTGTGAACACAATTCAAAATACAAAAAAGAACATACATTTATATAGCAAGGCATACAATTTAAACATTACCCTAGTGGATAGAAAACCGGACCATCTAAAATGAATGAGTGAAGATCGTCAGTGTTAGTTTGTTCTCATAGCGCCATCCAGACACACTGCGCATGCGCGAGTTTCATTACGCAGCACAGTGGCATTAATTTGCCTAGCCCCCACAGTCATGTGATCGTAAGTAACAGATCGCGTCATCGAGTGCCGGTCACATGACCAAACACTTCGGAAGGATCGTAAATAGCATAGAATTAACTAGACGCCTGCCATAGTATTCTCATCCTAGTGTATCATATTTATTAAAGCATGTTATCATTGACAGAGTATTAAAAAGAAAATCAATTGAACACTTTCATTCATGAATATTAGTTAAAAATCATCCTTTTTCTATTAGACTAATCATCCACTTTTTAACCAAAAATATAATGACATTGACAGTCATTAACCATAGCAGCTCTTAATCCATACTATAGCACGGATTTTTAAGGTGGCCGAGTGATATAATATTTAATAGATCACAGCTTGAATATAAAGAGAATTTTATTATAAATTACATCAAAGAGAAAAATCTATGGCAGACCGTGTCAATATAGCAGATCAGATTTTTTTTTTTTAATATCATCTTATTGGTTCGGAACTCCAACTCCACAGGGTTTACAAAAATTCAAACAGATATTATCTAAAATAGTAAGAAACAAAGAAAATTATTTATTGTATAATTATAAAAAATAATGTATTTTAAAATAACTATTTTTTCATAACAAATCCGTACGATTGTTAGGTACAAGCACTTAAATTTAAAACCAAACCCACAGTAACATGATATAAACAAGCACCCTGGGCTAGAAGAGAGAGACAATTTTGAATTTTCGATTCAAACCCTTTGGCTCCAGGCTGCAGGGGTGAACCTAGCCCCTCTGCTGCCTGAGGCGAACTATAAAAAGGTGCCCCCCCCCCCAATCTATCGGAGTTTTCTCATTACTACCTTTACACATCAAACACGCAATATATAAAAAAAAAAAAATAGGAAAACATTTGTTGTTTATTTGTAAAGTGCTGTTTAATGTATAGAGAAGATTTAAAGAACTCTTTTTACTGTATTACTTTAGTATCATAGATCAGCAACGCAGCATTAACACTGAAAATGGTTTAACATCTTCTATGCCCCCTTTTTATTACCTAATTGACTTATGATTTTTAACCGAGTTCAGTGGCCCGGCGTGGTCGGCATGATGCAGTGACGTCATTGTGCCGGGCAGTTGACGTCATCAGCGTGCTCCCGATCTCTTGTAGGCCTCAGGCCTAAACCAGGCTGTGGCCTACAAGAGCAAACGGCGGAGCAGGGGTTTCTATTGTGGCAAATTAATTATTTTTTTACATTTTATACTGCTAACTTTTTTTGGGTAGGATCCGCTGGACCGTTTGGACTACGTCGTAGATTCATTGGACTACTTCAATGATCTACTTAAAAAAAAAAAAAAATTGTGAAAGAGGGTTGCATGGGGGAGTTTTGATTTCAATAAAAAAAAATTCTTATGTCTGTTTTTTTTTAATACTTTATTATGGCCTTAGTAATGGCAGCTGTCTGATTGACCGCGTTCAATTACTAAGACTGGGGCTTAGCATTAGCCAGTAAAAAGGCTATCACTAACCCCTATTATTACCCCCGGTTCCCACTGCCGCCAGGGATACCGGGAAGAGCCGAGTACGATACAGTACCTGGCCATCTGAAACGACTGTTAGGCCGCAGGCTGGTATTATCAGGCTGGGAAGGGCCAAAAAAGTGGCCCTTCCCACCCTGGGGATGCTAGGCTGCAGCTGCTTTATTGTATCTGGCTGGTTATGAAAAATTGGGGAAACCCCTCGTCATTTTTTAAAAATAAATTGAAAAAAAAATTACGTGAGATCCCCTCCATTTTTCATAGCCAGCCAGATACAATAAAGCAGCAGCAGCAGCCTAGCATCACCAGGGTGGGAAGGGCCATGGTTTTTGTCCCTTTCTAGCCTGATAGTACCAGCCTGCGGCCACCCAAGTACCCTTCACTTCAGATGGTCGGGTGCTGGATCGTACCCAGCTCTTCCCGGTACTCCTGGTGGCGGTGGGTACCGGGGTAATAATAGGGGTTAGTGACGGCCTTATTACTGGCTAACACTAAGCCCCTTCTTAGTAATGGACGCTCTCGATCAGACAGCAGCCATTACTAAGGTGGTAATGAAGTATTAAAAAACAGAGACATAAAGTAATTTATTTTATTGAAATGACAACTCTTCCACACAATCCACTTTAACCATTTTATTTAAAAAAAAAAGAAAAAAAGCTTACATCAGCGAAGTAGTCCAACGAATCTACGACGTAGTCCAAATGGTCCAGCGGAGCCTGCAAAACAAAAATTAGCAGTATGAAAAATAAAAATAAAGTTGGCTGCCCCCACAGACATATGAATAAATAGCTACCTTCGGGAACATATTAAAATAATTAGAAAAATTAGGCCCATAAAATAAAACATATCAAATAAAAAAAAAATAATTATAACACCTTTCTTTTAAAGAGAACCTTTCACCTCCCCATACATGTGCAGCTGAGTGCAGCATGTAATGGGGAGGGCTGCACAAACTTTGGGGCACTTTACATTTTTTTCCTAGCCTCCTTGGTTATTTAGATATCGGTGCTGTAATATTTGGGGCCCGATATTTAAATAACCCCCTGAACTGTCAATGGGGAGGTAATTGGCAAGGGGGCGTGTAACATCGCTGTGACACTGTCCAATCAGCTACAGACAGTTTCAGAGCAAGAGCTGGACAGAGAGCGCGTGCGCGCGAGCGAGCAGCTCCGCCACCACTAAGGAACAGAAGAAGAGTGTGAATTCTTCTTCTTCTATTTCATGGCATCGGAGCTGTGCGCACACGCACGCTCTCACGCTTTAGCTCTCGGCAGACAAGAACGACAAGACTGATCTCTCACCTGAGATCACAGTCTTGTACTTGCCTGCCGAGAGCTGAAGAGTGAGAGCGTGCGTGCGCACATGCTCTCCTCTCTCCAGCTCTTGCTGTTGACATTGTCCGTAGCTGATTGGACAGTGTCACAGCGATGTTACACGCCCCCTTGCCAATTACCGCCCCATTGGCAGTTCATGGGGTTATTTAAATATCGGCGCCAAACATTACGGCACCGATATCTAAGTAAGGAAAGAGGGTAGGAAAAAATGTAAAGTGCCCCAGAGTTTGTGCAGCCCTCCCCATTACACGCTGCACTCAAATGCAAATCTGTGGGCAGGTGAAAGATTCTCTTTAAAGTGTAACAACTTTTTAAAAAACTTTTGACATGTCAGAAGTTTTGATCAGTGGGGTCCGAACACTGAGACCCCCCACTAGTTGCTAAAACGAAGCAACAGAAGTGCTCGGGTGAGCGGTGTGCCGCTTCAATTCTGTTTGGCTTTCCTTGGAGCAGTACACCGCTCACTCGGCTGAAAGTCGATCATAAATGAAGCGGCATAGCGCTCACGCGAGCACTTCTGCTGCTTCGTTTTAGCGATCGGTGGGGGCCTCAGTGCTCGGTCCCCCACCGATGAAAACTTCGGACATGTCCCTATGATATATAAAGATATCTATTACTGCGATTGGTGCAAGTTTTAATTACTTTTTATTGAAAATTATTTGTACTTTTTGAGATACAGCTGCTTTGTATCCTGTATACAGAGCAGCTGTATATAGCGCTGAGACCTGAATCCATTAGGTTGCCTATTACCGATCACATCTAAGTTATGAACTTAGATGTGATTGGTAACAGCTCGATCCTGCAGGACCCGCTGACCTGACGGACACAGGATACAGCGCTATATACATTATATAATATATTTATTTTAATTAGCGGGGGCAGGATTATGGGGAAGGATAAGGGCCTGTTCACATCAGCGTTGGCTTTCCGTTCCGGGGTTCCGTGGGAGGTTTCCGTCGGGTGAACCCCGCAACGGAAAGTCAAACTGAAACCACAGCTTCCGTTTCAGTCACCATTGAAATCAATGGTGACGGAAACATTGCTAATGGTTTCCGTTCGTCACCATTCCGGCAGGTTTCCGTTTTTGTGACGGAATCAATAGCGCAGTCGACTGCGCTAATGGTGACGGAAACGGAAGCTGTGGTTTCAGTTTGACTTTCCGTTGCGGGGTTACCTCCAACGGAACACCAGAACGGAAAGCCAACGCTGATGTGAACAGGCCCTAAGGGTCTTTCACACTAGCATTAATATACGTTTACGTCTCTTCCGTCAGAGGAAGAGAGGATTGATACGTTAAACGGAAAGCAACGGTTCCATTAGAATTACCATTGCTTTCAATGGTAATTCTTTTGTATCAGTTGCTTTCCGTTTGTCTCCGTTCGCTAAGTTTCCATTTTTTTTAAAGGAAACAAAAGTGCAGTCTGCAGAACTTTTATTTCCATTCAAAAGAACGGAAACCTAGTGAACGGAGACAAATGGAAAGAAACTGATACAAAAGAATTACCATTGAAAGCAATGGTAATTCTAATGGAGCCGTTGCTTTCCGTTTAACGTATCGATCCTCTCCCTCTGACGGAAGAGAGGAAAACGTATATTAATGCTAGTGTGAACAAAGCCCAATACAAGATATTAATGTGTAAGGCAGACAAGCTAACCACTACATTATAGAAGCTGTCATAGGCAATGCCTGTGAAACTGTAGTAATTGAGGGTTTACTATTAGGCTGGGTTCACACTACCTATTTTCAGACATAAACGAGGCGTATTATGCCTCGTTTTACGTCTGAAAATAGGGCTACAATACGTCGGCAAACATCTGCCCATTCATTTGAATGGGTTTGCCGACGTACTGTGCAGATGACCTGTTATTTACGCGTCGTCGTTTGACAGCTGTCAAACGACGACGCGTAAAAATACAGCCTCGTCAAAAGAAGTGCAGGACACTTCTTTGCACGTTTTTGGAGCTGTTTTCTCATAGACTCCAATGAAAACAGCTCCAAAAACGGACGTAAAAAACGGCGCGAAAAACGCAGCGAAAAATGCGAGTTGGTCAAAAAACGTCTGAAAAGCAGGGTCTGTTTTCCCTTGAAAACAGCTCTGGATTTTCAGACGTTTTTCCTCACTACGTGTGCACATACCCTCACAGTCAGACTGGCTGCACAGCTGCCGCATTCAGTGTGCACTGTGAGTGACTGTGAGACTCACCAGTCACAGCCCTGTTTGTAGCTTTCCCACGCTAATTAAGCACAGGAAAGCCACAAAGGCAGGAGTATACTGCAAAGGGGGGAGGGGGGTTTTACTGACAGCAGAGGGCTCTATAGGGGGGAATTATCCCGCCACCATAGAGCCCTGACTAGTTACTATACTGAAAGGTTAGGGGGGTCTGAGCATCTGACTGACTGCTCTAAAGGGGGGGCAGAATCCCCCCCTATAGAGCTCTCTGCAGTAAGTCAGACGCTCAGACCCTCCCCCACCCACACTAATCGTTTCATTATAGTGATGTGAGGGCTCTATGGGGTGGATTATTCCAGCCCCATAGAGCCCTCTGCTGTCGGTAAAATGCCCAGACCCCCCCTTGCAGTATACTCACGTCACGGGTCTCGGTCCCAGCAAGGCAGGAACTTACCTCGTGCTGCTCGTCGCTCCTCCTGCAGACTTGCTCCTCTCTGCCTGCATGTGCTGTGTGCAGCGTCAGGGAGGAGGAGGAGTATTACAGACGTTCGGCACGTCTCTCCCCGATCCAGTCCGTCCCGGGCTGAAAATGCCGCCCCCCCCCCCCCCGTTTGGGTAGGTGGTGCCGCCTGAGGCCGTTGGCTCACCTGGCCTCATGGCAGAGGCGGCACTGGGCCTCCAGGCAGTCAAGCTCATAAATCCAACGAAGCTCCAACCTTTTTAACATGGCTCCCCTATCACCACCTCTACGTAACTCAGGTATCCCATCAATAATTCTAAACCTCAAATGAGAGACATTATGTGGATGTTCATCAAAGTTCTGTGGAATTGGTAAATCCAACTTTTTATGACATATATTATATTTATGCTGGTTAAGTCTATTCCTACATTCTTGGGTGTTTTCCTCCACATAGAGCAACCCGCAAGGGCAATGAAGAAGGTAGATAACAAAGTCAGATCTACAAGTGTAGTATTGTTTAATTGAGTACCGTTTACCGGTATGGGGGTGCACAAAGCTATTTCCTTTCTACGTGCTGTTACAATTGCAGCAACCCAGACAGGGAAAGCAACCTGTCTTATCATGTTTAGCAATCTTTTGGCCCAGACTATCAGTCCTCACCAAACGGTCCTTTAAATGTTTTGATCTTCTAAATGACATTAGGGGGGAGAATTAAACTCCAAAATATCAGGAAATGTTTGAGGAAGAATAGACCGTTTTTTTAAAAAAATGTTACCCAACCTTCTACTAACGTTGGAGTAGGCAGATACAAATGGAATCCTAGTTTTTTTTGTCAGTCTTGTTCCTACCATTTAGGATATCATTCCTAGAGTATTTCATTATCTCCTCTTTATGGCCATTCACCAGATTACCTGGGTAACCCCTCTCCAGAAAATAGTAGCACATCTCGTCCAGACGAGTGTCAACAATATCATCCTCTGCAACAATACGCCTAACCCTCAACAACTGACTCAGTGGTAGGAATTCAATCATATTTTTAGGGTGTTGGCTCTCATATCTCAAAGTGCCATTCCTGTCTGTCGGTTTGACATAAAGATTAGTCATGAAACGACCATTTTTTATATACACTTTTGTGTCCAGAAATTGCAAACGCGCATTTGAGTACACAGACGTAAATTATAGCTCTGTATAAATCCCATTTAGGTAATCCAACCAATCAATGAGGCATTTTTCTGTCCCAGTCCACACAAAGAATATATCCATGTAAGTTGCATTGGTGTTCGCAGTGTGCTGTCGCCATTTTTTGTCTGCTGTATATTTGCAGTCACAGGTGTTCTTGTACCTGCATACACGTTTTCTATCATTTTGTTGGTATGTGCTGTTCAAACTTTTGTGTTTATGTGATCCATATATGTGGGGTTAGTGACTGTCTCCATTTTTGTTCTTGCACTCCTCCCATTCTGCCCTGGGTGATTTTAATGAGTTCAATGCTGGTTCCTACCATCCCCAGATTTATATGTAGTCTTAGTCCCAGTTCTGGGTGTATGTGCAGAGTAGGTCCCCACCTTACAGAGGTTGCCTTGTCATGGCAGGTGGGCAAACACTTTTTGATCAAAATGTGCACTAAGAACCTCCCTATTGTAAGTAGATTTAACTTTAGTGCATATTTATTTATATTTAGTGGTTTAGGTTGCATTGGTGTTCGCAGTGTGCTGTCGCCATTTTTTGTCTGCTGTATATTTGCAGTCACAGGTGTTCTTGCACCTGCATACACGTTTTGTATCATTTTGTTGGAATGTGCTGTTCAAACTTTTGTGTTTATGTGATCCATATATGTGGGGTTAGTGACTGCCTCCATTTTTTGCTCTTGCACTCCTCCCATTCTGCCCTGGGTGATTTTAATGAGTTCAATGCTGGTTCCTACCATCCCCAGATTTATATGTAGTCTTAGTCCCAGTTCTGGGTGTATGTGCAGAGTAGGTCCCCACCTTACAGAGGTTGCCTTGTCGTGGCAGGTGGGCAAACACTTTTTGATCAAAATGTGCACTAAGAACCTCCCTATTGTGAGTAGATTTAGCAGTAATGCATATTTATTTATATTTAGGGGTTTAGGATGCATTGGTGTTCGCAGTGTGCTGTCGCCATTTTTCGTCATCTATCTATCTATCTATCTATCTATCTATCTATCTATCTATCTATCTATCTATGCAAGTTGCAAAATGGGGCTTCCATGGATCGGATTTGTTTTTCATCCCACAAATGCTCGATCGAATTGAGATCTGGGGAATATGGAAGTCAAGTCAACTCCTCTTAACAATTTTTGAAGTATGTGCATGGCACAATATCCTGTTGAAGGAGGCCACTGCCATTAAGTACTATTATTACCATGAAAGGGTGTACTTGGTCTGAAACATTGCTTAGTTAGGTGGTACTTGTTAAAATAACAGTCGCATAAATGACAGGACCCAAGTATTCTCAGCCCAGAGCTCATTGCCTGGAGCATCACACTTACTCTGTCGACTTGCCTTCTTCCAATAGTGTATCCTGGTGCCATCTCATCACAACCTGTATTGAAGTGACTGTGCCTCTCAGGTGTTTCTACTGAGAAGTGTTCAGTTTGGTCTGCTGTGGTCGTGCATGAGTGTAATAACGTCCTGAATAAAACACTTTGTTTTGCCACTACTCCTGGTCTCCAAACCATCTATTCCGCAACTACCCAGCCTTGGCCTATACTACCTCAGGCATGTTCCTTACACTTTTTCCTGTACCATAGGCCTGCATATGTGGCTTTCCAGCATTTTTCTCACTATTCGAATCTTCCGATATATGTGATTTGGACACATCTCCCTATGTAACGCTTAAGGAAAGCATCATGGGACATATTTTAAACTACTGCCTGCTGACAGTAATTTCTATAATCAAGATGGTGGACAGAAGCTGGACTATTCTCTTCTAAAAAGCAAGTCAGAAGTTGAATGGGGGAGACAGAAAAAAAGGTATAATGTGGGCTAGGGGGTGGTGGGAATTATTTCACGTGCTTGCTGGAGTTTCTATTTAATGATGAGAACTCTACAGCCAGTGGCGGATTAAGTGTACCATGGGCCCTGGGCTGTTGACACAACTTGGGCCCCCTCCTTCCCCCTCACACACAATTCAACCCCCCCAACCCGCTGACACTGTACCCGTCAGTGCCACTGACCTGACGGATACAGGTTTTAGCACTAGATACAGCTGCTCTGTATTCGGGATATAAAGCAGCTGTATCTCAAAAAGTAAAAATAATTTTTAATAAGTATTTAAAAAGGTTGCACCAAACACAATACACTATTTTATTTAAAAAAACAAAACTTTTTGAAAGGTTTACATAACCATTAACACATCAAATAAAAACAAATCGTAACACCTCTTTTTAAAGGGTAAGTAAATGTTCAACAAACTTCTGACATGTCATAGTGACATGTCAGAACTTTTGATGGGTTGGGGTCCGGGTGCTGAGACCCCCACAGATCGCTAAAACTAAGAGGCAGAAGCGTTCATGTTCAGAAACCAAGCGGCTCAGCGCTCACACGAGTGCTTCTGCCGCCTAGTTTTAGTGATCGGTGGTAGTCTGCGCGCGACGCTGCTTCCGTAACTTTCATTCAGTTTTATGGAACTTACGGAAACAGCGTAGATCAGCAAGCTACGCTGTTTTCGTCACTCCCGACCATGTAATCAGGTTGTGGCCAGTAGGCAGCGAGAGCAAAAACAGGTGGATATGTCATACATTTCCCTTATGGGAAAACTGAGGGCTGTATGGGGGGATTATATTGCAAGGGGAGGTGAGGTAGTCTCACTGACTGTTGGGGGCTCTATAGGGAGGTCTGAGTGATTTTGACATCACTGTGGGGGGATAGCCCCCCATAGAGCCCGCCACTCAGACCTCCCTATAGAGCCCCCAGAAGTTAGTCACTCAGACCCCACTATAGAGCCCACAGCAGTCAGACAATTTGACTTCCCCTTGCAATATATTAGTAACTAGTGAGGGCTCTATGGGAAGGGGGGGATTATACTGAATGGGGGGTCTAACCATCTAAGTGACTCCAGAGGACTCTATGAAGGGGGAATAATCCCCTGCATCCCCCATAGAGCCCTCAGTATTTCAGTATTTATTATACAGCAGGGTGGGGGTTGAGCGTGTAACTGACTGCTGAGTGTCTATGGGGGGAAATTATTATCCCCCCATAGAGTCCTCTGCAGTGAGTTGCATGCTCAACCCCCACCCTGCTGTATAATAAATACTGAAATACTGAGGTCTCTATGGGGGATGGGGGATTATTCCCCCCTTCATAGAGTCCTCTGCAGTAAGATAGATGGAAATCTCCCCCCCTTGCTGTATAATTAATCCCCCCTTAGCATCTGCCGATTGATGCTTGGGGCAGGAGGTGAACAGCACACTAACCTCTTTCCTCACCGCTCGACCACCGCCCTTCTCTTCTTTTCCTCACTAGCGTTACGTGCAGCATCAAAGAGGGGCATGTTCTACCACCTAGCAGACGCACGTCTGCTAGTCCTATCCAGCCCCTGCTATTACTATTCCTCCCCCTCCTCCCTATCAGCACTGCGCTGGCGGCTCTATTCTGTTCCAGTCCACCCCTCCCTCCCTCCCTCTCTCTAAACAGCGGCCATTAGTGGCGCTAGCACTGAGTCTCTTAAGTGATTTTTAAAATGATGTGCGGTTCGGGTGGCCATGGGCCCCCTGGGAGCCTTGAGCCCCGGGCTGCCACCCGAACCGCCCATATGATAATCTGCCACTGTCTACAGCTGGATGACAGGCCCTGTGAGAGTATTTTTATAGCATTTTTAAATCATTGTTTATTGGCTTGTAATTGTAATAAAACAAGCACTACAACATGGAGATAATGGGTATTTTTTCCAGAGAGTAACGGAATAATGATGATGTCTAGAGCACTGGTTTCTTCATGACAAAACACCTAGTATATAATTATAATCAAGTTTATAAAAGTAATCCTGTTTATAAGACAATTCTATATTTCCAAATATATTTAATTTATGTGTAATGACTGGGGGTAGGGAAACAGACAAGTGAGCCCTAATCTACACGCCACTCAGTCCCTGCCTACTTGCAACGACCCGCCCTAGGCAATGGGGTACAACTGGGCGACGGTCCCTACGCTCAATAAGTGCATGACAGACAAACAGACAAGGGTACACAGAGTACCCAAGTCCTCTCCTCAGGCCCGTATCCTCTCCAATGGACCAGGTACTGGAGGGAGCCTTGGACCATCTTGCAGTCCACAATCTTGGCCACCTCGAATTCTACCCCCTCAGGGGTGAGAATGGGGCAGGAGGTTTCCTCGAAGGAGCCAAGGACGGGGAGCAGCGTTTAAGGAGGGAGGCATGAAACACGTCGTGTACTCGAAAAGATGGGGGCAACTCCAGTCGGAAGGAGACAGGATTGAGGACTTGAATGACCTTGTACGGCCCTATAAACCGGGGAGCAAACTTAGACGGGACTTTAAGGCGCAAGTTCTTTGACGATAGCCACACCAGATCCCCGACCATAAAAAAGGGGTTAGCAGAAAGTCTTTTGTCTGCCTGAGTTTTTTGTATGCTCTGGGACGCCTCTAGGTTCTTCTGAACCTGGGCCCAGACTGTGCACAGTTCCCGATGAACGACCTCTACCTCGCGATTGTTGGAACTACCAGGTGAAACGCAGGAGAACCGTGGATTAAACCCAAAATTACAGAAAAAGGGGGAGACCCCTGACGAGTTACTGACCCGGTTATTAAGGGAAAATTTGGCGAGGGGAATGAATGAGACCCAATCATATTGACAGTCAGAGATAAAACACCTTAAATATTGTTCTAGAGACTGATTAGTCCTCTCAATTTGGCCATTAGTTTCAGGATGGAAGGCAGAGGAGAAGGACAGATCAATCTCCAACTTTTTACAGAAGGCTCTCCAAAACAAAGAAACAAATTGTACCCCTCTGTCAGAAACAATATTGACAGGGACCCCATGGAGACGCAGGATGTGTTTGACAAACAAGGTAGATAACGTCTTAGAATTGGGTAGTTTCTTGAGGGGCACAAAGTGGCACATCTTACTGAAGCGGTCTACTACAACCCACACCACCGACTTGCCTAGAGATGGAGGCAAATCGGTGATAAAATCCATGGAGATATGGGTCCAAGGTCTCTGGGGAATGGGCAAAGAACATAGTAAGCCCGCTGGTCGGGACCTGGGAGTCTTGGACCTAGAACAAACCTCACAAGCGGCGACGTAGGCCTTAACGTCTTTAGGCAACCCAGGCCACCAATAGTTTCTGGCAATGAGGTGCTTGGTACCCAGGATGCCTGGATGACCAGATAGTGCGGAGTCATGACTTTCCCTAAGTACCCTTAGCCGGAATTGCAGGGGAACAAACAGCTTGTTCTCAGGAAGGTTCCCGGGAGCTGAACCTTGATCAGCAGCAATTTCAGAGACTAAATCAGAATCAATAGAGGTAATGATTATACCTGGAGGCAAAATACAAGCAGGATCTTCCTCCGAAGGAGGGCTGGCCATGAAGCTATGCGACAGAGCATCAGCCTTAATATTTTTAGACCCAGCCCTATAGGTAACCAAAAAGTTGAATCTGGTAAAAAATAACGCCCATCGAGCTTGTCTCGGGTTTAGCCTCCGGGCAGATTCTAGGAAAACCAGATTCTTGTGGTCGATAAGGACCGTTACCTGGTGCCTAGCCCCCTCCAGGAAGTGGCGCCACTCTTCAAATGCCCATTTAATGGCTAAGAGTTCGCGGTTGCCAATATCATAGTTACTCTCAGTGGGCGAAAACTTCCTGGAGAAGTAGGCACAGGGACGGAGATGGGTGAGGGACCTGGTACCCTGGGACAAGACAGCCCCCACTCCCACCTCGGACGCGTCAACCTCCACGATAAATGGCTCCATTTGGTTGGGCTGAACAAGCACCGGGGCCGAGATAAAGCACTTCTTAAGGACCTCAAAAGCCTGGACAGCCTCAGGAGGCCAGCGGAGGAGATCAGCACCCTTGCGAGTGAGATCCGTAAGAGGCTTAGCGATGACCGAGAAGTTGGCAATAAATCTCCTGTAATAATTAGCGAACCCCAAGAAGTACTGTAACGCCTTCAGGGAGGCAGGTTGGACCCATTCCGCCACAGCCTGGACCTTGGCGGGGTCCATGCGGAATTCATGAGGAGTGAGGATTTGACCCAAAAATGGTATTTCCTGCACCCCAAACACAAATTTTTCGGTCTTCGCAAACAGTTTGTTTTCCTGAAGGACCTGGAGCACCTTCCTGACATGCTCAATATGGGAGGACCAGTCCTTGGAAAACACAAGTATGTCATCAAGGTACACTACAAGAAATACCCCCAGGTAATCTCTTAAAATCTCATTTATGAAATTCTGGAAGACCGTGGCAGCATTACACAACCCAAAGGGCATGACGAGGTATTCGAAATGACCTTCGGGCGTGTTAAACGCAGTCTTCCACTCATCCCCCTCTTTGATGCGGATAAGGTTATACGCCCCCCGTAGATCAAATTTAGAGAACCATTGGGCCCCCTGAACCTGATTAAAGAGATCAGGAATCAAAGGAAGGGGATACTGGTTCCTTACAGTGACCTTATTCAAGTTACGGTAGTCAATGCATGGCCTAAGACCACCATCCTTCTTCCCTACGAAGAAGAAGCCAGCACCTACCGGAGAAGTAGAGGGGCGAATATAACACTTGGCCAGGCATTCCTGGATATACTCACTCATGGCTTCACGTTCGGGACAAGAGAGATTAAATATCCTACCCTTAGGGAGCTTAGCTCCTGGTACCAAATCGATAGCGCAATCGTATTCACTATGAGGAGGTAACACTTCGGAGGCCTCCTTAGAGAAAACATCAGCGAAGTCCTGAACAAACTCAGGTAGCGTGTTCACCTCCTCAGGGGGAGAAATAGAATTAACAGAAAAACATGACGTCAAGCATTCATTACCCCATTTGGTAAGATCTCCAGTATTCCAGTCAAACGTGGGATTATGCAACTGCAACCAGAGAAGGCCTAAAACCAAATCGGACGATAATCCCTGCATCAACAGTACAGAGCACTGCTCCAAATGCATGGAGCCAACAAGGAGTTCAAAAACAGGGGTATGCTGTGTAAAATAACCATTAGCAAGAGGAGTGGAGTCGATACCCACTACCGGGACAGGTTTAGGCAAATCAAGCAAAGGCATAGCTAGAGACATAGCAAATTCCACAGACATGATATTAGCAGAAGACCCTGATTCCACGAAGGCACTGCCGGTAGCAGACCTACCACTAAAAGAGACCTGAAAGGGAAGCAAGATTTTATTACGTTTCATATTTACGGGAAATACCTGTGCGCCCAAGTGACCTCCCCGATGATCACTTAGGCGCGGAAGTTTTCCGGCTGCTTATTCTTACGCCTAGGACAGGTGTTCACTTGATGCTTGTCATCCCCACAATAGAAGCAGAGACCATTCTTCCTGCGGAACTCTACGTTGTTGGGGGGATACGGAGGCCCCGAGTTGCATAGGTACCTCCGAGTCTTCCGTGGAAGAACGGAGCAACGGAACCTCGGGAGGCATCATGGGGGAGTCAGAGGAGAAAACACAAAAACGTTCAAGTTGTCGTTCCCTGAGACGTCGGTCAAGTCCTACCGCTAAAGCCATAACCTGTTCTAGGGAGTCAGAAGAGGGATAGCTAACTAGCAGGTCTTTCAGGGCGTTCGACAGACCCAACCTAAACTGGCACCTTAAGGCAGGGTCATTCCACCGAGAAGCTACGCACCACTTCCTAAAGTCAGAGCAATACTCCTCAACAGGTCTCTTACCCTTGACGTAAGGTCACCAGCTGACTCTCGGGAAAGGCAGTCCTGTCAGTCTCGTCATAAATGAGTCCGAGAAAAGAAAAGATCAACGGAGGAAAGTTCAGGGGCGTCAGGAGCCAAGGAGAAGGCCCATTCTTGGGGCCCTTACTGGAGCCGGGACATAATTATACCCACCTGCTGGCTCTCAGAACCTGAGGAGTGGGGCTTTAAGCTAAAATAGAGCCTACAACTCTCCCGAAAGGAGAGAAAAGTCTTCCGGTCTCCTGAGAACCGGTCAGGCAACTTGAGGTGGGGTTCAAGAGGTGAGGTGAGGGGCACTACCATGGTAGCATTAGGCTGGTTGACCCTCTGAGCCAGGGCCTGGACCTGTAGGGAGAGGCCCTGCATTTGCTGAGCCAGTGTCTCAAGGGGGTCCATAGTAGTGTGAGGGACCAGGGTAGACTAGGTATATGGGCTTGTGATTATGTAGTGACTGGGGGTAGGGAAACAGACAAGTGAGCCCTAATCTACCCGCCACTCAGTCCCTGCCTACTTGCAACGACCCGCCCTAGGCGACGGGGTACAACTGGGCGACGGTCCCTACGCTCAATAAGTGCACGACAGACAAACAGACAAGGGTACACAGAAGCAAGGGAAAAGGGGCAGTTGCCCACGGCAACACCGTGAGCAACAAGAGTGGTGAACGAGCCGAGTCAAACCAGGAGTGTACGAGGTACCAAACGCAGAGCAGGAGAGTAGTGAACAAGCCGAGTCAAACCAGGAGTGTACGAGGTACCAAACGCAGAACAGGAGAGTAGTCAGTAAGCCAGGGTCAATATGAAGCAGGGTCAAATAGTTCTAGAAGCTGCAGCAGGGCCAGGAAACCAAACGAGAAGGATCACAAGCAAGGAGGAACAGGAAAGGCAGGTATAAATAGACAGCTAGCTCCGTCTGGCCAGGCTGTGATAGGCTCTCCCACTCCTAAGCCTGCCATCCTGAGTGGTGGAAGATGGAGTCAGTCTCACAGACATAGAAGCAGGTGCAGACTGATTACCTATGGGAGTAGACACAGAAGCTGTGCCTGGCAGATCCTTAACATTATGCTTTTAAAACATTCCTCTTTCCTTAAAATATAAATACAGATTTATTTTTTTACTGTGAACTTTGCAGTTTTGTACAAACATATTTTACTGGTTAAAGCTTTGTATATCATGATATAACTCATATGTTATCAATAGATCTTTCTGATCTCTTCTATCGGAATAGAAATGTTGTGTCTGTTAAAGATGTGGCATCACCAACATGGAATGTAAATGTTTGCCTTTGTACAAATTAATTGCTTAGGTAATGATAGATTAATATAGAACTACAGACTAAATATTTACCATTCGTGCATGCAAACTAAAAAGCATTAATGTTTGCAATATCAGAAGTCAACAAGTGATAAAAAATAACATAAACACACATCAAAGTAAATTCCACTATATTCTACTATGTTAGTTATAACTGTTTTCATAACTTAGAAAAATTATCGTATATATAGTATATAGTATATACTATATATATATATGTATATATATATATATATATACATATATATACTGTATACACTACCGTTCAAAAGTTTAGGGTCACTTAGAAATTTCCTTATTTTTGAAAGAAAAGCACAGTTTTTTTCAATGAAGATTACATTAAATTAATCAGAAATACACTCTATACATTGTTAATCTGCTAAATGACTATTCTAGCTGCAAACGTCTGGTTTTTAATGCAATATCTACATAGGTGTATAATGGCCCATTTCCAGCAACCATCACTCCAGTGTTCTAATGGTACATTGTGTTTGCTAACTGTGTTAGAAGGCTAATGCATGATTAGAAAACCCTTGTGCAATTATGTTAGCACCGCTGTAAACAGTTTTGCTATTTAGAGGAGCTATAAAACTGACCTTCCTTTGAGGAAGTTGAGAATCTGGAGCATTACATTTGTGGGTTCAATTAAACTCTCAAAATGGCTAGAAAAAGAGAGCTTTCATGTGAAACTCGACAGTCTATTCTTGTTCTTAGAAATGAAGGCTATTCCATGCGAGAAATTGCCAAGAAACTGAAGATTTCTTACAACGGTGTGTACTACTCCCTTCAGAGGACAGCACAAACAGTTTCTAACCAGAGTAGAAAGAGAAGTGGGAGGCCCCGCTGCACAACTGAGCAACAAGACAAGTAGATTAGAGTCTCTATGTAATGGCAGGGGGTAGGGAGACGGACAAGTGAGCCCTAATCTACCCGCCACTCTGTCCCTGCCTACTTGCAACGACCCGCCCTAGGCGACGGTGTACAACTGGGCGGCGGTCCCAGCGCTCAGTAAGTGCACGACAAACACGACAAACATACAAAGGAACACAAGCAAGGAAAAGGGGCCGTTGCCCACGGCAACACCGTGAGCAACCAGAGTGGTGAACGAGCCGAGTCAAGCCAGGAGTGTGCGAGGTACAAAACGAAAAGCAGAAGAGTAGTCGATAAGCCAGGGTCTGTATGGAGCAGGATCAAAATAGCAGGAGCTGAAGCTGGGCCAGGAAACCACAAGGAAAGAATCACAAGCACCGAGGGACAGGAAGTGCAGGCTTAAATAGACCGAGGGCGGGAGCTAGCTGAGTCTGGCCAGGTTACGATAGGCTCTCCCACTCCTAAGCCTGCCAGCCTGAATGGTGGAAGCAGGAGTCACTCTCAGGGATGCATTCTGAGGTGCTGACTGATTAGTTCTGGGAGTTAACCCCGAAGCTGTGCCTGGCAGATCCTTTACACTCTAGTTTGAGAAATAGACACCTCACAGGTCCTCAACTGGCAGCTTCATTAAATAGTACCCGCAAAACGCCAGTGTCAACGTCTACAGTGAAGAGGTGACTCCGGGATGCTGGCCTTCAGGGCAGAGTGGCAAAGAAAAAGCCATATCTGAGACTGGCTAATAAAAGGAAAAGATTAATATGGGCAAAAGTACACAGACATTGGATAGAGGAAGATTGGAAAAAAGTGTTATGGACAGACTAATCGAAGTTTGAGGTGTTTGGATCACACAGAAGAACATTTGTGAGACGCAGAACAACTGAAAAGATGCTGGAAGAGTGCCTGACGCCATCTGTCAAGCATGGTGGAGGTAATATGATGGTCTGGGGTTGCTTTGGTGCTGGTACAGTGGAAGATTTGTACAAGGTAAAAGGGATTTTGAATAAGGAAGGCTATCACTCCATTTTGCAACGCCATGCCATACCCTGTGGACAGCGCTTGATTGGAGCCAATTTCATCCTACAACAGGACAATGACCCAAAGCACACCTCCAAATTATGCAAGAACTATTTAGGGAAGAAGCAGGCAGCTGGTATTCTATCTGTAATGGAGTGGCCAGCGCAGTCACCAGATCTCAACCCCATAGAGCTGTTGTGGGAGCCGCTTGACCGTATGGTACGCAAGAAGTGCCCATCAAGCCAATTCAACTTGTGGGAGGGGCTTCTGGAAGCATGGGGTGAAATTTCCCCCGATTACCTCAGCAAATTAACATCTAGAATGCCAAAGGTCTGCAATGCTGTAATTGCTGCAAATGGAGCATTCTTTGACGAAAGCAAAGTTTGAAGGAGAAAATTATTATTTCAAATAAAAATCATTATTTCTAACCTTGTCAATGTCTTGACTATATTTTCTAGTCATTTTGCAACTCATCTGATAAATATAAGTGTGAGTTTTCATGGAAAACACAAAATTGTCTGGGTGACCCCAAACTTTTGAACGGTAGTGCATATATATATATATATATATATATATATATATATATATATATATTGTTAAATGTTGCTCTGGCTATGAATTTTAAATGGAGCACTATAAGTTTACCAAAGTCATGTTGTGTTCCAGTGAACGCCATGTTGTGTTCACACAGAGTTTTTGGCGCTGATTTTGACTCGGAAAGTGTATTGGAATCAGTGCCAAAAAAGTCAGAAACCGCCTCCCATTGATTGCAATGGGAAGCCGAGGCGTTTTTTTTCCCGCGGCGTCTTTTAGCAGCTTGCGGGAAAAAAAAGTGGCATGTTATTTCTTGCTGCGGTTCTGCCTCTGACCTCCCATTGAAATCAATGGGAGGCAAAAAAAGCGTTTTTCGCTGTGGCAAGAAAGTACAGGCAGTTCAAAATTCCTGAAGGAATTTTAAGGCAGTGTTTTATCTGGCTGCAAAATCCTTTGTGTGAACAGGGCCTAAGAAAGGTATGTGAGCAAAATGTAAATACATGTATATTAGAAAACTGTATAATTCTCTATTTTATAAATAAATAAATTAAACAAATAAAGAGCAGACAACCCTTGTAAGGGAATAAGACTGAGCTGCAATACCATACACAACCCATGAACATGGGTGGAGCTATTTCTGGGGAAATAATGCAGGTCCTTTTTTCAAAAAGTTTTAAGGCTTTATCTATAGACAATGATATTTTGGAGCAAAAGCTGTTTGGTGTTGCGAATTAAACTAGGTCAATCAAATTTTAACACAGACCAATAGCCTATATATTACTCATTCAGTTGTGTCCTCCCTACTGAATGTAAACTGCAGCATTAAAATTGATTATTATTTAGAAAGGAATGCACATATATATTTCTCTTTATTGTGTTCACATGCAGGTTTTATAGTAGTACATGATATTTAAGGCTCAGAAGGGGGTGTAACTAGCATTTCCTCTTTTGTCCCAAGACTTGCAAGAATGCACAGCACATCTGTATAGAATTAGGATGGCATTTCTTCCTGTTTTGTACTCCTTTGGAGGGCTGCATAGTCAAATCTTGTAATCTACACTTGTTTTTTGTATCTTTTTAATGCAGAAAGTTAAATACACTGCAGATATAAAACAACTAAAACATTATAACAAATGCGCAATATGTACTTTAATGTTATGGTTTTACTTGTACAAAATTAATTTGAGATATATGGTTTCTCAGCCAAATAAAGGTAATGTTCTCGTAGGCCGATATTACCCGTTCAGTGACAGAAGCAAAAAACGTATTATTAAAATATTAAATTCATGTGTTTAGTGGTGTGTTCATCTGATAGTTATATCCACATTATTGGTGTTTGTCTTTTTTATCTTCAACTCTTCCTAGCATATTAAAATATTAAATTAATCAATATAGGAATAATACATTAATACTGTATGCATCTGGTGGAAGATTGTTGCTGTAAAAAATTGAAATGTAAGTGATATCTAGGGGAGATGCATGGGAGACATTCTGCAGGCGAGAATGTGAGAAGAAGACATGTGGAGAAGAAAGAAGACGGTTTTCTAAAAAGCAGAGGTTACACATAGGGTGGTATCTGGAGATGAGTTCAGAGATTTATGGAAGGGCCAGGTTGCGAATCCTATTTTATGCCATTGTTAGGATTACGAATTATATTCGCTGGTCAATGGGTAACCGGTGAAGGAAATTACAGAGGTGGGAAGCAATTGAGGAACGTAAGGTGAGATAATTGTAAGATGTGATAATTTTGGTTAAATCATGAGTGACGTAATAAGTGATGTAATAAGTATATAAAAATGTAGAAAAGTGATACGGTACATGTGATAAAGTCAGATTTAATTTTATGACTGAATGATATATTCTTCAACGAGCTTCAAGTAACCTGACTAAACTATATCTGTATCTATATAACTATGTTAAATATGACCTAAGGTCTCCTACTCCTACTCTACGGGCTTGAAAAATAACCAAAAAACACATCTCCTCAGAAAAGCTTACAACCCACCTACTGTATCTTCCCTTAATTGTAAGCTCATATGGCAAGCGCTATATCTTCTTTTGTATCGGTCTCTGTACATTTGACATGCAGTATCTGCTCGTTTGACTGTGATATGTGTACTTCCATACATACATGTGTATGAGTCGCTCTGTACGTCACACATACAGTGCCTGGAAAGTTTATGGCACAAAATAAATAATAATAATGTTGCATATGTAATATGGGCATCTATAAAATGAACACAAATAAAATAATGACAAACAGACATACTGTTGCTATAAGGTTGGCAACTAATACTAGGCCTCTGCCCCATTCGAACCAGAAGTTACCGTATGTATATAATTTTGCACAAACCATCAATAAATAAAAAGGTATTACAGGGAGGGATCTTAAGGTAATTACTTAGAAGTGATTTCTACTTTTATGAAACCTTCCATGACTGTGTCAACTTTAAAATGCGGGTTCAGTTGTACCCTAAAAAATGTTTTACTTTATAATGTCATAGACGAATACATCAACCTTTGAAAATGGATTAGACTATATTTATGGGTTGTTCCCTTTCACTGATACATGCCAATATCACTCCCCATCCTCTTGTTTGCGACTGAACAAAACACACTACACAGTATGTTAGATTACTTTAACAGCAACTGAACGCACCCAGTTACTATTCAGCACCTGCGCAGAATTAGACGCAGTCAGGGACAGCCGAGGAAGAGGTCACGTAGATAAATCACGTAACTGCTGCCATCTTACTTCCTGTATACTGAGACTGGTCTCCCATGTTTACATAGCACATAAATGGGCAGCAGGGGACCTTCAATTGATGAGCTTTAGTAAGGTTTAAAGGCAGTTATAGTTTTATGTGCAACATCTTAACATTTAATGGCCTTTTAGGAATTATTCCTATAAAGTGGCCAACACCTTAAGTTAAAGAAAGTGGCCACTCATGTTGCATTAACTAAACTATTAACTATGTAGTACTTCCACCTTCTTTTTATACCAACTATAGTGGCCTTAAACCCTTCACTTCGGCCTTTGATGATCTTACAAAGCAGCCAAAGTCCAATATTTTCTGTAAGGACCTGCCACCCGCTGTGAAAGCCATATAACCCGTTATAACCATAGGGCAGGTGCAGGCGACTACTTAGTCACAGCACACTTTGCATAGACTCACGCCAGTGAAGCCTTTCCTCTACTGCCCATGCTTTCTTTTCCGGCGTCTAGAAGCTCCAATATTGCTCTCCTCCTCATGCTCCAAGTCTCCGCTTCAGTCTTCGCTAAATAGCGTTTGCGGAAATTAATAAATGAATATTAGTATATCTTGAGGCCTACTGCAGAAGTGCAGAAAGAAAAAGGAAACCTGGAAAGTAAGTACAAATCTTTTTCAAGCCTACCACATATGGTGGGATTGAGGATTTAATTTGCTGTGACTTTAAAGGCAAGTTAAGCTCTTTGTTATTAGTAATAAGAGACTTCATAGGTTGAAAATCTTGTAGTTCTATACACAACTGCATAATAATAATGCCTAAACTGCAATGTGTTTATCCTACGGCTTGTGGGAATAAATACAGAAACTCATTGTACAGCCATGTGTTTTCCAAAAGGTAATGAGAAACATACTGAAAAAAATATATTGTTCAATGGGGATCTCTAAAAGCTATTGCAGTGTGTACAATTTGCCACACATGGGGCGCCACATTCTTATGAGGTACTTGTTCAGAACCCAGGGAAATTCAGAGCAATGACCAGCAAAAGTGAAAATATATATAAAAAAAAAAAGAAAGAAGGGTGACTAATCTCATTCCAGCCATGTAAGGAAAAGGTCACACTTTAATATCATTTGACTGAATAGTTTAGCATGAAGTATATACGTAGTTTACATTGGAGTTAAAATAAAGTACTACTGTTATTTAGATTTATAATGCTCTGTACATATTCACTTGATTAAATTGGCATTTCTTAAATAGAGAATTTTTATAAGAAAAGTAGAGAATTTATTAGCATTCGTCTTTTGGAATGGTTGCTATGGATAAGCCTCTTATTTATAATGAAAATTCCTACTGCTGTAAACTCTTAAAGGGGTTGTATGATATTGGAAAAATGGGTCTACTTTTTTAACACTTTTACACTTTGTGTCTCCCTTATTTCCTCATAGATTGTAAGCTCTTGCGAGCAGAGTCCTCAATCCTCCTGTCTGAATTGTAAATTAGCTTTGTCACTATGTAATGTCTGATATGGTCTGTTTATGTTTCATATAAATTGTGAAGTGCTGCGTAATATGTTGGCACTATATAAATAAAGATTATTATTATTATTTACCCAGAACAGCGCCCCAATTTTCATAGGCTGTGTTTAATATTGCAGCTTAGCCTTATTCCCACGACTACCAGATATAGCCCACAGAGAAAACAAGTGCCGTTTGTTTTTTTAGGGGGGGGGGAAGCACACCTTCCCTGCATGTTCTGGTTGCAGCCCTAAGCAAGGAAATGTGCTTGGATTTTAATTGGTTTCTAAGTAAAATTGGAAGCAATGACGAAAAAAAGCACGGCGCCATAGTAGTGCAGATCACCAGGAGTAATTCTGATGAACTGTTGAGGTTGTGCAGCCAAAAACACAACACTATACTGATTAGGGAACGGACCATAAAACCGCTGCAGCCAGGTACACAAAACCGGAAACTGGAAATAGTTACTGCTGGGATGGATTGTAGAAGAGAGAAAAAAAAAACCTTTTTAAAAAAATATTAAAAAGTAGTGAAATTTTTTTCTTGGCCTGATGATGACACTAGTTCAGCGTCGAAACGCGTAGCCTCTTGCATTAAAGCTTATGATATCCTTATATCTCCTATTTTCTCTTTTTTTTTTCTTCTACAATCCATTCTAAGTAAAATTGGCCATGCCCATTGCTGTATTTCTAATAATGAATTCATTTGTGGGCTTCATATTGGTAAGGAGTAATGTTGTCAATTATGTATATAGCTAACATTAAAATTAAGTCTATGTGTTCAACAAAAAATTATAGAAAATAAAAACTTCCGCAATCTTAGATGCTTATGTGCAGTAACATTGTGAAGCCTTTCCCTTCAAAATCCAGCCGTTCGTGCAGTAGACCTCATCTTCCTCCTACTTGACTAACACAAAGTTGTTATCATTGTTTGACATGTTACAGATACAGTAGAGCCACTGCTCGTCACAGTCACTATCTCTACAAGCCTGCTAGATCACATTACACTTGCAACTCCTCCCCACTCTCCCCTCACACTGCAGTAACTGCTTGCTTGAAAGTGCAGAAGCTGCTGTAATTACATTACTTTATTAACCAGCAAACTCCCTCTAAAGAAACACATACAGATGCATTGGGGCTATTTCTCAGCAGGGAGGAAATAAAGGGCATCAGTATTTGAAGCCTTCTCCTACTCTACCTTAAAGTGGACCTGTAAAGATAAAAATGGCTTTTTTATATGTGTTCCTTTTACCATAATAAAAATCTTTTCAATATATTATATTTACCTTCCTGCAAGCGTTAGCCTGCTATGCTGTTGTTTTCTTCCCTGTCTTGCTGCTCCTCCGTCTCTTCTACTTCGGCAGTGCCCGCTCATTGTCAATTGGAATCCGGAGCCAGCAACATCAGACGCTGGCTACGGATTCTATGTAGAACAGAGGCAGAGGCACCTCACTCTAGGCCCTATTTACAGCACTGCTCCCGACATCACTGTTCATATATGGATAGTGATGTCTGGAGCAGAGCTGAAGTCCCGGGCAGAACACTAGTAGAGGCTCTGCTCCGGTACTCTGCCTCTGTGGAAGCCTCTAACATCACTGTCCATATATAGACAGTGATGTACGGAGAAGAGCTGAAGTCCCAGGCTGTCACGTTGGATTTGTAGACCCACTGGACCGTACCGCCTTGGCGGTATGGCAGCTGGCCAACAGGGCGCAGGAAACAGTCTATAGTTCGTATAGGGTACCTGTGGCAGCTCGGACAGTAGCAAGGCACGCTCGGCTGGGACTAGGCAACAGGCAGACATCAGGCGTGGTGTAGCAGGACAGGCGTGGTATGCAGCACAGAACGACTACAGCTCAGCACGGCACTTGACCAGGATAGCACGGGATACAGGATACAGTATACAGGTACGGGAAACACTGGGAACTGGAAGACACTAGGAGACCATTTGCATAGACAAACTAGGATATGACAAACAACGCTCAGGCATGGGAGGAAGGGGCTGGGACCTTCTTATAGCCCAGGGTGCTCTGGGAGCAATCAGCTCAATCTCCAACCTGCGTGCGCTTTGGCTTCTTAAGTCTGGACTGAGCTTGGGAACGCACCCTGGTGGTCACTGTGGAACAGGACGGCCGTATGTGCAGACATCTCTGGAGAGAATGGCGTCTACTGGATGGAACGAGTTTGTGGTCAGCGAACACGGACGTTACACAGGCAGAGCGCTAGTAGATGCTCTGCTCCAGTACACTGGCTCTGTGGAAGCCTCTAACATCACTGTCCATATACAAAAAATAATAGAGATAGAGGCATCACTCCAAAGATCATATCAAAAGATTTTTTATTCACCCATCACTGCAGTAGGATGCAACGTTTCAGCTGCTCAATGCAGCCTTTGTCAAGCAATTCTTAGTTTCCAAAAATCAGTGTAAATAGTAAACGTTAATTAATAAAGTCAAGTCCTGCCTAGAAAAACATTAAAAATAGTTTAATTGGTATAATATTTAATAATAGGGCACTAAATGGCAAAAGTACTGAGTATAGGCGTTGGCAAACAGATCCACGGTCCCTGATAGAGTGTCAGGAAACAGGTAATATTGAGAACCTTTCAATCAATCTGACACAAGACAGGGGTAGTAATAGTACTCCTCATCCACTTGCCATAGTGATACAAAATCACCAAACCTCCTTAGAATGTCCTGTATGCACAGATGAAAGCGTGCAACACTCAGAACATACACAGGGGACCAAAGCAAATGTAAATGTGGTCTGGTTACCAAAGCAAAGCAACGTCCCAACGTGTTTCTGCAAATCTGTATCTACAGAGCAGAGTCCTCAGGGGTTATAGTAGCTTATTATTAATGAACTGCCGAACAGCACATTTTCTGCTGTTAATTTTGTATTCTCCGGCGTGCACTGAGACACTGATAACTGGTCTAGCGAGCGCCGGAGAAACTCGAGTGCCTTATACGGCTAGCCCCACCTCCTTCAGAGGCGTGATGGGAGGCCGGAACCAATCAGTGTGTCACAGCGCCGAGATGACGCCCACCGACATAGACCGGCCTCCTGATACCATCACAGCCAATCACATAGATGCAGTACGCATCACCAGTTGCTAGGGAAATTTCCGGCAGTCTAACTATATACATCGCTGCAGCAATCAAGTAGGTGTCGCAGTGTAACAGGGGAGAGTTTAAGCTCATGTATAGAGAGGGGAACTAGAATGGCACCTGTAGTAGAAAATGCTACCAGGTATCCATAATAAAGCTCCCTGGAGTCTATAAATGGCAGAAAGAATGCATATTTATTGGGCAAGAGAAATAACAAATACTCGAGATCAGACTACAGCCTTGGTATATTCGTGTGACGCAAACCTAAAGTTACATACATTAGGATGCTAAGAATATCATAGATATCCATAATATGATATACATCTACTCAGGGCAAATGTAGTAGAACAAGCAAGACAAGGGAAAACACACTGCGTGTCGTTGAATGAAAATTAGTTCATATGCAGATCAGAACCAGAGCCACCAACAGGTACACAAACAGGGGAAAAGACAAAATAGACCAATGCAGATCCAATCGAATATGCAGGGTACGGGGCTACAGAAACGGAAGAAAGGATAGATGCTCATTAAGTCCTAGTGGACCAACTGTTTTCATCCTGAAGATCCACTGTGCTTCCTTCTGTAAAATTCTCTTGTCCCAATCACCCCCTCGTAACGGTGGCTCCATGTGTTCCATCTCCTGAAACTTAAGGACCATGGGGTCACCAGAATGACATTCCAACACATGTCTGGAGACTGATGTATCTTCCTTCCTATTTATATCACAAATGTGATCTCGGATCCTCCGTCTGAACTCTCTTCTAGTTTTACCAACATACTATATACCACAGGTACAGGTTATCAGATAAACAACTCCCTTTGTTAAACAGTTGATAAAGGATCTGGTGTTGAACACTTCACCTGTGGTTGAACTCTTAACCCCTTAAGGACGCAGCCTAGTTTTGGCCTTAAGGCTCAGAGCCCATTTTTCAAATCTGACATATTTCACTTTATGTGGTAATAACGTCGGAATGCTTAAATCTACCCAAGCGATTCTGAGATTGTTTTCTCGGGACACATTGGGCTTCATGTTCGTGGTCAAATTTGGTCGATATATTCAGTGTTTATTGGTGAAAAATTGCACAATTTAGAGAAAATTTATAAAAAATTGCATTTTTCAGAATTTAAATGCATCTGCTTGTAAAACAGACGGTTATACCACCCAAAATAGTTACTAGTTCACATTTCCCATATGTCTACTTTAGATTGGCATTGTTTTTTGAACATTCTTTTATTTTTCTTGGACGTTACAAGGCTTAGAACATAAACAGCAATTTCTCATATTTTTAAGAAAATTTCAAAAGCCTTTTTTTTAAGGTACCTCTTGAGTTCTGAAGTGGCTTTGTGGGGCCTATGTATTAGAAACCCTGATAAAACACCCCATTTTAAAAACTAGACCCCTCAAAGTATTCAAAACAGCATTTAGAAAGTTTTTTAACCCTTCAGGCATTTTACAGGAATTAAAGCAAAGTGGAGGTGAAATTTGCAAATTTCATTTTTCTTGCTGAATTTCAATTTTATTCATTTTCTGCAGATTCTGCAGTTTTTAGAAATGTCCCACATGTGGCCCTACTGCGCTCGTGGACTAAAACACAAGCCCTAGAAGCAAAGAAGCACCTAGTGCATTTTGAGTCCTCTTTTTTATTAGAATATATTTTAGGCAGCATGCCAGGTTTGAAGAGGTGTTGAGGTGCCAAAACAGTAGGAATCCCCCAATAGTGACCCCATTTTGGAAACTGCACCCCTCAAGGAATTCATTTATGGTTGTTGTTACCATTTTGACCGCACAGTTTTTTCACAGCACGTATTTGAATTGGGCTGTGAAATGAAAAAAATGTCATTTTTTCCAATAAAATGTCATTTGTGATCAAAATTTCTTATTTTCACAGGGAACAAAATACCCCATTTTGTTGCCCAATTTGTCCTTAGTGTGGCAATACCCCATTTGTGGTGATAAACTGCCGTTTGGGCTCATGGGAGGGCTCAGAAGGAAAGGAGCGCTATATGTTTGTTGGAGTCCAGATTTTGTTGGATTGGTTTTCGGGTGCCATGTCGCATTTGCAGAGCCTCAGAGGTATCAAAGCAATGGAAACACACCAAAAGTGACCCCATTTTGGAAACTACACCCCTCAAGGAATTCATTTATGGTTGTTGTTAGCATTTTGACCACACAGTTTTTTCACAGCACCTATTTCAATTGGGCTGTGACATTAAAAAAATGACATTTTTTCCAATAAGATGTAATTTTTTACCAAAATGTCTTATTTTCACAGGGAACAAAATACTCAATTTTGTTGCCCAATTTCTCCTGAGTGCATCAATACCCCATATGTGGCAATAAACTGCCGTTTGGGCCCATGGGAGGCCTCAGAAGGGAAGGAGCGCTGTGTGTTCTTTGGAGTACAGATTTTGCTGGTTTGGTTTTCGGGTGCCATGTCGCATTTGCAGAGCCCCAGAGGTATCAAAGCAATGGAAACCCACCAGAAGTGACCCCATTTTGGAAACTACACCCCTCAAGGAATTCATTTATGGGTAATGTGACCATTTAGACTCCATAGTTTCTTCACAGAACTTATTTGAATTGGGCTGGGAATTAAAAAAAAATATATTTTTTCCAATAATATGTCATTTTAGCTCAAAAATTCTTATTTTCACAAGAAATAAAATACTCCATTTTGTTGCCCAATTTGTCCTGAGTGCGGCAATACCCCATTTGTGGTGATAAACTGCCGTTTGGGCCCATGGGAGGGCTCATAAGGAAAGGAGCGCTGTGTGTTCTTTGGAGTCCAGATTTTGCTGGATTGGTTTTCGGGTGCCATGTCGCATTTGCAGAGCCCCAGAGGTATCAAAGCAATAGAAACCAACCGCAAATGACCCCATTTTGGAAACTACACCCCTCAAGGAATTCATTTATGGGTGTTGTGACCATTTTGACCCCATAGTTTTTTCACAGAACTTATTTGAATTGGGCTGGGAATGAAAACAAAATTATTTTTTTCAAATAATATGTAGTTTTGGCTGAAAATTTCTTATTTTCACAAGAAACAAAATACCCCATTCTGTTGCGCAATTTGTTTTGAGTGCCGCAATACCCCATTTGTTGTGATAAACTGCCGTTTGGGCCCATGGGAGGGCTCAGATGGAAAGGACCACCATTTGGCCTACTGGGGATTTTCTAGTGCGAAGTCATGTATGCAGAAGCTCCTGAGGTACCAGTACAGTTGAAACCCGCAAGAAGTGACCCCGTTTTAAAAACTACACCCTTAAGGCATTCATCTAAAGGTGTAGTGAGCATTTTGACCGGAGACCTACACCCCATAAACTGTAATGTGGGTTCTCCCGGGTATGGCAATACCCTACATGTGGCTGTTATCAGCTGCCTGGACACACAGCAGGGCTCAGAGGGGAAAGACGAGGGGGGATAAGCTGTGTGGAGTGCATCAGGGTAAGTAAAATTGGGGTAAATTATAAACCAAGGGATGTATGATAAATTTTAAAACACTCTTTCATACAGAGCTCTGGTTATTCGGGACACGTGTCACATTGATATATTGTGTCATCCATTATCGCCCTCTTATAGCAGACTTTGCACCTCTTTTGACTTTTTCCCTTCTTGCCAGTTTGGGGAACTTCTCCTGGAAAGTGTTGCCCTGGTACGATGCGTGTGGCCTCGCTTCCAGAAGTACTGGGTGCCCCCCCTTCTTGGTCCCTAAAGATTAGGTTCTTGATAATCACATCTTGAAATTCCAGGAAAGTTCCCGTCTGGCCTGCACATCGACGTAGCACGTACGCATTGTACAAAGCCATCTGTATGATGTGCACGGTCAGCTTCTTATACCACACCGCATAGCGCTGTAGGGCTTCAGGGCTTGATCTTACAAGTCCATCCCTCCCATGTACCTATTGTAGTCCAGGATGCAGTCTGGTTTGGGGGTGGCCTTTCCTTCATATATCCTAAACCTGTAGGTATACCCTGATGCACTCTCACAGCTTATACATCTTCACGCCATACCTTGCCCTCTTACCCGGCAGGTACTCGCGGAATTGAACCCTCCCTTTAATATGTACCAGGGACTCATCAATAGAAATACACTTCTCGGGGGTGTATGCTTTGGAAAACCGGGCACTGGAACGGTCTAATAGGGGTCTCCGTTTATACAAACGGTCAAAACTGGGGTCATCTCGGGGTGGGCACGGCTCATTATCAGTATAATGTAAGAAGCAAAGTATTGCCTCATTTATTTATTTTTTTAGGTTCCAGTTCAGTTCTGAAGTTGCTTTGAGGGGCCCATATATTAGAAACCCCTATGAAATACCCCATTTTAGAAACTAGACCCCTCAAAGTATTCACAACAGCATTTAGAAAGTTTATGAACCCTTTAGGTGTTTCACAAAAATTTAGAGCAAAGTAGAGGTGAAATTTACATTTTTTTTTTTGTCAGAAAATCTTCTTTATACCATTTTTTTTATAACACAAAAGGATTTATCAGAGAAACGCAACTTAATACGTATTGCCCAGATTCTGCCGTTTTTAGAAATATCCCACATGTGGCCCTAGTGCGGTAATGGACTGAAACACCGGCCTCCGAAGCAAAGGCGCACCTAGTGGATTTTGAGGCCTCTTTTTTATTAGACACCATGTCCGGTTTGAAGAGGTCTTGTGGTGCCAAAACATTGGGAACCCCCCAAAAGTGACCCCAATTTGGAAACTAGACCCCTTGAGGAATCCATTGTAGTTTTCTTGGGGTGCATGCGGCTTTTTGATCAGTTTTTATTCTATTTTTAGGTGGCGTGGTGACTAAAAAACAGCAATTCTACAATTGTTTTTTTTTTCTTTTTATTTTACAGCGTTCACAGTGCGCTATAAATGACATATTCACTTTATTCTGCGGGGCAATACGATTACGGCGATACCAGATGTTTATAGTTTTTTTTTATGTCTTATGGCGTTTGCACAATAAAATACGTTTTGTAAACAATCATTCACTTTTTGTGTTACCTTATTCTAAGAGCCATAACGTTTTTATTTTTCAATCAATAAAGCCGTGCAAGGACTTATTTTTTGCATAACGAACTGTAGTTTCGTTCAGTACCATTTTTAGGTACATGCGACTTTTTGATCTCTTTTTATTCCATTTTTTGGGAGGTGAAGTGACCAAACAATTGTGATTGTGGTACGGTTTATTATTATTTTATTTTACGGCGTTCACCGTGCGGGATAAATAATGAAATAATTTTGTAGTTCAGGCCGTTACGGACGCGGCGATACCAATTATGTATAGTTTATTTGTTTGTTTATATATTTTTATTAATAATAAAGGACTGATAAGGGAAAAGGGGGGATTTTTACTTTTATTACTTTTAAATCTTTTATTTTCTTATTTTTACACATCTTTTTTTAACTTTTTTTTAACTTTATTACTTTGTCCCACTAGGGGACATGAGGGCAGGAGGCCCTGATCGCTATTCTAATACACTGCACTACATGCGTAGTGCAGTGTATTAGAACTGTCAGCTACTCACTGACAGCAAGCATAGTGGGTCCTGACGTTGTCAGGACCCACTAGGCTTCCGTCTATGGCATAGCTGGACGCCATTGTTTGGTGTCCGGTTGCCATAGTCACCATCGCCGGCCGCTATCGCGTAGCAGGCCGGCGATGGCAGCTTAACCCCTAAAAAGCCGCGATCTCTATAGAACGCAGCTTTTAAGGGGTTAATCAGCGGGGACACAGCGATCGGTCCCCGCTGTAGGAGCTGTGACAGCTGCTGAACAAGACAGCAGCGTCACAGCTCCTGTATGTGTCGGGAGGACGGCCGAAACGGCCGTTACTCCCGAGACGTACTATTACGTCATGGAGCGCGAACGATACAGCTGCCATGACGTAATAGTACGTCAAGGAGCGGGAAGGGGTTAAAGGTTCGGGTGTTCCAAAGGGAACTGCATGCTTTGAGAACAGCTCGGAACAATAGGCTTCAGGGTAGAGCTCAATCACGTCCCTCTCAAAGAGGGAGAAGTAGAGGACGAGCCAACTATAGGGAGGGTTTTTTAGGCAGAAGCCATCCAATTTCAGATTACCTCCTGAGGGATCAAAGAGATATGTAACTAGTGATAGCTCTATTAGGGACGATGAAATGCAGTTTATTAATCTGTCTGCAAGACCACTTACCACTGATGAGACCAAGGTTTTAAGTAAGGGATTGTCTTTTGTTCCTACCAATGGGTTTAAGCTGTTTACATGGGTTAAAGATCTGAACCTCTTTATTAGAAAGCTTAAATGGAAAAAAAAATTCAAGACCCATGACAAACGCCAATGTGAGGAATTGAGGATTCTGGAAGAGGATCTTCCTCATGTTAGGATGTTGGGGGAGCTCTGGGATGAGGGTCAGAGGGAATTTGGTGAGGGACCCTTTACAGATTTGAGGCTACCCTCAACCAAGACTCCACCTCTTAATGACAACACCTTGTTGGATGTTTTCCTGAGAGTGGTCACTGACCAACTTGCTAAATTGGAGCAGAATCAATATCATGACTACAATCTAACAATAAATGAAGCATCGGCTCTCCAGACTCTTGAAAATGACTCAGAAATAGTCATTAAACCCTCGGACAAGGGAGGCAATGTTGTGGTTCTTGACCGGAGTCAGTACATCACTATGTGTATGAACCTCCTAAGAGACCGGGGTTGCTATCAGACTTTGGTTGACAACGCTACACATAGGTTCCAGGTTGAGCTTAAAAATATTCTTCTGGAGGCTAAGCAATCCAAGATCATTAATGATCAGGAATTCACTTTCATATTGGGGTATTGCCCACAAGTGGCCACATTTTATAGCCTCCCTAGGGTTCATAAAGGACTTCATCCCCTTAAAGGTCGGAATATTGTGTCTGGCATTGGGAGTATTTCGCAGAATGCCAGTTCATATGTCGACAGGATACTTAGACCCTTTGTTGTGGCACTTCCATCGTATGTGAGAGATACGATGGAGGTGCTGAGAAAATTGGAGGGTATTAAAGTCGAAGCCAATGTGCACCTTGCGAGTTTGCATGTGGAGGCACTCTACAGCTCCATCCCGCATACCCTGGGTTGCCGAGCGGTGGAATATTTTCTCCAGGATAGAGGAATCCAATTTCATGCCCATAACCAATTGATATTGAAATTACTGAGATTCGTGCTGGAACACAACTTGTTTCTCTTTGAACGCAAGATTTTCCATCAGCTCAGAGGAGTGGCCATGGGAAGCCCATGTGCTCCCACCTATGCTAATCTCTATCTGGGCTGGTGGGAGAAAGAATATGTGTTCAGTGAAGGTATGGAGAAATATACTTCCCACATTGAGCTATGGCTTAGATTTATTGAAGATGTGCTGATCCTGTGGTCTGGAACAACAACTGAATTCAATGAGTTTGTTGCAATCTTAAACATCAATGATGTGGGTTTATTTTTCACGTCAGAAATTCGGGAGAAGAATATTACCTTTCTTGATGTTAGGATTGAGAAAACAGACTTGGGGTATATACGGACTGAAATGTTCAGAAAGGATACTGCAACCAATAACCTTCTGAGATGGGATAGCTGGCATCCTGTCCCCCTTAAGACTGGTATACCAAAGGCGCAGTACATTATGGCTAGACGCAATTGCACCACAATATCTGATTTCAAGACCTCGGCGATTGGGCTGAGAAATAGATTTGGACGGAGAGGGTATCCTAGTCATGTACTGAGGACAGCATATCAACATGCTTTGGGTGCAAATAGAGATTGTCTATTGAACCCTAAAAGACATATTGTACAAGAGGATACTATGAGAGTGAAAAGGACCTATGATGCTGCACATCGGGATGTCAGGAGGATTCTCACTCTCTATTGGGATATCCTCAAATCCGATCCAGATGTAGGGAGCTTGGTTGGTGACAGACCGCTAATTACTTTTAAACGAGGTTGTAATATCAAGGATAGATTGGTGCATAGTCATCTTGAGACAAAAAACAGTACCTCGTTATCATCAAACCGTAAAGGTACTTTTAGATGCGGGAGATGCAAAGCATCCAGTTCCATTTGGAACACCCGAACCTTAAAGAGTTCAACCACAGGTGAAGTGTTCGACACTAGATCCTTTATCAACTGTTTAACAAAGGGAGTTGTTTATCTGATAACCTGTACCTGTGGTATACAGTATGTTGGTAAAACTAGAAGAGAGTTAAGACGGAGGATCCGAGATCACATTTGTGCTATAAATAGGAAGGAAGATACATTAGTCTCCAGACATGTGTGGGAATGTCATTCGGGTGACCCCATGGTCCTTAAGTTTCAGGGGATGGAACACATGGAGCCACCGGTATGAGGGGGTGATTGGGACAAGAGAATTTTACAGAAGGAAGCACAGTGGATCTTCAGGATGAAAACAGTTGGTCCACTAGGACTTAATGAGCATCTATCCTTTCTTCCGTTTCTGTAGCCCCATACCCTGCATATTCGATTGGATCTGCATTGGTCTATTTTGTCTTTTCCCCTGTCTGTGTACCTGTTGGTGGCTCTGGTTCTGATCTGCATATGAACTAATTTTCATTCAACGACACGCAGTGTGTTTTCCCTTGTCTTGCTTGTTCTACTACATTTGCCCTGAGTGGATGTATATCATATTATGGATATCTATGATATTCTTAGCATCCTAATGTATGTCTCTTTAGGTTTGCGTCACACGGATATACCAAGGCTGTAGTCTGATCTTGAGTATTTGTTATTTCTCTTGCCCAATAAATATGCATTCTTTCTGCCATTTATAGACTCCAGGGAGCTTTATTATGGATATCTGGTAGCGTTTTCTACTACAGGTGCCATTCTAGTTCCCCTCTCTATACATGAGCTTAAACTCTCCCCTGTTACCCTGTGACACCTACTTGATTGCTGCAGCGATTATCTGGTGGAGCACTATATACTGGGGTGGACTATATGTATAGGGGGGCTATATACAGGGGTGGGCTATCTGTGAAACACTATATACAGGGGTGGACTATATGTGGAGCACTATATACAGGGGTGGGCTATATCTACAGGGGGGCTACATACAGGGTTGGGCTATCTGTGGAGCACTATACACAGGGGTAGGCTTTATCTACAGGGGGCTATATACAGGGGTGGGCTATATCTACAGGTGGGCTATATACAGGGGAGGGCTATCTGTAGAGCACTATATACAGGGGTGGGCTATATCTACAGGGGGCTATATACACGGTTGGGCTATCTGTGGAGCACTATATACAGGGCTGGGCTATATCTACAGGTGGCTATATACAGGGGTGGGCTATCTGTAGAGCACTATAGGGGGAGTTATTGGTGGGAAACTATATACAGGGGTGGGCTATATGGGGGCACTATCTACAGGGGGCTCTATGGCAGGCACTATCTACAGGGGGCACAGTGTGTGTGTTAGGGATCTGCCAGGTACTACGTCTAGGTATACTCCTGGGATTAATCAATCCACACCTGAGGCCGGACCTCTTAGACTGACACCGGCTCCCACCAACCAGGGTGGCAGGCTCAGGAGTGGGAGAGCCTATCGCGGCCTGGTCAGTCGGAGTTAGCTCCGCCCCCTGTCCATTATTACCTGCCGTGTTCTCTTCCTCAGTGCTTGTAATTCTTCTGGATTCCTGGCCCCACTGCTGCTTGCTCCAGCCTGCTTCTGCCGTGCTTCTGCCTTGCTGCAGTTCTGCTTAACCTGCTTCGCTTTGCCCCTGGCTTGCTTCCTTCTCCGTGCTCACGTGGGTATACTCCACTTCATCCTGGTCCTGACTACTCATTCACCGCTCCGTTTCCTCGCGGCGTTCCGTGGGCTACTGCCCCTTCCCTTGCGTGTTCCCTGTTTGTTCTCCCGTGCACTTAGACAGCGTAGGGACCGCCGCCCAGTTGTACCCCGTCGCCTAGGCGTAGGGACCGGATGGAGTAAAATAACTAGAATCTGAGACGTCACTGGTGAGTCACTTAATGTAAATGTTTATTCTGCCTCTAATCAGCTCTGTAGTCACTATGATCTGCAGTGAGATGATGGGTGGTGTGATTATGATATGATTTATTTTTTGTGAAACAGCATCTCCCAGCATATCCTTACCATTGTTCGGGCCATGCTGGGAGCTGTAGTTTTACGCCGTACACACCTATACGGCAGGGGTTGCACTAAATTGAGCTGTATTTGTGCTGGTGCGGTATATATGTACTGAGCTTGGTTCTGGTGTTGTGTATAGAACCATATTGCTTGTAAAATGTACAAATGTTTTTATGCTCGAGTTACATAAAAAGAAATGTGGAAAAGAAATGACACGTCGATTGGTAGTGAAAACAAACACGGCGAGGGGGAAGGAGATGTCGAGAAAGATGTTGGGGGGGGGCGCCAAACTGAATCTTTGCCCCGGGTGCTGGAGAACCTAGCTACGCCTCTGCATATATAGACAGTGATGTCAGGAGGAAAGAAGGAGTCCCAGGCAGAGCGCTTGAAGCGGCACTGTTTGAGGACTCCCGCAATGTGGAAGCCCCTAACATCACTGTCCATATATAGACAGTGATGTCAGGGGCAACCCCAGAGACGGAGTCCCGGGCTCTGCCTGGGACTCCTGCTCTGCAACTACAATCACTGTCCATGTATGGACAGTGGTGTCACGGACTTCCCCATTGCCGGAGACCCGAAACAGAGCCGCTTTAAGCGCTCTGCCTGGGACTCATTCTCTCCTTCTGACATCACTGTTCATATATGGACAGTGATGTGAGGGGCAACCCCGCTCTGCCTGAGACTCCTGCTCTGTTCCTAACATCACTGTCCATATATGGACAGTGATGTCAGGGGCAACCCCAGAGCTGGAGCCCCGGGCTCTGCCTGGGACTCCTGCTCTGCAACTAACATCACTTTCCATGTATGGACAGTGATGTCACAGAATTCCCCATTGCTGGAGTCCCGAAACAGCCGCTTCAAGCTCTCTGCCTGGGACTTCTCTCCTCCTGACATCACTGTTCATATATGAACAGTGATGTCAGGGGCAACCCCAGAGCCGGAGTCCTGGGCAGTGCGCCATTAGCGCTCTGCCTGGGACTCCTGCTCTGCTCCTAACATCGCTGTCCATATATAGACAGTGATGTCAGGAGGAGAGACGGAGTCCCAGGCAGAGCGCTTGAAGCGGCTCTGTTTCAGGACTCCAGCAATGTGGAAGCCTCTATCATCACTGTCCATATATAGACAGTGATGTCAGGGGAAACCCCAGAGCCGGAGTCCCGGGCTCTGCCTGTGACTCCTGCCCTGCAACTAACATTACTGTCCATATATGGACAGTGATGTCACGGACTTCCCCATTGCCGGGGTCCCAAAACAGAGCCGCTTCAAACGCTCTGCCTGGGACTCCTTCTCTCTTCCTGACATCACTGTCCATATATGGACAGTGATGTTAGGGGCAACCAAAGAGGCAGATTCCAGGCCAGTGCGCTATGAGCGCTCTTCCTGGGACTCCTGCTCGGCTCCTAACATCACTGTCCATATATGACCGGAGGCAAGGCTTCATAGAAGACTGTCAGTATCACCATATACTGCAATACATTAGTACATTAGTATTGCAGTATATCGTGCAAGCGATCTAATGATCGCTGGTTCGCCCCCTAGGGGAACAAATAAAAAACAGTAAAATTACTTTTATAATAAATTTAAAAAAAAAGTTACAAAAAACACAGTTTTCCCATTTTCTCCTCAAGCACAATGTCAAAAAATGATAAAAAATTAACATACCTGGTATCGATGCTTCCGTAAAAGTCTGAACTATTACAAGATATCATTATTTAGTCCGCACTGTGAACGCCGTAAAAAAGAAAGAAATAGAAATCCCAGAATCGCTGTTTTTTGGTCACTTCATCTCCCCCCAAAAATGGAATAAAACGTGATCAAAATATTTCATGTACCCCAAAATGGTATCAATAGAAACGACATCTCGTCCCACAAAAAAATAACCCCTCACACCGCTCAATCGACGGAAAAATAAATATGTTTTGCCTGTCAGAATGTGGCGACAAAACTCAAATTGTATTTTTAACTATCAGTTTTTTCTTTGTAAAAGTAGTAAAACATAAAAAAAAGTTATAAATTTGGTAATCGTCTTGACTCGCAGAATGAAGTTAAGCACTATTTTTACCGCACAATGAACGTCGTAAAAACAAAACCACCCAAAGAATTGATGAATCGCTGATTTTTTCCTATTTTACCACACAAATATTTTTATTCCAGTATCCCACTACATTATATGGTACAATGAATCGTTCCGTGAAAATCTACAACTTTTTCTTACAGAAAAACAAGCCCTCATACAGCAATATTGATCGAAAAATAAAAAAGTTATGACATTTGAAATGTGGGGATGAAAAAACAAAAGTGAAAATCCGCAAAATGGCTGCGGCGGGAAAGTGTGTGTGTATGTCTGTGTGGGTATACACACACATGATGCTAATATATAGCATCATGCTATATATTAGCATGATGCAGGGATCCAGTATTCAGAGGCGTAGCTAGGTTCTCCTGCACCCGGGGCAAAGATTCAGATTGGCGCCCCCCCCAACTTATTTCCCGACATCTCCTTCCCCCTCGCCATGTTTTCTTTCCCTACCAATCAATGAGGTGTAATTTTTTTCACAATTTTTTTAATGTAACGCGAGTATAAAAGCATTTCTACATTTTACAAGCGATATAGTTCTATAATGTAATTAACATAAAAATAAATTAAAAGAAAATAAATTAAAGAGGCCACACACAGCCCCCTGTAGATAGCGCAACACAGCCCCCCTTGTAGATAGTGCCACACACAGCCCGCTTCCCCCCTAGTAGATAGCGGCACACTCCCCCCCCCTTGTAGATAGTGCAACACAGCCCGCTGCCCCTTTGTAAATAGCGCCACACTCCCCCCCTTGTAAATAGTGCCACATTCCCCCCTTTTAAATAGCGCCACACTCCCACCCCTTGTACTTAGCGCCACACTGTGAACAGACTGGTGAGCGATAGCCTACCACTACCACTCTCTGCTCTGCCTGGTGTGACTTACCGGAGGAGCCGAGGAGGTCATGCGGCGCAGGCAGCGGCAGAGTTTCTTCTGACAGCCAGGGCCGGCCTTAGCTTGGACGGCGCCCTGTGCGGGACTCTCTATTGCCGCCCCCTACACAAACCAAAAATTAACCACATATATGGACACGCTGGAACATACAGTGAAGGAAATAAGTATTTGATCCCTTGCTGATTTTGTAAGTTTGCCCACTGTCAAAGACATGAACAGTCTAGAATTTTTAGGCTAGGTTAATTTTACCAGTGAGAGATAGATTATATAAAAAAAAAAAACGAAAATCACATTGTCAAAATTATATATATTTATTTGCATTGTGCACAGAGAAATAAGTATTTGATCCCTTTGGCAAACAAGACTTAATACTTGGTGACAAAACCCTTGTTGGCAAGCACAGCAGTCAGACGTTTTTTGTAGTTGATGATGAGGTTTGCACACATGTTAGATGGAATTTTGGCCCACTCCTCTTTGCAGATCATCTGTAAATCATTAAGATTTCGAGGCTGTCGCTTGGCAACTCGAATCTTCAGCTCCCTCCATAAGTTTTCGATGGGATTAAGGTCTGGAGACTGGCTAGGCCACTCCATGACCTTTAATGTGCTTCTTTTTGAGCCACTTCTTTGTTGCCTTGGCTGTATGTTTTGGGTCATTGTCATGTTGGAAGACCCAGCCACGAGCCAATTTTAATGTCCTGGTGGAGGGAAGGAGGTTGTCACTCAGGATTTGACGGTACATGGCTCCATCCATTCTCCCATTGACGCGGTGAAGTAGTCCTGTGCCCTTAGCAGAGAAACACCCCCAAAACGTAATGTTTCCACCTCCATGCTTGACAGTGGGGACGGTGTTCTTTGGGTCATAGGCAGCATTTCTCTTCCTCCAAACACGGCGAGTTGAGTTAATGCCAAAGAGCTCAATTTTAGTCTCATCTGACCACAGCACCTTCTCCCAATCACTCTCAGAATCATCCAGATGTTCATTTGCAAACTTCAGACGGGCCTGTACATGTGCCTTCTTGAGCAGGGGGACCTTGCGGGCACTGCAGGATTTTAATCCATTACGGCGTAATGTGTTACCAATGGTTTTCTTGGTGACTGTGGTCCCAGCTGCCTTGAGATCATTAACAAGTTCTCCCCGTGTAGTTTTTGGCTGAGCTCTCACCTTCCTCAGGGTCAAGGATACCCCACGAGGTGAGATTTTGCATGGAGCCCCAGATCGATGTCGATTGACAGTCATTTTGTATGTCTTCCATTTTCTTACTATTGCACCAACAGTTGTCTCCTTCTCACCCAGCGTCTTACTTATGGTTTTGTAGTCCATTCCAGCCTTGTGCAGGTCTATGATCTTGTCCCTGACATCCTTAGAAAGCTCTTTGGTCTTGCCCATGTTGTAGAGGTTAGAGTCAGACTGATTAATTGAGTCTGTGGACAGGAGTCTTTTATACAGGTGACCATTTAAAACAGCTGTCTTTAATGCAGGCACCAAGTTGATTTGGAGCGTGTAACTGGTCTGGAGGAGGCTGAACTCTCAATGGTTGGTAGGGGATCTAATACTTATTTCTCTGTGCACAATGCAAATAAATATATATAATTTTGACTATGTGATTTTCTTTTTTTTTTATATATAATCTATCTCTCACTGGTAAAATTAACCTAGCCTAAAAATTCTAGACTGTTCATGACTTTGACAGTGGGCAAACTTACAAAATCAGCAAGGAATCAAATACTTATTTCCTTCACTGTATATACTGTACATGAATAAAGACAGATATTTAGACATACAGACAAATATACATACACACATTCTGGAATATATACATACAGGTAAGTATATAGACGTACAAACACACACACACACACACACACACACACACACCAGCAGATAAATACACAGACAGGAACATATACAAATACATAAAAGGCACATATGCCCAAGCACAAAGACACATTCACAAACAGACCCATATATACCCACACAGGCACATATGTACACAGCACAGATAATGTAGTAGATGTTACCTGCAGTCCTATGTAACAACACAGATAACACACAGTGATAACTCTATAAATACAGATAATAGTGTTACCTACAGTCTTATGTAACACCACAGATAACACAGTGATAATTCTCTGAGTACAGATAGTAGTGTTACCTGCAGTCCTATGTAACACCACAGATAACACAGTGATAACTCTGATTACAGATAATGTAGTAGCTGTTGCCTGCAGTCCTATGTAACACCGCAGATAACACATAGTGATAACTCTCTGAGTACTGATAATGTAGTTGTGTCCCCTGCAGTCCTATGTAACACCACAGATAACACATTGTGCTAAATTACAATCTCAGCTCTGCTACACAGTACAGATAATGTAGTAGCTGTTCCCTGCAGTCCTATGTAACACCACAGATAACACAGTGATAACTCTCTGAGTACAGATAATGTAGTAGATGTAAGAGACAAACACATGCAGAGACACAGACAGACAGACACACACACACACACACACACACACACACACACACACACACTAACATATACACATACAAACACAGAGACACACACTGTATTCACACTACACACACAGACACTCACCATGTCTCCTTGCTGACAGGTCAGGACGGGCTGTGGGCGGAGCTTCCTCTCTGCTTCTCGGCGTGTGTAGCAGCAGAGCACAGAGTAGAGGCAGATGCTGGAAGGCTGCAGCACGGGAGTGGACCTGTCCCCTGACCTGAGTCATCTGACCTCATGTCACTGACGTGAGGTCAGGTGACAGGTAAGGTGACTGGACTGATCCACTCCCTGGCCGTCACAGACCCCAGTCAGAACGTCGTCATTTCCTGGCTCTTCCTAAAGCTGCTGCAGGTGTCCGACATACGGGGCGCCTGTCAGCAGCGATCAGCTGCTCTTCGGCGCCCCCCCTTCCCTACCACCGGGTTGCGCCCGGGGCACATTCCCCGCCTGTCCCCCCCCTAGCTACGCCCCTGCAGTATTGCAGCACTTGTCAGTCTTTACACTTGCCTTAGAGAAGATGTCTGTATAGATACTATATGCTGGGGAGAGGTTACAGCAGGAGAGTTTGTGACCTGTTTGGGTGAGCTGATTTGCTAGTGCGTGAGTTAAAAGCAAAGCATCCTGGGATATAAGGGCACAAGCTCTGGCATTAATTCCCTTAACTGATGTCACAATCAGGAAGCACCCGCCCATTTCAATATGCAGCAAGAGAAGATTTTACTTTTACAGTCTGACATGTATTATGGCTGGATCTCGGGCTAGGAAGTAGCTATCTGCATAATATAGGTATCGTTGGAATTGTAGTGAAAGGCTCTGTTCAGCTGTGCAAAAAAATTCTTTTTAGGCAATGTCATTGGAGGTACGCTTTAAATTGAACTGAATGATGTGTGCAGCCTATAAGTAAAGAAGCTGTCAAACGGCAGAGAACACACATTTTTTTTTAATTCTAGGTAAGAAACCTTAATTTACACACTGAGGTGCATATCCTAAGAGGTTTTTAAGTGGATTACTGGAGGTATGATTTATTGATCTTCAATTAATTTGCACACATTAACCATAGCTCCCAACCGTCCCAGGAGGTCTGTCCCGCTATGCCCCATTGAGTCACGGACTCAGTCTCCCTGTGGCCAGCCATGCCCTCCTCCCCTCTCCTCCCATCCGTAAGGTCAACGTAAAGCAAATTGAATTTGCTTACGTTGACCTTACTCACTGCAGGCAACTCATGAGTCACGGTCTGACTGTGGTTAGACCGAGACTCATCAGCTGCCTGCGCCCAGCGTGAGTACGTCGCTCGGCGGAACATTGTTACGTGTGCCCGGAGTGAGGGAGCAGGACGCGCGCTCGATAGGCAGCACGGCACCGAGATACCAAGGGTCAGTAAAAAACAGACAGACTACTATGAGTAGAGAAAAGTGTGACAATTGAGGTAAAAAAAAACAAAACAGAGTGCCAGGAGACACTAGCATTTCCAAATTCATAAAATGAATGACATTTATTTTATGATTTTAGAAATGCTAGTTTTTTCAGGCACTGGCTTCTTAAATATAAAAAGGCCATCATATGGAGTTAAAGGAGTTTTCTCACAAATAGAGATGAGCGAACTTATGAAAAGTTCGGTTCGGCTAGTTCGCCGAATTTCACGAAAAATTTCGATTCGGACCGAACTAGTACTGACCGAACCTGTAATTTCCGTGCGCCGAGCATGCTACTGTCCAGGGTGCTGATAGAGTTAATGGGCTGCACTAACTCTTTCAGCAACCTTGACAGTACATGCTCGGCGCGCGGAAAATACAATTTTAATGTAATAAAAAAAATATATAAATACGTTCATACTTACATTCCTCCTGTCCGGCCTCCAGCGATGACGTTTCATCCATGTCGCCGCTGCAGCCAATCACAGGCTGTAGTGGCGGTCACGCACGTCAGGATGACGTCAGAAGGCCGGCCTCCAGGGATGACGCTTCATCCCACGTGACCGCCTCTGCAGCCAAGCACAGGCTGCAGCGGCCTCTGCAGCCAAGCACAGGCTGCAGCGGCCTCTGCAGCCAATCACAGGCTCCTCTCCTGAAATACTCTGTGCTGCCTTAAACTCTGTGGACAGGTCAGGATCCTGTTTCTTTTAAATGCTGCTGGGTAACCCGCTCGATCCACTATATAAGGCTGCGCTACAGTGCAGCATTTAAAAGAAACAGGATCCTGACCTGGCCACAGAGTTTAATGCAGCACAGAGTATTTCAGGAGATGAGCGTGCAGATTCAGTGCTGCTGTGAACTCTGCTCTTACCATTACGTAGCTCTCAGTCTGTTACCTCTCCTCCAATCCTGTCCTCAATAACACCTTCACATGATTGGCAAGTCACCACATAATGGTAAGAGCAGAGTTCCCAGCAGCACAGAGTATTTCAGGAGATGAGCGTGCGGATCTTGTGCGGGGTGGTGACCTGCCAATCATGTGAAGGTGTTATTGAGGACAGGAGTGGAGGAGAGGTAACAGACTGAGAGCTACGTAATGGTAAGAGCAGAGTTCACAGCAGCACTGAATCTGCACGCTCATCTCCTGAAATACTCTGTGCTGCTGTGAACTCTGCTCTTACCATTACGTGGTGACTTGCCAATCATGTGAAGGTGTTATTGAGGACAGGAGTGGAGGAGAGGTAACAGACTGAGAGCTACGTAATGGTGATGCTAGGGTCTCCCAACGATGAGAAGAACGGGGAACCGAAAGCCCCCCCAAGTGCTCCATAAGAATGGAGCGCTAGTGCGCATGCTCGACCATTAATGGAGCGTTGGCCAAGCATGAGCACCAGCGGTCCATTCTTATGTAGCACATCGGGGGACTTTTGATCCCCCATTCTCCTCATTGCTAGAACCAAAGTGGCTGGACCCCTAGCGACCACACATTTAACCCCTTATCCTTTAATTTGTAATATATGATGTTTCAGATCCTTATTTGGTCACGTGCTGCTGCAGCCAATCGCTGGCTTCAGCGGTGATGCTGCCATGTACGGCACGTGACCACTGAGGCCAGTGATTCACTGCAGCTATGGGGGTATTATACTGTATGGGGGCAGCTATGGAGCCATTATATTGTGTGGGAGCATCTGTGTGGGCATTATACTGTACGGGTGCAACTATGGGGCCATTATATTGTGTGGGGGCAGCTATGGGGCATTATACTGCATGGGAGGTACTATGGGGGCATTATACTGTGTGGGACGCACTATTGGGGTATTATACTGTGTCGGGGCAGCAATGGGGGCATTATACTGTGTGGAAGGCACTATGGGGTATTATACAGTGTTGGGGGTCAAACATAAGGACATTATACTTTGTAGGTGGTTCTATGGGAGCATTGTACTGTGTGGGCTGGGCGGGATTGAGCCGGGTTAGAGGCATGGCTTAACAGGGGAAAAATTTGCTACACACACTGTTTCAGTTGTCCCTCTTTACGAAACGGAAAAGTTGGAAGGTATGCATTAACAACATTTGCTGTGGACTGTAAAATGATTATAATTACAATCACAATGCAAATACCTCTAGCTTCAAAAATTTATAGGCACCCCTATGTATTTTTAAAGACACTGCCCAAGAAGCCCTAATTTTTAACAACTATAATGTGTACTTCCGGGGCATGCCGGAAAGGTTAAACCCTGGGTTGGGCTGATAATTTGGCGAACCGCATGCAACTTGTTTTTAGACACGCTTGTTTTATGTTTTAACCTTGTTAATATGATTAAAACTTTTTCATTTGAAACAACTATCCTGAAGTGCTAATCTATAATCTATTTGGTCTCTCATAAGGTCCTATTACATCACTTTGGGAGTGAAGATCGTGTGGAACTATAAGTCCCAGCGGAACCACACAGAGCAACACCTGTGCAAGTGGATGCCTACTCGTGGATGGCAGAGTCTGGATCAGAACAACTGTTATCTGAGGGGACTGGATGATTTTGTGCTAACACAGGCTGTTGGAGCGGTAGAGTACACATTATAGTTCTGACTTTGAACTTCTTCTGTCTTTACCTGCGCCAGCCTGGGAGTGTATGCTCTTTCGAAATACTACATTTATTTACCCTTATTTTTAACACCTCTCTGTGAATTTACCTACTGTTGGCTTTCCTAAACTGCCCTAATGCCCATTGTTTTCTGAAGATTCTATTTGATGCTTCTCCTTAATGATGAGCATCCAAAACATTACATGGGAAAAAATAACCTGCATGTGTAATGGCAAATTTGATGAACATGATCTTAGTGCTCAGAGGTTCATAACCATTTTTTCTTGTCTGTAAGGGTATGTTCACACGCTTAGCAAAAAACGTCTGAAAATACAGAGCTGTTTTCAAGGGAAAAAAGCTCCTGATTTTCAGCCGTTTTTTATTCAAACTTGCGTTTTTTGCTGCGTTTTTTACAGCCGTTCTTGGAGCTGTTATTCTATAGAGTCAATAAAACGGCTCCAAAAACATCTCGAAAAGTGACATGCACTTCTTTTTCGCGGGCATTTTTTTACGCGGCCATTCTTAGAAAAGGCTGCATAAAAAAAATGCCCCGTCGGAACAGAACCCCGTTTTTCTCATTGAAATCAATGGGCAGATGTTTGGAGGCGTTCTGCTTCCGATTTTTCAGCCCAAAAAACTGCCAAAAATAAGCCGTGTGAACATACCCTTACTCTTGTCTGACAAAATTTGTGTTTGTGGAAAATATTTGTATGTTATGTAACCCAAAAATAATGGAGAGAATTCTCATCATGGGGAGATAATTTACCTCATCCTGATGTTGAGAGTTACTACTTTTATATTACTCTGTTGATCCTACTGAGTTTACACTAGTGAATATCTGTATGGGATTTGAGCAGTGCTTGCATCCACATATTGTGCTAGTATAAGAATTCTGCTTAGTAAATTGTTTACGTTGGAAAATGCTGGCATGTGTTCACAGAAATTAACGTTCATTTCATGTATAATTAGAAGAATGAGGTTAGAAGCCAAGCCTTAGTACAACTATTTGATTTGATTTGTAAACATATTTGTACATAACATGTGAATCAGATCTGAATAATCCCAGCTGTCTTCTTATAAAAGAACACATTGAAGGTAATGTATTTATATCTTACTAGAATTCATTAGTATCAAAACACATAAGCCCAACAAGACTGTTTAAATAAAGAAGCAAATTTTACAAGTAAGCAACTACTTTATTTTATATATATATATATATATATATATATATACAGTGCCCACCAAAAGTTACGGAACACCCTCATAACTTTTGAATGGCTCGAGTTAAAGGGTTGAAATTTGGTGGGATTTAATGGGGTCATAACATCTACCAGTTAACGCAAAGAAACAAAAAACCTCCACCCCCTTGGGGGCGGTGGGGTGGGCGGGGGAATCAAAATCTTAAATGGCATGGGGGGTCGAGTGGGGGCTCAATTGAAAGCTCTTTTCAATATGAAAACTTTTTTTCGCTGGGATATTTAACTTTAAAGTTATCATCTTCATTATTGAGATATTGGTAGTACTAAATATTTGAGAATGTTATACCTAGTGTACACCACCAAAATTCATGCAAGTTGTCCCTATGTGGTTCACTTACGTGAAACGGTTGGAAGGAAAAAGAGGAAAGGGACATATGGTCAGGAAGTATGAGATCAGTTGATATAAAAAATAGACCCGACTGTAGGTATATTGTACCTTGGAGGGATAGGGTGAGTGGTCCCTTAACCCCTTCCCTCTTTGGCCGCTTTTGACCTTCCTGACAGAGCCTCATTTTTCAAATCTGACATGTTTCACTTTATATGGTAATAACTCCGGAATGCTTTTACCTATCCTAGTGATTCTGAGACTGTTTTCTCGTGACACATTGGACTTTATGTTACTGGCAAAATTTGCCCGATACATTCAGTATTTAATTGTGAAAAACACCAAAATTTAGCGAAAAATTGCAAAAATTTGCATTTTTCTCAATTTAAATGTATCTGCTTGTAAGACAGGCAGTTATACCACACAAAAATGTTGCTAAATAACATCCCCCATATGTCTACTTTAGATTGGCATCATTTTTTGAACATCATTTTATTTTTCTAGGACGTTACAAGGCTTAGAACTTTAGCAGCAATTTCTCACATTTTCAAGAAAATTTCAAAATGCTATTTTTACAGGGGCCAGTTCAGTTGTGAAGTGGGTTTGAGGTCCTTAGATATTAGAAACGCCCAATAAGTCACCCCATTTTAAAAAATGCACCCCTCAAAGTATTCAAAACAGCATTTAGAAAGTTTCTTAACCCTTTAGACATTGCGCAGGAATTAAGGCAAAGTAGAGGTGAAATTTACAAAGTTCATTATTTTTTTCCAGAAATTCATTTTGAATCCATTTTTTTTGTACCACAGAATGTTTTACCAGAGAAATGCAACTCAATATTTATTGCCCAGGTTCTGCAGTTTTAGGAAATATCCCACATGTGGCTCTAGTGTGCTACTGGACTGAAGCACCGGCCTCAGAAGCAAAGGAGCACCTGGTGGATTTTGGGTCTCCTTTTTATTAGAATATATTTTAGGCACCATGTCAGCTTTGAACAGGTCTTGTGGAACTAAAACAGTGGAAACCCCCCAAAAGTGACCCCATTTGAGAAACTACACCCCTCGAGGAATTTATATAGGGGTGTAGCAAGCATTTTGACCGGCCAGTTTTTTTGCAAAAATGTTTGGAACTAGGCCATGAAAATGAAAATCTAAATTTTTTCAAATAAAATGTAGGTTTAGCTAATTTTTTTTCATTTACAAAAGAACTAAAGTAGAAAAAGCACCACAACATTTGTAGAGCAATTTCTTCCGAGTAAAACAATACCCCACATGTCGTAATAAACGGTTGTTTGGACACACGGCAGGGCTTAGAAGGGAAAGAGCGCCATTTGGCTCTTGGAGCTCAAATTTAGCAGGAATGGTTTGCGGAGGCCATGTCGCATTTGCAAAGCCCCCTAGGGGACAAAACAGTGGAAACCCCCAACAAGTGACCCCATTTTGGAAACTATACCCCTTGAGGAAATTATCTAGGGGTATAGTGAGCATTTTGACCCCACAGGTTTTTTGCAGAAATTTTTGGAAGTAGGCTGTGAAAATGAAAATCTACATTTTTTCAAATAAAATGTAGGTTTAGCAAATTTTTTTTCATTTCCACAAGGACTAAAGGAGAAAAAGCACCATAAAATTTGTAAAGAAATTTCTCCCGAGTAAAACAATACCCCACATGTAGTAATAAAAGGCTGTTTGGACACACGGCGAGGCTGAGAAGGGAAAGAGCGCCATTTGGCTTTTGGAACTCAAATTTAGCAGGAATGGTTTGCGGAGGCCATGTCACATTTACAAAGCCCCTGAGGGGATAAAACAGTGGAAAACCCCAACAAGTGACCCCATTTTGGAAACTACACCCCATGAGGAAATTATCTAGGAGTACAGTGAGCAGTTTGACCCCACAGGTGTTTTACAGAACTTATTGGAAGTAGGCCGTAAAAATGAAAATCTACATTTTTTTAAATAAAATGTAGGTTTAGGTTTTTTTTTTCATTTCCACAAGGACTGAAGGAGAAAAAGCACCATAAAATTAGTAAAGCAACTTCTCCCGAGTAAAACAATACCCCACATGTGGTCATAAACGGCTGTTTGGACACACGGTAGGGCTCAGAATGGAACTAGCACCATTTGGATTTTGGATAGTGTCTGGGCGCCATGTCACATTTGCTGAGCCCCTGTAGTACTAGTACAGTGGAAACACCCCAAAATTGACTCCATTTGGGAAACTGCACCTCCTGAGGAATCATCTAGGGGTATAGTGAAAATTTTGATCCCAAAAGGTTTTTTGCTGAATTAATTAGAATTAAGCCATGAAAATGAAAAATAATTTTTTTTTCCAACAAGATGTCGTTTTAGATCAACATTTTTAATTTTTACAAGGAATAGAGAAGAAAAAGCACCCCAACATTTGTAAAGTAATTTCTCCCGAGTACGGTAACACCCCATATGTGGTTATAATCGGCTGTTGACATATATGGGAGCATTCAGAAGAAAAGGAGCGGTATTTATCTTTTGGAGCGTAGATTTTGCTGGAATGGTTTGCGGACGCCATGTTGCATTTGCAAAACCCCTGATGTACCAAACAAAAGTGACCCCGTTTTAGAAACTACACCCCTAAAGGCATTTATGAAGGGGTGTAGTGAGAATTTACACTCCACAGGTGTTTTTCAAAAATGAATACGCAGTGGATGGTGCAAAGTGAAAATTGCAATTTTTCCACTGATCTGCCCATTCACCGCACAAGATGTTGTGCCCCTAGAGAATCTTACCCCATAAATTGTTAAGCGGGTTCTCCCGGGTATGGTAATGCCTTACTTGTGGCCATAAATTGCTGTTTGGGCACGCTGTAGGGCTAAGAAGGGAAAGACCGCCATTTTGAGCATGGATTTTGCTTGGTAGTTTTGTTTGAGTTTTGCTGGTATTCAGTTTATAATGTGGGGGTATATGTAATCTGTGCGGAGTAGATCAGGGCATAATAGGAGGGTATAATCATGGGGTAAATAATACAATTATCCATAGATGTGTGTTACGCTGTGAAGCGATCCGTTATGCGCAGGCCGGTGTCACACTGATAAACGGTTTTCTTTCTCACTCCCCTTCTGTAACGCTCTGCACCTTTTGGGGACTTTTTCTCCTTCCTAGTTTGGGAAATATTGCTAGGAAAGTTTTGCGCTGGTATAATACGGGCACCCTTGCTTCCAGCGGATGTGCGATGTCCCTTCCCTTTCCTAGTTCCTAAATACTAGGGCCCTGAAACTGCAGGAATGTTCCCCTCCGGCCTGCGCATTGAGATGTTTTTTCATCACCGCATTACTAGTGCCGTAACTTTTTTGTTTTTCAGTTGATTGGGCGGTGTGCGGGCTTGTTTTTTGCGAGACGGGCTGTAGATTTCATTGGTACCATTTTGGAACACATACGACTTTTTGATCACTTTTTATTTCATTTTTTGGTAAAGGAAATTACCAAAAACAAGCAATTCTGGAATCGTTTTTTATTGTTTTTTTTATCGGCATCCACAGTGCGCCCTAGATTACATGTTAGCTTTATTCTGCGGGTCGATACGATTACGGCGATACCAAATTTATATAGTTTTTTTATGTATTGCGGCTTTTGCACAACAAAATCACTTTTTTTATAAAATCATTTGTTTTCTGTGTCGCCATATTCTAAGACACATAACGTTATTATTTTTGAGTGCACAAAGCGGTGTGTGGGATTATTTTTTGCGGGACGGATTGCCGTTTTTATTGGTACTATTTTGGAGTAAATGTGACTTTTTGATCACTTTTTATAGCATTTTTTGGAAGGAGATGTGACCTAAAAACAAAGATTCTGGCGTTGTTTTTCATGTTTTTTTTTTACGGCGTTCACCGTGCGGGATAAATTACATAATAGTTTTGTAGTTTGGGTCGTTACGGACGCGGCGATACCAATTATGTATAGTTTATTTAATTTTTACGGTTTTTCCCATAATAAAAGACTTACTATGGGAAAAAAGTCAGTTTAGCTTTATTTTTATTTGAAATGTGTGTGTTTTTATTGTTTTACCACATTTTTATTAACTTTTTTTTACTTTTCTGACTTGTCCCACTAGGGGACATGAGGGCCTGATGCCCCGATCGCTACTCTAATACACTGCACTACATACGTAGTGCAGTGTATTAGCGCTGTCAGTTATTCACTGACAGCAAGCCTATGAGGACACGCCGAAGGCGGGTCCTCATCGGCTCCCGTACAAGGCAGACTCGGACGCCATTTTCTGGCGTCCGATTGCCACAGCAACCCAGCGATTGCATCACTGGGTTGCCGATCGGGTGAAAACCTATCAGATGCTGCGCTCTATTGAGCGCAGCATCTGAGGGGTTAATCTGCCGGATCGGAGAGTAGCTCCGGTCCTGGCAGTTACAGGAGGGTGCCAGCTGTATAATACAGCTGTCACCCCGCGGTGACGGTGCCGGCTCTGCTTCTGAGCCCGCACAATCACTGCGCCGTACATGTACGGCGCTTTGCGGGAAGCACCTCCCGACAGCGCCGTACATGTACGGCGCATGTCGGGAAGGGGTTAAAGGAACAGTGTCACCCCAAAATTTTTTTTTATATCAGTTTGATTTTAGTGTTTTGTTAAAAACTTTTATATTTATTTGTGTGTTTGTGTTTTACTTTTTTTTTTTTTTTTTACTTTTTCTTCCCTATGGGGGCTGCCATTTTTTTTCCATTTCTGTATGTGTCGATTAACGACACATAGAGACATGGAATACGGCACATACAGTCCCATAGTGAATGCGAACGGGGCCCGTTCCATCCACTATGGTGTACGCCGTCTGTGTGGGAATGCGCCGCTCCCACACAGTCCAAGTTCAACTGTGCGCCGTCCGGCGCCATTTTCCTGTGGACCGGAAGTCGCGGCCGGACAGTAAGATTACTACTTCTGGTGTCGGCTTCCGGACTTGTGCACTTGGAGCAGACGGAGCGGACGGATCGGAGGGAGCGGCGGCGGCAGGAGCAGGTAAGTTATTTCTATGTATGTTCGTGCTTCAGTGTGTGTTTACTACTGTATGTAAACCTACTACACTCAAAAAATGGCGACACACAGTGTAGGAGGTTTGACCATTCAATCCCCACTAGCCAGGATAAAGGAGGGGGGGATTCTGAGAGCCCACTAGAGCGAGTGAGTTTTTTCCAATTTTGCAGCATAAAGCAATGTGGTTGCTTTACCACATGCAATGCTGCAATTTTGGGAATTGCTCCATCTAGTGACCAGCACTGGGAAATATTATAAATTAGAATCTAATTTATAATATTTCCTGACTCGTGAAAAAAATAAAAAAAATTAGAACAATGTTTAATCACCTACACACTAATTGTTTAACTAAAAAAAAATATAAATTTTTTGCTAGCAACACATTCCCTTTAAGAACACCCTAAATGTGAAATTAGCATCCCACTGGACAATTGAAGTTCCAATATTAAAAGGAACTATATTTGAAATTGTTCAAGTGGGATTTGAAGGATATAGACAGATAGTATAAAGCGCTCAGTATAACAGTTAGAAAGAACACTGTTAATTAGTTGTGCAAAAACACAGTTGGCCTGATTTAGACAGTAGTTAGAACGGCATGTATAGATGCCAGTGTTCTCTCTAATGCTCAAATTGTTGAACGTGCTTATTGTCAACTCTGTGATTGCACGACTAGCGATTATATGTACATATGTACACACACACACACACACACACAAAAGTGAGAGGCAAGGGGACTCACAATAATCTAGATGTAAATCCGACCGTGCGACCTCTGCGCGGTACATTTTGGTTAATGCTGACACCGGCGGTAGTCGATAATGAAGATGATAACTTTAACATTAAATATCTCAGCCAATCACAGGCTGCAGCGGTCACTTGGCCTGCAACACCATCCCAGGAGGCCGGACTGCGCGCAGAGAAGAGGGAGGGCGTAAGTATGAATGCTTTTTTTTTATTTTTCCGGTGCAGCTTTACCCAGCGGAAACTCTGCTGGAAAAATGCACCATGGTGTGGTGCGATTTTTCAAACGCCATTCCCTGCAGTCTTCAGGGCGGATATGCTGTGCAGCTTTACGCAGCATATCCGCCTTGAACATGCTGTGTGTGTTCGTAGCCTTAAGGAGGTAAAAATCTGTCCTGTTCCCGTTCAGATTATTCTAATCATCTGATTGTTTAGAGGCATTCGCTACTTTAGAATCTGGAAAGAAGATAGAAAAGGTTAACTCTAGTCGCATATACCATTAAAGATCTTGTAGCTTATAGAAAGAAAAGTTTTTATTTGTCTTTGAAGATTCTTTGTAGCTTTTTGCAAATTTAAAAGACAAATAAAAACTTTTCTTTCTATAACCTACAAGATCTTTAATGGTATATGCGGCTAGAGTTTACCTTTTCTATCTTCTTTCTGACTTTTCTTTGAAGTACAGACTTTAGGAGGCCCACGTGGAGACAACGTCAACTGGCCGATGGAAATACCACTGGTCTGATCCAATGCTTGAATTATTATAATGAAGGTGAGCAGTTTTACACACTGTCCTCAAGAACAGAGACATTTTAGAATTTAGACCAATATATTAACTTAATTGAATATAATATGTGATATGAAAATACATTGTACCAATAATACCAATATTGTAGTTTTTATGTAAAAGTTGTGTTTTTTAGAGTGAATGGTTTATTTAAAGACTATGTACACCAATTTATTTATTTATTTTTTTAAATAAAAAGGTCAGTCAGTGTGATTAGTACAACTTTCTAAGTGGTTTTTATTAAAAAATGTTTTAACTTTTTTAAGATACAGCTGCTCTGTATTCGCTATACAGAAGAGCTGTATCGTTCGCTAAATCCTGTACCTGTTAGGTCCACGGGACCGACGGGTTCAATGAAAGCGGTTTGTGCGCGTCTCTGACACGCAGAATCCACCTGTAATCTATCACATCTAAGTTCATAACTTATGAATTTAGATGTGATAAATTACAGATGGATAAAAATGCAGTACCTGCTGACGCTGAAACGGTCATATCTGCTGGACTGACGTATTCAGGTCATAGCGAACAATACAGATAGTCTGTATAGAGAATACAGAGCAGCTGTATCTAAAAATATAAAAATAATTCTTAATAAAAACTATTTAGAAAGTTGTACTAATCACACTTACTGACCTTTTTATTGAAAAAAAATGCCTTTTAAAGGTAAACATAGGCTTTAAAATCAGAGAAACTGTATCTACAAGAAATTGAAAACAAGACGTAATAGCTCTGGTAATTTAATGCAGGAATGGAGATGTACACTACCGTTCAAAAGTTTGGGGTCACCCAGACAATTTTGTGTTTTCCTTTAAAAACTCACACTTATATTTATCAAATGAGTTGCAAAATGACTAGAAAATATAGTCAAGACATTGACAAGGTTAGACATAATGATTTTTATTTAAAATAATAATTTTCTCCTTCAAACTTTGCTTTCGTCAAAGAATGCTCCATTTGCAGCAATTACAGCATTGCAGACCTTTGGCATTCTAGCTGTTAATTTGCTGAGGTAATCGGTAGAAATTTCACCCCATGCTTCCAGAAGCCCCTCCCACAAGTTGGATTGGCTTGATGGGCACTTCTTGCGTACCATTCGGTCAAGCTGCTCCCACAACAGCTCTATGGGGTTGAGATCTGGTGACTGCGCTGGCCACTCCATTACAGATAGAATACCAGCTGCCTGCTTCTTCCCTAAATAGTTCTTGCATAATTTGGAGGTGTGCTTTGGGTCATTGTCCTGTTGTAGGATGAAATTGGCTCCAATCAAGCGCTGTCCACAGGGTATGGCATGGCGTTGCAAAATGGATTGATAGCATTCCTTATTCAAAATCCCTTTTACCTTGTACAAATCTCCCACTTTACCAGCACCAAAGCAACCCCAGACCATCACATTACCTCCACCATGCTTGACAGATGGCGTCAGGCACTCTTCCAGCATCTTTTCAGTTGTTCTGCATCTCACAAATGTTCTTCTGTGTGATCCAAACACCTCAAACTTCGATTCGTCTGTCCATAACACTTTTTTCCAATCTTCCTCTGTCCAATGTCTGTGTGCTTTTGCCCATATTAATCTTTAACTTTTATTAGCCAGTCTCAGATATGGCTTTTTCTTTGCCACTCTGCCCTTAAGGCCAGCATCCCGGAGTCGCCTCTTCACTGTAGACGTTGACACTGGCGTTTTGCGGGTACTATTTAATGAAGCTGTCAGTTGAGGACCTGTGAGGCGTCTATTTCTCAAACTAGAGACTCTAATGTACTTGTCTTGTTGCTCAGTTGTGCAGCGGGGCCTCCCACTTCTCTTTCTACTCTGGTTAGAGCCTGTGTGTGCTGTCCTCTGAAGGGAGTAGTACACACCATTGTAGGAAATCTTCAGTTTCTTGGCAATTTCTCGCGTGGAATAGCCTTCATTTCTAAGAACAAGAATAGACTGTAGAGTTTCACATGAAAGCTCTCTTTTTCTAGCCATTTTGAGAGTTTAATCGAACCCACAAATGTAATGCTCCAGATTCTCAACTAGCTCAAAGGAAGGTCAGTTTTATAGTTCCTCTAAACAGCAAAACTGTTTACAGCGGTGCTAACATAATTGCACAAGGGTTTTCAAGTGTTTTCTAATCATCCATTAGCCTTCTAACACAGTTAGCAAACACAATGTACCATTAGAACACTGGAGTGATGGTTGCTGGAAATGGGCCTCTATACACCTATGTAGATATTGCATTAAAAACCAGACGTTTGCAGCTAGAATAGTCATTTACCACATTAACAATGTATAGAGTGTATTTCTGATTAATGTAATGTTATGTTCATTGAAAAAACTGTGCTTTTCTTTCAAAAATAAGGAAATTTCTAAGTGACCCTAAACTTTTGAACGGTAGTGTACATGGTTGAAGTATTCACATGAGTAATACTGCACTGAATGGTTAAACCTTTATATCGTAAGTCACACATCTGGTTGTACAGTCAAGTAAAATGTTAAGTGTTTCATCTGAAAGTAGATGAGGGCTTCCTTTTTTCCATCATGCCAGTTCATGTCCGAATCTATTATACTCAGTCAGTTCATTTAAGCATATGTTGCCAGCTCTTCCTCCATTATTCTGGGATTATCATCATTAGCTTTCCATTGATGTTAATTCTACATTAGAACATAAACTATTGGAGGAGTTTACTTGAAAAGGAACATTTACATTTAAAAAATGTGGCTAGGGGCTCATGCACTCAGCTGTATGGGGTCTCTGTTTTGTACAGGACATACTAGGGCTTTCATAGAGGTGCATATGGCCACTACTTTACCTTCACATTCCTTCAATTTCATATGGACGTTTATTCTGTCGAATTCCGTATAAATGCAACAGAACAAAAAATCTGGCATGCTCCACCGAACTTTGTGTACAGAGGTATTCTGCCCTAGATGCACTTCTTCTTGGAAAGAATATTTTTGTATGTACAGCACCCAATGGAGCCAGTGCGGCAGTGCAGTGAGGCTGTGCGGCTATGGAGCTGTATACTCCACCAAAGGTTTAGGGCACAGGGCTCATGTATTATAATGCCTTTATTCTTAATGAAAAATGTTAACAACAAAGATCTATTGATCTATTGTTGTGATCTTGCCATGTTTCCATGGAGCAGAAACTGTAGGGGTATGTGCACACGGTAGCAGGCTTTTACGGCTGAAATGACAGACTGTTTTCAAGGAGAAAACAGCTGCCTCGTTTCAGACGTAATTGCTCCTCCTCGCATTTTGCGAGGCTTCTCTGACAGCCGTAAATTTTGAGCTGTTCAATGAAGAACGGCTCAAATTACGTCTGAAAGAAGTGTCCTGTACTTCTTTTGACGAGGCTGTATTTTTACGCGTCGTCATTTGACAGCTGTCAAACGACGACGCGTAAATGACAGGTTGTCTGCACAGTACGTCGGCAAACCCATTCAAATGAATGGGCAGATGTTTGCCGACGTATTGTAGCCCTATTTTCAGACGTAAAACGAGGCATAATACGCCTCGTTTACGTCTGAAAATAGGTAGTGTGAACCCAGCCTAGATGTAACATAAAAGATTTAACCTAGGTGTACACTGCAGTAGAATGCATGCTTCTATTATAGCTGACTACATTGACTACATATATCCATAAAAGCTTAGTCATATGGTAGACTCAAGGACGTAATTTATATACACTAATTGGAAAAAAGTATAGGAACACCTACACAATACCACTACAGGAACTTTTATGAGATTCCATTCTAAATCCATAGGTATTAACCCGTTGCGTACCTGCTCCGCAATAGTATGGTACAAGCCGGTTATTGAAGCGGACCTGCGCCGTACTATTGCGGAGCAGGAATAAACTGTCACTATGTGAAATCAAAATAACAGCGGCGGCAGCTGTCATTGACAGCTAACCATCTCTGTTCCCGGCCTGGGGACCAATGAGCAGGCCCCCATGCCGGCGATTGCTGTGATTGGTCAGTCTTCAGAGACTGACCAATCACAGCCGTCTGTGACGTCGTCTACAGGAGAGAGCTCCTGTCACTTTCTCTGATCTCCTCATTTCTGTGAGATCCGTGAGGAGATCAGAGAAAGCTTTGTAAAAAATAAAAAACACTATTCTTATTAACCCCTTCCCGAAAATTGGCGTATAGTAACACCCTGAGGATGAAGCGGGCACAGGAGCTGTGCGCGCTCCATCTTCATCGGGTGTCGGCTGTAATATACAGCCGACATCCCAATGCAACAACAGCGATCACTGTTCTCTCCGATTGCTGTAGTTTAACCCCTTAAATGCTGCTGTCAATAGCGACAGCGTCATTTAAGTGATTGATACAGAGGGAGGGGGCTCCCTCTGCACCCCATTGCCCCCTTCACAAAAAATCGCAGGGTTCTGATGGTTGCAATGGCAACCAGGAAGCCTAGCAACGGCTTCCTGGTTGCCAGGTACGGGAGCCTATTAGGTCCTGCCCAAGGCAGGATGAAATAGGCTCAACTGTCAGTTGTAAAGTGACAGTTACAATATACTGCACTACACAAGTACATACAGAAGTAGTGCAATGTATTGTACAGGGGATCAGAATATAAGATCTTCAAGTCCCCAAGTATGTGTAAAATAAAAAGTAAAAAAAAAAAAAGTTTTAGATAAATAAATAAATAAATAAAAGTTTTAAAAGTAATAAAAACAATAATCACCCTGTTTCCCTGATCAAGTCCTTTATAATTAGAAAAAAATAATAATAATAGGTATCACCGCGTTCGTATCGGTCTGACCTAAAAAAAATATCATATTATTTATCCCGCAGGGTGAACACCATAAAAAAAATACAATAAAAAACAGTGGCAGAATTTCCTTTTTTGGTCACGTTGTTTCCAAAAAAATGGAATAAAAAGTGATCAAAAAGTCGCGCGTAGCCAAACATGGTACCAATAAAAACTACAGTGTGTCACGCAAAAAACAAGCCCTCACAAAGCTCCGTCGACAAAAAAATAAAAAAGTTATGGCTCTCAGGACATGGTGACACTAAAACATTTTATTTAGAAAAAAGTGTTTTTATTTTGTAAAAGTAGTAAAACATATAAAAACTATATAAATTTGGTATTGCCATAATCGTATCGAACCGCAGAATAAAGTAAACATGTTGTTTATACTGCACAGAGAACGCCATTAAAAAATGATAAAAAAAAACAGTGAAAGAATTTCTGTTTTTTGGTCTCCTCACCTCACAAAAAATGGAATAAAAACTGATCAAATTATTGCATGTACCCCAAAATGATACTAATAAAAACTACAGCTCGTCCCATGAAAATCAAGTACTCACACAACTCGTCAACGGAAAAATAAAAAGTTAGGACTCTTGGAACGCAATAATGCAAAACGACGGCCCAGACTAATTTATATGTGCAGCAGTTCTTCACCTAAAACCCCACGTCATCATTTGCAGCTCCCACTGGTAGACCCTGTAAATGCAGTGGAAACTATGACATTTTGGGGTCTGTGTTACATATGGGGCTAGTGAAGAAGTCAAAGATTAGGCAATGCTGGAGTACTGATGTTTTGTACAACACCACAGACACCCTTTAGAAGTGCGACTCCTGCACCCAATAATCCGGCCTGTGCATAAAGGATTGGTTCAAAGCGTACGTCACTATCCATGGATAATTAATTTTATTATTCATTCTCCCCATTATTACATCATCCTATTATGACCTGTTGCACTCCGCCCAGTTTATATATACCCTGATGTACTACACATAGCTTAAATATACCCGGATGTACTCCGCCCAGCTTACATATACCCTGATGTACTCCGCCCAACTAACATATACCCTGATGAACTCCGCCCAGCTTACATATACCCTGATGTACTCCGCACAGCTTACATATACCCTGATACACTCCACCCAGCTAACATATACGCTGATGTACTCTGCCCAGCTTACATATGCCCCCACATTATAAACTGAAACACCAGTAAAACACTAAACAAAACTACTACCAAGCAAAATCTGTGCTCCAAAAGCAAAATGGCGCTCCTTCTGGGCCTGACAATGTGCCCAAACAGCAGTTTATGACCACATATGGAGTATTACCGTACTCTGGAGAACCACTTAACAATTTATGGGGCGTATGTCTCCAGTGGTACAAGCTGGGCCCAACACATTGGGCACTGAAATAGCATATCTGTGGAAAATGGCAATTTTCAATCTGCAACATCCACTGTGCACTAATTTCTGCAAAACCTTTGGGGGTCAAAATGCTCACTACACTTCTAGATGAATTCCTTGAGGGGTGTAGTTTCCTAAATAGGGTCACTTCTTGGGAGTTTTCACTGTACTGGTACCTCAGCGCAATGCAACATGGCGTCAAAAACAAATTTTGTCAAATCTCCACTCCAAAAACGAAATTGCACTTTTTCCGTTTAGACCCTTGCCGTATGTCCAAATAGCCGTTTACAACCACATATGGGGTATTTCCCTACTCAGGAGAAATTGTGTAACACATTTTCGGGTGTCTTTTCTCCTATATTCCTTGTGGAAATGAAAAATGATGAGCTAAATCTACAGGTTATTGGAAAAAAAAAAAAAATTTTCACGGACCAATTCTAATAAAATCTATAAAACACCTGAGGGCTCAAAATGCTCACTACACCTCTAATTTAATTCTTTCAGGGGTATAGTCTCCAAATTGGGATCACACCTGGGGAATTTCTACTGTACTGGTACTTCAGGGACTCTGCAAATGCGACATGACCCCCAGAAACCAATTCAGCAAAATCTGAGTTGCATAATCCAAATGGTGCTCCGTCCCTTCTGAGCCCTGCCGTGGGTCCATACAGCAGTTTATTACCACATATGGGGTATTACCATAATCAGGAGAAATTTATTTACAAATGTTGGGGTGCTTGTTCTCCTTTATTCCTTATAAAAATTAGAAAATTCAGTTTTTTTCCCAAAAAAGTCTCTTTTCATCTTCACAGACTGATTCCAATAAATTCAGCAAAAAACCTGTGGGGTCAAAATGCTAACTATACAACTAGAAAAATTCCTTGAGGGGTATAGTTTCCAAAATGGGGTCACTTTTGGGGAGATTCCACTGTTTAGGTCCCTCCAGGGCGTTGCAAACGTGACACGGCACTGAAAACCATTCCAGTAAAATCAGAGTTCCAAAATTCAAATGGCGCTCCTTCCCTTCTGAGCCCTGCTGTGGGTCCAAACAGCAGTTTATTACCACATATGGGGTATTTCCGTAATCGGGAGAAATTGCTTTACAAATGTTGGGGTGCTTTTTCTCCTTTATTTCTTGCAAAAATTAGACATTTTTAAGTTTTTCCAGAAAAAAAGTAGATTTTCATTTTCACAGACTAACTCCAATAAATATAGCAAAATACCTGTGGGGTCAAAATGCTAACTATACCCCTAGATAAATTCCCTGAGGGGTGTAGTTAAAAAAATGGGGGTCACTTTTGGGTGTTTTCACTGTTTTGGCACCACAAGACCTCTTCAAACCTGACATGGTGCCTAAAATATATTCTGAAAAAAGGAGGCCTCAAAATCCACGAGGTGCTCCTTTGCTTCTGAGGCCTGTGTTTCAGTCCATTAGCACACTAGGGCCACATGTGGGATATTTCTAAAAACTGCAGAACCTGGGCAATAAAAATTGAGATGCGTTTCTCAGGTAAAACCTTCTGTGGTACAGAATTTTTTTTATTACATATGAATTTTGTAAAAAAAAAAAAAATTTGAAAATTTCAGCTCTACTTTCCTTCAATTCCTGTAAAACGCCTAAAGGGTTGAAACACTTTCTGAATGCTGTTTTGGATACTTTGAGGGGTGCAGTTTTCAAAATGGCTTGTTTTATGGGGGTTTCTAATATATAGGGCCCTCAAAACCACTTCAGAACTGAACTCGTCCCTGAACAAAAAAGCTTTTTGAAATTTTCTTAAAAATATGAGAAATTGCTGCTAAAGTTCTAAGCCTTGTAACGTCCTAGAAAAATAAAAGGATGTTCAAAAAACTATGCAAACATAAAGTAGACATATGGGAAATGTTAATTAGTAACTATTTTGTGTGGTATTACTATCTGTTTTACAAGCAGATACATTTAAAATTGTAAAAATCATAATTTCTTCCAATTTTCTCTAAATTTTCATGTTTTTCACAAATAAGCAATGAATTTATCGACCACATTTTTTCACTAACATAAAGTACAATATGTCACGAGAAAACAACTTTAGAATCAATTGGATAGGTAAAAGCATTCCAGAGTTATTACCACATAAAGTGACACATGTCAGATTTGAAAAAATGGGTCTGGTCCTCAAGGCCAAAATGAGCTGGGTACTCAAGGGGTTAATATGAAGTTGGTTCCCCCTTTGCAGCTAAAACAGCTTCCGCTCTTCTGGGAAGGCTTTCTGCAACATTTTGGAGTGTGTCTGTGGGAATGTTTTCTCATTCATCCTCGCTTGCAATCCCAATTCTAGTTCATCCCAAAGCTGTTTGATAGGGTTGAGATCAGGGCTTACAGTTGATCGTGGAATATCTAGGAGTTAAAAAATTTCACAAAATGACTTGTTGCAACGGTGGCATCCTATTACAGGACCATCAAAACACGGAAAGAAGAGAGCTTATAGCCAGAAATATATATCAAACGTATAAATTTTATTAACATATACAGACAGACAATTCAATAAAAATATATGTATAAAATACAATATAATGTAAGGACAAGACTCTAGTAAAAAGGTTCAGGGAGCAGCTACCGGCATTATTGGTGTACAGGCTGGGTTAGCTATATTTTCATAAAGACAAAGCCTCTCAGGTATACTAAGGAGATCCCTCCTATGAAAAGTGGTAAAGTTATATAAGCTCAATAGAGAGTAGCAAAAATTGCATAGATACTGATATTAAATATAGCACATAGACAGCGGGGCTTTTGTGCTGGAGCACCTATCGGACCACAACTTTAACAAATTAGGCTGGGTTCACACGTGGCGGAATTTCACTTGAATTCCGCTGCGGACACTCCGCAGCGTTAATCCGCAGCGGAGCCGTTTCTGCATTGACTTCCACTTCTATTTAGAAGTGTTCGTTTAGACGATGTGTAAAATTCTGCTGCGGAACATAGGCTGCGGAGCGGAATTTGGTGTCCGCAGCATGCTCTGTCTGTTGCGGAGCAGTGGCGGACTGGTTGCGGACTCATGGCGGAATTTCTCCATTGACTTCAATGGAGATTCTAAGTTCCGCAATGAAGTCCGCAGCTGTCATGCACATGTTATGTGTGCTGCGGAGGTGTCTTGCTTTTTTGCCATGACATTTCTTCATTCTGGCTGGACCTATGTATTTCTAGGTCTACAGCCAGACTGAGGAAGTCAATGGGGCTCCCGGAATTACGGGAGCGTTGCTAGGTGACGTCAGTAAATAGTCACTGTCCACGGTGCTGAAAGAGTTAAGCGATCGGCAGTAACTGTTTCTGCCCCCTGGACAGTGACTACCGATCCCAATATACAGCTACCTGTAAAAAAATAGAAGTTCATACTTACCGAGAACTCCCTGCTTCTGTCTCCAGTCCGGCTTCCCAGGATGACGTTTCTGTCTAAGTGACGGCTGCAGCCAATCACAGGCTGCAGCGGTCACATGGACTGCCGCGTCATCCAGGGAGGTCGGGCTGGATGCCGAAAGAGGGACGCGTCACCAAGACAACGGCCGGTAAGTATGAAATTCGTTTATTTTCACTAGGGAAAGTGCTGTCCCTTCTCTCTATCCTGCACTGATACAGAGAAGGGAAGCACTTTTCCCGCAGTCCGCAGCAGCTAGTCCGCATCAATGTACTGCACATTTTGGGCAGATCCGCAGCCGTAATCCGCAACCCGGATTAGGTGCGGCATTGATGCGGACAGTTGCGGAGGAAATCCACCACGTGTGGTCATGCCCTTATGTGTAAGCCTTGTCTAATGTATCCTCTCATTAATAATCTAAGTAAGATAACTGGAATCCCCCTGTCTATGTGCTATATTTAATATCGGTATCTATGCAATTTTTGCTACTCTCTATTGAGCTTATATAACTTTACCACTTTTCATAGGAGGGATCTCCTTAGTATACCTGAGAGGCTTTGTCTTTATGAAAATATAGCTAACCCAGCCTGTACACCAATAATGCCGGTAGCTGCTCCCTGAACCTTTTTACTAGAGTCTTGTCCTTACATTATATTGTATGTTATACATATATTTTTATTGAATTGTCTGTCTGTATATGTTAATAAAATTTATACGTTTGATATATATTTCTGGCTATAAGCTCTCTTCTTTCCGTGTTTTGATATACTTAAATGGAGTTGCCTATCTGATCTTATATGGGAGGTCGGTCTTTGATTTAGACCTAGCCCGCAGTACTAATGCGTTTTGGGGTGCATATATTGATTACTATTACAGGACCATGTTGAAATTCAGTGATCTCTTTAGAACGACCCATTCTTTCACAAATGTTAGTAAAGGCGACTGCATGGCTAGGTGCTGGATTTTATACCCCTTTGGCAATGTGACTGAATGAAACACCTGAATTCAATTATTATGATGTGTGTCCTTATATTTTGTCCATATTATGTATATATACTGTATATTCATCAGATGAATCAGAGGAATCAACACAACTGTCACATTAAGAACACTACATTGTAATCATCACAAAACTACAATTTATCGTTGTTATTTGTAAACTGCTTGTACTATATGAAGATCAAATCTTTCGGAACTGAAAACATAAACCCCTGTACTTATATCAGATACAGTACCTTATATCTGAAGAAAGCCAAAGTATATAACCAAAGGCTTTTTTGTCAAGTGCCATATGGAGTATGGTAAAGGTTTCATAATAGTACTCTGAATCTAGATCCGAGTAAGGCCCCATGCACACGACTGTAATTTTCTTCCGTAATTATGGATGAAATTGCGGACCCATTCATTTCTATTGGCCACGGACACCTTTCCGTATATTTATGGATGTGTGTCCGTGCTGTAGAAATTATCCCGCAAAATGTAGAACATGTCCTATTGTTGTCCGCAATTGCGGCACGGACTCGCCCATAGAAGTTTATGGGCTCTTCCGCAATTGAGGGCGGCAACGGATGTGTATACGTAGCCATTGGATACATACTTGCGGACAGTGAAAACTATTACGGTCCTGTGCATGAGGCCTAATATATTTATTCATTAATTTTATTTTAGCTGGTGAACTGGTGAACTTTTGGTTACCCTTATGATATTTATATATTTTAAAGGCTATATATATATTGCTAAGTAATTCTCTGCAGTTTTTAAATCTATACATTATTAAATAATTATGGGAAGTTCTAAAACATTAATAATTTAGCTTTATACCATTATATACAGCATTCTACAACAAAATTCTATATCTTAGGTGTTTCCATTATTTTTCGTATTCTATAATCTTTGCAAGGTCACCATACAATAAACTAGGAGTTTAAATATGTTTTTTCTTTTTGTTAAAATAAAAGATTCTGTGAACTTTTTATACCCACTTCTGCCTTTTTTTTTAACCTTGTTTACAGATCAAGCGTAGTCTATGGTTTGTCTTGAGTGATGATCCCATTATGACTTTCATATGCCTTAATAGGGCAAATGGAAAGGTATTGCACTGAGCTGGCAACCCTCCTATCTAATCCTTGTTAGCTTTGGTGTACTGCTGCTTGGACAAAGGCTACCCACCACTGTGTCGTCACAGAATACTGCGTAACTGTAAGGGCAGTGGGGTAGGGAACAGACAGTGAGCCCTAATCTACTCACCACTCAGTCCCTGCCTACTTGCAACGACCCACCCTAAGCGACGGGGTACAACTGGGCGACGGTCCCTACGCTCAGTAGGTGCACGACAGACAAATAGACAAGGGGACACAAGCAAAGGGAAATGGGGCAGTTGCCCACGGCAACACCGTGAGCAACAAGAGAGGTGAACGAGCCGAGTCAAACCAGGAATGTACGAGGTACCAAACGCAGAGCAGGAGAGTATTCAGTAAGCCGGGGTCAGTATGAAGCAAGGTCAAATAGCTAGGAGCTGCAGCAAGGCCAGGAAACCACACGAGAAGAATCACAAGCAAAGGAGGAACAGGAAAGGCAGGTATAAATAGACAGAGTGGTGGAAGATGGAGTCAGTCTCAGAGACATAGAACCAGGTGCAGACTGATTACCCATGGGCGTATACACAGAAGTTGTGCCTGGCAGATCCTTTACAGTAACTAGAATTCTAATGTTCTCACAGTACTTTTATCACATATTTGCTAGAACATTATTGTCTTTTCTTAAATCTACAAATATTAACTATATATTACATATTTCTCTACTGAGTTCAATTGTATGAAAAATAAGTAATTAAGTAAACAAAAACACATCCACCAACTAATCAACACCAAAAATTTTCTCAAATGCACATGTTTCCTCTCCAATATTCAATAAAAATATTTTTATTTATGATATGTTAACGTGTGATCAAACTAAATATCAAAAAATTCAATAAGAAGAAATATGCATTAGCCAGAATAATAAGAGGCCACATATAACTGCTTAGAATAAAGAGATACTCTACTTTGAGGCTTATCTTTACCAGCCACCCCCAATAACAACCTTAAAGACTTGGTTGTAAACCACTTAAAGCTACAGAGATTGTGATTATAAGGTTTATCTCAGAGTTGGCACCTTACCCCACATCAATGGAAAAACAAAATACAGCATGACTCCACTAGAGGGCACTTAAGAGCTTACGGAAGACTGATATCAGTCTGTCTTCAGGAAGCTTCCCTTAGTGGTGGCTGCAGGCAGACAGAATTTTATTATTTAACTCCATCGTTGTCCAAGGAAAGCAAAAGCTCCAATCCATAATGAGATATACTGTGGTACAAAAATCAGCATAGAATTTTTGACCCTAAAACAGCCAAAAAGGATAAAAGTTACATAATGGTTTAGTCCAAGAAAAGACAGTTAAAAGCAATAATTGTGCTTGGTATAAGGGTATGGTGGAGGCTAAACGGTTCATTCATATTTCTTGCACATTTGAGTTTCGATAACTTGAAGGACATAGAATTAAAATGAGAAATTAGTATAATGTCAACAAAAGGAAATGAGTACTTTAAAGTCATGTTTTTCATTTTGAAACCATGCACATTTCTATTTGGGATCTTAATCCAGCATGTGGTTGTGTCAATCATTAGCACATGGGAACTGTACAAACTGGTTTGTGCTTTACTCATATGTATACAGTATGAGAGCAAGTAATTGTAATTCCTACGTAGTAGTCATTGATAGCTGGCTCTTTACTTAAAGTGAACGTCCACACTTAAATGACATTATTTTTTTATCTAAATAGGTTCAAAAATCTGCGTTGTTCAATTTCTTAATATATTTTTACAGCGATCAGAGCTCCATTTTTCTGATAAGGAGCTCCAATTCCCTCATATAGACAAATAGTTAACACATGACACTCAGACTGCCTGCAGTCACCACTAGGAGGAGCTTACCGCATACTGTTTTATTATTAATTTCAATGTATAACAGTATGCAGTTATCTCCTCAGCTCCCTCTAGTGGTGGCTGCAGAAAGCTAGCATGATATCTTTTAAATCTATGTCTATGTGCTGGATTTGGAGCTTTGTATCAGAAAAACAAACCTGAAATTGATCAGCACATAATTTTGGACCTAAAAATGATGAAAATTAAAGTTTTAGTTTAAAGAGCAATACCCCATTAAGTTCAAACAGCATATCAAAATATGGCACTGTGTGACAGTATGGTCTTTTATAATATAAATATACAGTATGTGTAAACACTTGGCTAAGGTACTTTTTTCATGACATATAGGTGCTCATAGGAGGGATGAAAAAAAAAAAGAGCCATTGTTTTCCTCACGTATACCTGTCGTTCCAGCACCACGGCTTCCGTTCCTCTCCGCCGCTGTGTATTGACATAGCTGCAGTGATGATGTGCTTGTTTACCCACATGATCGCTGCAGCCAATCACTGGTCTCAGTGGGTATATGGCATAGGATCGCTGAGGCCACTACTTGGCTGCAGCGATTACGTGGGTAAACGGGCACATCATCGCTGCAGCTATGTCAATATACAGCATGTGGGGAGGACCGGAGCAGCGGTGCTGGAGCAATGCGGATCTGTGAGGTGAGTAATGGCTTTTTTTTTTTTTTTTTTTGCATCCTTTCTACACTGGCCAATTTTTTAAATAACTTTGTAAACTCCTTTAATGCGACAATCTGCATTGTAACCATTATGGGGCAACCGTCATTTCAGAAGTGTCAGCAGAGGGTCTTTAACCTTGGTTCACTTCAGAAGGCAATGAATTGAAGGGGTTGTCCAGTTTCAGAAATGTAATTTAATTTTTTTGTATCATAAAAAGTTATTACATTTTCCTATATAGTTTTTGCATTAACCCCTTCCCTCTTTGGCCGCTTTTGACCTTCCTGACAGAGCCTCATTTTTCAAATCTGACATGTTTCACTTTATGTGGTAATAACTCCGGAATGCTTTTACCTATCCAAGTGATTCTGAGATTGTTTTCTCGTGACACATTGGACTTTATGTTACTGGCAAAATTTGCCCGATACATTCAGTATTTACTTGTGAAAAACACCAAAATTTAGCGAAAAATTGCAAAAATTTGCATTTTTCTCAATTTAAATGTATCTGCTTGTAAGACAGGCAGTTATACCACACAAAAATGTTACTAACTAACATCCCCCATATGTCTACTTTAGATTGGCATCGATTTTTGAACATCATTTTATTTTTCTAGGACGTTACAAGGCTTAGAACTTTAGCAGCAATTTCTCACATTTTCAAGAAAATGTCAAAATGCTATTTTTACAGGGGCCAGTTCAGTTGTGAAGTGGCTTTGAGGTCCTTAGATATTAGAAACCCCCAATAAGTCACCCCATTTTAAAAACTGCACCCCTCAAAGTATTCAAAACAGCATTTAGAAAGTTTCTTAACCCTTTAGACATTGTGCAGGAATTAAGGCAAAGTAGAGGTGAAATTTACAAAGTTCATTATTTTTTTCCAGAAATTCATTTTGAATCCATTTTTTTTGTACCACAGAATATTTTACCCAAGAAATGCAACTCAATATTTATTGCCCAGGTTCTGCAGTTTTAGGAAATATCCCACATGTGGCTCTAGTGTGCTACTGGACTGAAGCACCGGCCTCAGAAGCAAAGGAACACCTAGTGGATTTTGGGTCTCCTTTTTATTAGAATATATTTTAGGCACCATGTCAGCTTTGAACAGGTCTTGTGGAACTAAAACAGTGGAAACCCCCCAAAAGTGACCCCATTTGGGAAACTACACCCCTCGAGGAATTTATGTAGGGGTGTAGCAAGCATTTTGACCGGCCAGTTTTTTTGCAAAAATTTTTGTAACTAGGCCATGAAAATGAAAATCGAAATTTTTTCAAATAAAATGTAGGTTTAGCTAATTTTTTTTCATTTCCAAAAGAACTAAAGTAGAAAAAGCACCACAACATTTGTAGAGCAATTTCTCCCGAGTAAAACAATACCCCACATGTGGTAATAAACGGTTATTTGGACACACAGCAGGGCTTATAATTGAAAGAGCGCCATTTGGCTCTTGGAGCTCAAATTTAGCAGGAATGGTTTGCGGAGGCCATGTCGCATTTGCACAGCCCCCTAGGGGACAAAACAGTGGAAACCCCCAACAAGTGACCCCATTTTGGAAACAATACCCCTCGAGGAATTTATCTAGGGGTGTAGCAAGCATTTTGACCGGCCAGTTTTTTTGCAAACATTTTTGGAACTAGGCCATGAAAATGAAAATCTACATTTTTTTATAATAAAATGTAGGTTTAGCTAATTTTTTTTCATTTCCACAAGGACTAAAGGAGAAAAAGCACCATAAAATTTGTAAAGAAATTTCTCCCGAGTAAAACAGTACCCCACATGTAGTAATAAACGGCTGTTTGGAGACACGGCGAGGCTGAGAAGGGAAAGAGCACCATTTGGCTTTTGGAACTCAAATTTAGCAGGAATGGTTTGCGGAGGCCACGTCGCATTTGCAAAGCTCCTGAGGGGACAAAACAGTGGAAACCCCCAACAAGTGACCCCATTTTGGAAACAATACCCCTCGAGGAATTTATCTAGGGGTGTAGCAAGCATTTTGACCGGCCAGTTTTTTTGCAAAAATTTTTGGAACTAGGCCATGAAAATGAAAATCTACATTTTTTTCTAATAAAATGTAGGTTTAGCTAATTTTTTTTCATTTCCACAAGGACTAAAGGAGAAAAAGCACCATAAAATTTGTAAAGAAATTTCTCCCGAGTAAAACAGTACCCCACATGTAGTAATAAACGGCTGTTTGGAGACACGGCGAGGCTGAGAAGGGAAAGAGCACCATTTGGCTTTTGGAACTCAAATTTAGCAGGAATGGTTTGCGGAGGCCACGTCGCATTTGCAAAGCTCCTGAGGGGACAAAACAGTGGAAACCCCCAACAAGTGACGCCATTTTGGAAACAATACCCCTCGAGGAATTTATCTAGGGGTGTAGCAAGCATTTTGACCAGCCAGTTTTTTTGCAAAAATTTTTGGAACTAGGCCATGAAAATGAAAATCTACATTTTTTTCTAATAAAATGTAGGTTTAGCTAATTTTTTTTTCATTTCCACAAGGACTAAAGGAGAAAAAGCACCATAAAATTTGTAAAGAAATTTCTCCCGAGTAAAACAGTACCCCACATGTAGTAATAAACGGCTGTTTGGAGACACGGCGAGGCTGAGAAGGGAAAGAGCACCATTTGGCTTTTGGAACTCAAATTTAGCAGGAATGGTTTGCGGAGGCCACGTCGCATTTGCAAAGCTTCTGAGGGGACAAAACAGTGGAAACCCCCAACAAGTGACCCCATTTTGGAAACTACACCCCATGAGGAAATTATCTAGGAGTACAGTGAGCAGTTTGACCCCACAGGTGTTTTACAGAACTTATTGGAAGTAGGCCGTAAAAATGAAAATCTACATTTTTTCAAATAAAATGTAGGTTTATGTATTTTTTTTTCATTTCCACAAGGACTGAAGGAGAAAAAGCACCATAAATTTAGTAAAGCAACTTCTCCCGAGTAAAACAATACCCCACATGTGGTCATAAACGGCTGTTTGGACACACGGTAGGGCTCAGAATGGAACTAGCACCATTTGGATTTTGGATAGTGTCTGGGCGCCATGTCACATTTGCTGAGCCCCTGTAGTACTAGTACAGTGGAAACACCCCAAAATTGACTCCATTTGGGAAACTGCACCCCCTGAGGAATCATCTAGGGGTATAGTGAAAATTTTGATCCCAAAGGTTTTTTGCTGAATTAATTAGAATTAAGCTATGAAAATGAAAAATAATTTTTTTTTCCAACAAGATGTAGTTTTAGATCAACATTTTTCATTTTTACAAGGAATAGAGAAGAAAAAGCACCCCAACATTTGTAAAGTAATTTCTCCCGAGTACGGTAACACCCCATATGTGGTTATAATCGGCTGTTTACATATATGGGAGCATTCAGAAGAAAAGAAACGGTATTTATCTTTTGGAGCGTAGATTTTTCTGGAATGGTTTGCGGACGCCATGTTGCATTTGCAAAACCCCTGATGTACCAAACAAAAGTGACCCCGTTTTATAAACTACACCCCTAAAGGCATTTATCAAGGGGTGTAGTGAGAATTTAGACATCACAGGTGTTTTTCAGAAATGAATACGCAGTGGATGGTGCAAAGTGAAAATTGCAATTTTTCCACTCATCTGCCCATTCACCGCACAAGATGTTGTGCCCCTAGAGAATCTTACCCCATAAATTGTTAAGCGGGTTCTCCCGGGTATGGTAATGCCTTACTTGTGGCCATAAATTGCTGTTTGGGCACACTGTAGGGCTAAGAAGGGAAAGACCGCCATTTTGAGCTTGGATTTTGCTTGGTAGTTTTGTTTGAGTTTTACTGGTATTTCAGTTTATAATGTGGTGGCATATGTAATCTGTGCGGAGTATATCAGGGGTATATGTAATCTGTGCGGAGTACATCAGGCCATAATAAGAGGGTATAATAATGGGGTAAATAATACAATTCTCCATAGATGTGTGTTACGATGTGAAGCGGTCCATTATGCACAGGCCGGTGTCACACTGATAAACGGTTTTCTCTATTATCCCCCTTTTGTAACGCTCTGCACCTTTTGGGGACTTTTTCTCCTTCGTAGTTTGGGAAATATTACTGGGAAAGTTTTGTGCTGGTATAATACGGGCGCCCTCGCTTCCAGCGGATGTGCTATGTCCCTTCCCTTTCCTAGTTCCTCAATACTAGGGCCCTGAAACTGCAGGAATGTTCCCCTCCGGCCTGCGCATTGAGATGTTTTTTCATCACCGCATTACTAGTGCCGTAACTTTTTTGTTTTTCAGTTGATTGAGTGGTGTGCGGGCTTGTTTTTTGCGAGACGGGCTGTAGATTTTATTGGTATCATTTTAGAACACATACGACTTTTTGATCACTTTTTATTTCATTTTTTGGTAAAGAAAATTACCAAAAACAAGCAATTCTGGAATCGTTTTTTATTGTTTTTTTTATCGGCATCCACAGTGTGCCCTAAATTACATGTTAGCTTTATTCTGCGGGTCGATATGATTACGGCGATACCAAATTTATATAGTTTTTTTTATGTATTGCAGCTTTTGCACAATAAAATCACTTTTTTTATAAAATCATTTGTTTTCTGTGTCGCCATATTCTAAAACCCATAACTTTTTTATTTTTGCGTGCACAAAGCGGTTTCAGGGATTATTTTTTGCGGGACGGATTGTCGTTTTTATTAGTACTATTTTGGAGTAAATGTGACTTTTTGATCACTTTTTATAGCATTTTTTGGAAGGAGATGTGACCTAAAAACAAAGATTCTGGCGTTGTTTTTCATGTTTTTTTTTACGACGTTCACCGTGCGGGATAAATTACATAATGGTTTTGTAGTTTGGGTCGTTACGGACGCGGCGATACCAATTATGTATAGTTTTTTAAATTTTTACGGTTTTTCCCATCATAAAAGACTTACTATGGGAAAAAAGTCAGTTTAGCTTTATTTTTATTTGAAATATGTGTGTTTTTATTGTTTTACCACATTTTTATTAACTTTTTTTTACTTTTCTGACTTGTCCCACTAGGGGACATGAGGGCCTGATGCCCCGATCGCTACTCTAATACACTGCACTACATACGTAGTGCAGTGTATTAGCGCTGTCAGTTATTCACTGACAGCAAGCCTATGAGGACACGCCGCAGGCGGGTCCTCATCGGCTCCCGTACAAGGCAGACTCGGACACCATTTTCTGGCGTCCGATTGCCACAGCAACCCAGCGATTGAGCGCAGCATCTGAGGGGTTAATCTGCCGGATCGGAGAGTAGCTCCGGTCCTGGCAGTTACAGGAGGGTGCCAGCTGTATAATACAGCTGTCACCCCGCGGTGATGGTGCCGGCTCTCCTTCTGAGCCCGCACAATCACTGCGCCGTACATGTACGGCGCTGTGCGGGAAGCACCTCCCGACAGCGCCGTACATGTACGGCGCATGTCGGGAAGGGGTTAAATCCTCACGGTTCTCACGATCTCTGCTTGTTGTTATTGAGTAGGAACATTCATTGTTTACTTTCAGTGGATAAAATTCTGTCTATGGACATATGATGGACACACAGATGCTGGGATCGTTAGGGTATGGTCACATGGCTTATTTTCGGCCGTTTTCGGGCCATAAACGGATGAAAAACGGCCGAAAAATCTGAAGCAGAACACCTCCAAACCTCTTCTCATTGATTTCAATGGGGAAAAACGACTTTCTGTTCCGACGGGGTGTTTTTTTCCGCGTCCATTTTGCATACCCCTTATTGAGGCATTTTTCGAGCAGTTTTTCATTGACTCTATAGAAAAACAGCTCCAAAAACGTCCGTAAAAAAACGCCACGAAAAACGCGAGTTGCTATAAAAACGGCTGAAAATCAGGAGCTGTTCTCCCTTGAAAACAGCTCCGTATTTTCAGACGTTTTTTGCTAAGCGTGTGAACATACCCTTACAGTTACAGTATGTTTATCAGAGCTAAGTCTTATAACGTATATTATCTATATGTAAATACGATTTCTCTACTAAGCCTTCAATACTATTGAAAACCTAATGCATGAGAATGAGGACAATCTTAATACATAAGTACTTGGTGGGATCTGCTAAAAAAACATCCGGTCAGTAATATAGAGAATACTAGAACACTAGTGTAATACCAATCCCATCCTATTGTTTAAACCAAAATATCAATATAATAGGAGTAGTGTATCCAAACTCTAGTTGGGTCCCGGTGGCCGTGTATAGTGATCCCTAGTATCGCATCGGATTAGACAGAAACACCCTCTTCTATTTACTCTTACTTACGTGTCACCACAGTTTACACCACACTGTGGTAGCGTGCATCATTACATGATGTTCGCTGGTCACTTATCTGCCGTAAGCTATTTCACTGCGGCAGCGCAGCTGCAAGCCGTTGCGCGCAGTTGATGGGCGGTCTTGACTGGGCGACGCGTGAGCTTGGTAGGAGGAACTGGGCACCGCCGTCATTAAGCACACGGACTGCCCACACATGGGATGGTCAGTTTCACTGTGTCTGGCGGCGTATCAGCCTCTCCATGGGCACACATCTCCCTATACGTCAAGGGAGGTGTGTCCAGAATGGGAGGGAATACTGAGTTAAATAGGACGGGTTAAGCACAAACGAGCGATGACGTCAGAAGCCGATATAGCCGATATACCAGTAAATAAAGAGGTTTCCCAGTCCCCTTACTGGAAAGTGGAATTGACCCCACTGTACTACGGCAGGGGCGTAGCTAGGGGGGGCAGGCAGGGCATGTGCCCCAGGCGCAACTAGGTGGTAGGGAAGGGGGGGCGCCGTGGCAGAGCAGCTGATCGCTGCTGAAAGGCGCCCTTTATGTCGGACACCAGCAGCAGCGATCAGCGATAGGAAGAGCCAGGAGTTCATGCGGCAGCATTCTGACTGGGGTCTGTGACGGCCCGGTAGTGGACCAGTCCAGTCATCTGACCTGTCACCTGACCTCACTGATCCACTCCCAGGCTGTCGCTGACCCTAGTCAGAAGGAACTCCGCCGCTGCCTGCGACGCATGACCTTCTCGTCTCCTCCTGTGAGTCACGTCAGGCAGAGCGGAGAATGGTAGAAGTAGGCTACCACTCTCCGCTCTGTTTACAGTGTGCCACTATTTACAAGGGGTGAGGAGTGTGGCGCTATTTACAAGGGGGTGGCGGGCTGTGTGTGGTACTATCTACAAGGGGGGAGTGTGGCGCTATTTACAAGGGGAGAAGTGTGCCGCTATCTACAAGGGGGGCAGCGGGCTGTGTGTGGCACTATCTACAAGGAGGGCTGTGTTGGTGCTGTTTACAAGGGGGCTGTGTGTGGCGCTATCTACAAGGGGGGCTGTGTTTAGCACTATTTACAAGGGGGGCTGTGTGGTGCTGTTTACAAGGGGGCAGAGTGGCGATATTTTACAAGGGGGGGTCAGTGTGGTGCTATTTACAAGGCGGTCATTGTGGCGCTATTTACAAGTTGGTCAGTGTGGCGCTATTTACAAGGAGAGGCTGTGTGGCGCTATATACAATCAGGGCTATGTAGCATTATCTACAAGGTGGGCTGTATGGCACTATCTACAAGCGGGGGCTGTGTGTGGCACTATCTACAAGGGGGGCTGTGTGTGGCACTATCTACAAGGGGGGCTGTGTGTGGCGCTATTTACAAAAGGAGCTGTGTGGTGTTATCTACAACAGGGGGGCTGTGTGGTGCTATCTACAACATGGGGGTCGTGTGGTACTATCTACAACAGTGGGCTATGTGGCGTTAACTACAAGGGGGGCTGTGTGTGGAGCGATCTACAGGGGCTGTGTGGCGTTATATACAAGAGGGGGCTGTGTGTGGCGCTATCTACAAGGGGTTTGTGTGTGGCGCTATCTACAGGCAGCTGTGTGTGGCATTATCTTCAAGGGTCTGTGTGTGGCCTCCTTAATTTATTTTCTTCAAATTTATTGTTATGGGAACTCCCTTATAGAACTGTTTCGCTTGTAAAATGTACAAATAGTTTTATGCTCGAGTTACATTAAAAAAATGGTGAAAAAAAAATTACACTTCATTGATTGATAGAGCAAGCAAACACGGCGAGGGGGAAGGAGATGCCGGGAAAGAAGTTGGGGTGGCGCCAATCTGAATCTTTGCCCCAGGTGCTGAAGAACCTATGGAACTGCTAGGGGGTTAATGACCCCAGGAAAAGTTATATACCAAAGCATGGGTGACATAGGAAATACTTTCCTGCTTGTATAAATCAATATTGTTTATGTTTTGGAGCATTCACATAGCCTGTGCAACTATTCAAGGGTTTTATACACAATAACCTCTATCAGTTGCATACTTTACCAATACGGGAAACATTGAATAATTTCACTTATTGTTCCTGCAACAGGGAGAGAAAGAAAAAAAGAAAAACACTTCTCTGTAAAACTTCTTTATTTTTTGTGTGTTTATGTCTATACATTAGCTATATTTTATATATTATATTTTATTTAGGCTGCATGCACACTTCCGTCGGCCGTTGTACGGCCGCTAATGACGGTTCTGTGAAACACGGACCGCACACGGATGGTTTCACGGTCCAAATCAATGAAAAGACCGAGACTGTTCCGTCAAAAACAGACAGGAGTAGGACCTGCTCTATTTTTGACGGAACGGACACACGGTTGAGTTAAAACAACGGAAGTGTGCATGGCCCCATTGAAATGAATTTGTTAGGGTGCTATCCGTTACAAAAACGGATAGCACCCTGACGAAAAAAAATGAAGTGGGCATGAGGCCTAAACTCAAGTCCTACCCCAGTGATTCATTTGTTAATTTAAGTGGAGTATATAATATTGAAATATACGTTTGGTGAAAGGTGTCCAAGTTCACCATTTATAGTCTACATAATAATAATAATAATAATAATAATAATAAAATTGTGTGGACTATCTATGGTTGTGCTTCTTTTTTGTCGTATTGAGGGTTCCTTTTCAAAATACCTTTTCGAGCGTTCTATGAGAATAACTACTTGGTGGTCATAGATTTGCTTTGGTGTACAGTTATGTGTAACCTGTGTCACAGTGCATATTAGAATACAGTCATTTTAATGGATATACATAAACTGAATTGTAAAGCACTATGAAATATGATAGCGCTGAATTAATAAAGAATAATAATAATAATAATTAAAATAAACTTGTTTTTGATGTTTACATGTAATTTTCCCAAAAATGTTTTCCACTTTTACAAAAATAAGTACATTGTCCTTGGGGATCTCTCAATTACATCCTAATTAAAATGTGGACATTTTCCCACAAAGTTACAGGCAAAGTGCCACATTCTTGTGCTGTTGAAAATTACAACTGCCTTCAATTTATTGCAGTTAACTAAAAATTTGCAGCGCACTTTTGCACTTTTTTTTGTCCCCTACTTCCCGTGCAAGGGTAAGCAAGAAGGTATTATAGTACATCATAAGCAACTTGTGTTGGAAACAGCAGAGATCTACGTAGCCCGAACGATGGAGATGACTTAAAATTATTTTTTTCAAAATATAGTAAGGGTATGTTCACACAAACAAAAAAAAGTGGCTGAAAATTACGAAGCTGTTTTCAAGGGAAAACAGCCTCTGATTTCAAGGCGTTTTTTGAAGCCTTTTCAGTGTTCAATGGAAAATCAGCTCCAAAAATGCCTCAAGAAAGTGACATGCTACTTCTTTTTACAAGGCTTTTTTTATGAGGCGTTTTTTGAATTCAACAGCATAAAAATACACCTCATGTGAACAGCACAGTGTATTTCCTATTGAATACAATGGGAAGCTGTTTGCTAGGGTTTTTCCAGGCGTACTTCAAGGTGTTTACGCTCAGAAATATACACATGAAAAAAGTAAGTGTATATTAACATTAGGCACGGCTGGAATTCCATCGAGATCCAGGTGCTCTTGAGACTCACTGTGGCACAAGGGCCTGTAGCAGAAATGCACCTCTTTTCATTTCACCCTGCTATTCTTGCTCGCGCCTCTGCTTTCTTTGCAGGACCATATCTGATGCTCAGCTCATGTGGCATTGCTACGTAATTGCGCACACTTCCTGGCATTCTCATGCAGGTCTTTCTCTCACATAGCAAGTCGGCCCTACTCTACTGTTGGCCCATTCTTCCCCCTTAAGAGGCCTCTCCTTCTTTTCTCCTGACTGACATTCACACATTGGGTACAGAGCTGGCAGTAAATCCAGTGGGCACTAATTGGGGCAGAATGGTTGTGATAGTCAAACCCCTCTTACAAGTATATTTTATAATTGCATAAAATGCAGGTTGGTTATATATTATCCTGTGTACATGTACCTCCAAACTGAAGATTCACGTTAAAGTGTATTTTCCCCCAAAAACGGATTTTGCCCAAATAACCATTGAACTATCTTTTCTATAACTTCAGCTAATCAAGACCAGGTTCTTGGTGAAATCAGGACATACTGTAGTGCTCTGTCTCCGAAGAACGGGATTCAATAAAACCCTATTCGTTCTGCATGTTTACAAAGCAAGTAAAATAGTATGGGGGACCTCCTGACAGGTCCTTTTTTTTAGCAGTGTAGATATATATAATTGAGGATGTGAGTCCCTGAGCTGTTCTTTGTGTAAAAGTGTATTTTATATTCTTTGCATCCATTTTTTACTAATACCTCTTCTACATGAGAAGAGCATATGGGTGGTCACCCAGCCTTCCATAGACTATGAATTACTTATACACCTATATTGTTTAACAGGGTTACATAGATCATGATTCTTGTTTCCCTCATATACGACTGTCATTAGAATGATCACTTGGAATGAATGTTCCACGGTCATTTTGGCCACATTGTTGTTATTATTATTATAATTATTAATAAAATATATATTGTGGTTTTCAGGCTACATGCAAAAGGTGATCTATCATAATATACAGTTATATAAGCAATATGGGCTTAAAGTGCAGACTCTCAGCTTTAATTTGAGGGCATGCACATCCTAATTTAAGGACGGTTTTAGGAAATACAGCTCTTAATATGTAGCTGCCTCTTTTTCAAGGGACCAAAAGTAATTGGACAATTATCTCAAAAGCTATTTAATGGGCTGCATGGGCTATTCACTCGTTAATCCATCATCAATTAAGCAGGTAAAAGGTCTGGAGTGGATTCCAGGTGTGGCATTTGCATTTGGAAGCTGTTGTCCAAATCAACAGTTTGGTACATTTTTGAAGAACAAGATCATACTGGTGATCTCGTGAGCTCCAAAAGGCCTGGACGTCCACGGAAGACAACAGTGGTGGATGATCGCAGGAACCTTTCCATGGTGAAGAAAAACCCCTTCACAACATCTACCCAAGTGAAGTCCTGGAAGTAGGTGTATCAGTATCCAAGTCTACCATAAAGAGAAGACTTCATGAGGGCAAATGCAGAGGGTTCACAACAAGATGCAAACCATTAATCAGCCTCAAAAATAGAAAGGCCAGATTAGACTTTGACAAACAACATGTAAAGAAGACAGCCCAGTTCTGGCACAGCATTCTATGGACAGATGGAACTAAGAGCAACCTGTACCGGAATGATGGGAGGAAGAAAGTATGGAGAAGGCTTGGAATGGCTCATGATCCAAAGCACAGCACATCCTCTGTAAAACATGGTGGAGGCAGTGTGATGGCATGGGCAATCATGGCTGCCAAAGGCACTGGGTCAGTTGTATTTATTAATGATGTGACTGAAGACAGAAGCATCCGGATGAATTCTGAAGTGGTCAGGGATATACTTTCTGCTCAGTTTCAACCAAATGCAGCAAGGTTTATTGGACCTTGCTTCACAGTACAGATGGACAATGACCCAAAACATACTGCGAAAGCAACCCAGGAGTTTTTTAAGGCAAAGAAGTGGAATATTCTGCAATGGCCAAGTCAATCTCTAGATCTCGACACGATCGAGCATGCATTTCACTTGCTTAACCCCTTCCCACTCCTGGACGTACTATTAGGTCATGGTAACCATAGCGTTCGCGCTCCATGACCTAATAGTACGTCTCGGGAGTAACGGCCGTTTTGGCCGTCCTCCCGACACATACAGGAGCTGTGACAGCTGCTGTCTCGTACAGCAGCTGTCACAGCTCCTACAGCGGGGACCGATCGCTGTGTCCCCGCTGATTAACACCTGAAAAACCGTGTTCAATAGCGATCACGGCATTTTAGGGGTTAAGCTACAATCGCCAGCCTGCTATACGATAGCGGCTGGCGATGATGACTATGGCAACCGGACACCAAACAATGTCGTCCGGCTGTGCCATAGATGGAAGCCTAGGGGGTCCTGACGAAGTCAGGACCCACTATGCTTGCTGTCAGTGAGTAGCTGACATTTCTAATACACTGCACTACGCATGTAGTGCAGTGTATTAGAATAGCGATCAGGGCCTCCTGCCCTCAAGTCCCCTAATGGGACAAAGTAATAAAGTAAAAAAAAAGTTTAAAAAAGATGTGTAAAAATAAGAAAATAAAAGATTTAAAAGTAATAAAAGTAAAAATCCCCCCTTTTCCCTCATCAGTCCTTTATTATTAATAAAAATATATAAACAAACAAATCAACTATACATAATTGGTATCGCCGCGTCCATAACGGCCTAAACTACAAAATTATTTTGATATTTATCCCGTGCGGTGAACGCCGTAAAAGAAAATAATAATAAACCGTACCAGTATCACAGTTGTTTGGTCACTTCACCTCCCAAAAAATGGAATAAAAAGAGATCAAAAAGTCGCATGTACCTAAAAATGGTACTGATCAAAACTACAGTTTATTACGCAAAAAATAAGTCCTCAAACGGCTTTATTGATGGAAAAATAAAAAAGTTCTGGCTCTTAGAATATGGTAACACAAATAGTGAATGATTTTTTACAAAACGTATTTTATTGTGCAAACGCCATAAGACATAAAAAAAGACTATAAACATATGGTATCGCCATAATCGTATCGCCCCGCAGAATAAAGTGAATAAGTCATTTATAGCGCACGGTGAATGCTGTAAAAAAATAAAAATAAAAAAACAAATAGTAGAATTGCTGTTTTTTAGTCACCACGCCACTTAAAAATAGAATAAAAACTGATCAAAACGTTGCATGCACCCCAAGAAAACTGCAATGAATTCCTCAAGGGGTCTAGTTTCCAAAATGGGGTCACTTTTGGGGGGTTTCCACTGTTTTGGCACCACAAGACCTCTTCAAACCGGACATGGTGCCTAATAAAAAAAGAGGCCTCAAAATCCACTAGGTGCGCCTTTGCTTCTGAGGCCGGTGCTTCAGTCCATTACCGCACTAGGGCCACATGTGGGATATTTCTCAAAACTGCAGAATCTGGGCAATACGTATTAAGTTGCGTTTCTCTGATAAAACTTTTTGTGTTATAAAAAAAATGGTATAAAGAGGATCTTCTGACAAAAAAAAATATGTAAATGTCACCTCTACTTTGCTCTAAGTTTCTGTGAAACACCTAAAGGGTTCATAAACTTTCTAAATGCTGTTGTGAATACTTTGAGGGGTCTAGTTTCTAAAATGGGGTGTTTGATAGGGGTTTCTAATATATGGGCCCCTCAAAGCACTTCAGAACTGAACTGTAACCTAAAAGAAAAAAAAAATTAGGCAATACTTCGCTTCTTACATTATACTGATAATGAGCAGTGCCCACCCCGAGATTACCCCAGTTTTGACCGTTTGTATAAACAGAGACCCCTATTAGACTGTTTCAGCGCCCGGTTTTCCCAAGCATACACCCCCGAGAAGTGTATTTCTATTGATGAGTCCTTGGTACATTTTAAAGGGAGGATTCAATTCCGCGAGTACCTGCCGGGTAAGAGGGCAAGGCATGGCGTGAAGATGTATAAGCTGTGCGAGAGTACATCAGGGTATACCTACATATTTAGGATATATGAAGGGAAGGACACCAGTATTCAGCCCCCAGAATGCCCCCCCCCCCTTTACTGGGAGTTAATGCAAAAATTGTGTGGGATTTGGTGCACCTACTGCTGGACCAGGGTCACCACCTCTACCTGGATAATTTTTTTACCAGCATCCCACTCTTCAAGTACCTCGCTTCCAGAAGTCCTGCGGCATGCGGCACTGCTAGAAAAAAATCTGAGAGGCCTCCCTAAGACTCTGCTTGGGCAAACAAGAAGGGGTGAGAGCAGGGCACAATCCAGCAGCAACATACTGTGTGTCAAGTACAAGGACAAGAGAGATGTCCTTGTATTGACAACAATACATAGCCACACCATTACCCATGTACCAGTACGAGGTACCAGTACAGAGACCCCCAAACCAGACTGCATCCTGGACTACAATAGGTACATGGGAGGGGTGAACTTGTCAGATCAAGCCCTGAAGCCCTGCAGCGTCATGCGGTGTGGTATAAGAAGCTGGCCGTGCACATCATACAGATGGCTTTGTACAATGTGTACGTGCTACGTCGATGTGCAGGCTAGAGGGGAACTTTCCTGGAATTTCAAGAGGTGATTATCAAGAAACTAATCTTTAGGGACCAAGAAGGGGGGGGGGCAACCAGTACTTCTGGAAGCAAGGCCACACGCATCGTACCAGGGCAACACTTTCCAGGAGAAGTTCCCCAAACTGGCAAGAAGGGGAAAAAGTCAAAAGAGGTGCAAAGTCTGCTATAAGAGGGGGGTAAGGGAGGACACAATATATCAATGTGACACATGTCCCGAAAAACCAGAGCTCTGTATGAAAGAGTGTTTTAAAATTTATCATACATCCCTTGGTTTATAATTTACCACAATTTTACTTACCCTGATGTACTCCGCACAGCTTATCCCCCGTCGTCTTTCCCCTCTGGGCCCTGCTGTGTGCCCAGGCAGCTGATAACAGCCACATGTAGGGTATTGCCGTACCCAGGAGAACCCACATTACAGTTTATGGGGTGTATGTCTCCGGTCAAATTGCTCACTACACCTCTAGATGAATGCCTTAAGGGTGTAGTTTTTAAAACGGGGTCACTTCTAGCGGGTTTCAACTGTACTGGTACCTCAGGGGCTTCTGCATACATGACTTTGCACCAGAAAATCCCCAATAGGCCTAATGGTGGTCCTTTCCTTCTGAGCCCTCCATGGGCCCAAACCGCAGTTTATCACCACAAATGGGGTAATTCGGCACTCAGGACAAAATGGGCAACAAAATGGAGTATTTTATTTCTTGTGAAAATAAGAATTTTTGAGCTAAAACGACATATTATTGGAAAAAATATATTTTTTTTAATTCCCAGCCCAATTCAAATAAGTGCTGTGAAGAAACTATGTGGTCTAAATGGTCACATTACCCATAAATGAATTCCTTGAGGGGTGTAGTTTCCAAAATGGGGTCAATTCTGGTGGGTTTCCATTGCTTTGATACCTCTGGGGCTCTGCAAATGCGACTGTAATGACGGGGGTGGGGAGACGGACAAGTGAGACCTAATCTATCCAACACTCAGACCCTGCCTACTTGCAACGACCCGCCCTAGGCGACGGGGTACAACTGGGCGACGGTCCCTACGCTCAATAAGTGCACGACAGACAAACAGACAAGGGTACACATAGCTAGGGGGAGAAAGGAAAGTTGCCCACGGCAACACCGTGAGCAACAAGAGAAGTGAACAAGCCGAGTCAAACCAGAAGAGTACGAGGTGTCAAACGCAGAGCAGAAGAGTAGTAAACAAGCCGAGTCAAACCGGGAGTGTACGAGGTACCAAACGCAGAGCAGGAGAGTAGTCAGCAAGCCGGGGTCAATAAGAAGCAAGGACAATGGTACAAGAAGCTGAAGCTGGGCCAGGAAACCAAACGAGAAGAGTCACAAGCAAAGGAGGAACAGGAAAGGCAGGTATAAATAGACAGAGGGCGGGAGCTAGCTCCGTCTGGCCAGGCTGTGATAGGCTCTCCCACTCCTAAGCCTGCCACCCTGAGTGGTGGAAGATGGAGTCAATCTCACAGACATAGAAGCAGGTGCAGACTGATTATCTATGGGCGTTAACCCCGACGCTGTGCCTGGCAGATCCTTTACAGTACCCCCCCCCCTTTTATGAGGGGCCATCGGACCCTTTCTAAGTGGACCTGGTTTACTGGGGAAACGAAGGTGAAACCTCCTGACCAATATCCTAGCGTGAACATCCCAAGCGGGTACCCAAGTCCTCTCCTCAGGCCCGTATCCTCTCCAATGGACCAGGTACTGGAGGGAGCCTTGGACCATCCTGCTGTCCACAATCTTGGCCACCTCGAATTCTGCCCCCTCAGGGGTGAGAACAGGGACAGGAGGTTTCTTCGAGGGAGCCAAGGACGGGGAGCAGCGTTTAAGGAGGGAGGCATGGAACACGTCGTGTACTCGAAAAGATGGGGGCAACTCCAGTCAGAAGGAGACAGGATTGAGGACTTCAATGACCTTGTACGGCCCTATAAACGGGGGAGCAAACTTCTTGGACGGGACCTTAAGACGCAAATTTTTAGATGATAGCCACACCAGATCCCCGACCATAAACAAGGGGTTAGCAGAACGTCTTCTATCTGCCTGAATTTTTTGTATGCTCTGGGACGCCTCTAGGTTCTTCTGAACCTGAGCCCAGACTGTGCACAGTCCTCGATGAACGACCTCTACCTCGGGATTGTTGGAACTACCAGGTGAAACAGAAGAGAACCGTGGATTAAACCCAAAATTACAGAAAAAGGGGGAGACCCCTGACGAGTTACTGACCCGGTTATTAAGGGAAAATTCGGCGAGGGGAATGAATGAGACCCAATCATATTGACAGTCAGAGATAAAACACCTTAAATATTGTTCTAGAGACTGATTAGTCCTCTCAGTTTGGCCATTAGTTTCAGGATGGAAGGCAGAGGAGAAGGACAGATCAATCTCCAACTTTTTACAGAAGGCTCTCCAAAACAAATTGGAGATATGGGTCCAAGGTCTCTGGGGAATGGGCAAAGAACATAGTAAGCCCGCTGGTCGGGACCTGGGAGTCTTGGACCTAGCACAAACTTCACAAGCGGCGACGTAGGCCTTAACGTCTTTAGGCAACCCAGGCCACCAATAGTTTCTGGCAATGAGGTGCTTGGTACCCAGGATGCCTGGATGGCCAGATAGTGCAGAGTCAAGATTTTCCCTAAGTACCCTTAGCCGGAATTGCAGGGGAACAAACAGCTTGTTCTCAGGAAGGCTCCCGGGAGCTGAACCTTGATCAGCCGCAATTTCAGAGACTAAATCAGAATCAATAGCGTAAATGATTATACCTGGAGGCAAAATACAAGCAGGATCTTCGTCCGAAGGAGGGCTGGCCATGAAGCTACGTGACAGTGCATCAGCCTTAACATTTTTAGACCCCCCTATAGGTAACCACAAAGTTGAATCTGGTAAAAAATAACGCCCAACGAGCTTGTCTCGGGTTTAGCCTCCGGGCAGATTCTAGGAAAACCAGATTCTTGTGGTCGGTAAGGACCGTTACCTGGTGCCTAGCCCCCTCCAGGAAGTGGCGCCACTCTTCAAATGCCCATTTAATGGCTAAGAGTTCGCGGTTGCCAATATCATAGTTACTCTCAGTGGGTGAAAACTTCCTGGAGAAGTAGGCACGGGGACGGAGATGGGTGAGGGACCTGGTACCCTGGGACAAGACAGCCCCCACTCCCACCTCGGATGCGTCAACCTCCACGATAAATGGCTCCATTTGGTTGGGCTGAACCAGCACCGGGGCAGAGATAAAGCACTTCTTAAGGACCTCAAAAGCCTGGACAGCCTCAGGAGGCCAGTGGAGGAGATCAGCACCTTTGCGAGTGAGATCCGTAAGAGGCTTAGCGATGACCGAGAAGTTAGCAATAAACCTCCTGTAATAATTAGCGAACCCCAGGAAGCACTGTAACGCCTTCAGGGAGGCAGGTTGGACCCATTCCGCCTTGGCGGGGTCCATGCGGAATTCATGAGGAGTGAGGATTTGGCCCAAAAATGGTATCTCCTGCACCCCAAACACACATTTTTCGGTCTTTGCAAACAGTTTGTTTTCTCGAAGGACCTGGAGCACGTTCCTGACATGCTCAATGTGGGAGGACCAGTCCTTGGAAAACACAAGTATGTCATCAAGGTACACTACTAGAAATAACCCCAGGTAGTCTCTTAAAATCTCATTTATGAAATTCTGGAAGACCGCGGGAGCATTACACAACCCAAAGGGCATGACGAGGTATTCGAAATGACCTTCGGGCGTGTTAAACGCAGTCTTCCACTCATCCCCCTCTTTGATGCGGATAAGGTTATACGACCCCCCGTAGATCAAACTTAGAGAACCATTGGGCCCCCTGAACCTGATTAAAGAGATCAGGAATCAGAGGAAGGGGATACTGGTTCCTTACAGTGACCTTATTCAAGTTACGGTAGTCAATGCATGGCCTAAGACCACCATCCTTCTTCCCTATGAAGAAGAAGCCAGCACCTACCGGAGAAGTAGAGGGGCGAATGTAACCCTTGGCCAGGCATTCATGGATATACTCTCTCATGGCTTCACGTTTGGGACAAGAGAGATTAAATATCCTACCCTTAGGGAGCTTAGCTCCTGGTACCAAATTGATTGCGCAATCATATTCTCTATGAGGAGGTAACAATTCGGAGGCCTCCTTAGAGAAAACATCGGCGAAGTCCTGAACAAACTCAGGTAGCGTGTTCACCACCTCAGGGGGAGAAATAGAATTAACAGAAAAACATGACGTCAAGCATTCATTACCCCACTTGGTAAGGTCCCCAGAATTCCAGTCAAACGTGGGATTATGCAACTGCAACCAGGGAAGGCCTAAAACCAAATCGGACGACAATCCCTGCATTAACAGTACAGAGCACTGCTCCAAATGCATGGAGCCAACAAGGAGTTCAAAAACAGGGGTATGCTGTGTAAAATAACCATTAGCAAGAGGAGTGGAGTCGATACCCACTACCGGGACAGGTTTAGGCAAATCAATCAAAGGCATAGCTAGAGACATAGCAAATTCCACAGACATGATATTAGCAGAAGACCCTGAATCCACGAAGGCACTTCCGGTAGCAGACCTACCACCAAAAGAGACCTGAAAGGGAAGCAAGATTTTATTACGTTTCATATTTACGGGAAATACCTGTGTGCCCAAGTGACCTCCCCCATGATCACTTAGGCGCGGAAGTTCTCCGGCTGCATTCTTACATTTAGGACAGTTGTTCACTTGATTGTTGTCATCCCCACAGTAGAAGCAGAGACCATTCTTCCTGCGGAAATCTCTACGTTGTTGGGGGGACACGGAGGCCCCGAGTTGCATAGGTACCTCCGAGTCTTCCGGGGAGGAACGAAGCAACGGAACCTCGGGAGGCATCATGGGGGAGTCAGAGGAGAAAACATCAAGACGTTCAAGTCGTCGTTCCCTGAGACGTCGGTCAAGTCGTACCGCTAAAGCCATAACCTGGTCTAGGGAGTCAGAAGAGGGATAACTAACTAGCAGATCTTTCAGGGCGTTCGACAGACCCAACCTAAACTGGCACCTTAAGGCAGGGTCATTCCACCGAGAAGCTACGCACCACTTCCTAAAGTCAGAGCAATACTCCTCAACAGGTCTCTTACCCTGACGTAAGGTCACCAGCTGACTCTCGGCAAAAGCAGTCTTGTCAGTCTCATCATAGATCAGTCCGAGAGCAGAAAAGAAATGATCAACGGAGGAAAGTTCAGGGGCGTCAGGAGCCAAGGAGAAGGCCCATTCTTGGGGCCCTTCCTGGAGCCGGGACATAATTATACCCACCCACTGGCTCTCAGAACCTGAGGAGTGGGGCTTTAAACGAAAATAGAGCCTACAACTCTCCCGAAAGGAGAGAAAAGTCTTCCGGTCCCCTGAGAACCGGTCGGGCAACTTGAGGTGGGGTTCAAGAGGTGAGGTGAGGGGGACTACCATGTTAGCATCAGGCTGGTTGACCCTCTGAGCCAGGGCCTGGACCTGTAGGGAGAGACCCTGCATTTGCTGAGCCAGGGTCTCAAGGGGGTCCATAGTAGTGAGAGGGACCAGGGTAGACTAGGTATATAGGCTTGCGATTATGTAGTGACGGGGGTGGGGAGACAGACAAGTGAGCCCTAATTTACCCACCACTCAGTCCCTGCCTACTTGCAACGACCCGCCCTAGGCGACGGGGTACAACTGGGTGACGGTCCCTACGCTCAATAAGTGCACGACAGACAAACAGACAAGGGTACACAGAGCTAGGGGGAGAAAGGGCAGTTGCCCACGGCAACACCGTGAGCAACAAGAGTAGTAAACAAGCCGAGTCAAACCAGGAGTGTACGAGGTACCAAACGCAGAGCAGGAGAGTAGTCAGCAAACCGGGGTCAATAAGAAGCAAGGACAATGGTACAAGAAGCTAAAGCTGGGCCAGGAAACCAAACGAGAAGAGTCACAAGCAAAGGAGGAACAGGAAAGGCAGGTATAAATAGACAGAAGGCGAGAGCTAGCTCTGTCTGGCCAGGCTGTGATAGGTTCTCCCACTCCTAAGCCTGCCACCCTTAGTGGTGGAAGATGGAGTCATTCTCACAGACATAGAAGCAGTTGCAGACTGATTATCTATGGGCGTTAACCCCGAAGCTGTGCCTGGCAGATCCTTTACAGCGACATTGCACCCGAAAACCAAACCAGCAACATCTGCACTCCAAAGAACACACAGCGCTCCTTGCTGCACTCAGGAGAAATTGGGCAACAAAATTGGGTATTTTGTTCCCTGTGAAAATAAGAAATTTTGATCACAAATGACATCTTATTGGAAAAAATGACATTTTTTAATTTCACAGCCCAATTCAAATAGGTGCTGTGAAAAAACTGTGCGGTCAAAATGGTAACAACAACCATAAATTAATTCCTTGAGGGGTGTAGTTTCCAAAATGGGGTCACTATTGGGGGATTCCTACTGTTTTGGCACCTCAACACCTTTTTAAACCTGGCATGCTGCCTAAAATATATTCTAATAAAAAAGAGGCCTCAAAACGCACTAGGTGCTTCCTTGCCTCTAGGGCTTGTGTTTTATTCCACGAGCGCAGTAGAGCCACATGTGGGACATTTCTAAAAACGGCAGAATCTGGACAATACATATTTAGTAGTGTTTCTCTGGTAAAACCTTCTGTGTTACAGAAGAAAAATTGAATAAAATTGAAATTCAGCAAGAAAAATGAAATTAGCAAATTTCACCTCCACTTTGCTTTAATTCCTGTGAAATGCCTGAAGGGTTAAAAAAAACTTTCTAAATGCTGTTTTGAATACTTTGTGGGGTCTAGTTTTTAAAATGGGGTGTTTTATCAGGGTTTTTAATACATAGGCCCCTCAAAGCCACTTCAGAACTCAAGAGGTACCTTAAAAAAAAAGGCTTTTGAAATGTTCTTAAAAATATGAGAAATTGCTGTTTATGTTCTAAGCCTTGTAACGTCCAAGAAAAATAAAAGAATCGTCAAAAACCGATGCCAATCTAAAGTAGACATATGGGAAATGTGAACTAGTAACTATTTTGGGAGATATAACCGTCTGTTTTACAAGCAGATGCATTTAAATTCTGAAAAATGCTATTTTTTCAACATTTTCTCTAAATTTTGCAATTTTTCACCAATAAACACTGAATATATCGACCAAATTTTACCACGAACATGAAGCCCAATGTGTCACGAGAAAACAATTTCAGAATCGCTTGGATAGGTTTAAGCATTCCGACGTTATTACCACATGAAGTGAAATATGTCAGATTTGAAAAATGGGCTCTGAGCCTTAAAGAGGCTCTGTCACCAGATTTTGCAACCCCTATCTGCTATTGCAGCAGATAGGCGCTGCAATGTAGATTACAGTAACGTTTTTATTTTTAAAAAACGAGCATTTTTGGCCAAGTTATGACCATTTTTGTAGTTATGCAAATGAGGCTTGCAAAAGTCCAAGTGGGTGTGTTTAAAAGTAAAAGTCCAAGTGGGCGTGTATTATGTGCGTACATCGGGGCGTTTTTAATACTTTTACTAGCTGGGCGTTCTGATGAGAAGTATCATCCACTTCTCTTCAGAACGCCCAGCTTCTGGCAGTGCAGACACAGCCGTGTTCTCGAGAGATCACGCTGTGTCGTCACTCACAGGTCCTGCATCGTGTCAGACGAGCGAGGACACCGGCACCAGAGGCTACAGCTGATTCTGCAGCAGCATCAGCGTTTGCAGGTAAGTAGCTACATCGACTTACCTGCTAACGCCGATGCTGCTGCAGAATCAACTGAAGCCTCTGGTGCCGGTGTCCTCGCTCGTCTGACACGATGCAGGACCTGGGGAAGTGACGTCAAAGCGTGATCTCTCGAGAACACGGCTGTGTCTGCACTGCCAGAAGCTGGGCGTTCTGAAGAGAAGTGGATGATACTTCTCATCAGAACGCCCAGCTAGTAAAAGTATTAAAAACGCCCCGATGTACGCACAGAATACACGCCCACTTGGACTTTTACTTTTAAACACACCCACTTGGACTTTTGCAAGCCTCATTTGCATAACTACAAAAATGGTCATAACTTGGCCAAAAATGCTCGTTTTTTAAAAATAAAAACGTTACTGTAATCTACATTGCAGCGCCTATCTGCTGCAATAGCAGATAGGGGTTGCAAAATCTGGTGACAGAGCCTCTTTAAGGCCCAAACTAGGCTGCGTCCTTAAGGGGTTAAGACAAAACTTAAGGCAGAAAGACCCACAAACAAGCAACAACTGAAGACCGCTGCAGTAAAGGCCTGGCAAAGCATCACAAAAGAGGAAACCCAGCATTTGGTGATGTCCACGGTTTCCAGACTTCAGGCAGTCATTGCCTGCAAAGGATTCTCTACAAAGTATTTAAAAAAAAACATTTTCTTTATGGTAATTTTAATTTGTCCAATTACTTTTGAGCCCCTGAAATGAGCAGGCTGTGTAGAAGAATGGTTGCAATTCCTAAACTTTTCACTGGATGTTTTTGTTCACCCCCTTGAATTAAACCTGAAAGTCTACACTTCAAATGCATCTCAGTTGTTTCATTTCAAATCCAATGTGGTGGCATGCAGAGCCGAAATCATGTTCTGGACCTAACTGTATTTGCAAAGGACCAATAAAAGTGTAAAAAGTGATTTTAATTTTCTAAGTTTATTTCGCCTAAAATTAATTTTCATTTTGTTTTATTAGAGATTTCTTTAGTAGATTCAGATATGTGGCATTTGAATTTAAAAGTGGTAGACACGATTGAGAGAGGGGGTGGTCCTGTACCCTAGGCAACCTTACAATGTCAGAAGCTTCAATTGTAACAGCTTGTGGCATCTTACTTTGCATTAGGCTACAGGACCACCTGCTCTGCTGGCTGCATCTACATGTCCCACATTTAAAATTCTGGTGGTAGCACTAACCACCCCATAACTAGAACTATAAATTAATTATAGACAATTTAATGGGAATAACATGGAAATTTCATGCAATTAATTTATCACCTTTTTAGAATTTATTTATATATTTTTTATTTTAAATTAAATTACAGTATCAGCAGCACTGCAGACTAATATCCTGAAGAACCCGAACTAAAAAAATGACAAAGGCTAAAACTTCAACATGTCAAGATAATATTCTAATAGTTTACATATCTAAATAAACTCCACAGAAGCCAAACTACCTACAGTACACCGTGTTCCAAATTATTATGCACATTGGATTTAAGTGTCATAAACATTTAATTATTAGTTTTTCAATTAACCCGTTAGTGACCGCCCCATAGTGTTTCTACGTCGGTCACTAACGGGCCCTATTCCGATGCAATAGACTTTTTACATCGCTGCATCGAAATAAGTAAGCAGAGCAGGGAGCTGTCAAATCTCCCTGCTTTCAGATGCCAGAGGCAGCTGGGGGCGTCCCTGCTCGAACGTGTGATATTAGTATCGATCTCACCCGTTTAACCCTTCAGATGCAGTGCTCAATAGTGTGCACCGCATCTGAGTGGATTTGAAGAGAGAGGGAGGGAGATCCCTCTCATCCCACTGACTCCCGGCGATAAGATCGCCGAGTGTCTGTGTCTCCGATGGCAGCCTGGGGCCTAATAAAGGCCCCCAGGTCTGCCTGTAGTAAATGCCTGCTAGATCATGCCTCTGGCATGACCTAGCAGATGCCTGTCCGTTTTACACGGACAGGCATAATACACTGCAATACAGAATTATTGCAGTGTATTATAAATGCGATCGGATAATCGCATAGTAAAGTCCCCTAGTGGGACTAGTAAAAAGTTTAAAAAAAGTTTAATAAAAAGTGAAAAAAAAAGTGAAAAAAAATAAATTAAAAACACACTTTTCCCCCTTACAAACTTCTTTATTATTAACAAACAAAATAAAGTAAAAAAAGTTGCACATATTTGGTATCGCCGCGTCCATAATGACCCCAACTATAAACTTATTACATCATTTAACCCGCATGGTGAACGTCGTAAAAAATAAAATAAAAAAACACGCAAAAATTGCTGTTTTCCTTGAATCCAGCCTTAAAAAAAAATGTGATAAAAAGTGATCAAAAGTCGCATCTACTCCAAAATGGTACCGATAAAAACTACAAGTCCCCCGCAAAAAAAAAAGCCCTCCTACAATTGCATCGGCGAAAAAATAAAAACGTTACGGCTCTTCAAATATGGAGACACAAAAACAAATAATTTTGAAAAAAAAGTGTTTTCACTGTGTAAAAGTAGTAAAACATACAAAAACTATACAAATTTGGTATCGTTGCAAATTGCAATTGCAAAAACCCACTGAATAAAGTTATAGTGTTATTTCTACCACATGGTAAACGGCGTAAATTTAGGACGCAAAAAAGTGTGGCGAAATTGCTGGTTTTTTTCTATCTCCCCCAAAAAAAAGTTAATAAAAGTTAATCAATAAATTCTATGTACCCCAAAATGGTGCTATTAAAAATTACAACTTGTCCCGCAAAAAACGAGACCTTATACAGCTACATCGACGGAAAAATTTATAGCTCTTTCAATGAGACGATGGAAAAACGTACAAAATGGCTTGGTCATTAAGGTCTAAAATAGGCTGGTCATTAAGGGGTTAAGCTCATGGATGGCATTGTGTCTTAGGGCTCTTTGGATCATTGTAATCAATCTCAGACACCTGTGATAATTAGTTTGCCAGGTGTGCCCAATCAAAGGAAAACTACTTAAGTAGGACGTTCCACATTATTAAGCAGGCCACAGGTTTCAAGCAATATGGGAAAGAAAAAGGATCTCTCTGCTGCCGAAAAGCGTGTAATAGTGCAATACCTTGGACAAGGTATGAAAACATTGGATATTTCAAGAAAACGTACGCGTGATCATCGTACTGTGAAAAGATTTGTGGCTGATTCAGAGCACAGACGGGTTCGTTCAGATAAAGGCATAACGAGGAAGGTTTCTGCCAGACAAACTAATAGGATTAGGAGAGCAGCTGCTAAAATGCCATTTGCAAAGCAGCAAACAGGTATTTGAAGCCGCTGGTGCCTCTGGAGTGCCGCAAAACTCAAGGTGTAGGATCCTCCAGAGGTTTGCAAGTGTGCATAAAGCTATTATTCGGCCACCCCTAAACATTGCTCACAAGCAGAAACGGTTGCAGTGGGCTCAGAAATACATGAAGACTAATTTTCAAACCGTATTGTTTACTGATGAGTGCCGTGCAACCCTGGATGGTCCAGATGGATGGAGTAGTGGATGGTTGGTGAATGGCCACCATGTCCCAACAAGGCTGCAACTTCAGCAAGGAGGTGGCGGAGTCATGTTTTGGGCTGGAATCATGGGGAGAGAGCTGGTAGGCCCCTTTAGGGTCCCTGACGGTGTGAAAATGACCGCTGCAAAGTACGTAGAGTTTATGACTGACCACTTTCTTCCGTGGTACAAAAAGAAGAACCGTGCCTTCCGTAGCAAAATTATCTTCATGCATAACAATGCACCATCTCATGCTGCAAAGAATACCTCTGTGTCATTGGCTGCTATGGGCATAAAAGAGGAGAAACTCATGGTGTTGCCCCCATGTTCCCCTGAAATCAACCCTATTGAGAACCTTTGGAGCATCCTCAATCAAAATATCTATGAGGGTGGGAGGCAGTTCACATCAAAACAGAAGCTCTGGGAGGCTATTCTGACATCCTGCAAAGATATTCAAGCAGAAACTGTCCAAATACTCACAAATTCAATGGATGCAAGAATTGTGAAGGTGATATCAAAGAAGGGGTCCTATGTTAACATTTAACAAATTACCATTTTAGTTCTCTTTACAACCTTTAAAATGTTTTGATCTCTGTTGTGCATAATAATTTGAAACAGTGCATTTTGAGTTTTTTACTTCTAAAAAAAAATGTGTTATCATTAGGAGATTTGTTCAATAAAATTTGCATTATACTCCAACGGTTGATGGCTTGAAGATTATACTGACTGTCATTTGCCTCGACTGTTTAGGAAAATCAGCGAAAAATAACATTTGCATAATAATTTGGAATGCGGTGTATAAGGCCTCATGCACACAGCTGTAGCCGTGTGTACAGTCCGTGATTACGGGCACAGACGGCCGCGGACTTCACCCGCATTTGCGGGCCGTGCTCCTATTATAAAGTATAGGAGCTTGGTCTGTAAAATAAAACAATAGGACATGCCCTGTTTCTTGCAGGTCATTTTTATGGCCCGGACACTTACCCATAAATATACGGGAAGGTGTCCGTGGGTCATAGAAATTAATGGATCAGTATTTTGATCCCCAATTATCGATCCGTAATTGCAGATCAAAATTACGGTCGTGTGCATGGGGCCTAACAATGCAACAGAGGCAAAATCATCTAAAAGGCAGAGAGGCCCCTAGTGAGCAAAATTAAGAATACAATACGCCTCTGAAACATGTTTTAGGTGTAACCTCTTATAATACACCCAACATATTTTTACATTAGATGGATAGATGCCCCAGAAATAAGCACCACCATTTTATATCTCATGAAGAGGTAAGTTCTAGACTGGATCTGGGTGTGGATGTGGTGTGTCTAAATTTTTCAAAGGCGTTTGATACTTTCCTGCTTAAAAGGTTGGAACATAAAATTGAAATGTTGGTTGAAAATATGTGTAAGTGGGTAAAACCGCCTTGGCGCCGCAGCTATTTTTTGTTTTTTTCTTCCCTGCCATCCAAAAGCTATAACTTTTTTGTTTTTTTGCGGGCTGAGCAGTATGTTTTATTGGTACAAACAGAAATTCTGTCATTGCAAATTTTTTCCTACGGCGGTTCATCCAGCGGGTCACATAACGTGCTATTTTAAGTTAGGACTTTTACAGACTCTGCAATACCAATTATGTTTACATTTTTATTTTTTACATTACTTTAGAGGAAAAAATGTAAAAGTTTATTTTTAAATTTGTAATATTTTTTATTTTTTTGTACATTATTATTATTTTTTATTTAACTGCTCTTTACTTTTTTCAGTCCCCCTATTGTGCTATGTACTGACTCCTATTAAGCCCTTCCTCTGGAACACCTAAGAGGGTCACAAAGATGGCAAACTTGGGGGTCTTCTTTAAGCCCCCTGCCGCTATGACAACCATCAGAGCTGATGGGCTTACTGAGGGAGTTGTTCCCTCATTTATTATGGCTTAAATGCCACGGTTGATATTGACCACGGCATCCAAGTGGTTAAATTGTCAGGATCGATGTTATCCTGATCCTGGCCATTGCAGTGAGGTGTAGGCTGTAACATACCACTGACACCCACTGAGTGTGGAGCAGTCTCAGAATACGGTCTGCTCCATACTCCCCTTTAGTGGCTGTGATGTACCGTTATTTCACATGTTGCCAAGGGATTAACAACTGCCACAGAGATTGAAAACAGAGAGTGGTTATTAATGGAACATCCTCAGAAAGTGTCACAGTTCCCAGTGGGGTATCACAGGGGTCAGTATTGGCTCCTCTTCTTTTTTGAATGCTGGACATCAAAATAGTCCACGGACTCCGACCTAGTCCAAAGTGATGCTGTGGAGCCTGTAAAATAGGCACAAACAACAACAACAACAAAAAAAACACATCAGTAAACAAATAGACAATACAATTATTATATTTACCGCTCAAGCGATGCTTCCCTGGCAGAGTAAACCAGCCAATGACTACTCATTGGCTGGTTTACATCACGTGACCAAGGTAATTAGAGTTCATTGGCCTACTTTCAAAAGTAGGCCAATGACCTCTATTAAACCCAATGTTTTGCGCCTCAATTGAGGCGCATCTCGGGGCTCTGTGCATCAGAGTGCAAGACTTCTGTAATGATGGAGTCCCTGCACTCAGGTGTTACTCACGGTCATCTGCAGACTGCGAGTAACCCCTTGTATGCCAGCCAAAGGGCAGGAATCCCTGCACTCCGGCTGGTTTGGGGTTACTCTCGGTCATGCAATGACGAGGGGTTACTCCCATCATTGCATGATCGAGCGTTCCATTTTTGAGGATTCGCCAGGAATGAAACTTACCGTGCTCTTTCAGTGTTGGCTTCTGCAACTTTGCCTTTTATTTCTTTAAGCTGCCGTTATCAATTTTATTATTCTAATAGATAATGCCCAATAATGCTTACCTTCCTCGCTCCCAGGCTCCTCTTTATCTCCAGGCGCTCGAAGCTTAAGAGAAGCCGGGAGCAAGGAGGGTAAGCATTCGTTTGATCTAAGATCTGCACTTATTTCGGAGTTCTGGTCTTGGGTCTGTTAAATTTAGGTGTCTGGTCTGTGGTCTGAATTTATTTGCGTTGCTACAGAGTCTGGGGATAGCTGCAGAAGCAAGGGGCCAAAGATGTTTCTGCAGGAGACTCTGCAGTGGTCAGTAATAGTCGTCATTGAGTTTTAAACCAGATGAAGAGGAAAAGAAAAGAAAAAGTATACTATCAAAGAAGACGTCACCTGTGAGTCACTGGATTTATAGAGGATCTGTCACCTCTCCTGATATTCCACAAAAAGTCTTTGTGTAGCACCAGTCTAATTGACAATTGGGTGTTACCATTAGCCTTGTCAAGAGGATGTGTCCTTACAACAGTCTGATACTGTTAGCGATGATTAGACACTGACAGTGTGAAGGGACACAGCCCTGTGACAAGGGGTATAGTAACACCTATCTGTTAATGTTATAAAAAGAAAGGTGATGTTGACTATAGGCAGGGCCACATCTGATCTACAGAGGGCACTGAATGTGGCACTGTACAGTGCACACTGTCTGTGACGCTATCTACAGGGGGCTTTGCATGTGGCACTCTACCGGGGACACTGTCTGTGGCGGTCTACTAGGAGAACTGTTGACAGAAGGCACTGTGTGACATTGCCCACAGGGGCACTATCTACAGGGGGCACTGTATGTGGCATTTTACAGGGGGCACTGCCTGACACTATCTACAGGTGACACTATCAACAGGGGGCATTGTGTGGCAATGTCTACTGGGGACAATGTATGTGGCACTCTTTAGAGGGCAATGTGTTTGGCACTATCTACAGGCAGCACTGTGTGGGGCACTATCTACAGGGAGCACTGTGTGTGGCACTGTCTACCGTGGTCAGTGTTTGTGCTACTTTTATTTTCATGGGGCACTGTCTGTGGCATTATTTTCAGGAGGCACAGCATGTGATAATATTTGTAAAGGTCACTGTATGTGCAGTGCTTGATTTTCAGAGGCACAGTTTGTGATACGATTGTTTTCGGGTGCAAAATGCAGGACCCCCATCAGAAATTCCAGGGTCCCATACAGTCAAGGCGTCTGAGCCTCCACATTAGCAGGGGTTGGAGGGAGACAATGGAAAGTGGTGGGAGGGGGCAGCAGTGGGATGCAAACTGGCAGTTTGTGGAGAGGCATGGTGAAGACAGTAGGTAGTCAGGGGACAAGGGGGAGAGACTAGGTGGGCAGGATTTCTGTGTGGGGGGATTGGCTAAGAGAACAGACAGTGGCAGGGGCAGAAGAGGGGCCAGGGAGGATACAAACCCTGACAGGTCCTCTATAAAGGGGCAGGGGGAGACAGTTGGGCAGGGGCTCTGTGGGAAGCCAAGGGGGAGACAGTAGGCATGCAGTGGACAATATAAATAAAATGATTGTAAATAAGCTGTTGATTTTACAAAGGAGAGTAACTAATCAAGTTGCAGTGCTGGTTGTTGCTTCTGGAATCTGTAGGCTCTATGATCTTCCACCGCCGGGGCACGCCTGGACAAAATTTCTGCTCCTCCTCACACTTCGCACCTGCATAGACACAAGACCAGATGACAAAACTATTTTAGACCCCTAAAATAATTCAGACCCCAAACCAGACCCCTATATTAAATCAGACCCCTGACCAGACTGCTAAATAAATACAGACCCCCAAACCAGACCCCTAAAAAAAATACTGACCTAATGCCTGGACGAAGTTTCTGCTCCTTCTCACACCTGCGTAGATAGGAGACCAGATTACAGAATTAATTCAGACCCTAAATAATTCAGACCCCGACCAGACCACCAAATTAATTTAGACTCCCTTATTAGACCCATACATTAATTCAGACCCCAGACCAGACCCCTAAATTATTTCAGACCCCTGACCAGACTGCTAAATAAATACAGACCCCCAAACCAGACCCCTAAAAAAAATACTGACCTAATGCCTGGACGAAGTTTCTGCTCCTTCTCACAACGTGGCACCTGCGTAGATAGGAGACCAGATTACAGAATTAATTCAGACCCCGACCAGACCACCAAATTAATTTAGACTCCCTTATTAGACCCATACATTAATTCAGACCCCAGACCAGACCCCTAAATTATTTCAGACCCGCAACCAGACCTCTAAATTAATACAGACCCCAGACCACAGCCCTAAATAAATAGAGACTCCAGACCCGACACTTACATTAATTCCGACCCAGACCCCTAAATTAATACAGACCCCAGACCAGACTTCTTAATTAATTTACACCCCCAATCAGACCCCCAAATTAATTCAACCTGCTAACCAGACACCTGAAATAATTTACTGCCTAGACCAAAAAAATTTAGACCCCAGAGCCCACCTGGGTTCTCTTGCCTCCTCTTCCGACCGGGCGCCTCTCTGGGTGCTTCTTCACTTCTGTTGCCTCACGATCCTGACACGGGGGACCTGCTTTACAAGTTCCTGACGTCAGCCACACATAACATCCTGATGCTGGCCAGCAACAGGACCTTGGAAAACACGGCCCCAGCGATAGTTTGTAGAAGATAATGCAATATAATGGTACTGCACTGATGGTGGCCCTGGCAGAATGTATGACAAAATCATATTTATGGGCACAGTGTATGGCAGTATTTTTAGGGGAAGTGTGTGGTGGTATACATATTGCACCGTGCATGATACTATTAAATTCAGAGGTGTGATTCAGATTGATTCAGAGGTGATTCAGAGGTGTGATCCATGAGGATTTTCTACATATAGGGGTGGATATGTTCAAAAATTGATGAGCTGAAGAGAACTCGGCGGTAAACTCTGCACAGAGAAGTCATCATGGAGGTTTGGACCGTATGAAAAAGAAAAGAAAATGACTTCAATCCGAGGAGAAGTCGTCTATGAGTCACTGAATGTAAATATTTTTTCTGCCTCTGACAGATCAGTACTGTATTCACTGTATGATCTGAAGTAAGATGATGGTTAGTGTAATTTTATTTTTTTTTTAATTTTTAAGCAGCAACTCCAAGCATATACTTACCACTGTTAAGGCCATACTGTGAGCTGTAGTTTCTTGCTGTATAAATTTATATGGCATGGGTTAACCTAACTTTGCAAATAATCTCTGTACTGAACTATGTTTGTGCTGGTGCCGAACCTATTTACTGAGCTTAGTTTTGGTGCTGTATATATTTACTGAGCTTTGTTCTGGTGCTGTATTTATGTACTGAGCTTGGTTCTGGTGCTGTATTTATGTACTGAGCTTATTTTTGGTGCTCTATATACAGTACAGTATGTACTGGTCTAGGTTCTGGTGCTGTTTTTATGTACTGAGCTTAGTTCTGATACTATAATTATGTACTGAGCTTGGGTCTGATGCTGTATATATGTACTGAGTTCGGTTCTGATGCTGTATATATGTAATGAACTTTGTTCTGGTGCTGTATTTATGAACTGAGCTTGGTTCTGGTACGATATATATGTATAAGTATAGGAAAGGGAAGTGGGAAAAGTAGTGTGTATTACCAAAATAGAAAAAATAATAAATATTTTATTGAAACAATTAAAAAAAAACGATGTTAGATGGAAATAGTGTTGTACCAAGATCCCCTAAATTGGTACAACACTTTTCCCATCTAACATTGTTTTTTTTAAATTGTTTCAATAAAATATTTATTATATTTTCTATTTTGGTAATACACACTACTTTTCCCAACTCCCTTTGCTATACTTATACATATATATCGTACCAGAACCAAGCTCAGTTCATAAATACAGCACCAGAACAAAGTTCATTACATATATACAGCATCAGAACCGAATTCAGTACATATATACAGCATCAGACCCAAGCTCAGTACATAATTATAGTATCAGTACTAAGCTCAGTACACACCATTTTTTAAATTGTTTCAATAAAATATTTATTATTTTTTCTATTTTGGTAATACACACTACTTTTCCCACTTCCCTTTCCTATACTTATATATCAATAATTGGTGGTGTACACCTAGTGTGAATCTAATTGCTCTAACATTATATATGAAATTGAACGAGGGTAATACCTATTAAAATATAATACGATATATATGTACAGACCTTTGCTCTGCTGCTGTAAATATGTACTGAGCCTGGTTCTGGTGCTGTATTTTATTGTACTGAGCTTTGTTCTGGTGCTGTGTTTATGTACTGAGCTTGGTTCTGATGCAGTATATATGTATAGGGCCCCATTCGAAATTTCGGGGCCCCAGTCAGTGACATATTAAAATTAGTTTAATACGACTTTAGGTTGAAAATAGATAAAATTGTATTGTGCTTATATTATGTAACTCTATGCCATTGCCATACTGCAGGTACCCGACTGTCCCCAGTCATCTCTGTTTACCTTGCTTACACAATGACGTGATGTGTTCATGTTATATGATTGTGGCAGCCAGTCACCGCTGTACTAAGTAAGGGCACCGGAGGTGTGGAAAAGACACAGTATTTACAGTAAACAAATACAATTACGCTTATTTTTAAAGTTCTAGCACTATTGAACCTAATTTAAATATAATCTGTTCCTACAGCAACATAAAGTAGTGCTGGAAACCCTGCTTTCATTGATGTGTCACTTGTCAATATGGTGGAGTTTTCATAAAATCACAGTTTATCAGATGCAGTGCGAGCCAAGCCAGGAGTCCTTTTAATGATGTGCACTCGCTTATTCTGGAGTCCTCCATATTCATTATATGTGGGATAATCCCACCCACCGCCGCTGATTGGCAGCTTTCTTCTCTATGCACAGTAATAGGGAGAAAGCTGTCAATCAGCAGCAGGGGGCGCACGCTGCACTCGGCTTGCACTGCAACTGGTAAACATTAATTTTATGAAAACTACACCATATTGGCAAGTAACAGACCCCTGAAATCAGGTTGTATGTCAATACTTTATGCTGCCCTGAGATAGGGCAGCATAAATCTGGTGATAGATTACCTTTAATCATAAAGAACAACATCAACCACCTTTCACCTCCCCCTTCTCGTGTACAGAGTATTTAGCCTGGGCCCCTGACGGGAGTACCACCTGTACGGGCCTGATGGCGGCCCTGTATATGTACTGAGCTTGGTTCTGATTCTGTATTTATGTACTGAGCTTGGTTCTGGCGCTGTATATATGTAATGAGCTTTGTTCTGGTGCTGTATTTATGTACTGAGCATGGTTCTGGTGCTGTATTTTTGTACTAAGCTTGGTTTTTGGTACTAAGTAAGCCTTCTTTGTGTTGCCATTTGGTGTAAAGCAACGTATTGCAGAGGTATTTTTCTCTAGAAGCAATGCTTCCAGGGGAAAATAGCTATGTAATATGGCAAATGATGACACATGGCACCATGTATGAATCTGAGAAAAAGATTCTCTGTATACCTCCGGAGGCATATACTTCTATGGGTACAGTATTCCGGCCCTGTTCAAACTGAATGTTGAACTGAGCAAAATAAGTATTGAAAAATACGGTATAAGTGTTATAAGATGCTGTTCTGTGGCAAAAAACCTAACAGCCCAATAATAGTAATATATAAATTGTTCAACACATTTTAGGCTATGTACACCTTTGTAAGCATTTTTGTATAGAATAAATGCATTGTGTGTTTTTATCCAATTTTCACATTTCTTTTATAATTTTTTTTTTTTACTATTTAAGATACAGCTTCTATAAGCTTTTACTATTTTACAGTTTGTACTATTTAATATACAACTATCGTTCTGTCTCAGCCAATTCCGTATAAAAAGAAGCTGTATAAAGAAAAGCAGTATCATCTGTCTCAGCCGATTCGGTCAGTTCAGCTGAACTGATGGCTCAGCAGACAGCAGTCCTGCTTGTCTCTGAGACACAGGATCCAGATAATATCAGTCATATCTAAGTTATGAACTTAGATATTATCTAAGCTGTCAGCTGATCTATCAGCTGAACTGACGGAATCGTCTGAAACAGAACAATACAACTGCTCTTTATACAAACGCTATAACTTAAAAAAAAGGTAAAACATTTTTGGGGGGTAAAACTGAATTTGAAAGTTGGTTAAATATATAAAATACATTAATTTATTAATAATAATAATAATAATAATAAAAAAAAATCCTTACAAAGGTGTACATGTCTTTAACCCCTGCCGGACATTTTTCGTATGGATACGTCATGGAAAGCTAGTGCATCCCGCATTTTGCTGTATCCATATGACAAATGGTGGAAACCGGCTCATACCCCAGTATGTTACAGCTGACACCCTGGGGTAATGGCGGGGACCAAAGTTTGCTCTGATCCCCGCCATTAACCCCTTAAACGCAGCGGTCAAAAGCGATCCCTGCATTTAAGGGGTTTGCAGCTCATCGGCACCCCAGCAATGAAAGGCAACTGGATACCTAACACTAGCCTCCCAGTATGCCTAGTACAGAAGCCTTTCAGGCCTGCCCGGAGGTAGGGCCTAAAAGTCTTCCGTAGTCGCCGGCAGGAGCTGAGCCGGCGTCATCAGTGGTGGATGTCAGATGTATGTTACAGCTGACATCCACCTGTTATGGAAGGAATTGGAGCTAGCTCAGATTCCTGCCATTAACCCCTTAGATGCAGCGATGCATTGTAGAGGTTGGTAGCAGATCGGCAGCCCTGCCATGCAATCGCAGGGCTGCCTACTACTGCTATGGCAACAGGAGGCCTAACAATGGCCTCCTGCTCTGCCACTACGGAAGCCGATAAGGCCCCGCCCGGAGGCGAAACCTAATCGGCTTGCTGTCAGTTAATGACTAACAGATCTAATACATTGCCCTACATAGGTAGTGCAATGTAGTAGAAAAAAAACAATCTGACAGTTGGACCTTCAAGTACCCTAGTGGGACTAAAGAAAAGTGAAAAAAAAGTTGTAAAAAATATAATAAAAGTTTCAAGTAATAAAATAAAACACAATTGCCCTTTTTCCCTTATCAAGTCCTTTATTATTGAAAAAAATATATAAACCATACATATTTGGTATCACCACGTCCATAACGGCCTGAACCTAACAAATGTTATGTTATTTATTCCACGCAGTGAACTACATAAAAAAACATAAAAAAACAACAACAGAATTTGCCCTACAAAAATGTAAATAAAAAGTGATAATAAAGTTTCATGTATCCAAAAATGGTACCTATAAAAATTATATCTCGCCTCGCAAAAAAAAAAAAAGCCCTCATACAGCTCCGTCGACGAAAAAAATCAAAAGTTATGGTTCTCAAAACATGGCGACAGAAAAAATACATTCTTTTTACAAAAGTAATTTTATTGTGCAAAAAGTTGTAAAACATAAAAAAGTGCTATAAATTTGGTATCGCCAGAATCGTACTGACCCGCAAAATAAAGTTAACATGTAATTTATAACGCATGGTGAACTCTGTATAAAAAAAAGTAAAAAACTATGTCTTTGGCTGTTTTTTGGTCACATTGCCTCACAAAAAATAGGATAAAAAGTGATCAAAAAGTCGCATTTACCCCAAAATGGTACCAATAATATCTACAGCTTGTCCCGCAAAAAAAAGAGCCCTCTTAGCATTACGTCGATGAAAAAATAAAATAAATTAAGGCTCCAATAATTCAGGAAATAAAAAGTATGCAATTGTGCAGGCATGAGGGGAACATTTCTTCTGTTTCAAGAGGCGATTTATTGAGGTCCTAAAATTAGGGAACCAGGAAGGGTAGGGCCCAAACATATGTGCTGGAATCGAAGGTGCTCGGGGATTATACCGGGTCAACACTTTCCCAGCAAAAGTCCCCAAACTGCAAAGGTGCAGAGTGTGAACCAAAAGGAGGATAAGAAAGGACAACGATTATCAGTGTGACACTGACCTATGCATAAAGGATTGCTTCACAGTGTAACACACATCTATGGATTATTTTATTGTTTTTTTTTACCCCCATTATTATACCACCTGATTATGCCCCTGATGTACTCTGCCCAGCTTACATGTACCCCCAGATTATAAACTGAAATACCAGTAAACTTCCAAACAAAACTACTACCAAGCAAAATCGAGGCTCCAAAAGCCAAATGGCGCACCCTCCCTTCTGAACCCTACAGCATGTCCAAACAGCTGTTTATTTCTACATATAGGGCATCACCATACCCGGGAGAACCCTTATTAACAGGAACCCTTTTAATAATTTTTGGGGTACAAGTGGCACAAGCTCGGCACGACATATTTGCCACTGAAATTACATATCTAGGGAAAAATTTGAATTTGTACTTTGCACAATCCGCAGCGCAATAATTTATGGAAAAGATCTGTGTGGTGAAAATGCTCACTACACCCCTTAATAAATGCCTTGAGGGGTGCAGTTTCCAAAATGGGGTCACTTCTCAGGAGTTTCTTTTATTATTTCACATTAGAGCCTCTGCAATTGTGAACCAATACTTCTGGGGGGTTTCCACTGTTTTGGTCCCGCAGGGGCCTTGCAAATGTGACATAGCGACCAGAAACCAATCCAGCAAAATCTGCACTCCAAAAGCCAAATGGCGCTTCCTTCCTTTCTGAGCCCTACTGTGTGCCCAAACAGCAGTTTATGACCACATATGGGGTACTGCAGTACTCAAAATAACTTGTTTTACAAATGTTGTGGTTCTTTTTTTTCTTTATTTGTTGAGAAAATGAAACATTTTAAGCTAAAGCTGCATCTTATTGAAAAAAAAGGATTTTTTTTATTTTTACTGCCCAATTCTAATAAAATCTATAAAACACCTGTGGTCGCCAAAATGCTCACTACACCCTAGATGGAGTCTTCAAGGGGTGTAGTTTTTGTGAATGGAGTCACTTTTGGGTTGTTTCCACGGTCCTGGTACCTTAGGGGCTTTGCAAATACGATATGGTGTCAAGAAATCAATCCTGTGAAATCTGTGCTCCAAAAGCCAAAGGCGCTCCTTCTCTTCTGAGCTCTGCCGTGTGCCCAAACAGCAGTTTATTACCACATATGGGGAATTTCTGTACTCCAGAGAAGTTGCTTTACAAATATTGGGTTTCTTTTTTTCCTTTATTTGTTGAAAAAATGAAACATTTTGAGCTAAATCTGTCTTATTGAAGAAAAAGGATTGTTTTTATTTTCACTGCCAAATTCTAATAAAATCTATGAAACACCTGTGGGGTCAAAATGCTCACTTCACCCCTAGATTAATTCCTCAAGGGGTGTAGTTTCCAAATGGAGTCACTTTTTGGGTATTTTCCCTGTTTTGGTCCCTCAGGGGCTTTGCAAATGTGACATGGCCTTCGCAAACCATTCCTGCTAAATTTGAGCTCCAAAAGCCAAATGGCGCTCTATCTCTTTTAAGCCCTGCTGTGTGTCCAAACAGCCGTTTATGACCACATGTGGGGTATTGTTTTACTCAGAAGAAATTGCTTTACAAATGTTGTTGTTCTTTTTCTCCTTTAGTCCTTGTAGAAATGAGAAAAAATTAGCTAAACATACATTTAGATTTCAATTTTCACGGCCTACTTCCAATAATTTCTGCAATAAACCTGTCGGGTCAAAATGCTCACTATAACCCTAGATTATTTCCTTGAGGGGTGTAGTTTCCCAAATGGGGTCACTTTTTGGGGATTTTCACTGTTTTGGCACCGCAAGAGCCCTTCAAAGCTGACATGGTGCCTAAAAAATAAATTAATTAATTAAATTTAAAAAAAAGGAGGCCCAAAATCCACTAGGAACTCCTTTGTTTCAGTCCAGTAGCACACTAGGGCCACATGTGGGATATTTCCTAAAACTGCAGAACCTGGGCAATAAATATTGAGTTGTGTTTCTCTGGTAAAACTTTCTGTGTTACCAAAAAAATTGCTCCAAAAAATTTTTCTGCAAAAAAAAAAATTACATTTGTAAATTTCACCTCTACTTTGCTTCGATTCCTGTGAAACGTCTAAAGAGTTAAGAAACTTTCTAAATACTGTTTTGAATACTTTGAGGCAGAGTTTTTAAAATGGGGTGACTTATTGGGGGTTTCTAATATATAAGGCCCTCAAAGCCACTTCACAACTGAACTGGCCCCTGTAAAATTAGCCTTTTGACATTTTCTTGAAAATGTGAGAAATTGTGTCAAAAGTTCTAAGCCTTGTAACGTCCTTTAAAAAGAAAATGATGTTCAAAAAATAATGCCAATCTAAAGTAGACATATGGGGGTTGTTAATTATCAACAATTTTGTGTGGTATAACCGCCTGTCTTACAAGCAGATACATTTAAATTTAGAAAAATGCTAATTTTTGCAATTTTTCTCTAAATTTCTGTGTTTTTCACAATGAAACACTGTATTTAGCACATTTTTCCAGTAACATAAAGTCCAATGTGTCATGAGAAAACAAACTCAGAATCGTTTTGGTAGGTAAAAGCATTCCGAAGTTATTACCGCATAAAATAAAACATGTCAGATTTGAAAAATGAGGCTCTGTCAGGAAGGACAAAAGTGGCCACAGCGGGAAGGGCACTGGCGTAGCTATAGGGGTCGCAGCGGTCGCAGTTGCGACCAGGCCCCTTAGCCTGGGGGGCCCACGGGCCCCCGTTGTTGGGGAGTGGTAAGGGGGCCCAAGCTGAATTCTTGCACCCGGGCCCATGAGCCTTTAGCTACGCCCCTGGGGAAGGGGTTAAACATATGCAACAATAAATAAGTAGTTTATAAGAGTATAAATTGGAACTATGGTATAGGAGCTTACTTTTATTTTAATTTAACTGTAAACAGGGGGGGGGGATAAAAATAGCCATACTTCCAAATTTTAGCTGTGAAGTAGAAATTAAAGTAAAACAGAGGACCAGTGGAATGTGGAATTACATGTTTGGAGCAGATGTTCCTCTACACATTTGTCTTCCTAATGTACATGCTTAAAATGAGAGAAAAGACTTAAGAAGATAATAAAAGTCTCAGGTGTTTTGTTTCCGTAGTTTTAGAAGCCTTTATAACGTTGTACTGTTAAAGCACATTTCAAGTGATAATTTTAAAATGATATCACAATTAGTAACTGTGGCTCCTTAGGCTCTGTTGACTGTGGGATTTATTAATACGTTGAATGTACACGCTGTTAAATCTCCCACCACATATGCCTATTGTATCCATAGGGCCCCATTGACCCTATAGACAATACCTTTTTTTGCTGTATGTAATAGCCGAGTAGTATATGCTATTCTATGCAGAGGCATACAGAAAAATGCCAGAGGTATATGTCAGGAACTACTCCCAACATATACATCTTACAGAAGGCTCAAATGTGATGTGAACAGAGCCCTACCTGCCAATTGTTTTTTTTTTTTACTCTGCACCATTAGGCCTTAACTTTTATTATTGTCTGCAGATTCATTGCATTATCCAACTAAGGTGGGAAATGCTCTGAAAACCACCTCCTATACCTTCGTAGGCCTAGGCTATTTATTTGTCCCTCCACCATGCTTTTCTCTAAAACACTGCTTGTTCAGATTGGCTGCTCTGTATAGCACAAGCTATCCAAGAAGCTGGTGCATGGATTGCTGATTTCTATTACAGCAAGGATAAAATGATGACAATTACAAGCAATTAAACAACCAGTGAAAAAATCATTAATAAATAATGGTCACTTGTATCAGCGTGTAATAGTCTGATTCCCTGGGAAACAACTAACTGGATGGCACACTTTTACCTATAGCACCCTTCGTTTCCCATAGCTTTATTTAGGGTCAGGTTACTCAGCGGGACCCCGCACTTAGGTGCCTCTAGCTGGTCCGGCGGTTTATTCATTGGTTTACATTTCAAAAGATCTACTCCCACTAACTGCAATTATTCCTATATTTAACAGGAGAATTGATTATCAATCTTTATTCATATAAATTAAAATAATTATAACTAAACCCTATCAAGGACATACAAAAGTGATTTAAAAAATTAATCCATGGACTCCCTTATTTTTGAAAATATGAATATTATATTTTGAATCTGTTGAACCGGCAGATATAGATTATAGAGGATAGAGGAGAAAGTGTTTACTTATGTTTGTTTATGGAATTAAAGTTAGTACTCCAGTTGGGAGGAATATCAGTTCATTTCATGACGAGAGGTAGTCACTATATAATCCAGATATGAAACAAGATATACTAATAGTTGTCTGTTCGTTTGGGTGCAACTGGAGGTATTGCTCCTGAAAGAATTCAGACACCATTTACTATGAATTATCTAAGGTAATGGACACTCTCAATATAGGAAAATGGAGGCAATCCTCCCAGTGTCACTAAACCATCAGTTGTAACAACCTCTTTGAGGCATTCTTCTTAACCTTCCACTGCTCACTCAGGCTAAAATTATCAATTTCAGCAGACTATCTACAGTGTCTAAAGTGCTAGAGGCATTCCTCTTGAAATTTATGAACATTGGTGACGTCTTCTGCTGTATGTTACACACTCAGTGTTAGAGGCATTCCTCTCCAAATCAACAAACACATGGAGGCATTCCTCCTATAATATATTAGACACTCAGTGTAAGAGGCATTCCTCTCAGAATCAGCAGACACACGGAGGCATTCCTCCTACAGTATATCACACACTCAGTATTAGACATATTACTCTCTGAATAAGCAAACACATGGAGGCATTGCTCCTATAGTATATTTCACACTCACTGTAAGAGGTGTTCCTCTCAGAATCAGCAGACACATGGTGGAGGCATTCCTCCTACAGTATATCACACACTCAGTATTAGAGATATTCCTCCCTGAATAAGCAAAGATTCTATATTAAAATAACAAAAAAGTCCCTAAATCAGCCTTCCTATAGTACATGTTCATTATAGAAGAAGCAATAGAATAGAAATCAACAAGTCAATGTAGAAGATAACCACTATTACTTGCACAAAGGCCAGTTTTGGCAATTTAAATATGGTGCCTTTAAATCTGATTGGCCAGCGTGCAGCCCTGCTGGCAGCTAGACGATACAGCACTGGACCAAAGGGGAGATAAGTACATTACACAGCATCAGTAAAAAAAGATTCTGAAGATCTACAATAATTCCTTCTATCACAAGCTCAAAGCTAAATTATATTTATGCCAGTATGTAAATGGCCATAAAACAATTATGAAATATCTGAAAATGAGCTCTGTTATTGCCAACCCAGCATGCGCAAAATGTTTATATAAAATAATGATTTAAATTAAATTATATGCCTTGTATTGCATTTGTATATACATAGCTTGAATCATATTTCCAGCAAAAAAAATGTAAGCTTGACAGTGCTCTTGAATCCTTATGTGAAGTAAATGCGTGCAGTTCATCCCCTAATGAGCTATTTGCTCTCTAGAACTCTACCTTGAGTTTCTAAAACAGGAAGTATATAGCTATATGACAGCTAATATTGTCTGCCATTTTAGCTCTCATGGGGGATAATTTATTTATCTGAGTTGGTTTTATTCTCTTTGTTATTATCTATATTAAAAATAATTAATCCTATAAATTTGCAGTTTTCATTCCGGCCACTGAGCCTCTTATTAGACTGACACTTCCTGTTCTGTAAAGATCACTTCTCAGCAGTCATCTCATCAACATCATCATCATCATCATCATCAACATCATCATCATCACAGGCCGGATTGCAATGGAAGGTAACACCATAGTTGCCAACATTTGAATTATTTTTCCAGGGACACCTAGGGTGCGTCGTGTCTTGTCTGGTGGGTGTGGCTAATGGGGTGTTGCTTTTTACCTCGAATTTCCTGCATATAAATTAACGAATAAAAATATATGCACTAGTTTGGCTGACAACTACTACGGTGGCCAGCATCTTTCTCTGGTTATCGAGGTGTTTACAGGCAGGTGATGTCTCACTTTATCACTTGGGCTAAGAGATATGTGTTGACTACTACTGGTAGCCCAAAAACCAGCATAGATATTGTCACACTCAGTGCCCCTTGTAGATGGTGCTCCACACGGCCCCCAGTAGATAGTGCCACACACTGCTCCCTGTAGATAGTGCCGTACACTGCTCCCTGTAGATATTTCCACAGTGCCCCTTGTAGATGGTGCCACACGCCCCCCTGTAGATAATGCCACACGCCCCCCATATAGTGCCACAAGGCCCTCTGTAGATAGGGCCACACCCCCTTTTTAGATAATGCCACAGTGCTCCCTATAGATAATGCCACAGTGCCCTCTGTACAGTGTCACAGTGCCCGCTGTAGATAGTGCCACACTTTCCTGTATATAATGCCCCAGTGCCCTCTGTAGATAGTGCCACAGTGCCCTTTGTAGATAGTGCCAAAAACCCATTGTAGATAGTGCCACAGTGCTCAATGTAGATAATGCCACACCCTTCCTGTAGATAGTGCCACACACCCCCTTCTAGATAGTGCCACACACACACCCCCTTGTAGATGCCACACACACCCTTTTAGATAGTGTCAAACACACCCCCTTGTAGATAGCACTACACCCCCCCCCTCCCTGTAGATAGCGCCATTGGGGCTCTCTCTAGGAGTGGAATACCCAGCCAGACCGTTCCCGACAATCTGGCGGGGGATTCTTCTCCTGGAGGAGCCCCTGACATCACTGTCCATATATGGACAGTAACGTCAGGGGCTACCTCTAGGAACGGAATCCCTGGCCAGAGCCTCAGCAACGCTCCGGCCGGGGATTCCACTCCAGGACGAGCCCCTGACATCACTGTATGTACATATATGTGCAAGGGCATCAGGGGCTCCCTCTAGTAGCAGAATACCCGGCCAGAGCGTTGGCAACGCTCTGGCCGGGGATTCCGCTCCAGGAGGAGTGAACTTTAGCGCAGGGAGCGGATAGTTTCCTGCTCTGCCATATTATTCAATTGTATCAGCGTTCTGAGGACGCAGATACAAATGAATATGGCAGTTGCCAGTACACGTCCGGGGCTGTAATTTGCTGACACTGTTTCTGTAAATTTCGGGACAGTCCTGGCAAATTTGGGACTGTTGGCAACTATGTAACACCTCTATATAGATAACACAAGATCCACTATTGCCAATAGGTGATAGCACCCCTTCTACCCCTTCATGCACAATGACCTCGGCACAGGACACATAGCATGCCTAAAAAACTCTCCCATAGAAGTCAATGGGTCAGCTGCAGACTATTTTATCCTATGGTCCATGTGGCTGCTGTAAAGCATATCTCTGAGGGTATGTTCACACTACCTCTTTTCAGACGTAATAGAGGCGTTTTACGCCTTGAATTACGCCTGAAAACATGGCTCCAATATGTCGGCAAACATCTGCCCATTGCTTGCAATGGGTCTTACGATGTTCTGTGCAGACGAGCTGTCATTTTACGCGTCGCTGTCAAAATACGGTCCGTAAAATTACGGCTTGTCAAAAGAAGTGCAGGACACTTCTTGGGACGTTTTTGGAGCCGTTTTCTCATAGACTCCAATGAAAACAGCTTCAAAAACGGCCGTAAAAAATGCAGCGAAAACGCAGTGAAAAACGCTGCGAAAAACGCGAGTTGCTCAAAAAACGGCTGAAAATCAGGAGCTGTTTTCCCTTGAAAACAGCTCCGTATTTTCAGACGTGTTTTGTTAATCTTGTGAACATACCCTAAATGCTGTTAACAGCAGTTCAGGCAAGATGTCTGCCCCCATAATCATGTACAAAAAATACAACAAAAAAATATACAATCAAAAAATAAAAACAGATTAGAGAAAAAGAATGTTTCACTATCTGGTTTTAATTAGGAAAAAACTGCTTTTTTCAGATGTTAAAACACAATGAATGCTGGCAAATGTAATTCAATAGTGACTTTACTGAAAGGAAGTAAATAGTTAATTTTCCTAATTGAGTTTCAATTAAAGTCAATATGGCTGGCAATATGGGACATAACTACTCTAGATGCAAGAAAATTAAAGACATAGGAATTTTAACCGGTGGAACAGGTGGGAAATCATACACTTAGTTGCCAGTCTATTATGATCAGTAGGACATTACAAGTAAAGTGGGTACTACAGTAAGCAGATATTGTTGACATCAAATCTTTTGGAGGTATAAGAGGGTTAACACGCTCTCACTCTCAAGCTTTCAAGATTAGTCTTCTGTCGAACTGGCAAGGGGGCGTGTCACTGCTACGGACAGTGTAAGCTCTCCCCAGCTCTTACACTGTCCATAGCAGTGACACGCCCCCTTGCCAGTTCTGGTGAAAAGACTGCAATCGCACACTCTCTCTCCTCGCTCTTGCTGTGGCACTGTCCATAACTGATTGGACAGTGTCACAGCCATAGTAACACACCCCCTTGCCAGTACACGCCCCGTTGACTGTTCAGGGGTTATTGAAATATCGGGCGCCAAATATAACGGCACCAATATCTAAATAACGGAGGGATGTAGAATTTTTTTTTAAAATTGCCCCAGGGTTTGTTCAGCCCTCCCCATTACATGCTGCACTCAGCTGCACATGTATGGGGAGGTGAAAGGTTCTCTTTAAACACCTGCTGCCAGGATCCCCCACAGTTATAGCTGAACTCTAGTGGTCCCAGCAGGGGGGCACATTGTGCCTGATATTTCCACCTTGTTGTTAGGCTATGTTCACACGGGGTCTTTTGCCGAGTTTTTTGACGCGGAAACCGCGTCGCAAAACTCGGCATAAACGGCCCGAGAACGCCTCCCATTGATTTCAATGGGAGGCGTCGGCGTCTTTTTCCCGCGAGCAGTAAAACTGCCTCGCGGGGAAAAGAAGCGACATGCCCTATCTTCGGGCGCTTCCGCCTCCGACCTCCCATTGACTTCAATGGGAGGCAGGAGAAAGCGTGTTTTCTGCCCGCGGCGCTCAATGGCCGCGGGCGAAAAACGGCGCGATAATTGCTATTCACACGGAGTATTTTGGGGGAGGAATATCTGCCTCAAAATTCCGTTTGGAGCTTTGAGGCAGATATTCCTCCCCCAAAATACTCCGTGTGAACATAGCCTTAAAATGGTGATGGAGAGCAGATCTCAGTGTAGTGACAGGGGGTGCTCCATAGAATGATTCCTATTATAATATATAAATGGTTTGCGCTAAACATGCCTTAATTTTATGAATAAAGAGCTACAGCACGTACCAAATGACTTTATACTGCCACTATATATGATCAAATTCCCATCTACAGTTGCTAGGGAAGGTAACTAGGTTTGCTGAGGAAACACAGCTTTCCTGGATTCCTTTATCTTACCTATCTCAACAAGCAGAGGGAGATACACCTTCTGCAGCACTTTTCCTGTGGCAGGCTTACAATAGATATATGAGTCCTGCCCCCAAATCATTTTCCCTGTCATAAAAAGGAATCTATATATGATAGGATACATCGAAATAATACAGTTATACAGTCACCATAGAATACGACTTTACAATGGCCAAATAATACCACCACATCATGACCACATATTGACTGAATAATACTACCAGACTGTTACTGAATAAAAAAAAGTATGTAAAGACCAATATCACCCCCATACAGTAACCATATAGTGGTAGATACCAGTTCTACACAGGCTCTCTGCAAGCCATATAAGGGAATAATGTACAGTTAAAAACAGTGACCCACAGGTGACATCTTCTCTCATTGGAATCATTAATATTTCCTTTTCCATCTGGCGCAGACCACCATGAAGACCTCTCCCGACCATAAAACGTCTCTGCAGAGTTTCAGACATCTTTGGTTTTTTACTTTTCCAGCACCCTCCTCAACTATTCCCCACTATCTACACAAGCTTCCCATCCTGCTGCCCCTTGAACAGTACCATACCACTGCTTTACACATTACGGTGCTTGCTGTGACCCCAGGTGCCCACATTACTGTACCTACTGTGTAGTAAAGTGTCCCCAAATACTGTACTTCAGAAATAATAGTGTAATATCTTTAGTTACCCGAAACATAATAGTTCCAAACAAATGTGCCAGTGAACCAAACAGTAATAGTGCACCTATTTGTGCCCCCACACAGTAATAGTTCCTCAACACAGCAAGCGTGCCATCTTAGTGCCTCACACAGTAATAATACTCCCTTACTGCCAATACACAGTAATAGTGCGCCCACATAGTAATAATGCACCTCTTTGTTCCCCAAAAAAGTAATAGTGCCCCCCAAACAGTAACACTGCTCCCTTACTGCTTTTATACATTAATAGTGCCCCCACTTAGTAAAAGCGCTCACAGAGTGTCCCCTACTTAGTAAAAGTACCCATTCAGTGCCCTACACAGCTAGTGCTACTTTAGTGCACTCCACATACTAATAGTGCCCTTTTAGTAAGCCTAAACAAATTGTCCCATTAGTGCTTCCCACATAGTAATAGTGCACCTAAGCCTCAACACAGTAATAGTGCACTTGAAAAATAATAAAGTTAATACTCACCTTAACCATTTCAACAATGAAATGTGATGGACATTACTTCTACATTACATTTATTTAATTTTACAGGTCTGAATTTAAAGTTTTAGACTTTTAACTGAAATAGGATTAGGAACCTGATTTATATATAGCGTTCTATGCATAGCCATAAATATGAAGGTACCAAGGGCTTCCCATACTGATGTAACAGTGAACTCTTTACAAACCATTGTTAAGCAGCATAGTGCCACTGAAAATGGCAATAACTGTGGTCTCTGTGTTAGAATATTTTTCAACTCTTTAGATTTCAAAAGAGGCACACTTTAGTACTGCTTTACCAGCCAAAGAACCATTTGTGGAATTCAGGCTTTTTAATTTATGCATTAAAGGTCCTGGTCTGCAAAAGTTTACCTTCCCTTTAATTTACATAAACTTTTCTCTTGCAGTTCTGCACTTTTTAGCCAATGTTGGACCAATGCTGGAACAGCTTCCAATAACCAGTGCTTCCTTCCTCTCATCACACTCAAATCAGCCTCTTCTTATCTTCAAAGTATTGCTTTATGCACAATACACTACTGAAGACAGGGAGAAGAAGAGGCAGCTCTGAGAGTGATGAGCAGACGAGACTCCCACTCGTCAAATACAGAACAGCAGGAAGAAGTAAAAGTGGTAAGCGGTGGTGAGAGCAATAGAGTAGAGTACAGTAGCGAAGAATAAAATGGGTCACTTCACTAGGAAGATTTAAGTAGTCAAGCATTTGAGCACTGAAACGCATTCCAGTAGTACCAGTCCTGGTGAAATTATCATGCAATAATGTCTGTATGGGCAACATTTAATCACATATTATTATGGATCTTGTATATATTTCTTTAAAAATATGGTGATCAAGTCCAGAATGAGGGATGTGGAAAACTTAAACTAACTTCTTTCCAGAAGCGTGACAGAACAAAACCAAATACAGGGTGCCAGGCATGCGTGGAATTTTAAAGGAGCCAAATAAGCAGTTTGCAGCGAGGCCCCTCACATGTACCAAGATAAGAATATTACTTCTCTGAAAGAATACATAATCCTCTGTTTTTAGTGAAGTTCAGATTTGTTTCTCCTGTCAAGAAAGAGAGAAAGGAAAGGGCAATGGGAACAATCTTGGAGAATATAGGAGTGATGGAACCCACACATAGCTCATCCCAGACCCCATACATAGTTCATCCCAGAACCCACACGTGGCTCATCCGGTCTTACCATGTGCTAAACCGACAGTTGTGTAACTGAAGAGGTGCCAAGAAGCAAATGGCAGAGAGCCTCAATACCACAGATATATCAGAATGTTCAGCTACTCAATGATGTAAAGTGGAAAACTCTGGAGTGTCAAATTAATTCTACACACTGGGAACAAAATCCTGTTTGCTTCATATCAGGTGTTATGTGGCAGGGGTACTATTATAAAATATAATAAATAATATTTTGTGCCTGGAGTATCGAGCAGGGAAATTAAAACAGAGCAAATGGTATAGTGAGAGTACATTGAAGAGACATTGTTTGTTTCACAGACAAACGTTTTCAACAGTCTTCAAAGCGTACATAACATTTCAGGTGAGTTTTCAGAATAGACTGTCATATATGTTTACTGTGAACATGGGAAATAACACAATATCTGACCATTATATGACTTGTATTCTGCATTGTTTAGCAGTTTTCTCCTCTGCAGGCTCTATCTCTAATTTCCAGTTTTCTCTGAGCTAGTGGGTGGAGCCTAACTTCCATTGTGTCGTCTATACACAGTACAAAGAGAAAAGAAGAATCCTGCTCTCCTATCTCTATAACAATATATCGTATCTGCAGCACATTAAACAACAGTAATGAGCAGTGAAGCTGTGACTCCAGCACTAGGGGGAGATATGACGCTTACTAGGAAGCTGCAGCAGCATATTTTCCTCTCTCACACTCTGCTCCATCCTCCTCCAGACCTCTATGGGCAGCTATAACCTGATCTCTTAGGCCCCATGCACACGAACATGTTTTTCCGTCCGCAAATCACCTGCAAATCTGCGAGTGAATTGTGGTCCCATTAATTTCTATGGGCCCATGCACACGACCGTGGTTTCTGCGGTCAGTGCATTGCCCGGGAGCCTGGACCGCAACAAGATAGGACATGTCCTAATACAGCCGTATTTTGAATGCACACGGCCATGTGCACGGCCAGCGACTTGCGGGCGGCCAGTGGATGACACTCAGCGGCCGTCCGAGCCACAATTCACGGGCCGTGCACACCACTACGGTCGTGTGTATGAGCCCTTAGTGAGCTGATATTCAGTCTTTTTTTGGGGGGGATATGGAGAAAGCAGCAAATTCAGAGTGAGTGAACAGTTAAAATGTGGAGGAGAGGGGGATTGAGCCTGATAAGTGGAGGAAGAGGCATTTTTCTATAATGAGACATAATACAACGTTTCTTATATTCACTTGTACTATTGATTTATACAGAGTTTGTTGAAAAATTAGTGATCATTTAATCTACTAATAATAATCTTTTTTTATATAGCACATGTTACAACTCAAAGGGCACATATACAGACAAAATCAGATATTACATAGAGATAAAAGTAACTAACACTTCAAACAAGAGTAGTGAGGACCCTGTTTGAAGGAACTTGGAATCTATGAGCAAATAGGGGTAACACTAAATGTAAAAAGTGCTTGTCTTTTTACAATGATTTAGCCATCTGTTATAAAAATAGGTTAGTCAGATAGACAAAATTGTACTAGTTGTGCAGATTTGTGAGACAAATTTTTGGTTTGGTATTGCATGCGCTGGTTTATTTTATGCCAATTTCCTATGGATCAATTCATAGGGATCTTGGTGTAAAGAGTTAAGCTAATTTTTGTTAGTGCAACTGTCACAGGGCCTGTAGAGATAGGTGACTGTTACCGGGTCAACAGAGGATGATGTGGACTTTCTGTGTTGCCCACCGATTTGATGTTAAGCTAAACTTTGGAGCAAAAGCTAATAGATTGCGTAGGTTTTCACCTTTTAACCTCCGTACGGTGATGTGGCCACTAGAATCCACAGGTTGCTACTCCCAGAGTAGTCTCCGTTGACAACGACTGATGTGAACATGCCAGAAAAAAAATCACAAAATTCAGTCTGTACTTTAGCAAAGGTCAGGGCACGTGGCAGGCCGTCATGGTAGCCAAGCAAAATGTCAAGGCTGGCAGCAGACAAGACATGGTCAGGTTGGGCAATCCAAATTAGGGTTGCACGATGTATCGAAATATTGATACTATTTCGATACTGTGCTGGGGCAAACGGTTCAATAACATGGATTCATGTATTGCAATACCAAGCTCTGCGGCCACACAGCTTAGTATTGTAATACATGAATTCAGTCAAAAGTAATGTAAATTAAAAAAATCTGTAAAAATATACCCAAATGCAAATTTTTTTACAATAAATAAACTTTCTTAAAATATAAGTCCCAAAACATAAAATAATATACACATATTTGGTATTGCCATGACCATAACAACCTGCACAACAAATTTATAGTGTTTATGATATGTATGTGTATGATGTAAAAATAAGAAACTGGAACAAAACGTATTTTTTTCTGAATTTTTACCAAAATAAAAATTTGTAGAAATTAAATGATAATGCAAATGTACCCAAAAAATGGCACCTATACAAAGTACAACTTGTCCCGCAAAAAAAACGTCTCATACAACTACGTCAAGCTAAAAACTAAAAAATTATGATCATTGGGATTCAAAGAAGAAAAAATTAATTAATTGTTCTGTCCTCAAGGCCAGAATTGTCCATGTCCTTAAAGGGAACCTTTCTCTAGCCCATACATTAGCGCTCTGACACTGTCCAATCAGCTATGGTCAATGTCAGAGCGGCATCTGCTGAGTGATCGCTCTTGCGAGCTCACACAGGCTTGTGCGAGTTCCGGCAGAGCTGTCCGTCCGTCCGTGCGTGCGTACATATGCGCACGTTCTCCTCCTCTCTCCAGTTCTTGTCAAACAGTGAAGGAAAGACTGTGTGATCTCGCAAGAGAGATCACACAGCACAAGCCACTCTGACACTGTCCGTAGCTGATTGGACAGTGTCAGAGAGCTAAGTATCACGCTGCCCTGCCCTTTCCAGGAAAAGAAACGCCCCATTGACAGTACAGGGGGTAATATACATATTGGGCGCCAAATATAATGGCACCGATATCTAAAAAATGGAGGAAGCTAGAAACATAGTTTAAAGTGACACAAGGTCTGTGCAGCAGTGCATATTACATGGTGCGCTCAGCTGCACATGTATGGGCTAGTGAAAGGTACCCTTTAAGAGGTTAACCCCAGCGTTGCCATTATATGAGGGGAATGATGGGGTTACTTATTATTAATGTGAGGGCGATGTTGTTATGAAATTAGTATCTTCATGTGCCTCACATTCATAGTAATTAACCCCATCATGTACCTCACACATTAACCACCTGTTGCCCAATATGACTGTGAGGTACATTATGGGATCACTATAATCATTATAGTAAGTGATCCCATTAAGTAACTCACAGTCATAATGGGTAACATTGGGTTAATGTGTGAGCTACATGATGAGGTTAATTACTATTAATGTGAGGCATATGGAGGTTCAAAATTGATAACACCAGCCCCACATAAGAAAATGGAAGGACTTCATGTTTTTGTGGGCTTTTTAATGTTGACTATTATCATTTTGGTAACGAGAATCACAATACTTCACAAAGTATCGGTATTGAAGTCCAAATTCTGGTATCACGACAACCATAATCCAAATAACTAACAGGAGAACAGTACTTACACTTAGGAACCTAATTGCTCAGAGAATGAGCAAAGGGGGAACGTACCTAAAGGACCTGGGAAAGCAGGGTGAATTTGGCGAGCGCTGCCCCTTTTAGAAAGGGAGAATCAGCGTGGGTGCACTAGTGGCCAACATAGGAGTTGAAGGAGAGCGACGGGGGAGACTACAAACATTGTGGCATGGACAGAAGACGCCGGGGACTGGTAAGTATATAGCAGCAGGAGCGGGAGTGTTGTGCCCACGGTCGCTGAACGCTGGCACATCCTACTTACCGATAGCCGCGACCGCAGGACACTTTCTTCATGCCGGCGCCTCCCTCCCTAGACACCGGCACACGCGACTGCAGCTCCTCTCTGTGTCCTGTAGGCTGCACGCGCGTGCTCACTTCCGGCCTTAAAGGGCCAGCGGGCGCACCTGTGCAAAGTTCCCCAGCCAATCCCTTTACACCCTGGACTTTAAAAAGGGCTCTGCCCTTCCTCTCCTTGCCTGAGCATTGTTGTGTCTGCCTATACTAGTCTTTGCAAATGGTCCCTTAGTTGTATCTTGTGTCCAGTGTTCCCGTTTCCTGTATCCTGTATCCCATAATTGTATTTGTTCCAGTGCATTATCTAGTGTCGGAGTCGAAAGTGTCATCTGTGTCAAGTATCATCTGTGCCAAGTAACATCCGTGCCAAGTCTCTGCTACGCTCCGTGTTGCTATGCCACGTGTCTGCTACGCCTAGTGTCTGCCACGCTGTTTGCCAAATCATCTATCCAAGTAGTCTTGCCCTAGAGACTGTTATTGACTTTTGTTTGGCCACCTGCTACTCCGCTACAGCGGAGCGGCTTAGGAGGTCCACATACCCCATAGCCGTGGCAGGGAGGCAGCGTTCGAGGACGCAGCTAGAGCAACAACTATTACTCAACTATCTAAGGTTCAGTGCCAGACTTCTGAACCCTGCCGACGGCTGCCTTCTGCTCTTCTGGTCCTCCACTTCTCATCTACAGAAGCACCTCCTGGATCTCAATTCTGTGGCGTGATGGTTTTAAGAACAAGATATATAAAGAGACAAGGCCCTCTAGACATCACTTGACCTTTGACTTGCATTTTTGCCTTGCTATGTGCTGATCAGGGCCGCATCATGATGCGAAATAAGCATCTCGCCTCAGGTGACGACCTGCTGCCTCTCTGAGGGGGTGGTGGCGCCACTGAAACCAGCCACCTCACTGAAACCAGCCACCCCCTCCTGCACTATAATTGTACATGCGTCTATATGACGCAGATACAATTGCATACATAAGCGCTGAACGTTCCGTGCCCCGCTATTCAGCGCCTTTCAATGACGTAAGGGGCACGATGTCGTCATCGCGCCACTTGCGTAGTTGATTGACAATGCAAGGCAGCCTGCCAATCAGCGCATTTCAACAATGCAACGTTGAAAGGCGCTGATTGGCTGGGCTGAATGACTTGCGTTGCCACTCAGCACCTTTTAACGACGCAAGCGGCACGATTACATCATCGCACCGTTGCGTCGTTGAATGACAGGGCAAGGCAGACTGCCAATCAGCGCCTTTCAATGATGCAACGTTGATAGGCGCTGATTGGCCGGGCAGAATGACTTGCCCTGCCACTCAGCGTCTTTTAACGGCGCAAGCGCTGTGATGATGTAATCGCGCCGCTTGCATTGTTCTACCCCAGCTGACCTGCTCAGAAGAGAGCAGGCCTGCATTGCAAGAGGACGTATGGAAGTATGAGGGGCTATATGTGGAGCACTACCTATGTATGCGGGGGCTATATGTGAAGCACTATCTACAGGGGGTGGGGGCTATATGTGGAGCCCTACCTACAGGGGGGCTGTATTTTGAGCCTATATGTGGAGCATTATCTACAGGAAGGCCTGTATGTGGGGGCTATATGTGGAGCACTATCTACAGGGGTGGCCATATGTGGGGCACTATCTACAGAGGGCCATATGTGGGGCACTATCTACAGGGGGCCATATGTGGGGCACTATCTACAGAGGGCTATATGTGGGGCACTATCTACAGGGGGCTCTATGGAGGCAGTATCTACAGGAGGCTCTATAGGGGGCACCATGTATGTGGTGCACTGTCTACAGGGGGCTCTATGTGGGGCAATGTCTACAGGGGGCTCTATGTGGGGAACTATCTTCAGGGGTCACTGTGTGTGTGTGTGTGTGTGTGTGTGTGTGTGTGTGTGTGTGTGTGTCTGTGTGTCTGTGTGTGTGTGTGTGTGTGTGTGTGTGTGTGTGTTTAGGACAAAGTGTATGGTGCAATTATAATCAGGGACATTGTGTATGGTTCTATTAGAATTAAATGTGAAGTGTATGGTGCTATTATATTTAGGGGCAATGTGTGTGGCACCATGAGAATTTTATCTTCGTTTATAGATGCAGAAATGTTTGAAAAGTGAGAAGCTGAAGACATCTGAGAAGAAAACTGCAGAAATGGGCCATGGCCGGGAGAAGTCATCATAGAGGTCTGGACCGGATGGAGACTGTCAACCTGTGAGTCACTTACTGCAAATGTTTATTCTGCCTCTAATCAGTACTGTAGTCACTGTATGATCTGCAGCTAGATAACAGATGTATGATTTATTTTTTGTGAGGCTGCTAGTGATATAGAACAGCCTTGGGGATGTCAATCAAAATCTGGGGGGCACCATTTCAATTTTCACCTCAGGCAGCAGAAAAGCTAGAATCGGCCCTGGCGCTGATTGTTTTTAGATATGAACATTTATACGCCCTGACCTCGCACATGTCTCACCTTATATTTTCAACCTCTGAACCATCTCCTGGATACATCTCAGATTATTCCTGGCGAATCCGTAGTACTGACCTTTGGCTATCCTGATCTATGCAACTTCTCTACACCATGTTATAGTCTGACATCTTCTGCAGTCCACCTGTCACAGATTGGTGACTACTACTTAAGGGGCCACAAACTAGGAATCTAACCAAGTCTATACCACCAAGAGGGGGTTAACTGTGAAAATGTAGGGGCTCTAAAGAGTCCTGACCTTGGTTTAGCCAGTGTCAAACCAGTTGCGTCATGAGTTCTGTAACAACAATATAAACATTTCAAATTCCTATTTTTAATGACCCTTTGAATCTTGAAATGAAGATTTTTACAAATTTATTACAATTTGGAAGAGGCTACTATGTGGGGTTTGGAAAGATTTCATTAGTAACTATGTTAGTTTTTATAGTAAGGAATGACAGCTTCAATCATCCCAGAATTTACCTGTCACTTAAAGGGGTTGTGTGAAATAAAAACAAAATAAAAAAAATAACAAAGAGGTCTGCCTTTAAAAAAAATAAAACTAATAAAAAGAAAACATGCCACCTGTTTCCATGGGATGTGGCTGGTATTGCAGCTCATGCCCTTTGACTTCAATGAAAGGTAATAATCCTCTCTAACATCTTCTCACCTGTTTTCTAGGAAAGTCATGGCTACATTTTACGATTGTATAAAGTTTCCTCTTAGAAAAGAAAATTGTGTTTTTAAAAATATTCTAAAAAAAATTACTGTTTATCCAGCTGTTAAATATTAGAATGAGAAAAGGGTCACCTAATATAATAAAATACATACACGATGCATATGTGTTAAATATTACAATAAGGGTGTCACAAAAGACAAAGTACAAGTTGAAATAACTAGTGATCACTAAAAGGTTAATGTACGAAAGCCTCTCTTCTTTTTCTTTCTCCTCTCTCTTTTTCTCCATCCCATTTTCTCCCTCCTCCTCCCCTTACCCTTCACGTGTGTGACTGGTTCTGTGGTTTCCTCCCCACTGACAGGCAGCCGCCTCATAAACCCCTGGCCCTCAGGACTCTCATCCTAATCCTGCTTCTCACACAGTATGGGGACAAGTCTGTACTCTCCAGCACAGAGATCGCATTCTTCTACAGCGTTTCACATTTGATGCTCTTTTTTTATCCTGGCTTCAACCACAGTGCAAGAATCACTTCTTTGAAGCACTGATTTACTTAGGATTGAGTACCTATTATTTCTGAACCCGCCACTTCTCAATAACATACGATAACGTATGCCACCTGTGGCATCATTGTAATATATTTCCCACTTTCTTTTGCTAACACAAGGATAAGTTGGACTCTGAATGTGAATGTGAAGAAACTTTTCACCTTCCAGCTTATAAGTGGATTACTTCAGTCCTGAATAACAATGTTTGATACTCAGCATCAATATATGATGCGAAGGTCAAAAAGGAGGGTTGTGCTCCTGCTGGGCTATTTTCTTGTACTTTTGGGATGGTCTGCTGGTCAACAATCTTTCAATGCAGAGTCTAAACTTGGAACACAGGATGCAAACGATGGGTCATCTGTTGCTAGTAGGACCCGCAGGAGGGGACAACAGTATTCTCTGCACGGGTAGGTAATGAGCATTAATAACACAAACTTGTATTATTTGCATTGTTATTTAGATAGTATTCCATTTTTTTCAAAGGGAAAAGGAAAATTATTATTATTATTATTACTACTACTTTTATCATAATAGCTATAATAATAATAGTAATAATAATAAAACACAAAAGTATTTCTGGGCCTTTGTATTATCATATTCGATATTCACTGTATTTCCTGCTTCTGGGCTGGGGCTTCTAGAAGCTCCAGTTTGGTACAACTTTAACTGTTTAACAACTTTCACTATTTGCCAAAATAATGTTATTTTTAGAAATAATCCCTTCACAAGTCCATATTGCAATTCCTTTATATAGTAGCTCATCTGGTTACTTACTAGAGGTTCACTTTATTGTTTGATCTGCACACCTTTCTTGAAAATATTCCATGTAACACCTCAAATCTGGCAGTTCATATAGAAACTGTACTATAACATCCAGAAAATCTTTTTTCCATTGTTTGCCATTGAGTCACTGACTAAGACTAAGAGTATAAGTAAATGGCACTTTGCCTACGAAGGAGTTATATAGTATAAACACATGCTTGTAATCTGCAAGTGAATTTGATCTAGTGTTGGATTAAAATAAGGCTCTATGCCTTTGCACCTACTATTGCAGGTTATCAATACCAATTTGACAAACATTTACAATGAAACCGCCCTGTGGTACCTCTATTAACTTTATGTATGTGAGCCCTTTATATATAAAACTTTGCTTGTCTTTTATATTATTAACTAGCTGCCACACTGCATATCAAAACAGAAAATGTTGAGAGATCTGGAGGCCAGACAGTCACATATAATGTGTGCAAGCCAACTGTGGTTGGTAAAAATATCCCTCACTCTGGGTAGAATTTAACCCAGTACAGTTACTTCACTGGAAAAAAATATCCTTTGTTTGGCTTCACATTTTTTCCTATGAATAGTTAATCTAACGCAAAACCACTTTACTTGCTTATAATATAATCTCTATATACAAAGTAGTGAAAATGAATAATCTCCTATTTAAATGCATTGTGTATATTTATATATTGTCATTCCATCTCAAATGCTGCCTAAGTGGCTTTTTCCTATCTATGCTTTCATCAATTGGCCCTAATGCACTGGTGATGTATAACTTTCTTTTCAGTATGTGTTATTGAAGTGAATGTATACATTCCATGAGTGAACCTAAATTACTGTAAGATATGGGTAGTAAACTTTTATGGCTTTGTTTGAACCACTAAAGCCTACATTACATTCATTATGTGAACACTAGGGGATTCTTGAACCCTCTAATTACTATGTTGTTAGAACTTTCAGTTATTTCTCTGCTTAGAATGCCCTAAATCTGCAAGAGCTATTTGTGTTTTATGAATGAACTTGACTAGGACTTTGCTTATTTTGGAAATCTTGCAGGATTTCTACTGGCAAAGAAAACAGAAATGTAGGCAGCAGGATCTAAATAAGTAGCAAAGACTGTTCTAGTTTCCTTTATTCTCTTATTATAAAAATAGTTTCGTATTTGTTACTTTTTAGTAATTGATTTACTTTTCTTATGTAACATTATATTTAGCATATAGAGAAGTTACTTTTATGTGTATGCAAACCTTTTAACACATAAAAAAGTTCATGTAAATGAGTGTTGCTCAGCTTCTGTGCATAGTTTGGCCTTCTTTTTAACTATAATATTATTGTCATTTGTTTATCAGTTAAGATATTTTCAATTTAAAAAAATATGTATTATTTTTCCAATATTGACTTTTATGTAATGGGTCATGTAAGTAACCAGAAAAGTACTGTATGGTAACTTACACTATGAACTGCCATGGCCCAATGTGGTTCCCAAGCTAGGAGAGAATGGGGATAGGCGATAACTTACGTTTACAGGTGATTTTTATTTTTTTTATTTTTTATTTAATTATTTGAGCAATGTTCATTGTCTATGTTGATGACATTTTAATGGACTGTCCACTTTACAAGAAAAGTACATATTATTTGTCAAATATGTAAAAAATATTAATTTCATGTTGGAATGCTTGGGCAGAATATTCTTCTAATCATCCATTGGGTGGGTTGAAAAACAATAGGATAAAAGATAAAATTGTATCATTCATTTATTAACTCCTCCCATTGTTGAAAGAGACAACTGCACTGGGTAAATGCTTACTTGGGAAATAGTACTTCCTTAATTTCATTGAATATGTTTTAATTAATAGGGTGTTATCATATATGTGCAGTTGAGTTAAGAATTGGCAGTGAGCACCCAGACATTAAAGATATTAATGTAGTTTATGATATTCAATACAATGAAGTCAAACAAATACAACAAAAATATGTTGACATAGTGAATTCAACATGGCATTCAGTAGTAGCCTTAGACCCTTTCCACACTGGGATTATAGTCTCCGTTTGACGCATACACCAGAGAAACTCCCCGAACATCTACGTTAAATGGAGGCTGGGAAGGATGCCTAACAGTCGTATTTTTCACCCATAGGTTGTTATAAGATCCGTTGAACAGATATGTCATGAACTCTCATGACCTTCTCATGATGTCTCCATTAAACAAATCCTATAATAGTCTATGGGTGATGGATATCACTATTAAGCATCCATCATCCAAAGGCTATTATGGCATCCGTTTAACTGATACGCCATGAAAAGCTGTTGAAATGCTCATCATAACGTATACGTTAAACGGATTTCTGTGAAGAATGCCATACAGTGTCATAGGCTTCCATGTTTAAAAAACATATAGAGTACAGTATATGCTTTTTACTGGATACCTCTGGATGGAATAACATAGTTGACTACCCTTCCAGCAAAAAGACAGTATCCCTGACATATACCGCCAGACTGAGGCCAAAATGACACTCTTTTGGCCTCTGTGAGTAAAATGGGAGCCTGTGGATACATTTAAGGGATCTGTCGGGAGCTTTCCTGATGCATACATAAAACCTGCAGGGGTAATGCATTGTTAAAGGGACCTGACTGTACTGTACTGCACCCATCAGCTTTACAAACATGGCATTATGCTGTAGTACTTCCTGTTAGGACGATAGACTAAATGTGTTGCTATGTAGCCCTACATTTCAAGGAAACGTTAATGAGACTTTAGCATTCCACAATGCCAAACTTTTATTTATTGGTAGCTTCCCATTGCTCTGTGCTGTTGGTGCCCCCTCAGGTGCCTATGCTATGAGTTAGAAAGGTCATGCCATAAACCATGCTACAGGCTAAAGAAAATATAGGGTATGAGGGGACTAGGTGTTCTGTAGACATTGTAAAATTCTGTAGAACTAATATTTTCCTACACATGGTATAGTGAAAGCTCACCTTTGCTACTAACATGCTGCAAGCCCTGAGGTGCCTCATTTACTGTAGATTTAGAGAAAATGTGGGAACATTTAGAGATCAGAGAAACCTTGACTTTCTTCACAAAGGACCTACCATCGGAAAGTAAGAATTTGGATTAGGGTGGGTTGAGATTGCTTAATGGCCAAGTCAAAAGTAAATTTTCAGGTTACATGTTTTCCCTTTAGATAATAACCAGCATGTCCATGAAAAAATAATGTATTAGTAATTTATCAGTAATCATGATGTTTGTCCATGTGTGTTCTGATGCTCATGTCTTTATTATTATCATTTTTTTTTTTCAAAAGGCCAAATGTATGTGGATCTAGAGTTCACTCTTACTGTTGCCCTGGGTGGAAAACGCTTCCTGGAGGAAACCAGTGTATTGTCCGTAAGTGTGTCATTTCTTTTAGCAAATATTAGCAATTATTTTATGATCTTTATGTGAGCATGTTTTTTACTGCTTTCATTCTGATTTGGAGTCAAATATATGTTTATAAGAAACAAAATGAATCTATCCAAGTGGTGTGACACAATGTCTTACTGTAAATGCTGTTTGCTAAATTAAAATTAGTGTACATTACATACATCTATACATTTGTAAAGGCTATATTATGTGGACCAAGTTCCCAATAATTGGCTGCACAAGTATTATATGTGATAAATTACTGCAGAAACATATGTTGCATTGTATTCTTTTATTTCCTGTGATTGGATAAACTTCATGATGTAAAAATTACCCAATAATAATAATCATCATCATCATCATGCAAACCTTTGAAAGTGATTTTTTTTTTTTTTAAATAAAAACGTCAATCAGTGTGTTTGGTGCAACTTTAAAATTAGTTTTTATTAAAAAATATTTTTACTGAGATGCAGCTGCTCTGTATTCTGTATACAGAGCAGCTGTATTGTTTGCTGCATCCTGTATCCATCAGGTCCGCGGGACTGACTGGTTCAGTGAAAGCGGGTCCTGCTTGTCTCTGACGCGCAGGATCCACCTGCTATCGATCACATCTAAGTTCATAACTTAGATGTGATAGATTACAGGTGGATCCTGCGTAACAGAGAAACGCAGGACCCGCTGATATTGAACCAGTCAGTCCCGCGGACCAGAAGGATTCAGGTCTTAGCGAACGATACAGCTGCTCTGTATACAGAATACAGAGCAGCTGTATCTCAAAAATAATTATTATTTTTTTTTTATTAAAAACTAATTTGAAAGTTGCACCAAACACACTGACTGATGTTTTTTTTGTTTTTTTTAAAAATATATATATTTAGAAGGTTTACATAGACTTTAACAATATGGAGTTGTTTGCCTTACACTGTTAGGGCATGACCACACGTGGCGGATTTCCTCCGCAACTGTCCGCATCAATGCCGCACAGAATCTGCGTTGCAGATTCTGCTGCGGATCTGCACAAAATGTGCAGAAAATTGATGCGGACTAGCTGCTGCGGACTGCGGGAAAAGTGCTTCCCTTCTCCCTATCAGTGCAGGATAGAGAGAAGGGACAGCACTTTCCCTAGGGAAAGTAAAAGAATTTCATACTTACCGGCCGTTGTCTTGGTGACGCGTCCCTCTTTCGGCATCCAGCCCGACCTCCCTGGATGACGCACCAGTCCATGTGACCGCTGCAGCCTGTGCTTGGCCTGTGATTGGCTGCAGCCGTCACTTAGACTGAAACGTCATCCTGGGAGGCTGGACTGGAGACAGAAGCAGGGAGTTCTCGGTAAGTATGAACTTATATGTTTTTGACAGATACATGTATATTGAGATCGGTAGTCACTGTCCCGGGTGCAGAAACAGTTACTGCCGATCGCTTAACTCTTTCAGCACCCTGGACAGTGACTATTTACAGACGTCTCCTAGCAACGCTCCCGTCATTACGGGAGCCCCATTGACTTCCTCAGTCTGGCTGTAGACCTAGAAATACATAGGTCCAGCCAGAATGAAGAAATGTCATGGTAGTAAAAACAATACGCTCCGCAGCACACATAAGATCTGCGGACTTCATTGCGGAATTTTGACTCTCCATTGAAGTCAATGGAGAAATTCCGCCATGAGTCCGCCACTGCTCCGCAACAGACAGAGCATGCTGCGGACACCAAATTCCGCTCCGCAGCCTATGCTCCGCAGCGGAATTTTACGCCTCGTCTAAACGAACACTGCTAAATTAAAGTGTAAGTCAATGGACAAACGGCACCGCTGCGGATTAACGCTGCGGAGTGTCCGCAGCGGAATTTAAGTGAAATTCCGCCACGTGTGAACCCGCCCTTATTCTCTGCATAATATAAAGACCAAAAACTGGTTAATGTTACAGAGGGAGCACATAATTTATTAAGGAATAGCCTCATTCATCCCTTAGACACATTCAATCTACTTATTCCTTCTACTTCTGACATACAGTTTCACTATTCAAACTTTATTAGAAAATTTTAGAAGATTTGAATTACCACTGTCTTTTGCTTCCTCCCTGCTGCAAAAGCAGAGGCAGGGAGAGTGAAATGGATGGATGGATGGATGGATAGATGGATAGATAGATAGATAGATAGATAGATAGATAGATAGATAGATAGATAGATAGATAGATAGATAGATAGATAGATAGATAGATAGATAGATAGCAGAGGCGTAGCTAGGTTCTCCAGCACCCGGGGCAAAGATTCAGTTTGGCGCCCCCCCCCCAACCTCTTTCCTGACATCTCCTTCCCCCTCGCCGTGTTTGTTTTCTCTACCAATCGACGTGTCATTTCTTTTCCACATTTCTTTTTATGTAACGCGAGCATAAAAACATTTGTACATTTTACAAGCAATATGGTTCTATACACAACACCAGAACCAAGCTCAGTACATATATACAGCCCCAGAACCAAGCTCAGCACATAAATACAACACCAGCACAAATACAGCTCAATTTAGTTCAACCCCTGCCGTATAGGTGTGTACGGCGTAAAACTACAGCTCCCAGCATGGCCTAAACAATGATAAGGATATGCTGGGAGTTGCTGTTTCACAAAAAATAAGTCATATCATAATCATACCACCCATCATCTCGCTGCAGATCACACAGTGACTACAGTGCTGATTAGAGGCAGAATAAACATTTACATTAAGTGACTCACCGGTGATGTCTCAGATTCTAGTTCTTTTTCTCCATCCGATCCAGACCTCTATGATGAATTCTCCCGGTCACAGCCCATTTCTGCAGTTTGCCGCTCACATGTCTTCAGCTTCTCACTTTTCCAACATTTCTGCACCTATAAATAAATATAAAGTTATCATTACACCACACACTACGCCCCTAAATATAATAGCGCCATACACTGCACCTCTAATTATAATAGCACCATACACCGTGTCCTACACACACACTGTGTCCCCTGTAGATAGTGCCTGCCATAGAGCCCCCTGTAGATAGTGCCTGCCATAGAGCCCCCTGTAGATAGTGCCCCCCATATAGCCCACCCCTGTATATAGTGTTCCACAAATAACTCCCCCTATAGTGCTCTACAGATAGCCCACCCCTGTATATAGCCCCCCTGTAGATATAGCCCAGCACTGTATATAGTGCTCCACGTATAGCCTAACCCTGTATATAGTCCCCTGTAGATATAGCCCACCCCTGTATATAGTGCTCTACAGATAGCCCATCCCTGTATATAGCCCCCTGTAGATATAGCCCACCCCTGTATATAGCCCCCTGTAGATATAGCCTACCCCTGTATATAGTGCGCCATAGATAGCCCAACCCTGTATGTAGCCCCCCTGTAGATATAGTCCACCCCTGTATATAGTGCTCCACATATAGTCCACCCCTATATATAGTGCTCCACATATAGTCCACCCCTGTATATAGTGTTTCACAGATAGCCCACCCCTGTATATAGCCCTCCTGTACATATAGTCCACCCCTGTATATAGTGCTCCACTAGATAGTCCACCCCTGTATATAGTGCTCCACAGATAGCCCACCCCTGTATATAGTATATACAGGGGTGGGGTATCTGTGGAGCACTATATTCAGGGGTGGACTATATGTACAGGGGGGGCTATATACAGAGGTGGGCTTTCTGTGGAACACTATAGGGGGAGCTATTTGTGGGATACTATATACAGGGGTGGGCTAAATCTACAGGGGGACTATATACAGGGGTGGGCTATATCTACAGGGGGACTATATCTACAGGGGGACTATATCTACAGGGGGGCTATATCTACAGGGGGGGGCTATATCTACAGGGGGGCTATATCTACAGGGGGGCTATATCTACAGGGGGCTATATATACAGGGGGGCTATATCTACAGGGGGCACTATATCTACAGGGGGGCTATATCTACAGGGGGCTATATACTATATAGCCCCCCCTGTAGCTATAGCTCACCCCTGTATATGGTGCTCCATAGCCCACCCCAGTATATAGCCCCCCCTGTAGATAGACACCCCCCCCATAGATAAAGCCCCCCACGTGTAGATAAAGTCCCCCCTCCGTAGATAAAGCCCCCCCATGTAGATAAAGTCCCCCTTGAAGATAAAGGCGTCCCCCCGTGTAGACAAAGTCCCCCCCCCCGTGTAGACAAAGTCCCCCCCCCCCCCGTAGATACAGCCACACACTTTTATTACAATTTAAAAAAAAAACAACTATTCAAACTCACCTTAATCCCGCTCCCACGCCGTCCGGCAGCCATGGAGACCTGCTCTCTTCTGCGCAGGTCTCCTGGGGGTTGAATGCAGCGTCTATGAAAGGCGCTGATTGGCTGGGCAGGATGACCTTCCCTATCGCTCAGCGCCTTTCATCGACGGAAGCTTCACTGGTACAAAAGGTAACAGTTGCTTCACTCGTGGAAAGGCGCTGAATGGCCGGGCACAAAACGTGCCCGGTCATTCATTGCTTCTAATTGTACCTGTGTCCTATAGACACAGGTACAATTATAGTGCAGGAGGAGGTGGCGCATGCCCCGTCTGCCCCCCCCCTAGCTACGCCCCTGTAGATAGACAGACAGACAGACAGACAGACAGACTTTTTCGAACAGGGAATAACAAGCTTTCTATTTCTCTGTAGTGGTAATTTGCTAGCTCAAAAAGTCCTGTAATTACAGAAGACTCATCACTGATTCAGTGTGTGAGAGTACAAAAACAGGGGAGAGGGTAGTTGGAGTGAGAACTGTAATGTGAGGTAGCAGTTTTGTAGAGATAGTGACTGGTGACCGGACTGCAGCTCTACTGTATCTCTAACATGACAGGCAATGATAACAACTCCCTGTTAGTGAATTAGGAAGAGAGGGGGTGTAGCGCTGTCCACGGGGTGGGGTGTGTGATGTGGCACTATCTACAGGGGGTGTGCGGCACTCCTCCTTTAACCTGCAAAGCCATGTCTAGTCTGGCTTCTCCATGTCCTCACTAATTTTCAAAATTTTTCCACATGTAGCCTTCTTTCCACACATAACAATTTTCCCTCTATTACTATAAAGCCATCCTACTATTACATTCAGGACAATTCTCATATTAAAACTCTTATTTGGAATTCCTTTCTATATGTCTTCCATTACTACTACTTATATCCTTTATATCTTCAACTTTCATATGTCCAAACACAACCTAGAAGCACAAATAAGCTGGTAAAACCTGCTTTTTCCACAAAAAAATAGAGATACATGTAGACCCTTATGGTTTGGTTTTGATCGCTATGTTTTGCTTTTGTTTTAGACACTGATATTTTTGTCTGACGTTCTGATTGGTTTTAATTTATTATTAAAAAAAAAACAATAAAAAAAACAATAAAGAAATTACTTTAAAACAAAGTCAGCACAATAATTTTTCATCAGAACCAATTACAACTCTCTGAAAATTCACACCTTCTTACCGCTGCTCAACTTCTTACCCCCTAAAATGGATAAGTGGGAATCCCCCATCCATTGCATTATGGAAAGACAAAGTTCAGCAACTGTGTAGGATGGAGAAATTGTCTGGTTGGGAGAATAAAAATAGGGGATTCAATTCATTCAAAATGAATTCACCTTCAAGGCTTCCCTACACCACAACCTGATGACACACCCCCCCCCCCTCTGACATGAATTTCTGATATATAGAACATATACCATTGTAATATTCTCTGACAGAATTTTTCCATTAGCCAATACACTACACATATTTCCTATCACTTTTTTATTTGTTCTTGATTTTATTTTAGTTTTTTACCAAGTTAAATTTCTACCCCCTCCTCCCTTTCATTGTATTACCATTTTGCTACAATTGGCCACTCTATTTGTTTATTATTATACACCGTTATGACTGAATTGATATTATACTTGTCTCAAATTTGTTACCGACACTTTGTATGACTACAGTATGTTTACAATAAAAAGAGATTGGATATGGAAAAAAATATTTTTTTATCAGAAACTTCAGAAATTGGATTTCTGTGGCTAAGTTGCTGCACAGATGTTCCTTGAGTTGACTGGAGTATTGTAAAGCGGACTTCTGTTGAACTCTGAAGTGATATTTACCATCTGCCAGTCTGTTGGATTAATGTGAGTTTGGTGGATGCCAGGCGAATACTTTCTGCCCAAATGTGTAGTACCAACTGCTACGTTTTATGGAGGAGACACAGTGGTGTGGGGCCATTGCTTATTTTTGGTGTTGCACCATGTGGAGGAAACTTAATGGTCCGGCATAGAATGACATTCTAGAGAATTGTGTGCTTCCAACTTTGTGAGAGCAGTTTGGGGAAGACTCTTTCCTGTTTCAGCAAAACAAAGGACTCAAGCAATGCCAAATAAGAAATGCATTGTTGCTTTGGTTAGAAGGACTTGACTGACCTTACCCAATTCTTATCTAGGTATTTTTATGTCAGGAACATGACATAAAGATTTAAAGTCCAAGTTTTTTGATATATGACTTATGAGCCATTTCTTAGGCTACATGCATGCGCGGCGTAATTTCATGTGGAAAATCTGCATCAAAGCTGCAGGATACAGGTAATTCTGCATGTAAAATCCACAATTAATATTGAATTTTTGATGCTTTTTTAGATAAGTAATTTTACATTTTGATGCGGAAACAGGTGCAGATTTTATGCTGCAGATTTTGGTGCATTTTTTAATAAACTTGGCAGCTGCAATTTTGAGACGAAAACAATATATAAATTGACATGCTGTGGATATTAAAAGATACACTGCTGGTCAATTTACGTGCGCAAAAATTCTACAACGTGTCGATCACATTACTTGAAATCTCATTTATTTTGCTGATACTGTATTAATGTTATATGCATCATGTGCATTATGTGCCCATAGAAAATATAAATACTATGGGCACATCATTTCTGATTTGTTTGAAAATTAAATAGAATACTGGGTCTAAGCTGTACTTTTTATATAAGTTCTCTTAGAATTTGTTTTGGAAAAATTACCATTTTATTTGTAGTAATTCCAGTTTCTTAAATTTATAGCATTTTCAATAAACGTGGTATTTTATGTCCATCAGAAAACCAATGGATGAAATGTTGAAATGTTAAAAACAGATGAATTGGCAGTAATATAGGAATCATAGTTTGGCAATGTATAGTATAATATGTTTTCGATGTTCCTGGTATTGTGAAATCATGATCTTTAAACCTGATACTCAGCCATATTCGATAACTATTCAATTTTTTTATCTCAATCGTATATCCATGCCATAATAATGGGAATTGCCTTCAAAATGGAAGTGAATTAAAAGTTTTACTCTGTGTAAAAGTGAAAGCCAATTATTGACCACATTTAGAGTTATACAAGGCATAAGTTTAACTTAGCCTCCATTCACATAGTTTTTTCCTACATTTATCTTTTATGCTGGGAAAAGCCTCCGAATCATATTTTAAATGGAGGCTGTGATGGATGCCTAACAGTGACATCCGTTACCCATAGGCTAAAAAGACATTAATTAAACATATATGGGAGCTTTTCATGATGTATACATTAAAAGAATACCATTTTAGTCTATGGGTAGCAGATGCCACCGTTAGGCATCTGTCACAGGAATCCGTTACCCAGGGGTTACAATAGCACACGTTTAATATATATGTTATAAATAGCTAGTGAAAAGCTCATGACGTATATGTTAAATGGATGCCGGTTATATATGCCATACAGTGACATACGTCATCCATAGGCTCCCATGTTAAAAAATATACAACGTATGTATTTTTTTTACTGGATGACTCTGGATGTAAAAGCCTAGTCGACTTCTTCCTTGTATACAACAAACAAAAAAAGGTACACTGACCAATACTAGCCCGACAGAGGCCAAAAGGACACTCTTTTGGCCTCCGTTGGGGAATGGAGGCATATTGTTATCTTTAATGCATACGCTGGGAGCTTTACTGTCGTATACGTTAAACGTACACTGAAAACACAGTGTTGACACAGCCCAAGTACAACATATTGGACATGCAGAGCTCCATGATTCCATGAATTTTCAGTTTGTGCCTGGAGTTACACATTAAATACCATTTCTACCAACGTGGCAACAGTTTTATCACTGTTTTACCTTAATTTTCTGCTCTATAGAAATAGAAATTTGGCAACTTCTGTGATTACGTTAATGAGGACAAGTCTGCATGTAACAATGTGTCAGATGGAAGCTGGCTAAATCAGACAGGCTGACAAGTACTGTGGATAATACTAATTCACTATATAAACAGAGATCCAGCACAGGGCAGGCATACAGGGTGCTATTTACCACCCACTACAATGATCTACCTGAGAACTGAGTTATGTATTGGAGGATATTTGGTTGTGGGAAAAAAAAATGAACACGTTATAAAATGTTCTTGGAATGTTATGAACATTCCTATACAAAAGTGCTGTCACCTGAACCACTGGTGTCAGAGACATTGAAAATATAAGAGTCTGAGGGTAGGAAGGCATTTATAGCCAGCTTTAGACTGTGTAGGACGTGTGCTCTAGCTGAACAATGGTTTCATGTAAATTATTAGAGATTATACTTTATTTTGTTGTCGCATACAGTTTATAGTTTCGTAGATCTTTAAAAAAAATAAAGGTCAATTAATAGCTAATAATAGACAGCATAATTCTTTTTTCAGAAATAGGTAACCCCATGAAATGTGTATTTAAGGATAATACCCAAGATAAATACATTCTTATGCTTAGCAGAATGTATAGGGTTACCCTAATATGTGTAGACTGCCAAATTTATGCTTGCTTAACCCTCCTGGGATGAAATATTTATTATGTGTCTGTTTTATTGGGGATGATCCTCCCAAACAATGTGACAACTTCTCCATTGATGTAGGTTGTCCAAGTTAAAACATCATTATCAAGTGTCAGTCAAGTGCTACTTGACTTGGTTTGGTCAGTATTGTTAAATGGGCTGCTATGTGCTATGGTGACGGGATTATTGCTCCTGCTAAGGATAGACAGGTAGCAAGAGTCACTATGTAGCTGAGCCCTAGGAATAAACTACTAGGAGTACTACATCTCAAGTCATGCATACCAAATTGCACAAAAAAATTTCAATTTTAATTTTGTGTGGGACATAACACAGAAGTCACCACCATGTATCATTGGCTGTAGCTCTATGTTTTATGTTCTCTTTATTGCTTGCTTGTGTAATTGCTAAAACATGATTTCATGAGCATGAACAAAGACTGAATGATTTTTCTGAATCTCCATAGCAAAAACTGTAAATACATTTAAATCTATTATATAGGGAGACTGTGTTTATCTAAGGTTAAAATGGAACATTCCACATCAGGTATAAAATGGCTTTCTTAGGTCATCCTTGACAATATTTACAGGTTCATCATAGTCTGATATATTCCAGACCTACATGACTATTAACATGATTCTTTATTGTACCTTTCTTGCCTTTAAGAGATTACTACAGCTAAATCTAAATATAGCTGAAATATTTCGAAATGAAAATGATGTGGTATATATTGTATCATGGAGTAGCGTTTTCAGTAATAGGGATCTCAATGTTGCTTTGAGGTGAACTGTGTTCAGGGACATACAGCATTTGCGTTATATTGCAAACAGATAACAAAACATTTCTCCATCTACCATTCGTTTCAGGATGCAAGTTAAACCTAAGTTAAAGCAAAGAGCAGTCTATATTAACGCACAACCGCACCAAATACTCACATGTGTTGAACACTAATACATACAGTTGTAATATGACTTTAAGGACAATAATTACTGACACCGGGATTATATTCGTTTTGTCTTTACTGAACATGCAGAAAATATGACAACAGTCAAAAACTTGAGCTCTAGGCAAAATATAACTGGTGCTCGGTAAACAATACAGTCTCTGCTTTTATCCGGCACTTCAATATAACACAGTCTCTTATAATCCGTAATGATTAAAATATGTTCTCTTTATCCGGTGCCTTAGGATAATAAAGTCTCTTAGCTTCCAGGTTTAGTGTAATGTGATCTTTGAGGTCCGGCAATGTAATACAATGCACTCTCTGATGATCCGGCAGTTAATGGCTCTATGTTACCTTATACTCAAAATGGCGTCTTCAGCTTCTTGCTCTAAACACTCTCTTCTTAACTCGGCCGGATCTCCTTAACTTGGAACTCCAGTAAATGCGTGTCTGATACTTCACATTACTTATGCTCTGCTGCTGGCAAGAATGCTCTTTATCTTTTACAGTTATCTGAGTCACAATGTCTTCCTTACTTGCTACAGCTCTCTCAGTCCAGTCTCTGTCTCTTCCTGTCCAGCGCTTCTCAGACCTCTCTCCAGACACTCCCTCACTAGACCTCTCTTGTATAACACTCCACACACTAAACACTGTCGATGTACTAACCTCACAGCGCCCTCTAGTGGCCGGCCACAACCTCCCATTTCTCAATGCCATACAATCCTTTTGCTGGGTTACATCTTTTCCCCCAGGTTTATCAGTTGCCGTCCCGGCAACTTGCTGTGGCGTCACAAATCCTTCAAACCTAGAAGGAAGTCTTCCAAAATTGGATCGCTGAGAATGACGTACCTGTGACAACTCTTCTTCCACAGGAGTAACATTCTCTTCTTGTACTTCACTGGTACTTTCTTGTCTCTCTGGTACTTGAACCGGCGGACTACACCAACCTTCATCTATGGGAACGGGTGTTGCAACAGGAGGATCTCTAGTGTTTGCTTCTGGTTCACGACTTATAAATGTGCAGGGTCTCAGCATATTTCTGTGTACGGTTTTCAAAGGGCCACTACTACCCTCCGGCTTGATCACAAATACAGGAATATATGGATTGGGCTGACGCACCACCTCATACGCCAAGGTTTCCCACTTCCATTGCAGCTTTCCTGCTCTTTTTGCACCCTGGTTTCGCACGATTACTCTATCACCCACTTGCAAAGGTAGTTCCTTCAATTTCTGATTTACTGTAAGATCATGAGGCCCCAGTCTCTGCGCCACTAAATTATACATTTCTTGTACCTTGCGTCGATGACCCCACATCCAGGTCTGCGGAGTCCACTCTTCTTGTTCTTCCGGGATAGGCATCATTAAATTTAGGGGACATCGTCCATTTCTTCCGAACATTAACAGAAAAGGAGAATATCCAGTAGTGGCATGTACAGTGTTATTATAGATCCAGATTAATTCTGCAATGTAGTCAGGCCATCTCTCTTTTTTTTGTTTCTCCAGTGTTCGCAACAACTGCAATATGGTCCGATTCATCCTTTCACAGGCCCCGTTCCCTTGAGGGTGATACGGGGTCGTGCGGGTCTTTTTAATCTGGTACAATCTGTATAATTCTTCTATTACTCGCCCCTCAAAACAAGCTCCTTGATCAGAGTGAAGCTGTGAAGGACATCCATAGGGTAAGATGAAATGAGTCCACAATCCCTGTGCCGCAGATTCAGCCGTTTGATCTCTGGTAGGTACAGCCACTGTGAATTTGGTGAAGTGGTCTATCACAACCAATAAATATCTGTACCCTTGTAAAGACTCATCTACTGTCAAATAGTCCATCATGACCAACTGTAATGGATAATGCGTCTGTATATGCCCCACCGGAGCTTGTTGTTCAGCCGCTCTGGCCAGGGTGCAATTTCTACAGTTCTGACACACTTTCTGTGCCACTGCAAACAGCAAAGGATGATAGTAGAATTGTTGCAACCAACGGAAAGTCTTTTCAGGACCATAATGCCCCTTTTTCTCATGCATCCACTTAACCGTACTTTCTAACTCTCGCTCCGGCAACACAGCTTGCCAGACGGGTCCTTCCATGGTCGGTAGGAATACTCGGCGGTACAATATCCCTTGTTTTACTGCCAATCTATCTCGTTGGCGATATATTCTCTGTCCCACTCCAGACAATCGCAATCGCTCTCGTTGATTGGGTCGGTATCTCTCTAGCACCCATCTTCTTACAGTCCGAATTTGAATATCTTGCAACTGCTGTTTCTTCCATTCTTCAGCAGTCCATTGATCGATGGTTTCTCTTATGGGCTCCCCAGTATGCACCGGAGCACTTTGAATATTCTCACCTGGCATCTGATCATGTACTTCATTGGCAAGGAAATTAGGAGTCTCTGTTTCCTCTAACTCCTCTTCAGTCAGTCCTTCAGGCAAATCTACTGGATTACGGGACAGGGCATCTGCATTCCCATTAGCTCGTCCTGGGCGGTACTTCACAGTAAATTTAAATTTGCTAAGTCGTGCTCGCCAACGTTGCTCCATAGCACCCAATTTGGCCGAGTCTAAATGAACCAATGGATTATTGTCAGTCCATAACACACACTCTGCGCCCAGCAAGATATCTGCAAATCGCTCGGTAACCGCCCATACGACTGCCAAAAGTTCCAATCGGAATGAGCTATAGTTGTCCGGATTCTTTTCCCCATCTCTCAGCGTCCGACTGGCATAAGCAATGACACGTTCCCGTCCATTCTGCACTTGAGAAAGAACAGCTCCTAATCCTTTTAAACTTCCATCGGTACACAAAACAAATGGTAGAGAGTAATCTGCATACGCCAAGACAGGAGCACCAGTTAGTCGTCTTTTTAACTCTTGGAAGGCTTGTTCAGCCTCTATTCCCCAAGTGATACTTCTCTTATGATCGACTCCCGGTTTGGTTCCATTCAGTAACACATATAGGGGAGCAGCCACCTTAGCAAAATTCTGTATGAACCGTCTGTAATATCCAATCAGTCCTAGGAAACTTCTAAGCTCTGTTACTGTCTTTGGTACCGGCCATTGTTGCACGGCTCGTACTTTGGCATCCATTGGTTGTACACCGTCTCTAGTAACCACGTGTCCCAGGTACTCAATTCTTTCTTTAAACAAGTGACATTTGCCCGGTTTTAGTTTTAGACCATGTTCTTCGATACGCGTAAGTACCACTTTCAATCTTTCCAAATGTTCTGTGAAAGTGGCTGAGAAGATAATGATGTCATCCAGGTAGATGAGCAAACATTCAAAGTTTAAATCTCCCAAACAAACTTCCATCAAGCGCTGAAATGTAGCTGGTGCATTGGTTAGACCGAACGGCATTCTCAAAAATTCGTATAACCCCATAGGGGTGAAGAATGCAGTCTTTTCTCGATCTTCTTCTGCAACTGGTACTTGCCAGTACCCACTGGCCAAATCCAGGGTAGAGAAGTATTTGGCCTTACCCAAAGCCAGCAAAGAGTCTTCTATTCGTGGTAAAGGGTATGCATCTCTGACGGTGCAGGCATTCAATCGCCGGTAATCTACACAGAACCGCAAGCTTCCATCTTTCTTCTTTACTAATACTATGGGAGAAGCCCATGGACTTTTACTGGGTCGGATAACATGACTGTCTAGCATGCGTTTTAGCAACACTTTGGCTTCTTGATAAAAAGCGGGCGGAATGGTACGGTATCGTTCTCGTACCGGGTGAGCATTTCCCGTATGTATTTCATGTTCTAAAGTTGTTGTCAACCCAAAGTCTGCTTCATTCTTGGAAAAAGCCTTGGAGTGCTCTCCTAACACTCCCGCCACTTCATCTATTTGTCTGGTAGTCAAATCCGTTCCTTCTAAAGGTATTTGCTCCAGTAATCGCCTCCCAATGGTGTCATTAGCTTGAGTGGTGGCTCGACACACTGTAACCACAGCTACACTTTCACAAGGATAACTCACTTGCCAATCTGAACGGCTTTCCACTTGTTCCTCCCTCACCGGAAACACTTCAGCTACTAGTTCCCGGGGAAATAAGGTTACATTTTGTTTCGTGATATTAACCACTCGTAATAATACTTGTCCATCCTGTACCTTGCATATCGACCGGGCCACGGCTACTCCTTCTTTCTGCAGAGCTGATTCAATTAACACAGTGGTGCCCTTTAACACTTTATTAGTACCCACTGGCAAGGGTAACAACATTTCATGGCCTGCTGGTACTTGTATACTTCGAGAGGCTGGTATCTTAACCAGTCCTACCCTTCCAGGCCAATTTAACAGTTCTCCATTAATGCGACAATGTTTTAAAGTGCGCTGTAAAGCCATTTGAGAAGGTCGTTGAGTGGGTATTTGTTTCCAGTATTTTGGGCCCAGCTCTTGTGACATTACTCCATCTAAGTCCCGCAATATATTCATTCCTAGAATCACGGGAATTTCAGAGTCCATAGCTTTTTCTACTATGATAACCCCCTTTTTGTTCAAATCACGATTCCATATTGAAATGTCCATTTGTATAACTCCCAGGATAGGGATAGGTAAACTATTAGCTGCCTTGAGTCTTATCCAAGTGTCACTCTTCTCACATAACAAGGAAGGGAAATAAGTTTCAAACACAACTTTATCCATAGTGGTCACTTGAGATCCAGTATCGATTAAACATGACAACTCAACGCCATTGAATTTTGCTACGACGACGGGACATTCCCCCACTATATCTGTAGCATCTAACGCAGGGCATGTATCCGTGGACTCCCCTGTAGTTTGCCCCTCAACTACAGGTCGTTCTAGTTTAAATTCCTGCGATTGCTCTGATAGTGAGAACGCATGCAATTTCTAGCAATGTGTCCTGCTCGGCCACAATTATAGCAGATGGTAGGGTCTGGAGCATTCCTACCTTGCTTCCTCCTATCTGCAAACGACTGTCTCTCTTGTGAGTATCGAACTGGAGTTCCAGGGTCAGGCTTATTAGTAATAGCGGCTTTCAACTCTCTCATGGCACCTTCCAATGACTCCATCCTTGCCTCCATGTCGGGGTTCTTCTTGGTTACAATTTCTGCTTGCCTGACCACCGTATCAGTGCTGGCCGATTCCTCTTTTTCCAATGCGATAGCTTCCGTCAATAATTGATGAATCGTCATATCTGGTTCTTTCTTTAACTTTTCCTTCAGAGTTCTCCTTAACGGTGGATTCTTGAGACCTATTACAAACTGATCCCGCAATACTACGTGTACATTGGTAAAGGACCCGGCTGATTGTTCTTCTTTACGTTGCAACATTGCCATTATTTCCTGTAATCCATTTGCAAACTGCGCCAGTGTCTCTTCTTCTTTCTGCTGGCGGGCAAAGAATCGCTTCCTTATCATGCCCTCAGAGGACGTATCCCCATACACATCATCTAATAGCTGCCGAATTTGTTCGAAGGTTTGTCGGTGTCGTGCTGGCTGTAACAAAACGGTTTTCCTAGCTTCTCCTTCTAAGGTACTTAGCGCCAATTCTACTTTTAAATGTGGAGCGACATTACAGAGCCGTGCCGCTCCTTCCAGCCGTTCACTCCAATCTTCCAACAATAGATCAGATCCATTAAACTTTGGCAAATGATTTAAGAGGGCTCCCACCGGTATCATTGGATGGGTCACACTGGATGATAATGTTGTCTCGTCCATTGTATCTGCATCCATCCTGCCGACTACGCCAAGTTGTAATATGACTTTAAGGACAATAATTACTGACACCGGGATTATATTCGTTTTGTCTTTACTGAACATGCAGAAAATATGACAACAGTCAAAAACTTGAGCTCTAGGCAAAATATAACTGGGGCTCGGTAAACAATACAGTCTCTGCTTTTATCCGGCACTTCAATATAACACAGTCTCTTATAATCCGTAATGATTAAAATATGTTCTCTTTATCCGGTGCCTTAGGATAATAAAGTCTCTTAGCTTCCAGGTTTAGTGTAATGTGATCTTTGAGGTCCGGCAATGTAATACAATCCACTCTCTGATGATCCGGCAGTTAATGGCTCTATGTTACCTTATGCTCAAAATGGCGTCTTCAGCTTCTTGCTCTAAACACTCTCTTCTTAACTCGGCCGGATCTCCTTAACTTGGAACTCCAGTAAATGCGTGTCTGATACTTCACATTACTTATGCTCTGCTGCTGGCCAGAATGCTCTTTATCTTTTACAGTTATCTGAGTCACAATGTCTTCCTTACTTGCTACAGCTCTCTCAGTCCAGTCTCTGTCTCTTCCTGTCCAGCGCTTCTCAGACCTCTCTCCAGACACTCCCTCACTAGACCTCTCTTGTATAACACTCCACACACTAAACACTGTCGATGTACTAACCTCACAGCGCCCTCTAGTGGCCGGCCACAACCTCCCATTTCTCAATGCCATACAATCCTTTTGCTGGGTTACACATACATACATACATACATACATACATACATACATACATACAATATGTGTTATCCAATCTTTTTTTATGCATATATTTTGTGAATGCTTTGGCAGGCACTAGCAGTCAGTCTGTAACATAGATATATAGAGTATCTTCAAATAAATAAAATTGAATTTGGGACAGAGACATAACTTTCTACTGGGCTTCAATGCGAAATGGGTACTAAGGTCCACCACCTACCATGTGCTATTTATAATACTTGTGTCTTGTTATATATCAGCGGGGCACAGGTGCAACTGCTATCTCTGCACCCCCTATAGCTACACCCCTTAGTTGGGACATTCAATGTCTTATGTACTTAACTAGCTTATGTTGTCACTTTCAACTTTTAGTCAGACCATAAGCCAAGCAAACGATGAGCAGCACCGGACAAGTGAATAGAGTGGGTGCACGCCTCTTGGGTCTTGGTCCAATGACCCTTCAAAGTAGGAGAAAAAGGAATTTGAGGCAGCACAACCAAATAAGTGAAAAAAATGATCCTGTTTATTCCACACGCAACGTTTCAGCTCAGTGTGAGCCTGTCTCAAGCATAACAGTGTAACAAAGTGGCCAAAAATATATGTTCAACAATTATCAATCTCTTTAAAGAAATATGTAAAAAGTGATAAAAAAAATACAAAATTTCATATATAATAAAATACTATGTGATCATATGGAAATACATATACATAGGTATTGAATTAAAAAAAATATATATATATAGTGTTATCATTATGTTGTGTAAATAAGGTCAATCAATAAGATCGACAGCACATGTAAAGACAAACATGAATAGCTTAAAAACAGGTGCATAAGATATACATTATTTAAAAAGCGTTACTTCACCATCTGTGAATGTCTTTACTGAGATTGATAATTGTTGAACATACATGTTTGGCCTCTTTGTTACACTGTTACGCTGGAGAAAGGCTCACACTGAGCTGAAACGTTGCGTGTGGAATAAACAGGATCATTTTTTCACTTTTTTAGACAGACCATGGTGATGTTGAAAATAATTCTGCTGCCCATCTGGCCAATTGAAAAGAAACTCTCACCAGGACAGACACATTTAGCTTACAGAATAGTATGTCCTACTACAGTTGACATTCTACTGTACTTGCTTTTGCACTTATTAAATTGCCACCATTGTTGTTTGGGTTCTTTCAAAATAGTTGTCTATTATGGTAACAAGTAAACCACATACTTGACAAGTATGTGGAAGTATGAAACATAAGCACACTTGGCATACATTTGTCATATATGCCATTTAAGAATTTCTCTATTCTATAAAAAAAAAATATATATATGTATATATATATATATATATATATATATATATATATATATATATATATAGTCTTGTCAAGCTAGCATTGTTACATGCTGAGACATATGAGCGATATTGAAACCTGTCTTAAGACACATTTCTTCAAAGTTATATATGTTTTTGTACTTGTTTAATTCAATTTCATATTTAGATTTCATTTTCCGGTCTTTTTCTCCTACTATAGCAATTTGTAGAAATAACTGTGGAGATGGATTCTGCTCCCGTCCAAACATGTGCACGTGCTCCAATGGTCAAGTTTCCCCAGCCTGTATTTCTAAAACCGGTAAGTTAAAATAATGGTTTTAATGTTCACAATGCCTGTATGTTCAAGAAATTTTATAAGAGATCAGGTGGAATGGTGTGGGGCCAAATAACACAAAAATGTGTCATAGCATGATTTTTCTATTTACAAAACAACACTATTGAGCTAGATTAGGATAGTTGCGGTTTGATCAGAAAATATATATGTGTTCATATGGCAAAGAGCTGGTAGGAGAAACATCTGCCATTAAAGTTCCTCATTGCTATGTAATCCACCACTAGTCCCCATTCTCTGGCTATTGTCTTCAGTCACTGAATTCCATACTTTTCCATGCCTGCTGGATGTCCCAGGTTGCACTGTGAATAAATAGGTGTTTGGTGTTCAACTAATTATAAACATAATGTCAATTATTTTGTTTGACAAAAGTCATATATTGTATAGAAATATAAAAATGTAATATCTGACTTATTCTACTTTTACAGTCTCTCAATGTAGCATTCGATGCATGAATGGAGGAACATGTGCTGATGATCAATGTCGCTGCCAAAAGGGTTATGTTGGAGCACATTGTGGACAACGTAAGTACAATTCTTCTTAGTGGATATTGCCATGTATTATGGCTGATACTAGTGACCATTTTAACCTAATTAATATTTTAATTAATACTACAATATTATATTATTGACAGCAATTTATTATACTGATTGACAGAGATATATTATAACAATATACAAGAAACAACAAATGACTCACCACCTTAAAGGGAATCCATCATCAGAAAATGACCTATTATTTATATCAAATTTTTATGTTGCACATAGTATATTAATGGAGGATCACACCATTGATCATAATTGATGAACACAGTTCATCTACTGTACTTCTCTGCCCAGTAACCTTTATACGTGTCACAGAGCATGCCCACAACTATTTCCCATACAAATCAATAGAAGTAATTTTCTAACTGAGGTTTCTTTAGTGCTTTAACCCCTTAATGACCGGGCATGTTTGTACCTTAATGACCAAGCCAGATTTGTCAAATCTGGTATGTCTGACTTTATCAGAGAATAACTCTGTGAAAGTTTTGAATATCCAAGTAATTCTGACATTGTTTTTTCGTCACATGTTGTACTTTATTTTAGTGGTAAAAGTAGACTGATACGATTTGCGGAAATTAATAAAAAAATAGAAAAATGGAAGAAATTTTGTAAAAATTACCATTTTCCCCTATTTTTAACTGCAATATGTCACATATGTACACAAATACTGTGCAATTTTTTTAATTAAATATATATTTCTATCTCTTTACTCCATTTTGGCAGCACTTTTGAAAAAATAAAATAAATTTTCAGCAATTTAGAGGACTTACAAATTGAATAATAATTTTATAAATTTTGAAGTACATTTTGTTTTCCGGCACCAAGCCAGGTTTTCAGAGGCTCATAGGTCTCAGAGTGATGGAAACCCCCACAAATGACCCCATTTAGAAAACTAGACCCCTTAAGGTATTTACCTAAGGGTATAGTAAGTATTTTGACCCCACAGTTTTTTGCTAAATTTAATACATAGCAGGTGAAAAAAATAATAATTTCACTTTTTTTCATAAAAGTATCAGTTTGAAGACCAATTTCTTTGTAAAGCGACCATGAGAATGAAGAAACACACCACAAAATCTATCACCCTGTTTCTCCTGTTTTCAAAAATACCAACATTGTGGCCCTAATGCGCTGCCTGGACACACGGCAGGACCCAAAATGAAGGGAGCACCCGGAGGCTTTCAGGACTCATATTTTGCTTGAAAATTTTTAGGCCCCACTGTACATTTGGAGAGGCTTTGAGCTGCCAGAACGATAGAAACTCCCCATAAACGACCCCATTTAGAAAACTAGACCCCATAAAGGTATTTATTTAGGGGTATAGTAATTATTTTGACCCCACAGTTCTTTGCTAAATTTAATGCATATCAGGTGAAAAAAATAATAATTTCACTTTTTTCATAAAAGTATTTGTTTGAAGACCGATTTCTTTGTAAAGCGACCATGAAAATGAAGAAACACACCCCAAAATCTATCACCCTCTTTCTCCTGTTTTCAAAAATACCCACATTGTGGCCCTAATGCGTTGTTTGGACACACGGCAGGGCCCCAAAGGAAGGGAACACCCGGAGGCTTTCAGGACTCATATTTTGCTTGAAAATGTTTTAGGCCCCAATGTACATTTGGAGAAGCTTTGAGCTGCCAGAATGATAGAAACTCCCCATAAACGACCCCATTTCGAAAACTAGACCCCTTAAGGTATTTATCTAGGGGTATAGTTAGCATTTTGACCACACAGGTTTTTCGCTAAATATATTGAAATTAGTCTGTAAGAATTAAAATGTACTTTTTTTCTGAAACAACATAGAAATTTGTATTATTTACAAGGAATAACGAAGAAAATGCACCCCAACATTTGTAAAGCAATGTCTCCCGATTACGACAATACCCCATATGTGGTAATAAACTGCTGTTTGGACCCACAGCAGGGCTCAGAAGGGAAGGAGCGCCATTTGGATTTATGATTTTGCTGGAATGGTTTTCGGTGCCATGTCGCATTTGCAATGCACTGGAGGGACCAAAACAGTGGAAGCCCACCAAAAGTGACCCCATTTTGGAAAAACCTTCAAGGAATTTTTCTAGGGGTATAGTGAGCATTTAGACCCCACGGGTCTTTTGCAGAGTTTATTAGAATTAGGGCGCGAAAATTAATATCAAAATTTTTTCCACTAAAATGTTGCATTTTCTCATTTTCACAAGTAATAAAGGAGGAAAAAAACAACCATTTTTTTATAAAGCAATTTCTCCCGAGTACGGAAATACCCAACATGTGGTCATACGTTTTTTCATTAGAAATGAATTCACCCTTTCAGGACTGATCCATTTTTTGCTTTCATATTTTAGATTTTCACTCCCCGCTTTCCAAGAGCCATAACTTTTTTATTTTTCCATCAATAGAGTGGTGTGAAGGCTTATTTGTTGCGGGACAATCTGTAGTTTTCATTGGTACCATTTTGGGGTACATGCGATTTTTTTTGATCACTTTTTATTAAATTTTTTTGCAATCCTGAGCAAAAAACAGGAATTCTGACACCGTTTTTTTAGGGTTTTTTTTTGCGGCGCTCACCGTACGCAATAAATGACATTTTTAATTTATTCTGCGGGTTGGTACGATTACGGCGATACCATATGTATATAGGTTTGGTCCTTTTTTTTAGCGTTTGCGCAATAAAATGACTTATTTATCAAAAAAAAAATTTCTGTGTCACCATATTCTGAGAGCCATAATTTTTTAATTTTTTAGTCAAAAAAGCTGTGTAAGGGCTTGTTTTTTGCGGGACGGATAGAAGTTTTTATTGGTACTATTTTCGGGTACATGCGACTTTTTGATCACTTTTTATTCTTTATTTAGGGAGCGGTGGTGACCCAAAAAATTGCGATTCTGTCGTAGTTTTTTATTGATTTTTTTTGGGGTGTTCATCGTGCGGGAAAAATAACATTATAGTTTTATAGTTGGGTTCGTTACGAACGCGGTGATACCAGATATGTGTACTTTTTTAACGTGTTCATTTTTTTTCTATAATAAAAGTCTTATTATAGGAAAAAAAGCATTTAGTGTTTATAGAACTTATAACTTTTATTTTTACACTTTTTTTAAAACATTTTTATTACTTTTTTTTACTTTTTTAACTTGTCCCACTAGGGGACACTTAGTCTTGCAGCTTTGATCGCTCCTAGAGTACATTACACTACACACGTAGTGTAATGTACTCCAACTGTCATTGCGACGTGACTGTCACACTGACAGGAAGCAGAGGAGGAACGGCCGGAGGCTGTTCCTCCGAGGCTTCCGTGCATGGCAACCCGGAGGTCATTATCTGACCTCCGATTGCCGTGACAAGCATCGGTAGCCCCCACGATCACTTCGTGGGGGCTGCTGATGTGCTTCAAACCACTTAAATGCGGCGACGGCAATCCGTCGCCGCACTTAAGGGGTTAACTGCCGAAATCAGCGGCGATGGTCCGCTGTCCGGCAAGACTGATGTCTCAGCTGTCGGGGACAACTGTCAGCACGCGCCTGTCACTCTGTGTTTACACAGAGTGACAGTTTGAAATGCGGACGAAAATGTACGTCATGGTGCGGGAACTAGCAGCCGACCATGACGTACATTTTCGTCCTTGGTCGTTAAGGGGTTAAAGCAAATCACTGGAACTGCTTTTCACAGCTCGGTCCTACAGCTCAAACAAAGTGGCTGCCCATGTAAAATAAACAAAATAGAAAAAAAGAATGTACTATCAGAAAGTTAAAAAAAGATTATAAATGAAAACATGTTTGAATCTATCCCTTTATATCTATGGATAGGTTCAGAGGTGACCTCATAACAATAGCTGAGTACTGTAAAATTAATATGTAGATCTATCTAATGTATATCTTTCTTTGGGGAATGTGCATTCTATACATTGTAAGATGTTGTACAACATACAATGTCAAACATCTTATAAGATAACTCCTTCATAACTACTGACTAAATTATTGGAACACCTAGATCTGTTTCTAAGGACTAATATTCACGTCCTTTACCATAACTAAGAATCCTTGACGGTTATTATTATAGTTTCTAAATAATCACCAAACCACAGTAAATGAAAGTGTTTAATTTATGTTATTTTATTGCCTTTAAGCCACAATTATTGTCTATCTCTCAGACATCTCAGCATATTTCTTTAGTCTTTTGTGCATGGTTCATGGCCAAGCGTTTGATGTCTTACAACCCCTGTTTAGGGAGTGAGACATAAAACTGCTCCATTTATAACAAAAGCTCCAAACATACAGCTGCAGGAGAGGTCACAGCCTTTCTTATATCTTCACATGTTTCCATTGCTGTACACTGTGTATGTGTGAAACTGGGCTCAAAACTGAGAATTTTAGTGAAAGACTTAAAGTGCTCAGCAGGAGCAAAGCTGCAGTATGAATGTCCCGCTTTAAAGGCTATGTAAACCTTTTGAACACTTTTTAAAAAAATAAAATAAAACGACGTACTATGTTGTTTTAAGCAACTTTTGAATTGTTTTTTTTTATAAAAAAAAAAAGTTTACATTTTTAGATACAGCTTCTATGTATCCTGTCAGGGGGACCAACGGCTTTGGTGACAGCGAGTCCTGCGTGTGTCTGACTCGCAGTTTCCACCTGTTATCAATCACATCTAACTTATGTACCTACCAGTTACGTTAACGTTTATTTTTTTAACATTTCTTTTGGGGAAAAAATGGGAAAAGTTTTTTTTTTAACTTTCAATACTGTTTTTTGGAACATTAAAAAAACTTTATTTAACTGTTTTTACTTGTTTTATTAGTCCTCCTAGGGGACTTGAACCAGCGATCATTGGATCGCTTGCATGATCTACTGCAATACTAATGTATTGCAATATATCGCTACACTGACAGTCTCCTTTAAAGCCCTGGCAGAGGTAGACCTGGGGGGCCTTCACTAGATCCCCAGGCTGCCATGACGACCATCGGTACCCCGCAATCCTGAATGGCGGGCGATGTCACATTAAGGGGGCTGCCCTCCTGATTCGAAAATGTTAAATGCCGCGGTCAAGATTGACCACAGCATAAAAGGGGTTAAACGAGCAGAATCAAAGTGATTTTTGATTCCACCCGTTTAATTCCGTCCATTACACAGCCATCACCCGTTAAGTATAATGCCAGCACATCCCGTGAGCCCGATCCATACTTAACTTAACGGCTGCCACGTACATGTATGTGGCATGTGATTAAGGGGCTAAAACACCATGATACATTGTTTTATTTAAAATTTAAAAAAGTGTTCAATGTTTACATAGCCTTTTAAAAAAAACAAATCAAAACATATATATAGTAAAAAGAATAGTACTAGCTAAAAGACATTTACCACTTTAAGCCTCATGCACTCGAACATATTTTTGTCCTCCCGTAAATACTGGTGTAAATACGGGTCCTTGGTCACACGTATTCGACCCGTATTGCACCAGTATTTACGGACCCGTGCCCGTAAATACGGGTCCGGTCTCACCAGTATTCCACCCGTATTTACGGGCACGTTTTCGCTGCAAAATTGCACTGCACTAATCGGCAGCCCTTCTCTCTATCAGTGCAGGATAGAGAGAAGGGACAGCCCTTTCTGCAGTACAAGAAAAAGAAATTCATACTTACCCGGCCGTTGTCTTGGTGACGCGTCCCTCTCTTGACATCCAGTCCGACCTCCCTGGATGACGCGGCATTCCATGTGACCGCTGCAGCCAGTGATTGGCCTGTGATTGGCTGCAGCGGTAACATGGGATGAAACGTCATCCCGGGAGGCCGGACTGGAGGAAGAAGAAGAAGAAGAAGAAGAGTTCTGGGTAAGTTAACTTTTAATACTATTTACTCCAGCGGTCGTCACTGTCCCGGGTGCTGAGAGTTACTGCCGATCAGTTAACTCTTTCAGCACCCTGGACAGTGACTATCCCCTGACGTTGCCTAGCAACGCTCCCGTAATTACGGGTGCACACACGTTGCCACCCGTAATTACAGGAGCCCCATAGACTTCTATGGGCCTGCCCATGCCATTATTACGGCCTGAAATAGGACATGTTCTATATTTTTTAGCGGCACAGGTACCCGTGGCCAATAGAAGTCTATGGGCCTGTAATTACGGGCCATAATTACGGGCCATAATAACGGCTCGTAATTACAGGCGTTTTTACGTTCGTGTGCATGGGGCCTTATCTAAAGTAAATTTACACCCATTCTTCTTAAAGAGAACCTGTTGTCTGTCCTTTGGGAGTAGTTTTTATTGTTCCTATGGAAAAATCATTGTACATTGATTTTATACTGACAACTATTTTGTGGGATGAAATATTTTCTTTCCCTGTGGGATGAATGTCTGTAAACGCCTGAGTTTAGACTTAAAGAGAATCTATCACTATGTCATATAAATTGAACTGGTTTACTGACCTGAATAGCGATGTCTCCCTGATTTTATTCCAGGTTTTTGTTTTATTTCCTGGAACCCTACCCCCTTATTCTAGAGATATGTCCCACTGTTGTGTTGGCTTCGCCTATGCTAATTTGCTGCAGTTAGCTAACAGGGCATGAACTACCCTCAAGCTGCCTCGTACTGATTGGTCAGCATCAGAGGAAGGGAAGCTTGCTCCACCCAGTTGTCTAACTACAGAAAATTAGTATATAGGGAGCCAACACAACCGTGGGCCTTATATCTCGAGTGGGGAGTGGTGAAGAAAAAAACAAAACAGCGCTGGTATCAGGGAGACAGCGCTATTTGGCTCAGTTAACCAGTTCAACTTATATGACCTAGTGACAGGTCCTCCTTAAAGGAACAGTGTCATCACAATTTTTTTTTTAATATGTTAAAGATGTTAGTGCTTTATTAAAAACGTTTGGATTAATTTGTGTGTTTGTGTGTTACTTTTTCTTATTTTTACACTTTTTCTTCCCTATGGGGGCTGCCATTTTTTTTTCCATTTCTGTATGTGTCGATTAACGACACATACAGACATGGAATACGGCAGCCACAGTCCCATAGGGACTGCGAACGGGTCCCGTCCCATCCACTTCTGTGTACGCTGTCTGTGTGGGAACTGCGCATGCGCCGCTCCCACACAGTCCAATTTGAAATGCGCGCCGTCCGGCGCCATTTTCCTGTGGACCGGAAGTCGCGGCCGGACAGTAAGATTACTACTTCCGGTCGCGGCTTTCGGACTTGTGCACTTGGACCAGCGGCAGCAGACGGAGCGGACGGGCCGGAGGGAGCCGCGGTGGCAGGAGCAGGTAAGAGATTTCTATGTATGTTCGTGTTTGTGTGTGTTTACTACTGTATGTAAACCTACTACACTGTGTGTTAGCTCAAAAAATGGCGACACACAGTGTAGGAGGTTAGACCGTTCAATCCCCTCGTTTATCCCGGCACTAGCCAGGATAAAGGAGGGGGGGATTCTCAGAGCTCACTAGAGCGAGTGCTTTTTTCCCAATTTTGCAGCAAAAAGCAATGTGGTTGCTTTACCACATGCAATGCTGCAATTTTGGGAATAGCTCCATCTAGTGACCAGCACTGGGAAATATTATAAATTAGAATCTAATTTATAATATTTCCTGACTCGTGAAAAAAATAAAAAAAATTTGAACAATGTTTAATCACCTACACACTAAATGTTTAATTAAAAAAAAAAAACATGTTTTGCTGGCAACACATTCCCTTTAAGCTGCCCATACACTTAAGATATTCCATCTGACTTCCAGTTTGGCCATGCATGCATGTGTATTCACGACTGGAGCAGGAGTTCCAGGGTGAATACCTCTGTGGCAGATGTGAGCATGTTGGTCACCTGGAAGCTCGTATTAGAGATCTGGAGGAGCAGAATGCAACACTGAGGAGGATAGACAATCTTGAGCTGAGCTTGCTGCTCACGGAGCATGCAGTTAGTGGGTTAGAACTGGAGGGTGAAGACATGGGTGAGCAGGATCAGGTAAGTAGCTGGGTTAATGTAGTTAGGGGCAGTAGAAAGGGGTCAAAGAAAAGGAAGGCCGATCCGGTTTCTGACATTCCAGGCAAAATTGCCAAGTTGGGTGATGATGCGAGGGTGTCAGTCTCAGAAATGGCAGCCCTAGTGGATACTGATCTCCCTAACAGCCGGGAGAACAGCCCAGCTAGTAGTCGGCGGGATGGTAATGCAGGTAGGCCAAGACAATTGATAGTCGTAGGGGATTCTATAATCAGGAAGACGAATAGAATAATTTGTCGCCAAGACCACCTCAACCGAATGGTTTGCTGTCTCCCTGGTGCCAGGGTTCGGCATGTGGTGGAACGGGTGGACAAATTGCTGGGAGGGGCTGGTGATGATCCAGCTGTCGTGGTCCATGTCGGTACCAACGACAGAATAAATGGTAGGTGGAGGAGCCTTAAGAATAATTTTAAAGAACTAGGCTACAAGCTGAAGGGAAGGACCTCCAAAGTAGTATTCTCAGGAATACTGCCTGTGCCAAGCGCATCACAGGAAAGACAGCGGGAGCTCAGGGAGTTAAATGCATGGCTGAAGTCTTGGTGTAGAGGAGAAGGATTTGGGTTCCTAGAGCACTGGGCTGACTTTTCATTGGGGTACAAACTGTATTTTGCAGATGATTTGCACCTAAATGGAAGGGGGTCCTCTGTGCTGGGGGAGAGAATTCTAGCTGGGGTTGTGGAGTATTTAAACTAGGGCTGAGGAGGGAGGTCAATGTAGAAAAAAAAGGGGTAGCCAGGTTAGAGAGGGGTCAGACTATATTGGTGGGGGGAGAAACAGAATGTGGGGAGAGGACTAGACAACAAGATAAGGAGATCCTTTCGTTACAAAACATCAGTGTAAATAAAAAGGCCCAATTAATGTCAAATCACATTTCTGATAATAAAAGTGAAAAACTGACAGGCAAGTTAAAGTGTATGTTCACAAATGCCAGAAGTCTAGCAAGCAAAATGGGAGAGCTGGAGGCCTTGATACTGGAAGAAAATATAGATATAGTTGGTGTTGCTGAAACATGGCTGGACTCTTCACATGACTGGGCTGTAAATCTACAGGGTTTTACACTTTTTCGGAAAGACAGGACAAATAGGAAAGGTGGTGGTGCATGTCTGTATGTGAGAAATTATATGAAGGCGAATGTGAAAGAGACAATAGTGGGTGAATACTGTGAGGAGGTTGAAACCTTGTGGGTGGAACTAGAAAGGGAGGTAAACACTGAAAAAATTACTTTTGGTGTAATCTATAGACCACCCAATATAACTGAGGAGATGGAAGTTCAGCTATATAAACAGATGGAGCGGGCTGCACAGGCGGGTACTGTAGTGATAATGGGAGATTTTAATTTCCGGGATATTAATTGGTGTCATGGTTCAGCTTCAACTGCAAAGGGGAGACATTTCATCAACCTGTTGCAGGAAAATTTTATGGGCCAGTTTGTGGAAGACCCGACTAGAGGTGAAGCTCTGTTGGATCTGGTCATTTCTAATAATGCAGATCTTGTTGGGAATGTCAATGTTCGTGAAAACCTCGGTAACAGTGATCATAATATAGTTACATTTTACCTATACTGTAAAAAACAAACGCAGGCTGGGAGGGCAAAAACATTTAATTTTAAGAAAGCCAATTTCCCCAGGATGAGGGCGGCAATTCAGGATATAGACTGGGAAGAACTAATGTTAAATAATGGGACAAATGATAAATGGGAGATTTTCAAATCTACTTTGAGTTATTATAGTGCAAAATTTATTCCTATAGGTAACAAGTATAAACGACTAAAATTAAACCCCACATGGCTTACACCTTCTGTGAAAGGGGCAATACACGACAAAAAAAGGGCATTTAAAAAATACAAATCTGAGGGTACAGCTGTAGCCTTTGTAAAATATAAAGAGCTTAATAAAATCTGTAAAAATGTAATAAAATTAGCAAAAATACAAAATGAAAGGCAGGTGGCCAAGGATAGTAAAACAAATCCCAAAAAATTCTTCAAGTATATAAATGCTAAAAAGCCAAGGTCTGAACATGTAGGACCCCTAGATAGTGGTAATGGGGAGTTGATCACAGGGGATCAAGAGAAGGCAGAGTTACTAAATGGGTTCTTTAGCTCTGTATATACAACAGAAGAAAGAGCAGCTGATGTAGCCGGTGCCGGTGCTGTTAATATATCAGTTGATATACTGAATTTTATGAATGTAGATATGGTCCAAGCTAAATTAAATAAAATAAATGTGCACAAGGCCCCGGGACCAGATGGGTTACACCCTAGAATTCTTAAAGAGCTTAGTTCAGTTATTTCTGTCCCCCTTTTCATAATATTCAGAGAATCTCTAGTGACTGGTATAGTGCCAAGGGACTGGCGCAGCGCAAATGTGGTGCCTATTTTCAAAAAGGGCTCTAGGTCTTCCCCGGGTAATTATAGACCAGTAAGCTTAACATCCATCGTGGGGAAAATGTTTGAGGGGCTATTGAGGGACTATATACAGGATTATGTGACAATAAATAGCAATATAAGTGACAGCCAGCACGGTTTTACTAAGGACAGAAGTTGTCAAACTAACCTGATCTGTTTTTATGAAGAGGTGAGCAGAAGCCTAGACAGAGGGGCCGCTGTGGATTTAGTGTTTTTGGACTTTGCAAAGGCATTTGACACTGTCCCCCATAGACGCCTGATGGGTAAATTAAGGACTATAGGTTTAGAAAATATAGTTTGTAATTGGATTGAGAATTGGCTCAAGGACCATATCCAGAGAGTTGTGGTCAATGATTCCTACTCTGAATGGTCCCCGGTAATAAGTGGTGTACCCCAGGGTTCAGTGCTGAGACCACTATTATTCAACTTATGTATTAATGATATAGAATATGGGATTAATAGCACTATTTCTATTTTTGCAGATGACACCAAGCTATGTAATATAGTTCAGTCTATGGAAGATGTTCATGAATTGCAGGCAGATTTAAACAAACTAAGTGTTTGGGCGTCCACTTGGCAGATGAAGTTTAATGTAGATAAATGTAAAGTTATGCACCTGGGTACCAACAACCTGCATGCATCATATGTCCTAGGGGGAGCTACACTGGCGGATTCACTTGTTGAGAAGGATCTGGGTGTACTTGTAAATCATAAACTCAATAACAGCATGCAGTGTCAATCAGCTGCTTCAAAGGCCAGCAGGATATTGTCGTGTATTAAAAGAGGCATGGACTCACGGGACAGGGATGTAATATTGCCACTTTACAAAGCATTAGTGAGGCCTCATCTAGAATATGCAGTTCAGTTCTGGGCTCCAGTTCATAGAAAGGATGCCCTGGAGTTGGAAAAAATACAAAGAAGAGCAACGAAGCTAATTAGGGGCATGGAGAATTTAAGTTATGAGGAAAGATTGAAAGAATTAAACCTATTTAGCCTTGAAAAAAGACGACTAAGGGGGGACATGATTAACTTATATAAATATATTAATGGCACATACAAAAAATATGGTGAAATCCTGTTCCTTGTAAAACCCCCTCAAAAAACAAGGGGGCACTCCCTCCGTCTGGAGAAAAAAGGTTCAACCTGCAGAGGTGACAAGCCTTCTTTACCGTGAGAACTGTGAATCTATGGAATAGCCTACCGCAGGAGCTGGTCACAGCAGGGACAGTAGATGGCTTTAAAAAAGGGTTAGATAATTTCCTAGAACAAAAAAATATTAGCTCCTATGTGTAGAAATTTTTCCTTCCCTTTTCCCGTCCCTTGGTTGAACTTGATGGACATGAGTCTTTTTTCAGCCGTACTAACTATGTAACTATGTAACTATTCAATGGGGGGAGGGGAATAAGCTGAAATTGGTGGGTTCTGCCAAATTTCACGTAAACTATCAGATAAGCCAGGCCCAATGATGTGTGTCATGTACTGCATCCAACGGTTGTGAAGCTGTAATGAGAGAAAGGAGAGAAAGACTCACTTGTTACACATATATACTGTATATGGCAGAAAAAGAAGGTTGGAACCAGCGCTGAGAGTAGTGAATCTGTTTAAAAACAGGAAACTATTTCCAAGTTTTAATATTACTTGAGTAAAAACAATGAACAGAGAAATGGTAGTGACGGGCAGGTAATGTCCAAAGTTCAGAGAGTGATGAGAAAATAGGCGGTAGCCTACGCGTTTCAGACCCCTGCTGGGTCCTTAGTCATGGCTTGTGTATATGCACATACACAGAGACATATAATATAGGCATATTGATCCATATCGGTGTATCTGTGCCTGTACAGTATTACATAATCCTGTATATACACAGGGAAAAAAACAAAGCATGTGCAGACCCCTGCCTTCAGTCAGATATAACCCATTATTATATTAGTAATCTTTTCCCTCATATCTAAGTGTATACAAAAACATTAAAGGGCTTGTCCGAGAGTTTAAGAACTGAAATTGACTTCAGGAAATGTTATATATAATTAAAAAAAAAACATTACTGACCCATTAAGCCATTAAGTCCCCCACCTCTGCTCTGATGGCCTTTGTTTACTTGTAGTGATCACGTGCCGTACATGCATGCGACCGCTACCGCCAATAATCACTGAGGACCGTGATTGACTACAGTGGTCACGTGCATGTACTGCACATCATCGCTCCAGGAACAATGGCCGACGGGAGCATCAGGGCTGGAGCGGCGAGGGATTTAACAGATAAGTAATGTTTGTTTTTCATATTAGAGCACTTCCTGCAGTCCGTTTCATTTCTTAATCTCTTAGACAACCCCTTTAATATAACAGGGCATATCAAAATAATGTGGTAAACGTAGAGTCTACTCCATCACATACAGTATATCAGACCGAGTTCTTCCCTAGAAGAATTACATTTAGTGGCTCTAGAGAAAAACCTGATCTATGAAATCGAACTTCACCCAGAACTAGACGACTGCAATACGGTGTGAAATATGGTCCTGGCCTAAAGTTCATACTCAAAAATTGATAATTAGATGTTTTGTTGTCTATTGCTATGAATGTTTCTGTATATTTTGTGACTGAAAAATAAGCCTTTATTACAGAAAATGACTAGTTTGGAACTGTAGTTACTCTAGTGACTCAATATACATCTCTGAATTAGTGTTAGATACCTTATCAGCATCTATCTTTATTTCTCTTCTTGCAGCTCACCCCCTTCACACATAGACACCCATGTACATTAGTCTGTTTGGCAGGCTGGGACACCACATGTTAACTAACAACCACTGGACTTCACGTCTGGGTAACAACTATCTGAGTACATGAGGTATTTGTACAGATGGGATTATTTATGCTATTCAATGGACTGCCACTTTATGCTAGGGACATTTCTTGGCCCTTTTTATCTATAATTAAACTGACGAATAATGGATTCAAAAGCATAAAAATGAGTGTGAACACACCCTAAGGCCTCATGCACATGACCGTAGCCGCGTGCATGGTCCGTGATTACGGCAGTGTCATCCGCGGGCCCGTCTGCAATTACGGACCATGCACACACAAAATGTGCATCGACTTCAATGAGCCCAGCCCGCACTTGAAGTCCCTAAAAGGTCAAGTCCTATTTTTTTTACGATCCGAGCTCCAGGCCATGCGTGGACCGTGGAAACCACGGTCATGGGCATTAGCCCAGAGGATGGAATATGTTCTATACTAGCCACAATAGCATGTGGCCGCAAATGCACGGTCGTGTGCATGAGGCCTAAGAAAAGTTCTTCTCAAAATATTATTGCAACCCTTTACATTTAGTCAAAAATACAGATCTGTATCTGTGGGCTGTTCTTTAGGAAACCCGCATATTGTGAATAAACATAACTGCAATGCTGATAATGAAAATGAAGAGTATTTGGATATATGCTTATTTTCATACAAATGTTTTTACCTAGCTGTCTGTGAAAGTGGTTGCCAGAATGGAGGCCGATGCATTGGACCCAATCGATGTGCCTGTGTATATGGATTTACTGGTCCTCAGTGTGAAAGAGGTAAGTAAATATTTTCTTAATGCTTGACTTGTTTACCATAAATTTTTTATTTTTCTGTCGATTGATTGGTATGAGGGCTTATTTTTTGTGGGACTTGCTGTAGTTTTAAAAGGTACCAATTTGGAATACATACAAGTTTTTGATCACTTTTCATTCAATTTTTTGTGGGCGACAAAAAACAATGATTCTGCTGTTTACATTTTTTTTACGGCATTCAGCGTGCGTGTTAGATAATATATATTGTAATAGTTCAGACTTTTATGTATGCGGTGATACCAATTATATATATATTTTTTTTTACAATGTTTTAGGAGGAAAAATGGTAAAGGTTTTTTTTAAAACTTTTAATATTTGAGTGAGCCCGCTCCATACTTCTTCTAACCGGCTATGACATATGTATATGTCATATGTCAGAAAGGGGTTAACGGAAATATTTATTTATTTGAAGGGAATATCGCATCTGGGGCTCACTCTTACATGGTTGTGCTGGGGAGTGTCTCTCCAATCCATCTAAGGCCTTATTCACACGAGCGTTGAAAGAACGGCCATCACACGGACCTATGTAATTCAATGGGGCCGTTCACACAGCCGTTGTTTCAACGGAGCGTGTGCAGGGATAATGGGGTATGCGTGATAACGCGTCCCACATTGGTGTAGCACCGATGCACCTCGAACGTGAAAAACTGTCGTTTTTCACAGCCGAGGTTTCATACGCTCGTGTGAATCTAGCCTAATAGAGAGGCCTCCCAAGTAGAGGACCACCTTCTATGATGTCCATATACTCTAATAAGGCATATGGATTGGGGTTTTCCTAATGGGACAACTCCTTTAATGTATGGTTTTTGTTATATATTATAAGAATCCATTTCCGTTCTGTAAATATCTGGTTTCTCATTAATACTATTATATTAGCGAATGGATATCAGTAATAGATTTTTTTTGTTTCCTGATGATTTGCTCTCAGTATTAAAAACTTTGCCCCTAAGGGTATGTGCACACGACAACGCCAAATACGTCTGAAATTACAGATCTGTTTTCAGGAGAAAACAGCTCCTGAATTTCAAAAGTTTTTGCATGTACTCGCATTTTTTGCGGCGTCTTTTACTGACATAATTGGAGCTGTTCTTCATTGGAGTCAATGAAAAATGGCTCCAATTACGCTCTTTTGACAGCGACGCGTAAAATGACAGCTCGTCTGCACAGAACATCGTAAGACCCATTGCAAGCAATGGGCAGATGTTTGCCGACGTATTGGAGCCGTCTTTTCAGGCATAATTCGAGGCGTAAAACGCCTCCATTATGCCTGAAAATAGGTCGTGTGCACATACCCTAACAGTATACAATTTTAAGTTCACAGTAGTGCTATTGATCTGTGCTAGAAACCAATGAAATATGGTAGGCTTCCTTATTTGTTTAGAATGATCTACACAAATATGTGTCCCTAGCCTAATAGTGAGTGTCCCCAAATTTTTAATTAAGAATCTGCTTAGTGCTGTCTTTTCTCCAAATCATTGGAGGATGCCTTCTTTAATACTTTAGTGGTTTTGCAAGTTATAGTGGTTAACACCCTGTACCTTGCTACTTACCTTGCTATACGTACCCGCTCATGGCTATCTACCTGTAATTGACCTGGGTGGATTGTGACGCCTCTGCATCTTGACTGGAATGCCACCTATTATGTTTACTGACCTCTGCAAGTTTTTGACTCGTATCTGTTTGTTTCCCCTTGCACTGCATTTTCGTTTAGTCTCCCTCCGTTTTGGCTAGTTTTGTGACTATGTTTTTTTTCCTAATCTTTTGGCGCTGTACCTCTCTTTTTGGGTTATCAACTACAAGACCTCCCATTGCTACTAGAAATGATGTGCTCCATTGCGTTCTGCCTACACACTGTCCCTAGTCATGTTATCCAGAGAATTAACTACAGGACTACTAACTGTCACTGAAGACCTAGTGCCCACAGAGTACCAAGACCTGAACAAAGTCAAGGGAAAAGGTGGTGCTATAGGTCAAATGTGTGGTCTGGTATAGTTCTTTAGCTATGTATCACAGAACCAGGTACAGTACAAGGGGCGTAACTAGGAAAGACTGGGCTCCAAAGCAAACTTTTGACTGCCCCCCTACCCCTAGGTGCCCCACACAGCCAACCCTTGTAGATAGTGCCTTTCTGTAGATAGTGCCCCCCTGTAGACAGTGCTATGCAGCCCCCCCTGTGGACAGTGTTGAACCCTACTTGTAGATAGTGCCCCCCATCTCCCCCTTGTAGATAGTGCCATACAGCCCCCCCTGTGGACAGTGTCACACCCTACTTGTAGAGAGTGCCCCCCACCTGCCCCTTGTAGATAGCGCCATAAAGCCACCCCTGTAGATACCGCCATACAGCCCCGCTGTAGATAGCGCCATATAGCCCCCTTTGTAGATAGCACCATACAACCCCCCCCCCTGTAGATAGAGCCATACAGCCTCCCCTGTAGATAGAGCCATCTGTACATCACGCCATACAGCCCTCCTCCTGTAGATAGCGCCATACAGCCCACCCCTCCTGTAGATAGCACCCCCCCCAAACAAATAAAACAAAAAGACGTTATACGAGATCCCGTTCCCGCGACGAACGGAGCAAATCAGCGCCGAAGGGATCCTTGAGTAGGTAAGTAGTGGTTCAGAATGCACTAGACGATGTAGGTGCACGAATAGGGTCCCAACCCAATCGTAGTCAAAATAAGTATTCGGCATACAAAGCTGAAGTTTTAAGAAGAAATCTTGATTTTATTTCAAGTGGTTGTAGATGCCAGAGGCTTAGTGAGATGTTTCGGTCATTACATGACCTTCATCAGGCACTGTGCCGTTCTGGTTGCTGGTTCATCCAGTAGTTGGCACTTCGTTCGGAATGGCGGCTGACCTCTGTAGCAGCGCAAACTACAGCGGTCAGCCGCCATTCTGAAAGAAGCGCCAACTACTGGATGAACCGGGATCCTTGGGTAGGCCGGCGTGATCCAGTGACGTCATCACGCCGGCCTTCCCAGGGATCCCGTCTCTGTGCATGATAGGCTGCAGGCCGAACGTGGCCTGTAGCCTAGTAAATGGCAGAGCAGGGAGATACCTCCCTGCTCTGCCATAGCATTCAATAGTGTCTGCGTCCTAAGGATGCAGATGCTATTGAATGTAGCGTCGCTACATAGCTACATAGCATAGCGGCTGCTAGCGGTGCCACCAGGCATGGGCCAGGGCCCCCTCATTCCTCGTGCCACGTAGCAGCTGCTATGGCTGCTACAGCGGTAGCTACGCCACTGTACAGTACACTGTTGTTTTGAGCACCAGCTGTGATGGTATTTGACTGGATAAATAATGTACATTAATAATTGTGATATAGATATAACCTACACGGACAGAGCATGTTTTATGATGCCTTGGCGTTTGTTTAATTAGTTAGAACGGAATCTTACTGTAAATGCCAGCTTACTTTGCCAACACAAATTTTTTTCCCCTGATGCACCCAGTATTTAGCAAGGAAAAGCATGCATGGTCTTTTGTGATAATATTAGATCTCATTAAAGATGCATTGTCCATTGTCTATCCTCCAGCTGAACCTACATGTTTATTTCAATACCGGAGGGAAATAGGCCGCTGCCAGACGCTGCTCCGGTGGCCTCCAGGTACCGGATGTTCATGCCGGAAGCAGATGGCTCCAGTAACGGAATGGCGGCCGAGCTGCAGTACTTCAGTTCTGCTCCTATTCAAGTGAATAGGAGCAGAGCTGCAGTTCTGCAGCACCTCCGCTATGCAGTAGTCTGAGCCATCTGCTTCCGGCACCGAATACTGCATACCCTTCATAACATCGGAGCCTGGGGGCAGCCGGAGCAGCTGATCGGTGCAGGGTTCAGGTGTCGAACCCCCACTGATTATATACTGATGACCTATCCTGGTGATAGGTTGTCAGTTGTCCGTGCGTGGACAACCCCTGCAAGTGTACATTATAGCCAGCTTAAGCCACAAAAGTTGAAGGTCTCTGTGTTTTATTGCTGTTCTTCGACTGAAAATAGGTAGGCTGCAAAGCGACATCTTCATTGCAAAGGGACATCTATATGTGATTTCAATATACTGTGCTATAATTCTGTAGGTTTTGTGCTGTATCTTTCTTGGATTGGATAGGGTATCTACCTCTCCTTGTGGCATATCAGACCCACAATTTACATCTGACACCCAAGTAGTAACAGTTCTAGTAACAATTTGCCTATGGTATATTACACCCTTATATATGTAATTAGGTTCCATTTACACTGCTGTTTGAATTGCTTTCTTTTGTATAGGTGAATGCACCAGCATTATCATTATGACAGCTTTAGGTTGATTTCATTTGTCCCCTGATGAACTTTGGGACTGGTTTTTGGGACAAAAAAATATTATTTTTGTTTTCTGGTATTTATGACCTGGATACCATAGAATGGCTGTGACACTACAGTTATTATTCTACTGATATATCTATGTTATAGCACTATCAGTTATATTTAAGTTGGCAGTCTTGTGGTTACTATTGTGGTGACACGCATGTTGGAAGTTGGGATATCCTTTGTTGTATGCCCCTTCAGTTGGGACCTATTAGGGTGCAAATTGGAGGTTCCAGATAGAGCGATTGCCTTTATCAGGGCAGCAGTTACACTGCATAGAGGGTCTTGTTATAAGAAGGGATATATATATATATATATATATATATATATATATATATATATATATATATATATATATATATATATATTGTGAGGTTTCCTTTTATGCCATATATATCTTCTCCTTCAGGGAGCCCCCTGCCTTCTTTATTAAGTGTTTATTTTTGTGTGACCCGGCTATACAAGTCATTTTTTACGTTTTTTAATTAAAGGTTACATTTTATATTGACGGTCTTTCTGTGACTAATTGTCTAAATTGACCTCAATAGGGTTAACAATCTAGCTGCTGACGGCTTATTAGTCAGTCCTGTGAATAAAGTACAATGCCTCACTTCCTTGCCCATTGTCACGATCTGTGGGTATGTGGACCCACTGGGCCGTACAACCGTAGCGGGATAGCAGCTGGCCAAACAGTGTACCAAGTCAATGTCTATATAGTCCAAGCACAAGGGTACCTATAGCAGTTCAGACAGTAGTAATGGCTAGGCTCAAATGGAACCTTGGCAGCAGACACGAGGCATGGTGTAACACAGCAGGCGTGGCCGATGGCACAACACGACTCCAACTTTCTAAGGCACAGGAAGAACAGTAGCACAGGATACACGATACAGGTAGCAGGTACGGGAACACTGGGAACAGGATAACACTAAGGCACCAATTGCAAGACTAACACGGGTAAACACAACAACGCTCAGGCAATGAATAAAGGGGCAGGGCCCTTCTTATAGTCCAGGGTAATCATGGGTAATTGATGATTATTTCATGTGCGCGCACTGCGGGACACAGCAGTACAGAGCGGAAGTGAGCGCTGGCGTCTCCTAGGGAACTCTACAGCAGAGGAGTTCCATAGTTTTGTAGCAGCCCTCAATACTAATGATGTAGGGCTAAAGTTCACATGTGAGATCAGTGAAAAAGAATTGTCTTTTCTGGATTTGAAAATTATAAAAACAGAAGAAGGCACAATTCGGACCAAGGTACACCGGAAAGAAACAGCAACTAATAGTTTCTTGCAATGGAATAGCTGTCATCCTTATCCCCTCAAACGTGGCATTCCGAAGGGCCAATTTATGAGAGTACGTAGGAATTGTAGCTCTATGGGTGATTTTGAGTGCCAGGCCCAGGAACTCAAAACAAGATTGAAGGACAGAGGTTTCCCCAAGAGTGTTATTAGGAAGGCCTATGAGGGAGCAAGGGACGCAGATAGGCAATGTCTCCTGGTTCCTAAAAAACGTAAAGAAGAACAAGTTACGAGACTCATAGGCACCTATGATTCTAAACAAAATGATATTATGCAGATCCTGAAAAGATATTGGCGTATTCTCAGTTCTGATACAGATTTGGTAGATCAGATCACACAGTGGCCTTCTGTCACGTATCGGAGAGGGAAAAACATTAGGGACAGAGTCATGCACAGTTGTTTTGACCCCATTACACCTAGGGGTACGTGGCTGGATAGACAAATACCAGGCACCTTTAGATGTGGTAGCTGTAAAGCGTGTGACTTCATTCTCAAAGGGAATAGCTTCACCAGTGTTGCAACACAGAAAAAATACAACATTCAGGATTTTGTCAATTGCAAAACAGCGGGGGTGGTTTACCTAATTACATGCCCATGCCCCCTAAATTATGTAGGCAAAACAGCACGACAATTTCGACGCCGGATAAGGGAGCATGTTGGAGATATTATCCATGTTAGGGACACCCCAATATCTAAGCATGTGCATGCTAAACACCAAGGCCATGCAGCATGTTTAAAGTTTCAAGCAATTGAACTCATTAGACCCCCAAAAAGAGGAGGTGACTGAGACAATCTAATTTTACGCAAAGAAGCCCAATGGATCCATAGACTGGCATGCATACAACCAGCGGGTTTAAACGAGCAGACTAATTATACATGTTTTATCTAATATGCAAAACCATTCCCCCTAAGGTGGCCATATTTTACCTTGGGTTGCCTTTGTGGGTGGGTGGTTTTCAGTTGCATAGTGCACTTTATTCGATATGGCCATATTGGCCAGCCGACATACAAAGAGATCTTTTGTCAGTCAGTTTTTTCAAATGGGAGGGACTCAGTAATCTTGTCCACCTAATATGTGTTTATTTACCTAAGAGTTGCTTTGTGAGGTAGTCCACTTGCGGTGGGTAACTGTCCCACAAGACATACTTACAAAACTTATTATCGCTTTGCGCTTACCTTCCTCTTACTTGGCAGTCCGGGCGACACGTCCTTGGCTTCTACTGCGCCTGCGCGTTCGGTATGATGCGGTCGATGATGACCCCTGGCTGTCAGCTGACGGCGGGGGGTCACATGGGCAGGTGTCACGAATCGAGAGGGTGTTGTGATTGGCCAGTTCAGGTATCGCCGCCAAATACGAGGGGTGGAGTTTAGGTGTTTATAGTAACCCAGCGCCTGCAATGAAGTATGCCGTTGACATCGATACGTGCATCTTCCCGTGACGCACAGCAGAATATCTGCTGTTGAATACTATTATCGCTGGTGATAAGGCCAGAGTTACCAAGATACGGACCCCTGAGGATGAGTATCTGAAACGCGTAGGGTCGTTTATTGTATATGGAATGTCTGCATTGGGGACAGCAACATTGTGTTACACCCAGCGCTAGTAGATCCGGTGATTCAATTCGGACACTGGTGCTTCTTTTGGGGATTGTACTCTTGTTGTGCCCAGGATATATGCTGGTTCCAGACAAATATTGTTATAAACACTGAGATATATTTATCATTATGACTCAGTGTTTTCTGTTTAATACATTTTTTAATTTTCACGGTGGGGCTCATTTCACAGTGGTGTGTTACCCCTGTTTTTAAAACGAGTTACTATTAAAAGGTATATTTTACTCAGTTGTCACTTCAGTGAACCCTTAAATTTTTCATATTGTGGGAGCACAATTATATTCATATCAATTTATACAGTGAATTTATATTTAGTCCATACAGTTTATAATTTCATTATATCTGGGTATGGCAGCCTTTGCACTCTCTGATTTAAACACAGAAGGGTGGATGAGTGAGGCAAAAAGTGTATTTTCTGAATGTGAACTGGTGTATACAGCACAGGGTGCATCTCTCAAATCTACCTTTAAAAACCTTAATAGATTGCATAAGGATTACACTAGAAGTTGGTGGGAGATTCAGAGTCTGGAAAACTATTTAAAAAACAATATAGTTCCCAGAGGCCTTAGGGTCCCCATTGTTCCAGCATCAAGATTAAAAACCACTAATATAAAAGAAAGGTGGGAACAGGAGATCACAGGGAGTTCACTGAGGCTGATGCAGATTTTAGTGGAGGAAGAGAAAGTCCAGTTTGACTCTATTAGTGCTGAGCTTAAAAAAGAAATTGAGGCAGCTAAGTCTTTGGTAGATACCCCTGGTTTTGATAAAAAAGACAAAATCCTTCAACAAACTCTAGAGAGGTTCACTAATCATTTAAAGGAACGTAAACACTTCCAATTCCAGAGAGACCTACAGGAATTTAGGGAGAAAAAAGCTTACGACTTTGTTAATACCCAACAACAGCAATATCAACAGACCAATAGGGGGCCGAGGGAATCTGACCCTTCCACATCAGAGAGTGAAACAACAGACTCTGAAAGAGTGGGCCCTTTCTTTGGCGGTAGTGGTGGGAAACAAAAATATAGGGGAGGAGCTAGAGGTAGAAATAGAGGCCGTGCTAGAGCCTCTTCTAATAGTGGCAATAATTTTTTAGCCAACAATCCCCCCATTTCCCGCTACATGCTGAGGGGACAAAAGGATTAGTGAAGGGAAGCAATATGGATAGGCTACAAATCATAAACCTATCTGAATACACTTTGAGTGCATCAGAGAATACATTATTAGAAAAGGGACTTTCCTTTGTCCCCACAGTTAAATTTGACTCATTTTCCTGGATAAAGGATCTCAATTTATTTGCTCGTAAACTCAAATGGATCAAATTCTTCAAACACCATAATAGAAAAAAATGCATGGAATTGGGGTTAGAAGAATCTGATATGGAAGGCCTTGTGGCCTTAGAGGGGTTACTAGAGGAATCTGGTAGAACCCCAGGTCTAGGTCCTTTTACCAATCTAAAAATGAAGAGTAGAAAGTTGCCACCTATAGGAGATTTTACCAATGTGGATTTATTTGTGGAGATGGTGGGAGATGAGATCAAAAATCTTAGTCAGGACATTAGGGGCTTAGACAACAACTTGTCTTGGTCCGAACGAGTAGCTCTGACCGCTTTAGAGAAAAAACAAAATATTGTTCTAAAGGCATCTGATAAAGGTGGGAACATCGTGGTCATGAGTAGGGATGATTATAAAAAAATGTGTGAGGACATTTTACTCAATCCTGATTGTTACACCATTTTAAAGGACAACCCCACAGCACTATTCAAGAAAGAATTGCTGGGCATCCTGAGTGATGCAAAGAGCAGATCTTTGATTAGTGCGAGTGAGTTTGGGTTCCTGTTTCCACAATTTCCCATCATGGCATGTTTTTATAGCCTGCCCAAAATCCACAAAGGGTATCCCCCCTTACGTGGCAGACCGATTGTTTCAGGCATTAATAATTTAACTCAAAATGTGAGTACATATGTTGATCAGGTGTTGCGCCCTTTTGTCTTGAGTCTCACATCATATGTACGTGACACTATGGATGTCTTGAAACAGATTGACGGTATTTCCTTGGAAAAAGACACACTCCTGGCTAGCCTGGATGTTGAGGCGTTGTATTCATCCATACCTCACAAATTGGGTTATAAGGCGATCGAGTACTTCCTTGGATCAAGAGGCACTCAGTTTGCAGCCCATAACCAGTTTGTTTTGCAGTTATTACAATTTGTTCTTGAAAAAAACATATTTATCTTTGAAGACAAGATCTTTCATCAGCAATGTGGCACTGCAATGGGTAGTCCTGCTGCTCCCACCTACGCAAATTTATTTCTTGGCTGGTGGGAGGAGACAATTGTCTTTGGGGACAATTTTGGCAAATGGACTTCATCCGTTGGATTATGGATTAGATATATTGATGACGTGCTGCTTCTCTGGAACTCTACAGCAGAGGAGTTCCATAGTTTTGTAGCAGCCCTCAATACTAATGATGTAGGGCTAAAGTTCACATGTGAGATCAGTGAAAAAGAATTGTCTTTTCTGGATTTGAAAATTATAAAAACAGAAGAAGGCACAATTCGGACCAAGGTACACCGGAAAGAAACAGCAACTAATAGTTTCTTGCAATGGAATAGCTGTCATCCTTATCCCCTCAAACGTGGCATTCCGAAGGGCCAATTTATGAGAGTACGTAGGAATTGTAGCTCTATGGGTGATTTTGAGTGCCAGGCCCAGGAACTCAAAACAAGATTGAAGGACAGAGGTTTCCCCAAGAGTGTTATTAGGAAGGCCTATGAGGGAGCAAGGGACGCAGATAGGCAATGTCTCCTGGTTCCTAAAAAACGTAAAGAAGAACAAGTTACGAGACTCATAGGCACCTATGATTCTAAACAAAATGATATTATGCAGATCCTGAAAAGATATTGGCGTATTCTCAGTTCTGATACAGATTTGGTAGATCAGATCACACAGTGGCCTTCTGTCACGTATCGGAGAGGGAAAAACATTAGGGACAGAGTCATGCACAGTTGTTTTGACCCCATTACACCTAGGGGTACGTGGCTGGATAGACAAATACCAGGCACCTTTAGATGTGGTAGCTGTAAAGCGTGTGACTTCATTCTCAAAGGGAATAGCTTCACCAGTGTTGCAACACAGAAAAAATACAACATTCAGGATTTTGTCAATTGCAAAACAGCGGGGGTGGTTTACCTAATTACATGCCCATGCCCCCTAAATTATGTAGGCAAAACAGCACGACAATTTCGACGCCGGATAAGGGAGCATGTTGGAGATATTATCCATGTTAGGGACACCCCAATATCTAAGCATGTGCATGCTAAACACCAAGGCCATGCAGCATGTTTAAAGTTTCAAGCAATTGAACTCATTAGACCCCCAAAAAGAGGAGGTGACTGAGACAATCTAATTTTACGCAAAGAAGCCCAATGGATCCATAGACTGGCATGCATACAACCAGCGGGTTTAAACGAGCAGACTAATTATACATGTTTTATCTAATATGCAAAACCATTCCCCCTAAGGTGGCCATATTTTACCTTGGGTTGCCTTTGTGGGTGGGTGGTTTTCAGTTGCATAGTGCACTTTATTCGATATGGCCATATTGGCCAGCCGACATACAAAGAGATCTTTTGTCAGTCAGTTTTTTCAAATGGGAGGGACTCAGTAATGTTGTCCACCTAATATGTGTTTATTTACCTAAGAGTTGCTTTGTGAGGTAGTCCACTTGCGGTGGGTAACTGTCCCGCAAGACATACTTACAAAACTTATTATCGCTTTGCGCTTACCTTCCTCTTACTTGGCAGTCCGGGCGACACGTCCTTGGCTTCTACTGCGCCTGCGCGTTCGGTATGATGCGGTCGATGATGACCCCTGGCTGTCAGCTGACGGCGGGGGGTCACATGGGCAGGTGTCACGAATCGAGAGGGTGTTGTGATTGGCCAGTTCAGGTATCGCCGCCAAATACGAGGGGTGGAGTTTAGGTGTTTATAGTAACCCAGCGCCTGCAATGAAGTATGCCGTTGACATCGATACGTGCATCTTCCCGTGACGCACAGCAGAATATCTGCTGTTGAATACTATTATCGCTGGTGATAAGGCCAGAGTTACCAAGATACGGACCCCTGAGGATGAGTATCTGAAACGCGTAGGGTCGTTTATTGTATATGGAATGTCTGCATTGGGGACAGCAACATTGTGTTACACCCAGCGCTAGTAGATCCGGTGATTCAATTCGGACACTGGTGCTTCTTTTGGGGATTGTACTCTTGTTGTGCCCAGGATATATGCTGGTTCCAGACAAATATTGTTATAAACACTGAGATATATTTATCATTATGACTCAGTGTTTTCTGTTTAATACATTTTTTAATTTTCACGGTGGGGCTCATTTCACAGTGGTGTGTTACCCCTGTTTTTAAAACGAGTTACTATTAAAAGGTATATTTTACTCAGTTGTCACTTCAGTGAACCCTTAAATTTTTCATATTGTGGGAGCACAATTATATTCATATCAATTTATACAGTGAATTTATATTTAGTCCATACAGTTTATAATTTCATTATATCTGGGTATGGCAGCCTTTGCACTCTCTGATTTAAACACAGAAGGGTGGATGAGTGAGGCAAAAAGTGTATTTTCTGAATGTGAACTGGTGTATACAGCACAGGGTGCATCTCTCAAATCTACCTTTAAAAACCTTAATAGATTGCATAAGGATTACACTAGAAGTTGGTGGGAGATTCAGAGTCTGGAAAACTATTTAAAAAACAATATAGTTCCCAGAGGCCTTAGGGTCCCCATTGTTCCAGCATCAAGATTAAAAACCACTAATATAAAAGAAAGGTGGGAACAGGAGATCACAGGGAGTTCACTGAGGCTGATGCAGATTTTAGTGGAGGAAGAGAAAGTCCAGTTTGACTCTATTAGTGCTGAGCTTAAAAAAGAAATTGAGGCAGCTAAGTCTTTGGTAGATACCCCTGGTTTTGATAAAAAAGACAAAATCCTTCAACAAACTCTAGAGAGGTTCACTAATCATTTAAAGGAACGTAAACACTTCCAATTCCAGAGAGACCTACAGGAATTTAGGGAGAAAAAAGCTTACGACTTTGTTAATACCCAACAACAGCAATATCAACAGACCAATAGGGGGACGAGGGAATCTGACCCTTCCACATCAGAGAGTGAAACAACAGACTCTGAAAGAGTGGGCCCTTTCTTTGGCGGTAGTGGTGGGAAACAAAAATATAGGGGAGGAGCTAGAGGTAGAAATAGAGGCCGTGCTAGAGCCTCTTCTAATAGTGGCAATAATTTTTTAGCCAACAATCCCCCCATTTCCCGCTACATGCTGAGGGGACAAAAGGATTAGTGAAGGGAAGCAATATGGATAGGCTACAAATCATAAACCTATCTGAATACACTTTGAGTGCATCAGAGAATACATTATTAGAAAAGGGACTTTCCTTTGTCCCCACAGTTAAATTTGACTCATTTTCCTGGATAAAGGATCTCAATTTATTTGCTCGTAAACTCAAATGGATCAAATTCTTCAAACACCATAATAGAAAAAAATGCATGGAATTGGGGTTAGAAGAATCTGATATGGAAGGCCTTGTGGCCTTAGAGGGGTTACTAGAGGAATCTGGTAGAACCCCAGGTCTAGGTCCTTTTACCAATCTAAAAATGAAGAGTAGAAAGTTGCCACCTATAGGAGATTTTACCAATGTGGATTTATTTGTGGAGATGGTGGGAGATGAGATCAAAAATCTTAGTCAGGACATTAGGGGCTTAGACAACAACTTGTCTTGGTCCGAACGAGTAGCTCTGACCGCTTTAGAGAAAAAACAAAATATTGTTCTAAAGGCATCTGATAAAGGTGGGAACATCGTGGTCATGAGTAGGGATGATTATAAAAAAATGTGTGAGGACATTTTACTCAATCCTGATTGTTACACCATTTTAAAGGACAACCCCACAGCACTATTCAAGAAAGAATTGCTGGGCATCCTGAGTGATGCAAAGAGCAGATCTTTGATTAGTGCGAGTGAGTTTGGGTTCCTGTTTCCACAATTTCCCATCATGGCATGTTTTTATAGCCTGCCCAAAATCCACAAAGGGTATCCCCCCTTACGTGGCAGACCGATTGTTTCAGGCATTAATAATTTAACTCAAAATGTGAGTACATATGTTGATCAGGTGTTGCGCCCTTTTGTCTTGAGTCTCACATCATATGTACGTGACACTATGGATGTCTTGAAACAGATTGACGGTATTTCCTTGGAAAAAGACACACTCCTGGCTAGCCTGGATGTTGAGGCGTTGTATTCATCCATACCTCACAAATTGGGTTATAAGGCGATCGAGTACTTCCTTGGATCAAGAGGCACTCAGTTTGCAGCCCATAACCAGTTTGTTTTGCAGTTATTACAATTTGTTCTTGAAAAAAACATATTTATCTTTGAAGACAAGATCTTTCATCAGCAATGTGGCACTGCAATGGGTAGTCCTGCTGCTCCCACCTACGCAAATTTATTTCTTGGCTGGTGGGAGGAGACAATTGTCTTTGGGGACAATTTTGGCAAATGGACTTCATCCGTTGGATTATGGATTAGATATATTGATGACGTGCTGCTTCTCTGGAACTCTACAGCAGAGGAGTTCCATAGTTTTGTAGCAGCCCTCAATACTAATGATGTAGGGCTAAAGTTCACATGTGAGATCAGTGAAAAAGAATTGTCTTTTCTGGATTTGAAAATTATAAAAACAGAAGAAGGCACAATTCGGACCAAGGTACACCGGAAAGAAACAGCAACTAATAGTTTCTTGCAATGGAATAGCTGTCATCCTTATCCCCTCAAACGTGGCATTCCGAAGGGCCAATTTATGAGAGTACGTAGGAATTGTAGCTCTATGGGTGATTTTGAGTGCCAGGCCCAGGAACTCAAAACAAGATTGAAGGACAGAGGTTTCCCCAAGAGTGTTATTAGGAAGGCCTATGAGGGAGCAAGGGACGCAGATAGGCAATGTCTCCTGGTTCCTAAAAAACGTAAAGAAGAACAAGTTACGAGACTCATAGGCACCTATGATTCTAAACAAAATGATATTATGCAGATCCTGAAAAGATATTGGCGTATTCTCAGTTCTGATACAGATTTGGTAGATCAGATCACACAGTGGCCTTCTGTCACGTATCGGAGAGGGAAAAACATTAGGGACAGAGTCATGCACAGTTGTTTTGACCCCATTACACCTAGGGGTACGTGGCTGGATAGACAAATACCAGGCACCTTTAGATGTGGTAGCTGTAAAGCGTGTGACTTCATTCTCAAAGGGAATAGCTTCACCAGTGTTGCAACACAGAAAAAATACAACATTCAGGATTTTGTCAATTGCAAAACAGCGGGGGTGGTTTACCTAATTACATGCCCATGCCCCCTAAATTATGTAGGCAAAACAGCACGACAATTTCGACGCCGGATAAGGGAGCATGTTGGAGATATTATCCATGTTAGGGACACCCCAATATCTAAGCATGTGCATGCTAAACACCAAGGCCATGCAGCATGTTTAAAGTTTCAAGCAATTGAACTCATTAGACCCCCAAAAAGAGGAGGTGACTGAGACAATCTAATTTTACGCAAAGAAGCCCAATGGATCCATAGACTGGCATGCATACAACCAGCGGGTTTAAACGAGCAGACTAATTATACATGTTTTATCTAATATGCAATACCATTCCCCCTAAGGTGGCCATATTTTACCTTGGGTTGCCTTTGTGGGTGGGTGGTTTTCAGTTGCATAGTGCACTTTATTCGATATGGCCATATTGGCCAGCCGACATACAAAGAGATCTTTTGTCAGTCAGTTTTTTCAAATGGGAGGGACTCAGTAATGTTGTCCACCTAATATGTGTTTATTTACCTAAGAGTTGCTTTGTGAGGTAGTCCACTTGCGGTGGGTAACTGTCCCGCAAGACATACTTACAAAACTTATTATCGCTTTGCGCTTACCTTCCTCTTACTTGGCAGTCCGGGCGACACGTCCTTGGCTTCTACTGCGCCTGCGCGTTCGGTATGATGCGGTCGATGATGACCCCTGGCTGTCAGCTGACGGCGGGGGGTCACATGGGCAGGTGTCACGAATCGAGAGGGTGTTGTGATTGGCCAGTTCAGGTATCGCCGCCAAATACGAGGGGTGGAGTTTAGGTGTTTATAGTAACCCAGCGCCTGCAATGAAGTATGCCGTTGACATCGATACGTGCATCTTCCCGTGACGCACAGCAGAATATCTGCTGTTGAATACTATTATCGCTGGTGATAAGGCCAGAGTTACCAAGATACGGACCCCTGAGGATGAGTATCTGAAACGCGTAGGGTCGTTTATTGTATATGGAATGTCTGCATTGGGGACAGCAACATTGTGTTACACCCAGCGCTAGTAGATCCGGTGATTCAATTCGGACACTGGTGCTTCTTTTGGGGATTGTACTCTTGTTGTGCCCAGGATATATGCTGGTTCCAGACAAATATTGTTATAAACACTGAGATATATTTATCATTATGACTCAGTGTTTTCTGTTTAATACATTTTTTAATTTTCACGGTGGGGCTCATTTCACAGTGGTGTGTTACCCCTGTTTTTAAAACGAGTTACTATTAAAAGGTATATTTTACTCAGTTGTCACTTCAGTGAACCCTTAAATTTTTCATATTGTGGGAGCACAATTATATTCATATCAATTTATACAGTGAATTTATATTTAGTCCATACAGTTTATAATTTCATTATATCTGGGTATGGCAGCCTTTGCACTCTCTGATTTAAACACAGAAGGGTGGATGAGTGAGGCAAAAAGTGTATTTTCTGAATGTGAACTGGTGTATACAGCACAGGGTGCATCTCTCAAATCTACCTTTAAAAACCTTAATAGATTGCATAAGGATTACACTAGAAGTTGGTGGGAGATTCAGAGTCTGGAAAACTATTTAAAAAACAATATAGTTCCCAGAGGCCTTAGGGTCCCCATTGTTCCAGCATCAAGATTAAAAACCACTAATATAAAAGAAAGGTGGGAACAGGAGATCACAGGGAGTTCACTGAGGCTGATGCAGATTTTAGTGGAGGAAGAGAAAGTCCAGTTTGACTCTATTAGTGCTGAGCTTAAAAAAGAAATTGAGGCAGCTAAGTCTTTGGTAGATACCCCTGGTTTTGATAAAAAAGACAAAATCCTTCAACAAACTCTAGAGAGGTTCACTAATCATTTAAAGGAACGTAAACACTTCCAATTCCAGAGAGACCTACAGGAATTTAGGGAGAAAAAAGCTTACGACTTTGTTAATACCCAACAACAGCAATATCAACAGACCAATAGGGGGCCGAGGGAATCTGACCCTTCCACATCAGAGAGTGAAACAACAGACTCTGAAAGAGTGGGCCCTTTCTTTGGCGGTAGTGGTGGGAAACAAAAATATAGGGGAGGAGCTAGAGGTAGAAATAGAGGCCGTGCTAGAGCCTCTTCTAATAGTGGCAATAATTTTTTAGCCAACAATCCCCCCATTTCCCGCTACATGCTGAGGGGACAAAAGGATTAGTGAAGGGAAGCAATATGGATAGGCTACAAATCATAAACCTATCTGAATACACTTTGAGTGCATCAGAGAATACATTATTAGAAAAGGGACTTTCCTTTGTCCCCACAGTTAAATTTGACTCATTTTCCTGGATAAAGGATCTCAATTTATTTGCTCGTAAACTCAAATGGATCAAATTCTTCAAACACCATAATAGAAAAAAATGCATGGAATTGGGGTTAGAAGAATCTGATATGGAAGGCCTTGTGGCCTTAGAGGGGTTACTAGAGGAATCTGGTAGAACCCCAGGTCTAGGTCCTTTTACCAATCTAAAAATGAAGAGTAGAAAGTTGCCACCTATAGGAGATTTTACCAATGTGGATTTATTTGTGGAGATGGTGGGAGATGAGATCAAAAATCTTAGTCAGGACATTAGGGGCTTAGACAACAACTTGTCTTGGTCCGAACGAGTAGCTCTGACCGCTTTAGAGAAAAAACAAAATATTGTTCTAAAGGCATCTGATAAAGGTGGGAACATCGTGGTCATGAGTAGGGATGATTATAAAAAAATGTGTGAGGACATTTTACTCAATCCTGATTGTTACACCATTTTAAAGGACAACCCCACAGCACTATTCAAGAAAGAATTGCTGGGCATCCTGAGTGATGCAAAGAGCAGATCTTTGATTAGTGCGAGTGAGTTTGGGTTCCTGTTTCCACAATTTCCCATCATGGCATGTTTTTATAGCCTGCCCAAAATCCACAAAGGGTATCCCCCCTTACGTGGCAGACCGATTGTTTCAGGCATTAATAATTTAACTCAAAATGTGAGTACATATGTTGATCAGGTGTTGCGCCCTTTTGTCTTGAGTCTCACATCATATGTACGTGACACTATGGATGTCTTGAAACAGATTGACGGTATTTCCTTGGAAAAAGACACACTCCTGGCTAGCCTGGATGTTGAGGCGTTGTATTCATCCATACCTCACAAATTGGGTTATAAGGCGATCGAGTACTTCCTTGGATCAAGAGGCACTCAGTTTGCAGCCCATAACCAGTTTGTTTTGCAGTTATTACAATTTGTTCTTGAAAAAAACATATTTATCTTTGAAGACAAGATCTTTCATCAGCAATGTGGCACTGCAATGGGTAGTCCTGCTGCTCCCACCTACGCAAATTTATTTCTTGGCTGGTGGGAGGAGACAATTGTCTTTGGGGACAATTTTGGCAAATGGACTTCATCCGTTGGATTATGGATTAGATATATTGATGACGTGCTGCTTCTCTGGAACTCTACAGCAGAGGAGTTCCATAGTTTTGTAGCAGCCCTCAATACTAATGATGTAGGGCTAAAGTTCACATGTGAGATCAGTGAAAAAGAATTGTCTTTTCTGGATTTGAAAATTATAAAAACAGAAGAAGGCACAATTCGGACCAAGGTACACCGGAAAGAAACAGCAACTAATAGTTTCTTGCAATGGAATAGCTGTCATCCTTATCCCCTCAAACGTGGCATTCCGAAGGGCCAATTTATGAGAGTACGTAGGAATTGTAGCTCTATGGGTGATTTTGAGTGCCAGGCCCAGGAACTCAAAACAAGATTGAAGGACAGAGGTTTCCCCAAGAGTGTTATTAGGAAGGCCTATGAGGGAGCAAGGGACGCAGATAGGCAATGTCTCCTGGTTCCTAAAAAACGTAAAGAAGAACAAGTTACGAGACTCATAGGCACCTATGATTCTAAACAAAATGATATTATGCAGATCCTGAAAAGATATTGGCGTATTCTCAGTTCTGATACAGATTTGGTAGATCAGATCACACAGTGGCCTTCTGTCACGTATCGGAGAGGGAAAAACATTAGGGACAGAGTCATGCACAGTTGTTTTGACCCCATTACACCTAGGGGTACGTGGCTGGATAGACAAATACCAGGCACCTTTAGATGTGGTAGCTGTAAAGCGTGTGACTTCATTCTCAAAGGGAATAGCTTCACCAGTGTTGCAACACAGAAAAAATACAACATTCAGGATTTTGTCAATTGCAAAACAGCGGGGGTGGTTTACCTAATTACATGCCCATGCCCCCTAAATTATGTAGGCAAAACAGCACGACAATTTCGACGCCGGATAAGGGAGCATGTTGGAGATATTATCCATGTTAGGGACACCCCAATATCTAAGCATGTGCATGCTAAACACCAAGGCCATGCAGCATGTTTAAAGTTTCAAGCAATTGAACTCATTAGACCCCCAAAAAGAGGAGGTGACTGAGACAATCTAATTTTACGCAAAGAAGCCCAATGGATCCATAGACTGGCATGCATACAACCAGCGGGTTTAAACGAGCAGACTAATTATACATGTTTTATCTAATATGCAAAACCATTCCCCCTAAGGTGGCCATATTTTACCTTGGGTTGCCTTTGTGGGTGGGTGGTTTTCAGTTGCATAGTGCACTTTATTCGATATGGCCATATTGGCCAGCCGACATACAAAGAGATCTTTTGTCAGTCAGTTTTTTCAAATGGGAGGGACTCAGTAATCTTGTCCACCTAATATGTGTTTATTTACCTAAGAGTTGCTTTGTGAGGTAGTCCACTTGCGGTGGGTAACTGTCCCGCAAGACATACTTACAAAACTTATTATCGCTTTGCGCTTACCTTCCTCTTACTTGGCAGTCCGGGCGACACGTCCTTGGCTTCTACTGCGCCTGCGCGTTCGGTATGATGCGGTCGATGATGACCCCTGGCTGTCAGCTGACGGCGGGGGGTCACATGGGCAGGTGTCACGAATCGAGAGGGTGTTGTGATTGGCCAGTTCAGGTATCGCCGCCAAATACGAGGGGTGGAGTTTAGGTGTTTATAGTAACCCAGCGCCTGCAATGAAGTATGCCGTTGACATCGATACGTGCATCTTCCCGTGACGCACAGCAGAATATCTGCTGTTGAATACTATTATCGCTGGTGATAAGGCCAGAGTTACCAAGATACGGACCCCTGAGGATGAGTATCTGAAACGCGTAGGGTCGTTTATTGTATATGGAATGTCTGCATTGGGGACAGCAACATTGTGTTACACCCAGCGCTAGTAGATCCGGTGATTCAATTCGGACACTGGTGCTTCTTTTGGGGATTGTACTCTTGTTGTGCCCAGGATATATGCTGGTTCCAGACAAATATTGTTATAAACACTGAGATATATTTATCATTATGACTCAGTGTTTTCTGTTTAATACATTTTTTAATTTTCACGGTGGGGCTCATTTCACAGTGGTGTGTTACCCCTGTTTTTAAAACGAGTTACTATTAAAAGGTATATTTTACTCAGTTGTCACTTCAGTGAACCCTTAAATTTTTCATATTGTGGGAGCACAATTATATTCATATCAATTTATACAGTGAATTTATATTTAGTCCATACAGTTTATAATTTCATTATATCTGGGTATGGCAGCCTTTGCACTCTCTGATTTAAACACAGAAGGGTGGATGAGTGAGGCAAAAAGTGTATTTTCTGAATGTGAACTGGTGTATACAGCACAGGGTGCATCTCTCAAATCTACCTTTAAAAACCTTAATAGATTGCATAAGGATTACACTAGAAGTTGGTGGGAGATTCAGAGTCTGGAAAACTATTTAAAAAACAATATAGTTCCCAGAGGCCTTAGGGTCCCCATTGTTCCAGCATCAAGATTAAAAACCACTAATATAAAAGAAAGGTGGGAACAGGAGATCACAGGGAGTTCACTGAGGCTGATGCAGATTTTAGTGGAGGAAGAGAAAGTCCAGTTTGACTCTATTAGTGCTGAGCTTAAAAAAGAAATTGAGGCAGCTAAGTCTTTGGTAGATACCCCTGGTTTTGATAAAAAAGACAAAATCCTTCAACAAACTCTAGAGAGGTTCACTAATCATTTAAAGGAACGTAAACACTTCCAATTCCAGAGAGACCTACAGGAATTTAGGGAGAAAAAAGCTTACGACTTTGTTAATACCCAACAACAGCAATATCAACAGACCAATAGGGGGACGAGGGAATCTGACCCTTCCACATCAGAGAGTGAAACAACAGACTCTGAAAGAGTGGGCCCTTTCTTTGGCGGTAGTGGTGGGAAACAAAAATATAGGGGAGGAGCTAGAGGTAGAAATAGAGGCCGTGCTAGAGCCTCTTCTAATAGTGGCAATAATTTTTTAGCCAACAATCCCCCCATTTCCCGCTACATGCTGAGGGGACAAAAGGATTAGTGAAGGGAAGCAATATGGATAGGCTACAAATCATAAACCTATCTGAATACACTTTGAGTGCATCAGAGAATACATTATTAGAAAAGGGACTTTCCTTTGTCCCCACAGTTAAATTTGACTCATTTTCCTGGATAAAGGATCTCAATTTATTTGCTCGTAAACTCAAATGGATCAAATTCTTCAAACACCATAATAGAAAAAAATGCATGGAATTGGGGTTAGAAGAATCTGATATGGAAGGCCTTGTGGCCTTAGAGGGGTTACTAGAGGAATCTGGTAGAACCCCAGGTCTAGGTCCTTTTACCAATCTAAAAATGAAGAGTAGAAAGTTGCCACCTATAGGAGATTTTACCAATGTGGATTTATTTGTGGAGATGGTGGGAGATGAGATCAAAAATCTTAGTCAGGACATTAGGGGCTTAGACAACAACTTGTCTTGGTCCGAACGAGTAGCTCTGACCGCTTTAGAGAAAAAACAAAATATTGTTCTAAAGGCATCTGATAAAGGTGGGAACATCGTGGTCATGAGTAGGGATGATTATAAAAAAATGTGTGAGGACATTTTACTCAATCCTGATTGTTACACCATTTTAAAGGACAACCCCACAGCACTATTCAAGAAAGAATTGCTGGGCATCCTGAGTGATGCAAAGAGCAGATCTTTGATTAGTGCGAGTGAGTTTGGGTTCCTGTTTCCACAATTTCCCATCATGGCATGTTTTTATAGCCTGCCCAAAATCCACAAAGGGTATCCCCCCTTACGTGGCAGACCGATTGTTTCAGGCATTAATAATTTAACTCAAAATGTGAGTACATATGTTGATCAGGTGTTGCGCCCTTTTGTCTTGAGTCTCACATCATATGTACGTGACACTATGGATGTCTTGAAACAGATTGACGGTATTTCCTTGGAAAAAGACACACTCCTGGCTAGCCTGGATGTTGAGGCGTTGTATTCATCCATACCTCACAAATTGGGTTATAAGGCGATCGAGTACTTCCTTGGATCAAGAGGCACTCAGTTTGCAGCCCATAACCAGTTTGTTTTGCAGTTATTACAATTTGTTCTTGAAAAAAACATATTTATCTTTGAAGACAAGATCTTTCATCAGCAATGTGGCACTGCAATGGGTAGTCCTGCTGCTCCCACCTACGCAAATTTATTTCTTGGCTGGTGGGAGGAGACAATTGTCTTTGGGGACAATTTTGGCAAATGGACTTCATCCGTTGGATTATGGATTAGATATATTGATGACGTGCTGCTTCTCTGGAACTCTACAGCAGAGGAGTTCCATAGTTTTGTAGCAGCCCTCAATACTAATGATGTAGGGCTAAAGTTCACATGTGAGATCAGTGAAAAAGAATTGTCTTTTCTGGATTTGAAAATTATAAAAACAGAAGAAGGCACAATTCGGACCAAGGTACACCGGAAAGAAACAGCAACTAATAGTTTCTTGCAATGGAATAGCTGTCATCCTTATCCCCTCAAACGTGGCATTCCGAAGGGCCAATTTATGAGAGTACGTAGGAATTGTAGCTCTATGGGTGATTTTGAGTGCCAGGCCCAGGAACTCAAAACAAGATTGAAGGACAGAGGTTTCCCCAAGAGTGTTATTAGGAAGGCCTATGAGGGAGCAAGGGACGCAGATAGGCAATGTCTCCTGGTTCCTAAAAAACGTAAAGAAGAACAAGTTACGAGACTCATAGGCACCTATGATTCTAAACAAAATGATATTATGCAGATCCTGAAAAGATATTGGCGTATTCTCAGTTCTGATACAGATTTGGTAGATCAGATCACACAGTGGCCTTCTGTCACGTATCGGAGAGGGAAAAACATTAGGGACAGAGTCATGCACAGTTGTTTTGACCCCATTACACCTAGGGGTACGTGGCTGGATAGACAAATACCAGGCACCTTTAGATGTGGTAGCTGTAAAGCGTGTGACTTCATTCTCAAAGGGAATAGCTTCACCAGTGTTGCAACACAGAAAAAATACAACATTCAGGATTTTGTCAATTGCAAAACAGCGGGGGTGGTTTACCTAATTACATGCCCATGCCCCCTAAATTATGTAGGCAAAACAGCACGACAATTTCGACGCCGGATAAGGGAGCATGTTGGAGATATTATCCATGTTAGGGACACCCCAATATCTAAGCATGTGCATGCTAAACACCAAGGCCATGCAGCATGTTTAAAGTTTCAAGCAATTGAACTCATTAGACCCCCAAAAAGAGGAGGTGACTGAGACAATCTAATTTTACGCAAAGAAGCCCAATGGATCCATAGACTGGCATGCATACAACCAGCGGGTTTAAACGAGCAGACTAATTATACATGTTTTATCTAATATGCAATACCATTCCCCCTAAGGTGGCCATATTTTACCTTGGGTTGCCTTTGTGGGTGGGTGGTTTTCAGTTGCATAGTGCACTTTATTCGATATGGCCATATTGGCCAGCCGACATACAAAGAGATCTTTTGTCAGTCAGTTTTTTCAAATGGGAGGGACTCAGTAATGTTGTCCACCTAATATGTGTTTATTTACCTAAGAGTTGCTTTGTGAGGTAGTCCACTTGCGGTGGGTAACTGTCCCGCAAGACATACTTACAAAACTTATTATCGCTTTGCGCTTACCTTCCTCTTACTTGGCAGTCCGGGCGACACGTCCTTGGCTTCTACTGCGCCTGCGCGTTCGGTATGATGCGGTCGATGATGACCCCTGGCTGTCAGCTGACGGCGGGGGGTCACATGGGCAGGTGTCACGAATCGAGAGGGTGTTGTGATTGGCCAGTTCAGGTATCGCCGCCAAATACGAGGGGTGGAGTTTAGGTGTTTATAGTAACCCAGCGCCTGCAATGAAGTATGCCGTTGACATCGATACGTGCATCTTCCCGTGACGCACAGCAGAATATCTGCTGTTGAATACTATTATCGCTGGTGATAAGGCCAGAGTTACCAAGATACGGACCCCTGAGGATGAGTATCTGAAACGCGTAGGGTCGTTTATTGTATATGGAATGTCTGCATTGGGGACAGCAACATTGTGTTACACCCAGCGCTAGTAGATCCGGTGATTCAATTCGGACACTGGTGCTTCTTTTGGGGATTGTACTCTTGTTGTGCCCAGGATATATGCTGGTTCCAGACAAATATTGTTATAAACACTGAGATATATTTATCATTATGACTCAGTGTTTTCTGTTTAATACATTTTTTAATTTTCACGGTGGGGCTCATTTCACAGTGGTGTGTTACCCCTGTTTTTAAAACGAGTTACTATTAAAAGGTATATTTTACTCAGTTGTCACTTCAGTGAACCCTTAAATTTTTCATATTGTGGGAGCACAATTATATTCATATCAATTTATACAGTGAATTTATATTTAGTCCATACAGTTTATAATTTCATTATATCTGGGTATGGCAGCCTTTGCACTCTCTGATTTAAACACAGAAGGGTGGATGAGTGAGGCAAAAAGTGTATTTTCTGAATGTGAACTGGTGTATACAGCACAGGGTGCATCTCTCAAATCTACCTTTAAAAACCTTAATAGATTGCATAAGGATTACACTAGAAGTTGGTGGGAGATTCAGAGTCTGGAAAACTATTTAAAAAACAATATAGTTCCCAGAGGCCTTAGGGTCCCCATTGTTCCAGCATCAAGATTAAAAACCACTAATATAAAAGAAAGGTGGGAACAGGAGATCACAGGGAGTTCACTGAGGCTGATGCAGATTTTAGTGGAGGAAGAGAAAGTCCAGTTTGACTCTATTAGTGCTGAGCTTAAAAAAGAAATTGAGGCAGCTAAGTCTTTGGTAGATACCCCTGGTTTTGATAAAAAAGACAAAATCCTTCAACAAACTCTAGAGAGGTTCACTAATCATTTAAAGGAACGTAAACACTTCCAATTCCAGAGAGACCTACAGGAATTTAGGGAGAAAAAAGCTTACGACTTTGTTAATACCCAACAACAGCAATATCAACAGACCAATAGGGGGCCGAGGGAATCTGACCCTTCCACATCAGAGAGTGAAACAACAGACTCTGAAAGAGTGGGCCCTTTCTTTGGCGGTAGTGGTGGGAAACAAAAATATAGGGGAGGAGCTAGAGGTAGAAATAGAGGCCGTGCTAGAGCCTCTTCTAATAGTGGCAATAATTTTTTAGCCAACAATCCCCCCATTTCCCGCTACATGCTGAGGGGACAAAAGGATTAGTGAAGGGAAGCAATATGGATAGGCTACAAATCATAAACCTATCTGAATACACTTTGAGTGCATCAGAGAATACATTATTAGAAAAGGGACTTTCCTTTGTCCCCACAGTTAAATTTGACTCATTTTCCTGGATAAAGGATCTCAATTTATTTGCTCGTAAACTCAAATGGATCAAATTCTTCAAACACCATAATAGAAAAAAATGCATGGAATTGGGGTTAGAAGAATCTGATATGGAAGGCCTTGTGGCCTTAGAGGGGTTACTAGAGGAATCTGGTAGAACCCCAGGTCTAGGTCCTTTTACCAATCTAAAAATGAAGAGTAGAAAGTTGCCACCTATAGGAGATTTTACCAATGTGGATTTATTTGTGGAGATGGTGGGAGATGAGATCAAAAATCTTAGTCAGGACATTAGGGGCTTAGACAACAACTTGTCTTGGTCCGAACGAGTAGCTCTGACCGCTTTAGAGAAAAAACAAAATATTGTTCTAAAGGCATCTGATAAAGGTGGGAACATCGTGGTCATGAGTAGGGATGATTATAAAAAAATGTGTGAGGACATTTTACTCAATCCTGATTGTTACACCATTTTAAAGGACAACCCCACAGCACTATTCAAGAAAGAATTGCTGGGCATCCTGAGTGATGCAAAGAGCAGATCTTTGATTAGTGCGAGTGAGTTTGGGTTCCTGTTTCCACAATTTCCCATCATGGCATGTTTTTATAGCCTGCCCAAAATCCACAAAGGGTATCCCCCCTTACGTGGCAGACCGATTGTTTCAGGCATTAATAATTTAACTCAAAATGTGAGTACATATGTTGATCAGGTGTTGCGCCCTTTTGTCTTGAGTCTCACATCATATGTACGTGACACTATGGATGTCTTGAAACAGATTGACGGTATTTCCTTGGAAAAAGACACACTCCTGGCTAGCCTGGATGTTGAGGCGTTGTATTCATCCATACCTCACAAATTGGGTTATAAGGCGATCGAGTACTTCCTTGGATCAAGAGGCACTCAGTTTGCAGCCCATAACCAGTTTGTTTTGCAGTTATTACAATTTGTTCTTGAAAAAAACATATTTATCTTTGAAGACAAGATCTTTCATCAGCAATGTGGCACTGCAATGGGTAGTCCTGCTGCTCCCACCTACGCAAATTTATTTCTTGGCTGGTGGGAGGAGACAATTGTCTTTGGGGACAATTTTGGCAAATGGACTTCATCCGTTGGATTATGGATTAGATATATTGATGACGTGCTGCTTCTCTGGAACTCTACAGCAGAGGAGTTCCATAGTTTTGTAGCAGCCCTCAATACTAATGATGTAGGGCTAAAGTTCACATGTGAGATCAGTGAAAAAGAATTGTCTTTTCTGGATTTGAAAATTATAAAAACAGAAGAAGGCACAATTCGGACCAAGGTACACCGGAAAGAAACAGCAACTAATAGTTTCTTGCAATGGAATAGCTGTCATCCTTATCCCCTCAAACGTGGCATTCCGAAGGGCCAATTTATGAGAGTACGTAGGAATTGTAGCTCTATGGGTGATTTTGAGTGCCAGGCCCAGGAACTCAAAACAAGATTGAAGGACAGAGGTTTCCCCAAGAGTGTTATTAGGAAGGCCTATGAGGGAGCAAGGGACGCAGATAGGCAATGTCTCCTGGTTCCTAAAAAACGTAAAGAAGAACAAGTTACGAGACTCATAGGCACCTATGATTCTAAACAAAATGATATTATGCAGATCCTGAAAAGATATTGGCGTATTCTCAGTTCTGATACAGATTTGGTAGATCAGATCACACAGTGGCCTTCTGTCACGTATCGGAGAGGGAAAAACATTAGGGACAGAGTCATGCACAGTTGTTTTGACCCCATTACACCTAGGGGTACGTGGCTGGATAGACAAATACCAGGCACCTTTAGATGTGGTAGCTGTAAAGCGTGTGACTTCATTCTCAAAGGGAATAGCTTCACCAGTGTTGCAACACAGAAAAAATACAACATTCAGGATTTTGTCAATTGCAAAACAGCGGGGGTGGTTTACCTAATTACATGCCCATGCCCCCTAAATTATGTAGGCAAAACAGCACGACAATTTCGACGCCGGATAAGGGAGCATGTTGGAGATATTATCCATGTTAGGGACACCCCAATATCTAAGCATGTGCATGCTAAACACCAAGGCCATGCAGCATGTTTAAAGTTTCAAGCAATTGAACTCATTAGACCCCCAAAAAGAGGAGGTGACTGAGACAATCTAATTTTACGCAAAGAAGCCCAATGGATCCATAGACTGGCATGCATACAACCAGCGGGTTTAAACGAGCAGACTAATTATACATGTTTTATCTAATATGCAAAACCATTCCCCCTAAGGTGGCCATATTTTACCTTGGGTTGCCTTTGTGGGTGGGTGGTTTTCAGTTGCATAGTGCACTTTATTCGATATGGCCATATTGGCCAGCCGACATACAAAGAGATCTTTTGTCAGTCAGTTTTTTCAAATGGGAGGGACTCAGTAATCTTGTCCACCTAATATGTGTTTATTTACCTAAGAGTTGCTTTGTGAGGTAGTCCACTTGCGGTGGGTAACTGTCCCGCAAGACATACTTACAAAACTTATTATCGCTTTGCGCTTACCTTCCTCTTACTTGGCAGTCCGGGCGACACGTCCTTGGCTTCTACTGCGCCTGCGCGTTCGGTATGATGCGGTCGATGATGACCCCTGGCTGTCAGCTGACGGCGGGGGGTCACATGGGCAGGTGTCACGAATCGAGAGGGTGTTGTGATTGGCCAGTTCAGGTATCGCCGCCAAATACGAGGGGTGGAGTTTAGGTGTTTATAGTAACCCAGCGCCTGCAATGAAGTATGCCGTTGACATCGATACGTGCATCTTCCCGTGACGCACAGCAGAATATCTGCTGTTGAATACTATTATCGCTGGTGATAAGGCCAGAGTTACCAAGATACGGACCCCTGAGGATGAGTATCTGAAACGCGTAGGGTCGTTTATTGTATATGGAATGTCTGCATTGGGGACAGCAACATTGTGTTACACCCAGCGCTAGTAGATCCGGTGATTCAATTCGGACACTGGTGCTTCTTTTGGGGATTGTACTCTTGTTGTGCCCAGGATATATGCTGGTTCCAGACAAATATTGTTATAAACACTGAGATATATTTATCATTATGACTCAGTGTTTTCTGTTTAATACATTTTTTAATTTTCACGGTGGGGCTCATTTCACAGTGGTGTGTTACCCCTGTTTTTAAAACGAGTTACTATTAAAAGGTATATTTTACTCAGTTGTCACTTCAGTGAACCCTTAAATTTTTCATATTGTGGGAGCACAATTATATTCATATCAATTTATACAGTGAATTTATATTTAGTCCATACAGTTTATAATTTCATTATATCTGGGTATGGCAGCCTTTGCACTCTCTGATTTAAACACAGAAGGGTGGATGAGTGAGGCAAAAAGTGTATTTTCTGAATGTGAACTGGTGTATACAGCACAGGGTGCATCTCTCAAATCTACCTTTAAAAACCTTAATAGATTGCATAAGGATTACACTAGAAGTTGGTGGGAGATTCAGAGTCTGGAAAACTATTTAAAAAACAATATAGTTCCCAGAGGCCTTAGGGTCCCCATTGTTCCAGCATCAAGATTAAAAACCACTAATATAAAAGAAAGGTGGGAACAGGAGATCACAGGGAGTTCACTGAGGCTGATGCAGATTTTAGTGGAGGAAGAGAAAGTCCAGTTTGACTCTATTAGTGCTGAGCTTAAAAAAGAAATTGAGGCAGCTAAGTCTTTGGTAGATACCCCTGGTTTTGATAAAAAAGACAAAATCCTTCAACAAACTCTAGAGAGGTTCACTAATCATTTAAAGGAACGTAAACACTTCCAATTCCAGAGAGACCTACAGGAATTTAGGGAGAAAAAAGCTTACGACTTTGTTAATACCCAACAACAGCAATATCAACAGACCAATAGGGGGACGAGGGAATCTGACCCTTCCACATCAGAGAGTGAAACAACAGACTCTGAAAGAGTGGGCCCTTTCTTTGGCGGTAGTGGTGGGAAACAAAAATATAGGGGAGGAGCTAGAGGTAGAAATAGAGGCCGTGCTAGAGCCTCTTCTAATAGTGGCAATAATTTTTTAGCCAACAATCCCCCCATTTCCCGCTACATGCTGAGGGGACAAAAGGATTAGTGAAGGGAAGCAATATGGATAGGCTACAAATCATAAACCTATCTGAATACACTTTGAGTGCATCAGAGAATACATTATTAGAAAAGGGACTTTCCTTTGTCCCCACAGTTAAATTTGACTCATTTTCCTGGATAAAGGATCTCAATTTATTTGCTCGTAAACTCAAATGGATCAAATTCTTCAAACACCATAATAGAAAAAAATGCATGGAATTGGGGTTAGAAGAATCTGATATGGAAGGCCTTGTGGCCTTAGAGGGGTTACTAGAGGAATCTGGTAGAACCCCAGGTCTAGGTCCTTTTACCAATCTAAAAATGAAGAGTAGAAAGTTGCCACCTATAGGAGATTTTACCAATGTGGATTTATTTGTGGAGATGGTGGGAGATGAGATCAAAAATCTTAGTCAGGACATTAGGGGCTTAGACAACAACTTGTCTTGGTCCGAACGAGTAGCTCTGACCGCTTTAGAGAAAAAACAAAATATTGTTCTAAAGGCATCTGATAAAGGTGGGAACATCGTGGTCATGAGTAGGGATGATTATAAAAAAATGTGTGAGGACATTTTACTCAATCCTGATTGTTACACCATTTTAAAGGACAACCCCACAGCACTATTCAAGAAAGAATTGCTGGGCATCCTGAGTGATGCAAAGAGCAGATCTTTGATTAGTGCGAGTGAGTTTGGGTTCCTGTTTCCACAATTTCCCATCATGGCATGTTTTTATAGCCTGCCCAAAATCCACAAAGGGTATCCCCCCTTACGTGGCAGACCGATTGTTTCAGGCATTAATAATTTAACTCAAAATGTGAGTACATATGTTGATCAGGTGTTGCGCCCTTTTGTCTTGAGTCTCACATCATATGTACGTGACACTATGGATGTCTTGAAACAGATTGACGGTATTTCCTTGGAAAAAGACACACTCCTGGCTAGCCTGGATGTTGAGGCGTTGTATTCATCCATACCTCACAAATTGGGTTATAAGGCGATCGAGTACTTCCTTGGATCAAGAGGCACTCAGTTTGCAGCCCATAACCAGTTTGTTTTGCAGTTATTACAATTTGTTCTTGAAAAAAACATATTTATCTTTGAAGACAAGATCTTTCATCAGCAATGTGGCACTGCAATGGGTAGTCCTGCTGCTCCCACCTACGCAAATTTATTTCTTGGCTGGTGGGAGGAGACAATTGTCTTTGGGGACAATTTTGGCAAATGGACTTCATCCGTTGGATTATGGATTAGATATATTGATGACGTGCTGCTTCTCTGGAACTCTACAGCAGAGGAGTTCCATAGTTTTGTAGCAGCCCTCAATACTAATGATGTAGGGCTAAAGTTCACATGTGAGATCAGTGAAAAAGAATTGTCTTTTCTGGATTTGAAAATTATAAAAACAGAAGAAGGCACAATTCGGACCAAGGTACACCGGAAAGAAACAGCAACTAATAGTTTCTTGCAATGGAATAGCTGTCATCCTTATCCCCTCAAACGTGGCATTCCGAAGGGCCAATTTATGAGAGTACGTAGGAATTGTAGCTCTATGGGTGATTTTGAGTGCCAGGCCCAGGAACTCAAAACAAGATTGAAGGACAGAGGTTTCCCCAAGAGTGTTATTAGGAAGGCCTATGAGGGAGCAAGGGACGCAGATAGGCAATGTCTCCTGGTTCCTAAAAAACGTAAAGAAGAACAAGTTACGAGACTCATAGGCACCTATGATTCTAAACAAAATGATATTATGCAGATCCTGAAAAGATATTGGCGTATTCTCAGTTCTGATACAGATTTGGTAGATCAGATCACACAGTGGCCTTCTGTCACGTATCGGAGAGGGAAAAACATTAGGGACAGAGTCATGCACAGTTGTTTTGACCCCATTACACCTAGGGGTACGTGGCTGGATAGACAAATACCAGGCACCTTTAGATGTGGTAGCTGTAAAGCGTGTGACTTCATTCTCAAAGGGAATAGCTTCACCAGTGTTGCAACACAGAAAAAATACAACATTCAGGATTTTGTCAATTGCAAAACAGCGGGGGTGGTTTACCTAATTACATGCCCATGCCCCCTAAATTATGTAGGCAAAACAGCACGACAATTTCGACGCCGGATAAGGGAGCATGTTGGAGATATTATCCATGTTAGGGACACCCCAATATCTAAGCATGTGCATGCTAAACACCAAGGCCATGCAGCATGTTTAAAGTTTCAAGCAATTGAACTCATTAGACCCCCAAAAAGAGGAGGTGACTGAGACAATCTAATTTTACGCAAAGAAGCCCAATGGATCCATAGACTGGCATGCATACAACCAGCGGGTTTAAACGAGCAGACTAATTATACATGTTTTATCTAATATGCAATACCATTCCCCCTAAGGTGGCCATATTTTACCTTGGGTTGCCTTTGTGGGTGGGTGGTTTTCAGTTGCATAGTGCACTTTATTCGATATGGCCATATTGGCCAGCCGACATACAAAGAGATCTTTTGTCAGTCAGTTTTTTCAAATGGGAGGGACTCAGTAATGTTGTCCACCTAATATGTGTTTATTTACCTAAGAGTTGCTTTGTGAGGTAGTCCACTTGCGGTGGGTAACTGTCCCGCAAGACATACTTACAAAACTTATTATCGCTTTGCGCTTACCTTCCTCTTACTTGGCAGTCCGGGCGACACGTCCTTGGCTTCTACTGCGCCTGCGCGTTCGGTATGATGCGGTCGATGATGACCCCTGGCTGTCAGCTGACGGCGGGGGGTCACATGGGCAGGTGTCACGAATCGAGAGGGTGTTGTGATTGGCCAGTTCAGGTATCGCCGCCAAATACGAGGGGTGGAGTTTAGGTGTTTATAGTAACCCAGCGCCTGCAATGAAGTATGCCGTTGACATCGATACGTGCATCTTCCCGTGACGCACAGCAGAATATCTGCTGTTGAATACTATTATCGCTGGTGATAAGGCCAGAGTTACCAAGATACGGACCCCTGAGGATGAGTATCTGAAACGTGTAGGGTCGTTTATTGTATATGGAATGTCTGCATTGGGGACAGCAACATTGTGTTACACCCAGCGCTAGTAGATCCGGTGATTCAATTCGGACACTGGTGCTTCTTTTGGGGATTGTACTCTTGTTGTGCCCAGGATATATGCTGGTTCCAGACAAATATTGTTATAAACACTGAGATATATTTATCATTATGACTCAGTGTTTTCTGTTTAATACATTTTTTAATTTTCACGGTGGGGCTCATTTCACAGTGGTGTGTTACCCCTGTTTTTAAAACGAGTTACTATTAAAAGGTATATTTTACTCAGTTGTCACTTCAGTGAACCCTTAAATTTTTCATATTGTGGGAGCACAATTATATTCATATCAATTTATACAGTGAATTTATATTTAGTCCATACAGTTTATAATTTCATTATATCTGGGTATGGCAGCCTTTGCACTCTCTGATTTAAACACAGAAGGGTGGATGAGTGAGGCAAAAAGTGTATTTTCTGAATGTGAACTGGTGTATACAGCACAGGGTGCATCTCTCAAATCTACCTTTAAAAACCTTAATAGATTGCATAAGGATTACACTAGAAGTTGGTGGGAGATTCAGAGTCTGGAAAACTATTTAAAAAACAATATAGTTCCCAGAGGCCTTAGGGTCCCCATTGTTCCAGCATCAAGATTAAAAACCACTAATATAAAAGAAAGGTGGGAACAGGAGATCACAGGGAGTTCACTGAGGCTGATGCAGATTTTAGTGGAGGAAGAGAAAGTCCAGTTTGACTCTATTAGTGCTGAGCTTAAAAAAGAAATTGAGGCAGCTAAGTCTTTGGTAGATACCCCTGGTTTTGATAAAAAAGACAAAATCCTTCAACAAACTCTAGAGAGGTTCACTAATCATTTAAAGGAACGTAAACACTTCCAATTCCAGAGAGACCTACAGGAATTTAGGGAGAAAAAAGCTTACGACTTTGTTAATACCCAACAACAGCAATATCAACAGACCAATAGGGGGCCGAGGGAATCTGACCCTTCCACATCAGAGAGTGAAACAACAGACTCTGAAAGAGTGGGCCCTTTCTTTGGCGGTAGTGGTGGGAAACAAAAATATAGGGGAGGAGCTAGAGGTAGAAATAGAGGCCGTGCTAGAGCCTCTTCTAATAGTGGCAATAATTTTTTAGCCAACAATCCCCCCATTTCCCGCTACATGCTGAGGGGACAAAAGGATTAGTGAAGGGAAGCAATATGGATAGGCTACAAATCATAAACCTATCTGAATACACTTTGAGTGCATCAGAGAATACATTATTAGAAAAGGGACTTTCCTTTGTCCCCACAGTTAAATTTGACTCATTTTCCTGGATAAAGGATCTCAATTTATTTGCTCGTAAACTCAAATGGATCAAATTCTTCAAACACCATAATAGAAAAAAATGCATGGAATTGGGGTTAGAAGAATCTGATATGGAAGGCCTTGTGGCCTTAGAGGGGTTACTAGAGGAATCTGGTAGAACCCCAGGTCTAGGTCCTTTTACCAATCTAAAAATGAAGAGTAGAAAGTTGCCACCTATAGGAGATTTTACCAATGTGGATTTATTTGTGGAGATGGTGGGAGATGAGATCAAAAATCTTAGTCAGGACATTAGGGGCTTAGACAACAACTTGTCTTGGTCCGAACGAGTAGCTCTGACCGCTTTAGAGAAAAAACAAAATATTGTTCTAAAGGCATCTGATAAAGGTGGGAACATCGTGGTCATGAGTAGGGATGATTATAAAAAAATGTGTGAGGACATTTTACTCAATCCTGATTGTTACACCATTTTAAAGGACAACCCCACAGCACTATTCAAGAAAGAATTGCTGGGCATCCTGAGTGATGCAAAGAGCAGATCTTTGATTAGTGCGAGTGAGTTTGGGTTCCTGTTTCCACAATTTCCCATCATGGCATGTTTTTATAGCCTGCCCAAAATCCACAAAGGGTATCCCCCCTTACGTGGCAGACCGATTGTTTCAGGCATTAATAATTTAACTCAAAATGTGAGTACATATGTTGATCAGGTGTTGCGCCCTTTTGTCTTGAGTCTCACATCATATGTACGTGACACTATGGATGTCTTGAAACAGATTGACGGTATTTCCTTGGAAAAAGACACACTCCTGGCTAGCCTGGATGTTGAGGCGTTGTATTCATCCATACCTCACAAATTGGGTTATAAGGCGATCGAGTACTTCCTTGGATCAAGAGGCACTCAGTTTGCAGCCCATAACCAGTTTGTTTTGCAGTTATTACAATTTGTTCTTGAAAAAAACATATTTATCTTTGAAGACAAGATCTTTCATCAGCAATGTGGCACTGCAATGGGTAGTCCTGCTGCTCCCACCTACGCAAATTTATTTCTTGGCTGGTGGGAGGAGACAATTGTCTTTGGGGACAATTTTGGCAAATGGACTTCATCCGTTGGATTATGGATTAGATATATTGATGACGTGCTGCTTCTCTGGAACTCTACAGCAGAGGAGTTCCATAGTTTTGTAGCAGCCCTCAATACTAATGATGTAGGGCTAAAGTTCACATGTGAGATCAGTGAAAAAGAATTGTCTTTTCTGGATTTGAAAATTATAAAAACAGAAGAAGGCACAATTCGGACCAAGGTACACCGGAAAGAAACAGCAACTAATAGTTTCTTGCAATGGAATAGCTGTCATCCTTATCCCCTCAAACGTGGCATTCCGAAGGGCCAATTTATGAGAGTACGTAGGAATTGTAGCTCTATGGGTGATTTTGAGTGCCAGGCCCAGGAACTCAAAACAAGATTGAAGGACAGAGGTTTCCCCAAGAGTGTTATTAGGAAGGCCTATGAGGGAGCAAGGGACGCAGATAGGCAATGTCTCCTGGTTCCTAAAAAACGTAAAGAAGAACAAGTTACGAGACTCATAGGCACCTATGATTCTAAACAAAATGATATTATGCAGATCCTGAAAAGATATTGGCGTATTCTCAGTTCTGATACAGATTTGGTAGATCAGATCACACAGTGGCCTTCTGTCACGTATCGGAGAGGGAAAAACATTAGGGACAGAGTCATGCACAGTTGTTTTGACCCCATTACACCTAGGGGTACGTGGCTGGAGAGACAAATACCAGGCACCTTTAGATGTGGTAGCTGTAAAGCGTGTGACTTCATTCTCAAAGGGAATAGCTTCACCAGTGTTGCAACACAGAAAAAATACAACATTCGGGATTTTGTCAATTGCAAAACAGCGGGGGTGGTTTACCTAATTACATGCCCATGCCCCCTAAATTATGTAGGCAAAACAGCACGACAATTTCGACGCCGGATAAGGGAGCATGTTGGAGATATTATCCATGTTAGGGACACCCCAATATCTAAGCATGTGCATGCTAAACACCAAGGCCATGCAGCATGTTTAAAGTTTCAAGCAATTGAACTCATTAGACCCCCAAAAAGAGGAGGTGACTGGGACAATCTAATTTTACGCAAAGAAGCCCAATGGATCCATAGACTGGCATGCATACAACCAGCGGGTTTAAACGAGCAGACTAATTATACATGTTTTATCTAATATGCAATACCATTCCCCCTAAGGTGGCCATATTTTACCTTGGGTTGCCTTTGTGGGTGGGTGGTTTTCAGTTGCATAGTGCACTTTATTCGATATGGCCATATTGGCCAGCCGACATACAAAGAGATCTTTTGTCAGTCAGTTTTTTCAAATGGGAGGGACTCAGTAATCTTGTCCACCTAATATGTGTTTATTTACCTAAGAGTTGCTTTGTGAGGTAGTCCACTTGCGGTGGGTAACTGTCCCGCAAGACATACTTACAAAACTTATTATCGCTTTGCGCTTACCTTCCTCTTACTTGGCAGTCCGGGCGACACGTCCTTGGCTTCTACTGCGCCTGCGCGTTCGGTATGATGCGGTCGATGATGACCCCTGGCTGTCAGCTGACGGCGGGGGGTCACATGGGCAGGTGTCACGAATCGAGAGGGTGTTGTGATTGGCCAGTTCAGGTATCGCCGCCAAATACGAGGGGTGGAGTTTAGGTGTTTATAGTAACCCAGCGCCTGCAATGAAGTATGCCGTTGACATCGATACGTGCATCTTCCCGTGACGCACAGCAGAATATCTGCTGTTGAATACTATTATCGCTGGTGATAAGGCCAGAGTTACCAAGATACGGACCCCTGAGGATGAGTATCTGAAACGCGTAGGGTCGTTTATTGTATATGGAATGTCTGCATTGGGGACAGCAACATTGTGTTACACCCAGCGCTAGTAGATCCGGTGATTCAATTCGGACACTGGTGCTTCTTTTGGGGATTGTACTCTTGTTGTGCCCAGGATATATGCTGGTTACAGACAAATATTGTTATAAACACTGAGATATATTTATCATTATGACTCAGTGTTTTCTGTTTAATACATTTTTTAATTTTCACGGTGGGGCTCATTTCACAGTGGTGTGTTACCCCTGTTTTTAAAACGAGTTACTATTAAAAGGTATATTTTACTCAGTTGTCACTTCAGTGAACCCTTAAATTTTTCATATTGTGGGAGCACAATTATATTCATATCAATTTATACAGTGAATTTATATTTCGTCTCCTAGGGAGGAGATGCAGGCCGGCGCTCACTGATCCATGGCTGCAGCCGTCGGGGGGTGAGTAATCCCGACGGACTGTGGCCGTGGACGCTACACCCATTTACTGTATTAGTTCCCATATACCTGTATCATCAATATTTTGGTGTATTTTTATCAACTTGCTTTTGACCATTATTAAAGCAATGTATCGATATTTTGGGACAAATATCAAGAACCTACTGAGTTAATTTGAAACATATATTATAGAAATAATGTACATCATTGATAATCTAAGTCCTCTAAGCCCCCTCCTTGTTTTTCGGACACTGTCACTTTGTCAGAACTGATTGGACAGAGTAACACCCAGTTGTCAATTTATATATACATTTTTTAGGAGGAATAACAAAGCAACGGCACAACATAGAGTTCTAAGAAAACATGTTCCAGAATTGGTATTTCTTGGGGAATACAATTATTTACTGAAATAGACATGTCAGGAGAGGTGACAGGTCCTCTTTAACATTGTTATTCCATTCATAAAGTATCCTAATAAAAAACAAAACAAAAATTGTTATTCTTCATTTTTTAAATGATTCCTTATTTTGTTTAAAATATCTATGTTCTGTGGGATATCAATTTCAGCTCTGCAGTGAGATAAATTATTAGTAGGTCCTGCATATTTCGCACTGAATGCTTAGATGCTGTCCTCAGTCTACCTTAGCATGGGACTGTTTGTGATAGCTCCTTGTATATGTGCCTGATAATCATCTGTTGATTGAATGAATGTTCATTGTTTGCCATCAATGTCTACATAGCAGAGCCCTGTTTATCTCTATCTCTGGATTGTGACATTGTGTAATCTACTCTTTCTTACTGAGGATTTTTTCTTAATTTTGAACATATGTAATTTCCCTGAAGAAGGCCTCTTTTCCTTAGCTGTGTGATAAATCCTGACTGGTTCCTCAGCTATCTGAAGTCCTCCCAGACTAATTTCCGGGCTGGAGACAGAGGGCTGAGCAATAACTAATGACTGGCAAGATTACAGAAGCTGCAGACTTATGGTACCTCTTTCAGTATGAAAACGGTGCACGTTTTTCAGCTGTTAATAGGACCCACATAATCACTAGTTGTATTAAATGTTAAAGGATTTACAAAGGTCAGAATTGAATTTCTAATAAAAGTTGCTACTAAGAATACCAGATTATCCTAATTTTGTACAAATATTTTTAGGGAAATGTAATAATGCTGTATATTATATTAACCTAGCATTTTTTTTTATGAGAATTGATGAGATCCAGAAAATAAGGGAGTGAAACAGTTATTTTATTTTTTAGCACTTTGTCGTATTTTAGACAACTTAGGGCGGATTTACATGCGTGATTTTCACGCGTGTCGTATGGACCTATGTTACTCTATGGGGCCGTGCAGACAATCCGTGATTTTTGCGCAGCGTGAGTCGTTGCGTAAAACTCACAACATGTCCTATATTTCTGCGTTGTTCGCGCATCACGCACCCATTGAAGTCAATGGGTGCGTGAAAAACACGCGCAGCACACATAAGCACTTCCGTGGGATGCGCGTGATTCGCGCAACAGCAGTCAAAAGTATGTTTGCAAACAGAAAAGCACCACGTGCTTTTCTGTTTACAAACATCCAAACGGAGTGTCATAATAATGGCGGATGCGCGAAAATCACGCAGCCACACATCCTATATGATGACACACGGAGCTGTAAGGTGCCTTTTGCGCACGCAAAATGCCACGTTTTTTGCGTGCGCAAAACGCACACGTTCGCGTAAATCTGCCCTTAATGTGAATACATTATACAGTCATCATGCTCAGTAGTATGGTTATATGTAATGAACTCTGTACTTATGTATAGTTCTTTCCAACTGAACCCTTTTTACAGATTAAGCTTTCCTATTTAGTAATGGTTAACACATTATTTTATACTTAAAAATACTTTAAAGACAAACTACAGAAAATCCTTTAGGGTCAGTTCACACGCAACAGACTAAGGGTATGTTCACACGTAGTCAACAAAAACGTCTGAAAATCCAGAGCTGTTTTCAAGGGAAAACAGACCCTGCTTTTCAGACGTTTTTTTACCAACTCGCATTTTTCGCGGCGTTTTCACGCCGTTTTCGCGGCGTTTTTTACGTCCGTTTTTGGAGCTGTTTTCATTGGAGTCTATGAGAAAACAGCTCCAAAAACGTCCAAAGAAGTGTCCTGCACTTCTTTTGCCGAGGCTGTATTTTTACGCGTCGTCGTTTGACAGCTGTCAAACGACGATGCGTAAATAACAGGTCGTCTGCACAGTACGTCGGCAAACCCATTCAAATGAATGGGCAGATGTTTGCCGACGTATTTGAGACGTATTTCCAGACGTAAAACGAGGCATAATACGCCTCGTATACGTCTGAAATTTGGCCGTGTGAACATACCCTTAGTTGTGGAAAATCCGCAGCATAATACAGTAGCAGCAAAGTGAATGAGATAGAAAAAATCTCAACCAGAGGCAGCTGAGGGCTGGGGGCATCCCTGTTCGAACGGGAGAAATCTATATAAGTATCGATCTCACCCGTTTAACCCCTCAGATGCGGCGCTCAATAGCGAGCTCCGCATCTGAGTTGTTTTGGGGAGAGGGAGGGAGCTCCCTCTCATCCCACTGGAACCCAGCGATAAGATCGCCGGGTGCCGGTGTCTTCTATGGCAGCCGGGGGCCTAATAAAGGCCCCCAGGTCTGCCTGTAGTGTACGCCTGCTAGGTCATGCCTCTGGCATGGCCTAGCAGATGCCTGTCCATTTTACACGGACAGGCATAATACACTGCAATACAGAAGTGTATTATAAATGTGATCAAACTGCTTTATTATTAAAAAACAAAATAAAGTAAAAAAAGTTACACATGTTTGGTATCGCCACGTCCGTAACGACCCCAACTATAAAGTTATTACATCATTTTTCCCGCATGGTGAACGTCGTAAAAAATAAAATAAAAAACAATGCAAAAATGCTGCCTTAAAAAAATGTGATAATAAGTGATCAAAAAGTCGTCCCACAATAAAAAAGCCCTCATACAACTGCATCGGCGAAAAAATTAAAAAGTTATGGCTCTTCAAATATGGAGACACAAAAACAAATAATTTTGAAAAAAAAGGGTTTTCACTGTGTAAAAGTAGTAAAACATAAAAAATCTATATAAATTTGGTATCGTTGCAATCGCAACAACCCACTGAATAAAGTTGTTGTGTTATTTATACCACACGGTAAACAGCGTAAATTTAGGGCGCAAAAAAGTGTGTCAAAATTGCAGGTTTTTTTCTATTCCCCCCCCCAAAAAAGTTAATAAAAGTTAATCAATAAATTCTATGTAACCCAAAATGGTGCTATTAAAAATTACAACTTGTCCCGCAAAAAAACAAGACCTTATACAGCTATGTCGACGCAAAAATAAAAAAGTTAGAGCTCTTTGAATGAGACGATGGAAAAACGTAAAAAATAGCTTGGTCATTAAGGTCTAAAATAGGCTGATCATTAAATGTTGCAGTAGTGCCCTAGTTCAACTATTTTCATGCAGTGAATTGAAAAGCATCAAATTTGTAGAAAACGCCATGGTACAGAGTGTGCGGTTGGCAACTGCACAATAATCAGTAGTAAATTTTGGGTATTGTTGATTGATTGTGATACAATAAGGGCATTTTCACATGGCCTATTTTCGGCCGTTTCTTGAACCGACGGAGCGTTTTTCGCAGCGTTTTTTTACGCGTAAAAAAACTGCCGTGAAAAAGAAGTGCGGGACACTTCTTGGGACGTTTTTGGAGCCGTTTTCCATAGACTCTATTGAAAAAAGCTCCAAAAACGGCCGTGAAAAATGCTGCGAAAATCACGAGTGGCACAAAAAACGTCTGAAAATCAGGAGCTGTTTTCTCTTGCATACAGCTCCGTATAAGTTGTTGCTCACTGCGTGTGAACATACCCCTAGGGAATGTTCACACGCTAGACTAAAAACGTCTGAAAATACGGAGCTGTTTTCAAGGGAAAACAGCTCCTGATTTTCAGAAGTTTTTGAAACAACTCGCGATTTTCGCAGCGTTTTTCGCAGCGTTTTTTACAGCCGTTTTTGGAGCTTTTTTCAAGTCTATGGAAAACGGCTCCAAAAATGTCCCAAGAAGTGTCCTGCACTTCTTTTTCACAGCCGTTTTTTTACGCGTAAAAAATGCAGCGAAAAACGCTCCATCGGAACAGAACGCCGTTTCTCCATTGAAATCAATGGGCAGATGTTTGGAGGCGTACAGCTTCCGATTTTTCGGCCGTTTGGAGGCCATTTACGGTCCGAAAAACGGTCGAAAATAGGCCGTGTGAACATACCCTAACTTGACAACGTGTTTGTACAAAAGATAAAAGAATATAAATGCCAGAAGAAATTTAAAAGAGGATTCTTCTCCGTGGCGAATTAAGTAGACCTCAGGCCCTGGGCTGTTACCCAAACTTGGGGCCCCCTTCCACACCGTCGCTCTGCTGCGCCGTAACTATTGTTAACACTACCTTTTTGTGCAAACATTAACAAATGGGTGTTACGATTCCCCTTGTCACAGGGCTGTGTCCCTAAATACTGACAGTATAACATGTGCAGGGACACCTCCTCCTGACAAGGGGAATTGTCTATTAGTCCTGGACTGCACAAATACTTTTTGTGAAATACAAGGATTTCCTATAATAAACAGTTCAAGAGAGGTGACAGATTCTCTATAAATCTAGTGACTCACAGGTGACGACTTCTCAGATTCTAGTCGTTTTTTTCCTCTTTTCATCCCCACCTGGTCCAGACTTCATGACGACCTCTCCCGGCCATGTCCCATTTTTGCAGAATTTGCCACTCAGATGTCTTCGACTCCTCACTTTTCCAACATTTCCACACCTATAAACAAAAATAAAATTATCATGGTGCCAAACACTGTGCCCCTAGATATAATAGCACCAGACACTGTGCGCCTGAGTATAATAATACCATACACTGTAAAGCACCACATACACACAGCCCCCTGTACATAGTGCCACACACTGCCCTTGTATATATCACACCCCCCCATAGATAGCGCCACACACATCCCCCCGTAGAGAGAGTTACACACAGTCCACTGTAGATAGCGACATACATCCCTACCCCTCTTGTACATAGCGCAACACAGCCCACCTTGTAGAGAGCTCCACACACGTACCCCTTTTTATGGCACCACACAGCCCTCCCCCTTTGTATATAGTGTCACACAGCCCTCCCCCTTTGTACATAGTCTCACACTGCGCTCCCCCTTTGTAAATAGTGTCCCACAGTGCTCCCCCCATTGTATAGTGTAACTCGGCTCTCTCCTCCCTTGTACATAGTGTCACACAGTGCTCCCCCTTTGTATATAGGGCCACACAGCACTCCCCCCTTCCTTGTATATAGGGCCACACAGCACTCCCCCCATGTATATAGGGTCACACAGCACTCCCCCTCCCTTGTATATAGGGCCACACAGTACCCCCCCCCCATGTATATAGGGCCACACAGCACCCCCCTCTTGTATATAGGGCCACACAACACTCCCCCCCTTGTATATAGTGTCACAGAGAACTCCCCCCTTGTTATAGGGCCACACAGCGCTACCCCCCCCCAAAAAAAATTATATTTTACTTACCTTGCCCCGTTCCCGCGACAGCCGATTCGACCAGATGCATGCGCATCCTGCAGCCTATAATATTCATTTGTAGGACTCAGATACAAGTGAATGTGGCTGCCGCTAGCACCGGGGACCCCTCTGGTGCTAGCGATGCCACCGGGCATGATGGGGTCCGTGCGTTCAAGTGCGGTTCGGGCGGCCATGGGCCCCCTGGGAGCCTTGGGCCCCAAGGGGCTGCCCGAACCACCCTAATGATGATCCACCACTGATTCTTCAAGAACAATAAAAATGGAAATCAGGAAATTCCCTCCTGTGTGGGGGCTTCTTAAGCATATTTTTGATCAAGACTAGCTTCATTCCTAGCTTAAAAATGCAAAAGTTATCCATATGTGCTCTGTTTTTAAGGCATATGGTATACAAAAGAAATCTTTTCAGTCACATTGGTAGCTTCTGTGATATGTGTAGGCTGTTCTCCTGTATTTTTCTCAAACAACCCAAGCCTATAAAATACTTTTGAAAATCATCATTACCATATTGTAAATTCTATATTTCTTAGAAACCTTACTTTCCTTATTTGCACTTCTAGAACGATGATGTAGTTAGTCCTCTGAGGGTATGTGCACACGATGAGAGGTTTTTACGGCTGAAATGACAGACTGTTTTCAGGAGAAAACAGCTGCCTCGTTTCAGCCGCAATTCCTCCTCCTCGCATTTTGCGAGGCTTCTCTGACAGCTGTAAATTTTGAGATGCTCTTCATTGAGTTCAATGAAGAACGGCTCAAATTACGTCAGAAAGAAGTGTCCTGCACTTCTTTTGACGAGGCTGTATTTTTACGCGTCGTCGTTTCAAACGACGACGCGTAAATAACAGGTTGTCTGCACAGTACGTCGGCAACTCCATTCAAATGAATGGGCAGATGTTTGCCGATGTATTGTAGCCCTATTTTCAGACGTAAAACGAGGCATAATACGCCTCGTTTACGTCTGAAAATAGGTCGTGTGAACCCAGCCTTATGTACCCAAAACCTAATCTACTTCCCAACAGAGCAGTGATATAAATTAAAAAGATAAGTAACCACAGTCATCACTGATACTCATCCACTTAAGGCCATATTACACGTGCAAATAATTGGCTAAACGAACGTTCTTATGAATGCTTGTTCTTGATTATTGGCCCGTGTAAACAAAGTAGCAATCATCTGACAAACAAACAATCGCTCATTAGTCCGCTGATCACATCTTTTATGCAGCCTGTAAAATCATTGTTATCGGCAGCACATCTTTCCGTGTAAACAGGGGATGTGCTGCCGACAATCATGCAAACTGATGGGGGATGCAGGATCATATTAATGACAGTTCATCCCCTTACAGTATAGCATCGGCCTGTGTAAAAGGGCCTATTAACGAGCACCGAATAACTTGTTATAGCTTGTTATGGGCAGAAATCGGCCCGTGTAAACCCACCCTAAGTTACCAGATTGACACGCTAGATCACTAATAATAGCCAATGGTATTCTAGAGATACTAATAAAATGACTACATCACTAATGAAGGACAAAATCACTAGGTCACTTTATACAGGACATTGGATTTCCAAGTAATTAATATAATGCCACTGGATCATCCAATAAATGGACATACCTTATGCCACTGTGCCACAATTCCAGATACTGAAAGAGTTTATTTCTAGCTTTTAACTTAAAATTATAAAATTACCCTAAATATCTGCACCTCAGTTAGGGCGGGTTCACACATGGCGGAATTGCACTTAAATTCCGCTGCGGACACTCCGCAGCGTTAATCCGCAGCGGAGCCGTTTCTACATTGACTTTCACTTTAATTTAGCAGTGTTCGTTTACACGATGCGTACAATTCCGCTGCGGAGCATAGGCTGCGGAGCGGAATTTGGTGTCCGCAGCATGCTCTGTCTGTTGCGGAGCAGTGGCGGACTCATGGCGGAATTTCTCCATTGACTTCAATGGAGATTCAAAGTTCCGCAATGAAGTCCGCAGCTGTCATGCACATGTCATGTGTGCTGCGGATGCGTCTTGCTTTTTTTACTTGACATTTCTTCATTCTGGCTGGACCTATGTATTTCTAGGTCTACAGCCAGACTGAGGAAGTCAATGGGGCTCCCGTAATGACGGGAGCGTTGCTAGGAGACGTCAGTAAATAGTCACTGTCCAGGGTGCTGAAAGAGTTAAGCGATCGGCAGTAACTGTTTCTGCACCCGGGACAGTGACTACCGATCCCAATATACATGTATCTGTAAAAAAAAATGAAGTTCGTACTTACCGAGAACTCCCTGTTTCTGTCTCCAGTCCGGCCTCCCAGGATGACGTTTCAGTGTAAGTGACGGCTGCAGCCAATCACAGGCCAAGCACAGGCTGCAGCGGTCACATGGACTGGCGCGTCATCCAGGGAGGTCGGGCTGGATGCCGAAGGAGGGACGCGTCATAAAGACAACGGGCGGTAAGTATGAATTTCTTTTACTTTCACTAGGGAAAGTGCTGTCCCTTCTCTCTATCCTGCACTGATAGGGAGAAGGGAAGCACTTTTCCCGCAGTCCGCAGCAGCTAGTCCGCATCAATTTTCTGCACATTTTGTGCAGATCCGCAGCCGTAATCCGCAACCCGGATTAGGTGCGGCATTGATGCGGACAGTTGCGGAGGAATTCCGCCATGTGTGGTCATGCCCTTATAGCGATATCAGCCTGCATTTAACAACTAACGTCGCAGGTTTAGCAGATTTACTTCCTAATGGTAGTTTGCACGGAAATATTAGATGAAAAACATGGCATAGCAGTCTGACATATTTTCACATTGGCTTGTGGTGTGTGTGGGTAGTAATGAAAGGGAGCATGGTAGTAAGTTTAACCTCTTAGTGACCAGCTTATTTTAGGCCTTAATGGCCAAGCATTTTTTGTTTTCATTTTTCCTTTGTTGCAATGAAAGAGCTATAACTTTTACATTTTTCCGTCGACCTAGTTATATGAGGACTTTTTTTTAGCAGGATTAGTTGTATTTTTTAATGGCACCATTTTTGGGTACATTTTTTGATGAACTTTTATGAACTTTGTGGGAGGGAATAGAAAAAAAAATTCCGCCATTGTTCTGTGCGTTTGAAATTTACGCCGTTTACCGTGCGGCATAAATAGCATCCTACCTTTATTCTATGGGTCAGTACAATTACGACGATACCACATATGTATATGTTTTTTTAAATGTTTTACTGCTTTTGCACAATAAAAACACTTTTGAACTGAAATTATTTGTTTTTTGCATCGTCGCTTTCCAAGAGCCATAACTTTTTTATTTTTCAAGTTAGTTATATGTGGCCTTGTTTTTTGCAGGAAAATACATAGTTTTCAGTGGTACTTTTTGTAAGTACATAGGACTTATTGATTAACTTTTATTATTACTTTTTTGGGGGGCAATATAATTTTTTTTTAATTCTGCCATAGTTTTTTCATTTCTTTTTTACAGTGTTCACCTTGCGGTTCAAATTACATGTTAACTTTATTATTTGGGTCATTACGGTTGTGGCAATACCATATATGTGTACTTTTATTAATTTTTTATACTTTTACTAAATTAAACCACTTTTTAACTGTCATCTTTATTAATCATTTTTATTTAACATTTAGAACTTATTTTTTTAGTCCCACTAGGGGACTTCACTATGTGATGTTTTGATCGCTGTTATAATGCTTTGGTATACTTAGTATACCAGAGCATTATTGCCTGTCAATGTAAAACTGACAGGCAATCTATTAGGACGTGCCTCTGGCACGGCCTAATAGGCATATAGCCAGGGCAGGCCTGAGGACCATTATTAGGCCCCCAGGTGCCATGGCACCCCATCGGAGGCCTGCGATTGCATTTGCTGGCCGCAATGGGTGACAAAGGGAGCTCCCTCCCTGTGTAAGCGACGTAAATGCTGCGGTCGCTATTGTCCGCAGGATTTAAGGGGTTAAACGGACATGATCAAAGTAAACTTTGATCGCTAACGTTGGAGCAGGAGCCCGGCTGTCATCAGACAGCCGAGCACGCTCTCCAGCCTGCAAGGGACACCACTGCAGGACTTAGACTAGGCTGCCGTAAATAGGTGACAGTCTAGCCTAAGGTCCCTTAGTGACTGCCATGAAAAGGCGTACTGGTGGTCACTAAGGGGTTAAAATAATTATGTAGTTAAAGAACCTAAAAATGCCCCTGATTGTATAAAAAGTGGGTGCCACTTCCGTTTTTTATGATTGTGTATTTAAGAGATTAAATGACCAGGCAGTGTCATTCTGTAAGGATCATAATAGCGGCCAGCAGGAAATAAATTGATTAATATGCAGTAAACGTTTCTGTCAATGTTCCTGTACACTTAGGGTCCTTTTACACTCACAGATTTTCTGCCTGTAACGAGCGCCAATTGACAATAATGCAACAATATCGATCGGCGCTTGATTAGCTTCATTTACATTAAGCAATCATCAGAAAGGTATGTTCACACAGGGCGGATACGCTGCGTAAAAGTACACAGCGTATCCGCCCTGTAGCCTGCAGGGAATTCCGTCTGAAAAATGCACAAAATTGTGGTGCAGTTTTTCGGCCGGAATATCCGCTGCGAAAAACAGCACGTAAAACAAAAAAACTCTATATTTACCCGTAGCCATGGCAATGCGTCCCTATGATGTCCTGCAGCCCAGCCTCAAGGGGTGACGTTTCATCTCATGTGACCTGTGATTTGCTGCTGCAGTCACATGGGATGAAACTGTTAGGGTATGTGCACACACACTAATTACGTCCGTAATTGACGGACGTATTTAGACCGCAAGTACCGGACTGAACACAGTGCAGGGAGCCGGGCTCCTAGCATCATACTTATGTACGATGCTAGGAGTCCCTGCCTCGCTGCAGGACAACTGTCACGTACTGAAAACATGATTACAGTACGGGACAGTTGTCCTGCAGCGAGGCAGAGACTCCTAGCATCGTACATAAGTATGATGCTAGGAGCCCGGCTCCCTGCACTGTGTTCGGTCCGGGACTTGCGGCCGAAATACGTCCGTCAATTACGGACGTAATTAGTGTGTGTGCACATACCCTTATGCTTATTAATGAATTATGATTGAAAATGACAACGATGAGACAACAACAATATATGTTCTTTTTACTGGTTAACCCCTTTAGGACACAGCCTGTTTGGCCTTGTGGACACAGATGATTTTTTCAAATCTGACATGTGTCAATTTATGTGGTAATAACTCCGGAACGCTTTTACCTATCCAAGCGATTCTGAGATTGTTTTCTCGTGACATATTGTACTTTAGGTTAGTGAAAAAATGTGGTCGATAAATTTAATATTTATTTGTGAAAAACGTCAAATTTTAGCAAAAATGTGCAAAAATTAGCATTTTTCAAAATTTAAATGTATTTGCTTGTAAAACAGATAGCAATACCACACAAAATAGTTACTAGTTAACATCCCCCATATGTCTACTTTATGTTTGCATCATTTTTTTTCACGTACTTTTATTTTTCTAGGACGTTACGAGGCCTAGAACTTTAGCAGCAATTTCTCATATTTTCAATAAAATTTCAATAGGCCATTTTTTCACGGACCAGTTCAGTTCTGATGTGGCTTTGAGGGTCTTATATATTAGAAAGTCCCCATAAATCACCCCATTTTAAAAACTGCACCCCTCAAGGTATTCAAAACCACATTCAGAAAGTATTTTAACCCTTTAGGCGTTTCACAGGAATTAAGGCAAAGTAGAGGTGAAATTTACAAATTCATTTTTTTTGCCAAAATTCATTTGTAATAAAAAAAAATCTGTAACAGAAGGTTTTACCAGAGAAACGCAACCCAATATTTATTACCCAGATTCTGCAGATTTTAGAAATATCCAACATGTGGCCCTAGTGTCCTAATGGACTGAAACACAGGCCGCAGAAGCAAAGGAGCACCTAGTGGATTTTGGGGCCTCCTTTTTTTAGGAATATATTTTTGGCACCATGTCAGGTTTGAGGAGGTCTTGTGGTACCTAAACAGTCGAAACCCCCAAAAAGTGACCCCATTTTGAAAACGACACCCCTCAAGACATTTTTCTAGGGCTATACTTAGCATTTTGACCCCACAGTTTTTTTGCAGAATTTAGTGGAATTAGTCTGTGAAGATGAAAATCACCTATTTTTCTGGGGAAACATAGAATTTTTTCATTTTTACAAGGAATAAAGGAGAAAAAGCCACCCAACATTTGTAAAGCAATTTCTCCCGATTACGGCAATAGTACGGGGTATAGTGAGCATTTTGGCCCCTCAGGATCTATTTTAGAGCTTTAAATTCTTTATTTATTACAGCGTTCACCATGCGTAATAAATTACGTTTTAATTTATTCTGCCGGTCGGTACGATTACGCCGATACCATATGTGTATAGTTTTTTTTAAGTTTTGCAGCGTTTGCACAATAAAATTACGTTTCTATAAAATTATTTATTTTCTGAGACACGCTATTCTGAGCCGTAACTTTTTAATTTTTTTTGTCAAAAAAGCTGTGGGAGGTCTTGTTTTTTGCGGGACGGGTTGTAGTTTTTATTGGTACCATTTAGGGGTAAATGCGAATTTTTGATCACTTTTTATTCTCTATCTTGGGAGGGGTGGTGACCAAAAAATAGCGATGCTGACAGTTTTCCATTTATTTTGATTGCGGCGTTCCCCGTTAACATTATAGTTTCATAGTTTGTGTCGTTACGAACACGGTGATACCAAATATGTGTACTTTTTTTTAACGTTTTCATTTTTTCCCTATAATAAATGACTTATTATAGGAAAACAAAACCTTTTATTTTTACACTTTTATAAAACATTTTTATTAACTTTTTTTTTACTTTTTACACTTTATATTTTTGTTTATTAACTTTTCTTTTACTTTTTACACTTTCATTTTTTGACCTGCAGCTCTGATCGCTGCTAGAATACATTACACTACCTTGGTAGTATAATGTATTCCAACTGTCAGTGTGACGTCACAGTCACTCTGACAGTTGGTCTACGAGGATCAGCAGAGGCTGATCCTCATAGGCTGACATACATGGCAGACCTGGGGGCCGTTGTCTGGCCCCCGGGTGCCATCACAATCATCAGAAGCCCCCACGATTGCATGGGGGCTGCTGATGCGCTACAAACCCGCTACATGCGGAGATCGCAATCGAGCCCCGCATGTAAGGGGTTAATTGCCGAAATCAGCGGCGATGAGCCGCTGATCGGCAACATTGGAGTGTCAGCTGTCGGGGACAGCTGATCTCCAAGTTCCCGATGCACACTGTCGCCGACAGTGTGCCATCGGGAACGACACAGTGACTTCCTGTCACTCTGACAGGAAGCCTATCAGGACCAGCCGAAGGTTGGTCCTGATGGGCTACCGTCCATGGCAGACCCGGAAGCCATTGTTTGGCTTCCGTTTGCCATAGTAACTATCGGCAAATCCCGCGATTTCGGACCGGGGTCTGCCGATATGTTAGAAACCCCCAAAATTCGACGATTGCACCCGATCGCCGAATTTAAGGGGTTAATTCGCCGAAATCAGTGGCAAAGGACCGCTGGCCAGCAAGAGGGGAGTGTCAGCTGTCGGTGACAGCTGACCTCCCGGTTCCCGCTGCACACTGTCGCCGACAGTGTGCACCGGGAAAAACTCAGTAACTATACGTCCTCGTGCGGGAAGTAACCTCCCGCAACGACGGACAGTTACGTCCTGGTGCGGGTAGGGGTTAACAAAATAGAGAATGAGAATAAATACCAAAAAGTCTACATATATGAGAACGAACATACAAATGACTGACATTACTTTTTTAAAAGCCTCCAAGTCACAGTGCCATCTAGTGATAATGGACAGACATAACAGACAATACATTACAAGCCACCCCTCTTAGATAACATAATTATCGGGTCGGTGAATAACCTGTTTTGGACGGTCTGTTGAATGTGAAGGAATAGTCTCATTTGAAGTGTCCTTAACATGTGGTGCATTATCCTGAGGCACCTCTGATGGTGGAGAAGATTGTTCCTCTTGTTGGATAAGAGGAGGGTCAGTGGGATGTAAGGCATCACTCTGAACTGTTGGTACCTTAGGGTCAGGATCACTTTCAATAGCCGGTGATATGCAATCCTCTACTCTGCCTCTTAGTTGGTCTATATGCCTCCTTAGAAGAAGACCATCAGTAGTTCTTACTTTGTAAGACACTGGTCCTGCAGTTTCCACTACAGTTGCTGGCAGCCCTCTTGGTCCCATTGTATAGTTTCTAGCATACACACTATCACCCTCCTGAAAATGCCTTGTGGATGAGGCGTTATATTTTTTAGACAGTCTGACGTTATACTTTTTAGACAGTCTGACTTCCTGTTTATTTTGCAATTGAGATGTGAGATCAGGATGAAGTCTTGATCCTCCTGTTGATCAGCAGTTTTGTAGGGCTGCATCCGGTACTGGAGCTGGTGTCACATGTTGTTGTAGTAGAACATTTGCCAGTCTCTGATTATAATCTCCTTTAACAATTCTCTGTAAAGCATCTTTAGTAGTCTGAACCATGCGCTTTACATGTCCATTTGAAGATGGATGAAATAGAGCTGTTGTAACATGGGGAATAAGATTATTTTCTATAAACATTTTGAACTCTATGGATTTATTTTGGTTTATTGTGGCCCATATTCTGACACAATTGTATCAGGTAATCCATGTGTTGCAAACAGCCTCCATAGAACTTGTATAACAGGACTTGTTGTGGCTGAGGATACTGGTACAACTTCTAGCCACTTGAAAAAGGAGTCAACCACAAGGAAAAATGTCTATCCTTGAGCTGGACCTGCAAAGTCTACATGCAGTCTAGACCACGAGTTTCTGGGTACTTCCCAAGAACGTGACACAGCTTTTGTTGGAGAATGACGACGCGTGGTTTGACAAGGAGTACACTTTTTTACCCATTGCTCTGTATGTTCATCAATTTTAGGCCACCATACATAACTTCTAGCAAGAGCCTTCATGTTAACAATTCCAGGATGTCCTTCGTGCAGAGGTTTAAGCACTTGAGTTTGACCAGCTCTGGGAATTACCACTCTGTTACCCCAGAGTAGACAACCTTTGTAGGCAGAGAGTTCATGCTGCTTTCCTTCAAAAGGTTTAAAATCATTTGTTAATTTTGAATGTGGCCACCCTTTCCAAACCCAGTTTAATACTCTTGCCAAACTTGAATCCATGGCAGTCATGCGAGCAATATCATTAGATTGCAATGGAGGATTGGCTATTGACCCCAGCATACGAATTTCAGACATGGCAGGTACTGCAAAACCAGCAGTCTGTATTGGTAAACGGCTAAGGGCATCAGCAATGTTGATTACTTTTCCTGGCGGGTACTGTAGCTCAGCATCATATGCATTTAACATTAAAGAGCAACGGAGCATACGTGGTGATATCATTTGAGGGGTAAGCCCACTAGTTTTAAACAGACCCAAAAGAGGCTTGTGGACTGTTATAATAGTGAAACTTATTCCATATAAGTACCCATGAAGTGTCTTTACACCTGCCACAATGGCTAAAGCTTCCTTATCAATTTGTGCATAGTATCTTTCTGTAGTACTCATTGTTCTTAAATAGTAAGCAATTGGAGCTTCTTGTCCTCCATTAACTGTGTGACTCAAAACTGCCCCTATTCCATAAGGTAATGCATCTCATGTGATAGTAAGGGGCCTGTTTCTTTTTGATAGCTGTGCATATGTGACCAAATTGGCTTCACTATATACTGTAGAATCACCTATCGCAGTAGGTTGGTTCACTTAGTCTTTATGTATGCCTATATCATATTGGATGGATATCTGTGTATTTGCAGTTTCCATGCAATATTGGTGTGCTACATTTTATATTCATTGACACCTTTCAATTATTTGTGTTTTCAGTTGGCAGTTCTATATCCTGCTTACATGTGTGTTTGTGTATAAGCTGGTAGGCAGTTAGGCCTCTGCTTTTGGTATGGGATGGTGGGCCATATTATAGTGTGCCCATATACTCTCATTTTTAACTGACTGTTGCATCTGTGTACATATTAGGTATAATATTAAAATTAGATTATATTTTTGGATATACTGTTTTGGGAATTCTTTTCAGTGATTTTAATGCCCACATAAAAGATCTGATCAGCTGACAAACGGTGGATGATCGTCGGGCATGTTATACCGGCCGATAATCGGCAAAGAGCATTTGAAAGTACGCTCGTGTTTAAGGGCCTTTAGAGATGGAAAGGTGCCAAACACCCATCAAAGCAACATACAAGTATATGTCGTGAAAGCCAGTGGTGTCAGGACAAGGGGATGTCAACCTCAAGGAGCATCCCAACTTCAAAGCGCAGTTTCTGTCTCGGCTGACAAACGTTGCTCATAGGGCATCTGTAATACACTGTTATGGGCAAACTTTGAATGGCACACACTGTTATAGGGACATACATGGCTGGCAAACAGTGTTATAGGAACATCTGTGGCTAACACACTGTGATGGTGGCATTTGTGGCTCAATTGTGATAACTTTGGGGCAAATAAAACAAAGTTGTGTAAAAGCAAAGGTGTTGCATTACATCCCATCAGCTGCTAGGAGACAGTTTAAGGCAGAGTGGGAGATTTATGAAAACCAGTGGAAGGAAAAAGTGGAGAAGTTGCCCATAGCATCTAATCAGGTTACCGGTTTTATGTTCCAGAGGGCCTCTGAGAAATGAGAGCTGATATTTGACTAGTTGTTATGTACAACTTCTCTATCGGCAGTTTAGTAAAGTTTCCCCCAGAGAGCTTAAATCTCTAACCCAAAGTGGTGGAAATAGTCAGGCAACAAATGATGGTAGACCGGGCAAAGTGCAGTTTTGTGACAATTTCACTGTCCAGTTCAATGTGAGCTTCTTTCTGCCCGTAACATACCTATACCTAGCCAGTCCTGTTAATGTTAGTATAGTATTAATTGAAATCTAGACATCACAGAATTTTTTTAATACAGTCTGTCTGCTAGAAGTTGGCATAAACACATAAAAGAAATAGATGTTCACATTTGCGAATATTTATGCTTGGAAAGTTCTCGATTCAAGCCATCTGCAAAGAATATTATATTTACATTTGGAATGAAGTACACTGCAAATGGAAATACTGCCTTTTCTAAAAGCTGCAATCATTTTGTTTAAGGATCTTTTTGAAAGAAATTCTTCAGTATTTACATGATGTGTAATTGAGGTTCATTACATGCCATGGATATATTAATCATATCAGATGTAATGTGGCTGACGCTGCTAGCCATTTTATATGTCTTTAGCTGGATAATGTTAACATTGTCATTTGCTGTAATGATATGTAAATAATTTCAGTATATTACAGGAATATTGTAATGGAAGATTAAGTTAAATTGTAGCTAAACATTCGACAAACTTCTGACATGTCATAGTGACATGTCAGAAGTTTGTATTGGTGGGGGTCCGAGCACTGAGACCCCCACCGATCGCTAGATTAGTTTCTGTTCAACTTTTCCCAGAAAGCCGATGTATCGGTGTACGGACTCATAGACTTTCTATTGAGTCCGTACACCGATACATTTATTTCCGGAAAAAGCCGAACAGACACAAAGCAGCTGAGCTTCACATAACACATAATCTAAATCAGGGACAAAGTTATTGTCGGACATTACAACGTATGGGAATGGGCAAAAGGTGGCCCCATAAAGTATTAAGTAGGTGGGCATAATAAACTGTATAAGCTATGAGAGTAGCCATATGTGAATGTGAACTTATACTTTATGATATATAAAAAGCACAAATTGAAGCCTCCTTGAAGTAGACATACAAAAGCTTTACTATACTAAGCCTATTATGCAAATAATCTAATAGTAGTTGCTCCGTTAGAAGATATACCAAATTAGCCTAATCAAAACTCATAACTCATATGGCAACATGAATGTGTGGCAAGGTAACAGGAAACTTGGGGACAAAATAGAACAATGACAAAGTCTTCCCATGTTGTGTCCAGTAAGTAGGTTTACTTCCATCAAATAATCTGTTCGTTATTAATTATTAATAGCTTCCAAAATATGTGTTTTATTTCTTCAAGCAGTCCAGCTTAGGTTAAGGATTATTGTGTATATATTGGCTACTACTCTGTTCTTGGGTTTGCTTACTTCTGGAACCACATAATAATTACAATGAAATAAGCTCAAGAAAAGTCTTGTCATTGAACTCTTCATCTTCTCTTGTTGCTGAATAAATGGTATGCTGTATATGTATACATATATATATATATATATATATATATATATATATATATATATATATATATATATATATGTATATATATATAGTTATATACCACATGAGAGTACAGATATTTTGGCTCTTAGCTGGACATTGCCAATATGGATGAATATTTACCCTATTATGGTGAGAGACGAAGTGAAGTCGTTCTTCTCACCTTATTTTTACAGAATAGCTGCCCCCTGTATGCCACAGCTTTTCTATTTTTCTTGACAAATGTTTTGATTCACATGTAGATAATTCATTGTGTCTGAATAGTTTTTAAATGAACTCTAAGTTATTTTTGCTATTAGTTTAGTACAGTATTTCTTAATATTTATTTCTGTGAGTGTTTTGAATATTTTTCTTTGCATCTTTAATTTATATAAGGCAGATATCAGATTTTTGACACCGAAAATCTTGGCTCTTTACATGGACTATTATGTGTGTGACCTAGATCCATAATGCAATTCCTGACAAATTGAATGTCACTTGTGCAAGAACAAATATTTATTTTGTTTTATTTAAATGGTGTGAACATATTCTATTGCATTGTACAGAGAATGTATGCAGTCATGTCAGCCTCTACCCCCAAACTCTATGTAGATCTTACTCTGGCTGAATTTAAAGGCTATGTAAACTTTTGAAAGACATTTTTTTTAATAAAAAGGTCAGTCAGTGTGTTTGGTGCAACTTTATAAATAGTTTTTATTAAAAATTATTTTTACTTTTTGAGATACGGCTTTTCTGTATTCTCTATTCCCTATATAGAGCAGCTGTATTTTTTGCTATGACCTGAATCCGTCAGTCCCGCAAACCTGACAGGTTTGGTGTCAGCGGGTCCTGCGTGTCTCTGTAATCTATCACATCAAAGTTATACCGTCCGCAAATGCTTATTCCGCAAGGTATATGTTTTTTTCAACATGAGAGCCTATGAGCTACAGATACCTCTGTATGCCTATACAGTGAGATCCGTAAGTATCTGCCGGAAGCAGCTGTATCTCCAATGTACAGATGTAGCCAAGTTTATTTTGACTGATAACTTGCTGCAACGTGATATCACACAATAAAAGCCATTAAAAGGCCATTGAAAAAGTCAAGTTAAAGTTTCCCGACACTGTGCACTTAATGCGTTAAAAGTCAAGATAAAGATGACTACATCTGTACACTGCAAAAGCAATATGAACAGACCCAATTTCTTCATATTTATTTCTGTGAACTTTTTGACTGTTTTTCTTGACACATGAGTCAATAATGTAAGTCATATCAGATCATAATAAAATAGTTTACGGCTATTGCACTTGGCTGAGAATTTAATTATTCCACCAATAAATATTCTTTAAAAAGCCATTTTGCATATTTGATGGTATTTCCATTATTTATTTTGTATTCATTATATAATGGTATGAAAAGCTTATGCTATGCTTACAAATATTACTATTGCTTACAGATATTACTATTAAGATGCAATTCTAAAATTATGTACACATTTTAGTCTTCAGCTACTGCATTCATATCTGCTCGTAGCAGTACCGAGGGGAACAGGGACTGATGTGAGTGAACATATATTATATTATAAAGCAGGGCCAGTCTTAGAATAGATGGTGCCCCGTGCGTAATTATCTTTCGACGCCCCACCCCATCATGAAAAAAATGCCCCATAAAAAAGTATAATGCCCTATATAGTGCCCCCACACAGTATAATTCCCTATATAGTGCTTCCACACAGTGTAATGCCACTTTAGTGACCCCCATACAGTATAATAATAATATTTAATAATATAATATATTATAACCCCTTCAAAGACACAGTATTTTGTTCCCTAATTGTGCCCACATAGTATTATGGCTCCTAAGTGCCACACAAAGTATATTGCCCCCTGTAGTGCCCCTACACAGTATAATGTCCCACCTCCCCCATGTACACAGTGCCATACAGCCCCCCACCTCCTCCTTGTAGACAGTGCCCCCAAACAAAAAAAAATTGTACTCACCAGCTGCTCCACAACGCCGACGACGGGATTCTTACGTAGGCCGGCGTGATCCTGTAGCCTAGTTCAGAGTTTCCCAACCTTTTTGGACTCGAGGCAACCCTGGAAAAAAAAACATTTCCTCAGGGCACCCCTTCCAAAAATTGTTTAGAGAAAGACAGAAAACGTTTAAAAAAAACAAGCACTACACTCTTAGGGTATGTTCACACAGCGTTTTTTGTAAGGCAGAAAAAATTTGCCTCAAAATTCCTTCAGGAATTTTGAGAACCATTTTGAATTGACAGCGTTATTTGACGGGTATTTTTTGTGTTTTTTTTAAGCCGTTGAAGCTAATTCAAACTACGCAGGCAAAAAAGTACTCCAAACGAGCGCCGCAGGTATTTTCTGCATCCTATCAATTTCAATTGCTCAGAGGTGGAAACTACTTGAAGACCATCAGCCCGCCACTCACTGTAAAATGACCATCAGCCCGCCACTCTCACTAAAATGACCATCAGCCCGCCACTCACAGATGCCCCCAGTAAGTAGTGCCACACAGCCCCCTTGTAGATAGTGCTACACAGCCCCCTTGTAGGTAGTGCCACACAGCCCCCTTGTAGGTAGTGCCCCACAGCCCCCTTGTAGGTAGTGCCACACAGCCGGCGATTCTGCTCCTGGACGGAGCGCTTCATGTCTCTGTCAATATATGGACAGTGACATCAGGGGCAACTTCTGCAGTGGAATCCCTGTCCACAGAGTTGCCGACGCTGTGACTGGGAATTCCACTCCAGGAGAAGCCCCTGATGTCTCTGTCCATTTAGGGAGCTACAGTGGCACTAGTAGATAGCAGAGTAGAGACATACCTCCCTGCTCTGCTATAGTGATCAATAGTATCTGCGTCCTAAGGACGCAGATACTATTGAATGTGGTGTCGCTACTGATGTAGCAGCCACAGCAGTGCCCTCATTGCCGTTGTCGCCGCTAGCAGCCGCTATGGCTGCTAAAGCGGTAGCGATGCCACTGAGAGAAACACGAGCAAGGTCCCTAATTCTGCCCACACAGTATTATGCCCCCTAAGTGCCACACAAAGTATATTGCCCCCTGTAGTGCCCCTACACAGTATAATGTCCCACCTCCCCATGAAGATAATTTTGCTACGGAAGGCACGGTTCTTCTTTTTGTACCACGGAAGAAAGTGGTCAGTCATAAACTCTACGTACTTTGCAGAGGTCATTTTCACACCCGCCACCTCCTTGCTGACGTCGCAGACTTGTTGGGACATGGTGGCCATTCACCAACCATCCACTACTCCATCCATCTGGACCATCCAGGGTTGCACAGCACTCATCAGTAAACAACACGGTTTGAAAATTAGTCTTCATGTATTTCTGAGCCCACTGCAACCGTTTCTGCTTGTGAGCATTGTTTAGGGGTGGCCGAATAATAGCTTTATGCACACTTGCAAACCTCTGGAGGATTCTACACCTTGAGGTTCACGGGACTCCGGAGGCACCAGCGGCTTGAAATACCTGTTTGCTGCTTTGCAATGGCATTTTAGCAGCTGCTCTCCTAATCCTATTAATTTGTCTGGCAGAAACCTTCCTCATTATGCCTTTATCTGAACGAACCCGTCTGTGTTCTAAATCAGCCACAAATCTTTTCACAGTACGATGATCACGCTTAAGTTTTCTTGAAATATCCAAAGTTTTCATACCTTGTCCAAGGTATTGCACTATTTCACGCTTTTCGGCAGCAGAGAGATCCTTTTTCTTTCCCATATTGCTTGAAACCTGTGCCCTGCTTAATAATGTGGAACGTCTTTCTTAAGTAGTTTTCCTTTGATTGGGCCCACCTGGAAAACTAATTATCATAGGTGTCTGAGATTGATTACAATGATCCAAAGAGCCCTAAGACACAATACCATCCATGAGTTTAATTGAAAAACTAATAATTAAATGTTTATGACACTTAAATCCAATGTGCATAATAATTTTGAACATGGTGTAGTATCTGCGTCCTAAGGACGCAGATACTATTGAATGTGGCGTCGCTACCGCTGTAGCAGCCACAGCAGCGCCCTCATTGCCGATATCGCCGCTAGCAGCCGCTATGGCTGCTAAAGCGGTAGCGATGCCACTGAGAGTAGAAGCGCCCAGGCGGAAAGGCAACTGCTGAGTCACCGGGCCCGGGCGTTTCTGAAACACAAGCAAGGTCCCTAATTGTGCCCACACAGTATTATGCCCCCTAAGTGCCACACAAAGTATATTTCCCCCAGTAGTGCCCCTACACAGTATAATTTCCCACCTCCCCCTTGTACACAGTGCCATACAGCCCCCCACCTCCCCCTTGTAGACAGTGCCCCCAAAAAGCACACTCTTGATCACTCCAGCACAGAGCCCCCTTCCACCTGCTGGAGTGATGTGCCCTGTGCAATGGCACAGGTCACACACCCCTAAGGCCGGCCCTGTTATAAAGCATATGTCTAGAATTATATGGCGGCTTAAAAAGATAGGGAGATATTTATCTATACAATTTTCTGGTTGATTTTTAAAGCTCGGCACCACTTTTTAGCACTGGTCGATTTATCAAATAACATTCTCTGACACTAATTTTTGTTAACCCTAGATCCTTTGCTGATATTTTCTTTCACTAAAAAGTACAATATGGCACTCAATAAAGTAAATTGGTGACTATATTATATATTATATATGGTCACACCAACTCCCCAGCAGCATTCAGCTCTTTTTTATTAGGGTCGGTTAAGAACGGGGGAACTCACTATATAGAAAGAGGTTTTCCTGAGTGTACTACTTCTTTTAAAACATTGCTGTGTCTTTTTCTCTCATAGGAGCTGTGTGTTTTGGATATTACAATTATTCATTTGTAAAAAGTTTTTTTTCTGGGCCTGAGGGGGCCCAAAAGACCACCCTGTTCATATGAGGAAACCAGTACTATGAATGACATAGGCTAGCTGGGGACCCAGTTACAGATCTTGCAATGTGGTTTAGGAGCTTCAAGTTACACCTCTGAAAGTCATTGGGGTTTTAGTGAATAAGGAACGCCTACATATTTGAGCAACTTTTCCCTCTTGAAGTGCATAAAACATCTAGTATAAGAAAATTAAAGATTATTTTCCTCATTTGTAAAAACAAAAGATACTCGTTATTGTGGAAGCTTCACATCTTGTTCCCACATAAATCCATTTATGTCTACATGCCAAACTGCAAAAAAAAATTATCATCCTGCCGACTACATCAATTGGTCATTTGTCATTTGGTGTGAGATTTTGTGAGAATCTTAAATGCAGCCACTACAAGTGGATTGTAACAGACTTCTGAATGTCTCATAACATTACATGAAAGCATATAATGGATACACACCAGATTTAGTATTTCAATCTTTTGAATACATATACCATTTATATTCATATTTAAAAGTTGCATTCTTTATATTAATATTTTGTTTATTATATGTACATTTAAACAAACGTTCAGTAAATGTAATAAAATTAGAGAGAAAACATTAACAAGTATAGGCTAACAATATAAATGGGTCATTTGGGTTTTCCATTTGCTCATATTTTTTGTTTGCATAGTAGTTTTGCTGAATTTGAGGTTTTGAGGTCATAAGATGGTGCAGACCGGATTTGAATATTTTCTTTTTCTGTTTTTACTTTCAGACTACAGAACAGGGCCCTGCTTCACCCAGGTCAGCAATCAGATGTGTCAGGGTCAGGTGACTGGTATCGTGTGCACAAAAACCCTCTGCTGTGCAACCATTGGACGTGCCTGGGGACACCCATGTGAGATGTGTCCTGCTCAACCACAACCCTGCCGTCGTGGCTACATTCCCAATATACGCAGTGGAGCTTGCCAAGGTAAACTGCTTCATACTAATGTGCATTTGTAATAAATTCATTTCCTGTACATAGCATCAATCTATATATTTAACTGTGAATGCAATGGTTGGACTACTGCTTAACAGTCCATGCCAATCAATCATTGAAACACTAAGAAATTGCATGCTTCATATGATATTAGCAACTAAATCTAGATATTTTATAAACTTTTAGTGAACATACACTGGATCGCTTTTTTTGAAAATATGTTACATAATATGTTATTAGCTAGGAAATGCTAATGTGCAGAAGATATTTATATAAGTCGCGGGTTTTTAAAGAGGCTCTGTCACCAGATTTTGCAACTCCTATCTGCTATTGCAGCAGATAGGCGCTGCAATGTAGATTACAGTAACGTTTTAATTTTTTTTAAAACGAGCATTTTTGGCCAAGTTATGACCATTTTTGTATTTATGCAAATGAGGCTTGCAAAAGTACAACTGGGCGTGTATTATGTGCGTACACCGGGGCGTTTTTACTTCTTTTACTAGCTGGGCGTTCTGACGAGAAGTATCATCCACTTCTCTTCAGAACGCCCAGCTTCTGGCAGATCACGCTGTGACGTCACTTCCCCAGGTCCTGCATCGTGTCAGACGAGCGAGGACACATCGGCACCAGAGGCTACAGTTGATTCTGCAGCAGCATCAGCGTTTACAGGTAAGTAGCTACATCGACTTACCTGCAAACGCCGATGCTGCTGCAGAATCATCTGTAGCCTCTGGTGCCGATGTGTCCTCGCTCGTCCGACACGATGCAGGACCTGTGAGTGACGTCACAGCGTGATCTCTCGAGAACACGGCTGTGTCTGCACTGCCAGAAGCTGGGCGTTCTGAAGAGAAGTGGATGATACTTCTCGTCAGAACGCCCAGCTAGTAAAAGTAGTAAAAACGCCCCGATGTACGCACAAAATACACGCCCAGTTGTACTTTTACTTTTCAACACGCCCAGTTGTACTTTTGCAAGCCTCATTTGCATAAATACAAAAATGGTCATAACTTGGCCAAAAATGCTTGTTTTTTAAAAATAAAAACGTTACTGTAATCTACATTGCAGCGCCTATCTGCTGCAATAGCAGATAGGGGTTGCAAAATCTGGTGACTGAGCCTCTTTAAATAATTTTAGTAGAAGGGGCTTACTGAAGAACTTGCTGAGGTACCCTTACCTTACAGCCATGCTGGGCATAGGGCTCTCCATTGGAGCTAGGTGGAGGAGTAGAGAAGATTGGTTTATTTAAGTAATATAATAGCTATATGAGCTTCGTTGGTACATGCATCAAGTTACATAGGGTGGACCTCCTCAAAATCCCACAAATGGTCAGCACCAGGCATGAAATTCCTTCTTCCACTTTGATTGCAAACCGAAAAAGTAATCACGGAACCAACAGATTGGTATATATTAAGCAGAAAAACCACTGAGACAACTAAAAGTCAAAGACACTTAAAACTTTGCATGAATTGCCCAAATGTTGTGAGTTAGGACAAAGTCCCCTTCGCATGCAGCATGGTGGCTTAGCATTGTCACATTGCAACCAGGGTCCTGGGTTCACATATAACCTGGAGCAAGATCTAAATGGAGTTTGTATATTCTTCCTGTGTCAGTGTGGGATTCCTCCAGTACTCATAAAACACACTGATGGGCTGTCATTAAAACTGGCCCTTGTGTGTGTATGAGTTAGGGTATGTGCACACACACTAATTACGTCCGTAAGTGACGGACATATTTTGGCCGCAAGTACCGGACCGAACACACTGCAGGGAGCCCGGCTCCTAGCATCATACTTATGTACGACGCTAGGAGTCCCTGCCTCGCTGCAGGACAACTGTCACGTACTGTAATCATGTTTTCAGTACGGGACAGTTGTCCTGCAGCGAGGCAGGGACTCCTAGCATCGTACATAAGTATGATGCTAGGAGCCCGGCTCCCTGCACTGTGTTCGGTCCGGGACTTGCGGCCGAAATACGTCCGTCAATTATGGACGTAATTAGTGTGTGTGCACATACCCTTAGAGAAATTCAATTGTAGGGACAGAAGTGTGTGAACATTTCTGTACAGCGCTGCAAAACATGTTGGTGCTACATAAGCAATAGAAAATAAAATACTAAGCAGATCCAATACATTACACCCTCCTTATCTGAACACCTCCAATCACATAAGTATTGTTTTATGATATATAGATTTTGAATGCATGACTATGAAATTAAATACAGATCTGCAGAATTGTAGAATTTGATTGCGCAATTGTTACAATTGTCGCTTTTAGATAATACTACATAGGAATCTGCTGAGCTTTCAGCATTTTACTCGTTTATTTTGAACATGGACAGTAAATTACAACAGAGAACAAAGACATAACTGTGTGATAAAGTAATAAGCAGAAGGGGGGACTGGTCAAAGGCTGAAACAGACATAAATAACCATTCCACAGTGACATTATATTGTGCAAGAGCTCTCATTCTACCTTCAAAATGACATAAACCGTTGTGGTCTGAAAACTGTGCTAATTAAGGCCTTATTCACACGAACGTTTTTAACGTCCGTGATACGCACGTGAAAAACACGCGCGTCGCGTGGACCTATGTTAGTCAATGGGGCCGTTCAGACAGTCCTTGATTTTGACGCAGCGTATGTCCGCTGCGTAAAACTCACGACATGTCCTATACTTGGCCGTTTTTCGCGCATCACGCACCCGTTGAAGTCAATGGGTGCGTGAAAATCACGCAACAGTAGATAAACAAATGAAGGAAAAAATAAAAGCAGTTCCTTCATTCCTTTTTCTAAACATCAAAACCGCGTGTCATAAGGATGGCATATGCGTGAAAATCACGCAGCCACGCACCATTCACTGATGACACACGGAAGTGCAACGCGCGCAAAACGCACACGTTCGTGTGAATAAGGCCTAAGTCCAGTTAATATAACTATTGTACAATATGTATAGATAGACATTACTATTACATTCGCTTATGATGCCACTATAATCAAGATTAATATACTTTGTAATTTTTGACACCATACCATTAAAGCTGATCTCTGGGTATTCTGCTGCTTGGATCATGAATGATCAGTTGTAATCTTTGGGGGAACCTGGCATCAAGTGTTCAATATCTCTTCAGCACCACCACAGGAGAAATGAAGCATTACACAATTTTTTTATTGAAATCAATGGGCTCTCTGCTTTGGCTTATAGAAGGGGTCTTAAACAGGTTCTTAGAATTTCATAAAAAGATATTTGAAAATTCTTTTTTAAACAAGACAACCTCTTTAGGTTGTCAAAAAAGACTTATCTAAAAAACTTTGGAATATGGTTGTTGGTGATGGACAAATGTTACAGCTGACACTAAACTGATCTTGAACCAATACTTTTTGTAAGGAAATGTATTCTAGGAGACCTTTATGTGATGAATCTCTATTTATCTCAGGTAAGGTAAAGAAAGTTGTGTAGGTTTACTGAAGTATTTCAATATAACTTGGAGACTCATGTCCTTTCTAGAATAGTAAAGCTTAAATAGTGGTGTTAAATATAAAGTATGTAGAAATTATAAGATTTATAGTCTAAGGCCCCATGCACACGAACATATTTTTGCGGCCGCAATTCACCCGCAAATCTGCGGGTGAATTGCGGCCCCATTCATTTCAATGGGCCAAATGCACACGACAGAGGTTTCCACGGTCCATGCATAGCCCAGGAGCCTGGAACGCAAAAAGAACGGACATGTCTTATTATGGCTGTGTTTTGCGGTCCAGGCTCATAGAAATTAATGCACGCGGCCATGTGCACGGCCCGCGGGTGACACTTCGCGGCTTTCCAACCCAAATATCACGGCCGTGCACATGGCTACGGTCGTGTGCATGAGGCCTAAGTTGCTATTGTAAGAAATGCCCCCATAGACTAATATAGGTGCGTACGACACGCGTGAAAAGCACGCGCGTCGCACGCACATATATCATGCTCGTGTAAACAAGGCCTAATAGTTATACTAAGGCCTCGTTTACACGAGCGTGATATACGTGCGTGCGAAGCGCGTGCTTTTCACGCGTGTCGTATGCACCTATATTAGTCTATGGGGGCATGCAGACAGTCCGTGAGTTTTGCTCAGCGTGAGTCCGCTGAAAAAAACTCACGACATGTCCTATCTTTGTGCGCTGTTCGCGCATCACGCACCCATTGAAGTCAATGGGTGCGTGAAAACCACGCATGCCGCACGGAAGCACTTCCGTGCGAACTGCGTGATTCGCGCAACAGCTGTCAAACTCTGAATGTAAACAGAAAAGCACCACGTGCTTTTCTGTTTACAAACATCCAAACGGAGTGTCATAATGATGGCCGCTGTGCGAAAATCACGCAGCCGCGCATCATACGGGGCTGACACACGGAGCTGTTATGTGCCTTTTGCGCACGCAAAATGCCGCGTTTTTTGCGTGCGCAAAACGCACACATTCGTGTAAATCAGGCCTTATACTCAGTCCCAGTCCCAGATAACCTCTTTAATGCCGGCTATGATAAAAAAATAAATGTAAGAACACAGTGCATTGCAGCCTGCTGTGGCTTTGGAGCAGACAGTTCAGAGTGCCCATTTTGACCCCAGTGCTTTTCCAAAAATGCTTACAATGCACCCGTGAGCATTAGAACCGGATTATAGAACAATGGAAGAAGGTGGCCAGGTCTGATAAATTAAATTTTCTTTTACATTATGTGGATGGATGGGTGCGTGCTTACCTGGGGAAGAGATGGCACCAGGGTGTACTATGGGAAGAAGGCAGGCCGGTAGAGGCAGTATGATGCTCTGGGAAGTGTTCTGCTGGGAAACCTTGGGTCCTGGCATTCATGTGAATGTTACTTTGATACGTACCACCTATCTAAACATTGTTGCAGACCAAGTACACCCGTTCATGTCAACAGTATTCCCTAATGGCACTGGTCTCTTGCAGCAGGACAATGCAACCTGCCACACTGCAAAAAATGTTCTAGAATGGTTTGAGGATCATGACAAAGATCTTAAGGTGGAATCCGTGGAATGTACTGGAAAATCTAGTTGAGCCCTGGAGGCCCCACCTCGTAACTTACAGGACAAAAGATCTACTGCTAATGTCTTGGTGCTAGATGAAGTCAATGTCTTGATGAGTCACAGCTGTTTTTGATGCACAAGGGGGACCTATATAATTTTGGACAGGTGGTTTCCATGTTCTGACTGAACGATGTATTTGAAAAGTGTCGGAAATCTTTAGTAAATGTGTCATCCTGGGTGCAACTCTGAAGTTCCGCTCTTTTTTTGACACAATTATATGTGCCTGAAAAAGGGGCGTAGGGGTTTGATAAATATCATGTTCGGCCAAATTACCTACTTTTAATGTATATACGCCAGAAAACTGGCATAACTACATTGATAAGTTTACCCCAGTGTGTCCATACTAGCTTATTGGATTTATCCTAGGTGACTAGATGTATTTGCAAATACCCATTCATTAGTCAGTGGAGGATCAAGATTTTATTCCATAGTGAGCAGTGATTCCTTGTATTGATTATCAACAGTCGGAAGTACCTTGCAGTAATAAGTAGATCTGTTCCTATAGTTATTGGGTACCTGATGGCCAGATATTTTCAGCAATGCATTATTGGTTCCTAGGTGGTCAGTTATTCATATAACCAGTGATTCAGCAACTTAGTGGTCTAGTTAGTAACATCCTTATGCTTCTGCACATTTGTCATATCAGTAAGTCTGCCTGCAGGTGTTTGTAGAGCTGAAAATGCTCTGTACTCCATGTAGGGAGATGTGCTGCCGATAACGATAATATTTTAGGCTGCAGAAACAGTACGATCAGCCGATAAACTAGCGTTGCTCTTTAATTGGCTGATCGTTGCCCTGTTCTGTGAACGCTCGTTTGCCCAATTATTGGCCCGTGTAATAGGACCTTTTGCCTTTATATTACTTTTGTACTTGCCACATACGGTAGTTACATCACATTACTTTTGACCCTTCTTTTACTATTTATTCCTATTAAATCAAACTCGAGTTTCCTGTGGGTAAACCTGGACTAGCACTGGTCTAAAATGTTCCAGTCTTGATATTTTTGTAAATGTGCTATGTAGTAATGGATGATGATAAATTATAATAATGATCATGATGTTGATGATGATGATGATGATGATGATGATAATAATAATAATAATATTTTTTTCGTGTATGCAAAGTAGCCAAAGTCATAAAAAATACTACCTACCTATTTTGTGGGGTTTTCTGTTTTTTTTATTGCATTGCATTTTCATTATAAAATTTCAATATGTAATATACTTACATAAAAATGTATTACTCAAACTTTCCAGATATTGATGAATGCCAAGCAATCCCAGGACTCTGCCAAGGAGGAAACTGCATTAACACAGATGGATCTTATGAATGCAAGTGTCCTGTTGGTCATAAGCAGAGTGAAACAACACAAAAATGTGAAGGTAAGCCCCTCATAGCAAGTAGAAGGCATCCGTAGACAGGTCTCCATTCAGTTTACTGAGCTGATTGAGAATATTAAATACTGGTGCAAAAGCACAATATTCTTCATTTACTTTAATGTGGTTGTAAAGTAAAAGGCTTAAAGCCTATCTTTTCGTCTTATACTTTTGATTCTTTCAGATCGACTCCTGGCTTTGGCACAATAAATTGTCATAAAAACTGACACAGAAATGACATGTGTGATTCCAGCCTTAAGCTTTCCATATATAAATCAGCTACTTAGTTCTGTTAGTAACTAGGTGGGAGTTTCTTTTTTGATTGTAGGGAACACAAAAATGTACACACAGACAGCTGACAATAAAACAAGTTTAATAATTCAACAATACAGATAATACTAGCTAGACAATAGATAAAACAAAACTTAAGGCCCTATTACACTGGCTGATTTTGGCTGGTGCAGCGAGCGCCGATAAACGAGACAGCTAGTTGATCGCCGCTCGTTTTCTCCTGTCACAAAGAGCTATGTATGGGGATGAGCGGTCGTTACTCCGATCGCTCTTCCCCATACATTATTATCATGTTGGCAGCGCTCTCCCTGTTTACAACGATACGATCAGCAGATGAACAAGCGTTTGCTCATTCGTCTGCTGATCTATAAATGATTGTTTGCCCGATAATTGCCCAGTGTAAAACCCCCTTTAGTCATCTTAACCTACAGACTTTACTTGAGATTTTGATCTTCCGATCTCTTCCCGGGAGTCTATAATCGTGATGATAATGGTCAAGAAACAGCGAGGATAAATCAACTTGACTACACAAGTTGTAGATGGACTCAAATTTGCTACAGTATGGGTGGAGTTTTTACACCTCAAATACTGGGAGGTTTCCTCTTAATATTAAAAAGAAATCTGTCCCCTCCCTTTGCAACATTGATGGTCTGTCACAATCTTTTCCACCTCATTTCTCCTTGCTGATAGGTAGTGCAGGTGTATCCACAGTTGCAAAATGGCTGTTCTTCAGGACATTTTGTTCAGCTCTGTTCTTTGGGAGGAGATGTATGGCCCTCCCTCACTTGTAAGGTCATCAGTGCTGCTGGTTGTTGGCTTACAGCATACCCTTCCACGGCAGCAAAGTCTACCCCCAGGCAACACCAGTACGACACATCCAGTCAGCCAGTGGCAGATCTGTGACTGAAGTCTTGTTGGTGGGCAGTACATGCCACCAAAAAGCTGTGTCTCCAGAAGGCTATTACACCTGGGATGTGTTGAAAACACATATCTCAAATTGTAAGATTTTTGGGCTCTATTGGACAGCCTGCATTCACTGATGATAAATTCAAAAACAAACTTGAGAGTTCCAATATTGAGGCAGGAATAAGAGTTTATAGCAGCAAGCGGTTTCAGGTGTATTTTAAAACTTGGAAAGGTCCTGGTCCTTTTCATCACCTCCACATCAAATTAATAAAACAAAATAACAAATCTCACATTATAATATTGTCAGTCTAACACTTGTATACAAACTCTGCCCAGAGTAACCACTGAGGTTTTCTATAGCATAGAGATGTTCTTAATAGTGGCTTAAAGAATATTAAATACTTTGCTATATAGACCTAACCTAATTGCCCTCATTACAGGATATAATTACTGCATATATATCTATCCCATTCTCAATTGGTTTGTTAAATATTTTAACCATCAAAATCTCCAACAATGGCAATATACACTAAGAAATTTTGTTCCACCTGTAGGAATGTAAAGAAACATGTACAAAGTAAAATTTTTACGTGTCCAATAAAGATTCTATATATGACAAATACCTTATAATTCGTTGGCATTCTTTCAATATAAACCTAAAAAAATATGGTAGGCAAAAAATGTACAAATACCGTATTAACACAATTTACCCGGAACCAAACATACCCTTAGGGTATGTGCACATGATAGGAGAAAACAGCTGCCTCGTTTCAGTCGTAAATGCTCCTCCTCGCATTTTGCGAGGCTTCTCTGACAGCCGTAAATTTTGAGCTGCTCTTCATTGAGTTCAATGAAGAACGGCTCAAATTACATCTGAAAGAAGTGTCCTGCACTTCTTTTGACGAGGCTGTATTTTTACGCGTCATCATTTGACAGCTGTCAAACGACGACGCGTAGATGACAGGTTGTCTGCACAGTACGTCGGCAAACCCATTCAAATGAATGGGCAGATGTTTGCAGACGTATTGTAGCCCTATTTTCAGACGTAAAACGAGGCATAATACGCCTCGTTTACGTCTGAAAATAGGTCGTGTGAACCCAGCCTAATAATTCGTATTCCAATTTGACCCCATACCATTTGGTAAGTTTCTTTGTTAATCTACGGCTTGTTTGATTACCCAACTGTCCCAACATTGTGACATTGAGTACATATATACATGTAGACTATTATTCTTCATATATAAATATAAATTTAAAGGAAGCAAGTTTCTCTCTCTCTTTGTACATTAGGATGTTATGGCATGTAATGTTGTCTGTGTTAGATGAGGAGCAGGGTCTCTGTGCGTTTTCAGTATGTGCCTCCCTATAACGTTCATCCTCCCGCCACTCTACGCGACCTGTTGCCACCCTCTTTAGTCTGGCTGTGTGTAACTTCCTTCTTCTCGTCAGATCTTTTCAGCTGTTCAGCAGATCACTTGTGAATATACAGTATAACAATACATACAGACATAGACAAACTAGGGCCCTTTTCACCACACGTTTAAGGAAACTCGTGGTTTTCTTTCCATTCACATATGTAAGTTCATTTAAACCGTTTAATATGACCTCGAGCTCCAAACAAAAGATCACATAAACACGCTTTTATAATCAAATGAGACATTACCAAATTTGCATTGTTCTAGTTCAAATAGTCAGCGCTCCTGTTATTGTCTCCTATTCTCTAACACTTATGTACATTTTAGGTCTCCAGTTGGTGACACATTGTACATTTTCCAATCATGATGGGAGTAGTACTATTACAGAATTTCTATCTTATACTTTAATTCTCACCAGGAATTTCTATATCTATTGTCCTAACGCTAATAAATGATCTCACATAGATCTAGAGATGTCCAGTCTTTTTTTTCTCCTACAAATAAACAGAAAGTTAGTTACTTATCACTTGGGAAAAAATAAATTCGTAGGTGGTAGTCCGGATGTCCATTTTCTTGCTACTATAACAGCTGTAGAATACAAAGTAACATTAGAACTTTAAGATAACATTTTATGTTTGTCAAAGTCAAAATGTGTACACAATAATATAACAAAGCTCATTAAAATACGATGTTTATTTTCGCTTTTCCTATAAACCAATTTGAAAGGATATCCATTACATTACATATTTTGTGCAAACTATATAACCAGAGAATGATCAGAAATAGTGTCCCCTACCCCCTGTAAACACTCTCAGGGGAAACATATACACTGTACAAATTCCATACGTTATGTTTCCATACAACATTCACAACAAAATATAACCAACCTGCAAAGAAAACACAAAACATGTCAATTTACATCATTAGATAAAGATCCTTAGGAACCACTTTACTTCACTTTAATTCATCACGAATGTCACCATATACTAAATAAATACATTAAATCCAGGTACATGAACACAAAGTGCCCATAAATCTTTATCCTTTTTGCTGTCCCTAATTTCAAGAAAATGCATTTTTGTCCCAAACAATCCCACCGCTGCCACCAAATGTTTTAACGTGAGTAAAGGGGGTTTTGTACTGGACGATTATTGGGCAGACAAGCGTTCATAGAACGCTCACTGCCGATAATTGCCCTGTGTAAACTGGGGAAGGATCAGAAGATGAACGAGCAAACGCACGATCATCTGCAGGTCGTATCGTTTTAAAAAGTAAAATATTATTGTTGTCGGCAGCACATCTCCCTGTGTAAACAGGGAGAAACGCTGACGACATGATAATAATGTATGGGGATGAGTGATCGGAGTAACGACTGCTCGACCCCATCCATAGCTCCGTGTGACAAGAGCAAACGAGCACCGATCAACAATGTCTCGTTGATCGGCACTCACTGCACCGGCCGATTATAGGCTGGTGTAAAAGGCCCTTTACTTTTAGATTGTAGGAAACAAAAAGATGCACACACAGACTGCTAACTCAGTTAACATTAAAACGGGTTTAATAATTAAACAATACAGACAATACTAGATAAACATTAGATAAAACAAAACTTAGTCAGCTTAACATACAGATTTTAATAGCTAAGATATTGATATTCTGATCTCTTCCCGAGGAGTCTATAATCATAACGATACCAGCAAAGGAAGCCGCGAAGATAAATAGACTTAACTATACATCACATAGGTTACAGCTGAACTCAAAATGGCACCAGTTCTGGGTGCGTCGTTTTGTACCTAAATTGTGGTAGGTTTTCTCTTAATATTGCCCCATAAAATCTTTGAATTTTTAACAAGCAGTTACAGTTACTTATGCAAAGTTAAACTGATGTTCAGGTCATGAGCTTAAACCCACCCTGTCTTTCACCTTAAAGAGGCTCTGCCACCACATTATAAGTGCCCTATCTCCTACATAATCTGATCTGCGCTGCAATGTAGATAACAACAGTGTTTTTTGAAAAACGATAATTTTTTAGCAAGTTATAAGCAATTTTAGATTTATGATAATTAGTTTATTAATGCCCAACTGGGCGTTTTTTAACTTTTGACCAAGTGGGCGTTGTAAAGAGAAGTGTAGGATGCTTACCAATCAGCAACCAATCAGCGTCATACACTTCTCTCCATTTATATCCATTTGTACTCAGCACAGCGTGATCTCGCTGTGCTGTCACATACACCCACATTAACTTTACTGAAGTGTCTTGAGAGTGAATAGACATCACCTCCAGCCAGGACACGATGTCTATTCACACTCCCGACACTTCGGTAAAATTTGTGTGGGACTTACTCACATCACTGCGTGATCTCGCGAGATCTCGCTGTGAATGACAGCACAGCTGTGCTGTGTGATTAAGTCCCACAAAAACTTTACCGAAGTGTCGGGAGTGTGAATAGACATCGTGTCCTGGCTGTAGATGATGTCTATTCACTCTCAAGACACTTCAGTAAAGTTAATGTGGGTGTATGTGACAGCACAGCTCATGACATATCACGAGATCACGCTGTGCAGTGAATACAAATGGACATGAATGGAGAGAAGTGTATAATGCTGATTGGTCAGCATCATACACTCCTCTGTACAATGCCCACTTGGTCAAAAGTTAAAAAACGCCCAGTTGGGCATTAAGAAACTCATTAGCATAAATCTAAAATTGCTCATAGCTTGCTCAAAAATGATAATTTTTCAAAATAAAAAACACTGTTGTTATCTACATTACAGCGCAGATTACATTATGTAGGAGATAGGACACTTATAATGTGGTGACAAAGCCTCTTTAAGCATTAAAAGTAAAAGTAGAAAAAATGGCATCTAGTCAAATCAGAAATCATTACTCATAACAGCGAGACAGTAGCAGTCTCAATATATTGTTCTAAATCTTCAGCAAGCTATATCTCATCCTGTGTTTGTCACAACAGGTAAGGGACATAAATTTACTCAAAAACACACACAAACCAAGGCCTTTTACTGCTACAGGAGCAAGTTAGACCACCACTTCTAAGCAGGATGCAGACAGGCCACAATTGATATATATGTAGGGAGATTGCACAGGTGCAGATACTGATAAAACAGCCACTCGCACGCCTCCTATTCATAAGGGGGGTGGCTGCTTAGTATAAACATTGCACACAGATAAGGCTTCTATAAAGGTGCCAGTCACACGGTTGTGTTTAGTGCGCCATGCTGACTTACAGCCTATTAGTCACGCCCATCCTATTTCATCAGGTGGACTGCCCAGCACATATCAGGTGCACTACTCCAAGCACTGACAGACTATTCTCCCCCAGCATTAGCAAGGCCTGGTTGCATCCTGAAAAAACATCCATGATAAACCTGAGGTATTGGTTGATATTTTGGCCAACATACACTAGCTCCCAACCCACGTCAAGGGTCCTCATCTTGTGTTTGACGTAAGCCGTTTGCGGTTTCTGCTCTGTACAAAATACTCTGTAAAATGGAGAATAGTATACAAAATAAAGAGTTTACAAGGTTTAAAGGGGTTATCTCATGAAGACAACCCCTTTCCATTTGAGCTAGAACAGAGAGACGCTCACAAAGAGTGTCTCTTGCTCTGGTGGACCTAACCTATCCATGTATTACATGGTAAACCATTCATTTGAATAGCTCAGCATATAGTACTACAAATGTATGGCCAGAGGCAGCTTCCACTATCGATAACATCTGTTTGTCAGGGACAAGAGATGCCCGACCTGTTTCTTTTTACAAAGGAATTGTCTTAAAGAAAAAAAAAAACTGGATTTCCTCTATTTCCCTTACAAGAACATTTCTGATTTCCATTGTGTGTTTTCATGTAAGAAATATTATTAAAATGCTTTCATGGGGAACAGCATGTATTTTATATTCATATTCCCTTAAATGAACTGTAGTGTGATTCTGACTATTACTGAGTCAGATCTGGTGTATGAATTCAGCAAGTGTGGTCCAGGCCAGTTTTCTGCAAACAGAGCTGGTGTACACCGTAAACATGTCACTTTACTATTGCCAGAAATTTTGCATGAACACAGCTGAAATCTGTTAAGTGTTCGGGGTATGGAGATTATAAGAAGTTCATTTGTAACAGACAGATTCTATTTTTGGGACAACAAAGTTAAATTCTATCTTTTCAAATCTTTGTTCCAAGGTGTCAGTTTCGTTTATGTGTATAGCGAGCAGTGCTGTTGTAATACATACATTATAATACACCTGCAGCCAGAGGATAAGCCAAGCTTTAGTCTGTACTCCTAATTCTGAGAAGTTTGCTATTTTAAGGCTTTAGAAGTCATCTACTCTCTGTGTTAGCCAGTTCTCTGTTCAGGTTTAGTCAATAAATTGCAAGAGGCTATGTAGATGATGCTGTCAAAGATATGACAAGATTATGATACGCATATAACAGACTAACTTAGAGCGGATCTCTCTGGTCTCCTATGCTCCTCAACTTAGGGCAATACAGGATAGAGGTAGCACCGAGCTCAGTGATATATAGGTATCTATATGTCAAAAGCTGTTTAAATGCTGCCAGGAGTCATAGATAAAGCCCATGAGACGAGCTTCCCCGTCAACGCAGAGTGTTTGACAGCTCTTACACAACTACATAGATGTAAACGCAAATAATACTGAATAGCTGAACGAAGCATAGTGCTGTGGTTGACACTGTACATGCTCATGGCTGGGAATATACAACAAAGAGATAAAACTTTGTATTACTGATGATGCTTTAGGGATATGACATTGATGCCGTTTAAGAAAGCTTATGTTGGGAATACTGTATCTGATGGTGAGAGTATTATTCAGTGTTGGATTCTACCACTAAATAGAAGTTACGGATTGCAAGTTACCTATATTAAGAATATGGCAGCATGATTCCTCACTCTTAATCATGGGATGTTATCCAATAATTACACTTTTTACCCTTGACATATTTATCAATGGGCTTGATTTATCAAAAATTGTTAACATTTTTCTTTCATTGCTTGTCTATGGGTTTATATGCTTAGTGAATATGTCACCATTGAATAAAGAACATCTTAGATGGATATCAGAAAAAAACTCCTACAATTAAGGAGTGGTCGCAACAAGTAGACTCCATTATAGTGATTGAAAAAATACATTATAATAGTACCCAAGCCAAAAAATATCTAATGCTTTTGGGTAACAGATAGGAATCTCTGCATAGTATTGTGCTTAAGTGTGCCCCGTTCAGAAGTGTGCACGTATACTAATTGGACAAGAGACATCATGGCAGCATTAACATATGCCAGACGCTTTTAAAAACCGCCCTGAACAGTGACAGATTCACTTTAACCCTGGTCTGTAACAGACTCATTACAGTATTTTAAAGTATGTATATTCTACTCATGTTTCTTATATGCCTGTTATATCTGAAAATACTATATTAACCCCTTCCTGACTGCCATGCAGCTATATACGATCTAACTGCCGATGCCCCGTGCAGTTAGCATGTGTATAAACGTTGACAGCCTGGAACGGGTTTAATGAGTGCAGTGCTGCTTCAGTGTGAGCAGCACTGCACTCTCATGTCGGCCGGGGCTTTGAGATGCCCGGAATACACCCCCCACTGTGGATAGTGCCACCCGCAACCACCATTAGGCAGCGCAAAACCCACTGTAGCGCAAACGAAACCTAAGCTCTCTCCTGGCCGAGGATTCCCCTCCTAGAGGGAGCCCCCGCCGTCTCTCCATCCCCCCTGTAGATAGTGCCATCCCCTTGCAGATAGCAACCCCCTCGCTGTAGATAGCATCGCACCCCCCCCTGTAGATAGCGCCACCTGATTCCGCTCAATCAGTAGTCACTGACGTCACTGTCCATACATGGACAGTGGAGTCAGGGGGTCCACCATGAGGGAATCCCCGGCCATAGCGTCGGCAATGCTCTGGCTTGGGATTCCTCTGCTAGAGGGAGCTTCAGGGCTTCCTCTAGCCTATCAATGGCTTCCCCGAGCACAGCTCCCTCTGCTCCTCCACTCTGAACTCATTCTGAAGCAGGGACCTGATCGTTCCCTTCTTCAGTATTAAGTTCAACTGTGTCTGCGTTCTGAGGACGCAAACACAGTTGACAGCAGGACATACTCCCCGCCGCACGGAGCAGTGTACAATGCCCGGAATCCAAGACTGTCCCGCTGAATCTGGGACGGGTGGGAGGGTAGTCGTCAGGGGCTCTGGAGCGGAATCCCCGGCAATGCTATGACCGGGGATTCCGCTCCTAGCTCACATCCAACTTCCCGCCAGGTGCTTCCGGAAGGTGGATCTGGCAGCACCCGGCGTACATCTGGCCACCATTAAAATAAATAGGATATGGCGCCGGACCTCGCTGGGAGCCGGAACCAAAAATGCTGCAGGTAACGTTTTTGGATCCGGCTCCCAGGGAGGTCCGGTGCCATATGGCGCCACAACGGATGTCCCCTGTGCCAGAACGAATCCCATAGAAAGATATGAGATACGTTTCAACATGCCGGAGGTAAACTGAAGCGGACACCGTGCATATGTGAATGGCCCCTTACAAGACTAGAGAATTTCTTTATTTTTTAAAGAATTGATACTGTAAATCCCTGGTGATAAACTTTACATATTATAGGGGTTTCGTATGTAGCCCTTAGGGCCTGTTCACATCACCATTTGCTTTCCATTCCGGGGTTCCGTCGGAGGTTAACATTGGGTGAACCCCACAACGGAAAGTGAAATGAAACCACAGCTTCCGTTTCAGTCACCATTGATATCAATGGTGACGGAAACATCGCTAATGGTTTCCGTTCTTCACGATTCGGGCAGGTTTCCGGTTTTCCGACGGAATCAATAACGCGGTCGACTCCGCTATTGATTCCGTCGTTAAAACTGCAACCTGCCGGAATTGTGACGAACGGAAACCATTAGCAAGGTTTCCGTTACCATTGATATCAATGGTGACTGAAACGGAAGCTGTGGCTTCACTTTCACTTTCCGTTATGGGGTTCACCCGACGGTAACCTCCGACGGAACCGCGGATTGGAAAGCGAACGCTGATGCGAACAGGCCCTTAACTCATTCAAAGGGCTGCACATCACATTGCGCCAGAGCCTAGTCAAGGCACATACATATATGACTGTTTTACACAGCCGTATGTGTAGCTTATATTATCTTCATATGTTTTGTTTGGCTTGAAACAGGTTGGACAGACAAAAAAACCTTTGCAAAACAGACCTTCCGAGATCTGTTCTTGTTTTTGATCAAAAATATATGAAGGGAACACAGACCACAAAAACAGTGATATAACACAGCACATGCCTAGATACATATACTCAGTGTGCAGGGGAACTAATGCCTGCTCCTTATCCTGGTGAAGACAGCTGCATAATATAAATGTGCCTTCTTCTAGGGCCTGGGGCGACAATCATGCAGACAAGGGGCAAACGTAGTCTCTGGGCCACTAGTTGGGCATCACTGATAATGATAGCTGTGCACACATTTGTATTTAATAGTGTTTGAGGATATTCTATGGGAATCTTTAGGCCAATGACTAGACTGGACATTTGTAATAGACATTTGATAGTGTTTGAAGATTTTCTAGGGGAAATTTTAAACCAGTGACTGGCCCCTTGATTGCCAGGCAAAAACACTATATCTCTGGCTAGATATTTGGCTTTGGATCCCTACTCTGCATCAAACTAAAATTTGTACCATTCAAGCACCGACTTCAGGGGATGACATGATATTGAGAACTAGAGTGGTAACTTTTCTGGTTCATTATTCCTTTTATTCCTTGTACTCTGTGTGAAACTCTCATCTTATCAGCACCAAAGCAGCCATACCACTACACCTTCTCCTCCTTCAGGGGGTAGTCATAGTTCTCCCTAAAAACCATTGCGGGTCTTTTAAAAAAAAAAATTGACCATTATCTATTGGATTCATTCAATAGATAACAGCCAGTAATCCTCAGCTCCCCCCGCTCCCGTCTTCTCTTTAGCTCCAGGAGCTGAAAAGGAGTTGGAAGCCGGAAGAGGTAAGTATATAGAGTGGTGTGGTACAGGGTCAATTTATTCAGTGCTCTGATCTAGTGCCCGAATAAATTTTGAGGGTTTGATCTAGGGTCTGATTTAGGGGTCCGGTATGGGATCTGAAGTAATTTTGGGGTCTGGAGTTTGTATTTATTTAGGGGTCTGGTCTGGGATCTGAAGTAATTTAGGTGTATGGTCTGGGGTCTGAAGTATTTTGTGGTCTGATCAAATGTCTGAAGTACTTTAGGGGTCTGGAGATTCTTATACTTTACTACAGTTAACAGTTAAATGTAACATCTGACTGCAGCGCAAAGAATACTAAGCAAAAAAAAACACAGCAAAAATGTGTGAATCAAGCATAAAGGGGTTGTCAACTTTGGGAAAGCCTTTCCTATTAAATTCGTCCCCACCAAAAAAAATAAGCTTATCATGGAGATTTCCACTTCTGGGACCCCCAGCTATTAGCTGCAATCTACAGATGAACCTTTCAGCAAATGTCAAATTTTTCTGCAGCGCCACTACAGGGGAATTGAAGCATCACATGGTGGTTTTTTAAAACAATGGTCTCCCCATGTCATGAGCAGTCTGGTTCCTCCAGAGTGAGAGACACTCTTTAACTTATTGATAGAAATATAGAAAGGGAATCCCTTTGAAAACACATTTCATAAATAAAATTTAAAAAAATCTTGTAAAACAGCGCCCTAATCTGCATACAGCAGTCTCCATAATATGTTAATTTTCATCACTGTCTGCTTTTGCATAAACACACTGTCCCATTCACATTACAATCACACATGTCATGGCATTTAAATGGTTAATATTTGTATTCTTGAAATGTGAGAAAGAAAGCCAAAGAGCATGACAGAAACCCACATGAAAATGGGAATAACACACAATCTCCATGCACATTGATTCATGGCCAGAATCAATCCCATGGCTCCAACACAGTGAAGAAGCAATGCTAAACACATATGTCTCCTAATTATACAAAAAATAAAAATAGCTTGAAAAGGAGAATGATTTATTTTCACTAAACAAACTTTTTTGTCACACTGGCGACTTTGTTGTCAATTATAAGAAAAATGGGAGCGTTGTGTATACCAATTAGAAGAGGTTAAGTTACTCGGATAATCCATGTCAACATTTCTCACTGACATTCTCAGATAATGATGAGAAATCTTGAAGAGTCCAAAAACACAATAACACATCTTTATTTTTCATATCCAAGTATCAGATTGTTTATTTGTATCATGCCAAGAATGATCCGAAACAGCTGAGTGATTTTTAAATTAATTGGAGAGTACATTAGTACAGAGAAATACTCCTTTTGGCGACTACTGTCAGTTAGTACGTCATGTCTGGGAAGTAGTGACTCCGACAAGACACAGTTGTCATTGCTTCTTCTTTGTTTGAAAACAGAAAGATGCTCTGTTTATATAGCTTAGAAGTAACTTAAGCCTTTACATTCATGCCGGACATCCATACTCTTTACATTACTACGAATTTCAGGGTCTTTATTTATGGAACAAATTTATATACATTCTCGTCTTAATCGTAAACTTAGATAAATCACAAAGGTCAATAGTGTAAGAGATTTAGAAACGGCACACATTCGTTTTATTGTATCATAACTGTCTGAATATCTGATCTGGAATTGGGCCTAATTGTCTAAACTATTTTTGTTGTCTATAGTAACCAATTACTTAAAAAAACGTAGCCATATACAGACTTTTACAGCCGTCGCCGGACTCAAACTCCGATCACAGCCTTTTAACCCCTTAGATGCCGCAGTCAACGCTGACCGTGGCATCTAAGTGATTAGATAGAAGGAGGGGTCTATCTCAGTCAGCCCATCGCCCCCCTCAATGCGATCACTGGGTGTCGATGGGTTGCTATGGCGGTCGGGGCCTAACAATGGCCACCAGGTCTGCCATCTAAATACATCTGTTAGGCCTTGTCTAATAGGATGCCTGCCATTGGTAAGAACATAATACACTTCAACACAGCAGAATTAAAGTCTATTATAAAAGTGATCAAGCAATCGCATAGTCTAGTGCCCTAGTGGGACTAAAAAAATTGTTTCAAAAGTTAAATAAAATGTTTGAAATGATATAAAAAAAACACAAAAAGCATATTTTTCCTAATTAAAAATGCTTTATTATGTAAAAAAAAAAAGAGAAAAAAAATAATACACATAATGGCTATCGCCGTAGCCGTAACAACCTAAACTTCAAAATGTTCATGTTATTTTACCAGCATGGTGAACAGCGTAAAAAAATAAAAATAAAAACAATATTAGAATAGTTGTTCTTTGTTCATCCCACGTTCAAGAAAACGGAATAAAAAGCGATCAAAAAATTGTATTAAAACATTAACTCATCCTGCAAAAAACAAGCCCCCACACGGGCTTGGCAGAAAATAGAAAAAGTCTAGCGCCTATTACACGGGGTAGGAAATTGGGCATTACTGAACTGGTGACAGGTCCTCTTTAAGGCCAAAACTGGCTGTGTCCTTTAGGGGTTAAATTTATGATTAACCATATCATACACCAGTATGGATGTCCTAGCTAATAGAAGCGGGTCCCTAATGGGAAAGCCCCTTCTATATTGTCCAAGTTGGGACATCACCATTAAGTCTAATCTCCTATTCTTGTCCAATATAAACAAATAATCGTTAGCCCAGGTGAATTATCCGTTCAGATTGGAGGAGAAAAAGCCGATCATCCCTCTACGCTTTGTGGTACTGGTAGAGTGCACCAAATATTAATATATAGATTTATTACTGAAGAAATTGACATTTCTTCTTTCATATATATTCTTTTTATATATATTGATATATTCTTAATCCTTTCATGATCAAGGGTCATTGATGCCCCTGTGTGCAGGTAAAATTTTCCATTTTTGATATCCACTTCTTTAAACGATAATATCTTTGGAACCACTTTGAATATAACAACTATTTTAACTTTGTTTTTTTACAAGATTTATGAGGCTTTCATTTTCTAGATTAGTTTAAGTAATTCAGTGTTTATAATTTTTTATTATGAGCAGACAAACCACTAAAAATAAAAAAATTACTTTTTTGTCTTTTCTATCTATCTATCTATCTATCTATCTATCTATCTATCTATCTATCTATCTATCTATCTATCTATCTATCTATCTACATATACACTGTAGAGCTCTGTAACAATTAGTCCTCTTCTCTCTCCGTCACCCTGGATCCCTGTGAGGGGAGAGTGAAGAGGGCTATATACACACGACCGTGAAAAAAATGGCAGTCAACAACGAATCAACTGTCAGTTTTTCATGGCTGTTTTGCATGAATGTGTCTCAAAATTTTAATCCATTTCCCAGCCGTCTGACCGTTTTTAACCGGCATTTGCCACCCGTTTTGCATGGACGTTAAAAAAAATGGATGAATTTTATTCGTTAGGGTTTTTTGTCCAAACCCCCTGAAACACCACAATGCCCATGTAGATAGTGACGCAATACCACTGTAGATAGTGCAACATTGCCCAAATAGATAGTGCCAGTGCCCACATAGATTGTGCCCACTGTAAATAGTGCCAACATAGTGCCACACACAGTGCCCATGTAGATAGCGCCACAGTGTCCCCTGTAGATAGTGCCAATATAATGACAAAGTACCCATGTAGATAGTGCCACACCCCCTGGATAGTACCCCCCTGTAGATAGCAACATCTCCCCTGTATTTAGCAATATCCCCGCTGCACAAAGCGGAAACCTGCCGGAATGGTGATGAACGGAAACCATTAGCAATGTTTCCGTCATTATTGATATCAATGGAGATGCAAACGGAAGCTGTGGTTTCCGTTTGACTTTCCGTTGAGGGGTTCCAAGACGGAAACCTCAGACGGAACCCCTGAACGGAAAGCCAAAGCTGATGTGAACCAGCCCTTAGCCAGCATATATATGTAAAATTTAGAATAAAACAAATGATGAATTTTCCTGGGTGTGTGTATAGTCATTTCTTCATTCCTATTTATATACCACAAACCTTATCTACAAGTGATTTAGATGGCATCATTTGTGTGAGATATATATATATATATATATATATATATATATATATATATATGACCAAGTAAAAATTTTCTTGATGAAATGTTATCCTTTCAAATTACAGGAAAACCAGCCTTTCCGGTCTCATATGTATGATTCTTCGTTAATGGCCTTGATTTCATTAAATATAAGGATTGCAGAGCTGGGAATTTTGTAACATTTGCTGAGCAGTTAAGTTCCATGGGATTAACTAAAAAGGCATTTCCTTCAACACATTATATTTCTGCTCTTAATGTGGTCAATTCATGGAAAGGTTTTGGAATTCCTGGACATTGCAAGGTTTTGGAATTTACAACTATTAGCTTTATTTCAAGTGTTTGGTTTTGCATCCCACAATCCAGATTGTATTTCAAAGAATGTTTTTATTTGAAAGATTGGATAGCCTTTTACTAGAACATGCATATCCTGTTCTTTCCAAATTACAAATAATGTATCCATAATATTTTTATGCTGTGCCAATTTCAGCAAAACACAAAATAATCTCTTGAAATAATTTTAAAGCTTAATATAAACCTAATTATAATAAAATATTAAAGTTAAGAAAAGATGCCCCCTCCTTCACCAACTAATGTCATGGAGGGTCAACAAGTGCCCAGCCCAATGTTTTTTATGGTTTAGTTACGCTCCGATTTATTTTTCCAATCTTCTTATATATCCCTCCTCCCCGCTCTTTCTTCCTTGCATAAATTACATAATACAACAGTTTTGTTTTCCCTTCCCTCCTTGTGTTAAGTATTATTAAAACATTTTATTGCTCCATTTTTATGGTTATATCAAGACAGTCCATGCTAGGCTGCTCAACATTATAAAAAATCTAGCTCCAGAAAGAAATCGCAAATAGTGGCAATAAAGAATGGAAATACAAACAAGAATATATAGAATGTAATTTTCGAGAAAGAGAAATACATAATACAATTTTTAAATTATGACTTCATTTATGGATTAAAATATTCCAACAACCATATCAGCCTATATTTGCTACAATTGTGCCAAAATACTAGGGTTGAAAAATTGCAGCCCGACTCTTCTTTGTACAACTACATTAATTTAGGGTTTTAAACATGAACTGATCATTTCAGATCCTGCACCAACATTTCATCACCAACATAGGGTGCTAGTCAGGACGCCGACTAGGCCAATTCAAAACTTTAATGTTGTGTTTTAAATAAGTTATGATTTGCTTTTTGAACCAGTTTACAGTATCAGTGTGCTCACAACAGTTCCTAGCTTCTCTATCTCAGACATATACACAAAGATCTCAATGGACGTCACTCTGTCTGTTACTTCTAATGGAGAATGCCTCTATTAAACTGCATGCAGTGGAAAATTTCACTTTTTTTCCCCTACAGATGCGTGAGAAAAAATAACCTCCTTATGCCACATAATAAAACACATAGGTAGAATAAAGTGCCATGGATTTCTATGCGTGACATTTTTCAGATCTGTATAACACAGATCCATAATACAGACATATGTGCAAGAGGTCAAAATACAGACACTAGGTCCAATTTTATTTTGTTTTTTTGGAGTCTGGAAGTAAACCAGAGTTCCAGGAGGAACTAACCACTGAGCCAATGTGCATCTTTATTTTGTGAATACTGACATTAGATGATTCTTACAAAGTCTCCGGTCGTTCCGCTGTGGTATTTTGTGTAAAATAGATAAAAGCTGTCATTGAACAAAAAGAAAGGTATGTTCCTATTTAAGGTTCATAATATATTACTCTTTCTAAAATTGCTTCTCTTTTAAATGAATTATATTTTGTAAGTGCTTAAAGCAGCAAAACATATTTTAATCTCATATATCCATATGTTTTATTTAAACCAACAGACATTGATGAATGCAGCACTATTCCTGGCATTTGTAGTGGAGGAGAATGTTCCAACACAATTGGTAGCTATTATTGCATTTGTCCACGTGGATATCTCACATCTGTTGATGGCTTACAGTGTATCGGTAAGAAAATGTGCATTTGTTGGAAAAACATGCTAATATTTATTAGAAGAAATACTTAGCCTGGTTCTGATGCTGTCTCACATGTTGTATTTGAAGAGACCCACCATTTACTATTGAGCCCTTAACATACGCCACATTATTCACTCCTGGGCAAAAAACACTTCTATTATGGAAGTCCAAAAATAAAGAAAAACAACGACCTTCTGCTCCTTGCAGTAGATGTGTTGTCATTATAATTTCATTTTATATTGACAATATGTTTTATACATTTTCACGAGCCATCCCACCCTACAAGAATTCTAAATTCTATGTCCATTATTACCCACTATTGGTTCTACATAAAAAAAAATCATATAATCACCTTTAGTTAGATCTAATAGAGATTGCTATCTTAGTTCAAATGCAATGATCCTTTGGTTACTAAATAACGTGATCATTCACAATTTATGTATTCATTTAAAATACAAAATTGTGGTATGACCAAGCCCTCTATACTAGGAGTGGTCAAACCTTTTTATTTGGGTAATCTCCTAGTGGACCTGGGGCAGATGTGTGGTTCACAGAGGGTTGCTGATGTAATTTATTTGCATGTCATATTTTTAGATGCCCCAATGTTGCCATAGTTCTGATAGCAGCCACAGCTACTTATTGCACTAGTCCCACAGCCATGACTTTTTCATACATGTGCTACTCATCCCATATGCCCTGCTCTGTGCCACAGTGTACTATATGTGAGCTCCATAAAGAAGTGTGTGAGACTGACATCAAGACTCAAATATTCCGATATAATTCTCAAATGAGAATTTAAATAAAAACACTTGTGACATGCACACTAAAACATAAATTTACAAGAAGACCACGTCTGTGTTAAGGACAGCAGGAGAACAGCTGGGTGACCGAACATCGAGATACAATGGTCCCCGCTGTGAGGGCTATCGGTAGATCACAATCTGCTGTTTGGCCATCACTGCTCTAACATACAGTATGAAGCAAGACTGGCATAAAATCAGAATAAATGGAAACATCCAATGATTGCCAGGGCTTATACCTGTTTGGAGTGCCTTCTTTTAACCACTGTATAATAAATTACATGTATAATACAAAATATTCTATAAATAAATACATTTGAATAACTTAAAAACTTCAGAAATTTGTACTTTTTTCATCCCCTAATAAGAAATAAATGTTGGTAGTCAATCACGTCAAGTATTTACTATTGACCCGCTTAATGGACCCCTTCTTTGATTTCTACTTATACTTATAAGTTTCCTGATATACTGGGATTAAATATTCTGATTGCTTAAACAAATTACTAATTCAATGACATCATTAAATATGAAAACTTAAAATATACTTTTTAACACACACACACACACACACACACATATATATATATATATATATATATATAAACTGTGTTTGTGTGTGTGTGTGTGTGTGTATATATAGATATAGCTATATATTTGTATATATATCTATATCTGTATATGTGTATATATATATATATATATATATACACGTGTATATATATATATATATATATCTATATATATGTATATGTATGTATATATATATATATGTATATATATGTATATATATATATATATATATATATATATATATATATATATATATACATATAGTTTTAGCTACTTTGTCCTTAGATAAACTTTACATCGTACCTCTGGGCTTCATCACTTTTCAGGTCGATTGAGGTTATTCATACAAGAAAACCCTTAGTCACCATGATTTATCCAATATACAATTGCATTAAATGAATATAAACAACTTAAAGGAACATTCTGAAAGAACCTTGATATTTTTATAACCTACTAAGTAGAAGAAATCTTAAAACAAGAACAAGGAGCATTAGTTTTCAGCTGTGGTTGTATCTGCTGCTTGGCTAGAGGCTGCTATTAAACACCACTTTGTTGAAAGCTGTCTCCTCTAATAGGGTTGGTTTGGAAGCCAACCAGAACAATTGTATAAAATGCATAGATTCAGATGCTAAAGATTAAGAATAACAATTGTTGCAAGTGTCCCAGTGCTGACAGATGGAGATCTGAAACTCCAGGTCATGACACCATGTGCTGACACCGAGATATATCACAAGTGGACTCAATTCATGTCAATGTTTTTACCTCAGTTAATATAAAATATCAATGAGGTAAAGATTGTAATTCTGGCTTCTTACCAAGGATTTGGATAATTTACTTATAATTTTCTTTCAAAGCTAAAATGCTAAATGCATATTTAGGTCTAACACCTCTGGCACGTGACCGAGTTCGTGCCGTGAAAAACGGTCCGAGTGTCGGCTGGATTTCCCGGCCCAAACATGGTACAGGTGAACGGGACTCCTGGCATCATAGACATTTTATGATGCTAGGAGTCCCTGCCATCTGCGGAACTGCTGTTCCGTACTGTATCTTTTCTTTCAGTATGAAACAGCAGTTCCGTAGGGAGGCAGGGACTCCTGGCATCATAAAATTTCTATGATGCCATGAGTCCCGTTCATGGTACCGTGTTCGGGCTTGGAAATCCACCGACACTCGGACTGCTTTTCACGGCCCGAACTTGGTCGTGTGCAAGAGACTATGAAACAGAAACATGCTTGGTTTACATGTACAGGGTTCAAGTTACATGCAATCTCCAGCAGGTAAAAAAAAAGTTTTCAAGGGATTGCACAGAATTATAAATCATGGCTGCTTTATTTTGAAAACAGTTCCAACCCTGTCTATAGGTTTGTGTCTGGTATGGCAGCTCAGTTCTATTGAGTTTAAAGAGGCTGAACTGCAATACAACCTGAATTTTAAGGCAGATTTTGCTCTGCCTGCACACCGATTTTCCCAGCGTTTTTCACCCGCGGCCATTGAGCGCCACTGGCAAAAAAACGCCTTGCGAAATACGCTTTCTCTGCCTCCCACTGATGTCAATGGGAGGTCAGAGATGTAAACGCCCGAAGATAGGGCATGTTGCTTTTTTTTCCCGCCAGCAATTTTTTTTCCGCTCGAGGGAAAATAACGCCTCTGCCTCCCATTGAAATCAATGGGAGGCATTTTCGGACTTTTTTGGCGCATTTTCCAACGCGGAAAAAATGTGTCAAAAAGACTCCGTGTGAACTGACCCTAACCGAGTGGGCGTTGTAAAGAAAAGTGTATGACGCTGACCAATCAGCGTCATACACTTCTCTTCATTTATGTCCAGCTTTAGTCACAGCACAGCGTGATCTCGCGAGATGGCTGTTCTGGCAGACTGGAGGCCTAACAATGGCCTCCTGTCGGCCAAGTACGGAAGCCCGCTAGGTCCCGCCCAGAGGCGGGGCCTAAGAGGCTTCCGGCCTCAAAAGAAAGATGGCGCTGGCTCAGGAGCTGAGCCTGCGACATCAGCCGCCGGTATCAGCTGTATGTTACAGCTGACACCGTTCTGTAACGGAGCTAGCTCCCATCCCTGCCATTAACCTTTTAGATGCTGCGATCAAAAGTGATCGCGGCATCTTAGTGGTTTGTAGCGATTGGCATCGACACGATGTGATTGTGAGAATGCCAATCGCTACTATGGCAACAGGAGGCTTAACAATGGCCTCCTGGTCTGCCACATATGATAGCCATTTAGGCCCCGTTCAGAGACAGGACCTAATAGGCTTGCTGTTAGTGAATGTCAGTGAATGACAGACAGCTCTAATGCATTGCACTACGTAGGTAGTGCAATGCATTACATTAAAGATCGGAGGTGCAGGCCCTAGTGGGACAAAAAAAAAAGTTTAAAAAAATGTATAAAAAAGTTGAATAAAAGTGTCAAAATAAAAGTTTCAAGTTAATAAAAACAAACACTGCTTTTTTTCCTATAATAAGTCTCTTAATTTAGGAAAAAAAATAAACGTTAAAAAAAGTACACATATTTGGTACCGCCGCATCCGTAACGACCCAAACTATAAAACTATAATGTTATTTTTCCAGCATGTTGAACACTGCAAAAAAATAAAATAAAAATGAATGCCAGAATCGCTTTTTTTATCACCACCCCTCTCAAAACATGGAATAAAAAGTGATAAAAAAGTCGCATGTACCCCAAAATAGTACCAATAAAAAAAAAAAACTACAACCGGTCCCGCAAAAAACAAGCCCTTACACAGCTTTTTTGACTGAAAAATAAAAAAAAGTGTTGGCTCTCAGAATATGGTCACAAAAAAGAAATAAAAAATATAAAAAAAAGTGATTTTATTATGCAAACGCTGCAAAGCGTAAAAAAACCTGTATACATTTAGTATCATCATACCGACCCGCATAACAAGTAAAATTGTAAATAAGTAAAATTGTCATTTATAGCCCACTGTGAACGGCGTAAAAAAAAAAAAGAATATAAAACGTCAGAATTGCTGGTTTCTGGTCACCTTGCTTGCCAAAAAATGGAATAAAAAGTGATCAAATTGTGTGTACCCCAAAATGGTACCAATGAAAACTACATATTGCCCCGCAACATATAATCCCTCACACAGCTCTGGCAGAGAAAAAATAAAGAAATTCTGTCTCTCAGAATATAACAACACAAAATGTGCAGATCGTTCCAAAAGCGGATAATATCGGGCACCATTTGTTAGTGCGACACTGGCCGCATATCTATGAATTATTATTTATTTATCCAATTATTATACCCTCTTATTATGCCCTGATGTACTCCGCACAGCTTACCTATGCCCTCACATTATAAACTGAAATGCCAGCAAAACGCCAAACAGAACTACTACCAAGCAAAATCTGCGCTTCAAAAGCCAAATGGCGATCCCTCACTTCTGAAACCTACAGTGTGCCCAAACAGCAGTTTACGTCCACAGATATGGCATCGCCATACCCAGGAGAACCAACTTAACATTTTTATGAGGTATTTGTCTTCGTTGGCACAAACTGGGCTGCACTAAAATTGCATATCAGTCGAAAATTCTAATTTTCACTTTGCACCATCATCTGCGCATTAATTTCGAATTAAAAAACACGTGGGGTCAAAATGCTCTCTACACCCCTTAAAATGCCTTGGGTGTAGCTTCCAAAATAGGGGTCACTACTTGGGGGTTTGTTTTACTATTTGACCTCAGGGCCTCTGCAATTGCAGGCCAATGCTGTGAAAATCACCAAAATAGACCTCAAATGTGCATGTTGCTCTTCACTTCTGAGCCCAGTCATATGTCCAGGCAAATGATAAATGCCTTGAGGGGTGAAGTTTCCAAAATGGGGTCACTTCTTGGGGGCTTCCACTGTACTCTGGTACCTCAGGGTTTTGCAAATGCGACATGGCACCCAAAAACCATTCCAGCAAAATCTGCATGCCAAATAGCGTTCCTGCCTTTCTGAGCCCGGCCGTGTATCCAAACAGCAGTTTATTACCACATATGGGGTATTGCCATACTCAGGAGAGATTTCTTAACAAATGTTGGGGTGCTGTTTCTCCTTTATTCTTTGTAGAAATTAAAAATGTCAACATTTTAGTGGAAAAAATGTTGATATTCATTTTCACAACCTAATTCCACTAAATTCCACAAAAACATGTGGGGTCTAAATGCTCACTATACCCTTTGATAAATTCCTTGAGGGCTTTAGATTCCCAAATTAGGTCACTTTTGGGGGTTTCCACTGTTTTGGTCACTCAGGGGCTTTGCAAATGCGACATGGCTCCCGAAAACCATTCCAGCAAAACTTGAGCTCTGAAAACCAAATGGTGCTTCTTCCCTTCTGAGACCTGCCGTGTGTCCAAACAACAGTTTATTACCACATGTGGGTATTGCTGTAATTTGGAGAAATTGCATTTCAAATGTCGGGGTGCTTTTTCTCCCTTTTTCCTTGTAAAAATTGAAAAATTCCATGTTTTATCAGAAAAAAAATATATTTTCAATTTTACAGCATAATTCCACTAAATTCAGCGAAAAAACTGTAGAGTTAAAATTCTCACTATACCCTTTGATAAATTCCTTGAGGGGTATAGTTTGCCAAGTGGTGTCTTTTGTTGGGGGGGGGGTTCCACTGTTTTGGCACCACAAAACCACTTTAACCCCTTCGCGCTCAGCGACGTAATAATCCGTCGCGCTAACTGTATCGTTAGCGCTCAGCGACGGACTATTACGTCGCGGGAGTAACGGCCATTTCGGCCGTCCTCCCGACACATACAGGAGCTGTGACAGCTGCTGTCTCGTACAGCAGCTGCCGCAGCTCCTACAGCGGGGACCGATCACGTTGTCCCCGCTGATTAACCCCTTAAAAGCCGTGTTCAATAGTGATCACGGCTTTTTAGGGGTTAAGCTACAATCGCCAGCCTGCTACGCGATAGCGGCTGGCGATGGTGGCTATGGCAACCGGACACCAAACAATGGCGTCCGGCTCTGCCATCGACGGAAGCCTAGTGGGTCCTGACGAAGTCAGGACCCACTATGCTTGCTGTCAGTGAGTAGCTGACAGTTCTAATACACTGCACTACGCATGTAGTGCAGTGTATTAGAATAGCGATCAGGGCCTCCTGCCCTCAAGTCCCCTAGTGGGACAAAGTAATAAAGTTAAAAAAAAGTTAAAAAAAGTTGTGTAAAAATAAGAAAATAAAAGTTTTAAATGTAATAAAAGTAAAAATCCCCCTTTTTCCCTTATCAGTCCTTTATTATTAATAAAAATATATAAACAAACAAATAAACTATACATAATTGGTATCACCGCATCCGTAACGGCCTGAACTACAAAATTATTTCATTATTTATCCCGCACGGTGAACGCCGTAAAAGAAAATAATAATAAACCGTACCAGAATCACAATTGTTTGGTCACTTCACCTCCCAAAAAATGGAATAAAAAGAGATCAAAAAGTCGCATGTACCTAAAAATGGTACTGATCGAAACTACAGTTCGTTACGCAAAAAATAAGTCCTCGCACGGCTTTCTTGATGGAAAAATAAAAAACGTTATGGCTCTTAGAATAAGGTAACACAAAAAGTGAATGGTTGTTTACAAAACGTATTTTATTGTGCAAACGCCATAAGACATAAAAAAACTATAAACATCTGGTATCGCCATAATCGTATCGCCCCACAGAATAAAGTGAATATGTCATTTATAGCGCACGGTGAACGCTGTAAAAAAATAGAATAAAAAACAATAGTAGAATTGCTGTTTTTTAGTCACCACGCCACCTAAAAATAGAATAAAAACTGATCAAAAAGCTGCATGCACCCCAAGAAAACTACAATGGATTCCTCAAGGGGTCTAGTTTCCAAATTGGGGTCACTTTTGGGGGTTTTCCACTGTTTTGGCACCACAAGACCTCTTCAAACCGGACATGGTGCCTAATAAAAAGGAGGTCTCATAATCCTCTAGGTGCTCCTTTGCTTCGGAGGCCGGTGCTTCGGTCCATTACCGCACTAGGGCCACATGTGGGATATTTCTCAAAACTGCGGAATCTGGGCAATAAGTATTGAGTTGCGTTTCTCTGATAAAACTTTTTGTGTTATAAAAAAAATGGTATAAAGAGAATTTTCTGACAAAAAAAAAATGTAAATTTCACCTCTACTTTGCTCTAAATTCCCGTGAAACACCTAAAGGGTTCATAAACTTTCTAAATGCTGTTGTGAATACTTAGAGGGGTCTAGTTTCTAAAATGGGGTGTTTGATAGGGGTGTCTAATATATAGGCCCCTCAAAGCAACTTCAGAACTGAACTGGAACCTAAAAAAATAAATAAATTAGGCAATACTTCGCTTCTTACATTATACTGATAATGAGCCGTGCCCACCCCGAGATGACCCCAGTTTTGACCGTTTGTATAAACGGAGACCCCTATTAGACCGTTTCAGTGCCCGGTTTTCCCAAGCATACACCCCAAGAAGTGTATTTCTATTGATGAGTCCTTGGTGGATGTTAAAGGGAGGGTTCAATTCCGCCAGTACCTGCCGGGTAGGAGGGCAAGGTATGGCGTGAAGATGTATAAGCTGCGAGAGTGCATCAGGGTATACCTACAGATTTAGGATATATAAAGGGAAGGACACCAGTATTCAGCCCCCAGAATGCCCCCCCTTACTGGGAGTTAATGCAAAAATTGTGTGGGATTTGGTGCACCCACTGCTGGACCAGGGTTACCACCTCTACCTGGATAATTTTTATACCGGCGTCCCACTCTTCAACTGCCTCGCTTCCAGTCCTGCGGCATGCGGCACTGCTAGAAGAAATCTGAGAGGCCTCCCTAAGACTCTGCAGCCAAACAAGAAGGGGTGAGTGCAGGGCACATTCTAGCAGCAACATATTGTGTGTCAAGTACAAGGACAAGAGAGATGTCACACCAGTACCCATGTACCTGTACGAGGTACCAGTACAGAGACCCCTAAACCAGACTGCATCCTGGACTACAATAGGTATATGGGAGGGGTGGACTTGTCAGATCAAGTCCTGAAGCCCTATAGCGCCATGCGGTGTGGTATAAGAAGCTGGCCGTGCACATCATACAGATGGCATTGTACAATGTGTACGTGCTACGTCGATGTACAGGCCAGAGGGGAACTTTCCTGGAATTTCAAGAGGTGATTATCAAGAACCTAATCTTTAGGGACCAAGAAGGGGGGGGGCACCCAGTACTTCTGGAAGCGAGGCCACACGCATCGCACCAGGGCAGCACTTTCCAGGAGAAGTTCCCCAAACTGGCAAGAAGGGAAAAAGTCAAAAGAGGTGCAAAGTCTGCTATAAGAGGGGTATAAGGGAGGACACAATATGTCAATGTAACGCGTGTCCCGAAAAACCAGATCTCTGTATGAAAGAGTGTTTTAAAATTTATCATACATCCCTTGATTTATAATTTACCCCAATTCTACTTACCCTGATGTACACAGCTTATCCCCCATTATATTTCCCTTCAGAGCCCTGCTGTGTGCCCAAGCAGCTGATAACAGCCACATTGAGGGTATTGCCATACCCGGGAGAACCCACATTACAGTTTATGGGGTGTAGGTCTCCGGTCAAAATGCTCACTACACCTCTAGATGAATGCCTTAAGGGTGTAGTTTTTAAAACGGGGTCACTTCTTGGGGGTTTCAACTGTACTGGTACCTCAGGGGCTTCTGCAAACATGACTTCGCACCAGAAAATCCCCAGTAGGCTAAATGGTGGTCCTTTCCTTCTGAGCCCTCCCATGGGCCCAAACGGCAGTTTATCACCACAAATGGGGTATTGCGGCACTCAGAACAAATTGCGCAACAGAATGGGGTATTTTATTTCTTGTGAAAATAAGAAATTTTTAGCCAAAACTACATATTATTGGAAAAAATTAATTTTGTTTTAATTCCCAGCCCAATTCAAATAAGTTCTGTGAAAAAACTATGGGGTCAAAATGGTCACAACACCCATAAATGAATTCCACGAGGGGTGTAGTTTCCAAAATGGGGTCACTTCTGGTAAGTTTCCATTGCTTTGATACCTCTGGGGCTCTGCAAATGCGACATGGCACCCGAAAACCAAACCAGCAAAATCTGCACTCCAAAGAACTCACAGCGCTACTTCACTTCTGAGGCCTCCCATGGGCCCAAACGGCAGTTTATCGCCACAAATAGGATATTGCTGCACTCAGGAGAAATTGGGCAACAAAATGGGGTATTTTGTTCCCTGTGAAAATAAGAAATTTTGATAAAAAATTACATCTTATTGGAAAAAATGTATTTTTTTTCATTTCACAGCCCAATTCAAATAGGTGCTGTGAAAAAAACTGTGCGGTCAAAATTGTAACAACAACCATATTTGAATTCCTTGAGGGGTGTAGTTTCCAAAATGGGGTCACTTCTGGTGGGTTTCCATTGCTTTGATACCTCTGGGGCTCTGTAAATGCAACATGGTACCCGAAAACCAATCCAGCAAAATCTGGACTCCAACAAACACATAGCGCTCCTTTCCTTCTGAGCCCTCCCATGGGCCCAAACGGCAGTTTATCACCACAAATGGGGTATTGCCGCACAAAGGACAAATTGGGCAACAAAATGGGGTATTTTTTTCCCCTATGAAAATAAGAAATTTTGTTCACAAATGACATCTTATTGGAAAAAATGACATTTTTTTAATTTCACAGCCCAATTCAAATAGGTGCTGTGAAAAAACTGTGCGGTCAAAATGGTAACAACAACCATAAATTAATTCCTTGAGGGGTGTAGTTTCCAAAATGGGGTCACAATTCGGGGATTCCTACTGTTTTGGCACCTCAACACCTCTTCAAACCTGGCATGCTGCCTAAAATATATTCTAATAAAAAAGAGGCCTCAAAATGCACCAGGTGCTTCTTTGCTTCTGGGGCTTGTGTTTTATTCCACGAGCGCACTAGAGCCACATGTGGGACATTTCTAAAAACTGCAGAATCTGGACAATACATATTTAGTAGTGTTTCTCTGGTAAAACCTTCTGTGTTACAGAAATTTTTTTTTATAAAATTGAAATTCAGCAAGAAAAATGAAATTTGCTAATTTCACCTCCACTTTGCTTTAATTCCTGTGAAATGCCTGAAGGGTTAAAAAACTTTCTAAATGCTGTTTTGAATACTTTGAGGGGTCTAGTTTTTAAAATGGGGTGTTTTATCAGGGTTTCTAATACATAGGCCCCTCAAAGCCTCTTCAGAACTGAAGAAGTACCTTAAAAAAAAAGGCTTTTGAAATTTTCTTAAAAATATGAGAATTGCTGTTTAGGTTCTAAGCCTTGTAACGTCCATGAAAAATAAAATAATGTTAAAAAAACGATGCCAATCTAAAGTAGACATATGGGAAATGTGAACTAGTAACTATATTGGGTGGTATAACCGTCTGTTTTACAAGCAGATGCATTTAAATTCTGAAAAATGCTATTTTTTCCAAATTTTCTCTAAATTTTGCAATTTTTCACCAATAAACACTGAATATATCGACCAAATTTTACCACGAACATGAAGCCCAATGTGTCACGAGAAAACAATCTCAGAATCGCTTGGATAGGTTTAAGCATCCCGACGTTATTACCACATAAAGTGAAATATGTCAGATTTGAAAAATGGGCTCTGAGCCTTAAGGCCAAAACTAGGCTGCGTCCTTAAGGGGTTAAACATGACATGGTGCCTAAAATATATTCTAATAAAATGGAGGCCCCAAAATCCAATAGGTACTCCTTTGCTCCTGATTCCTGTGTTTCAGTCAAGTAGCACACAAGGGTCACATGTGGGATATTTCTAAAAACTGCAGAACCCGGGAAATAACTTTCTCTGGTAAAACCTTCTGTGTTACAGAAAAAAATGAATGAAATCTGATTTTTTGCAAAAAAAAATGTATTTGTAAATTTCACCTCCACTTTGCTTTAATTCCCGTGATACACCAAAAGGGTTAAGGAACTTTCTAAATGCTGTTTTGAATACTTTGAGGGGTGCCGTTTTAAAAATGGGGTATTTTATCGGGGTTTTCTAATATATAAGGCCCTCAAAGCCACTTCAGAACTGAACTGGTTCCTGAAAAAAATAGCTTTTGAAATTTTCTTGAAAATGTGAGATATTGCTGCTAAATTTATAAGCCTAGTAACGTCCTGGAAAAATAAAAGAATATTCAAAAACAATGCCAACATAAAGTAGACATATGGGAAATGTTAACTAGTAACTATTTTGTGTGGTATTGCTATCTTTTTTACAAGTAGATACATTTAAATTTAGAAAAATGCTAATTTTTGCAAATTTTCTCTACATTTTTGTATTTTTCACAAATAAACACTGAATGTATCAACCAAATTTTACCACTAACTTAAAGAGGCTCTGTCACCAGATTATAAGTGCCCTATCTCCTACATAATCTGATCGGCGCTGGAATGTAGATAACAGCAGTGGTTTTTATTTTGAAAAACGATCATTTTTGAGCAAGTTATCAGCAATTTTAGTTTCTTAATGCCCAACTGGGCGTGTTTTTACTTTTGTCCAAGTGGGTGTTGTAAAGAAGTGTATGAGGCTGACCAATCAGTGACATACACTTCTCATTGTTCCAGCCCAGCTTCTTTCACTGCACAATCTCACTGTGCTAAATCCAACAAAGAAAATGATCGACTGAAGCACGACAAATTAGTAACAAAAAATACAAAATTTTATTAACATGAAAACATGACAAAGGTTAAAACTGGAACAGGGAATGAGTCACTCAATAAAAAGACATCGAGAGCAATCATGCACTGGATGTTAATGTGACATGAATCTATACAGACTTGTTTGTTAGTTGATACAGCAAAAAAAAAAAAAAAAAAAAAAAATAGTGTGCGTGCCTATGCGGACCTGTAGCTGATAAAGCCTGATGAATAATGGCAGAAAGACGGTCAACAGGGGATGAAATGCATGTATGTACTGTCTGGGTTGCCTCTATAAGAGTGTATATGTTGTAATGATAATATGCAGATACCTGAGTGTAATGATTATCTGCGTATGTATAATAGCCCAATGTACACCATAGTATGTATTACAGGGTCAGTACTACAGGTAACATACAGCAATGTGTATAGACACACAACAAGGTACCAAGCCAGTACCAGGTAAGAAAGTCAGTAATAGCTCTATGACATACCAGTGGACATGATGAAGATGTCTGGACCCGACGCGCGTTTCGGCAACTGCCTTCGTCCGGGGTTAGGGTCAGGCTGCTAAAATCTACCAATATATGGAGCGTAGCTCAGGTGTTCATAATGTAAGAAGAGGAGGAGGCAAAATCAAGTGACGAAAAACGGCGTCTGGTGCGGGGTACCAAGATGGCGCTGCCCCACTTCCGGTCCGCGTCATCAGAGAGGATGTGGGGCGGTGCAGACTGACCACACCCCCCACACATCCTACTCTGTATCTAGACAGCGGTCGGAAGAGGCCAGGGCCACTCCCCCCTCGGACATGAACATCTGATCAGGATGTCATGGACACCAGCGCACGATCCATCAGTGATATATGCCAGGAGGAAACAAGGAAAAGAACTTACGATGCGAATGGTTTTCACACCCATTACCTTATACACTTATAAATTTTCATTTTCAACTTTTCACATTCACACTCTTCATCATATATATTTTTTCACCATTGCCAGGGTGTATTTATTTATCGTTCTACATTATCACCTATCCCCTCCTTCTCTTTTTTTTTCCCCCCCTCCCCTTCCCTGTCCATGTCACACATCACACAATTCACACCATAGTAAGCCGTTTCATGCTACTTTTTATTTCCAGCTGTACACAATACTCTGCAAACCATTCGCATCGTAAGTTCTTTTCCTTGTTTCCTCCTGGCATATATCACTGATGGATCGTGCGCTGGTGTCCATGACATCCTGATCAGATGTTCATGTCCGAGGGGGGAGTGGCCCTGGCCTCTTCCGACCGCTGTCTAGATACAGAGTAGGATGTGTGGGGGGTGTGGTCAGTCTGCACCGCCCCACATCCTCTCTGATGACGCGGACCGGAAGTGGGGCAGCGCCATCTTGGTACCCCGCACAAGACGCCGTTTTTCGTCACTTGATTTTGCCTCCTCCTCTTCTTACATTATGAACACCTGAGCTACGCTCCATATATTGGTAGATTTTAGCAGCCTGACCCTAACCCCGGACGAAGGCAGTTGCCGAAACGCGCGTCGGGTCCAGACATCTTCATCATGTCCACTGGTATGTCATAGAGCTATTACTGACTTTCTTACCTGGTACTGGCTTGGTACCTTGTTGTGTGTCTATACACATTGCTGTATGTTACCTGTAGTACTGACCCTGTAATACATACTATGGTGTACATTGGGCTATTATACATACGCAGATAATCATTACACTCAGGTATCTGCATATTATCATTACAACATATACACTCTTATAGAGGCAACCCAGACAGTACATACATGCATTTCATCCCCTGTTGACCGTCTTTCTGCCATTATTCATCAGGCTTTATCAGCTACAGGTCCGCATAGGCACGCACACTATTTTTTTTTTTTTTTTTTTGCTGTATCAACTAACAAACAAGTCTGTATAGATTCATGTCACATTAACATCCAGTGCATGATTGCTCTCGATGTCTTTTTATTGAGTGACTCATTCCCTGTTCCAGTTTTAACCTTTGTCATGTTTTCATGTTAATAAAATTTTGTATTTTTTGTTACTAATTTGTCGTGCTTCAGTCGATCATTTTCTTTGTTGGATTTATCTATTGTTGATCGATGCACCAAGGTATCTTGGTCATTACCTGGGACGCAGACACAGTAGATCTCATATTGTTCAGCAACTTTGCTTTATATTGAACATCACTCTGTGTCTGTGCCCCTTTTCGGTGGTATTGTATTTGTTTATACAATCTCACTGTGCTGTGGATCATGCCGGGCTGGAACAATGAGAAGTGTATGTCACTGATTGGTCACTGATTGGTCAGCCTCATACACTTCTTTACAACACCCACTTGGTCAAAAGTAAAAACACGCCCAGTTGGGCATTAAGAAACTAAATCTAAAATTGCTCATAACTTGCTCAAAAATGATCGTTTTTCAAAATAAAAACCACTGCTGTTATCTACATTCCAGCGCCTATCAGATTATGTAGGAGATAAGGCACTTATAATCTGGTGACAGAGCCTCTTTAAAGTACAATGTGTCACGAGAAAACAGTCTCAGAATCGCCTGAAAAAATAAAAGCATTCCCAAGTTATCACATAAAGTGACACATATCAGATTTGAAAAAAATGGCCTGGTCCATTAGGCGAAAACAGGATGTGTCCTTAAGGGGTTAATCTAAGTGCTGTAGTTTTCAAAGAGCTTCCAAAGCAAAATCATGTCTGCACCCAAAACATTGTTTTCATACATTTACTAATAAGACATGCCATAACATATTGATGGCTTGGGATCCAGATCTTGGAACCCATATGATACTGATTGCAGATGGAAAGGAGAATTGGTCTTTCAGAAATTTCCAACTAGTGTCAGTTTCCATAATTCCTATTTATTTCAATGAAGAGCGGTCATGCATGTGCGACCTACTCTCCACAGACAGCATGGACTAAAACTAGTCTCTAACTGATGTCTTAAAGCATTTTTTGGGAAGTTAACAGTAGGGATCCTAAAGGGAGGTAAAGTATAAAGTAAGAACTTCTACTTCTCTATTTCATATCTAACTTCCTTTGGCTACAAAAGATACATCCAAAAAGCATATTAAAACCAGTACTGTGTGAGCCTGGCCTAGGTATTTCTACTAGGAATCCAGGTCACTTTTTGAACTCAAAACATTAAAAATGTCTGAATATCCCGGATAATTTTTTTTTACATGTTGACGATAATAGTGCAGTTTATAGTGGTAAATTTGTGATGTAAGAATTGTTGTTTTATATCTAGATTTGCATTTCTGCAATTCATTTAATATGGTAAACGAGCGTCTTCGTGCTGGTGACTGTCCAATAGGAAATCAAAAAACATGTCTGGCCTATCCAAATCAGCAGTAGTGAATTGGAAACAATAGACATATGCAATCAGGAGGGTTGACTCATTTGCTACACAATTGAACTTAATGTCTTTCGGTTTTTAAGATTAATGAGAACCCTTGTTATTTGACATAGATCAGAGATCTGGTACATGCTTCTCCAGCCTTGTGAATGGACATTGTGCACAGGACTTGACAGGCAGATTTACAAAAATGCAGTGCTGTTGTGAATCTGGTCGTTGTTGGGCATTGGGATCCGTACCAGAGTTGTGTCCAGTCAGAGGCTCTGGTAAGTATGAAAGCTCTATTTAAGAAATATATATGCTCCATCTACAGGCAGCAAATTTAGAGCAGATTGACATCTCATTTTGGTGAAGAGCATATAGGGTGGGCTAACAATCATTGAGTAAAACCTCCACCCAGACTTATAAGTCCAGAGTGAGCCAGGATTTAAAGCAATAAATTACAAGTTATCGTGAATCTACTCCTACAAACCTATAAATGAATCTTGATATCATGTTCCGCATTACAGATCTGCTTTAATTTATGTATTATTTATGCATATGTCTTAATATATATATATATATATATATATATATATATATATATTGCAATCAAGTAGCATCTATGAGTGAAAATTATTATTTTTTTATTCCAGCTATAACAATCTGTTGATTTATATTTATTTAAATATGGCCAAATTGATCATAAATTAAAGTCTTCCCCAAGAAAATAGCATCCCCCCACATTGACACATTTTAAAGAAGCACTAAAAAACACATGAAGCTCTAAAACAACTTCACCATTAACTATATGTACAATATCCCATTCACATTATAAATTACATTTTCAGGGATACTTGATATGAAGACATTTCTCTTAAGCATGCATATTTACTTGTTAAAGTACTCCTATACTAATTGTATTTTCCTACCCAGATGACTATCGGAGGCTATGCATTGATGGTGTTCCATTTGGGGGTCCTAGACCTGGAGGTCCTAATGGGTTTGGCCCCAATGGGTTTGGTCCTGGAAATGGATATATTCCTATACCTGGTGGCAATGGATTTCCTCCTATTGTAGGAGGAACAGGAGTAGATGGAACAGGCACTGGCAGCAATGGGGGTGTTGGTAAGTTTGAATATTTTGATTCAATTCTGATAGATAAAAAAAATAAATAAGAGGAGTTGAAGAGTCATTATTGCATGTGATTTGGGCATGGAAAGTAAATGTCATCATGAAACCAAATGAGGTTGACAGTGTTTGTAGAGTACTGCAATATTGTAAAATACTATTTTTTATGTTTGTCTGTAATAGGAATATGGTCCTCATGTTGTCATTGTTATTTTAGTACATCATAAACTTCAAGCTGTTAACTGACACATATCTAATAAGCACTTCGTATATTTATTTATTTATTTATTTATTTTTAGAAATAGTTTTTATTGAGTTTTTAAAAGTAATATACAGCAGTGCATGATAAACATTGTATAAAGAAAACATCAACATTGCTTTTGCATAGGAACATTCCTTGCCTAATATGCTACCTGTTATCAAAAAAAATAAACTCTGCAAGATTCAACCGCTGTGAGCTAGGAGCCTTTATACCAATAATAACAAAAAATTAATTACCACACTGAATCTCAATAAAGAGCAAGTGTTGATATCAGCACAGCAGTAAATTACATACAATTACAAAGGAACAACAAATACCTAAAAGTAAAATGAAAAAATAAAAAAAACACAAAAAAACAACAAAAACACAAAAATAATAAAAATATTTGTTTTTTCTAAAGATGACCTCTATGCTCCCCCACTTTATAATGACAATAAATGAACAACACTGTCTTCCACTACTCCAACATCCCAGGTCTCATGGAAGGCTCGATTTAAATAATTCTGGGTCCCAAGCGGCCCAACGTTTCAAAATCTCCCCCTTTGCCGAAGTAAAGGCTTCTAGCAGCTAAAATTATGTGAGATCCTACAGTTCGGGCATGTATAGATAAAGACTGCACAGAGAGAAAACACAACGCCAAATCTGGGGATATAGGCATATTTGTCGACAAAAGCCTGTTAAGGGAGTCAAAAACTGTATACCAAAACGGCTGCAGGACAGGACATTGCCACCATGCATATAAGTATGTACCTCGAATGCCACATCCCCTCCAACATAAATCAGAATAGACGCAATTAACTGTCGCAATCCGAACCGGGGTTAAATGCCATCTGAGTAATAATTTATGTGACAGTTCACAATGGTGAACACCTTTTGAAATAGATTTGGTCCAATTAAATACCAGTAACCAATCCTCCTCCTTGTATACCCTCCCTAAATACCGCTCCCAATCCATAACATATTTAGACTTAAAATCCTTATCACAATTAGCAAGGGCACTATAAAAGCATGAGATGCCCTTCATTTTGGATCTTGGAAAATAAAATAATGCTAAAAAAAATTGCAAATAATTGTAAAGTCTTGTTTCTTTCTTACTTATGGTATGTACATTTCTATTAGCAGGGGCATAGGTAGCGGTCGCACAAAGGCTTCTCATAATAAGTGATCAGTATTATAAATGGAACATGGTAGAGGCCCCTGTTACAGATCCTGCATTCTGCCTCTGGCTTTGGCAGTTCACTGCACTTATATATGTATTTTGATACACTGCATAGAAATTGCCATTCCTTCAGTAAAAGCTATACACATTAGTTAGGGCCTATAAATTGGCCTTACATAGTGTATTTTAATGAGAATATTACCATTTCTGCCTTGTCATGCATTTCCACCATTTTGATGTAGCCTTCAGGTCAGGCATAACATAACTTTCACTTTCATAGAGCATATGTACATGTACAAAAGGAGGCTATATACTGTAGCTAAGAGCAGTGAAATTGCATAATTTGAAATTGACATGCCAAATAAAAAAAAAAAATGTGTTTAATCCAACTCATGTACATATGCTCTATGAAATTAGGAAGGGTGGTTCTGTGTGTTATACAGAGCCGAGAGCCGCAGGAAAATAAGGTTCATACTTTAATGGACTTGACAGACATACATATTACATTGTAGTCCACAGCAGGGGAAATGTGCATTCTACCATAGCTTCCTCAAGCAATTTCAGTAATCCCCAAGAGTTTCATCAGCCGGACCCCAGTGATCTGTATATAGCCACCTTTTGAGAATGGTTTACCCAGTTATGACAGTCTCTTTAAAACATATTTATCTTTTTTGTCAATGTGTTGGATAAATCAAGCATAACTCTTGAATATATCAACTACTATCAGTATAATTTATAGTTATTGTAACACTTTACTATGCTTATTAGAAATACTAGGACCTGTTTACACTGAGTATTTTGGCACTGTTTTTGAAGCGGAAACCGCGTCGGAAACAGTGCCAAAAATCGCTTGAAATCGCCTCCTATTGATTTCAATGGGAGGCGGAGGCGTTTTTTCCAGCAAGCAGTTTTTAGAAGAAAAAGGAAGTTCTATCTTCGGGCGTTTCCGTCTCTGACCTCCCATTATCATCAATGGGAGGCAGATAAAGTTTTTTTCGCTGCGTTTTTTGTCTGCGGCGCTCAAAGGCAGCGGCCGAAAAATGCGGCAAACAGGGTGCAGGCAGTTTTTTCCGCCTGCAAAAACTCTGTGTAAACAGGAACTAAATGTAATGCACATCCATGAAATAAGTATATACAAGATGTTGTTTTATTATTTTTTTATTTCAGCAACATTAAATCAAACAATAGACATATGCAAACAATACCCGAATCTTTGTCTAAATGGACGGTGTATTCCCAACCTTAACACCTATCGATGTGAATGTAACATGGGATATAAGCAAGATACACAAACAGAATGCAATGGTAAGATAAAGATACATATATAATACTTTAAAATGAGTAGATATGTATAATGTTTTTGAACCAATATTATTTGCTATAGTTGCAGTTGTGTTTGTCTGTGTGGTCTAAGTGCCATAGAAGCCAGTACCAAATGAACTTGTTTGCATAACCACTTTCCAAAATCTACTTTCTGAGGGCAAAAATAACCATAGACATAATGGAGAGAGACTGGTAATAGATGGTATCTCTATGCTAATGCCTGCTAGAAACTTAAAACATATTAAATGGAATGTTTACTATTAGCAATTCCAATAGCCTAAATGAAAAAAAGTGAACTACAATAATTATACAAAATGAGTCAATGGATAAGTTATATTTTTAATATTCATGGATTATTGTAGAAATTATCTCATAACGTAGAGTCTGAGAAAATGTTCCACATGGAAATAATATAAATTTGACTTTTACTTAAAGTGCTTTACCCTCAATAATAACATAATATTAATGATATAGTTGAAATGAAAGTATATTCTTTTCATTACTGCAACCAGATGTTGATGAGTGCACATCAAATCCATGTACTAATGGTGACTGTGTTAATACACCTGGATCGTATTACTGTAAGTGCCATTCTGGCTTCCAAAGAACTCCCACCAAACAAGCTTGTATTGGTAAGTACAATCATTTCACTATAGTAACTTTCACCTCGGTCACAAGTCCATAATGCATGAGCTAATGTTAATATATTGTATGGGTATTATAGTGTTTGAGATGATCTTTGTTTATAAAAATGTCTTACAAAAATGTATAAAATTATAGAAAAATGTAAAAAAGAACATAAAAGTATAAGGTTCAGCTACAGAGTTGAAAGGAAATAATTAAGGTATGTGGAGAGGTCTGCTGATGTATCATTCAGGATAAAGGCCCACCAGCAATACAATGACTCACAACAAGAAGAATCCTAAACATATGAGCTTCATTCAATAATACAGTAAAAGACATAAAAATCCCATAAATCAAGTAAAGGTTAAACTCTAACCCCACAAAGTGATTTCATGCTTCTTCCTGCTGCTTTAAACACCTGTAGCCGACATCTCCTAAGCTTCCCACAAATTCATTTTGACAGATGCCGTCAGATTCTGCATGACTAGAATTTATTAGATCTTTATGGTTTATCCCCTAAATGAGAGGTCCAAGACAGTCGCTGCTTTTAGAGATTGAAATGTGATTTAAATGAAAACGAGTCCAGCCACACTAAATAAGGTTGGATGTTTATTCTGATTGATTTTTTTCTGATATGTTAATATGTTTTTCTTGCCACGCAGATATTGATGAGTGTATTCAAAATGGCATTCTCTGCAAACATGGTCGGTGCGTAAACACTGAGGGAAGCTTCCAATGCATTTGCAATGCTGGATTTGAACTAACTGCTGATGGAAAAAACTGTGCAGGTAAAAAATGTTTTACATGTGAAAAAAAAATTGTATTTGATTTATTTTTCTCGCTGCATAACAAACTATTGCTAGCTCATAGAAACAGCCTATATTCTGCATCTCTAAAAATAGATCCCTAAATAATTATTACATGATTATTGAGGAGCTCACTGCAGTCACAGGAGGCGCCCTAAGCTCCTTTATGAAAACATGCGACTTTAGTCAACTTATGCAATCCCAACAGGAGATCCACCATCTAAGTAACAAGAGTGTACCCAAACCCAGTGAGCTTCTATTTCTCTGCCAAAACCCCGGTTTCCCTCAAGCATGCTTATGAGTCATTGGTCTGGTTGTTAATGGAACTCAGTTCTTTGATTTGTACGTCTATTGAATAGTGTTTCTGTTCAACATTTTAAAGGGAAGGTGTCATGAATTTTTTTTTATATATATAGAATATTGCTTTTGGTATGATATTAAAATAAATGTTATTTATTTGTGTTCTTGTGTTCTACTTATTTTTTTTTCTTACTTTTACTTCTCTATGGGGGCTGCCATTTTTTTTTCATCTCTGTATGTGTCGATTAACGACACATACAGAGATGAAATAAGGCACATACATCCCCATAGAGAAAGCGAACGGGAGCCGTTCCATTCACTGCAGCGTACGCTGTCTGTGTGGGAACGGCGCATGCGCCGCTCCCACACAGACCAAAACGAAGCTCGTTAGCAGAGCGAAATCTGGCGCCATTTTCATCTGGACCGGAAGCTGCTGCCGGACAGTCGGATGACAACTTCCGGCCGCAGCTTCCGGTCATATGTTCAAGGAAGCGAAGGTGCAAGGAATAGGAGCGGAGGCGGCAGCGGCGGCAGGAGCAGGTAAGTTATGTTTGTGTATGTGATGTGTGTATTATGTTCGTGTATGTTCGTGTTATACTGTCTGCTGAGCACTGTATCTAATCCTCCTACACTGTGCATTCGCTCACAAAATGGCGGCACACAGTGTAGGAGGTTTCAAGATTCAACCCCCTCCTTCTCCTGGCACTAGCCAGAATAAGGGAGGGGGGATTGTGTGAGGACACTAGAGCGAGTGTGTCTACCCCAAATTTGCAGCATAAAGCAATGAGGTTGCTTTACCACATTGACCATGCTGCAATTTTGGGAACTGCTCCCTCTAGTGACCAGCACATGGAAATGTTATAAATTAGAATCTAATTTATAATATTTCCTGACTTGTGAAAAAATTAAAAAAATTAAAACAATGTGTAATCACTTAAATAATAATTGTTTAACTAAAAAAAAAAAAAATTCTAGCGACACATTCCCTTTAACTTTCTTATTGTTATCAGTATAAGATAATGAAACGCTATTGTTCCGCTCTGATACTATTTTAGTGAAAAAATAAACTAAAAAAAATAAAGAGTTCCCTGAAATTAACTTTTTTTTGCTATTTTATCAATCATGTAATCTAATCTTGGACAGTTGACAGCGTCATGTATAATATGTTTTTATTATTTTATAAGATAATATCTCTAGACTGCATGGCGGATTTGAAGGCGGATTGTGACAACATTTAAATCCTAATGTAGACAGATCATATCAAACTTATAGGAACAGATGAAGTGCTTCCATAGTTCTTACGTGGGATGCATAATAATCATAATCAAGATCTGTTTTTATGACATAAATATGACTGTTTGCTTTACCATTGACTTGTAGTTTGAAGAATCATGAGATCTTCCTTCAGCATCTTTTCAGTAGTAAGGTCAAATTAAATTATTGTTTCAAGTAAATACATTTTTTATTTGAAAAACATAAGGTGACAAATGACACCATAAGTCAAAGTGTACAACCCTAGGGAAGATACTAGAGGGCAATCTAACAGTGTGGCAATAGCAGTGGGTTACACTGTGAAATGCACATCTACATTAGTAGCAAAGGAAGAAAAATCAACCAATACATAATAACAAAGAGAAACAGAAAGCAAGGAAATCAGCACTGGATGGAAGACATATTGTAGGGAGTCTAGACAAAAATAGAGGAGGGTGTAAAATATAAGCATACGCCTGAGCATGTAAATTTAGTCTGGTCCATGCAGTATTAGATTGGATTAGAGATTGGACAATGTTTCATTTGTTTGCCAGGGCCAATTTCCACTAAGGAAGGGAAATAAAGCTAAGGAGCCCATGTGACAGAACAATACTTGTTAATTCCGACAACCATCACATCTTCCATCTTCAATATGTAATTCATAGAGTCTGACTATTGTGCCCTAGAGGGTGACTAAGGGATTTCCACAGCATTGGAATCACATTAACCTCTTAGCCATTATACAATGTCATAAAAGCCTTTCTTGATTCTGATAATAAACCAGATACCGTCAATAAGATGGCTATTTGTGGGGCATTCTAGATAGTTTGAGAACATAGCCTATTGTATAAAACAAACACATTGTCCAAACTGGCTAGGCCTACACCCCCACCAAACATGTACAACACTCAGACCCACTTCTTAATTTTTTTATTTTTTTTTAACAGTCATTGCAAGCATGTAAAAAAGATTACAGATGTAGCTATCTTTATCTCGACTCTTAGTGCATTAAATACAGAGTGACAAGAAACTTTAAGGGCCTGTCACATCAGCGTTGCCATTCCGATGAGGGGTTCCGTCTGAGGTTTCCGTCAGGTTAACCCCTCAAAGGAAAGGCAAACTGAAACCTTAGCTTCCATTTCCTTCATCATTGGTCTCAATGGTGACGGAAACATTTCTAAAGGTTTCTGTTTGTCACTGTTGTGACAGGGTTCCATTGTTCTTGACGGAATAAATAGCGCAGTCGACTGCGCTATTGGTTCAGTCAAAACAACGCAACCCTATCACAATAGTGAGGGTAACGGAAGCTAAGGTTTCAGTTTGCCTTTCCGTTGAGGGGTTAATCCAACGGAAACATCCGACGGAACCCCTCAATGGAAGGGTAACGCTGATGTGAACACAGCCTTACTTGACTATTTCGATGACTTTTCAATGGCTTTTGTTGTGTTATATCACGCTGCAGTAAGTTACCAGAGTCCAGATAAACTTGGCAACATCTGTATTTTATATTAATTCATTTGACGTACAGAGGTGCAGCATTGAAGACACAGTTTACTCCACTCAAAAGGAAGTTTGGGAATACATTAAAAAGCTAAAACTCTAAAAGCGAAGATAGATAGATAGATAGATAGATAGATAGATAGATAGATAGATAGATAGATAGATAGATAGATAGATAGATAGATAGATAGATAGATACAGAAAAATACTTTTAACAACCTTTCACACTCTATTCACAACCTGTGACAATTTTCCCAAAGACTCTCACAGTCTGCAAATTTCAGACCAACACCATAATCCATTCTACATTTCTTACCAAACCAAATAGTTGTTGATGTTTATCCATAGTGAACTTCTCATTTAATTGGAAAACAGAGAACAAAGTCAACTCCATTAGTACAGTGTAGATGTCAGAGAACATGCAGACAATTGTTAAGTCCAACTTTCTTCTTAATCAGAGTGTAATTTCTACATATTAATTCAACATTTTGCTTGGCTATTTGACAATGGCACTGCTCTACAATCCAATTATAGCACATCGTTGTTTTTTTCTGTGTCAGGAAAATATAGTTCCGTGATTTTGTAATGACTGTATGTGGAATATTCAACACAGAATGAATTTTCTTTTTTTATGCCTATTCCCACATTTTCCTTTGAGTCTGAACACATTCCTTTACCAGTTTTAGGGTAGATTCACACGAGCGTTGCGTTTTTGCGCGCACAAACAACGCGGCGTTTTGCGAGCGCAAAAACCATTTGACAGCTGCGTGTGTCATGCGTGTCTGATGCGCGGCTGCGTGATTTTCGCGCAGCCGGCATCATAGAGATGAGGCTTGTCGACGCCCGTCACTGTCCAAGGTGCTGAAAGAGCTAAATCTTTCAGCACCCTCGACAGTGAATGCCGAACACAACAGCGAAAAACCTGTAAAAAAAAAAGATAAAGTTCCTACTTACCGAGAACTTCCCGGCCGTTGCCTTGGTGACGCGTCCTTGGTGACGCGCCTCTCTTGACATCGGGCCCCACCTCCCTGGATGACGCGGCAGTCCAAGTGACCGCTGCAGCCTGTGATTGGCTGCAGCCTGTGCTTGGCCTGTGATTGGCTGGAGCTGTCACTTGAACTGAAGTGTCATCCCGGGAGGTCGGACTGCAGGAAGGAGACAGGAGTAATCGGTAAGTTAGAACTTCGGTTTTTTTTACAGGTTCATGTATTTTGGGATCGCAAGTCACTGTCCATGGTGCTGAAACAGTTTAACTCTTTCAGCACCATGCACAGTGAATCTCTCCCGACGTCGCGGACCGGAAATTTTTTTGCCGGGTTCGGCCAAAACGAGTTTGGCCGAACCCGGTGAAGTTTGCCTCGGTTGTCGGGGTTCGCTCCTCGCAAAGACACTCCGTTTGGATGCTTGGAAACAGAAAAGCACGTGGTGCTTTTCTGTTTTCATTCATCCATTTCACTGCTGTTGCGCGAATCACGCTCGTCCCACGGAAGTGCTTCCGTGTGGTGCGCGTGATTTTCACGCACCCATTGACTTCAATGGGTGCGTGATGCGCGAAATACGCAGAGTTATTGAACCTGTCGCGCTTTTTGCGCAGCAGACAAACGCTGCGCAAAAAGCACGGACTGTCTGTACTGCCCCATAGACTTGTATTGGTCCATGCGTGCCGCGTGAAAACCACGCGGCCCGCACGGACCGAATACACGCTCGTGTGAATCCCCCCTTAGGTTAATAATTCTTAATCACTGTATAAATGAGAAGTTATTCAACTTTCTAAATACTTTGTGGCAGATTTACTTATATGATTGCGCCTAGACCTTGTCCTAAAATGTGCCAAAATGTAACACATTTCTGGCGCATAATGTCGCATCAAGTTTTAGGACTATTTGTGCCAAAAAAAACAGATGTTTATGCCTCACTAGACACTTTCAAAAGTGTCTTGAAAAGGGCATGGCTTAGCAAAAAGGGGTCCTGGCTTCAAATGAGACTAAGTCACGATGAGAAATGTATCTAGCATGTCTAGAAAAAACAACACATTCATCATACAGTGTGTGCCACTGTGACATGTATTTTGCTCTTCTACTGACTGCCTGGTTTAAGTTTACACTGACTTAATCTTGGACAGCATTAGTAAAAAAAAGCCCTTTATTGTTTAAATTTCTCAATATTTCCAATGTACTTGAATATGAGAATACTAGTTTACATTCGGGCGGCAACCCCGCATACAGACGTGTCCCTCCTTACCTTTCCTTTTATCTCAGCATATACTTACATAAAGATGTGTGGTGCGAGATGACCAGTTTTGAAAAAAAACACATTATTTCACGATACTCAATCACGAGATGGCTATATTATATGTGTCTGTGCGGCCACCCAGTGGTTGTGATGTGGATTGCAGCCTGTCAAGTGTTTTTATCTGGCATGTCGTGATATTGTATTGACTTTGTTTCGCAATAATTTGCAGCCCTTAACCAAATTCAAGAAGAGGTAATGGTGGACACATCTGTATAACTAGTCCTCTCAGCTGAGAAGTGGATACAATTGTATCAGGTCTAAAAGCAGTGCTCTATGAGCTAAATACACTAGCAGCAGCTGTAGAAATCTCTCAGATAATTTGCTACAATTTATCAGTCTGGAGTCTAGGCTATTTAGCTAAGTGCATTGCCTAAGACTTCATAAAAATATATCCACTTCTCAGCTGAGAGCAGGACTAGGTATCGACAGGTTTAATGCCTCTGAATGTAAACATGAGTGTTCTTATTCACTGAATACAAACACATATCTTGAAAATGGCGAGGCATTGAAACACAAAGTATATTCGAAAGTTGTAGAACTTTTCATTTATACTGTGATTAAATTTTATTTATATAAAACCGGAAGACCCCTTTAAGCTTAACACTGGTTTTCTAACATTTTCAAATTAATTTCCTTGAATGCACATTTATGTATCTATTTATGTACATTTTCCTTTAGAAAAAGTGTTTTTATTTCTATATTTGTGCCAAATTATTGATCTTGTACAATTATTGATACAATAGTTAAAAAAGATACTGCTATTATTTACTGTATGTATTATGGGTATGTACTGTATTTAGTTATAAATGTCTTACCCAAAGCTCTAATATTACTCAATATCATGCTCTTTTTGGTGTCACCAGATCATGATGAATGTGCAACTACAAACATGTGTTTAAATGGAATGTGTATAAATGAGGATGGCAGCTTCAAGTGCATCTGTAAACCAGGATTTGTCCTGGCAGCTAATGGTCGCTATTGTACAGGTACGTCATTTTTATGACTCAAATCGTTTTGTAGTTTAAGAATTTTCATTCATTTAGTTTGTTCCTGTTAAACCATTTTGCTTCAATATCGTTTTTGTAGATATTGACGAGTGCCAAACCCCAGGCATATGTATGAACGGACATTGTATCAACACAGAAGGGTCTTTTCGCTGTGAATGCCCTCCTGGTTTAGTTGTTGGGGTTGATGGGCGTGTTTGTGTTGGTAAGTTCCTTAGTTAACTGAAGTGTTCCACAATGGCTACTTTATTTAATTCTAATACCAGTTATAACTTTAATTGTTGCTCATGATATTGAATAGTTAATACTCTATATGTTTGGTACATTACATTTAGAAGATGGTAGTGGTCTAATCTTATAAATAAACAGTTTTCACATAAATTAAAAAAACTTGACTTACCAAAAGAAGAAATTTGGCATTTGATTATATCAGAATATGTTAGGGGAATGATTTCATTTCCAATGGTTTCACTGCTGCCCATAGGAAGATGTACATAGATTTTTTTGCAAAAGTCTGATGTCTGCATCTAAAATGAAGACTATTATTTTAAAATAGTGTCAACCTCTTCCATGTGCCTTTTTCCCACTTGGGACCCCTCTCCATAACCCACCTGTCCATGCATTACATGGATGGCCATTTTTTTTAAAGGCCGCTATGTAAAGCTAAATTTCCTTTGCAGTGGCCAATGCAGGTGCAGTGCATGGCTGGCTGCAATTTCCCTCTTGCAAAAACACAAGATTGCCAGGCCGACTTGTCTTGGGGTGATAAGCCCGTTGAAGCTGTAAGAATAGATATATTAGATTCATAACTGTTCTCTATCTAACAGTTACGACAACATGAAAATACAATTAATCTTCGGTATTTTATAGGATAAACTAGAAATTTGTAGTTTGCAGTTATATGGTCTGGTTTTACATTTCTTCTGTCTCTTTAGATACACACATGCATAGCACTTGCTATGGAGCCATCAAAAAAGGGGTTTGTGTCCATCAATTTCCAAGAGCTGTGACCAAGTCTGAGTGCTGCTGTGCCAACCCAGACTACGGGTTTGGAGAACCATGCAAACCATGTCCACCACGCAACTCAGGTAACAGCCTATACCCTGCCCCCTATTAAAAGATTTACTACATAACAGAAATCAAAGATAATATTATTCTTGAATATAAATATTTCTAAACATATATATTTATATACTGTATAGTGAAATTCTGATGAAGTACATGATATCACAGTTTACCTGACACTAGAAGCAACCTAAAAGCTTTTTACTGTAATAAAATAATTAATAAGATTTAAAAAAAACACAGACAAACATGACATCTAGTAATGTAGAGATGTTCGGTATACATTCCTTGATTCTAGAATTTCTTGTATCTTGTTTTCAGTCTAGACTTAAACTATTACATTTAGATTTAAACTTAGACTTAAACTATATGTTTAATGTATAAATTATACATCAGTTTTCCATGGTTTATGGCATGAGCTAATATATTTGTATGAATAATTAAAACATAAGAAATGAAGGATAACTGCAGCAATTCATGTACATGTATAATTAAAACTCAATATTTCATGAATTTATTCTTTTCTTGTACAATGTAGCTGAATTTCAAGGACTCTGCAGTGGAGGAATTGGAATTACTGTGGATGGAAGAGGTAATCTTAAAAGGCTGAATAGATCTTTGTCAGAATCCAAATGTAATACAATTGAATAATAAAACGTAAATGTAACTTTATGTAGATGTATCATTAATACTCAGTGCACATTTTCCCCTTCTTTCTGTTTTACCTTATTGTTATAGTCTTTTTTTAAAAGTCAAATCCAATAGAAATTAGGATTATGCACTGTACATTCATTTAGAGACAGATAAAAGCAGATTTCTACATATTAGGTATCCCGCTCTGGAAGCCACTAAGAATTTGTGTGACCATGTAAAAGCATGGGGGTATAAATGGAATTAGTTTTATTGGCTATAGCAGTCCATAAAAGGGTTTTCTTATGCAGACCCATGTATGTTATAAAGGAGGATCCCCCCCCCACTCAGAACCTCCTGCATCACATAAACGGCCATTCTCTTGAATGGCTGCCATGTAAAGCTACATTTTCCCTGCAGTGGCAGCTGCAGGAGAAATGTGTGTAGGGATATGGCTTCTCACCAGGGGTGAGAGAAACCATACCCGTAGTGACCAGCTAATCACACCGCCGGCTTATTTATAAAGAGAGGTTATCTTCGTGAGACAAACCCTTTAAGCTGGTCAGATATGTCATCAAAACTCATGGTCAGTAATAGTGTTTTGAAAATGCTATCACGAGTACATCTGGTCATTATAATATACATTGTGGGAGTGGATCATTTTGTCCTATAGAGCTCCAAATTTTAAAAACGTATGCAACAATTTCTATGCCAAAAGAAAATGTGGGCAACCTTTGCTATTTCAGACCAGATATACATTGTAGAAGGGTTATTCAGAGAAATTTTGCAGATTTTTGTTTATTTTGCCATGTTTGTGTGACTTTAATGTTTTTAGTGAGCATGCTTAGTAGTTGCACCATATTCATATATGTCCTGAACAATTTATGCATCTGATGCATGTCCATTTTGTGCCACTTTTTCTGATAGAAAACTATTGGTATATTTAAACTTTTTATGCACGTATCCTATTGTTTTAAAAATGTCTGTATTTTTAACTCTTGTATTTATTGATATCAGTGGCACTGATGTCATGTTCATCTCACTATTATTTTCTGGAGACTGTATATTTATCAGCATATCTTGAGAATTATTTTTCACAAGTGCTATGTAACCTGTAGACATCAATGAATGTGCTCTTGATCCTGACATCTGTTCCAATGGGATTTGTGAAAACCTGCGAGGAGGCTTCCGTTGTAATTGTAATAGCGGCTATGAATCAGATTCTTCTGGAAGAAATTGCATTGGTAAGTTTATACAAGCATTTTTTTTTTTATCTGTTTGCCAGTTATAGCTGTCTTCCTGTATATGTTCAAAAACTATTAACGCCAATGACTCATAACCCTAGTAATAGCAATGAATCACTCATTCTATGATGAATGAGTATATTATGAATGAAAAGGACTACTAAAATATACTTGCATATATGTGTGTAATACAAAGCAATTTGAGCAACGACAATTTTATGAGAAGGGGTTGTTTGGCTTTTTACATTTTTTTTTTTGAGTTGGTACTTTCTGAAAAAACTCTGGGGAGATCAATTCAGGGAAATAATTATATTACAAGAGGAGGGTTGCTCAATCATATACACTAAAATTATCAGAAAAACATTATTTTATTAAACATACAAGTACAATTTTTTTAAGAGCTTACTACTTATCATTATCAGTGCTTGATATTTAAAGTTTGAACATTTGTTCCTAAAGGACTGTCTATGGATCTAAATCACTATCCACATTAATGTTCACGTATATACAAAAATAACTGCCGCTAGTGAAGCAAGTTAGAATGTGAGCACTGCTATAGTTGACACGACAATGCTGAACAAGGCCAGAACGCATAAGAGGAAGTAGTTATAGTAATAAAAAAAAAATCTTTCAATTAATGTATTTCTTTTGTTCAGCTTTCAAGGTCTCTTAAAAATGTAATAATGTGGAAAAATTGCGTATTTTCTGGCAAGTCTAATCTATTTTTTTTTTATTTTTTAGAACGTCTATTCTACCTTTTTAAACTTTACATTTTTACAAACCTCTTTACAACCTGAAACTATAATAACAAGCAGATAAATATATATATTTTTATTTTTTTTGGAGGGTGGGTGTATTTCCTACAGCCTCCTGACTAAAACAATTGCATGGACATGTGATGTAATGACATCACATATAGTCATTTCATTACACAGAAGAATTACCATGCAAGTTCCTATACACGTGGTCTCGGCACTTGACGTCACTTAACATCATTATGTCATGTGCCCATACATGCAGCAGCAATTCCTATACAACATTGACGTTTTCAGGCACAACCCTAACAGTTGACTATAGACCCCTGATGTGAGTGCTGATATGGACGCATGACATCATGACATCACTCAAAATAACACCCTTAACTCTTTGTAGGCATGTATTCCCCATAATCTCCCATCTACTTACAGCACGGTTGGCAAGAATCATAAAGGTTTGAAATACACAAATTATGACCAAATAACCTCTGTCATGTACTTAAAGAGGCTCTGTCACCAGATTTTGCAACCCCTATCTGCTATTGCAGCAGATAGGCGCTGCAATGTAGATTACAGTAACGTTTTTATTTTTAAAAAACGAGCATTTTTGGCCAAGTTATGACCATTTTTGTAGTTATGCAAATGAGGCTTGCAAAAGTCCAAGTGGGTGTGTTTAAAAGTAAAAGTCCAAGTGGGCGTGTATTATGTGCGTAGATCGGGGCGTTTTTAATACTTTTACTAGCTGGGCGTTCTGATGAGAAGTATCATCCACTTCTCTTCAGAACGCCCAGCTTCTGGCAGTGCAGATCTGTGACGTCACTCACAGGTCCTGCATCGTGTCGGACACATCGGCACCAGAGGCTACAGTTGATTCTGCAGCAGCATCAGCGTTTGCAGGTAAGTAGCTACATCGACTTACCTGCTAACGCCGATGCTGCTGCAGAATCATCTGTAGCCTCTGGTGCCGATGTGTCCTCGCTCGTCTGACACGATGCAGGACCTGTGAGTGACGTCACAGCGTGATCTGGCAGAAGCTGGGCGTTCTGAAGAGAAGTGGATGATACTTCTCGTCAGAGCGCCCAGCTAGTAAAAGTATTAAAAACGTCCCGATGTACGCACATAATACACGCCCACTAGGACTTTTACTTTTAAACACACCCACTTGGACTTTTGCAAGCCTCATTTGCATTACTACAAAAATGGTCATAACTTGGCCAAAAATGCTCGTTTTTTAAAAATAAAAACGTTACTGTAATCTACATTGCAGCGCCTATCTGCTGCAATAGCAGATAGGGGTTGCAAAATCTGCTGACAGAGCCTCTTTAAAATTGAAGTACAATTTATTAGTGCGCAAGTAGATGTCTGTGTGTGAATAATTTTAGAGTGACACGAAAGCCGTTCACTAAAGGTCTGTTCCCTCCGCCGCTGGGCTCTTTTCCATCTGGTTTCTAGGGCTATTCTTGACGTAAAGTAAAAATGGAAACCTCACAGACCCATGATAAATCAATAGGATCTCTCAGAATTCATTTAGATCCATTTGAAAACTGAGCCATCAAAGGTGTCATGGCTCCATTGAACGGAAGCCAAATGTAAACAAGTAAATCAGTAAATAAGTGAAAGACGGAAATTTGGTGAGGAAAGTTAATTCATGGAAATGAATAAACCACTTACAAATAAAATGAATGTGTCTATAAGTGCATGTGGTTTCACATGAGGATGGTTTGGCTTTATTCTCTAATCAAAGAACTAGTGTATGGAACATCTGTTTACCCTGGACCTCATCCAAAGTGGGCAGTTTGGCTCGGACTCCACAGGAAATTGTTGTGTAGAATAATTATTAGTTACACTTTCTCATGAAATTAGCAAACTTTTCTTTTTACTTTTTACATAAACAAAATTTGTTAACCTTAGCAGGGGCCAGGATGTTGTTCATTTATCTTTCTTTTAGTGTTAAAATAGTAAATAAAAAAAAAACCTTATTCCTACCCTACTGAACCTTAATTAACATTACAACCTAAAACAATACCATCTTGTGTTCTCTATTTTATGGACAGATCAGTCATTACAAAATATTACAGAAACCTATGAATTGAGACAGTTAGATTCAGTAAAATAGACTCTGCCTGAGCTCATAAAAGATGTACAAACCTGAACAGATACTTATACTTCATAACCCAGAAAAAATACTTCCTGGAAGTGGAATAGCCCTATCAACCATCTCCTAGGAGTAAGGAATGAAAGACGAAATTAAGATTTGCCCTTGGAATTATTATAATGTTGGGCCAATTAACGTAAAAGAATTTCTAACAATATCTTGCAATATATTCGATTTTTTTGTGAAACTATGTAAGTATCAAAATTTATATAAAAGAATTGAAATCCCTACACGTTTTACTATCCAGATCTGTTTTTATCCCTTCTGTACAAGCTAAGGCTTCTGGTGTAACGTTACCGTATATGCATTATACAAAGGCTACAACCTTCTGTCATTCCTGAAGAGTCATATAAAAATCATCTAAAAAAAATGAAAATATCTAGTGATCATGTTATAATTGGGAATTGGGTATACCTATGGAATAGTTGCCACTGCTGATGGGCAGATTTTTTGTTCAAACTAAGTTTAAAAAATAATTAGCAAAATCTGCTAAGTAGAGATGTTAGTATTGATGAACCAGGTATAAGATCCATAAAGAATCCGAGTGATTTGCATTTTAGAGATTTAATAGAGAATAGAGGTTTTAAAAATGTGCTCATCTCTGCTACCAAGAGTTTTAGAGATGCCATTAACCAAATAAACAGAATAAACAGAGTTGTCCAGAAATATTTTGTCAGTGACACAATTTTTATAATTTAATCTCTGTACACCACCACAATGGATTTTAGACAAAGCAAAAGGGAGGAAATTTGGTGATGTCCATGGTTTGAAGACCAGACAATCATTGACTGCAAAGGAGTTGCATCCAAGTGTTAAAAATAATCCTTATATTTATAATTATGTTAATTTGTCCAATTATTTTTGAGCCTGTGAAAATGGAGGGACTATGTAAAAATGGCTGTGATTCCTACACGGTTAAATCAATATATTTGTTAAGCCCTTAGAATTAAAGCTGAAAGTCTACACTTCAATCACAGTGTTTTGTTTTCAGTCCATTTTGGCGGTGTACAGAGTTGAAATTATAAAAATTGTGTCAATGTCCAAATACTTCTGAACCCAACTGTAAATATCTAAATCAGAATTACAAGCACTAATTGACAAATTTGAGTGGGATCTCTTTCAGTTAGCACAGGCCCTGTCCTCCAATTGCAGGATATGAAAAGAGAAAACATTACTCATATGTTCAAGCCGTCGTCTAAGCCTGAACATTTTACTTTTGTAGACGATCAAACTATATTCATGTCTGCCACCTTTCTTCTGGCACTCATATTTTGTTATCTATCATGCTGGCCACATGTTCTTTTGGACAAATTTTATGACCTATTTGAAATCTAATTATATCAATATGCATGTCAGGAGCCACATCAATGAGCCAACCAAAACTTGCAGATAGAGAACGAAGAGTATGTGAACTATTGCGAAGGAGATCTGGTTTTAGAAACATTATATTTTTTATTCAATTTAGAATTATCTGTTATTCATTGTTGTAGTATTAGGTGATTGACCTTTACATTATGTGAATGTGAACTATGTCTTTTTAAGATGGTGTTCTATTGTAATGTGAAGATTTTTAAAGCAGAATTAAGCCATTAAAATTACACACAGGGTATACAATAAAATAATACATGCTTAAGAACAGACAAATTCAGCCTGACACCTTAGTTTATGTTGGCTGCAAATAATTGTATGGCCTTTTGTCCTAACAGAGATTTTTGTAGTGAATAAAAAGAGAGATTATTAATTGTGTTTTTTCTGTTAATTCCAAACATTCTTTGTGGTAGTGTAAGCAAACGTAAGTTGTCATAAGACATTTCTTTACATCTGTTTAATGTTGTGGGGGTTTTTAAGTCCTTTTTAAGACTGTTAAAAATTCCAAATTGTATAGAGTGAATGGGTCTGAGTTGCAATACCTGCACAGTGCTTGAAGTGGCGCTGTGCAGGTTTAAATTCACTAATTCTTGCAATTGATGGGAGTCCTATCACTTAGACCCCCACCAGTTAACTAAGAACACCAATCTTAGCAATATGCTGTCACCTGGACACAAGGGTTATCCTAGCACTTCCTATTTTGTACATTTTCACTGAATAAAATGGTTCATATTTTTCAAAGAAAATAACATATATTTGGTGTAATGTTATATTTTCCAGACATAGATGAATGCTTGGTGAATAGACTCCTGTGCGACAACGGTCTCTGCAGAAACACTCCGGGAAGTTACACCTGCTCATGTCCTAAGGGGTACTTATTCAGACCTGATACTGATACTTGTGAAGGTAATTATTTGTTTATGATACTTATTTGTGAATTAGTAATGACTGTAGATTTCTATGCTTTTAGTCAAAAGGTATAGAAACTTTTTCATTAGCTATACATTTTAGGCTTTTAAACCCTCTCCTATTTATGTCATGCATCTCTGCAGATATTAAACCTTTATATTTTATGGAAAGATCTGATTTTACCAATTTTGTTATCCAAATTAGCAATAATGTACATGTAAAATATGTACATGTATTTGTTGTTTGCTAGTGTCATTGTTTAAATTGTATATTTAAGCATTGTATTTGTCACAAGACAGAGAGTTAACTTTTTTCCAGAAACAGCACCCTGTTGTCCATGGGCTATGTCTGGCATTGCAGCTTAGTCCCATTTACTTGATTGGGGATGAGATTCAATTCCAGACACAGCCAATCGACACGACTGGCGCTGTAGCAGACTCTTTTTTTTCTAATTCAGCGCAACATTTGAATAAAAAAATAAAGGATAAGGCCTCATGCACACACTTGTGCCTGTAATCACGGGCCGCGGGCCACATTTTCGGGCTGTGCTCCGATACAAAGTATGGGAGCACGGCCTGTAAAAAATGAAAAGTAAGACGTGCTCCATAATTCCCAGCACGGTTCTACGGCACGAACACCTATCCGTAGCGCTACAGAAAGGTGTCCGCGGCCAATAGAACCGGGCGGGTCTGTAATTGCGGACTGTATTACGGTCCGCAATTACGGAGATTTTTTATGGTCGTGTGCATGGTGCCTAAATCAGTGAGGAATATAAGGGAAAAACAGATACAGAATTCATTATCCTCATATTACACTGATACTTAGAAGTAGAGCATCATTGGTTGCCTCTGACCTGTATAAGTGTGTTTGACTAAACACTATGCAGTAGGCATACCAGGCAACAGTTTGGCTTTACTTATCTATCTAGCTTTATATTAAAAGGAATACTCCAGGTATAACAAATACGCCGATCAACACCTAGTGCGGGTCCTGCGGGAGCGGTGAATAAAAAAATAATTTAAAAAAAACATTTAAAAAAAGGATCCTCCTTCATGCACTGTCCACTTACGCCCTGCACTAGGCATCACAGTGTATTATTTTGTTTTGCTGGTAATGTTCTTTTAAGGCAATGCAATTGCAGAGCCAGTGGCAAATTCCACTAGCCGTCTCTTTGAATGCACAACTTTCTGCTCTATGGAATGTAAGATCTGAACAGTAAAAGTTTTCCAAGACAATTAGTTCACATCATGGAAAAATAGACATCACTGCCAAAAAACTTTATTATATGTCAGAGTAAGTCATTTTAGTGTTAGATCTTAACATGTTATTATCATAAAGCTCTACTCGAAACTCAATTGTTGTAAGAATTTTATGACACATAAAACCGAGCAGACATGTATTGACATTTCTATTTATTCATTTAAGGCTTTAGTTTCTTACATAATCCCGGTCTAACCAAAAATATTTGGTATGTTTTCCAGACATAAATGAATGTGAAAGCAGTCCATGTGCTAATGGGGCATGTAGAAATATTCTTGGCTCATTTCATTGTGAGTGTTCTCCTGGAAGTAAGCTGGATTCCACTGGTCTCATATGTATAGGTAGGTATTCCTATATTTTAAAGGGGTTTTCCTACGAGGGAAATTTATGACATATCCACAGGATATGTCATAAATGTCAGATAGATGCGGGTCTCACCTCTGGGATCTGCATCTATCTCTAGAATGGGGCCCCCTAAACCCTGTTTTAGTTTTGTCTCATCAAGCTGACTCCCGGCCACTTCCTGACTTTATGGTCAGGACTTACGAAAATAGCGTAGCTCGCTGAGCTATGCTGTTTCCGTAACTCCCATAGTAGTTAATATCAATTACGGAAGCTGCGTAGCTTGCGAGCTACGCTGTTTCCATAACTACCATTCAGTTCTATGGGGCTTACGAAAACAGCGTAGCTCAGCAAGCTACCCTGTTTTGACCTTCATGGTCGAAAATCATCCGACACACACAGAGGTAGAACGGGGTTTAAGGGCCCCATTCTAGAGATAGGTGCAGGTCCCAGAGGTGGGACCCGCATCTATCTGATATTTATGACATATCCTGTGGATATATCATAAATGTCCCTCGTGAAAAAAAACATTTAATGGAAAGTTTGGGCTTTTTTATTTCATAGCTGCTCTTGGTATGGTATACAACATAAATATGAAAACTATTAGAAAAAAATTGTAGTAGTTGATACAGTTAACTAAGTCATTTCATACTTTCTACTTCATGTCTATACCTAAACTCAGAATGACTTATATCAGACGTCCATTCAATGTATGATATAACATAATTTAACAGTATGTTGAAACATGTTGTTTGATATTATTGTAGAAAGAAGTCATTAATATATGACAATTTATATAGGTCAATCACCTATCTGTTGCAAAATCTGTCACAAAATATGGCCCATACTTACTAAGTCCCAATAAAATAGTCAATAAACAGGAATTCAAGGGGGTAACAAATGAATAGTGTGAGCAGAAGAGCTGAAGTTTAAGTCACTAGCTGTTAAAAAAAAAAAGGGTAGACCACGTTTCTTGCTGCATAGACATAAAGTAAGAAAAGAGTATCCGGCACACCAATTTGAGATAAAGGTAATTTTTATTTTGTTTTTAATGCCAGTGGCAGTATTAGCGGCTGGCCGCTGTATCATGAATGCCATGATACAGCGGCCAGCCGCTATTACTTTGACAAGCGCTTGTCCATGCAGTCTAACCAGCACGGCTCAGTGCCTGAAGAAGGTCGTCTAGACCGAAACGTTGCACTTTAAAAACAAAATAAAAATTACCTTTATCTGAAATTGGTGTGCCGGATACTCTTTTCTTACTCATCTTCGGGTTGGGCCCCTATCCGTGCAAAACCCTATACCCCCCCCCCTCCATATCTGGTGCTATCTGAACATATATACAAATGCATAAACATAAAGAGAAATCTAATTATATAATATTATTATTATTATTTTTACCATTAATAATAATAAAAATAATAAAAAGCTAATAATAAAACTTTATATATGGGATAATGTACCCTGTACTGTAAAGCATTAGGAGTAGAAGCCAGCTGGGTGTACATTAGAGTGCCAACCAAAGTTTTCTCCATACATATCAAGAATGTACTACCATACAGTGCCAATCAGAGTTTACTCTGATATGGTGCCAACCACACTGTGTCCCCCTCTCCCATACGGTGTCAGACAAATTGTTGCCTCCTTTGCAGTGTGTCACCAAATGCTAGCCAAAATGCACCCCAGTTTCCGCCACAATGCCCTGGGGTAAGAGCCCTAATTCTCCCCAATGACAACCACAATGTCCCCTCAAGTGCCAGCCACAATGCCTCCATAGTATCAGGCACAATATGATCCCCAGCTACTGACTACCCAACCACAATACATATTTTCCTGTTAATTAGTTGTCCGACAGGAGGTCACTTCTGGTAGGAAAGAGATAATAGGCAAATTATGGCATCAGAATACATCACTTCCACATTTTTTACAGATATGTCAATGGGAAAAAAAATCTATTAACTTGTATTATACCAAAATACGTGACATTTAGCTCTGATTTGAAGTTATGGTTAGCAAATACCGAACATCGTGGTTAATTTGTATTTGTGCTCCATGTCCTTTGAAAAGGATCCTGCCTATGTTTTCTCGTTTCAAAGCATTTACTTATTTCTGTTTGTTTTCTCATTGAAACCTTTATACTGTATGTTGTGAAACCAAATCTTTGTTGCCAACGATCACATCAGCAATGTTGATTTTCTCTGCTAGAAACCAGTTCTTGCCAGCATGCACAGATGTTTTTCTCATAGCATAATTAAGGAAAAAAACATTTAAATTTAGATGTTAAAAGTCAAGTTAATGGACAGTCTAGACAAGTAGAAGAACTTCCATACTTTACCTTAACCAATGGACAAATCACTTGACTGTACTTTCTCTGCACGGCCAGAAACCCCCTATATGGAAAAGCTATGTATTTACCTTCATCATTAGCCTTAGCATAATAGTCTCCGTGGATAAGAAGATGACAATGATGATGATGATGAAGATGATGATGATGATGATTTTGAATCCTATTTTACCAGATGTCAATGTGACTAATGGCTGGTTCTGATTTGACGTCTTTAGAATTTTCCTCAAAAAACATGGATGAAACTTTTCTTGCATTAATTAAACTGTTCATCTGTTTACCTAATTCACACGGTGTGGTTGAGGTGTGTTTTTTTTTTTTGCGGTTTTAAAACTGTAAAACCATCAGCGATTGATTTCTCGGGTAAATGAATGGTTGTTTATTATTTTGTATTCGAACATAGCGGTACAAAACTGCCTATTGAGGTAGAAGATGCGATGTGGTCAACTTGCGTTGACAACTGCTATGGCACACCACTGGCTAAACCGCATGTTGGAATTTCTGATGTGGTACTGCTTTGAAAAACCTTGGGCGAGACAACTAGCACCCTGCATATCAAAAGGAAGTATGTCAGAAAAGCCTTGAAAGTTCATATAACTGCATTCAAAACAAATTGACAACCGCAAAACAACTGCACTAAATTATTGTAATAAAAACTACCGCACTGAAAAAGCTCATGTACTTCTCACTAAATAAGATGTGGTTTCCTGGTGCATTTTTGTATGTGGCTAAAATGCATTTTCTGATCGCACCTCAACTGCACCTTATAAATATACCCTTAGAAAAAAGAAATCATATGTATTGCAGACAGCCTGAAAGGAACATGCTGGCTTAATGTTCAAGATAATCGTTGTGAGGTCAACATAAATGGAGCAACTCTTAAGTCAGAATGCTGTGCTACTCTGGGAGCCGCATGGGGAAGTCCTTGTGAAAAATGTGAAATAGGTAAGTTTTGAGGATTTTATGTAATTTTCTACTTCACAGCTCTATATACTTGAAATGTGGATTACATGCTTGAATAAGATTATAACTGACCCAGTGACGAAAAATTTGAAAATAGTGTTGAGAGGAAAAATTAAATTAAAATTAAAAGTTACTATCATTAAAGGGGTTACAAAAGACTAGAAAAAAGTGTCAAAGTGTTTTTTTCCAGAAATAATGCCAGTCTTATCCATGGGCTATGTCTGGTATTGGAGCTTAGACCCTTTCAGGTAAATGGGACTGAACAGCAATACCAGCAACAGCCCATGGACACGAGTGGCGCTGTTTCTAAAAAAAAAACCAGAGACTCCAATTAGAAAACGTTATTTCCCCCAAAAGTTCTAAGGGTCAGTGTGCACATTCATCTGTTATTTGCCATTTTGTGTTTTAGCCATTTCTGCAAATAGGTGCCTCTCTGTTTTTCGGGTAGGTATGTCCTTAATAAAGTAGGTTGCTATTAATATCATAGCAAAACTTGTTACACACTAACTTAACCCAATGCCATGTATGCACAAGGTTATGTACTTTAGATTGTTCTGTACCTTAACCAATTCATGTCCATTAGTTTGTGTTTCTAAAGCAAGTTCAGTTTATAATATTATTCTTATTTTCATAATGATTTATTTTAAAGTGCCATTAATTCTATGGGGCTATGCATATGAGAAAAAGCTTTACATGACATTATACAATAAAAACAAGTACTAGAAACATGAGCTTAATGAATGACAGAACAGTATACAAGGAGAGCGGACCCTGTCTGCGAGGGTTTACAATCTACGAGGGGAGGGGGGAAGGAGACAGTAGGTTAGGGTAGAAGCACTTCATCTGCTAGAGTAGTGGCCGCAGGGTTATTGCAGTTTGTAAGCGCTTTTGAAAAGATGGATGGGTTTTCAGGTTGCTTTTGAAGGTTTGGATGATTCGAGAGTCTGATGTGTTGAGTAGAAAGTTCCTGAGTATGGGGGATGCATGGAAGAAATCTTGGAGACCATGATGGGAGGAGCAGATAAGAGGAGAACAGAGCAGAATGTCTTGTGAGGACCGGAGATTATGTGTGGGAAGGTATCAGGAGATAAGGGCAGAGATGTATGGAGGGGATAGGTTGTGGATTGCATTACATGTTAATATTTTGAACTGAATTTGCTGGGCAATGGGTAGCCAGTGAAGGGATGGGCATAGGGGAGAGGCAGAGGTGAAACGAGGGAAGAGGTACATTAACCTGCCAGCAAAGATGAGGGTGGTTTGGAGGGGTGCAACAGTCTCAGTTGGGAGGCCACAGGAAAGGAGGCTGCAATAGTCTAGGTGGGAGATTAAGAGAGCATTTACTAGTATTTTTGCTGCCTCGAGGTTGAGGAAAGAGTGGATTGTAGAAATGTTTTTGAGGTCAAGGTGGCAAGAGGTGTTAAAGACTTGAATGTGTGGTTTGAAAGACAGGGTGGAATCGAAGGTTATCCCGAAGCAGCGAAGTTGTGAGGCTGGAGAAAGTGTGGGGCAATTAACTATGATTGATAGTTCAGGTTAGGGGATTGAGTGAGATGGGGAGAGATGATGAACAGTTTTTTCCATGTTGAGTTTAATGTAGCGGGAGGAAAAGGAGGATATTGCTGTTAGACACTGTGAAACTCTGGAAAGAAGAGAGATAAAATCGGGGCCAGAAAGATAAAGTTGTGTGTCGTTAACATAGAAGTGGTACTGAAAGCTATGGGATTTTATGAGTTGTCACAGGCCAAAGGTGTTGATGGAGAAGAGCAGGGGTCTCAGACCAGATCCTTGAGGGACACAAACAGAGAAGGGCGTGACAAGGCGGTGATGTTTTCGGTTGGTGAGGTATGAGGATTTTCAGGAGAGGGCCAAGTCTCTGATGCCAAGGGATGAAAGAATTTGTAACAGGAAGGAGTAGTCAACTGAGTCGAGAGGCAGAGGACAGGTCTAGAAGGAAGCGCACAGGGTAATGTGGCGTTTTGGCAGTTAAATGGTCATTAGTTACTTTGCTTAGGGTGTTTCAGCAGAATATATTATACATTTTCAATAGTATGAGTACAGCTAATAGTGCTCTAAAAACCCATTTTTTTATTTCCCATATAAATTATAAATAAGGACTGCATAACAAAAATATTCAACATGATAAAAAAAATTAGACCGCAAATTTACTTTACTTGCTTGTTCATTTTTATCTCAATAGATATCAGCACTTTCTCGTTTATGAGTGAAAATAGTCATATTTGTATGGTATTACTGATTTATTGTTTGATAAGGTCTAAGAGTATATCACAAGGAGCTTTTTAAACGTTAAACTGTTTTATCAAACATTGAAAATTGTCAAATCTAATTTGTTTGATTATAGATACAGCCTGTCCCCGTGGATATGCAAGAGTGATGGGAGTTTCATGTGAAGGTGACTGCATTTCTATTGTTTTACTTGAATGTAATGTTATTTTTGTGTTAATACACATAGTAAAGTGCTTTATTTAATGCTTTATATTAGTGCTTCTCAAACTGTGGGGCAGCCATCAGTTGTTGGTGAGGTGCAGCTGGAAAGGCAATTTTAACAGAAGCGATCATATTCTGCACATACCTTTCTATGGCTGCAGCTACTTCTGGTTCAGTAACATAGTTGACTTTGTGTTTTTTTAAATTATTATTATAGGTCCAGGAGTCAAATAAACGCGAAAATTAAGATACAGAATTAATTATTGCACAGAATTTGACGATGTATAAGCCTCAAGCTTTACCATGTTTTGGCTGGTTAGGTCCTAGTAGAAAAATATTACCTGTTTAACAGTGCTCCGCCCCAGACATTGGCTTGTGTGCACTACAGATTATTTTGGCTCCCTGCATCTGGCTACTTCTGTTGGCAGCAGAAAATACTATTGTGTATTAATGAGATCAAGGACATCATAGCATTACTGACACTTGGCACCAGAATCAGAGTCTCATTTTTGGCAGTTGACACCAGGCAAACAACACATAACTGGCACTTGGCTGCTAGATAGGGGCCATGACATCATAATAACATGATCAACACTTCTACTGGACCAGCACAATATCAATGCCACATGTCATATTCAGACTGAAAGAAGAAGTCCCTAGCTTGTTGAATTACATTAAGTAATTTTTTCATGTTTTTTTTATTATGGCTCTGCTTGTGTTGTTCGCAAAACCACGTTTCTAGTAAAAACGCCTCAACAAAACCTCTAAGTGTGGACACAGCCTAACATTACTTAATGTGGCTCTACAAGTTGGAGAACTTATATGGTTTGGGTTTTCTGCTTTGTAGTACACCATCTATGATATGATAGCATCTTTGGCTGTCTACTATATTTTATGTAGGCTTGTCCTTAGAAATTCTCTTTGAAAGACTATATAAAATTTTGTTAATACAATTAAAATAGTAAAAGTACTATTTAAATATTATGTTTTAATTAATTTTTGCATTCAGTTTACTTAACACTAATTAAGTATTTTGCCATCCTCTAGATGTCAATGAGTGTGAAGTCTTTCCTGGTGTGTGTCCTAATGGTATTTGTGTCAACTCCATGGGATCCTTTTCCTGTAAATGCCCTGATGGGCTAACTCTAGATGGAACAGGCAGACTGTGCCTAGGTAAGCATTTGTTTCTTCACTTGTTTGGGGAAAAAAAGTAAGGGCTCATTCAGACGAGCGTGTATCTCGTCCATGTGAAGGCCGACACACAGAGTCATGTATTTCAATGGGGCCGTTCACAAGACGGTTGTTTCAATGGAGCATGTGAAGGGTCCGTGAAAAAATAGGACATTACCTATTTTCCTGGGGGTCACGCATCCCTCGATAGACTCTAGTCTGCAGTTTGTCACGTCTATGGGTAACTACGCTTGTCTTAATGTAGCCTAAGTCAAAAGTTGATAACACAATCCTATCAGGAGGAAATTATGGCCAGCTAAACAATAAATGAATGGCTTTCCATATAATGCATGGGTCGGGTCCACAAAAGTGGGAGTCGCAGAGGTTTAGTGGATCTCCGCTATAGATCATAGAGGGGATGTTTTGAGTGGGGGATGCCTTGTATGACATCTATATGACTAACGGGTATATAGAATGTTTTTTTTTAGTGACATCCCCTTTATGTATCCAGGTATCCGTTTTTTTTCTTGAGTTTTGACTCAATGGGGGGAATTTATCAACTTTTCTTTGCTGGTTTTCTGGCATAGTAAAGTTCTAAAAGGCCTAAAAGTCACAATTTTCATTTAAAATTGTGACGTTTGGCCAATTACATCAGTTTTCCCACTTTTGGAAAGACTGGTGTGGCTGACCAAAAGAGGGCGAGGCCAGGGCTGTCCATCAAATAATTTACGCTCGGAAGTCTAGATTTCAGTCTGTAGGGCATTGCAGGGTAGAGGCTCTTGCCAGGCCTAGTACCTTGCCCACCAGTTCAGATGACCCCCCCCCCTTTGCCATCAGACAATAAAAAATATGTATGCTCACCTCACCTTTCCTTTGCCTCTCTCAGAGAGCCTGAGGGGATCCGGATTGGAGAAGCAAAGAGGAGCGGTTAGGTCAATATAAGTTTTTTTATTTTATGTCAGATGTGGGGAAATGTTTGGCTCATGGCTGCAGCTGTTACACTACAATTGTGGCGTATGGTCAGCAGAAAATTGCAACAGAATTACGGAGCACCAAAAGTGGATTAATAATGACCTTGTGGCTGGAATTAAGAGTAAAGTGTCCGTTTTTGCTGGTAATTCAAAGCTTTATTGGATACTTAAAACTCAGCTTGATAAGTTAGCAGCATGGGCAAGAACATGATGGATGAAATTTAATGTTGAAACATATGAAGTAATGCAAAAGGACTGCAGTAATAGTATTACTATACTAAATGAATTGAAACTAGAGATCACAGCATAAGAGAAAGACTTGTGTATCCTGGTTACAAGTAAGCTAAGCAACAGCACTAAATGTCAAGTAGCAGCAGTAAAAGCAAGTAAGATTTTATGGTGTATAAAAAAAAGAGATAACATCCACATTGTAAAAAGGATAAAGCAGAGCTAGAGAGGGTTCAAAGGCGGGCAACTAGTTTATTAAATGGGACAGAAACCTTGCTGCGACTTATAATTCCTATAGATAGACTTGTTCAACTTGGAAAAAAGACGCCATGGAGGTGATTTCATTAACATGTATAACTATATATGTGGACAATATAAAGTACTGTCACACAATTTTATTAATTCCAAGAACTGTACAAAGGACCAGGGGATGTTATTTACATATGGAGAAAAGTTATGTTATACTGTTATACATTAATATAGGCTCTTTGCAGTTAGAATGGACAAGCTATGAAATACCCTACCTCAAGAGGTAGTAATAGCAGATACCCTGACAATATTAAAAATAACAAATGGAAATATGGGTTGTAAATAATTTTGCATTGAATAATGTATAATTGATCTGAGAAAGGTTGTACTTGACAGACACATTTCTTTTTTTTCAACCTAAGTAACTATGTAACTATGTAATGAATGATTTCTAGTGATAAATATTCCTATAGGTATTTTCTATTTTAATATGTCATATTTTATATAATTGCTTGCATAGAATGTACAATACTATTTTGTAAATGTTTTAGTCTATCATGGTGTAAGCCTTTATTCCAATTATATGTATCTCCATGGCATGATCATTTTCTGCAAATTTTTGGATCTCTTACTGTAACAAAGCAGATAGTTGACAGTGAATTACACATTTGCAGATTTGCGTATGGAGCAGTGTTTTCTAAAATGGGATGAAGATGAATGTGTTCAGCCAGTTCCTGGCAGGTTCCGTCTGGATGCCTGCTGTTGTACTGTAGGACAAGCCTGGGGCAGTGAATGCGAAGAGTGTCCAAAACCTGGTTTTGCCGAATACGATATCCTCTGTCCAAGAGGTCCTGGATTCACCAATAGGGGAGATGTTCTATCTGGGAGACCTTTCTATAAAGGTAAAATTCTCAAATGCTGGTCACATTAGACCTGCAAAGAACATTTATTTTTTAAATATTTAATTATTAAACATGAATTATTATTTGAAATTCATCTACTTCTGAAGTTCCCGAAATTATGACATTTAGGATTCTTTTTTCTCTGCAGATAATAGCTATTAGGGACGTGTTCCATGTAAACATTAATCTGACAAGTAATACGTTAATATACATAGGAAAGTTTTGCACAGAAAATCATTCTCACATTGTCAAAATCTCTGAATGTATATGGTGCATCAATGTATTGTTTCTATATTTATAAATGTATAGAATTAGTATTATTATTATCTTTATACATAAATGTATATTGCAGGCTTAAGAAAGCAACTCTAGAGTAAATGTAACCATTTTGCCCAATTTCTTCAACATGAATTCTATTTCTAATTCAACAGAGGTGTGTTTATTAATGCGCTAAATTGGTGGCATTTTGTGTGCATTAGATATTTGTCTCTTGAAAATTTTTATCTAGATCTTTTTCTAAGCGCTGATATAAGAGAATATTCTGTACTCTACTTTTCTACCTGACATATATCACTGGAGCAGGAACATAATATTTCTTCTGGCTTCCTGCTTTGTGTAAACAATTCAATGAGATATTCAGAATTGTCTTTATGTTGTAGAAGAAATTAAATTCAGAGGACACGTTTGTTTTTACATCTTGTGATTTTGATATTTTCATGAGACGTTATTCTTTACAAGATACTGTATACGGAGATGATAGTAAAATTACATATTTGCCTTTTACCAGATATAAATGAATGTAAGGCTTTCCATGGGATATGTACAAATGGAAAATGTAGAAATACAATTGGAAGCTTCAAGTGTAAATGTAACAATGGGTTTGCTTTGGATATGGAAGAAAGGAACTGCACAGGTAAATATTTAGATATTTTTTCTTTATTATGAATGTAAATGTCAGTGAAAGTTTCTGTTAATAAATGTATTTATGTCATCTCTATGCTTAGATATTGATGAATGCCGCATTTCTCCTGATCTGTGTGGTAGTGGCACTTGTGTGAATACCCCTGGCAGTTTTGAATGTGACTGCTTTGAAGGGTTCGAAAGTGGCTTCATGATGATGAAGAATTGCATGGGTAAGTTATAACATAAGTTTTGCTTTATTGTCTTCCATTCACGTGGTTGTTCATCACTTTACCAATATCCAGTAGACATGCAGTTTACTGTAAACATCAAATTCCCCATTGATCATCTGCTCACATGCTATTGATCTTATATTATCAAAGTACTCGATTTATAGAAAGAGTTTTAAGGCTCTTAGTTTAAACCATGTGCATACTAAATGTGCGTGCATAATTATTGTCCAGAGTAAATTATTATAGGAAAATAGGATGTACATTGGAACATATGCATATTTTTGAGTGTAAAATCATTGAATGTTTGGGGTCAGTTCAGACCATAGCCTAGGGCGGCATTTACTATTTATATAACAAGCTCTGTTTAGTTAACACCTTCCCGACCACCCACTGTCTTTTGACGTCAGGCGGTGCGGGTGCTTAATCTACAGAGACGTCTTTTGGCGTCGCTGCAGATCAGGCTGGTGAGCGCTCGTGTGAGCTCATCCTCTAAGCAGGAGCTGTTACTAACAGCTCCTGATATTAGAGCAGCCTCCTGAACACAGCTGGGGTCGGCAAACATTCGGACCCCAGCTGTGTAACCCTTTGATTACCGCGGTCCGCGACCGCAGCATGATCAAAGGGAATTTCCCTCTTTGATCGAATCACCGGGATTCCAGTGATGCGATCAAACACCGGGGAATCCCTCTGCAGTCAGTCCTGGGGACCTACAAAGGACCCCAGGGCTGTCTGTTCCGTGTGTCTGCTGTTCGGGCACACTATGTGCTGCCCGATCAGCAGCCTGTGTCATAGTGACACAGTGTAATGTATTAGCGTACAGAAGTATGCTAATTTATTACAAGTAAAAAATAAAGTTACAAATAAAGTTATCCCTTGATGGGATTAAAAAAAAAAAAAGTAACAAAACAAATAAATAAATAAAAAAAGTGCCAAAAAGAGTCTTTATTTTGCATTAAATACATTTTATTGCCCCTACACTAAATAAAAACAAAAAACCTATGCATATTAGGTATCTACACGACCGTAATAACCTGAAGAATTAATCTAATGGGTTATTTAGCGTGAAACGTTAACGGGATAAAAAATAAACAAAAAAAACTATTCCGAGAATCGCTTTTTCCTATATTCACGCTGTAAAAAAATTTTTTTTAACCCCCAAACTGTGTGAAAAATAAAATACTATTTCTCTCGCATAAAACAAGGCCTCATACAGCCACGTCAATGAAAAAATAAAAAAGTTATGGCTGCTGAAATGCAGAGAGGCAAAAACAGAAAAATTTAGCTGGTCATTAAGGTCTTTTCAGGCCCGGTCATTAAGGGGTTAATATACTCAATATTTTTCTATTTTGTGTTTTCAGATTTATTGACAATGCCTTTTTTTGTTGTTGAAAATCCCTTAATTTATATGAATACATCTTACAGTGTCTAGTTAGTACAGACACTGTAACACATCGGGGGAAGAAATATTGGTCCCTGGTTATATATCAGATTTGCAGTCGCACTTCATTATGCCAGTACAATAAGAAAATAATTTTATCCCATTTTAATCATTATTAAAATTATTTAATCATTATATATTTTGTATGTTTCATTTCAGACATAGATGAGTGTGAACGGAACCCTCTGTTGTGCAGGGGAGGAGAATGTGTAAACACAGAGGGCAGCTTTCTATGCAATTGCCCTCCTGGACATGAGCTCACACCAACCAGGGATGTCTGTGTAGGTAAGTTCAGATGCTTCGTATGTTCCTTATGAAATCTTATATTTGAATCTTTGTTGGTAAATTAATATTTAATGTCCAGCACCTAGTTTGACTATTTTATCTATTGAGGATTACATTTAATTTTCTAGAACCTTACAATTGTTCACATTATAATTTATTCTTTGTCCTCTAACACGCCTCTTCTCCTAAATGATAACCATAATCTGGGTTTGTCAGTCCCGTCAGAAATAAACTATCTGGCCAGACATGCTCCAAGCTAGAATGTCTAATGAGAATAGTACAGTGGCACAGTTTTATTATTTCAATTGGGTTGAATCATATAATTTTTCCCAAATCTGAGTGAATTTTAAGGTTTCAACACAGTCCAAAACTAAACATAGGATTCATTATACTTCAAGCTTCTGTTATATCTCCATTATTCCATATGTATAGTACATGGTTTTTGAATCACTTTGGATATTCATTAATTTCTGTACACACCTGAAAATATTTTGCAGATCTAAATTAATGCATGCTATATCAAGTTGTAAGTAGAATTAACAAAACTGTGAAACTAGAAATGCAAAGCCTATAAGTCATGTACAGAGAGGCTGTGTGTACAGTATGTCTAAGCATTTTTCCGGTATCTCACCTAGATGTCAATGAGTGCTCACTCAGTGAAAATCTCTGCAGAAATGGAAAATGTGTGAATATAATTGGCACGTATCAATGTTCCTGTAACCCTGGGTACCAATCCACTCCAGACCGACTGGGCTGCACTGGTAAGTTCAGAAGAGATGTGCATGGAATGGGGTGTAAACTGTACTATAGGTGTCCAATAAATGAATCAAACTGGGTTTACAGTATACTATACTATAGTATTGATTTTCAAAGAGCACTCCTGATTTTAGAAGTTTCTTACCATACTGCATAGTTACATAGTGGTTCAGTTGATAAAGGCATACTGTAGATCTCCTCAGTTATTGCTTAATCCCCTTATCTGCCCATAGATCATATCCTGAACATTTTTAGTAATAGAAATAGGCCTGTCCAATGTATGTTTTTTATAAAAGACAATATTCTTAAATGTATCCACAGTTTTGTCCGATATGGAAGGAGGCTTCATCCAACACTTCCACCTACATCTTCCAACACTTACAACAATAATAAATAAACTTTACCACCTAGCTCTACCTTTAATAATCACATCTCGAAACTCAGAGAAAACACATTAAACTAAGCCACCCATGTCCTTCCTTTTATTTCCTGCTACAACCTGCTTTTCTTTCTAGCCCAGTGATCAATATCCATCTTTTCTCAGTTTTGCCACTTATATCTTTAACTTGGCATGTCCCCATTGCATTCAAGGATCCTGTTTCCTTTATAGACTCTATAAATAAAATGCAAAAGGACAGTTTATAAGTCATAACTCATAAATGTAAATAATATTCTCCTTGTTTCAGATATTGATGAGTGTAAGATAATGAATGGTGGATGTGATACACATTGTGAAAACTCAGAAGGAAGTTATCAATGCAGTTGCCTTGATGGCTATGCTTTACTACCGGACTCAAGAACCTGTGGAGGTAACTGGGATAACCTTTGTTTCAATGACTCTATGCACACAAATATACTCACATAGATTGGGCATACAAAGCATCTGAGATGTGATGAATCTTATAAAAAGAGAGAATAGATGAGATTTGTGGTTATCCCCACATGTCAAAAAGAATGAGTAATAAAGTTGTGTCTGACTCGTCAAGCTTGAGATCATATATTTCGCAAGGCAAAGAAAAAAGACTATTGAGGTTTTTTTTATGACAAGATCATTTCCCCATGCACAAGACTAAGTGAAATTTATGTGAAGTGATCTCATCATGCTTATTTCCTGATAACAATGGCTAAGCCAAATCCACCACAATTATTTTAGGCTTATGTTTCTTGGGAAAAGTTTACAATACTAGCAGGATATTGAATGAATGATAGTGTTAGTGTTTCTAGAAAGCAATTACTAGCTTGTAACTGACATATTTATTACTAGAACTTACATTTCCCCACTTTATACCATATTTTTTTTCCTTTGCTGTAATTTTTTATGGATTCATATCATATTTGATGCTAAGCCATGTGTACAATTCATAACTTTTACTATAAGCTGGACGTAGATATAAAGGTGTGGCCACAGAAATCAGAACGTTCATTGGGAAGAGGACACAAATTAAATTTCCCATCTTATGTAAATTGTTGGTATGCATTTTCTTGGGAGAGAGTGAATTAAACACTATGTTTGCTGCGTTTATCAGTACCGGCTGAGAAAAAAATTTGAAGCAGGAATGATCAGTCTAACAACCAATAATTCTGTCTGCATTGATTATCGTTGGTTCAAACAGACGCAAAGATTATCCTTAAAAATCCGGAAATCGATTGACTTATTAAGGGCAAAGCCACATGTGGCGGAATTGCTCTTGAATTCCGCTGCGGACACTCTGCAGCGTTAATCCGCAGCGGAGCCGTTTCTCCATTGATTACAACTTTCATTTAGTAGGGTTCGTTTAGACGAGGCTGAAAATTCCGCTGCGGAGCATAGGCTGCGGTGCGGAATTTGGTGTCCGCAGCATGCAATGGATGTTGCGGAGTTGTGGCGGACTGGTTGCAGACTCATGGCGGAATTTCTCCATTGACTTCAATGGAGATTCGAATTTCCGCAATGAAGTCCGCAGCTGTCATGCACATGTTATGTGTGCTGCGAATGCGTCTTGCTTTTTTGACATGACATTTCTTCATTCTGGCTGGACCTATGTATTTCTAGGTCTACAGCCAGACTGAGGAAGTCAATGGGGCTCCCGTAATTACGGGAGCGTTGCTAGGAGACGTCAGTAAATAGTCACTGTCCAGGGTGCTGAAAGAGTTAAGCGATCGGCAGTAACTGTTTCTGCACCCTGGACAGTGACTACCGATCCCAATATACAGCAACCTGTAAAAAAAATAGAAGTTCATACTTACCGAGAACTCCCTGCTTCTGTCTCCAGTCCGGCTTCCCAGGATGACGTTTCAGTCTAAGTGACGGCTGCAGCCAATCACAGGCTGCAGCGGTCACATGGACTGCCGCGTCATCCAGGGAGGTCGGGCTGGATGCCGAAAGAGGGACGCGTCACCAAGACAACGGCCGGTAAGTATGAAATTCGTTTACTTTCACTAGGGAAAGTGCTGGCCCTTCTCTCTATCCTGCACTGATAGAGAGAAGGGAAGCACTTTTACCGCAGTCCGCAGCAGCTAGTCTGCATCAATTTACTGCACATTTTGGGCAGATCCGCCACAGAATCTGCAACGCAGATTCTGTGCGGCATTGAATTGATGCGGACAGTTGCGGAGGAAATCCGCCACGTGTGGGCATGCCCTAAGGATTATCACTATGTCTATGGCCAGCTTAAGTTGTAAGCAATTGGCCTTTTTGAACTGTATCCCTCTTTAACCATTGCTCACTCTTATGCCGACAGAAGTGCCTACAGTTAAAGGGGTTGTACAGAATTAGAAAAGCATTGTTGCTTTCTTTTAGCAACAGCAACGCACCTGACACACAACACACAATCTGTGGACAGATGTGGCACTATTTTTGAAGGAAAGCAGACATTTTTTTCTATTCCTGTACAACGCTTTTTTTTATAAGATCATTTTTGCTTTTGGGTCCATACCAAGTCTTTAATTTAGTCATTCACGCCCTTCAAGCATTGGTGTAATTTATATACTTCAGTAATAATAAATAAAAAAAACATTGTTAAACACAGTATAAATATCAGTAAAAGTTATTCATTGAGACTATAACATATACCTGATGCTATTTGAGATGAAGAGAGTGTGTCTTCACCATTGAACACCACACAGTATATAGATAAAATCTACATAAAAGTACAGTGATTTTGTAAATACAATGCTTTATTTATATTGTTCTGATCTAGAGCAAAGGCTTGTATTAAAGGCTTAGGGTCCTTTTACACAGCCCGACGTGGGCTGTGAAAACGAGCACCGATCAACGAGACAATTGGCCCGTGTAACAGGGCCATAAGTTACATCGTTTTTCATGTAGAGTAATTCTGTATGTAAACTAAAGTAGTCTTCAAAGTTAAAGTGTAGCTAAATGTTCGACAAACTTCTGACATGTCATAGTGACATGTCAGAAGTTTGTATTGGTGGGGGTCCGAGCACTGAGACCCCCACCAATCGCTAGAACGAAGCAGCTGAAATGTTCATGTGAGTGCTCAACTGCTTAGTTTCTGTTCGGCTTTTTCTGGAAAGCCGATGTATCGGTGTGCAGGCTTATAGACTTTGTATTAAGTCCATACACCGATACATTTATTTCTGGAAAAAGTCGAACAGACACGAAGCAGCTGAGCACTCAGACTTAATAAATGTATCCAGAAAGAGAAATAGGATGTAAGAGATGTGCTGACTGTGAGGCGGATACCACTTATATGGTCTGGTACTGTCTCTTATTATTGGGGTGTTGGTCAGATTTCATCAAATATTTAAATAATGTATATAAATGTAGCATTATACCAGATGCTAGAATCTGTGTATTGGGGGACTTGTCTCCTTTAATTTTGCTTAGAAACCGTAGAATAGCAATATCTAGAACTTTTTTACTGGCAGGTTATGGATTTAGAGAATTTGGCTCTCAGAAAACTCTCCATCATTGCAATATAAAATAAAAGCAGTGACACAAATCCTGACCTTTAACAAATCCTAATAGTTATCAAATGGTAAATCAGCAACGTTCGTTGTCTACGTCACAGATCTCGTCAGATTTGACAGGAAGAATAGTACTGCATGCAGTACTATACTTCCCATCAAAACTACAGACACCACAATGGAACCCAACAGACCCCATTATGTCAATGGGGGCCAGTGGAAGCCAGTGGTATCCATCATCCACAATGCATCCTGGTTTCTTATTATAAATGGAATCCAGGACACAGATGTGAACAGAGTCTTACCCATACAAGAAGACCTCAACTACACCAGAGTGCAGTTGGGTTTTGGCAACTGCTAAAATGTGCAGCAATTCCTCACAACCTTTTTTCCAATTGGTTTCCTGACCATGACTATGTATAATTTCAAAAAGACATATAATATTGAATTTAATGATTATTTCATAAGGTGGAATTTATTGCCATAAGGCTGTCCAAGTGAGTATCTAACTTGGTAAGATCTGGTACTCTGTGCAAAAAAGATCCTGGAAATTATTTTAAACTGTTGGCTACAATGCCTTACATGAAACTTAATATGATATACTTCTTCAGCTCATACTGTCATGGAAAATCTGATATTGTATAAAGTGACTATTTAAACGCATGTTTTCTAGATATTGATGAATGTGAAGACAACCCTGATATCTGTGATGGAGGACAGTGTACCAACATTCCAGGAGAGTACCGCTGTCTCTGCTATGATGGATTTATGGCGAGCATTGACTTGAAAACTTGCATAGGTAAGTGAATTGCTGCTAACACAAGACCAAAAATCCTTCAGCCTTCTCTCCGAAAGCAGATCAATAGTCTGGAATAGTAACAACTCTCCTGCAAAACTCTACTTTTAAGGTACCTTAAATATATTCTTGCTTACTAAGGCACTTGTGCCATATTTGTAACCATATAAGATTAAAGCAAGGCAAGATATCTAACTGTTTTTACTTACGACTAAAAAAAGTACTTGGCATCAATGTATCAAGTTAAATGCAATTAAAATAAAAAAAAAAATTGAAAAATCTTACATGTTGGTTGTCCTAATTTAGATTTACTGAACAAACATCAAATTTACCTTTATTTTCTATTTGTATCTGGTTGATATAAATACAGGGGAGCATTGTATACAAATACCAGTTTCTTGGAAAATATTGTTCCTATAAAGAAGCGTCGTACATCACTATGATGCTAGGAGCCCGGCCCCCTGCAGTGTGTTCGGTCCGGGTCTTCCGGCCGAAATACGTTCCGTACATTACGGACGTAACATGGTCGTGTGAACCCAGCCTTAGGCTAAATGCACACATTGCAGAATTTGGTGCAGAAAATCTGCGTGAAAACCGCAGGTATACACAGGTAGTTCCGCAGGTAAATTCCGCATGTAATGTTTTTTATGCGGTTTTAGGTGCGGTTTCTACATTTTGATGCGGAAATAGGTGCGTTTTTATGCTGCAGTTTTGGTGTGTTTTCTTTTAAAACTAGTTACATACAATTTTCAAGCAGAAACCCAAGATAAATGGACATCCTGCGGATTTTAAAATACGCACCGCAGGTCAATTTACGTGCGGGAAAAAAAGGCAACATGTGGATGAGATTTTTTGATATCTCATTTACTTTGCTGGTACTGTATTACAATGCGGATTTGCCACCCGAAAATACGAGTGACAAATCCGCACGTAATACGCATCGTGTATATTTGGCTCCCTACACCACCATTCACCGCAACCACCTATCCTACAAGGGGCTACGATAGGAGGTCAGATGGGACCGTATCACCAACCCTAATCTGGCCATGATGGCAAAAAATAACGTACTAAATTAGTAATTATTATTTAGAATATCTTTATAAATGAAACATTGCGTTCATACAATTCTCTCTTCTTTATTTTCAATTATTTTTATTCACCAGAATATTACGTTCTGTTAAAATTATTATTTAATAAGAAGTCAAAATGAAAAAGAGCATTAAAACCCGACCATAAACTTACAATAGACCCGAATGCTGCATTACATTACTTGAAGATATAACTAGAGCAAAGTTGAATTGTAATTGAAAACGAATGTAGTGCTGTAGCGTTATTAGTCACATACTATTAGTTTATTATGACTGTCGTCACTTGTATTTCCCACTAATTACGTGCGGGTTGACTTGCTGCCCTTTCAGTAGTCTTGCTGATGTATACTTAAATCCTTAGACAGTTTTTAATTGCACCCGCTTCGTATTAGTAAGGGATGGTATCAATTATCCCATGTGAAAATGCATGATGTACTGGAAAGTGTACAGGTAAAGCAATCCCCTGGCGGCCTGGACATTGAATCTTTTCCTTTGAGCTATTTCATTGGAAAAAGTCTTGTCACCTCCATGGCCCAGTGTTTATCCTATTCTACATTTGACTTACAGTAATCCAGATGCTGGTGATGTCGTGGATTTATGAGAAGCACTGAATGCCCTTAACCCCTTATAAAAAGATCTACACACAGGCTAACCAGCTAGCTTCAAATATTGGAGAAAACTTTCCCAGCGCTTTTCAAAATGAAGGAAAACAGATTACTGACTTGGCACACCATTGGATATTTCATTCACATTTAACTATTTGTTATGCTAGAGTAAAGATAAACATTTTATGTCAATGATATGCTTATGTATACTAAGCAATGGTGAAGCCGTCTTAAAAAGAATTGACATGTTTGTTGGTGTTGAAATAGCACAGATTCCTAAAGGTTTAATATGTATAAGATTGATATAACATAGGTTTGGTCAGGCCTTACATCGTATAAAGCATATTTTACATATCCACGTCTATGTTTGCAGTTCTCAAAACGAGCTACACACTGTAGCTGAACAGCTCTGTCTGAGAACTGCATACACAGAAACCCCTATGCAACTAAACACAGTCCCATTGATCTCCTCTTGGGCATATCATTTGTTATACATCTATATTACAATGTTATATCTCTTAAAGTGCTCAAAAAGAACTCATCTTAACCGATAATAGAAGATTTTTCCTTTAAGAGAGAGAGATGTATACAGTCATTATGATTCAACGTCTACTTTTCAACACCTTCCTGTTTCTTCATCGTAAGGGTATGTTCACACGGCCTATGTACGGACGTAAATCGGGCGTTTTTGCCCTAAATTACGTCCGAAAATAGCGCCTCAATTACGCTGACAAGCATCTGCCCATTGAAAGCAATGGGCAGACGTTTGTCTGTTCACACGAGGCGTAATTTCCGCGCCGCTGTCAAATGACGGCGCGTAAATAGACGCCCGCGTCAAAGAAGTGACCTGTCACTTCTTTGGCCGTAATTGGAGCCGTTATTCATTGACTCCAATGAATAGCAGCGTCAATTACGTCCGTAATTGACGCGGCGTTCAAGCGCCTGCACATGCCGTTACGGCTGAAATTACGGGGATGTTTTCAGACTGAAACATCCCCGTAATTTCAGCCGTTACGGACGCCCTCGTGTGCACATACCCTAACATTACTTAAACACTCCTTGCCATAAATGAATTCATCTACTGAGCCGAGCAGAAGAGTTATCATCAAGCTTGCTGTTTATGAGCTGTGAGCTTACAGTCAGGTGCATATTTCATACCTCTGATAGGTATTAGCAGATTAAAGGGAATTTCTGCCTTTATAACCACTTTAATCATATATTGTATATAATATAATAATAATAATAATAATAATAATAATAATAATAATAATACATTTCCCTATAACTTCCCTACTACACTTCAGCAGACTAAAGGCTGGTTTAGGAAATCTGTCATCTATGTGACATACTGAATTCGACATATACATCTAAACGAAACAACATTTCCATGGTTGTTTAAAGATAGCTGTAGAAATAATACAGATATCTTTCTGAACTCCGCCAGTAACATGTCTGTTCAACTTAGCATGTTATTTCTATAAAGGGAAGACAATAAACTGCTGCCAAATATCTCTGGCGTCACTTACCCTGGGGGAAGCAAAGTGTAGGACAGGTAAAAATCGAACATGTCAAATCCCTGTTTTCGCCAATAGCAGACATCTGGAAACAGTCCGTCTGTCCCAAAAGACATGAGATTGTAACGTACCTTCACATTCCTATGTGATTATATTTTACTGCACATCTATTGATTAGTGTCTTCATACAGATATAAATGGAGGGAGTGCATTATAATGAGAATAGCATTGTAACTGTCTAGTTCCAGTTCGGACACAAACCTATTACTATAATTGAGATATTGATTCTCATTCCATATCACGATGATTTATTGCACTGATTATTATCTTAGCAAATGTCAACTTTCTTCTCCCTACAGACGTTAATGAATGTGACATCAATTCAAACATCTGCATGTTTGGTGAATGTGAGAACACAAAAGGATCCTTTGTATGTCACTGTCAGGTGGGGTATTCAGTGAAAAAGGGAACAACTGGATGTACAGGTATACCATGAATTTTCTACTTTCTGTAATTCCACATGTGAGCACTGCACGTCCATTTGGACACACCTGTTATCTTTTTCCATATTCTGTTTTTCATCAGATCTAATAAAGTCTTTCTACCATGACCTTGGTGTCTTGCTCGGTTTTTTCTTACCAGCATGGATTTGCATGTAATGAGCACATAAGATGGAGAAGCTTGTCTGTGATATTTGCGGCTTGCATGTGCATGGTAGTGGGATTAACTGCTTACTGGCTTGCATGACTATGGGAAAATGCACAGGGTAATGGGTAAAAACTTTCTTGTCGTGTATTTATTTTAGTTTTATTAATTAAATGTAAGTCTGTAGAAGAGAAAATTTTGTTTCTCATTTTTTTTAAATGTTGTAGCTATTTATTTTTTATTTTTAAACCTTCCCTGGGGATGGTCATACTGGAGGTACACATTTCTTTCTTGTATTTCCTGTATAAACAGTGCAGCAGGGTGTATGTGCTTTATGGCAGCTGAAATGAATTGGGGTTAATGGTCAGAAAAGTGTCACTAGACTAATATAGTTTCCAGGAAGTGATGGAGTACCACTTCCTCTCGCACAAAGTAACAAAGTAGACGCCACTATCACAAGTAGCATTTTTCTTTCTTAAACTCAGATCAAAAGAGTGAAAAACGGATTCGTAGAATACCAAATGATAAATCTGTCTAGTTATGTAGTCATACATGAATAGTGGATTTAGCATTTCATGACTAAGAAAATTCAAGTCATTTAAGTGTCCGTTCTTTGCTGTCAACCCTTGTGCGAATTGCAATGATTACCCCATTGGTTACCAAACACTGCTTCCAAAAAAACAAACATAGTTAAGAAATGGCTAAATATAATGTTTTACAGAAGAAGACACCTGTTTTATTCTAGGAGGAAATGCTCTTAAAAGGGTTGTCTATGTTTCTGTTTTTATGTCGAGAAACTGCAATACTTTTGTCCACAGGCTTTATGGGGTATTGCAGCTAAGCCCACTACCTTGAAGTTATGGTATAGTCTATAAATCAGAGTAGTGCCGTTTCCACACAAAAAAAAAAAAATACCTTTTCTATAATCCTGGACATCTCCTTTAAAGAAACAAAAGTGTTTTACTTTATACTGAACTTATACGTTTTACTAAATCTCTATACATTTTACTAAATCACTAAACGAACAGACTTTGCAGTATTATATTCACTGGTTGACCTTCATTGTATTTATATAAGAGGTATGTTGACGCACCTGCCACTATTCTCACAAAATCTGGAATATATTTTTTTTGCCATTGCCTGAGAAAAACCACAAGGTTGTACAAGGAGTTGGCTAGTAATTAAATAAAAACCATCTAAACAGTAATGTACATTTTGTAAAAACATTAAACATTTAGGGAAAATGATTCTTCAGCTTACTCATGGCTTATGTATGCAATTTTTGTATGGAATTTTTTCCAGGTTTTTTTTTACACAAAAAAGTTATTCTCTACATGTACTTTGAAAAAAATAGGGAAAATAATGTAAAATCCAGCTAGTAAAACAATAATTCATTTTTAGCATTTTAATAGGATTAGTAGGCACCTTATAATAATTTTAATTATTGATCAATAACCAGATAATGATGGGTAAACTAGGGTTATTATTTCTATAAACTCATAAGGAAAATCAGAAAGTGATGAGAGCCTCATGGGAATACAGAATTAGAAATCTACTAATAAATATAACAAACTACATTGGGGCAGACATATCGGTGTATATTTAAGAAGCCCATCTGCTACTTTTTCCAACACATATGAATGTCACAGAAAAAGTAATTGGGCTTCAAAGTTGCGATGAACGTGACGTATTTATTACCCTGGCATTGTTTTTAGCTTATGTCAGATTCATCACTAGGGCATTTGTCCTGTTGATGAATTTGGCCAACACTAAATGAGTAAAGATTCTGGTGTACCGCTTACATGGCGCACTAGGACTATTAAATATCCCTCATTGTGTTTTGTAGTGCAATGTAGAAATAAATTATTATTGTTAGGCCCATGCAGTCCATTTAGTTAGTCCCCAATGTTTAGTCTGCATTATGTTATTTTGTATCAATTTGTTTGCTTTCTGTTGGTTTTCTTTAAAAGAAACACAAGATGGTTTCCCTTGAACGTCCAGGTACTAGTATGATAGACCTGATGATGATCATCTATAAATGAGGTTAAATCCAGATGGGTTTAAGGCACAGTGGCTTTGTGTCATATTATAACTATTTCATTTCCAAACCTCATATTGCTTAATATTTCTATATTCTTTCAGATGTGGATGAGTGTGAGATTGGTGCTCACAACTGTGACCTACATGCTACATGTCTGAATGTACCAGGAAGCTTTAAATGTTCTTGCAAGGAAGGCTGGATTGGCAACGGCATCACATGCCATGGTAGGCATAACCATGAAACTGAAAACATAGATATTTTGCTTTATTTCCAGACAGTAGTTCAAATGATAACTGCTCTCCTCCCTGTGGGTGTTGTAGGTTGCACATAAAATGTATATATATACACTACCGTTCAAAAGTTTGGGGTCACCGAGACAATTTTGTGTTTTCCATTAAAACTCACACTTATATTTATCAAATGAGTTGCAAAATGACTAGAATATATAGTCAAGACATTGACAAGGTTAGAAATAAAGATTTTTATTTGAAATAATAATTTTCTCCTTCAAACTTTGCTTTCGTCAAAGAATGCTCCATTTGCAGCAATTACAGCATTGCAGACCTTTGGCATTCTAGCTGTTAATTTGCTGAGGTAATCGGGAGAAATTTCACCCCATGCTTCCAGAAGCCCCTCCCACAAGTTGGATTGGCTTGATGGGCACTTCTTGCGTAGCATACGGTCAAGCTGCTCCCACAACAGCTCTATGGGGTTGATATCTGGTGACTGCGCTGGCCACTCCATTACAGATAGAATACCAGCTGCCTGCTTCTTCCCTAAATAGTTCTTGCATAATTTGGAGGTCTGCTTTGGGTCATTGTCCTGTTGTAGGATGAAATTGGCTCCAATCAAGCGCTGTCCACAGGGTATGGCATGGCGTTGCAAAATGGAGTGATAGCCTTCCTTATTCAAAATCCCTTTTACCTTGTACAAATCTCCCACTTTACCAGCACCAAAGCAACCCCAGACCATCACATTACCTCCACCATGCTTGACAGATGGCGTCAGGCACTCTTCCAGCATCTTTTCAGTTGTTCTGCGTCTCACAAATGTTCTTCTGTGTGATCCAAACACCTCAAACTTCGATTCGTCTGTCCATAACACTTTTTTCCAATCTTCCTCTGTCCAATGTCTGTGTGCTTTTGCCCAAATTAATCTTTTCCTTTTATTAGCCAGTCTCAGATATGGCTTTTTCTTTGCCACTCTGCCCTGAAGGCCAGCATCCCGGAGTCGCCTCTTCACTGTAGATGTTGACACTGGCGTTTTGCGGGTACTATTTAATGAAGCTGCCAGTTGAGGACCTGTGAGGCGTCTATTTCTCATACTAGAGACTCTAATGTACTTGTCTTGTTGCTCAGTTGTGCAGCGGGGCCTCCCACTTCTCTTTCTACTCTGGTTAGAGCCTGTTTGTGCTGTCCTCTGAAGGGAGTAGTACACACCGTTGTAGGAAATCTTCAGTTTCTTGGCAATTTCTTGCATGGAATAGCCTTCATTTCCAAGAACAAGAATAGACTGTCGAGTTTCACATGAAAGCTCTCTTTTTGTAGCCATTTTGAGATTTTAATCGAACCCACAAATGTAATGCTCCAGATTCTCAACTAGCTCAAAGGAAGGTCAGTTTTATAGCTCCTCTAAACAGCAAAACTGTTTACAGCGGTGCTAACATAATTGCACAAGGGTTTTCAAGTGTTTTATAATCATCCATTAGCCTTCTAACACAGTTAGCAAACACAATGTACCATTAGAACACTGGAGTGATGGTTGCTGGAAATGGGCCTCTATACACCTATGTAGATATTGCATTAAAACCAGACGTTTGCAGCTAGAATAGTCATTTAGCACATTAACAATGTATAGAGTGTATTTCTGATTAATTTAATGTTATCTTCATTGAAAAAAACTGTGCTTTTTTTGCAAAAATAAGGAAATTTCTAAGTGACCCTAAACTTTTGAACGGTAGTATATATATATATATATATATATATATATATATATATATATATATATATATATATATATATATATATATATATATATATATACATATAGCCTGGCTTGAGAAAGGCTCCAGTGGAAGGAGCTGAAACGTTGCTACTGTTTATGGGACAATAAAGTACCCTCTTTTTCACTTTTACCTGAACGGAGTGCTGCCTATTTTTTGCATTGTATACCATTTGGATTTTGGTCTGATCTCGTTGGCTTGCACCCTCACTATACCGGTGCTGCTGGATCCATTTGTTTATCTATATATATATATATATATATATATATATATATATATATATATATATATATATACATATAAAATATATATATATATATATATATATAAAAAAATATATATATAGCATAAGTCTAGGGCTCCACAGTGACATTTGGTTGCCCGACAAATCGTTGTATATTCCCTATAGGTCACAGACAGTATTCTTTAGCCGCTTTTTGCCTTATGAGAAAGCATTAAGGCAGCTTGTGAGTCACAACTATAGTGGATGCTTAAGTAATAGTCTCAAACTGTATTGCTACTCCTTTTAGCCTATGGGCCTATGAAGGAGATGTTTCTACACAGCATGTCATTTTGGAGTTTCATATTCCAAACTTTCCAACTAACAACTATTTTTGCAAACAGACCTTGATGAATGCTCCAATGGAACTCACAGCTGCAGCATTTCTGCCAATTGTCTAAACACCCCTGGATCATACAGGTGCTCCTGCATTGAAGGCTATACTGGCGATGGATTTACATGTTCAGGTGAAACTAATATAGTCATTTCTTGTACAAACTTTTTTTTATAGCAAACAAAAGTAATATTTACTACATCATTAAAGATACTAGTAGACTTGAGCAGTAGTAGACAGTGAAACCTCTTTAAGAGAACCACACAAAATTGCTTCGAAAAGTGGTCTTCCGAAGGGTTTGTGAAGCTTACCTTGTGTGTCATTGTCATATGCCTGCATGGTCAGGAACTGTAGTGTATGGGGGGAGTTCTGTAAAATGGAAGTGTATGGATTGCAAAAGAAAAATAAATAACATAGTAGCATAATTTCACTATGTTCCTGTGCTTAATGGTAGCTTTATTATTAGCAAATGCAAAATCTAGCATCTTTGTGATATATCTTCATTAACTTTTTGCATTTTTTAAATTTGTTTTAACACTTTTACCAGGAAACAAACAGATGTGTTCGTGTTGACAGATCTTATTCTTTTTTTCTTATTGTAATTGTACTTTCATTATGCAGTTCATAAAGGGAGTCATCGGGGCCAGTTTTACATTGGATAGTGCCCTGTGCGGTACCATCTGTCGTTACCCCCCACAATTTGCTCCTAGTTATAAGTTCTATACAGTATGGTGCCCAGATAACAGTTCCATACATTGGCCAAATAACACTTCCATAAAGTTTTCTAAACAACAATGGTGTACAGTACCAAAACCAGCAAAACCAGTACCACTTTGCAAAAATAATATACCGTACAGTACATGGCCTAAGTACAGTGTAGGAGTGCCACACAAACCCCACCAAGTAAACACCACCAATAACTGTTCAAGTAATACCAACAAATAGTGATCAAATACAACTTCATATGTAAAGTCATCTTAATACAGTGCTATGCATTTTTAAATTGATACTGCTATAAAGAATTTATTAAGATATATGGTGGTCACAAACATCGAGTGCCAGGCCATCTGTGATGATCCCTTAGTACACCCTAGTGCTCTTTCATGAATCAGCCAGTCAGACCTAGCTAGAAGCCATCAGCTTGTCTAATCAATTTATGAAATAGAACAAGACAAAATAAGTAAAAACAAGCTGAAAAATAAGTTAAAAACCAAAGTAAAAATGGTAAGGAAAATATACATAAAGATGCACAATTCTGCATGAGCTTACAATTGTTAATTAATGGAGAATTATGACTTTAACTTTCAAATATATATGAAAACTTTTCCTGATATCTATCAAAGAACTATTACTTTAAATGATGGGACTAACTGCTATACTAGCTTGCTTTACGTAAAACCAGAGCCAAATATGCTGCCAAAAACAAATTATTGTTGAAGATCAGATTTACTATACATGTGTACACGTATTCGATTTTGAAAAATAGCAAGAGGTGTTGTGTTTCAGGTCATGGTGTTTGGTCACTGGCCATTTGCCTTAATCTTCCTGTTGAAAACAGTGTTTGAGGGTGGAATGTAGCAGGTCACCATTTCTTCTTGTCACGTACAGATGTTGATGAGTGTGCGGAAAATGTTAATCTGTGTGAGAATGGACAATGTTTGAATATCCCCAGCTCGTTTCGATGTGAATGTGAGATGGGCTTCACTCCAGCTCCAGACAGCAAATCCTGCCAAGGTAAGTCCATGATTTCTTTTACTTCCAACTACTTAACACTTAGATTGACCTTTTATAAATAGAATTTACATGAAAGCCTTGGAAGGACATCAACCTGGGAGCAGTAGGTAGAGTAATACAATATTTGATCCCACTTAGACATTTACAAATAGACAAAGTACATTTGATCTCAAAAGTAATTTTCCAAATCTTTTTTTTTTGTGTGTTTGTTTTCATTACACTGTGGGTTGAATCTTTTTCACTGCAAAGCAGATTTGTGTGTCAAGATGGCTCCTTTAGTAGATGAGACTATAGCTTGGATACAATATCATACCTGGGAGATGAGAGTACTCAGTGTCATTTTCTTGTTAGTTTTATGGTTCAAAATCATAAACCAAATTTATATTTCTACCCATTAATTAGTGATGAGCCGACTGGGATTGAAATGACATAAACACATTTTTATTTCTTGCTTGGTACAACCTATCAAGTTAATTGATCTACAATGTTTCTGCTGCTTTTTATATGCAGACTATGTGCAAGAGATATGTTACACCCACATCAGTAAAACTTTATATAGGAAATATGCCTGCGGAAACAGGATAAAAATAGGGAAGGAGAGTAAAGGAGATAAAGAAATTGCAAGAGGGTATGCACTAGCCTGTGCTTGCAAACTTTCATTTGAGATGAACAGCTTAAGGCATAAGTAACATTATTTTATTTTACTTATTTTAGATATTAACGAGTGTTATTTTGAGAATATTTGTGTGTTTGGAACCTGCCGGAATCTTCCAGGAATGTTCCAGTGCGTCTGTGATGATGGTTATGAGTTGGACCATTCAGGAGGAAATTGCACAGGTATGTAACATATAAAATGGTCTAATTTTGTGGGCTGAAGATAAAAATAAGATGGGCTGGGATTAAACCTGTCTGCCCGAAGGCTAAGTCTGAATTTTTTTTTCCCTTATAGTTTGACATTGCCATTGTTTGTTCTTTATATTGCTACTTCCAATAACTAACTTCTTAGCAACTGTGGTATGTTTTAATACCTGTTAGTTTTCTTTATTGTTATTCTCTGGTATACCTTTTAATAATAGTTTAAGTTAAAACTGTGAAACATAAACCACATTGGACAGATCAATGAAGAAGTTAGGCAGTGCCGTAGAGTCAAACAACTATGGGCTTCCCATTTCTGGCACATGCTCAGAAGAGGATCACAACCTAATTTAACTTCTTATCGCTGATGCTTAAACATGAAGAATGGTATAACCACTGCATAGATAACCAATTTAGTTGTTTTTTTTCTTCACATTCTACAAATGTTGCATCTTAAAGAGTTTCCATGAGAGTTTGACAAGATTATTTGGCTTTGTAATGGTATAACTTACAGAAATGTTGACAGATGACTGTTCATAGTAATGAACTGGAGACATAATAACCAGGGAAAAGAATATACCAGATACCCAAGTTACTCCGAATACTACCGAACCACAGAATACTCAGGTCACAGAGCTATTGTAACATTATGCTAGAACAAAACAGAGAGCCACAGTAACACAGAGTCTCTGAAAGACAAAGCACTTGGAATAGACATTCAGAAATATGGAGATTCAGGAACACAAAGCTAGGGAACACTGAGATTGAGTTGGAAACAGGACTATTGATACACAAGATGTAAAGGATCTGCCAGGCACTACGTCTGGGTATACTCCCAGGATTAATCAGTCGACACCTGAGGCCAGACCTCTGAGACTGACACCTGCTCCCACCAATCAGGGTGGCAGGCTCAGGAGTGGGAGAGCCTATCGCGGCCTGGTCAGTCAGAGTTAGCTCCGCCCCCTGTCCATTTATACCTGCCGTTTTCTCTTCCTCCTTGCTTGTTATTCTTCTTGGATTCCTGGCCCCACTGCTGCCTTGCTCCAGCCTGCTTCTGCCGTGCTTCTGCCTTGCTTCAGTTCCGTTTATCCTGCGTTGCTCTGCCCCTGGCTTGCTTCTGCTCCGTGCTCCCGTTTGTATACTCCACTACTTCCTGATCCTGACTGGCTCATTCACCGCTCCGTTTCCTCGCGGCGTTCCGTGGGCCTGTATTCCCTTGCGTGTTCCCTGTTTGTACTCCTTGCACTTAGACAGCGTAGGGACCGCCGCCAAGTTGTACCCCGTCGCCTAGGGCGGGTCGTTGCAAGTAGGCAGGGACAGGGCGGTGGGTAGATTAGGGCTCACTTGTTCCCTTCACCTCCTTCCTGCCATTACACAAGATCTTGGACTTTAAGAACTTGGAGATACTGGAACTCACAGCCTAGAAACACATAGATTCAGGAACATGGAGCCAGAGTTTGGGTGGCCACACCAAATATGCCAGTTGTGTTCAATTCATTATCTGGTTTATCTAGCCATGCAGGAGTTCAGCCAATAAACTATAGGTTAGGACAACTAACAAATGAGCTATAAAGAAATAACAGAAACAGTTAATTTTTATCCAGCTCACCAACCAAGTAGATGCGCGGAGGGTGCAGGACTGCATCAAATTGTAGCAGAAAAGGCAAGAAGGTTCCAGCATCAAAATATTGAACAAAATGCGGCTTTTATTGAGGTTCCATAAAATCAGGGACAACACATAGAACAGAAGCTGACCGGTTTCAGGCCCAAGTGGCCCTTAGTCATAGCAAGTAAAGACATAACACACCAGACACAAAAGATACAGCACAAAGTCGAGGTATTTCCCAATTTCCCAATGGTAGTCAAGTACCCTTATTGAAAAAGAGCAGCTGCCAGAAAGACAAGGTGACATGTTTTATCCGTACAGAAACCTTACAGCTGCCATTAAGTTGACTATTAAGTGAACTTAGAATTTATCAAAAACCACAGATACATTAAATCATTTATATTTATTTCAAATGCAAATTAATATAACTTTATCTACAATTGTTTTCCGCAGATGTGGATGAATGTGCAGATCCGATCAACTGTGTTAATGGCTTCTGCGTTAATACTCCTGGAAGATATGAATGTAACTGTCCACCTGACTTTCAGCTTAATCCTACTGGTGTGGGCTGTGTAGGTAAGGTAAAGCTGTAGAGAGTGCATGAAACCTCCATTACCAGGAGAGCTATAAATGCTAACTCTTCATAGGGTTTCCTTTTATTTCAACAGAGACTAAAAGCATGGTTCATATGGGAAAAACATAGGCCTATGCATAAAACCTGCATACAAATGTTTTAGTGTTTAAGGGTAACAAAACAGATTCAGTCTTTTATTTTTCCAGAGCAGTGATAAGATTGGTTGATATGGACAACACTGACATTTTTGTTAGAAGTTTCTCTTTACCTGAGATGGATTCATAGTGTTCTCTAAACAGAACACTTCAAGAAACTTTGAACAAAAAAATGGAAATATAATTTAAAGGGAAACTAAACTTTCAAAAACATAGTGACATGTCAGAAGTTTTTATCGGTGGGGATCCTATCACTGAGACCCCCACCGATCGCTAAAACGAAGCAGCAGAAGCGATTGGGAGAGCACTGTGCAGCTTCGTCTCTGACCGGTTTTCCTCGAAAAGCAGAGCGAGCAGTGTACAGACGCATGGACTTTCTATTGAGCTTGTACACCGCTCCAAGGAAAGTTGATCCGTATCGAAAAGGCACAGTAATCACCCGAGCACTTTTACTGCTTCATTTTAGCGATCAGTGGGTGTCTCAGTGCTTGGATCCCCACCGATCAAAACTTCTGACATGTCATTATGACCTTTTTAAAAGTTTAGTTACGAGTTTTGTTTTTGTTCAGGTTTGTTTTTGTTTGGCTTTTTCTTTCTTTTTATAATAAACCTCAGCATGTCCTTACTCTTCTTTATATACACATGTATGTATTATTGGAACGTATAATGGTTTATTTTTGTAAACTTGCTAATGTGTACTGCTATGGAATTTTGTTTTAGCTATTGTTCCTGATACATTTTGTACATTCCTATTCTGTAACATCTCTGATGAACCTTATGGTTCAATATCCTACTGTGTATTTTCTATTTTGTCAATAAAAAATATGTTTCAAAAGTTTAGTTACATTTTAAGACGAACATACATGGCAAGGATGAGACTACACACATGACAACTGCAGATATACATGCAACTATAATCTCAGGCTTAGGCCCATGCCTATTTTTAAAAGTATCAATTCTATCTAGGAAAACTAGTAGAAAATTATAATACTGGAGGGTTTCTATTAAATGAAAATGTGCACACCTGCTTTTGTTTAACTAGGCATTCTGCAATGCCACGACATACAAAAACTTTCCAACACTTGAGGACTCATATTGTAGCCAATTTGTTTGTCTGTCTAAATTCAGTCGTTCTGGTTTGCCAGCTCTGTGTTTGGATGGATTTGCTCTTAATGACTGATCTCTTGACCTGCCCAGATGTCATCATTTTTATGCTAACCAATTTAAATCCGAATAGAAGCAGACGCTGAGCATTTGGCATGCTTTAAAAGCTTACATTTAATTAGAACATTGTTCACAAGTTGACCTGGAGTAATACCAAACTATGACAAATAGTTTAGTACAGTAATATTATTTATACTCATACTTTCAAGTATTACGGTTAGCCTTCAAACCCAAAAGTCACACAGTAAGGGAAACTTTCAGACAATCAGACCTATTCATTCACTATGGTGTCTAATAAAATGTTCTCCTAATCCTGAAAAGTTATATATACCAAATAATAACTGCAGAAAGGGGGCAGTAATTCAGAAACTGTGCAGCATTCAGACATTGTAAGCTCTATAATTCTTCATTAATTCTACAGTAACATCATTTCTATTTCTTCTCAGATACAAGAGTGGGTAATTGTTATCTGAACCATGGACCTCGTGGAGATGGAACCACCACCTCATGTAGTACAGAGATTGGTGTTGGAGTAAGCAGATCAACATGCTGCTGCACTCTTGGAAGGGCATGGGGAAACCCTTGTGAGATATGCCCACCAGTTAACAGCTGTAAGAACTAATTTCATGCTTATGTGCTTTGTGGGGTGTGAATGGATTTACGATATACTGTACAAATATTGTGATGATAAAGATTTAATTTGGCCTTTCGGGTCTGTGGTTCGGCTTTAAGTACTTTACAATGCCATTTTGTCCTAGTGAAAATGCTAGCATTATAGAGACTAAAAAACATTATTCACATACTGCATAACATACATTTATAATAACGATCAATTATATACTAAATCACAGTTTTTGTTTCCAGCTGAATATAATACATTGTGCCCTGGTGGAGAAGGATTCAGACCTAACCCTATTACAATTCTTTTAGAAGGTAAGGATTTTTGTAAAATAATTGATTAATCGTCATTCATATCAACAAATTTGACTTCCGATGAAATTGTCTCTAGAATGCGTGTGAGTACCTGAGACCAGAATTTTAAATTATGATGAGTCCACATGGGAATAGACATAGTAAGAGAATTCTCTGTATAATGGTGTAAAATATGTTAACCTTATGAAGATAATGGAAAATAAATACAATATTCTAAATATAATGAATACAATATACTATAATGATAAGTACAAGTTAACTAGTCATGAACGTGATGACACAATTTGTTTTCGTTGTAAAAGATTTTTTTAAACGGCAATGTATATATTTTTTTTCAACACGGAAAACACCTTAAGTTTAATTTGAGATAAACTTACCTTTAAAACTCACGTCCATTCCTCTGCATCAACCTTCTTGGATCCCAGATACTCCAGTGTGATGAGCTTGATGCCATGAAGTCAACTATAATGATGTCATGTCATGTGACTGTGGTAGTCAGTCATGATGTCACGTCACTATGGTTGATTATTACATAATATTACACTATGGTGATATTACAGCTCTTTTTTTAAATTATTATTACTACTTTATTGTTTATCTATTTGGAGGATCTTCAAGGAACTTTCCAACTGTTGAAAAAGCCATTTAATGTTTACAATCAAAAGCATATGATAATACCATTGTATCATTGACACTTTCATACTTGGATATTTTGGTCAGTATTTTGCATGAGTATTTATAAGTCAAAACCAGGGGTAAAACAGAAGCACATATAAGTGTAGTAGAAAGATCCATGCCATCCATATTTTACACCAATTCCTGGCTTTGGCTTACAAATACTGATGCAAAATACTCACTAAAATGCTGACTAAATACCTTTTATAACTAGCTATACGAGGGCTGAATGCTATACAGCATGGAAAGTTAGCTTAAAACAAATAGACTTTTTGGACTGCATAATCCTTATACTTGTGGATAAAAGAGATGAATCCAAAAAAGTTGCTCAGTTCATGTTATGAGAGAATTGTGTTTGCATTTGGGTGAGGGGAAATATCTGTAAGCCTTAGCGGGGAGACTTACATCTTTTTATGTATTTAGAACTTTCTCTTATGCAGAGGTGAGAGACTTCATAAAATTTGGTTAGTGACCTGTGTCTTAGGCCAGTTTCAGTCCATATATAGGGTTCATATAGTGCTGCAAAACCCAGTCTTTGTGCGTCTACTGCTTCTATGATGATCCAAGATCAGTTCAGTAGAACTGCACGAGTCCAGGAGTTGAGGCCAGAATGCAATGTTAAACCAGTCTTATTGGCCTTCATAAATTAAACATCACTACTATTACACCAAATACCATCATCTTCAGTTATTATGTGGAAGATGTTTATATTATTTATATCATTTTTACAGACATATTATTTATATAGAGTTTATTGCATGTGTTAGCTCGCTGCCTAGGGAAGCTTGTAGAACAGCAGGATATGTCTGAATGGTGGGTACTAAAAACCCTTATCTTGGGCAATACCACAGAAGAAAACATGCACAAAGTAAAATCATACTAATGGCTCCAGTAGGATAAACAGCTTGAAACAGACAATTTAGCGGTAGAAAAGAACCTACAGGTCCATCCAGTGTGCCCTTTTTGCGTGAAGAGCCGGCTTTACTCAATCCACAGATACTTCTACCATATAATGCACAGAAAAGTAGCAGAATGCCCACCTTAAACCTATATCATAAAATAAGTGATAATGTAAAGTCTAATGATCCTGCCAATGTGAACAAATTAGAGCTGTGGTTTTTCTAAATCTAAAATATAATTATTAGATGATACATTGAAAATTAAGTCTAAAACAGGTTGTCCGGGATGAGGAAAAAATATTTATTTTTCCCCAGAAGCAACTCATTTGTCAATGGGTTCTGTCTGATATTGCAGCTCGGCCCAATTTACTTGAGTGGGGATTAGCTATAAAACCTGACACAATACATAGACAAGAGCGGCGCTGTTTCTGGAAAAAATATCTTTTTTCTAATCCCGGACAATCCTTTTTCAGCATTTCAGCAACCATTTCACGTATGTTTTTTGTTTTTTTTATTATTGGATTAAATTTATTCTTTATCAATATTCTTCAGATATTGATGAGTGCCAAGAGTTACCAGGTCTGTGCCAAGGTGGTAATTGTATAAATACATTTGGAAGCTTCCAGTGTGAATGTCCACAAGGTTACTACCTCAGTGAGGAAACCCGTATATGTGAAGGTAAGTGCAAATATAAATGAATAACGATGATAGATGTTGTCCTAGTCATAACTAGAAATCTTTACTATGGTCTTTGGGCACATTTACACATGATTGATTTTTCTGATGACACCCTGTTTCAATATACTGTACTATAGACATTTCACATAGGGCTATAAAAATACTTACAAAATGGCAATTTTAAAAATGTAAAACAACTGACACATAAATATATACTACAAATACACTGTCGATAATTATCTACTTCCATGACGCTCAATTAAATGAAAACCTCTGTATTTATTACCCACTTTTATTCTACATAATTTTTTTTTATTATTTTTTTCTTCTTCTTAATATTAAATTACTCTTGTATTCATTTTTAGATATTGATGAATGTGTCACTAATCCCGGAGTCTGTGGTCCAGGAATATGCTACAATACTTTGGGGAACTTTACGTGCATATGCCCTCCAGAGTATATGCAGGTCAATGGTGGGCACAACTGTATGGGTAAGCTACTAAATTACACTCATCAATCACACTTTGTAAATAGGATTTAATAAAATCTCATTCATTACAGTGTAATGTCTGGCCAGAAAGTGCAACATATGAACACAGTCTATTTCTAATGTGTATAATTTTCAACATCTCTATAAGCAGCCAACAATGTAGACAATGGATGCTTTTAATATGACTTATATGCTTATGTCCTGGCATAGGCATATACATACAGCATATAATAATAATAATAATAATAATAATAATAATAATAATAATAATAATAATAATAATAATAATAATAATAATAATAACAATAATAATAATATTAAAAAAAATGTTTAGGACCCTCAAGGGTTTGTCCACATTGCCCCATAGAAATTAATAAAATGTGTCAGCTGATCCATCATGCAAACAACTCTGATAGGTCAAGGAAGAAAGGCCAAGTGATAGCAACAGCATGAAAAAGTTCTGTTGTTGTACATAGGAGAATATGAGAGAGGACAGATGATCAAATATCAACCACATTTAACATCATATTTCAAGTACAGTTTCCCCAATAATAATAAACTGGATTTCGGCAATATCAGTATTGAGCAATCTACTCAATATCTGCTGCAATAGCAAAGCATGAATGACCCCAAACCATTTCTGTTCCTAAATTAGTATTTTGAAAATTACTAAAGATGGTGTTTAAAGAAAAGGTGAAATACGTTATTTTATTAAATTGGCTGAATGCTAAATCTATGGTGCTGATGCAATTTTTTTTGTATCATATTTAACACAAAATTTGTGACAAGGTGAAACCTGTAAATATGTGAATTGCTGCATTAACTGGGTTTTCCTATCCCAAAGAGTGATGGGTAATCGTTAACTTTAGGTGAATGGGCAGTGCTGCAGTAACCCTGCACAGACGGTGGCTAGGAGCACTGCCATGCAGGCAAAAAACTTTGAAGAGGAGTGAGCACTAAACCAGCGCTGCAAACCCTTCATTCTCAGAAACGGTGAGGGTCCCAGAGGTCAGACCCCCCACTGATCATAAAACCTAGAGATATGCCATCAAGAGTATTTCCACCTAAGAATGATTTATGTAGTTACCTGAGAAGAGAATTGTGCTTAAATTTTAAGACGAGTTTATGAACTGTTCCTAATTTCAAAATGAGGTTCAATGACATATGAGAAAATGTGTTATCATTTATTACAGATATGAGGAAGAGTTATTGTTATAGGACTTACAATGGAACCATGTGTGAGAATGAACTGCCCTTTAATGTCACAAAAAAGATGTGTTGCTGTACATATAATATCGGCAAAGCTTGGAGTAAGCCTTGTGAACCGTGTCCAACTCCTGGAACAGGTACAGTATGTGTTGTAAATAAGCTCATACTCCATATCTGTCTTTAACATTTCCACTCTTCATCTTCTTTGTTCTGGGCTCTTCAGATGTCTATTAATCATATAGTATTAGCCAAGTAAAATGAATACTATTTTTATCTTCTAAGTGTATAATCTTTGTTCTTTGCAGTGTAATATGCCAACTGTGCCAAGCAATATATAGGTTATGACCTTGCCAAATGCAGAAGTGTTGAAAACTCACTGTTCAGGACAAAAGCAAAATAATTCAGAAAAATGTTGCATCGCAAAAGCATATCCTATTACAGTTATAGCGATACGTTACAGATTGAAAAATAGATGAATTTTATATACCAGTTCTCTAATCCCAAATCGATTTAATCTAATGTTGTCAAACAGATGCAAATTGTTGCCAACTGAGGTATTATGAAATTAATGCAAACTGAATGGGATAGATCAAATCCTTGACTTTTTGTTTTTATATTTGTTTATTATTTTTTACACATCACGCATCAAAAACGTAGTTTTAGGCCGTGTTCACATGGGGCAGATACGCTGCGTAAAAGCACGCAACGTATCCGCCGTGTGCGCCGCAGGGAATTCGGGGCGAAAAACTGCACCTACTAAGGTTTGATTTAGACAAAGCATATTTGTTGCATCATTTAATTTTGGAATTTGTACCAAAAAAAAGCATAACAAAGAAGGGTATTTTTGTGCTTATGTTAATGTTACTGTATACTTGGTTCAGGAGACAAATAAAGGTGAATATTTTTAATTTTGCCTTGGTCTGCAACCACTGGTAATGAGGCCCAGGCACCACCATGTTCTGGCTGTCAAATACTAAATTGAGAAGCCCTGTGGTAAATGATTGTAATTTAATAGCAAGCAAAATGATAGCGTCCTTTGCTGAGAACACATAGTATATAATAGATACGAACATCATTTTCATTGCTTTCAGCTTTCAAAGAACATCTGAGTCTTTTATTGCTAATAACAGCACAGTTAATGTCTTTATGGTCTAAATCCAGACCAAATGAATAGATTTATGGTCATCATTTCCATACATGTACACACACTGTACATTGAATCTATTAAAATTCCACAGCAATGACTGAAGGGTTGGCAGTAAACCCTGAGCTGCAGGATGCTGTTGCAGCCATCCCTACAAATTGAGAAATACCTCTTTATAGGAAACACATTCTTCATGCAACTCAGATCAAGACATAACTCTGTAATTACAGTAATGGATTTTGTAAATTAATTGTCAGCATGGAGTAAGAGAGCATTTTGAAAGCTGTAATGCTTAGAGGCAAAATGCTTGCCAACTCTGCTGATTTTTTTTTTTTTAAATTGTAACCAATGGCGGCCTGGAAACATTTTGTGCTAAAGTCTTTAAAGATCCCCATGGTGCAGACACGACTTCGTTCTGTCAGACGACTTTAAGAGACCTGTTTATTAGTCTACAAAAATTATTTAAGATGCAAAAAGGAAGTTGTAATTTCATGAAGGAGAGGAAGTTTCAATATTACTCTTTTTTTTCCTTTTTTTTTTTTTAAAGTCCCTGTTTATAAAGACATGACTCTGATCCTTTAAAGTGCCCTATGGGAATATTTGTGGTGGTGAACGAGTGAAACAAATTCACAAAAATCCATGTGTAGATATTAGAAAATTTCCAGACTACTTTTTTGCTTAATTATACAAAGAAATGAAACCCTAGCCCTATTTTGTCCAATACAGTGGATCACTAATGGATCCTGCATCCTACAAGATGGTATTCAACTTAACCTTTCGAAAACAGATCAGGATGCTGATAGCTATATCGCATTGTACAAAATCCGGTTGGGTGGCAGTTGGGTGTGTGTAGATATTTATTGAATTACAACACTGAACAAGAACCTCATTTCCACTGGATTAAGAATGCTGGATGACAAGCCATAAGGAAGATACAAGGTGGCCATACTGCCTGTGTGGCCCAGCTTTCTTTGGAACCAATGTTATTAGGAAACTGCGAAATAGAATTTTAACAACTTGACAGAAGTAGACAATTAGAGGGAAATGTTCCTGAAAAATTTATTTGCACATAACTGAATTGTTATTAACATTGTTATCTTTGCAATTGTATTTATTCTGCTAAAAAATAATCTTATTAATAACTTTTTCTTTCACTTGACCTAAAGTTAATTTCAGAAATCTTTGTGGAACAATCCCTGGATTCACCTTCGATATACACACTGGTAAAGCTGTAGGTAAGATACCAGAATGGAATATATAAAATTTTAACATAATCCGTTTTCCTATTTCATGATTTATTTCTACAATTGTTATTTTATTTTCTAGACATTGACGAATGTAAAGAGATCCCTGGAATTTGTGCAAACGGGGTATGCATTAATCAGATAGGCAGTTTCCGTTGTGAATGCCCAACAGGATTTAGCTACAATGATTTACTTTTAGTTTGTGAAGGTAAGTTCATCAATGAAAGTTTCATTGTTTATAAATAGACCAAATGTTAATATGTTTATGATTTATTTGTTTTTTCTTTTTTATAATGCAAAATATATATACTTTGGTAGTGATTTTAGTTGGTTAAAATCAATAACTAGTAACGGTCAGCCATATCGATGAGAATACAATGTCGAAACTGATATTAGAATTCAGAAATTGGGAGAAAACTCACAAAACAGGACTCAAGCTCACCGCTCATCACAGCATTACTAGAACGTCTTTAGCCAATCATAGTAGCTCTGTGATTGTCGTCTATTAGTCAAATTGGCTGATGACTGAAGGTCAAAGGATCACATTATAGCATTTATTGTAATGGACTTAAACTATTGCAGCGTTCAAGCTTCAAACATTTGCATTTGGACGTCATCTCAGTATTATCCATACAGGGTGTCATGTCTCAATGCCTAAAACACATAGGGCTTCTGCCATTTAGCCTGTTTGTTTTCTTCAGCCAAGTTATGATTGTTTGAAGTGGAGAAAGCTGTAACTGTCACCACTTGACTTGGGTGGTACAAAATTCGATAGGGTGCTACTAAAAGTGGTACACTTGAGGAGTATGATTAAATACATTAAATTGTAATGCTCTTTATCATGCGCACAATAAGCTATGATGTATAATTTCTCCCAATAAAAACATTTGTTTGAACAGCAGTTTGCATGGTGAACCTAAGTATCCATCTTTCCTACAAACTAAAACTTCCATCAGAGGTGTAACTCCATCAAAATTGTGTGGTCCCAATGCAAAATCTGTAACAGGTCTCTGCAACTTCACATCTAATTGATAGTACTGTAATTAGTTGTGTACACCATATGGGTTGCAGTCATGCAGTGTTTAAATAACCATATGATACAGTGAGTAATTATAAGCGCCATATTGTATGGTGCCCAAATAATATTGCCATAAGTTGGCCAAATAACAATTTACATACAGTTGCCTAAATAACAATGTTATACAGTGCCTCCGCCACCACACACTTCATAATATTATACTGTACAGAACTTAAGTAGCAGTGCGACACAATACCTTAGTAAATATCACCATATAGTGCTCAACATACAGTGACCAAATAACAGCATCATACATAAAGTAGTCTAATAACATGGCTATATGATGTCTAAATAATACTGCTATACAATTAATATTAAGATTCATAGTGGTCAGAAGACTCAGGTGCTAGTACTTTAACTCATATACTTATACCCAAGGCCGGCTCCAGGTTTATGTGGGCCCTTGGGCAACACAGACTTAGTGGGCCCCTTTGCGGGGGAACTCACTTAAAGCTGCAGTAAAACGGCAGTTTGTGTCCCCATATAGAAGATAGGCCTCTAGTTTGTGTCCCCATATAAAGTTTAGGCCTTGTTTATGCCCCCATATAGAGGTTAGGCCCCTAGTTTATGCTCCCATATATACAGTGCCCTCTGTAGATAATGCCACACCCCCTGTAGATAATGCCACACCCACCCCCCTGTGGATAATGCCACACACACATCCCCTGTAGATAATGCCCTACACAGCCCCCTATGGATAATGCCACACACATCCCCTGTAGATGATTCCACACACCCCCTGTGGATAATGCTACACACAGCCCCCTTTAGATAATGCCACACACAGACCCCTGTAGATAATGCCACACAGCCCCTGTAGATAATGCCACACACACATCTCCTGTAGATAATGCCACACACAGCCCCCTGTAGATAATGCCACACACAGCCCCCTGTAGATATTGCCACACACAGCCCCCTGTAAATAATGCCACACATAGCCCCCTGTAGATAATGCCACACACATCTCCTGTAGATAATGGCACACACAGCCCCCTGCAGATAATGCCACACACAGCCCCCTGTAGATATTGCCACACACAGCCCCCTGTAAATAATGCCTCACACAGCCCCTATAGCTAATGCCACACACAGCCCCTGTACATAATGACACACACTGCCCTCATGTAGATAATGCCACACACAGCCCCCTGTAGATATTGCCACACACAGCCCCCTGTAAATAATGCCACACATAGCCCCCTGTAGATAATGCCACACACATCTCCTGTAGATAATGGCACACACAGCCCCCTGCAGATAATGCCACACACAGCCCCCTGTAGATATTGCCACACACAGCCCCCTGTAAATAATGCCTCACACAGCTCCTATAGCTAATGCCACACACAGCCCCTGTACATAATGACACACACTGCCCTCATGTAGATAATGCCACACACTGCCCCCTGTAGATAATGTCACACACTGTTCCCTGTAGATATTACCACACACTGCTCCCTGTAGATAATGGCACACACATCCCCCTGTAGATAATGCCACACACAGCCCCCTGTAGATAGTGCCACACCCCCCTGTAGATAAAGCTACACACACCTCCTTGTAAATAGTGCCACACACACCCCTCCCTCTAGATAGCGCCATTGGGCCTCCCTCTAACAGTGGAATACTCGGCCAGAGAGTTCGGATATCGGTCCCAGAGGAGCACTTAACGTCACAATTCATATATGGACAGTGATGTCAGGGGCTCCTCCAGGAGCGGAATCCCCAGCAGGAGCGTCGGCAATGCTCTTGCCGGGATTCCGCTCCTGGAGGAGCCATGAAGGGAGCATAAGGAAACACCCGGCGGCCAAGTGTGCCCCCCAAAGGGCAGCGGGTGCTGATGCCGGCCCTGGGTCTGAGCATCTGACTGACTGCTGAGGGATCTATGGGGAAGAAGTATACTGCAAGTGTGGGGGTCTGACTGACTGCTGAGGGCTCTGAGCACTGAGCAGTCATAGATGCTCACACACCCCCTTGCAGATAATCCCCCCATAGAGCCCTTTGCAGTCAACGTGATGCTTAGACCCCCCTTGCAAACAGCCAAAATCCCCGCTTGCTGCCAAAATCCCCCCCTGCAAACAGTCAAAATCCCCCCTTGCTAACAGTCAAATCCCCCTTTCCTAACAGCCAAAATCCCCCTTGCTAAAACTCAAAATCTCCCCTGCTAACAGCCAAAATCCCCCCTTGCTAACAACCAAAATCCCCCCCGCTAACAGCCAAACCCCCCCCCCCCCAATCCCTAGCATCAGTGATGCCTTTTTTAAGTTAATAAGGGGCAGGGAGGCAGGAGGCTGAGTGCAGTGAGTGGCGCTCAGTTGTTTTAAGACAGCGCTCACCTCAGTCTCATGGCTGCCTCTCCTCGGTGTCTTCTCTCTGGTGCTCCTGCTCCGCTCTGGCAGTGCAGGCAGCATCAGGAGAGAGGAGGGGCATGTTCTAGCAGATAAGCTTATTGCCAGATGTCTGCTAGATAAGTGATGTTAAAGGAATAGCGCGGTCGTGGCAGGGTGGAGGGTAGGGAAAAAATATGTAGAACGCCCTAAAAGTTTACTGGGGGACTGGCCCCTGGACTCCTCGGGGAAGTCAGGACGGCAGCCATGAGGAGAGCTATGACGGCAGTATCAGCGCCCGGCGGCCAAGTGCCCCCCCAGGGTAGTGGGCCCCGGCACTTGCCCGGGTTCGCTGGGTGCTGACGCCGGCCTTGCTTATACCCCTGAAAATGCACACAGTGGTGTCTCTGCATAGAATCTTGCAGTTATGTTGCAGAATCTGGAAAATTTACACAATATCTCACCACAGGGATAATAAACACAGGGATGCCCCAGTGTTGGGAAAATGAAAACAGTGATGTCACAATACAGAGATAATAAACTGTGATATATGTGCACAGGGATAAAAAATGCAGTGATATTCTAGAAATAGAGACGGGAACAGCACCACCGTCACTTTAAAAGGGAATGTAAGGATGCAACAGACCGTCCTAATGGGCCAGCTCCAGACCACTCAAGGATTCACAGGAAGGAGGAACAATGACATCAGCATTCCAAAAAAGTGAATCTTTTTATTGTCCCATAGTACAGACATCAGCAAAGTTTTGACTCTAAGTGAGCTTAAGGCTCACTAGCCTTAGACCTAGAAGTGTTCTGTTTTACCTCTGATTTGTAAAAAAAAATTACAGAATTGAATTATGCCCTGAATGAAAGTGTTGATATGACTGGAACATAATGAAAGAACATTTGTATTTGTGTCAGTACTAAATGTGGTGTTATTTGAAATTGTAGATGTTGATGAATGCTCCAGTGGTGATTATTTCTGCCAGAGAAATGCAGATTGCTTAAACAGTCCTGGGAGTTACCGCTGTGAATGTTCGGCTGGGTTTAAGCTGCTTCCCAATGGTGCTTGCATTGGTAAGAGTATTTTTTTTCCATTTATTACTTTTTATACAGCTCATGTAGAAATTCACATTTCACAAGGAAACATTTCCCATACTGACAGGGGAACCATACGTTTCCATCCATGTACTGCTATAATTAAAGACTATGTACACCTTTGAAATGTTGTTGTTTTTTGGTTTTTGGTTTTTTATAAAAATGTGTATCGGTGTGCTTTGCGCAACTTTCTAAATACTTTTTATTAAAAATAATTTTAACTTTTTGTGATACAGCTGCTTTGTATCTTGTATAGAGAGCAGCTGTATTTAGCACTGAGACCTGAATCCATCAGATCAGCGGGACTGACGGCTTCTCTGACATGCAGGATTGAGCTGTTATCAATCACATCTAAGTTCATAACTTATTCAATGGATATCAGCAGCACTAGATCAAGAGTATTATAAATATAAGTAGGTGGGTGCATGCCTTAGGGACACGGTCCAGTGACCCCTTGCTGATAAAAAAAATGGGAGATCAGACATCATTCCAAAAGTAAAAGTGATCCTTCTATTCCCACATGCGATGTTTCAGCTCAGTGAAAAGCTCACATTGAGCTGGTACGTCGTGTGGGAATAAAAGGATCTCTTTTACTTTTGGAGTGATGTCTGATCTCCCATTTTAAGATTATAACTTAGATGTGATCGATAACAGATGGATCCTGTGTGTCAGAGACACACCGGACCCGCTGTCACTGAACACGTCAGTGCCGCTGACTTGACGGATACAGGTACAGAACAAAATACAGCTGCTCTGTATACAGGACACAAAGCAGCTGTATCTCAAAAAGTTCAAATAATTTTTAATAAAAAGTATTTAGAAAGTTGCATCAAACACAATAACATAAATTTTTATTATAAAAAACAACATTTTAAAGGTGTACATAGCCTTTAACTGTACAGAAAATAGAAAGGAAAAAGTGAACACATTCTAAATCACTTATGTTCAAATGTGCTTTACATACAGTATTAATAGCTCTCTAGCAACTGCCTAATATCTGTAAAGGATCTGCCAGACACAGCTTCTGTGTCGACGCCCGTGGGTAATCAGTCTGCACCTGCTCCTATGTCTTTGAGAATGACTCCATCTTCCACCACTCAGGATGGCAGGCTTAGGAGTGGGAGAGCCTATCACAGCCTGACCAGACGGAGCTAGCTCCCGCCCACTGTCTATTTATACCTGCCTTTCCTGTTCCTCCTTTGCCTGTGATTCTGCTCTGCTTGTTTCCTGGCTCTGCTGCTGCTGCTGCTGCTGCTGCTGCTGATGCTGCTGCTTGAACTACTTATCCTTTGCTTTTTATTGACCTTGGCTTACTGACCACTCTCCTGCTCAGCGTTTTGTACCTCGTGCACTCCTGGTTTGACTCGGCTCGTTCACTACTCTCGTTGCTCACGGTGTCTCCGTGGGCAGCTGCCCCGTTTCCCTAGCTTCTGTGTACCCTTGCCTGTTTGTCTGTCGTGCACTTACTGAGTGTAGGGACCGTCGCCCAGTTGTACCCCGTCGCCTAGGATGGGTCGTTGCAAGTAGGCAGGGACTGAGTGGCGGGTAGATTAGGGCTCACCTGTCTGTCTCCCTACCCCGCCATTACATAATCACAGGCCCATATACCTAGTCTACCCTGGTCCCTGACACAACTTTGGACCCCCTTGAGACCCTGGCTCAGCAAATGCAGGGCCTCTCCCTACAGGTCCAAGCCCTGGCTCAGAGGGACAACCAGCATGATGCTACCCTGGTAGTGCCCCCCACCTCACCTCTTGAACCCCACCTCAAGTTGCCTGACCGGTTCTCAGGGGACCGGAAGACTTTTTTCTCCTTTCGGGAGAGTTGTAGGCTCTATTATCGCTTAAAGCCCCACTCCTCAGGTTCTGAGAGCCAGCGGGTGGGTATAATTATGTCCCGGCTCCAGGACGGGCCCCAAGAATGGGCCTTCTCCTTGGCTCCTGACGCCCCTGAACTTTCCTCCGTTGATCTTTTCTTTTCTGCTCTCGGGCTCCTTTATGACGAGACCGACAAGACTGCCTTTGCCGAGAGTCAGCTGGTGACCTTACGTCAGGGTAAGAGACCTGTTGAGGAGTATTGTTCTGACTTTAGGAAGATGGAGTCAGTCTCACAGACATAGGAGCAGGTGCAGACTGATTACCCATGGGTGTCGACACAGAAGCTGTGTCTGGCAGATCCTTTACAATATCCTACTCAGAGATAAAATGCTTACTGGCCCCTACCTGTGCCCATTTCTAAAGCTCTGCTAACCCCAGTATCATGGCTTCTGTAGTAAAGCTATGACAGCTATGCTGGATCCATTTTCAAGCAGAAACTGGCAAATATCCATAGAATGGGTCCGACAGGGTTCCAGTATTTTTTTATGCCAAAGACAGCTCTACAGACTGCATTTTTCTTGACATCAAAAATATCATAAAGGCAGACGTAAAACCTGATAAAATCCTTAAACACAAGTGTGAATAGAACCTGACAAATGCTTTGTTCTTTCTATTTGGGAAGCACTTTTACAGACTGGAGGAGAATCGGTAGTAGGGCACGGCCAGACGTGGAGGAATTGCTGTGGAATTCCGCTGAGGACAGTCCGCAGTGGAATTCTCCTGCGGCCGTTTTTTACAGTTGTTTCACTACATTTTTGGGGAAGGTAGTTCAGACGTTGCGGAAAACTCCGCTGCGGACCATAGACTGCAGTGCGGAATTTTCCCTCCGCAGCATGCACTGACTGTTGCGAAGAAGAAGCGGAATTTCACTGCGGATTTCAGCCTTTGTAATGCAAAAACAGAAATCTGTGGCAAGTCCGCTGTCTTTTCTGCAATGTCTGAATTACCTGTCAAATATGCAAATGTTGGTGCAGGTTCGTTGCGTAAATGCCCCAAATCTGCACCAACATTTGCAGCGGAAAAACACCGCCACGTCTGGCCGTGCCCGTAGGGTGTAAAAAAATTGTGGAGATTGTCCATAGCAATTTACTAGGTTACTGATTCCTTTCTCTAATTTTAATGTAAACTCTGTAATCTAATTGGTTGTGCTTTGTGCAACCTGCCAAGAGCCAATGGGCTATTTTGAATGCAAATCCAATATTTATTAGGAAAAATGCTCACCAATATCCAGGGCACCATCTGTAGTAATAAAAATAATAATAATGATAATAATAATAATAATGATAATAATAATAATTATACAATCTTGATTCTGGCATATAGCTTACTACTTTATCTGTATTTATACTGAAACTATGCATATACAATTCATAAAGTATACAAAGGACCTGTCCAAAAATCACTGAGCAAACGGGCATAATAAATCCCAGACTGTAGCTCATGACATAGTTCAGGTCTTTGTAGGAGGCATTCATGGTAAAACCAGCGTTTAGTTTAGGCAAAGCTTATGTAACCGTGAAGGGTTGTACCAGTATCACATTGTTTTTTAACATGTGTTTCCAATGTACATCCATTTGCAGATCGCAATGAATGCCTGGAAATTCCCAATGTTTGCAGTCATGGCACATGTGAGGACACACTGGGAAGTTATCGCTGCATATGCAACAATGGCTTCAAGGCCTCTCCAGATCGGACAATGTGCATGGGTATTTCTTCTGTTTATTTCTTTAGTAATATTGCTGGGCCCTATGAAGTTCTGTAATTGGGGCAATAAAGTTGTATAAAAAATGTAATTGGCATCCATGCTTTATAAGTAAGTGATTTTGTGACTATTGACATTTTAAGTGCACCCTACGGCAGTCTAATAGCAGTACACAAGTTGTGGAGAGTGGGTTTATTGTTGGGCTACTACTGCTTTTATGTTAGCCAACCAGTAGTTAGGAAAAAAATATCCAGCTGTCATGAAACTGATTTTAACCACAACAGGAAAAATGTTTCCTCCTGTTTCATGTGTATCTCTTTGGCAGATATTGATGAATGTGAGCGTCAGCCATGTGGAAACGGAACTTGTAAAAACACAGTGGGATCATATAACTGTCTCTGCTATCCTGGATTCGAGCTTACTCATAATAATGACTGCATGGGTAAGTTCTTTATTACACGGACGTGTCTGAGTAGCGTTAATGGCGCCTTGATGGATTTTCATATGGATAAAGTTAGCAATTGAAATGCTGCGATGGGAAACATTAATAAAGAATGTGTATTATTATACTGGTGCTACTTCAAGTACTAATGGGACTTTAGAAAAAAACTATAAAGCCAATACGAGTAATATTTGTTAAAGCTTTATACTATTATACTATCCCCTTCTTGGTCAGCACCTGGTTTATAGGGCAAAATGTATACATGAATAAGACACCTTCCATTTAAGATCTGTATGCATGGGATGCCAACTCTCTATACCATGGAAATTACATTTTTCTGACACTAAGACATATAAACAGACGCCTGCCCAAACAGTAAAGTGTAGAACCTGAAACATATCTTGAAAGTCGGAACAGATTTTATCATTATATTCATATGCCTTAATTATATGAAACTATTGTCTTCTGGTAGCTATATGTCCAGATTTTATTTTATTTTTTAAATATATGGTACATTTTGTTATAGTAAAAGCAATAGTTGGCAGTGGTAAAGACAATGGTGGGATCAACTACTGTTAAGACTTTACATCTGCTTTAAGTAATCCATTAGGAATTGTATAAATATTGTGAGCAGCAGAAATGCCTCACTTTAGAGTCTGTTCAGATCACCATTTTTTTCAGCCTATGTTTGATGTATACAATGGGAAAAGCTGGAGTCCTGAGGTATGTGGTTGATGGGAGTCGGATGCCTAACAGTGGCATCAGTCACCCGTAGACTAAAATGGTATCTGTTTATTGGATATGAAAGTTCATGACATATTTGTTAAACAGGCACCATTATAGTCTATGGGTGACAGATGCCACTCTTAGGCATTCATTAACGCATCCGTGGAATGGAATAACATAGTCAAAAGAACTCTCTTTTTGCCTTCGTTTGACAATGGAGCTCTATGGACATGTTTAGCGTGCACTTCGCTAGCTTTCTCAACGTACACGATAAACATAGGGCCAAAACGTAATGTGAACAGCTACTTAATTTGAGCGATCCAATAATAACTAGAATAGCTGCAAGAAATGTAAATTTTTATTGACAAAAAGTACTAATTGCTTGTCTAACCATTTTCTTTTTGCTTACAGATATTGATGAATGCAGCTCCTTTCCTGGTCAGGTTTGCAGAAATGGCCGTTGCCTTAATAATATTGGCTCCTTCATCTGTTTGTGTAATGAAGGTTATGAACTCACTGTTGATGGCAAGAACTGTATTGGTAAGTCTAGGAAATGTTTATAATTAAAACTCAAATAATGTTTTCTTGCTATTTATATATAATTTATCTTTGTCTGCTTAGTGATAAAAATGACTTACATAATCATAAATGATTCATACATTACCGTACACTAATGTAAATTTATACAGTGTTCCTGGACGTTGTAAATTCCAGCACATTCAGTGCGTATCTGTCACATTATTATAAGGCCGTGTTCACATCATGTTTGAAGCCTAAGTTGGAGGTATATGTCAGGAGGATCTCTCGATGTATACCTCCGACAGAAGGCTGCAACATATGTGTCCTACGCAGTCAAAGTTTTACTGTTGTATATTGTAATAAATAAAGTATACCAACGTATACTAGTCCGACGGAGGCCAGAAGGACACTATTTTGGCCTCCGTTAGGTGAATGGAGCCCCATGGACATACGTTTGGTGTGATGTGAACAGAGGCTAACACTACTTTTTGATAGGGTTTTAAATAAAAAAAAGTTAAAAGTTCTTTGGGCCTTGCAGTTTTGGTGTGGCTTATGCAAGTAATAATTTTTTTACATAGTAGCCCGCAAAAACACTACCACATTTTTACAATCCCCACACCTTCCTATAGGGGCAGGCAAAAGGGAAAATCTTAGACAGCACTGTTGGCTAATAAAACAAATAAAGACTTTGCCCAACCTGAGAGAAGTATCTTTCAATAGTCTTGGTCAAAGCTTTGTCTGGATGGGACTTGTGGAATTGTGTGTATTTCCTCTCCTAAAATATTATTTTCTGAAGACCCTCTATTCAATTGTGTGAATACTATAGTGTCTGAAACAGTACTACAAAACCTTCCTGCAAAACATCCGTCATAATGACACCTAAAACAATACAGTTTGACCAACCTTGTGGTTCATATTAACTTATCAGGAATCCCCAGTGTGCTGAAACTAATAAACGTTGATAGCCGTATGGGACGGTTCACATTGATAATGTTTGAAGTCTTTGGCCTCCTAAATATGTAGCAGCTAAATATGAAACAGACATAGGTTAGTCATTTTTTGCTATGATTTACATACATTTATTGCCAACAATAAAATCAGAGTTAATGCATCTGTGAACATTTTATAGTTTTACAGTGTATAGAGATCAATAGGATGACTTCCTAAAAAATGACCCTCTTTTAAAAAATTTCTAAACGGTCTAGGAAATTGGCAACGTATGGCTACAATTAGATGACAAATTTGTAGTTCAACTTCTGTCCTAGGAGCTGCTGCTGGCTGATACTAAAAAATGCTCCCCAAACCACTCTACTGGTTATAGTGCTCCTGCCACCTCAATTCACCCCTTTCATTGTATTCACATGTGGAGGTTTTGTCTAGTATTTTTTGCCATGAAAAAATTGTATTTTGCCACGGTTTTGCACATTTCATGGCGAAAAATCATGAATGCGACGATTCTGCAAAAAATCGCAGTAAATAAACTTGACCTGTGTATAAGCCAGCATCGGACTGAGATCCCTTGGGCCCACCAGGGCGAAAGATTCTGAGTGCCCACCCACCATCTTTACAGAATACGTGCACATCCACTTGTTATTATCATTGTACACATCAACAATAAGGCCTAATAGGTTATTTGTGAATCACCCATAAGAAATAGATCCTAGTGGCAAGTGCTTGGCTTCCAAGATAGCTCCAAATGGAGTTGTCTTCTGCTGGACCTTTTGGGACCCTTTATTGGGTCAGAGTCTGGGCCCACCGTAGGATCCTCTGATACTCTGGTGGTCCAGTCCGACCCTGGTATAAGCCCTAGAACAGAGAAGGACCCATGGATCACCTCTCCATATACGTCAACTCGTACATACTACAGTGACAGATTTACTATGTGCCGGCTGACATATACTGCATAGGCCATCCAACTTACTGACCAGAAAACAAAAGAAAGAGGTAAGAGGGAATAATATAGGCATGTGTACATGTGTGTACATCGATTTTATAAGTGAGTGCGCACATGTCCACACAAGTGCACAGTGAGTGTGCATAAATATATGTAGTCAGTTCGCACATGTGAGCGCATGTATGTAGTGAGCATGTATCCATGGGCGTTCATGTGCATATAGTGAACATGCTGCTCTGTTAATGTACAGGGTATCTATGTACAGAAAATGCTGAGTATTTATACTGTTGTGGCCGACACGTGAGGAGTTCATCGCTGTGAATTAGTATACAATGAGAATTGTGTACTGTGCGGTCATATGTATGCGTGAATGTAGGTAGTGAGCTTGTATATATGTGAACATGTATGTAACTTATGTGGGAGTGCATGTGTGTATTGAGTGTGTCTATGTATGTAGTGACTGTATATAGCATGCATGTGACATGTACTAATTTTATGTTCTGCCTTTGTTACTGTTCTATGGCAGTATTATTTGGCCACTGTATCGTTGTACAATTTTGGCACTAGCTGGCAATATATTTTTTAGTGGAGGTTATTCTGAGACAATAATTGATCTAGGGAGCCTTTTAAAAGTTTGCTATCAGCCCTTGATTTTCTAGTTACGTCCCTGACCTGCAAGTTCAGCTGTACTATACTTCATTAAAGGTTAACTAATGTATGATCTGTAGAACCCAATAGTAAACTGTTAATTCATGCTTAATTTTTATGCCATTTCAATAATCTGGTAGTTTTGCAGTTTTTGACATTTTGCACATGGAGCAAGCGATGGATTGTGCATTACGCTGCTAATAATAATGTTTTCACTGTTTTAAAGACATCAATGAGTGTGTTGCTTATCCTGGATCATGTGCTCCTGGAAGCTGTCAGAACTTGGAAGGCTCATTCAGATGTATATGTCCTGTGGGGTATGCAGTCCGAGGTGATAACTGCATAGGTAAGTCTATGTAATACAATCTTGCCTTGGAGAGAGCATTCTGGATGTGACTACTGTGTATTTTGGAGTGTCTTCATATTGCCTGCTATATATTTGTCAAGTCATGCAATAAAATCTCTAGGCATGTTAATGAAGTTTACATGACCTCAAAGAACAATTGCATTATTATCAATCTTATTCTTTTTTATCACTTTTGCAAGGACACTATAAATGGTGAGGCAAAATTACATTCATAAGGAGACATTTGATTTATGTAGTCTTTATAAGTTTCTTAACTTTAACTTTTATTCTGCAAAATTGTAAGCATGTCATCTGCCAATATTTAAAATAATAATTTGTTTCAGCGTCAAAATTTTTTTCATCAGTTCAGTCAGGGGCAGTTTTTTTACAGGACCCAAGAAATTTTTGATTATATATTTTTTTCTTTTCTTTACCACTTTCTGACCAGCAGTTTTACCCCCGTTCCTTAAAGGCACATTTTCATGTTTTAGCCATGTGCCAATTTAAAAACAAATTGTTGTTCCATTATTTTTCAAACCTACATACATTTTGTCTTGTTTTGCTCGGAACATATTGGAATTCCATAATGTGGAAAAAAAATAGTGATATATTTTACGTTTTTGTTAAATATAGGAAAACATTAAATTAAAAAAATGTGAATATGTGAATTTAGGTGATTTTTTTTTACAACTGGAGCATAGCACTGGGTAAACACATCTGGAACACTTATTTGACAACTTCTGCCGACTTCAGCAATACCAAATATGTGTACTCGCTGGACGCAAGGTGGAGCTTACAAAGAATGGTGTACAAACTGGCTTTTGGAGGGCAAGTTTTCCAAATCTGGTTTGTCAACACCATACCACAATTACAGATATTGTGACGTGCCAAAACACAGTGAACACCCCCAAAATTACTATTTTATGGAAAGTAGACGCCCCCATGGTATTTATTTAACAATATAAAAAATATATATAATTCTGCAGCGCAATATGTCTGCAGCGTGTGGATGAGATTTGTAAAATCTCATCTACTTGTCTTGTACTGTAATCCACTGCAGACTTTACTTGCGCAAATCCACAGGTAAAATCTTCGGAATTTTATGTTGTAAAATCTGTTTCTTGAAAGACAAGATTTCATGTGTAGTGCTCGTGTTCTTTATTGCATACCATACTCATGTACCTTTCATACTCATATATGTTATCTTGTATAATTGCCTGTTTTAGCTCAAATGTTAAAATTTTCAATAAAAAGAAAATTAAAAAAAAAAGTCTTCAGCAAATCTGCCACATGTAAAATCACCCTAGGGCTAGGGCTACATGGTGACTTTGGCTGTGACGCAGGTCACACACCCAAAGATCACTATGTCCCGTAGCCGACACTGCAAGTAATGAAAGTCAATGTGGTCGCGTTGCGACCTGCAAGTTACCACGGCACGGCAGTTTGTATTTCTTGCAACTGTCATGTAACAGTAACTTGCACATCGCAACGCGACCACATTGACTTTCACTGACACATGTCACACGGTCAAAAATTGCTTTGTCCTGTAGCCTATATCGCAAGTAAAATTGCTGCTATGCAACCACATTGACTGTCAATACTTGTGATGCAGGCTGCGGGACACAGCGATCTTTGGCCGTGCGACCTGTGTCGCAACCAAAGTTGCCATGTAGCCCCAGCCTAAAACTGTACAATACATCAATATATATGAGATAGACAGATAGATAGACATTAGATAGATAGATAGATAGATAGATAGATAGATAGATAGATAGATAGATAGATAGATAGATAGATAGATAGATAGATAGATAGATAGATAGATAGATAGATAGATAGATAGTCCTCCAATCGGCGGGCAAGCACCGATGGGAGAAGTATTGTAATCGTTGTGACAGGCTGTCATAACGATGACATACCTGGAGACCATGTTGATTGGTCTACGGGTAAAACTCTGTGATACAGCAGTCTCAGAGCTCCTTACGGTTGGCGGGTATAGTCCGAGGAGAAAGTAATGTGATCAATGTGACAGGTTGTCACAACGGTCACATTGCCAGAGACCATGCTGGCTGGTCTCTGGGTAAAACTCTGTCATACAGCTACAGTAGAGACAGCTGTATCACCGGGGAGCGGGAAACAGTTAATCTAGAGGACGTTCTGGAACGTCCTTGCAGGGATAGGTGCACAACTGGTTAAATAAGGTGAATGGTAGAAAAAAAAAAAACAAATGATGTATAAATCACTCCATGAGCATAGCTAATTGGGAGCTGGTGGGGCATGTGCCCTGGGTGAAAAAAGCCACTCTTTCTTGGCCTGGATATTTAGATACAGGGCTATGGTAGCGAACTGAATATTTGCCCCGGGTGAAGGAAATCCTTGCACAGCTGATTGAGTCACACTCATTGGGGGAAATTTATCAACGATTCTACATGAGTTTTTTGGCATAGAAAAGTCGCAAAAGGGAACAAAAGTTTTGGCTTTTTACACCACCCTTGCCCCTTTTGTGAAACGGGGTGTGGCTTACTAAAAGGAGGCGGTTTCACCACGGTTCAACAAGTTGATTACAATTAACATCAGAAAACTGGTGTAATTTATAGTGGAAATCTACACTAGCCCCTAGCTGACATAGACTTCACTGTGTGGGGCTTAACAAGGTAGAGGCTCGTGCCAGGCACCGTACCCCCCCCCCCCATCAACTACCCCCATACATAGGACAAAAAAAAAATAGGTATGATCACCTTTTTGCTTCGCCCCTTCTGGCCCCCTCAGCATTCTCACACAACGCACTGACGCTGGGCAGTCTCAGGATGTTGTATGTAATGCAGCACTGAACATTGAGTTCTGCGTCCCATATAAGGCCCTGATGCTGCCCGGCATTAGGACCTTATATAAGTCACAGGATGCTGAGGGGACCCGGAGGGGAGAAGCGAAAAGGAGCAGTGAGGTGAGTATAATTTTTTTTGTTTGATGCCTGATAGGGGGAATGGTTATTGCATGACCGCGGTCGTTACGACACAACTGTGGTGCACGACTAGCAGAAATATGCAACAGATTTATAGAGAGACAAGCACCACTTAATAAATCTGTTGCATCTGACTTAAGTGGGGCAAAAAGCTAAGACTGGTGAATGAAACGTCAGTCTTAGTATATCTGCCCCATACAGCAAGTCATTTTAATAGCAATTATTTTCTACAAACTCCTCTAATTTATCTAATACAGAATATAAATGTCCTTACAGAGATACAGGAAACATATACATTATTATGTACAGAACTGCACATCATAACATACTACATATAGGGGGATGATTGTGTATTCCCAAAAATTAGTTGCAGCAGAGAATTCTGGAATTTAACCCCTTAAAGACGATTTCACGGCGGTCATTAAGGGGCCTTATTGTAGGCAGCTGCCGTTTCCCGTGTAGGCTGGAGCGGGTGCTTGGCTGTCTGATGACAACCAGGCTCCTGCTCCAATGGTAGCGATCGAAGTTTCCTTTGATCGCGACCGTTTAACCCTTCAGATGCCGCGGTCATTAGCGACCACTGCATCTGAGTAGTTTACCTAGGGAGGGAGCTCCCTCTGTCACCCATCGGCGGCCTGCAAATGCGATCGTGGGCCGTCGATGTGTTGCTATGGCAGCCGGGGCCTAACAAAGGCCCCCAGGGCTGCCCTGGCTATATGCCTATTAGGCCGTGCCAGGGGCACGTCCTAATAGATTGCCTGTCAGTTTTATACTGACAGGAAATAATGCTTTGGTATTCTAAGTAAAAGATCGCACAGTGAAGTCCTCTAGTGTTATATAAAATAAAAATTATTAATAAAGGTACGCAGAAAAAAAATAAAGCCATTTTGGTTTTATTTAGTAAAAGTGTAAAAAATAAATAAAAACTACACATATATGGTATCGCATCGTAATGACCCAAAAAATAAAGTTAGCATATTATGTAAACCGCAAGGTGAATGCTGTAAAAAAAAAAAAAAACGCAAAAAACTGCAAAATTGCTATTTTTTACATCCCCCAAAAAATAATAAAGGTTAATCAATAAATCCCATGTACCCCAAAATGGTAGCAATGAGGTCCCGCAAAAAACAAGCCCTCATATGGTGACATTGATGGAAAAATAAAAAAGTTATGGCACTTGGAAAGCAACGATGTAAAATAAAATAATTTTAGTTCAAAAGAGTTTTTATTCTGCAAAAGTCGTAAAACATAAAAAAAACTATACATATTTGGTATCGTCGTAATCGTACCAACCCATAGAATAAAGGTAGCATGATATTTACGCCGCATGGTTAGCGGCGCAAATTTAAAATGCATAGAACCATGATTAAATTGCTGTTTTTTTTATATTCCCCGCAAAAAAACATAAAACAAAAGTTAATCAAAAAATTCTACATACCCCAAAATGGTGCCATTAAAAAATACAACTCATCCCGCAAAAAGCAAGTCCACCTACAGCCCTGTCGACGGGAAAATAAAAAAGTTATAGCACTTTGAATGTGATGGAAAAATGAAAAAAATTGCTTGGTCTTTAAGGCCCAGAATGCATGCAGGCATAAGGGGTTAAACAGCAGGTTGCAAGCAATGACAGTATCTGTTTTATTCTTCACAATCTGCGCACGGGACAATAAACACGTCTTTCACCACATCAATGTATGTTCAATGTCCATTGACAAATTAAATAAAACAAGATATAATATTACACATCAGGGCTAACATCAAATACAAAGCCCCAGCAATTAAAACTTCTCACAAGTAGAGAAGAACACTTTAGCATTATTTGAGATAATTGTTTCTGCACATGTCAGAATGCAGACAGTCTACTTAATGTCAGTGTCTACAGAACTGTAATGCTTGGCAAACGCCATGTTAAACTGTTATTAGCTGTGTCTGTATGTTATTCAGGACTCTGAAAAGTCTTAGATCTTTCGGAATGATTTTCATCTTGGAAGAAAGACATCAGATGTCTCCATAGTACATATCCAGAAGCTGCAAATATATAGTATTTTTCTATCAAAATATACAACTATTGCCTGTAGCCCAAGTAACCTTTAATAACTGGACTATAGCACTTTCAGTGCATTAACTATAAATCATTAGAAACTTTACTGTAAGCAGACTTCGAAGACAAAGTTTATTGCTGTTGCTATAGACCGGTGGCCTTAATCATATTTTCTATAGACTGAACGGTGCTCTCCAAACTACTGTCTATGAAGTTTCTTTACAGACGAGTTGTATGACATAATGTTTAGAATAGCATTTGTGGTGAAAAACACATATACAGAATAGACATGTGGCATCAATAGTTAGTAGATAGCTGGTTATTCTTGGATGGTAATCAAATATTTTCTCTGTGATAAAATGCAATCTAAAAACATATAATGTGTCATTTGTGTTTTGCAAAGCTGTAATTGGAATAAATATTTCTACCTTTTCTTGCTCTAAACTTTGTATTGTTTATGGAGCTACTCCTTAACAGCACACCATGAGGTTAGGCATGGTATGACAAGTAAATAGAACAATTTTAATATGAAACAATTTGAAATGGAGCCAACTTTCATGAATGATGATCCAAGAACCGCAATTTGATTCAGCATTGATTTTGTAGAAAGTCTTTTATTCATACAACAAAATATAATAGCAGTTTTCGAGGGAAACCAATTGTAAACTAAATTGAACAAACCTGTGTTTAGCTATGTGTATAGTAGTATACTGAACATAAAGGATTTCAGAGGTATGTATTGCTTACAGAGATATACTTTTAACAACAATGTAAACAAAAGATAATATTGGAGGTGTAGAGCAACCTTGATATAATTTTGTAATGGCAATGGGGAATAGATGCATAAAATCTATTATTTTATAGTGTAATTTTTATCACCATAATTTCAGTTTACACTAGGAAGTTGCCACAGTTCTCTTAAAAGTATTCTGTTCTCGTTTCTAGACATTGACGAATGTAATGAAGAACCCAATATATGTCTTTTTGGAACCTGTGCAAACACCCCAGGAAGGTTTCAATGCATTTGCCCACCTGGATTTGTTTTATCAGATAATGGAAGAAGATGTTTTGGTACGTATTGATTCTGCTCAAGATTTCTATAGCTAATAACAGACTGTCATTGAAGATATGTGCGGAGAGTGGTGCATGCTACTATCTGGACCCTTAGTACATTTGTTCCCAAACCTTCAGATATGACCCCAAATCCAAACTCGATTGGCATGCATCCTTCATCTCTCCTCTACATTTATCATTTATGTCCCCAGACTCTCACACCCACACTTTTCCTTTCCTATGCTATGGATATAGTAAAATGCATACGGATGCTGATCACTTGCACAACCCGAGCTTCCGGTCTATCCCCAGTCCATTCTGACTATAAGCTTATGTGGGAAGACATCTGTCTTTGCTACTGTTGTGTTTAGGCTCTGTTTACATTACAGATTCGTAATGATCCGTAATAACCTGAGGCTAATGTGAACAAAGCCTTATGGCTTACCTGCTCTATTGTCTTGAATCACTGCCATGATATGGGCATGACATATGCCTGCCCAATCAGCTCTCACTACTGCTTCTGGGCATGCCTAAAACAACCTAGTCATGCATTACTTCACACAGATTCTCATTCTCAGTAATGAGCCATTCATTATACATAGAATTCAGCCAATCCTGGATGGCAGTGTAGGAGCCGCTTGAGCAGAAAAATACCATGCTCACGCCATGCCGTACCAGTCAGGGGCGTAACTAGGAAAGACTGGGCCCCATAGCAAACTCTTGACCGCCCCCCCCCCCCCCGGCAGCCACAAGCAGGCCCCTTTATAAATAGTGCCACCTTTAGAATGTGCCATACAGCCCCCCTGTAAACAGTGCTATATAGCCCCACCTATAGACAGTGTCACACCCCATTTGTAGATAGCGCCCCCACGACCCCCTTGTAGATAGTGCCCTACAGCCACCTGTAGATATTGCCATCAAGCCCCCACTGTATATAGCGCTATACAGCTCCCACTGTATATAGTGCCACACAGCCCCCCTCCCTTGTATATAGTGCCACACAGCACCCCTTAGTAGAAAGTGCAGCACAGCCCCCATTTAGTAGAAAGTGCCACACACAGACCCCTGTAGATTGCGCCACACTCAGCCCCCTGTAGATAGAGCCACAGCTCTCCCCCTTGTAAATAGTGCCATACAGTTCCCCCTTGTGTATAGTGCCACACAGCTCCCCCTTGTGTATAGTGTCACACAGCTCCCCCTTGTTTATAGTGCCACACAGCTCCCTCTTGTGGATAGTGCCACACAGCTCCCCCTTGTGTATAGTGCAACACAGCTCCCCCTTGTGTATAGTGCTACACAGCTCTCCCTTGTGTATAGTGCCACACAGCTCCCCCTTGTGTATAGTGCCACACAACCCCCCCTGTGTATAGTGCCACAAGGCAATGGCGCATCCGAGGAAGTTGGATCAGCCAGGGAGATGTCACTCAAACATGGAAAGGTGGGTTTGGAGGCAGGACTATGTGACTCTTCAGGACAGTGGCAGCGGCCCATGACCCTCTAATGAGTAATTAGCAAATAGTGTGCGTTGTTTTAAAAGTAGATTTTAAGAATTTTGCTGCATCTGAAAAAAACATACAGGGGAATATTGTCAGGTCATTTATTACCGCATGGTGGCGGTTCAAGTGGTTAAAACTACCTGACAGATTCCCATTAAATATACAATGAATTGAGAACAATTCCATCTGCCCTGAATTTTGTTATTATAAATATATCCTATATAACTACAGATCCAGAACCAAGCTCTGACATATATACAGTACCACAACCAAGCTCAGTACATAAATACAGCACTAGAACCAAGCTAAGTACATATAGACAGCACCAGAACCAAGCTCAGTACATAAATACAGCACGACAACTAAGCTCTGACATATATACAGCACCAGAACAAAGCTCAGTACATATACACAGCACTAGAACCAAGCTCAGTACATAAATACAGCACCAGAACAAACCTCAGTACATAAATACAGCACTAGAACCAAGCTCAGCACATATATACAGCACCAGAACCAACCTCAGTACATAAATACAGCACCAGAACCAACTTCAGTACATAAATACATCCCCAGAACCAAGCTCAGTGCATATATACAGCAAAAGGACCAAACTCATTACATATATACACAGCACCAAAACTAATCTCATATGTATATACAGCACCAGAACCAAGCTCAGTACTTACATACAGCATCAGAACCAAGATCAGTACATATATACAACACCAGAACAAATACAGCTCAATTTAGTGCAAGCCCTGCCGTATAGGTTTGTACGGCGTAAAACTACAGGTCCCAGCATGGCCCGAACAATGGTCAGGATATGCTGGGAGATGCTGTTTCACAAAAAAAATCATATCACCCATCATCTCGCTGCAGATCATACAGTGACTACAATGCTGATTTGAGGCAGAATAAAGATTTACATTAAGTGACTCACTGGTGACGTCTCAGATTCTAGTTCTCTTCTTCTCCCTCCGGTCCAGACATCTATGATGGATTTCTACCGGCCATGACCCATTTCTGCAGTTCTCCGCTCAGATGTCTTCAGCTTCTCACTTTTAAAACATTTCTGCACCTATAAACAAAGTTAAAATTCTCAACACCTCATGCACCTTTAACTATAATAGCGCCATACACTGTGTCCCTGATTATAATAGTACCATACACTGTCACACACACACACACACACCGTCCCCCCTGTAGATAGTGCCCCATAGCCACCGTGCTGCCCTACATATAGCTTCCCCTATAGGTAGTGCTCCACTTATAGCCCACCTCTGTAGTCAATGCCCTACATATAGCCAACCTGTTGCTAGTGCCCCACAGGTAACCCACCCCTGTATATAGTGTCCCACATACAGCCCACCCTATAGAAAGTGCCCTAAAAAATAGCTCCCCTATAGATAGTGCTCTACATATAGCCCACCCCTGTATAGTGTCTCACATATAGCTCCCCCTGTATATAGTGCCCCACATATAGACCACCCTGTAGATAGTGGCCCACATATAGAGACCCCTGTAGATAGTGGCCCACATATAGACCCCCTGTATATAGTGGCCCACATCCCCACATATAGACCCCCCTGTAGATTGTGCCCCACATCCCCACATACAGACCACCCCTGTAGCTAGTGCCCCACATCCCCACATATAGCCCCCCCCCTGTATATAGTGGCCCACATATAGACGACCCCCCTGTAGATAGAGCTCCTACTATAGATAATGCCATTAACAGTTTTATGAGGAAAAAAGCCCAAAAAACTTTACATACTCACATGATGCCGTTCCTGTTCGCTGGCGATGCAGATCTGTCCTCTTCTGAGCGGGTCTGCAGGAGCTGAACGAGCGTCATCCAATGACGCTGATTGGCGGGGCCCCATCCGGTGCTAGAGACGCCTACAGGCATGAGAGGGCCTCTGTCGCCCGGCCCATGCTTGTTGGAGGCTCGGCGGCACGGGCCCCTTCAAGTCGCGGGCCCCGTAGCAGCTGCTATGGCTGCTACCGCGGTGGTTACGCCACTGGTACCAGTCATTGGTTTGAAGCAACAGATTGTGGAGAAGTAGATGATCAGGGGGTGGGGGAGCTTATATATTTCACGAAAAATATTGTCCCAGATAACCATTTAACACAGGTTGTATGGATATCTTAGAAATCTGTCACATATTAATTGTACTGTATAGGAAAATATACAGTATTTTTATAAAATGAAATGAAAAAAACATACATAATGTTAATATGCCAAATGCTATAATTCCTTCCTGATATCCAATGGGTGTTTACACGAGTAAAGAATATTCACCAGGATTTGTGCTTTGAGTAGAAATAATGAGTGAGAAGAATTATTAATAAAAGGTAAAATTAGATTTCCTATACAAGAAAGACTCAGTAAGACTCAGTTCATACTAGCATTAAACAGGGACTGTATTCCCTTCTGGTTGTTTGGGGGTTTTTATATATCAAAAACAGGATCAGATTCAGTGTAAGAAGAAGGAAATTAACCCAAAGAAAATTGTTTGAAACATAGATTCCTAAATTCCTAGATTCCTAAATTGAGCCTTGTACATTGTAAGCAATACAAAACAGACAATGGCCAGATACCACTTAACGCAATCAATTAATTTTATTGACTGATTAATATTTAAGATTAATAAGTCAAGCGTCATGTTTATTTCAGATACTCGCCAAAGCTTTTGTTTTACCAAATTTGAAAATGGGAAATGTTCAGTGCCCAAAGCATATAATAGCACTAAAGCAGCCTGTTGCTGCAGCAAAATGACAGGAGAAGGCTGGGGAGATCCATGTGAACTTTGTCCAAAAGAAGGAGAAGGTATGTGAGACTTAAAAGAATTATCCTGCTTCATTTATTTTTTTCCTTCATTCATTTCATTTCTGTGATCATAAAAAAAATAACTAGATGTTTTGACCTGAATTTGCTCTGTAATGCCAGAAGCTGTAGATGCCAACCAGGAGTTAGATTCTTGTGTTTGGAGAACTGCCTAGACCAAGGCCCAGACTCTTACATGGAATATCTTGAAAAACCTTTTGGGAAGAAAGATGATAACATTCAGTTGGCTTTTCCTGTCTTGTATTTTGCCAAACCTCTTTGCTTTGATCTAGTTAGCCCAGATTTGTTATATTTTGTCTTGTCTACCAAATCTGTGATGCCTGCCATTTTGTTAAGGGTATGTGCACACACACTAATTACGTCCGTAATTGACGGACGTATTTCGGCCGCAAGTCCCGGACCGTACACAGTGCAGGGAGCCGGGCTCCTAGCATCATAGTTATATACGATGCTAGGAGTCCCTGCCTCGCTGCAGGACAACAGTCCCGTACTGTAATCATGTTTTCAGTACGGGACAGTTGTCCTGCAGCGAGGCAGGGACTCCTAGCATCGTACATAAGTATGATGCTAGGAGCCCGGCTCCCTGCACTGTGTTCAGTCCGGGACTTGCGGCCGAAATACGTCCGTCAATTACGGACGTAATTAGTGTGTGTGCACATACCCTAACTTCTATTAAGCTGAGATGCTTCTGAGTACTTTTTTGTCATATCAGAAAAATGTATTTGTCTGAAATTAAAAATATTGCTTTTGTTCATAATTTTGTATTTTTCAATTTTCAGTGGCTTTTCAAGAATTATGTCCATTTGGACATGGTACGATCACAGACCCTGAAGGCAACAGAGAAGGTAAAAATAAAACATTCAAAGGTTTTTTTATAGTTTTGAAGGGACTTCGATATTAATGACCTAATCTTAGGATAGGTCGTCAATATCAGATTAGTGGGGGGCCGACTCGCAGCACCCCCACCGATCAGCTGATTAAAGGGTCCATGGCGCTCCAGCAAGCGCTGCGCCTCTTAACTGCTTACCAGTCACAGCTTCATAGATATTTTAGTGGCTGTGCCTGGTATCGCACCTCTTTGCAGCTCAGTCCCATTCAACAGAATAGGACTGAGCTGCAGTATATGGCACAGCCATTACCAAATGTACAGCTCTGCCTAGTAAAAAAATGAAGCGGCCACAGTGCTCATCAGAGTGTCGTAGTCCCCTCGAATAAGTTGATTGGTGGGGGTGCTGGGAGTCGGACCCCCATACATCTGATATTGATGACCTATCCTAAGGAAAGGTCATCAATATTAATGTCCCAGGAATCTTTAAACCCTCGGAGACACGGACAATTTCAGTTTTTTCATTTTCGCTTTTTGCTCCCCACCTTCCAAAAGCCATAACTTCTTTGTTTTTTCATCGACATAGCCGTATGGGGGCTTGTTTTTTGCAGGACAAGTTGTAGTTTGTCATGGCACCATTTATTTTACAGCATAATGTTCTGGGCAACTGAAAATAAATTATTTGTGGGGTGAAATGGGAAAAAACAGCGATTACGCGATAATTTGGGGGGTTTGTTTTTGCGGCGTCCATCAGGCGGTAAAAACGACACATTCACATTATTCTACAGGTTGATATGATTACGACGATACCAAATTTATGTTTTGTTTTAGGTTTTACCACTTTTAAAAAAACAACACTATTTGCTAAAAAAATATATGTTTTGTGTCGCCATGTTCTGAGAGCCATAACTTTTTTATTTTTCCATCAATTTAGCAATTTGAGGGCTTCATTTTTGCGATGCGAGCTGCAGTTTTCACAGATAGCATTTTGGGGTATATGCGACTTTTTGATAACATTTTATTTCACTCTTTCGGAGAGCTATAGTGACCAAAAAAACAGTGCGTGTTTTATAATTAATTTTATTACGGCATTTACTGAGCAGGTTAAACAACGCTATATTGTGATAGTTCAGACTTTTACGGATGCGGCGATACCAGTTATGTTAATTAAAAACAATTAACATTACTTTAGGGGAAAAATGTGAAAATGGGTTTTCTTTTGAATATTTAATACTTTATTTCACAGTTTTTTTTACTTTTTATATTAGTCCCCCTAGGAGACTTGAAGCATCAATCGTTGGATCGCTTGCATGACATACTGCAATACTAATTAATTTCAGTATATCGTGATTCTGATAGTCTCCTTTGAAGCCCTGCCAGAGGCAGAGCTTCACAGGATTACAAAGATGGCAGACCTGGGGGCCTTTGTTAGGCCCCCAGGCTGCCATAACAACCATTGAAAATGGCCAATCGCGCCGCGGGGAGGGGCGATGGCGTGTTTGAGGTGGCGCCCCCCAGATTCTAACAATTTAAATGCCGGGCCACGATTGACGGCAGCATTTAAGGTGTTAAACGGGCGGAATCAAAGTGAACTCCCGCTGGAGTGAGGTGTCCGCTGTATAACACAGCTGTCACCCACCAAGTATAGAGCTCGCTCAGCCCGTGGACCCGCTCCATACGTCCCCTTGGCGACAGCAATGTAATAATATGTGGCATGTCGCCAAGGGGTTAATAATTGAAAAGCTACTGAAATTAACACAGTTAATCATACTGAACGATATAAACACCATAAGAGAATTATAACATCAATAGTACAGGGATAAATCAGGGTTTTCAAATACCTTGGTGATAGCAATGAGATAAATAGCACTAAAGTTATGACATTGGTAGGTTAGTGCATACACATGTCCTTTATATGTAATCAGACATTGAGACAAGTGTGCGGGGGTGTGTGTGGGCATGCGCGCGTGTGTGTGTGTGTGTGTGTGTGTGTGTGTGTGTGTGTGTGTGTGTGTGTGTGTGTGTGTGTATGTATGTAGTAAACTCAATAACTTAAATGCTTAAGAATTTAGACTATAAGTACCAAATGTAGACACATTATACAGAAATGCAGCTGGAGATTATATTTATTTACTGTAGAAACAAAAATATGATTTATTATATGAGACATAGATTAGATCAGACATGGGAATTGGTGCCATGATTTTTTATTATCCTTTTTTTGTGTTCGTTGTAGATGTCAACGAGTGCATAGGAAACCCAGGAATTTGTGCAAACGGTCTGTGTATTAATACAGATGGTTCTTTCCGATGCGAGTGCCCCATGGGTTATAATCTAGATTATACTGGAATCACTTGTGTAGGTATGTGTTTTCTGTTAAAACCCAAAGCATCCTCATTAGGTAATGTACAGTTCAGTTTATGTACAGTATGTGCTAAATTACCAAATTTATTTATTTCCTGCTGCTTACATATCAACATATAGCACTGTGTCAAGATTGTCACCATTCACATCAGTCCCTGGCCCCAATGAAGCTCACAATCCTATTTCCCTATTTCAGACAAGAGTACACTAGGGTAAACTAATCAATATGTTTTTGGAGTCCGGGAGGAAACCCATGCAAACACGAGGAGACCATACAAACGCCATGCAGATGTTGTCCTTGGATGGATTCAAAACCCAAACCCCCGTACAGGGCAACAGTTCTAACCAATGAGCCGCCATGCTGCCCATTTCAGTTTTACTAATCGATCAGTGTTCATCTTGACCACACAAAGCAATGGAGAACACGTAGGATAAACCCTGTTTCACAACTTGGAAATATAACATTCAGCATTATTTTAACATTTCTTTTGAGCTATAACATTTTAGCATGTGTAGCTGTTATTGGCCAAAATAAATTACTACTTGTCTTTCATGAGCTAATATGGCCATGTTATTTACTGTGATGCGTACCCTAAATTACTTCTATTTTTCTTTTCTTTCAAATTCAGAATAATCTGTTAATTTATGTCACATTATAGATACTGATGAATGCTCTATCGGCAATCCCTGTGGGAATGGAACATGTACTAATGTCATTGGTAGTTTTGAGTGCTCCTGCGATGAAGGATTTGAACCTGGACCTATGATGAACTGTGAAGGTAAACCAATACTTCAACTCAGATGACAGGATAGTAATCCCTGAATAGTAAAACATGAAACATAATTGAATAGGATATTTTTTTATTTCATTTTTTCATTCATGGATGGAAATTTATGGGCTAGAATACTCAACTTATCTCAGCCTGTCGATAATAATGCGATATACTGTAGGGCAAATTTATTAAGCCATTTGCGACCAGTTTTGTGGCGTAAAAAGGTTACAAATTATGAGGCACGTTATATTAGCAATTGTGACTTTTCTCTCCTTTCGCCACTTTTCAAAAGTGGCAAGAAAAGTGGGCATGGTCAACCCGGAGGAGAAGAGGCAGAAAATTTCTGACAGATTTATCACATTTAAAGACAAAAACTGGCGCAAATTGTAGCCCAAATCTACACCTTCTCATAGATTTCATTTTCTATCTGTAGGACTGTCTGAGATGCGCTAAATTTGGCGCATTTTACTCCAATGAACTTCAGTTTAAATTAGGACTGGCATATGAAACGGCAGTGTTATGCTTCGTTCACATCTGCATCAGGGTCCCGTTCATGGATTCCGTTAGACCTCTCCGTTAGGGGAACCTATGAAGGGAAACCAAAGGGAAACCATAGCTTTCCGTTTGCATTACCATTAATTTGAATGGTAACGCTTCCGTTGCTAATGGTTTCCATTTGTCTCCGTTCCGTACGTTTTCCGGTGGAATCAATAATATTTGTGGAGACAAACGGAAACCATTAGCAACGGAAGCGTTACCATTGAAAGCAATGGTAATGAAAAAACGGAAAGCTGTGGTTTCTGTTTGGTCTCCGTTCATAGGTTCCCCTGATGGAAAGGTCTGTCGGATCACATGAACTGAAGCCAGACGCAGCTGTGAATGAAGTCTTAATAAGTCTACCCCATAGTATTTATAATACATGGTTTATCTATGCTAAAATCTATTTAAAACAAACTTTTAAAATAGGTTCCCATAAATTGCCACTAAAACCCAGTGTCGGCTAAAATATTTAGAAATTACACTTACTGCATATGATTTATTATGTAATTTGCTGTATTTCTTTCCTCCAGATATTAATGAATGTGCATTAAATCCTCTAATCTGTGCATTCAGATGCATTAACACTTATGGTTCATATGAATGTACCTGTCCTGTTGGATATGTTCTAAGGGAAGATCAGAAGATGTGTAAAGGTCAGTCATATAATATTTACTTGTGTTTGAGCGAAAACATTGAAAATGGCTGCACCTGTACATATTCTCTGTCTTTTACTCCCTTACAGATCTCGATGAGTGCTTGGAAGGGTTCCATGACTGTGAATCCAGGGGCATGCTGTGTAAAAACCTCATTGGGACATTTATGTGTATTTGTCCTCCTGGAATGACTCGAAGACCAGATGGAGAAGGTTGCATAGGTTAGGATTGACCACCTTGTACTGGGTTACAGATCTTAATGAGTATTTTGAAGGACTCTATGACTGTGAACCTAGAGTCATCCTGTGTAAAAACCAAATTGGAACATTTATGTGTAATTTTCCTCCTAGAATGACTTAAAGGGAATGTATCATAAAAAATATGACATATTTTTTAAATACATTTTTTATTTCCCACATATTTTTTTTTTTTTTTTTTTAAATGATGCTGTTTTGTGTTTGTTTTTTAGTGACTATACACATATCTTGAAATATTGCAGTTTTCATACTAGCCACTGGAGCAGTCACAATAAGCTATTTCCTGTTTTCTATAGCTCACTTGTCAGCTTTGCTGTATATACAGACAGGGGTGGGATTCAAATTTTTAACAACAGGTTCCCTGTTTTTCGGATGAAGACATGCGGGGGGTGGGTTCACGGTGTATCGCACCATTGAAAATTATTCTAATAATAAAATAAAACAATTATGATATTCAAAATACCCCCTACATTAAAGTGGACTCTAAATAATGAAATTCCCTGTCCAGAATGTTTTAGTGGGGATTGCCACACTATTTATATAATTACATAAGCGTTCAGACCTACCCAAACATTATATTAAACTCACATATTACGTATAGACTTATATGTGCACATTCAATATCCTAAGCGTGCTCAGCCCATTTAGTTAGGCTGTGCACAATAGAAGGGTGGAGGACAGTGCGGTGTGCACAGTAAGCCACGACAACTCTCCAGGCTAATGCACAAATACGGTGCCAGGAGCAAGCTCAGTACATATATACAGCACCAGAACAAAGCTCAGTACATATATGCAGCACCAGAACAGAGCTCAGTACAAATATACAGCACCAGAACAAAGCTCAGCACATAAGTACAACACCAGAACCAAGCTCAGTACATAAATACAGCACCAGAACAAAGCACAGTACATAAATACAACACCAGGACAAAGCTCAGTACATATATACAACACCAGAACAAAGCTCAGTACATAAATACAGCACCAGAGCAAACCTCAGTACATATATACAGCACCAGAACAAAGCTCAGTACATATACACAACACCAGAACCAAGCTCAGTACATATATACAGCCCCAGAACCAAGCTCAGTACATATATACAACACCAGAACAAAGCTCTGTAAATATATATATAACACCAGAACCAAGCTCAGTACATATATACAGCACCAGAACCAAGCTCAGTACATATATACAGCACCAGAACAAAGCTCAGCGCATATATATATATATATATATATATATATATATACACATATATATATATATATATATATATATGTTTTGAGCTTGATTGTTATGATATATATGTACTGAGCTTTGTTGTGGTGCTGTATATATGTACTGAGCTTTGTTGTGGTGCTGTATATATGTACTGAGCTTTGTTGTGGTGCTGTATATATGTACTGAGCTTGGTTCTGGGGCTGTATATATGTACTAAGCTTTGTTGCGGTGCAGTGTATATGTACTAAGCTTGGTTCTGGTGCTGTATTTATATGTGTAGCTTAGTTCTGGAGTTGTATATATGGTTTGAGCTTCTCTTTGGTGTTGTATATATGTATTGAGCTTGGTTGTTATGATGAATATAACTCCAGACCCAAGCTTATTACATATATACAGCACAGGTACAAATACAGCTCAGTAAAGAGATAATTTGCAAATTTAATTTAACCCCTGCCATATAAGATTGTACGGCATAAAACTACAGCTCCCAGTATAGCCAGAACGATGGTAAGGATATGCTGGGAGTTGCTGTTTCACAAAAAAGAACGATACACACATCACTTCGCTGCAGATCATACAGTGACTACAGTACTGAGCAGTCACAGGAAGAATAAACATTTATATTTAGTGACTCACCGGTGAAGACTTCTCAGATTCTAGTCGTTCTCTTTACTTTTCCATCTGGTCCAGAACTCTATGATGCCTCCTGGCCATGACCCATTTCTGCGGCAATGAGTAAATTTGCTGCTCAGATGTCTTCAGAAACTAACTTTTTCAACATTTCTGCACCTATAAACGAAGAGCAAATTCTTATGGTACCACACTCTATGCCCCCAAATATAATAGTATCATACACCGTGTCCCCAAATATAATAGCGCTACACACTGTGCCCCTGAATATAATAGTAACATACACTGTGCCTGTAATGATGGGGGTAGGGAAACGGACAAGTAGCCCTAATCTACCCACCACTCTGTCCCTGCCTACTTGCAACGACCCGCCCTAGGCGACGGGGTACAACTGGGCGGCGGTCCCTACGCTCAGTAAGTGCATGAGACAAACAGACAAGGGTACACAAAGCTAGGGGAAATGGGGCAGTTGTCCACGGCAACACCGTGAGCAACAAGAGTGGTGAACTAGCCGAGTCAAACCAGGAGTGAACGAGGTACCAAACGCAGAGCAGGAGAGTAGTCAGAAAGCCAAGGTCAGTATGGAGCAGGATCAAATAGTCAGAAGCTGTAGCTGGGCCAGGAAACCACACGAGAAGAATCACAAGCCAAGGAGGAACAGGAAAGGCAGGTATAAATAGACAGAGGGCGGGAGCTAGCTCCGTCTAGCCAGGCTGCGATAGGCTCTCCCACTCCTAAGCCTGCCATCCTGAGTGGTGGAAGATGGAGTCAGTCTCAGAGGCATAGACTCAGGTGCAGACTGATTACCTATGGGCGTATACACAGAAGTTGTGCCTCGCAGATCCTTTACAGTGCCCCTGAATAAAATGTTGTCAAACACTGTAAAGTAATGCACCACACACAGTGCCCCCTGTAGATAGTGCCCCTCATAGAGCCCTCTGTAGATAGTGCTCACAGTAGAGCTCTCTATAGATAGTTCTCCTCATAGAGCCCTCTGTAAGTAGTAGCGTTCCCTGTAGATAGTGCCCCCTGTAGCGTTCCCTGCAGACAGGGCCCCCTGTAGCATTCCCTGTAGTGTTCCCTGTATAGTGCCCCCTGTGGCATTCCCTGTATAGTGCCCCCTGTAGATAGGGCCCCATGTGGTTTTCCCTGTAGATAGGGCCCCCTGTAGCGTTTCCTGTAGATAGAGCCCCTTGTGGCGTTCCCTGTAGATACAGCCCCTTGTGGCGTTCCTTGTAGGTACAGCCCCTTGTGGCATTCCCTGTAGATAGAGCCCCTTGTGGCGTTCCCTGTAGATACAGCCCCTGTTGGCGTTCCTTGTAGATACAGCCCCTTGTGGCATTCCCTGTAGATAGAGCCCCTTGTGGCGTTCCCTGTAGACAGAGCCCCCTGTGGCATTCCCTGTAGATAGAGCCCCCGGTCGCAGTCCCTGTAGATAGGGCCCCATGTAGTGTTCCCTGTAGATAGGGCCCCCTGTGACGTTTCCTGTAGATACAGCCCCTTGTGGCGTTCCCTGTAGATAGAGCCCCTTGTGGCATTCCCTGTAGATAGAGCCCCCTGTGGCATTCCCTGTAGATAGAGCCCCCTGTGCCCCTGTGGCGGTCCCTGTACATAGGGCCCCATGTGGCGTTCCCCAGGGAAGGTTTTGCAAATAAAAAATGAAGTTACAACATTTTTAAAAAAAAAGACCAAACACTTTTTTTATCATCTATAGTGTTAAATTTAATTAATGAAACTAAATATAAATACATGACACTTTCCATTTAAAGACCAAACAGAGAGTTCTGCTTGGATAACGTTTTTTATTCTTGGCCATTCCATTAATTTGATCCATTGAAACAACGGACTGCACAGAAGCCATCCGTGTGCTGTCCGCGTTTCACGGATCCGTCATTAGCGGCCGTAGGATGGGCAACGGATGTGTGCATGAGGCCTTAAATAGAACAAGAACAGCCAAGGATGGCCACTATCATAGAAAGTCATAGGAAGGAAGAAGGAGCAGCAAGTCGACATTAGTTGTAATTAGTATATGAGTGATCTTATATTCATAAATATATATAAATGTAAACCACTGTATAAAATTCAGATATGTAATCCATGTAAGGTGCTGATGTGCATATTTAGGAGTAGTATTTTGGTAAGGGTTACTTACAGCAATAAAATGCTAATCTTCAAGATATTGTTTAATATTTCACTTTGTATCTTTTCTTCTGTACTGGTAAAGATGAGAATGAATGTCGCACAAAACCAGGCATATGTGAAAATGGCCGTTGTGTCAATTCCATCGGAAGTTATCGATGTGACTGCAATGAAGGATTCCAGCCGTCCCTCACAGGAAACGAATGCCTTGGTAAAAAAAAAAAAACTGCTGAACTCATACAAATTGAATGAAATTTCAATAAGATTTCCAAATTTGGTCACAAAATAAACAAAAAATATTTGTTACAAAATCTGTCTATACATTCAAACCCAATTAACCTCTCTTATAAAGGATTTATTCATTTGGATTTGTTTTCTTTTTTTTTAACTAGAGAATAAATATTCCCATTGTGTAACTGTCCTAGTTATGCAATAGCCAAACCAATGGTAGTTTCAGAAATAACAGAAATAGGACTCCACAGTAGAAGTGGAGTGTTATTATTCAGAGAAATAACAATAGCCACAGCAACGTTTTACTTGGAAACAAATCAAAACCAAATTATCTCTAGCCTAAATAATATTTTAAAGATGACATAACAGGAATATTGTGGTAGAAAAATTGGACAAAGAATTTTCAACTTTGTTTTATCGAAAAGCTAATATAACATGGGACGATCTGAGTCTTAGAATCATCTGAATAATGTCTTTTTAACCCTATCTGGCTTATTTAAACAATATATTATATGTTTATACAGTGTTGGACTTAGGCCCCTTGGGTCCACCAGAGGAAATAATTCTGAGGGCCCACCATTCACCCACAGAGAACATGTACACATCCTCTTTTATTTGCATTGTAATCTTTGTGCTCTCATTATACATACATTATATATCACTAATAAGGTCAAATGGGTTATTGGTGAATTAACCCATAAGAAATAAACCCTAGTGGCAAGTGATTGGCTTTAAAGTCTGCTTCAAATGTATAGTAACCTCATATTTGGATCTTACATTAAAGGCTACGTAAACCTTTGATGGGTATTTTTTTTTTATGGGTATTTTTTTAGTCTTTATTAAAAATTTATTTTACTTTATTAGATACAGCTGCTCTGTATTCTGCATACAGAGCAGCTGTATGTAGCACCAAATCCTGTTTCCGTCATGTCCGCGGGACTGATGATTTCAGTGACAGCGGGTCCTGCGTGTCTCCGACATCAAAACTTAGATGTGATAGATTACAGGTGGATCCTGGGTGTCAGAGACACGCAGGACCCGCTGGCACTGAACCCGCCAGGTCTGTGGGACTGACGGATTCAGGTCATAGCGAAAGATACAGCTGCTCTGTATAGAGAATACAGAGCAGCTGTATCTCAAAAAGTTAATTTTTTTTTTAAAATAAAGACTAATTAAGTTTCACCTAACACACTGCCTGATCTGTTTAGAATAAAATAAAATGCCCCTCAAAGGTTTACGTAGCCTTTAATTTGCTTTATTAACTTTATAACCGTTTTATCCAGAATATTTTGCATTTTGTAAATTAAGTCTATCATTTTTCTTATCCTTTGCACATTTTGCCTATCTTACAAATGAGCATTATGAGTTTAATATGATATTTTTTACGTTCCTCTGTCTTCAGATCAACGCCAGGGCTTCTGCTTCTCTGAAGTTCTCCAAACAATGTGTCAGATGTCATCCAGCAGTCGCAATCATGTCACTAAATCTGAATGTTGCTGCAATGGAGGTAGAGGCTGGGGAAATCAATGTGAGATCTGCCCTCTGCCAGGTACCACTCAGTATAAGAAGCTTTGCCCACACGGTCCCGGGTATACAACTGATGGAAAAGGTAAATTGGTACTCCAATAGACTTTTTGCAATTCGATTTTAATTAGCCATTCACTTAAACAATGCAACGTTTTAGTCAATAATCATGACCTTTTTCACACAATCTGTACAAGAAAAATGGGAATGATCAGTCTGATGACAAATTGCAAAATACAGTAAAGTAAAAATAAAAAGATATAAAAAATAAATAAAAAACGACTCCTAGAGTGACAATTCCACAATCTTTTGCTTTAATAGATTATGACATGCATGTAAACCTCATGTATTGCATATTGTTGAATTTTTATCCAAATACATAGTAGCATTTTACTGATCAGGCTTCCACATAAGAAACAACGGCGTTACTAGTACAGAATAATGATAGACTCCAATCAACTAATATTACAATATACATAAGTATCACCATACCCTGGACAATTTCTAATCTTTGGTGTTGTTCCTAGTTAATCCAGTAATAATACTGCCTATTTTCTTTATTTTAGTGGACAATAGATCTATGTACACACTGTCAGTCTGCCAGACTTTTTTGTTCCTGAAACAGTCTTGTAAAAAAAAATTGCCGAATTCAGGTGTAAATTTAGTTCTGCCCCCTTTCATTTTTGTCCATAGATGGCTTAGGGGAGGGGCTTGGGGGAGGGGCTTTGCAATCTCTCATAGCAGACATTTCTCATATGTTGGATTTCAATATGAGACATAATAAGATCACTGGATAAGCGATATTAAGGAATTTCTAAGATTTTTTTATATATTTTTAGTGCTCCTTTAACTTTTCATTCACAGTTACCTACCAGAATATTAGAGTTAGGCTTCGTTCACATCTGTGTTGGGGTCCCGTTCTGACGTTCCGTCAGAGGTTTCCGTCAGAACGGGACCCTGAGCAGACACAAACTGAAACCAAAGGAAACCAGACGGAAACCTCCGTCGCAACCTCAGAATGGGACACCAACGCAGATGTGAACGAAGCCTTAAAAAGTAACAGAGAAGAATGATTAAAAAAACAAAAACAAAATAAAAAACACTTTATATGTATTTGCTTCACCTTGCTTTGAATGAGCCGTAAGGCAATCTATCAATCTATCAGTATTCTTAGGAAGTCTGTTGTAAATGCTTGCTTCCAAATCATCTGCTTATCTAAAATGTTGACTCTCTGGTGTCTTTTACGTCTGTTGCCATTTATTACCATTACCATATATCTGAATATAACCATAGGCATTATAATAGTAACCTACTGAATGCATATTCTCACTAATATAATTTAATATATTTATACAGATATAGACGAGTGCAAAGTGATGCCAAACCTGTGTCGCAACGGGGAGTGTGTTAACAACATTGGCTCTTTTAGATGCTTTTGTAATTTTGGCTACACAACGGACATCGGGGGCACTTCTTGTGTTGGTAAGATAGTCATGTGATGCAGCAAATAAGGCTCAAAGTAAAACATTTCAATGCAATATAACAGCTCTTCTCTACTAACATATGTAATAAAGGAACATTCTGCAAAACTAATACACTGTTACAGATAGGTCCAGAATTGTTTGGACAGTTACACAAGTTTTGGCATTTCAGCTGTTTACCAAAATACATTGAATATACAGTTATATAATCAATATGGGCTTAAAGTGCAGACTCTCAGCTTTAATTTGAGGGTATTCACATCCTAATTTGAGGAAGAGCTTAGGAATTACAGCTCTTTAATATGTAGCTGCCTCCTTTTCAGGGGACCAAAGGTAATTGTACAATTATCTAAAAAGCTATATAATGGGCTGCATGGGCTATTCCCTCGTTAATCCATCATCAATTAAGCAGGTATAAGGTCTGGAGTTGATTCCAGGTATGGCATTTGCATTTGGGAAAGGAGCTTTCAATGCAAGTGAAACAGATCATCGTTAGGCTGAAAAAAATGAAGAAATCCATCAGAGAGATAGCACAATTGTTAGGAGTGGCCAAATCAACAGTTTGGTACATTCTTGAAAAAAAAGAGCCCACTGGTGATCTCGTGAACTCCAAAAGGCCTGGACGTCCACGGAAGACTACAGTGATGGATGATTGCAGAATCCTTTCCATGGTGAAGAAAAACCCCTTCACAACATCTACCCAAGTGAAGTCCTTGAAGTAGGCGTATCAGTATCTAAGTCTACCATAAAGAGAAGACTTCATGAGAGCAAATACAGAGGGTTCACCACAAGATGCAAACCATTAATCAGCCTCAAAAACAGAAAGGCCAGATTAGACTTTGCCAAACAACATCTAAAGAAGCCGCCCAGTTCTGGAACAGCATTCTTTAGACCAGGGGTCTCAAGCATGCGGCCCGCGGGCCGCATGCGGCCCCTGGGGCTGTCATCTGCGGCCCGCGGGACACAGAGCCGCTAGTATCGGCTCTGCTCCGGGACTCTGTGGAATTCCCTGACATCGCTGCCCATATATGGACAGTGTGTTAGGGTCTTCCCCAGAGCGGAGCAGAACGCTGGTGTCGGCTCTGCTCCTGGACTCTGTGGAATTCCCTGACATCGCTGTCCACATATGAACAGCGATGTCTGGGGCTTCCCCAGAGCCGGAGTCCCGAGCAGAGCGCTGGTGTCGGCTCTGCTCCGGGACTCTGTGGAATTCCCTGACATCGCTGCCCATATATGGACAGTGTGTCAGGGTCTTGCCCAGAGCGGAGCAGAGCGCTGGTGTCGGCTCTGCTCCTGGACTCTGTGGAATTCCCTGACATCGCTGTCCACATATGAACAGCGATGTCTGGGGCTTCCCCAGAGCCGGAGTCCCGAGCAGAGCGCTAGTGTCGGCTCTGCTCCGGGACTCTGTGGAATTCCCTGACATCGCTGCCCATATATGGACAGTGTGTCAGGGTCTTGCCCAGAGCGGAGCAGAGCGTTGGTGTCGGCTTTGCTCCTGGACTCTGTGGAATTCCCTGACATCGCTGTCCACATATGAACAGCGATGTCTGGGGCTTCCTCAGAGCCGGAGTCCCGAGCAGAGCGCTGGTGTCGGCTCTGCTCCGGGACTCTGTGGAATTCCCTGACATCGCTGCCCATATATGGACAGTGTGTCAGGGTCTTCCCCAGAGCGGAGTCCCGGGCAGAGCGCTATTATCGGCTCTGCTCCGGGACTCTGGGGAAGCCTCTGACATCGCTGTCCATACATCGACAATGATGTCAGGGGCTTCCCCAGAGCAGGAGTCCCAGTGATGTCAGGAGCACAGCTGGAGTCCCAGGAAGAGCCTACTAGCGCTCTGCCTGGGACTCCAGCTCTGGGCAAGCCCCTGACATCACTGGGGCAGCCTCTACAGAGGGCACTGGGGCAGCCTCTACAGAGGGCACTTTGGCAGCCTCTACAGAGGGCACTTTGGCAGCCTCTACAGAGGGCACTTTGGCAGCCTCTACAGAGGGCACTGTGGCAGCCTCTACAGAGGGCACTGTGGCAGCCTCTACAGAGGGCACTGTGGCAGCCTCTACAGAGGGCACTGTGGCATTATCTACAAGTGGGTGTGTGACAGTATCTGAAGAGGACACTGGCATTATCTAGCGGTGTGTTGCATTATCTACAGAGGGCACTGTGGCCTTATCTACAGAGGGCACTGTGGCCTTATCTACAGAGGGCACTGTGGCCTTATCTACAGAGGGCACTGTGGCCTTATCTACAGAGGGCACTGTGGCCTTATCTACAGAGGGCACTGTGGCCTTATCTACAGAGGGCACTGTGGCCTTATCTACAGAGGGCACTGTGGCCTTATCTACAGAGGGCACTGTGGCCTTATCTACAGAGGGCACTGCGGCAGCATCCACAGAGGGCACTGCGGCACTATCTAAAAAGGGTCTGCCCAATCTTGACATGTGTGCTAACTGAGCCGCCGGACTGCATTTAGCGACACTTAAACTGGAAAGCTGGATTGTTGAAATAAGCACGTGGAGCAATATCTCAAATTTTAAACCTAGCGCTATTATTATAGTAATGTAGTATTATTATTATAGTAATATAGTGTTATAGTAGTTAAAATAACTAATTGATTAACAATAATTTTGTATTGTATCAAATCTGAAAGTAATGCGGTCCGTCAACTTCCCATTTTTTCTATATGCGGCCCACTTACCCGGCCGAGTTTGAGACCCCTGCTTTAGACAGATGAAACTAAGATCAACCTGTACCAGAATGATGGGAGGAAGAAAGTATGGAGAAGGCTTGGAACGGCTCATGATCCAAAGCACACCACATCCTCTGTAAAACATGGTGGAGGCAGTGTGATGGCATGGCCATGCATGGCTGCCAAAGGCACTGGGTCACTAGTGTTTATTGATGATGTGACTGAAGGCAGAAGCAGCCGGATGAATTCTGAAGTGTTCAGGGATATACTTTCTGCTGAGATTCAACCAAATGCAGCAAGGCTGATTGGATGTCGCTTCACAGTACAGATGGACAATGACCCAAAACATACTGCAAAAGCAACCCAGGAGTTTTTAAGGCAAAGAAGTGGACTATTCTGCAATGGCCAAGTCAACCACCAGATCTCAACCCGATCGAGCATGTATTTCACTTGCTTAACACAAAACTTAAGGCAGAAAGACCCACAAACAAGCAACAACTGAAGACAGCTGCAGTAAAGGCCTGGCAAAGCATCACAAAGGAGCAAACCCAGTGTTAGGTGATGTCCATGGGTTCCAGACTTCAGGTAGTCATTGCCTGCAAAGGATTCTCTACAAAGTATTAAAAAAAAAAACATTTTATTTATGGTAATGTTAATTTGTCCAATTACTTTTCAGCCCCTGAAATGAGGAAGCTGTGTAGAAGAATGGTTGCAATTCCTAAACATTCCACAGGATATTTGTGTTCATCCCCTTGAATTAAACCTGAAAGTCTACACTTCAATTGCATCTCATTTGTTTCATTTCAAATCCAATGTGGTGGCATGCAGAGCCCAAATCATGAAAATTGTGTCCCTGTCCAAATAATTCTGGACCTAACTATATGTTTAGTTCAGGTCATAAGTGGGCGGTGCATGACATAAGGATCCAAAGAACAACAAACAGAGAGAACCCCTGTGTCATGCACCGCCCCCTTAGTCCCTGAACTAGACATTAACACCTCATCAGTTTTTCCATTTTTCCAAGAATGTTCCTTTAATTCTTTAAAAAGGAATCAATTCACATATACTTTACTTTAGATTATGTATCTAAACCAATACATATCTTACACCAGACATTAAAAATGGTTAGTTTTTGTGAATGGAAAGTAGCATGATACCCACATGACAACCAAAAAACACACATTGAAAATGTGAGATGTAAAACCCTATACATTTCTACTAAGAATCAAAATTAGTGGTAAAGATATGCTAAACATTGACTACTAGGAAGCGTTCACATATAACAATAGTGTTCAGACAGTTCTTTTTTTTGTCTGTGCTGGACACAACTGTCGAAAAGTTGTGCACTTTGTGCACCATTCCAGTGACCATAGCCAGACGTAGAAACGGTACTCTATTTGGCTCGGGGAGACTTTCAGCGTCACAACTGATGCCACTTGGCAAAAAATATAGGGAACTATGGGATCAGTTTTGTCATTGTAGACTAGAGGGTTGGTAAATACAGCATATCCAAGCAGTTTTGCCTGTATTTACATTAGTCATTTTTTTGTTGTGATTCTCATTGCGTTTTGTGCAAAACTGCATGATTTTTGTAAAAAATTCAACAAAAACTGCAACGAAAAACAAATACACCCTTCTGCACATTTTCTAATATACTTTTCTTGTACTGATCATGTCCAACTGATACAAGTTCATTACAAGAGAGAGCTCTGATACTTAGGGTACATTCACACGTTGCTGTGGAGCAGTAGGAAACGCTTTGCCTGCTTTGAAAAATGCATTGGAAAACTGCATCTTGTTTTGCTGATAGCACTGTACATACGGATTTACAATGCGTTTCTTTTACAGCGGTAATTTAGTACAGTGTTTACTGGAATGTGGTTATATGAAATTTTTAAGACTTTTTTTATGTACTTTCTTTCAATATGCATGGTGCAATGGGCTGACCCAAGTTTTTTCAAAGCAGTTCCACAACAGAATTTCCAACATGTGGTTTAGCCAGTGGTGTGCCATAGACAACCCCAGTAACCCACGCAAGTTGACACTTTGGCGTCTTAATAGGGGGTTTTCTACTGCTAAGTTTGAATACAAGATATTAATCCACCATTTCTGTACCTGAGAAATCAATCGCAGATAGTTTCACAGTTTCAAAACCACTGCAGTAGAATAGTGGCTGCACAGAGAATCGCATGTCTGGTTATCGGTGACAGCCAGGCACCAAGATAAGAAGACAAAAACGGTTTTTTTCACCGTTACTGCCCTCTTAATCTCGATACATGATCATAGAATGCTGTGCATACAATAGAGGAAGCAGCAGACAATGCTTGAACGTGTCTCTGTGATTCAAATGTATTTGTTTGAACATGGAAAAAAAATAATTTTTTTTTATTATTTTTTTGCACACTAAAAGCTTAATAATTAAAAAAAACCTGTAAAAATGGTAAAAAAAATAAATAAAAAAATATATATGCATTTGCATCTAATGAAAAAAAGACATACAAATCCCTTCAACAGCCTAAAAAGTTGTTTATTTTCTTTTTATCCCTTTTACTGCTTCATAGATCTGGATGAATGCTCACAGTCCCCTAAACCATGTAATTTTATCTGTAAGAACACAGAAGGCGGCTACCAGTGTTCGTGTCCTCGGGGTTATATTCTGCAAGAGGATGGAAAAACATGTAAAGGTAAGTGCAAAAGATGCACGTTAACCAGGTACACTTTATTAGTTGGTCTAATGGGGTCACTGCACCGCAGCTCAACCTGTACAGGTAGATGGACTGAATATGTAGTACTGTACTGTAGAGAAGTGCTACTGGAGGGCCAATCACTTCAGTAACAGAGGTGATACTAGTGCACTGCATGCTGATAATGTCACAAATAAAAAAATATATTATCTAAGTTTGTTGCAGTAAGAGATTCCTCACAGGCTCCCTTCAACCACACACACACACACACACACACACACACACACACACACACACACAAAATCAGCAACACATTGAGTGACTAAATACATTCACTCAATGTGTTGTCCTCAGCCAAACACCCTCTGTGCGCTTACTTCTTCTTCTCCAACAGACAGTCACTCTTGGCTGGAGCAGAGAGGAGCGTGCAATGAATTGTAACCTCCAGATTATGGCGGCGCCAAAAGGAAAAGGCAGAGCCATGGTGTCTGGAGAGTAGGACACACGTTTCACAAGTCTTGGCTGACCAATAAGCAGAACATTTATGGTTATTGGCTAGCTGAATAATGGGATATTTGTAGCCACAGCTATGATAAACAGGCTGCCTGGCTGGATCTATGTTTTTCTAAGCAGGGGCGTAGCTAGGGGGGGCAGGCAGGGCATGTCCCCCGGGCGCAACTACAAGGGAAGGAAGGGGGGCGCCGACCAGGAGAGTGGAGGCATGTGCCCTCCTGCCCGGTACCCCCATAGACGTTTAGGTCCATGGCCACCGATTGCTGTTAAATTTATTTAAAAGCTGGGGCAGCACAGGGGACAGGAGCGGGAGCTGTGTAATGTAATGCAGGATGTTCTCCTGCACAGGCAGAGCGTGTGTGCTCCGGGCGACTGATTTATACATCACATATGACGTCATATAATGCAGCCGGCCATACACTGTGCCTCTGAGGAGAACACCATTGAAGTGTTCGGCCCCAGCTATTTACCTAGCAGACAGGCAGGGAGGATGGAGGAAGAGAGGGCTTGGTAGGAGCAGTCTTACACACAGCTCTCCTCCTGCCTGCAACGTGTGACCACTGACAACATGAAGATCCCTCCACGGAGCTCCGGACTGATAAGTACAGCTGTGTATGTGCAAGTAGGGGGAGCTGTCAGTGTTATGTATGTGTGTGTGGGGGGGTTCTTTATAAATCGTTTTTGTGTGGGAGGGGGGACTTGACAGTAAATATTATGTGTGGGGTGATGGCATTCTGTATAAATTGTTTTAGTTGGAGGAAGGATTTGACTGTATGGCCTCATGCACTTCCAACGACCGCTAATGACAGTTGGATCGCTTCCGTGTGCAATCAGTTGTTTCACAAAGCAAATCAATGCAAAGGCCGAGACTGTTCGGTCAAAAACGGGCCCTATATTTGAGGGAACGCCCGCACGGATCCGTTAAAACAACGGAAGTGTGCATGGCCCCATGGAAATGAATGTGTCAGGGTGCTATCAGTTCAAACAACGGATAGCACCCTGATAAAAAAAACTGAAGTGGGCTTAAGGCCTAAGGCCTCAAGCACACATCCGTTGCCATTCATATGGCTGCATATCACGGATCCACGAAACAAGGACCGCACATAGAACTATATTGCTTGTGAAATGTACAAATGGCTTTATGCTTCAGTTACATAAAGAAAAAAGTGAAAACGAAAGGTTACACCTCATTGATTGGTAGAGAAAACAAACATGGTGAGTGGGAAGGAGATGTCGTAAAAGTCGGGAGGGGGGGGGGGGTGGCACCAAACTGAATCTTTGCCCCGGGTGCAGGAGAACCTAGCTACACCTCTGTTTTAAGTTCATTGACTGTTAGTTATTGAACAGACAGAGAGACAGCCAGGTAGCAGAGGACATGTATAGGGCTGGGTAGGTGCCGGCAATAAGATAACATTTCTTAGGCACAGCAAGCAATTGATAAGGCGGGGCATGAGGGGCAGGGCGATTCGACACTGGGCCCCCCGGCTCACAAGTCCCATAGCAGTTGTGTTGTCTGCCTCCATTGGAAGTTTATTTCTGCAGCATAGCATACACACACTTAAGGGAAGTGAGGTAGGTGATTTTGAAATTTAGGGGCAATAAACTGGCAAAAGGCAAAGCTTTGTGTATCCCTAAAGCCTTATTCACATGAACATATTTCTCATCCGTGTGCGGTCTGTGTTAACAATGGAAAGTACACTGACTTGTGGGGCTATTCACACATCTGTTTTGGTCCATTTTGGCGACCGAGACTCAACCATAGATTTCTATTCATGGATCAGTTAAAGAGATGCAGTAAAAAAAAAGAGACGAAACCAGGAAGTGTTCCAGAGGCGAAGAACAATGGATGACACATGGAAACCACACGAACGCAACACAGATATTCAAATGGATGCAAAACAGTCCGTTAGGAGGGCCCCATTTCAAGTTTTGTTAAGGGGCCCCATCATTACTTGCTATGTCCCTAATAGAAGTCTATTCTGTCAATGAAAAAATATCATATGAAGTAGCTCAAAAAATATTCTTAGATGCCCATCAGTACAGCTACAATCATAACATGGAACAACATTCTGCAGACCATTTGAGTTTGAGATTGTCTGTTAACGGATTTAACAAAATATAATTATTAATTATAAGTAAGGAATAGCTGATAAATGTATATTTTCTATTTATATGCTATGTTGAGATCAAAAGTATAAGGCATTCTCATGGCTCTATTATGGCTCTATTGCGGCAAGTTTCTATTTGCACAGAGCCATAATATAGCACCTAGAAAAGTCTATGGACCCATTCTTTACCGCCGCATACCAACAATTTCATATAGAGGATATTTTTCATGGCAGGTCCCATTGTATGTCGTATTACAAAGATATTCTTACCTAATAGAATTGCTTCTAGGGGAGAATATTTCCGTAATATGGTGCCATACGAAGTACAGTACAGTATGTAGGACTCCATGTGCATGAAATTTTAGAAAAAGTAACAAAGCATATGACTCCAGTAGGTTTACAGAATGGTGAAAGGGAAATTAGGAGCATCCTTGATCACATAGATATTCAGAATGGAATGAACATCTCTATAATCATAGATTTATCTCCTAAAGACTATATTATTCGACTTCGCAAATATCTCTAGACCTATTTCTGTAGTCTAGGAGGAAATCAGAAGGAAATACTATGAATGTTTAGATGTGTAATAATAAAACATCTGCAACATTTCAAGACTTGAACACGAGTGCACCTGCTTACTGAACAAAAACTGCTTAACCGAGACGTTTTTATTTATTACAGATCTTGATGAATGTCAAACAAAGCAGCACAACTGCCAGTTTCTTTGCGTCAACAACGTTGGAAGTTTCAGTTGTAAATGTCCTCCGGGCTTTACCCAACATCACACGGCGTGTATCGGTGAGAACTGACTAACAACTACAACATTGAACATCTGTCCAAGAAAACAGCCATGTTCTTTGTCAACATTAAAGGGAGATCTTTATTTTAACTTGTCATTATGTCATATACATCCATTGCTATCTGGCTTGCTTAATTCCTTGAGTTTATGTCTTTTTACACTGTAAAATCAGTTTGGCTCTGAAGAATACAAAAATTTTCCATTTCCTTGCCTGACCTTGTAAACTGCCAATTGATTGTTTTGGAACACGTGAAGTCACCGCTTTGTTAATATTCAGAATATTTATTCAGGTCAAACTGAATGCATGGGGTAAAGTGTATATTGAAGCACTCTTTTGCTTTGTCGCTATAAATTCATCTCACATCCTGCAACAAAATCCTTTAAAGGAGATCTCATAGGCTATGCCAATAATGTTTATTTAAGACAGATATGCAAAAACTTTGTAATATAAGATTTGCTTCAGACCATCTCAGGTACTGTAGCTGGCCTGTATTTAAAAAAAATCTGGGGCTCAAGCCTAAATATTGTCAGAAATTTGAAAATTGCCAGAGAATGTCAGACACTTTTGGGCTCCTTCTGACACCACTATGTTTCAGAAAAAGAAAAAGGGCAAGGTTAAGATTCCATACCTTAAGAACTATAAAGCATTGCTGTTGCTCAGTAATATTTTGCACAGAAATGTGAGCAAATTGGGGAATATTTATCAAAATTGCTTCTTTAAATTTCTGAAAGGATCTCTGAAAAAGGAGATTTGCAGCAAACGCCTTCACGTCTTCTTTTCACAAATTTTGATAAGTCTCCCCTATTGTTTCTGTCTAATATAAAAGTGTTGGATCACCCCAATGCAGTTGAAAAAGAGAGGAAAAGAAGATTCAGAAAACTGCAGGAAAAAATAATGGGGCATCTGTGTAATGCACAGACAAGTCAGGTCCTCCAGAGAGAGAGTCTTTCTATGCAGCAGATGTGCTATTGCTGAGTAGTAGGGGGGGGGCATCCTTCTATAACATCTGTATTCTTAAGTCATATGAAAAGCGATTGTCTAATGCAGACAACTCCTTTAATATGAGGAGCAAGAATATGTCAGTCATGCAATGTCCATATTATTCATATGAAAAAGTTCTTCCAGTTTTTCCAATTTTATATTACTGAAACCTTATACATAGTTACATTTCGACACAATTGGATAAGTATTGAAACAAAAGAAAAAATACAAAGTTATTGTATCCTACCCACCATGTATCCTGATGCTTTTCAGTGGGTGCTTGCGAACTCTATTAACACTTCCATTTCATCCAGATTGCATTGCTTTTGACGGACAGAATAGTGTACCCCCTGTGGTATGCTAACCAGTAAAAAAAAACAAAACTGATGGACCTATTATGAGTCAATTTGATTCATAATAATCCATTGGAAAATGGATCAAAACTAATTTGTCCTTTAAAATAGGAGCCAAGATACCAGAGTGAACCGCACCTTATATAGACAATAATTGCTTTCTATGTAAAATGTGCATTGTAAATTGGCCTGAGCATTTTTTTTTACAAATATCCTACCACAATTAATGATAATCTTTTTACTGATATTAAAATAAATATTCTTCCTCCCATATATACCGTAAGCATTTATTTCACAATATGTTTTACAGATAACAACGAATGTGGTTCACAATCTAACTTATGTGGTTCTAAAGGAGTATGCCAGAATACCCCTGGCAGCTTCGCTTGTGAATGCCAAAGAGGATTTTCTCTGGATTCATCTGGCCTAAACTGCGATGGTGTGTATTTCATTTTTATTATTCGTGGTATTTTTTTTCACTTATTGATGCTCATAGTTACCATATCTGCTGTTTTTGATGCAAAATTTAGCTGTATGGGAAATTATTGTCAGTTACTGTGTTGTTGGAAACGAGGAGCAAATTTGATTTTTTGCCATCAAGATGCATCATTAATTTCAGTAAGTGCCATTTATGTGTACAAATACGTAATTTACCATTTATGTTAAGGCAGACTTTACACAAATCTGATAAATAATATTATAAGGACAGTACATATTTATCCTGTTCTACCACAAATTTGCACATTAGTACAGGCAGAGGAAGGGAAAGGAGGTCAGTCAATGGTCTAATATTTATTTCCCTAATATGTAGTTTTGCAGAACTGACCAGGTTGTTCTCCTACATTTCTACAGATGTTGATGAGTGTGATGGAAATCACAGATGCCAACATGGATGCCAGAATATAGCTGGCGGGTACCGTTGTAGCTGTCCACAGGGCTTCGTTCAGCATTACCAATGGAACCAGTGTGTTGGTAAGAATTTTACCGATTTGTTTTACCAACTGTAGGGGTTTTCTACCAATTTTTTTTTTTTTCAATATAATTTTAAAGTGGCAGAAAAGTCATGCTTTAGATTCCACCAAGTCTCTTTGTCCCTTCTCTCTCATCAGTTCAGTGACAAAATCTGAGATAGACTCGTTGCTAGGGACATGCTGCATGACAACCTCAATTCAACTTACTTGTGACTACAAGGCAGCATGTCCAAAGCGAACAGTGTGTCTTGTATGCTCCAGGCTGAATTGGTTCTGTGTTCAGTTAACCAATGAATCAATAAATTTGTGCTTCTATAGTCGGGGCGTATATAGAAGAGGTCAAAAACAAAATCAAAATGGCCTCCCTCCCCAACATCAGCAGCAAAGCAGAGACTGTGTGATATTATATTAACTAGCCCACATATCACTGCTGATACTGAGACGGAGGCAGGAATGGGTCCAGCTTCAAACCGACGCTGACCCAAGAAAAAATTAATCTAAGAATTGGTGTATGGGGATGGGCATTTAAGTGCTGGGCAAACTTCCTTTCATTGGCCTTATGGCATTGGCATTACAGGTTCTAAGCACTGTAACATATAAAATCGGCTAAATCTATCTATTATTTTATGTGTGTACAAAGGAATTTGTCAACTGACAAAATGACAGCAATCTGGAATGACTAATCATTTGGATAACAATGAAATGTCTGTTCTATCATAGAACTAGAGAAAAAAATTATTTGAGTTTGCCAAGTCTGATAATTTAAAATATCACAAAAAAAGATTTGTCTATTTTTTTAATGTTCACTACATGTTTTCTCCCGCAGATGAGAATGAATGCACCGCACCAAACACATGTGGCTCTGCTTCATGTTACAATACATTAGGGAGCTACAAATGTGCTTGTCCACCAGGATTTTCATTTGACCAGTTTTCATCTGCTTGTCATGATGTCAATGAGTGTACATCAAGCAATCCTTGTAATTTTGGCTGTTCCAACACGGATGGAGGCTATCTCTGTGGATGTCCTCCTGGGTACTTCAGAGTTGGGCAAGGGTAAGTCGCTGCTAATAATCTTGATCCACTTTTACCAATAAAGTTTATGGATCATTGATGATATAAATGCAAATAATAATTCTGCTTACTCAACATCGTACCATGCCAGGTAGTTACAGGTAGAAAAGAATCTGCAAATACTAATACAATTATAGCATGCACTGCATTGTATTTAATAGCAAAATGAACACATTACTCCAATGTTGTAGTGAAAAAGTGGGGTGGCCTCAGCTTTTTTTAAACATTTAGCAACAATCAAATGCCATGGAAAATATAGCTGAAACATAATTAGTTATATACAACATTGTCCTGTATGCCGTGCCACTGCGTCAGGCAGAAGGCACATAGGGTAAAAGCCCTCCAATTTTCATCTACAGTGCAATATTCTTTTGCCATGGAAGAGATCGTTTACCCCTACACGGGTCTCTGACCACGCCCACCTAGCAAAGCCGGCGGACCGTCAATTCTATCTTGAAACACAAATATATAATTCCCAATATTCAAATGTATACCATCTAGTAACAACAGGTTACTATCATCTTGTGACAAACAGCAACGCCTCCAAAGGACTTGACAAAATGAAAAACCCAAACATTAAACAGCCTGCAGGCCTTTTCTATGGAAGCAAAGCTCTTGGCATCCCTGAAATAAGTGTGTGGCGCAATTTCAGACCAAACTTTTACCAACTTTAAATAACAAATTCTTTAAAATGATCTAAAAGATCTAATTAAAGAAATCAAGTTTGCCACTTCACCTTGCACAAATCTTTACCCCCGGCATGCACCACCACTACAACGGAGTCCATTGGCTGCCAAGTGAACCTCAGAACTTCGGGTAACATTTGCGCCCAAAAATAGGCCACAAAATCCCCTCAAATGGACATCTGCATTTGCAAAACCAAGCAAAAGCACCCCCTCCCCCCCCCCACCGGCCGCAGAGCAACTTTCAATTCTCCCAATAAATATAGGAGTGGCTCACAATCAAAATTTGGAGAAAAATCTCTAAAATAAGAAGAAAGGACAAAAAATCCTGAAGTACAAAGAAAAAATAACAGGTAAACTTCAATGTCCATTAATGCATGATATCCTTCTCATTTATGTACAAACATCTCAGCCTCCGTTGCTGCACCAAATTCGAAACAAATGAGTACCAAAACAGGATTTCTTCAATCCTAATGTAATGACGGGGTAGGGAGACAGACAGGTGAGCCCTAATCTACCCGCCACTCAGTCCCTGCCTACTTGCAACGGCTCGTCCTAGGCGACGGCGTACAACTGGGCGACGGTCCCTACGCTCAACAAGTGCACGACAGACAAACAGAAGGGTACACAGAAGCTAAGGGAAATGGGGCAGTTGCCCACGGCAACACAGTGAGCAACAAGAGTAGTGAGCGAGCCGAGTCAAACCAGGAGTGCACGAGGTAGAAATTGCAGAGCAGGAGCGTAGTCAGTAAAGCCAGGGTCAAAAATGAAGCAAGGTCATTAATCATAGCAGGAGCAGCAGAGCCAGGAAACAGAAAAGAATCACAGGCAAAGGAGGAGCAGGAAATGCAGGTATAAATAGACAGCGGGCGGGAGCTAGCTCCGTCTGGCCAGGCTGTGATAGGCTCTCCCACTCCTCAGATTGCACTCTCCCACTCCTCAGTGGGATTTTTAGATGATAGCCACACCAGATCCCCGACCACAAACAAGGGGTTAGCAGAACGTCTTCTATCTGCCTGAGTCTTTTGTATGCTCTGGGACGCCTCTAGGTTCTTCTGAACCTGGGCCCAGACTGTGCACAGTTCCTGATGAACGACATCTACCTTGGGATTGTTGGAACTACCAGGTGAAACGGAGGAGAACCGTGGATTAAACCCAAAATTACAGAAAAAAGGGGAGACCCCTGACGAGTTACTGACCCGGTTATTAAGGGAAAATTCGGCGAGGGGAATGAAGGAGACCCAATCATATTGACAGTCAGAGATAACACACCTTAAATATTGTTCTAGAGACTGATTAGTCCTCTCAGTTTGGCCATTAGTTTCAGGATGGAAGGCCGAGGAGAAGGACAGATCAATCTCCAACTTTTTACAGAAGGCTCTCCAAAACAATGAAACAAATTGTACCCCTCTGTCAGAAACAATATTGACAGGAACCCCATGGAGACGCAGTATGTGTTTGACAAACAAGGTAGCTAACGTCTTAGCGTCTTGAGGGGCACAAAGTGGCACATCTTACTGAAACGGTCTACTACAACCCACACCACCAACTTGCCTTGAGATGGAGGCAAATCGATGATAAAATCCATGGAGATATGGGTCCAAGGTCTCTGGGGAATGGGCAAAGAACATAGTAAGCCCGCTGGTCGGGACCTGGGAGTCTTGGACCTAGCACAAATTTCACAAGCGGCGACGTAGGCCTTAACGTCTTTAAGCAACCCAGGCCACCAATAGTTTCTGGCAATGAGATGCTTGGTACCCAGGATGCCTCGATGGCCAGATAGTGCAGAGTCATGATTTTCCCTGAATACCCTTAGCCGGAATTGCAGGGGAACAAACAGCTTGTTCTCAGGAAGGTTCCCGGGAGCTGAACCTTGATCAGCCGCAATTTCGGAGACTAAGTCAGAATCAACAGAGGAAATGATTATACCTGGAGGCAAAACACATGCAGGATCTTCCTTCGAAGGAGGACTAGCCATGAAGCTACGCGACAGTGCATCAGCCTTAATATTTTTAGTCCCAGCCCTATAGGTGACCAAAAAGTTGAATCTAGTAAAAAATAACGCCCATCGAGCTTGTCTCGGGTTTAGCCTCCGGGCAAATTCGACGAAAACCAGATTTTTGTGGTCGGTAAGGACCGTTACCTGGTGCCTAGCCCCCTCCAGGAAGTGGCGCCACTCTTTAAATGCCCATTTAATGGCTAAGAGTTTGTGGTTGCAAATATCATAGTTACTCTCAGTGGGCGAGAACTTCCTGGAGAATTAGGCACAGGGACGGAGATGGGTGAGGGACCTGGTACCCTGGGACAAGACAGCACCCACTCCCACCACGGAGGCGTCAACCTCCACGATGAATGGCTCCATTTGGTTAGGCTGAATCAGCACAGGGGCCGAGATAAAGCACTTATTAAGGACTTCAAAAGCCTGGACCGCCTCTGGAGGCCAGTGGAGGAGGTCAGCACCTTTGCGAGTAAGATCCGTAAGAGGCTGAGCGATGACCGAGAAGTTAGCAATAAATCTCCTGTAATAATTAGCAAACCCCAGGAAACACTGTAACGCCTTCAGGGAGGCAGGTTGGACCCATTCAGCCACAGCCCCTGACTGGTGGAAGATCGTGTCACTCTCTCAGACTTGGGAGCAGGTGCAGACTGATTACCCACGGGCGTCGACACAGAAGCTGTGTCTGGCAGATCCTTTACACCTAACATGCGCAAACAAGACTTGAATACCGGCTCAAAATGGTACCTAGTCAGAGGTCCCCCATAAGCATGTAGCAGAGAAGCGGACACAGATCACCTTTTAATTCACTAAGAGTAATGCAACAACCTTTCGGCAGTTGATCAGCCTTAAACTTACAAGTCTTAGAAATACAAATCTTAACCGTATCCAACAGTAATACCACATCCGACACATCAAGACTTTCCAACTACCTCATGCTCGGGGGGTTACTAATTAACTAATGTGAAAGGCTCCAAAAAAAGCTATTGAAGCGTTTGTAAAAAAAAAAAATTAGGCTCATATGCATCCACGCAGACAACCTCCAAACAGCCAGCCAAGCGTTTAAACAACTTAAAGGAAACCGGGCACCTGCCATCTCCACCAACTTAGTCTTTTTCCAACCTCCAAAGCTTGCTGAATCAAAAATTGCTTAGTGTCATCCTGACAACCTCACATTTTTAGCATAAACTCAACACCTGACTGCTTTTTGAACAACCACAGCAGATGCTCCTGTGATCCACAAGACTAACATAACATCCATTTTTATCTCAACATGGCGTACGTCACTACCTGGAAAAAAACTGCCCGCAAGATCCAAAGACTCTTTTCAAAACCTACCATTCCTCTCTACCAGCATCCACAAGTGCTCCGGGCACAGGTTTCCATGCTCTTATGCTCCTAGGTGCAAGCTCCTGAAAACGGCAAACTGCAAATAAGACAAAGCATTAGCCGTACTGTTCTTAACACCAGGTACTTGTTTAGCGTTAAACCAAATGTGAAGCTGCAAACAGCACAACTCTATGTGCTGCAGCAAGTACAAAACAGAAAGCAAACTTGAGGATTAAGAATAAACTACCTGAACTACCATCATATTATTAGTCAAAACCAGAAGTCAATTATTCAACATAAATGAACCCCACAACTACATGTCTACAATAATAGGGAAAAATTTTAAGCAAAGTCATATTCTTCGTCAAACCCCATACCTTCTACAGTAACGGCCAGGAAGACTGTCATCAAAAATGCACCAAAATCATTGCTCCCCGCAGCATCGGAGAACAACTGCAAATCAACGTTGTTAACCTCCGCATACTGTCAAACAGTACGACCATTAAAACTATGTAAAAAGGCCTGCCATACCAAAAGATCCTCTTTCTTATGTTGCCATTGATTCTAATAAAATACTGGACCTCTTTGGTAGCCAGGGACAAATAGCGAGAAAAAGCTCGGCCCATCAGCACAACACCTCACAAGCAAAGACCAATAAACTCAACAGCAATTGCATCTGCCTCAAAGTCACCTTCTTAGCTGACACAAACTGGTCAATCAGTGACAATAATCGAACCAATTTATCTGCGGGTAAACTAAAAAGCCTCTTAACAGAAACAGGCCTACCAAGCACATTCATCAATGTCCAAAACGAAGTCAACAAATACAGACACCAGAATCACTTAGTGTAACAAAAAGAAAATCATCTAAATAATGTATCCGGCATCACAATCTTTCTCAAAGCAAACTATTTATTTAAAGTACCAAACATCTCAAAATAACTACAAGAAATAGAACAGCACATAGGCAAACACATATCAACATAAAATTATTCACCCAAACCGCAACCCAAAAAATTAAAACAACTCCCATGTACCGGAAGCAAACAGAACGGCGATTTAATACCGGACTAATGTTGGCCAACAGACCTCATACGCCTGCGCGCCAGATCAAAAATAAAGCAGCATTGAAAAACATGTAGGACAAGGCCGCCTCCTCCTTCAAGATCCCATCATTGACCGACTATGAAAGACAAATGAGGAATAATTCAAAAATTTCCCACTTCTTTTTTGTGCACCAAGCCAGGAGGAAAGACTCTGAGGAACGAAAACGTCGGCTCCACAAAGGCACAAGCCATGCGGCAAACTCCATATTATCACGAACAGATTTTAACTTATCACACAATCTCAGAACTGTGGAAGACTCATGTCGTATGAAAAAAGTAAAACCGTAAAACCATTATGTAGTAGCTTACTCGCATTCTCTGATGTACCAGCAACACCCATTTTGGATGGTCGTTTGACCTATATGAATCACAGTATGGCAGCATGCGCTCCCCCACAAATTGAACACTCGTGTTGAAACTTACAAGTGGCAAAGAACCAACAGTGTCCTTTATTGTATAGCCAGCAGGCACCCATTAGACATTTTTTCACAGCCCCTTTGTAATGGCAGGAAGGAGGTGAAGGGAACAAGTGAGCCCTAATCTACCCACCGCCTTGTCCCTGCCTACTTGCAACGACCCGCCCTAGGCGACGGGGTACAACTTGGCGGCGGTCCCTACGCTGTCTAAGTGCAAGGGAGACAAACAGGGAACACGCAAGGGAATACAGTACCCACGGAACGCCGCGAGGAAACGGAGCGGGGAATGAGCCAGTCAGGATCAGGAAGTAGTGGAGTATACAAACGGGAGCACGGAGCAGAAGCAAGCCAGGGGTAGAGCAACGCAGGATAAACGGAACTGAAGCAAGGCAGAAGCACGGCAGAAGCAGGCTGGAGCAAGGCAGCAGTGGGGCCAGGAATCCAAGAAGAATAACAAGCAAGGAGGAAGAGAAAACGGCAGGTATAAATGGACAGGGGGCGGAGCTAACTCTGACTGACCAGGCCGCGATAGGCTCTCCCACTCCTGAGCCTGCCACCCTGATTGGTGGGAGCAGGTGTCAGTCTCAGAGGTCTGGCCTCAGGTGTCGACTGATTAATCCTGGGAGTATACCCAGACGTAGTGCCTGGCAGATCCTTTACACCCTTCCCTAGTTGCCATCACCTAAGATGCTGCAGCTAGGGGCCTAGGGAGAATGCAATACCAGAGCGGGATCTTCCTCTAGCAGACAGAGGAGCCGGTTAATAGTAGCGACTTGACACCGGTCCATCATGGACTGCTAGCTTCTCCAGGACCAGGCACTCCAATTCGGACATTGCTGCTTGTTCTTCCCGCTGTGACGAAGTTTAGAGGTCTCTTTTCTTTTAACACTGACATTTATTCCTAAGTTTAGCCTTCCCTAAGAGCTCTCCTAAACCAATAGTTCTTCATGCAGAAGCCCGGTAAACTACTACTCCTACTCTCATCCCCTGCAGTCCTGGGCCCTCTATTTATCTAGCCCCTTCAGTGCCCCTGAAACCATGAATACTGTGTCCACTTAACTTTACAGAGGACCTGTCAGCTCTTCTGACATGTATGTTTTAGTAAATTCCTATTCCTCCCCCTAACAATAGGGTTTTGATCTCTACATAGTCTGACACTGTCAACATTGATTGGACAGTGGCAAACTGTGTAGGGACACACCCAACATACAAGGGAAATTTTAACAATCAATTTATTTATAAATTTCCAGGAGGAATAATAGAGTAATAGCATAAGCTTCTAGGAAAAGATGCTCCAGAATTGTTATTTCATGAGGAATACAAATATTTACTACAACAGACATGCTGGGAGAGCTGACAGTTCCTCTTTAAACTTAATGGAGTTCTCTAGGTTTTTATAAAACAAGTTCAATGAAACAAGTACTAGATCTATTCAAACTTTATAATATCCCTAGTTACCGTGGCTGCAACCAACACTTCCATATATGAGGCATAGGTAGAACTCTACCACGTACTCAGTGTTTTAGTTTGTGTAGTTACAATCTAAATTATATCTCATTTGATATAATTTACTCCACATTAAGAGAACTGTTCAATGCCTTATATTTATTATTTTATGTCATTAGTAAGTTAACTCCTTATCGCCAAGTAGTGATATAATTTTTTTGACTACAAAAACCTCACAAAAAAGTTATCACGAGTGTCATTTCCTTCGTGAAAAAAGAAGGAACCTTTCAAAAGAGGCATACGGTATTCCTGTGGACATATGATTGGAACTGGGAGATCAGTCATATACTGACTTATGGCAAGTGTTTCTTATTTTGCAGCCACTGTGTGTCCAGCTTGGCATTTAACAGAGGCCAGTATTTACCTACCACCAGAGAGGAAAATGAGGAAAATGCTTTGTCCCCAGAAACATGTTATGAATGTAAAATAAATGGCTATCCAAAGAAAACTGGAAGGGCAAAAAGAAGTTCGAGTGACACGGATTCTGTAACGGTAAGAGCGGATAATTTATTAATTATCACATATGTTCTATTTAGTGGTCCTGTCAATTCAATGTATTTCATTTACTTTTTCACTGGCCTGGTAGTATGTATTAGTATTATAATTATAGTACTGTGGTTCTATACATTTTTTTAAGAACAACAGAAATCCGTACATCATTCTATAAAGTATAGTTAGAGCTGACAAAGTGAATAATATACCTGATTTCAGTGAAGGCATTTAGCTGAAAGAATAGTTCCTCCATGCATCTGATCTCGTCAAATAATTATAGTTCTATATCAATGCATGAATGAATGCTAAGAATATTTTGCTAGTGCCCCATTCTGGAGTAATTAAAGCTATGAACTACAATATTTAGTCCAAATTTGTAGTTTACGTGTACTCCACTATAATTCTCATTAATATTGCTTAGGACTTTTTGAAAGCCTTACCTGACCTTGGTATTGTTTTACTGTAAATTCACTGTAAAACAGCTAGCAAAACAGCTACTGTATACTTACATTTTTGTGATTTTCTTTTTCAATAAAGACAAATATCTGACATCACTGTCTGTCCTATACATTGAGAAAAGATCCAAGTTTTTAAGTGTGGTGTCAAACAGACAAAAACGGAGGAGGATTTGAGTTGTAACCTAAAGGGTTATTCCAGTCCCTAAAAATTGATGGCCTATCCACAGGATAGGCCATCAATAGCTCATCGCTTGGGGTCTGACTGCTGTGACTCCCCCCATATCAGCTGTTTTGAAGGGGTCGCAGCATTCGTACGAGCGCTGCTTCTCCTTTATTCCGGTCACTGCTCGTACTGTGAATCGCGGACACAGCAGTAGCGGCGGTTGACAGTATTACATCCTTCTCCCATGCACTTCAATTGGACAAGGTTGTATTAACGTGAATCGCCGCTACTGCTGGGTCGGCGATTCACAATACGAAAAGTGACCGGGATGAAGGGGAAGCAGCGCTCGTACGAACACAGTGGCTCCTTTAAAACAGCTGATCAGCGGGGGTCACGGCAGTCAGAGCCCGAGCGATGAGCTATTAATGGCCTATCCTGAGGCTAGGCCATCAATATTTAGGGACTGGAAAACCCCTTTAAGGAGAACCTCTCACATTAAACATGGTGTCCTATCTGAAGGCAGTATGTTATAGAGGAGAAAGAGCTGAGCAGATTGATATATAGTGTTGTGGGAAAAGATTGAGGACAACCTGTATTGTATTCATTAAAATCATTAAAATCTTGGCTGTCTGTGGGCTAAAGAGTCCAGTGGGCGGTCTCAAGCATTGATTGACAGCCTTCCCTGTATGAGTGTGACTACAGTAATAGCTGCCAATCACTAAGTAGAACCGCCCACTGGGCTGTTAAGACCAGACTTATCAGGGATTTATATAAATAAAATGCAGGATATCCTGAATCTTTTCAGACAACACTATATATCAATCTGCTCAGCTGCTGTCACACAACACTATATATCAATCTGCTCAGCTGCTGTATACAGATTGGAATGCATGTTCGACGTGACAGTTTGCATTTAAGCAAACAAGCAAGACCGGCACTAGATAGGCATGAAAACACTTTGTATTCAGAGCAACGTGGTCTGTACATATAGCCTGAGCAAAGATCTTGTCGGTCTGAAACACATCAGTCATTTTCAGTGTTTCCTAATATGATATTTTTCTGCTTTTATATGGATGCAATAAAGAAGTGATTTTACGCCTATCCAGTAACAGTCTTCACACAATTTTGAGATTAAATTATTACTTCAATATCTTTTTCCTTGTTTGGATCAATACGTAGTAACAGCAATATCATATAAGTGACAGCAATATCATACTTGCAGTGGCGTAACTATAGGGGGCGATTGCGACCGGGCCTCGAAGCCAGATCAATGAAAAGTTACTATAGTAACTGGGGCCTATGTAATAAACTACACGGGCCACCGTTACTATAGTAACTGACAATACTTACATTCCTCCTTCTGGAGCACAGCGGCGGTCCTGAAGTCACAGCGCTGTGCGCAGCGCATGACGTCACAATGCTATGCGCTGCGCACAACCTCCCGACTCTGAATGGAGTAAGGACCTCCGCTGCGGCCGAAGAGGAGGGTAAGTTTAATACCACTGTCTGCTGGAGCTAATGGGTCAGGGTTCGACTCCCAGGACCTCTGCCAATTAGCTGTTTTGAAGGGGGTGCAGTACTCGTACGAGCGCTACTTCTCCTTCATTCTGGTCACTTTCTCACACTGAATTGCCGACACGGACGTGTCAGCGATTCACAGTGTGAGCAAGTAAGGGAAATGAAAGGGAAGCAGCGCTTGTACGAGTGCTGCACCCCCTTCAAAACAGCTGACCATGTGGTAGGTTTTGATAAAGGGCCCCAGCAGACAGTAATCTTATACTGTATAAGATTACTGTCTGCTGGACCCTGTATCTAAGCCTACCTTAGGCTTAGATACAGGGTCCAACAAACCGTATCACACGTGCACTTGAGCCCTGTATCTAAGCCTGCCATATGTGTTAGGCCTCATTTACACGAGCGTGTGCGTTTTGCGCACGCAAAAAAACGCTGCGTTTTGCGTGCGCAAAAGGCAATTGACAGCTCCGTGTGTCATCCGTGTATGATGCGCGGCTGCGTGATTTTCGCGCAGCCGCCATCATAGAGATGAGGTAGTCGACGCCCGTCACTGTCCAAGGTGCTGAAAGAGCTAACTGATCGGCAGTAACTCTTTCAGCACCCTCGACAGTGAATGCCGATCACAATCTACACCAACCTGTGAATAAAAAAAGACGTTCACACTTACCATGAACTGCCTGCTTCCTCCAGTCCGGTCTCCCGGCCGTTGCCTTGGTGACGCGTCCCTCTCTTGTCATCCGGCCCCACCTCCCAGGATGACGCGGCAGGCCATGAGACCGCTGCAGCCTGTGATTGGCTGCAGCCTGTGCTTGGCCTGTGATTGGCTGCAGCTGTCACTTGGCCTGAATTGTCATCCCGGGAGGTCGGACTGGAGGAAGAAGCCGGGAGTTATCGGTAAGTCAGAACTTCTTTTTTTTTTTACACGTATATGTATATTGTGATCGAAAGTCACTGTCCATGGTGCTGAAACAGTTTAAGTCTTTCAGCACCGTGGGCAGTGACTGTCTCCTGACGTCGCGTACCCGAACATTTTTTGCCGGGTTCGGTTAAAACGAGTTCGGCCGAACCCGGTGAAGTTCGGTGCGCTCATCTCTAATTTGACACTCCGTTTGGATGTTTGTAACCAGAAAAGCACGTGGTGCTTTTCTGTTTACATTCATCCTTTTGACAGCTCTTGCGTGATTTTCGCGCATGCAACGCAGGACCGTCAGTGTGGCATGCGTTGTTTTCACGCACCCATTGAAGTCAATGGGTGCGTGTTGCGTGAAAAACGCAAGAATATAGAACATGTCGTGAGTTTTACGCAACGCACTCACGCTGCGCAAAATTCACGCATCGTCTAAACAGCCCCATAGACTATTATAGGTGCGTACGACACGCGTGAAAAGCACGCGCGTCGCACGCGCGTATAATACGCTCGTGTAAATGAGGCCTTAGGCTGTGTTCACATCAGCGTTGCCCTTCCATTGAGGGTTTCCGTCGGAGGTTTATTTTGGGTAACCCCTCAACGGAACGGCAAACTAAAACCTCAACTTCCGTTTCCCTCACCATTGATCTCCATGGTGACGGAAACATTGCTAAAGGTTGACTGCGCTATTGATTCCATCAAAACAACGGAACCCTGTCACAACGATGACAAACGGAAACCTTTAGCAACGTTTCCTTCACTTTGGAGATCAATGGTTAGGGAAACGGATGCTGAGGTTGTGGTTTGCCTTTCCGTTGAGGGGTTACCCGACGGAAACCTCCGACGGAAGGGCAGCGGTGATGTGAACCGGCCCTTACTAATGGTTTTTTTTTGTGTTTTTTTTTATTTTTTTAAAGGTTTGGTTATTGAACTACGTCGGATTCGAGGACTATTTCTATGACGGCTTTTTTTTATTATCAATAAAATGGTTAATGTGGGTTGTGTGGGTTTTTTTTATTTCAATAAACCTGTTTTTTCTATGTCCTTGTCTTTTTTTTTTACTTTATTACTACCGACTTAGTAATGGCCGCTGGCTGATTCACAGCATTCATTGCTAAGACAGGGCTTAGTGTTAGCCGGTGCAGAAGCTAACACTAACCCACGTTATTACCCCGGTACCCACCGCCACCAGGGGTGTCGAGGAAGAGCCGGTTACGATCCAGTACCCGACCATCTGGAGTGATGGTCGGGCACTGGGGAGGCCGCAGGCTGGTATTATTAGGCTGGGAAAAGCCAAACACAGTGGCCCTTCCCACCCTTGTAATGCTAGGTTGCTGCTGCTGTGTTGTATTTGGCTGGTTATCATAAATGGGGAGGACCCCACATAATTTTTTTAAGAAAAATAAATAAATTGGAAAGAACGATGTGGGGTTCCCCCATTTTTATAACCAGCCAGATACAACATAGCAGCATGAGGTTAGCATTACCAGGGTGGGAAGGGCCACTGTTTTGGGCTTTCCCAGCCTAATAATACCAGCCTGCGGCCGCGCCAGTGACCTACCATTGCTACAGATGGTGGGGAACTGGATCGTGCCCAGCTCTTCCCGGTACCCCTGGTGGAGGTGGGTACCGGGGTGATAATGGGGGTTGGTGATAGCCTCTACATGTCTAACATTAAGCCTCGCCTTAGTAATGGACGTTGTCAATCAACGAGCAGCTATTAAAAAGGCGGTAGTAATAAAGTTTAGAAAAATACAAAGACATAGGAAAAATATTTTATTGAAATAAAAATCCTGCACAACCCTTGTTATCCATTTTATTGAGAATCAAACAAACACCGTTATCGAAGAAGTCCTCGAATCCGAAGTAGTCAAACAACCGAACTTGTAAGAAAACACACAAAAATAATTAGTAACACATAAAAAAGCAAAACAATTCTTATACATACCTTTCCTGGGTCCAGCGCTGGAGCCGCAATGTCAGCGAGCTGGGCCCTATATCTAATCCTATCTTGTGTGATACTGTCTGCTGAGACACTGTATCTAATCCTATCATGTGTGATACTGTCTGCTGAGCTACTGTATCTAATCCCATCATGTGTGATACGGTCTGCTGGGCCTTATAGCTAATCCTTTCATGTGTAATACTGTCTGCTGAGCCACTGTATCTAATCCTATCATGTGGGATACTGTCTGCTGAGCCACTGTATCTAATCCTATCCATAGCTATAGGGTAGTAGTGCTATAGATATGGTGTCTCATATATATACACACACATATACATACACACACACACCTTTTTTTGGGGGAGTATATGTAACGGGGCTATTTCCCCTGATGTTTCAAGACCTTAGTGACGCCCCTGGCTGCAAGTGCTGCATCGTTGGGTCACTTAGTAGATGCAGCTGAAAGCTGCAAGCCATCAGCCATGAGAAGTTTGGGGAGGCCCAAGAAGAATCTTTGCCTCTGGGCCCATGAGCCTTTAGCTGCACCCCTCATACTCGGTACATAATGCAGTCAGGGTATATCTAATTAGCCTGAAACTCACGGGTTCTTATGCCATTCTATTTTATACCTTATGTAATGAGGTTTCAAACATGATCAAAGGACTCCAAAAGCATTTTTCGGGAATCTCCTAACTCACAAGGTTCAATCATTCATGGTTACATGTCTCGATGGTCTATCAAAAAATAGGTCATCTTATCGTTGTGATTTCTAAAAATAATTTATCTTTATTATTTTATTTTTTAATATTATAGGCCTCTACTGTGGCAATTTGTTTCTGATTTTGAACAACCATTTCAGAAGTTTCATAAAATATGACTTGGGCCTCCATAATAACAAATGTGGTTGCATGTAAATTGTTGCAATATTATATATAATTTATTGGTTTACTTACTAGTGCCTTTTGTTTCACTGAGTATGAGATAGGGTAGATATAGTCAACCTCTTTTTTTTAATTTGTAGCCTAAGGATTACTATTTTCTTATGGAATCTCAAAAATAAAGGTTCCTAATTAAAATGATGACATATTATAGGGCCTCAAAGAGAAAATTCGGGAGTAAAAATGATCAACTCAAAAACTGTTGACATCTGGCATAATACAGTATTATAATAGTCTGGACGTAAATGTGTTTATGACTAAATGGTGACTTTTCATGACTCACGTCACGATCATTTAGGCTTCTATGAATTACCCACATGTGCTTTCATTGCATAGCATGGTGATTTTCTCTCGAGATCTTGTTTCACGTATGCCATTATTAGAAAAAAAATAAAAATCTAAGACTAATAAACTTTGTGGATGTCTATCATGCTGATTCCTATTTTTTGCTTTTGCTTTAAACAGAATGAAAATCTGAAGAGTCTAGATATGGAAGAGCCACTGAAGATAATATTGAACAACTCTGAATTAAACAAAAAGAAACATATACTGGAAATCGTGCCAGCAATTGAACCTCTTAACAACCATGTGCGCTACGTTATCTCCAAAGGAAATGACACTGTCTTCCGCATTAATCAAAAAGATGGAATTAGTTACCTCCATATAACTCAGAAGAACATTTTACCGGGAACTTACACACTGGACATTACCAGCATTTCCCTTTACAAGAAAAGTGACTTTTCTAAACTGGAAGAAAAACATGATGAAAACTACCTCTTAGGAGAATTAGGGGAGACTCTCAAAATGAGACTACAAATAGATATCTCTTAACCTTAAGCACAAATGCAAACTCCAGCCAGTTTTATCACGTCCACGTCTTTATTTATCTATCTGAGCATGTTCTCTTTTTGAGCTTTAAGGAGTCAGTGACCATTCGTAACGGACCACTTTTTTGTATTGCACCTGCACATTGACTTTTTCAGGACATATATAGAAATGACAATATTTTAACTTATGTTATTATAAGACATGTCATCTATGGTTATATTAATTGAAATATAGCCTCAAATAATTACATTGGCTCATTTGTAAAGGTAAAATATCTATGACCCAAGGTCAGTTCTACAGATTAAAAACAAATATGTCATATTATAAATTAGAATTTGGGCTGAAAATCTAATTTGAAATGTCATTAAATTCTATCAAAATCTAAATTGGCATTTTTTCAATAATTTTAATAATGATTTGTTTTTAGCAAGTAGCGGGCACATTGATTGCATTGATCCTGGAAAAGTAGGAAATCATTTATGGGACACAAAAACTTGGGTCATGAAATATAATGTATGCTGACATTTTGGGAATATCCCAATGTTAATGACTATAACCGACTCTCTGAGTGATGCAATAAATCTGACTCAGGGATGTGGAAAAGAAGCTTATAACTATTAATTATGGATCAAAATGCTTTATAAATACATAAAACAAAAGGCCTGGGCATTCTAATTTCCCTTTGGTTTTTAGGATATATTTTAGTTTTAGCTCTGTTCACACTTTCGTCATGGCTTCCATTCCTAACAGAGCCATGACAGTTATGATGGTCTGTATTTAAACAGACCCTTGATTGAGCACATTAACCTATAGTCGGTCCGTGAGGATTCTATTGTGTTTCCATTTTATTTGAAGGCAATAATGGTACTGTAGACTACTCTATACTTGCCGTCAATAAGTAACAGAAGTCGAACAGAATGGAGAAGGACTGTAGTGTGAACAGAGCGAACTGACCAGCTGAAACACAGAAAGACTTCAATAGCTTGTGCACACTGAGGTTATTATTTTATTAATCGTCTGCAACTTTTTTTGAGAAATTTTGCTATTGTCCATAGTGAAATGTTAATGTATATTTATTTGCTGCAGTAATATATGGGATACATAGTGAAAATTAATTTAAACAAGCATGGAACTTTGTTTTTGTTCATTTGCTTTGTCATAATTGAGCCATTTTCTACACAGCTATGATCTGCTTTGGTGAATGTTTGATGGATGTTTTTAAGTCTAATGAAAACGTATTAAAACACCACACCATCAAACACTGAAACTTTTCAACACTAGCTTGCAACATATGCAGGGCCGGATTATAGGGAGGGCAGAAAGGAAATTGCTTAGGGGCTTTCACAACGTAGTGGCTTTCAAAACCCAGTCCCGACCGGGTACTTCCCAGAAACTCTCAGAATCCAGACATGGTAGTTTCAACAACATGGTCGCTTTATTACATGTCATGCAGCTCTCTTAACCAATTAACAGATGCCAGAGCGTGAGCTAGTCACATGTAATGAAGAAGCTAAGGAAGGCCGAATCTCCTTCTCTACCAAAAATAGTCATCCATATTCAGAGTCTCACCTAAAGCAACTTCATATAGCTGAAATTGGTGGTTAGTGTAAAGTGGCTGCTACAGAATGACATGGATAAGATAGGAGGGGGCCTTCCCCAAATTATTTGCCCAGCGGTCTCCGCCAAACTTAATCCGGCCCTGAACATATGTGTTAGGGTATGTTCACACGCACAATTAAAAACGGCTTAAAATTACATTCAAGGGAAAGCAACCTCTGATTTTCAGACGTTTTTGAAGCAGAGAACGTTATTTGAGCCTTTTTTTTAAGCCATTTTAGGAGCTGTTTTTCAATTGACCCTATGAAAAAAAGCTCCAAAAATAGCTCAAGAAGTGACATGCTCCTTCTTTGTACACGGTGTACTTTTATGCGCCTTTTTAAAACAGCAGCGTAAAAAATGTCCCGTCTGATCTAAACCCTGGTTTTCCCATTTATTTTAATGGGAAGCTGTTTGTCTGCGTTTCTCTAGTGTTTTTAAGGGCATATTTCGACGCCTGAAAACACTGCGTGTGAACATACCCTTACAGTTATATTCTTCATCTGCTGTAGTAAAATGAAAGCTTTATCATAACTTTTCCTGAAATTTCACTTGCATATGCACTGCTATTCTCCAGATGTCCCATAATGTTCTGTACAACATGGTGCTCTATTATGTATTTACTGTAGGCATTGCAACTGTAAGAAGGTTGTATTTTATAACCAAATGGCAGCAGACAAGAAAATAAGTCCAAAGATATGTAAACCTTATACAATACATTTTTTTATTATTTCGTTGAAATAGGTGATGAAATAATTATTTAAATACTAAATGTTGTTAAAAACTATCCCTTTTACTTTAAAGGGTATACAAATATTGTTTTTCTTAGACAACTGGGCCATAACTGGTTATTAAAAAACTGATATGCAAATCAGAACCAATTCATTCCCATATAGATACATTTTATTATACAACGTATAGAGCAAAATAAATTTTGAAAACAGTATTTTAATGACAACCAATTCAGTGTTTGACAAGTGCTGATATGTAAAGCATTTGATTCATTTTATAGTCCATTCAGTGTGTATGTGGTTGACATCTGTTTTCTTACAATAAACATATTTTGGGGTATGTCTTGTGCTTTTTCTTTTTGAAATTTTTAATGTTTGTGTTGGTATAACAGTACAGAACAATAGCTACAACACTGGGTATTCCCAGTGTTTCTTAAACTGCGAAGTCGGCCTCTAGTTGTGAGGCTCCCGGTTGTTAGTGAGGCACAGCTGGGGAGACACTTTTGACATCATACTGTAGGCTGTACTTGCACAGAGATCTTTCTCTGGATGCATCAATCTTTGGCTTATCAACGTGGCTGACTTCTTTTATTTTAATGTGCCACTGAGTTCAGAAGATAAATAAAAGGTAAATTGAGCAATATTTTGGTTTTTAACATGGACTTCAAACACAGTAGGCAAAGCTTTTAGAACCCCAGTCCTAGGGTGCAGTATAAATCACTGATGCCCGCCTGGGGCCAAGAGACTCAATCCAATGCTTTAAATCCGTCCTATGTCTTCAAAAATCAATTCAAAATCATGTTTGAAGAGGTCTTGTGTGCCAAAATAAAAGACACACCCCAAAAAATACCCCATTTTGTAAACTAAACCTCGACAAGGAATTCATTTAGGGGTGTATTGAGCATTTTGACCCCACAGGTGTTTCATAGATTTTATTAGAATTTGGACGTGAAAATGAAGTACAGTAAAAAATTGTGTAGTACTGTGTTAGCCAGAAACAATATGCAATGTCAAATATTTTTGTGTCAAAAAAGACAAAAGTATAGTAGGTATGATACCTTTATTGGCTAACCATAAAAGTTCTATATGCAAGCTTTCAGAGCGCAGAGGCCCCTTCTTCAGGCAAGGTAACAAATGAATGACTGAGAAATAAAAGAGCACAACATTTAAGATGTTACACACAGACAATTAGTACATGAGGTGATACTTCATTAAGATAACCTGGGGCAATAAAACTGAGGTTATAGGTGTGATGACTTAGGAGTTAAGGCATCTGGAGTCAGTCTGATGGGGGATGTGACGTGTGTCCATGAAGTGGCTCATAAATCCAGGTGTTAGATTGAAGCCTTGTGTCAATGACTTGAATTTTATCATCAGCTTGAATTCCCAAATTTTTCTTTCTCATAAAAAAAATCCAATAAAGTGATTCCGACGTGAAAATGAAAAATTTTTATTTTTTCCAATAATATGTAAATTTAGCTAATAGAAAACAATTTCCACAAGGTATGAAGGAGAAAAAGCCCCCCCAACATTTTTAAAGAAACTTCTCCAGAGTAAGGAAATACCCCATATGTGGTCTCATAAACTACTGTCTGGGCACATGGCAGGGCTCAGAAAAGAAGGAGCGCCTTTTGGCTTTTGGAGAACAGATTTTGATGAATTGGTTTCTTGGCACCATGTTGCTTTTGCAAATTTCCCAATAGAGACTCCATTTAGGAAACGACACGCCTTGAGGAATTCATCTAGGAGTGTAGTGGGCATTTTGACCACAGGTGTTAACTACAGTTTATTAGAATTGGGCAGTGAAAATAAAAATGTAATATTTTTTACAATAAGTTGCAGCTTTAGCGCAAAATTTTTAATTTTCGAAACAAATAAAAGGATAAAAAAAACAATAACATTTGTAAAGCAATTTCTCCCAAGTATGGCAGGGCTCAGAATGGAGGGAGCATGATTTTGATTTTGAAGTGCAGAAAGCGGGGTGTAGTGAGCATGTTAACCCCACAGGTGTTTTCCAGCAATTAGCATTAAGTCGATGTTGCAGAGTGAGAATATTTTCATGGATATTCCCTTTCAGTGTCCTGGAACAAACGAGATATAGGAGCTGCACTGTATCATAAAGTTGTTGGTGCTATCCTCAGAGGAATCTTGACAAAAGACCTCAAGCAAAGATCAAACCACAATCCAAAAGAAGAGGCAGCACTCCAATGGTATAGAAAAATCCAAAATGTATTCACCCAACATACAGCCAACATTTCACCTTCCCATTGAAGGCATTTTTGGATTGTGGTTTGACCCTTTCAGTGTCCAATATGTGGTACCCTGCTTGCGCCACCATAAAAAGACAGCTCTTTAATTATTATTCTGTGTCTTCCGGTTTTAGAAACACCCTACATGTGGCCCTAATCTTTTGCCTGGACATTCAACAGGGCTCAGAAGTGAAAAAATACCATTCAAAATTGAGGCCTAATTTGGCGATTTACAAAGTATTGGTTCACAAATGCATCGGACGATGTGGGATAATAAAAGAAACCCCCGAGAAGTGACCCCATTTTGGAAACTACACGCCTCAAGGCATTTGTTAAGAGGTGTAGTGAGCATTTTCACCCCACAGGTCTTTTCCATAAATGATTGCGCTGCAGATGGTGCAAAGTAAAAATTGCAATTTTTTCCTAGATATGCCATTTCAGTGGCAAACATGTTGTGCCCAGTTTGTGCCACTGGAGGCACACACCCCACAAATTGTTAAAAAGGTTCTCCCCGATATGGCGATGCCATATATGTGAAAGTAAACTGCTGTTTGGGCACAGTGTAGGGCACAGAAGGGAGGAAGCGCCATCGGAGCGCGGATTTTGCTTGGTAGTAGTTTTGTTTGAGCATTACTGGTATTTAAGTTTATAATTTAGGGGCATATGTAAGCTGTGCAGAGTACATCAGGGGCATAATCAGGTAATATAAAATGGGATAAAATAGAATGTACTGTTTGGTGTATCGCTTGTTGTTCTTGAAAACCATTAATGAAAATTAGTGGAATATAAATTGGGGTAAAATAAACAGTAAAATAATCAATAGATGTGTGTTACGCTGTGAAGGAATCCTTTATGCACAGGCAAGTGTTGCACTGATAAATGGTGTCCTTTATTACCCCTCTTTTGGTACACACTCTGCACCTTTGCAGTTTGGGGAATTTTGCTAGTGCTGTGTTGTCCTGGTAAAATACAGGTACCCTTGTTTCCTGTAGATATGTTTGAGCCCTCCCCTTCCTGGTTCCCTAATTTTAGTGCCTTGATAAATCGCCTCTTGAACAGAAATGTTCCCTTCGGGCCTGCACAACTGCATATTTTTTCTTTCCTAACTTTTGGGAACCTTAACTTATTTTATTTTTTCATAGACAGAGTGGTATGAGGGGTGTTTTTGCGGGACGAACTGTAGTTTTTATTGGTACCATTTTGGAGTACATGCGACTTTTTGATCACTTTTCTTTCAATTTTTTTTAAGGCAAGGAGACAATTCTGGCATCGTTTTTTAGGAGTTTTTTTTTATACAGCCTTCCCAATGTGTAAATGACATGTTAACTTTATTCTGCGGGTCAGTACGATTCCAGTGATACCAAATTTATAGCACTTTTTAATGTTTAACAACTTTTTGCACAATAACTTTACTTTTGTGAAAATAATGAATTTTTTTCTGTCACCATTTTGTGACAACCATAACGTTTTAATTTTTTCATCAGCGGAGCTGTATGAGGGCTTGTTTTAGCTATAGTTTTTATAGGTACCATTATTGCAGACATACGATTTTTTGATCACTTTTTATTAACATTTTTGAAAGGCAATGGGACCAAAAAACAGCAATTCTGGCATTATTTTATAGTTTTTTATTTTATGACGTTCACCGCGCAGGATAAATAACATTTTTATATTTCAGGCCGTTACAGATGCGCCAATACCAAATATGTATGGTTTATTTATTTTTTTCAATATTAAAGGACTGGATAAGGGAAAAAGGGCAATTGTTTTATTTTATAATTAAAAATGTTTATTTTTTTACAACTTTGTGTTTTCACTTTTTTTCACTTTTTTTTAGTCCCACTAGGGGACTTGATGGTCCAACTGTTTGATTGCTGTTCTAATACATTGCACTACCTCTGTAGTACAATGCATTAGAACTGTCAGTTGTTCACTGGCAGCAAGCAGATTAGGCTCCAGCCTCCGGGCGGGGCCTAATCGGCTTCCAAAATTGGCAGACCAGGAGGCCATTCTTAGGCCTCCTGTTGCCAAAGCAGCCGTCGGCTGGGTTGCCAATTTGATCGCCTTTGATCGCTGCATCTAAGGGGTTTATGGCGGGGATCAGGACTAACTTCAGTCCCTGCCATTACAGCAGGGTGTCGGCTGTAACATACAGTTGACACCCGCGGCTGATGGCATGGACTCCGCTTCTGAGCCTATGCCATCCATTTTTCATAAGTATACGACAAATTGCAGAAAGCACTACGCATGACGTATGCTTAAGACAAATGTTGGAAAGGGGTTAATATATCTTTATAGCAGTTGGAACTTTGTTTTTCTGATACAAAGTTCTAAACTCCCAGCATAGAAAAATCCCCACATTTACTAAGACTATCATATTTTACGCCAGTCACACGAGAAAGGGTTAATGGCGTTATTTGTGCCAAATTTATTAAAAGGCCCACGCCTCTTAATAAATTTGGCATATTTTGACCTTTTAGACGGACAAAATAAAGTAAAGCTTGCTTAGAAAATTTTCGGCATTTTCCCTTATTCCAGTTAATAAATGTGATCAAAACCACTTCTCCTTGGAGACCATGCCTACTTTTCTTGCCACATTTTAAATTTGATAAGTGAGGAAAAAAGTTTCAAAAATGTCGGCCTTGATAATGCTGGTGGAAGCTATGTGGGTACAGACCCTATTCAATTAAAAGCGTACCTTGTGAAAATAAAAACTTCACAGTGCTTAGTTCTGCATATAAAGCATTTTCCCTTCAAAGCGCTACTGTTTGTGCTATAGACCTCTTCTTCTTCACTAACAGAAAGTTGTTTTAATTCTCTGTCATGTTACAGATACAAAAGAGGTAAACTCAAGCACTCGTTAGGTTAATTTGAAAAAAAAATGGTTTTATTTAGCATAAGGCAATAAATAATAACGTTTCGGCCACAATTCGGCCTTTGTCAAACACTGCGGATTAAAAAACAACATAGTAAACATAAATATTTTGCATGATAATATGAGGATAACATAATAGTAGCTCATAATAATGATCAAAAGAAGAAAAAGAAAATAATGAAAAAGAAAAGGAAAAAATGGCTAGACCATCCCAGGACTAGGAGTAACAGTGTATAATCGCTCATATATAGATGTAACATTTATAGTGTTCTCCTATACATATAGATAAACATATCTAAAATGCTGTTGTTAGGGAAATGAATCAGGAAATATTGAGCATGATAGAACAATCAAAGCAGCAGATATACAAATGAAAAGAATCTTGTAACCTGAAGTGAACTAGGATATGTAGCAAAGTTCGTATGGTACTTACCTATTGCCGCTGGTCAATATAAAATAATGTTGGTATATGACGCTAATTGTATAAGGTACCTTGTACCATGGGTATGCGTAACGAGGGGAATGAGGGTATGGTACCTTAAATAGTAGATTTTCGTCATCGTGACCGGATGTGTGGATGCGTCCATTACCTGGAGACTCTACCGTTGAATAGAGATTCTATGGTAAGGGCGCCGGAGGTTCGCGTATGCGCAGACGCGGTCGCGTCTTTTTGAAGGAATTATAAGTATACGCGCATGCGTGCTGCCGGTTACGAGGTACAGTCATGAATAGGGATAGGATAATAATACAAAAGGTAATGTATTTAGACGATGTATTGAGGTATGGACCGCACCAATTTATAGGAATTGAGAAAAATGTTTAATATGGATGTATGGATGACTAAAGATATTATTTTAATAATATAAAATAAAACCTGTTAATTTGAAAAAGCCTGATAATTTAAAAAAAGGATACCCATGATGGTATTGAGAGGCGGCAATAGGGACCGATGGATATTCAGCGAGCCTGAGGGGAAAAAATAGAAGGATGTTAGTATATTGGAATATATGGAGAATTATAGAAAGCTGTGTATATCATAGTCACGATTGAGGCCACGTGGTGTAAGGCATTGTAGTTTATGAATCCAATAGGCTTCTCTCTTTTTCAGTAATTGGATTCTGTTGCCTCCCCTTCTGGGTTTTGGTACCTGTTCAAGGACCTGAAATTTTAGATGTGTAATGTTATGGTTTGCATGATGAAAGTGGTAGGGGATGGGTAGAAGAAGATTTTTGCAGTGGATTTGTGTTTCCCAATCCGGTCACTGATGGTTTGTGTAGTTTCCCCCACGTATCCGAGACCACATGGGCATTTTATAAGATAGACAACATATTTGGAGTTACATGTAAAGAAGTCTCTGACAGGAAAAGTTTTACCTGTGTGTGGGTGATGTATCCTGTCTCCTTTGAGAATGTTGGAGCATTGTGCACAATGTAAGCATGGGAATGTGTCTTTTTTGGGGGTTCTTAAAAAGAGTTGTCTCGATATCTTAATCTGGGATCCCTCGTCTGCCTTCACTAACTTGTCTCTGAGGTTTCTAGGTCTGCGATTGCATGGAAGAATTGATTACCAGAGATTTGTTCCTACCTGTGATCTCGTCGTTACCATTTGATGATTTGAGCCTATAGCATTGGCCGCCCTGCCTCGTCCTCTTCTTCCCCTCCTTGAACGCTGGTCTAAAAAATGACTTGGATTGTATTTGGAACCCTCTGCTCCTGATCCCGATCTTGAAGAATCCCTGGAGGATGATCGATTTCTGTTGAAAAGATTGGTGTAGGAGTCTCTCCATTTGTAGACTCGATTGTACTTGTAGTCTTCAGTATCCCTGAGAAATTTCTTTCTTTTGGAGTTCTCCACCTCCTTCCAATGCTGCATAAGTTGAGAAGATATTCGGTCCTTGAGTTCCGTAAACAAATCTCTGGTAATCAACATTTCCTCTAGGACTTTGAGCCCTGCACAGACGTCACTCCTTCAGAAAGGTCTGTCATATTGTCCTTCTTATCAATATGACACCTTCGGGATGGACATTGACCTCTAAAAATTTTTTAGGACTGTCAGACTCAAAGTATACTTTATCTAGTGACATCGGAGTTGTCAGAACTACCAATTCTATGGTGGACCTGAAAACGCTGGGTCTATACAATAAAAGTGTTTTTACTCCTCCTAGAAATGCCCCTGCTATAGAAACTTGTATTCAATTAGTTGAACGAGACGTGGGAATTTTCAAAGATGATATCTCTAGAGGTACATATAGATACCCCTCCAACACTAACAACCTAGATAGACAGGCACTAGACTCTCTGATAGAAGACAAAACCATCATTATAAAACCAGCTGACAAGGGGGGAGCCATAGTCATCATGGACAGATCCGATTATGTCAAAGAAATTCACCGCCAACTCCAAGATACATCGATTTATCAAAAGTTAGAACATGATCCTACGTATAGAATTGCACAAAATATACATACTACTCTTGCACCCTATCTGGAGAACCACATCATAGACACATCTGTCTCTACTTTCCTCACTAACCTACATCTCATTACTCCGGTATTTTATGTGCTAACTAGGGTACACAAAAGACTCAACAACCCACCAGGTAGACCTATAGTTGCATCCACAGACTCCATTTTATCGCCTCTCTCCATTTTATTGGAGAAAATACTAACCCCCATTATAAAAAGAACCAAATCATTCTTATTAGACACCAGTGAATTGCAGAGAACAATTAGAGCATTGACTACTTTACCTAAGGACTGCATTCTTGTAACTTGGGATGTTACTAGTCTATACACCTCCATACAACATGATAAGGGCATGTCAGCAGTTAGAAAATCATTATCTACCTCAGAAGTAGCTCCAGAATTAATCCCATTCTATATGGATTTACTTAACATTGTACTAACATCCAATTTTTTTATGTTCGATGACGACTTCTACCTGCAGAAACAAGGTACAGCGATGGGATCCAATGTTGCCCCCCCATATGCAAACTGCTATATGGCCGATTTTGAAGAGACATATGTGTACACACACCCTCTCTTTACCAACCACTCCATTGTCTGGAAAATATATATTTACGATATCTTTTGCATATGGGATGGCAACTTGGATTACCTCAACACATTCCACACACACCTCAATTCCATTTTTCCAGAACTACAGTTCACTTTACATCAAGATTTACATGCTATCAGCTTCCTGGATACTCTAATCCGTAAATCCCCATAAGGTACTCTGTCCTCAGATCTGTTTAGAAAGGAAACTGATCGCAACAGCCTGCTACACTTCAGCAGCTGTCACCCCATGACCACAAAGAAATCTCTTCCACGTTCCCAGAGAGGCTACCCTAAATCTATAATAGAAAAGAATTTGCAACCTAAAACTCAGTCTAAATGCCCAATAGGTAAGCGTATACCATTCATACACACTTACCACCAAGTAGCCAACAAAGTACAAAACATGATCAGGAGACACTGGAATATACTTTCCAAAGCTTATCCCACAGTAGAAGAATTTCAAACACCTATTCTTCCATGCAATCGCAGACCTAGAAACCTCAGAGACAAGTTAGTGAAGGCAGACGAGGGATCCCAGATTAAGATATCGAGACAACTCTTTTTAAGAACCCCCAAAAAAGGCACATTCCCATGCTTACATTGTGCACAATGCTCCAACATTCTCAAAGGAGACAGGATACATCACCCACACACAGGTAAAACTTTTCCTGTCAGAGACTTCTTTACATGAAACTCCAAATATGTCGTCTATCTTATAAAATGCCCATGTGGTCTCGGATACGTGGGGGAAACTTCACAAACCATCAGTGACCGGATTGGGAAACACAAATCCACTATACGCTGCAAAAATCTTCTACTACCCATTCCCTACCACTTTCATCATGCAAACCATAACATTACACAACTAAAATTTCAGGTCTTTGAACAGGTACCAAAACCAAGAAGGGGAGGCAACAGAGTCCAATTACTGAAAAAGAGAGAAGCCTATTGGATTCATAAACTACAATGCCTTACACCACGTGGCCTCAATTGTGACTATGATATACACAGCTTTCTATAATTCTCCATATATTCCAATATACTAACATCCTTCTATTTTTTCCCCTCAGGCTCGCTGAATATCCATCGGTCCCTATTGCCGTCTCTCAATACCATCATGGGTATCCTTTTTTTAAATTATCAGGCTTTTTCAAATTGACAGTTGTTTTTTTTTTAATATTATTAAAATAATATCTTTAGTCATCCATACATCCATATTAAACATTTTTCTCAATTCCTATACATTGGTGCGGTCCATACCTCAATACATCGTCTAAATACATTACCTTTTGTATTATTATCCTATCCCTATTCATGACTGCACCTCGTAACCAGCAGCACGCATGCGCGTATACTTATAATTCCTTCAAAAAGACGCGACCGCATCTGCGCATACGCGAACCTCCGGCGCCCTTACCATAGAGTCTCTATTCAACCATAGAGTCTCCAGGTAATGGACGCATCCACACATCCAGTAACGATGCCAAAAATCTACTATTTAAGGTACCATACCCTGATTCCCCTCGTTACACATACCCATGGTACAAGGTACCTTATACAATTAGTGTCATATACCAATATTATTTTCTATTGACCAGCGGCAATAGGTAAGTACCATACGGACTCTACTACATATCCTGTGTAAACGTTTAAAACAAATTTTATTTTGCAAAATGTATCATTAAAAAATTATGTAGGGCAATAAATTGCCAAAGAACTCAGATACAGGAGTTGACAGGCGAATCCGAATAGCACACGATGGCATGCGGAGTCTACACATGCAATAAGCACCTAGATACAAGTGCCCGACATGTAGCAAACACCCCGCACAATTAGTCCTGCCCCGTGTGCTGACAAATATTTAAAAGGATTTGTCTGCCACTGATATAACAGACACACTTCCCAACGCGATTCTGCACCACATAGGGGAGCGTCCTCAGGGGTATATTTTGTCTATTTATCTGTATTAGTGAACGGCCGGTCAGCATGTACGATGCTGTTCATTTGAATTTCGGCGCGCATGAGACAAAGCTTATGTCGGTCCCAATACGCGCCGGCGAAATGCTGAAATCTTATACAGATACAGCCCCACCTCCCCAGCCACAAGCATGGTCGAGCGCCACCAATCGGATCGTGAGACGTCAGAACAGGCGCCCATCCAACCGGCCGGCCCCCTGGTAACCACCTGGCCAATGGGAACAATGCATACAGCATCACTAGTAACGGGGGGGGGAGCCAAAGGTGGCCGAGCACGTCAACCCGACACAGTACCGAACCGAACGCTGTGCCACGGCAGAAGAGGAACTCAGAGAGTGACAGCCAAATAAACCCCACCAACAGAGTCAATGCACAAGCACACAGACAGACACACTAGAGCAACAACAAAAGCAGCCGTACCATAGCACGGTGTCACAGGAACCCCAAACAGGCCGAAGCCACATAAACAGGACATACCAAGGCTGGCGATGGAAATGGGCACCGCCAGCACATGGACGGTGTCTCCCCAGCAACCAGTCGGGCACCAGACGTAGTCTAAAAGACAGTGACATCAAAGTGCCACCCTGTCAGACATAAATGAATGGACAAATAAGGCCCACACCTACCCCCATAGTACAGCTGCATCATTATGATGCGATGTGGGGAAAAGTGTCAGACGTACCGCAAGATAGAACATGATAAAAAAGGGACGAGGATTAGAGTGACTAGAGGAATGGAACGTAAGAGATCGATTCATTGAGGCCAAGTGGCTTGACAGTTTGCATCCTGAAAATCCACCGTGCCTCCTTCTGTAGAATGCGTTTATCCCATTCACCTCCTCTAATTGGAGCCCTGACACATTCCATACCCTGGAACATGATAAAAGAAGAATCTCCAGAATGACAATCCTTTGAGATTGTAGTGTCAACTCTGCCCTTAATATCACATATGTGGTTCCGAATTCTACGTCTGAATTCTCTCTTAGTCTTACCCACATATTGTAGCCCACAGCTGCAGGTTATAAGGTATACCACTCCCTTTGTAAGGCAGTTGATAAAAGCCCTATTGTAGAACACCTCTCCTGTCACATTACTCTTGAATGTCTTACTCTTGAGGACAGAGGCACAAGCTTTGCACCGACCACAACTATATGAGCCCAAAGTGTTGGTAGATAGCCAAGTGGTGGCAACCGTTCCCTCAAGGTGACTGTGTACCAGTCGATCCCTGAGGTTCCGGCCTCTACGAAATGTAATTTGTGGCCAATCTCCAACCAAATTTCCAACGTCAGGGCCAGTTTTGAGTATGTCCCAATGTGATGCAAGTATACTCCTGACCTCCCGTTGTGCAGCATCGTAGGTACCGATAATTCTAAAAACATTGTCATCCTTTGGGCGTACCTTAGGGTTGAGTAGGGATTCCCTGTCAGCCCCCATAGCATGCTGGTATGCCGACCTCAAAACAGTATTAGGGTACCCCCTGTGCTCAAATCGCTTCCTCAAACCCGTGGCAGATGTTCTAAAGTCGAATATAGTAGTGCAATTTCGCCTGGCTCTTATATAATGTCCTTTGGGGATTCCCATCTTTAAAGATCTAGGATGCCAGCTATCCCATCTTAGCAGGTTATTCGTAGCAGTGGGTTTCCTATGCATCTCAGTCTTAATATATCCCTGATCCGTCTTCTCTATCTGGATGTCCAAAAATGTTATCCTCTTATCCCTGATCTCCGATGTAAAAAAGAGACCCAGGTCATTAACATTTAGGATCGACACAAAATCTTTGAATTCTGCTGTCGTGCCTGACCACAGGATGAAGACGTCATCGATAAATCTTATCTTATCTTAGAGCCTCAACATCAAGACTCGCCAACAGAACATCGGAGTCGACCCTGATGCCCTCCAGTTTACGCAAAACCTCCATAGTGTCACGCACGTAAGATGGAAGTGCCGTGACAAAGGGCCTAAGGATCCTGTCAACATATAGGCTGGCATTTTGTGACACACTGTCAATGCCAGAGACAATGGGTCTACCCTTAAGCGGACTCAGACCCTTATGGACCTTCAGGAGTCTATAAAAAGTTGCCACCTGTGGGAAATTTCCAATAATAAAGGAGAGTTCACGTGCATCAATAATTTTGGCACATTTTGCCTCTGTCACAATATCTCTCAACTCCGCCATATATTTTTTTGTTGGATTTTCTTCCAACACCTGATAACATAATCTATCTTTGAAAATATTCGTGCACATGATCACGTACTGTGCACGATCCATTATCACCACATTTCTCCCCTTGTCCGAGGGCTTGATTATAATAGCATTATCATTTTCCAATGTCGTCAGTGCCAATGATTCCTCCCTAGATAAATTAAAGGGGAGACATTTGCCAACCTCAAGTTTTTTTAGTTGGTTCGTAACAACCGTCAAAAAGACATCCAGTGGTGTGTTATCATTGATAGGTGGATTAGTGGTCGAGGCCACCCTTAAATCAGTAAAAGGACCTTCCCCCACCACTCGCTGTCCCTCATCGAGTAGTCCCTGTAGGACCCTAACGTGAGGGAGATCCTCCTCTTCGATGCCAAGTTCGACACATTGTCTCCTGTCGTGGGTGCAGAAGAACTTCTTCCACTTTAATGTTCAAATCTTTGACCCACGAGAAGAGATCAAATTTATTAGTTGGAACGAATGATAACCCCTTTTTTAGGACTGCGGTTTCAGAGTGGGATAGGTTTCTCTCAGATAGATTCACAATTTGCATCTCGTCGTCATTGCGGGAACCCCCTGATGCTATACATCCCTGGGGACCCTTTGGAGGTAATCTAGGATGGGGTGGCTCCTGCCCAAAAAACCACCCCCCCCTAGCGGAGGCTCTTCCCCTATTACCCCCTCTCTGAATGATGCGTGGGTTAACTCTACCCTGAGTTCTTTTATTCCGGGTCGTTCGCAATGAGTATCTCTGGGTGTCAGTATCAGATACATCTGGCTCAGAGGAAGACAACTCAGTGTCTATTTCCCGATATCCTGATTGTTTAACGCCAAATTAAAAAATTCTACCCTCCTTAAAATCAGTAGTGTCGCGGACGTACTGAAAATGTTTCCGCTCCTTAATGTGTGCGGTGTACTTCTCTATGGCCTGTTGAAGAACAAGTTCTTTTCTTTCGAACTCTGCACTGCCCGAGAATTCAAATGAACAGCATCGTACATGCTGACCGGCCGTTCACTAATAAAGATAAATAGGCAAAATATACCCCTGAGGACGCTCCCCTATGTGGTGCAGAAACGCGTTGGGAAGTGTGTCTGTTATATCAGTGGCAGGCAAATCCTTTTAAATATTTGTCAGCACACGGGGCAGGACTAATTGTGCGGGGTGTTTGCTACATGTCAGGCACTTGTATCTAGGTGCTTATTGCATGTGTAGACTCCGCATGCCATCGTGTGCTATTCGGATTCGCCGGTCAACGCCTGTATCTGAGTTCTTTGGCAATTTATTGCCCTACATAATTTTTTAATGATACATTTTGTAAAATAAAATTTGTTTTAATCGTTTACACAGGCAGATTTATTATAATTGAATAAAAGCAAACGTATACCTACTACACCTATTTTTTGAATTTAAACTACTACATATCCTAGTTCACTTCAGGTTACAAGATTCTTTTCATTTGTATATCTGCTGCTTTGATTGTTCTATCATGCTCAATATTTCCTGATTCATTTCCCTAACAACAGCATTTTAGATATGTTTATCTATATGTATAGGAGAACACTATAAATGTTATATCTATATATGAGCGATTATACACTGTTACTCCTAGTCCTGGGATGGTCTAGCCATTTTTTCCTTTTCTTTTTCATTATTTTCTTTTTCTTCTTTTGATCATTATTATGAGCTACTATTATGTTATCCTCATATTAGGGAGCTGTTAAATCTCCCTGCTCTCAGCTGCCAGAGGTAGCTGAGGGCTGGGGACATCCCTGCTCGAACGGGTGAGATCGATATAAGTATCGATCGCAGCCGTTTAACCCCTCAGATGTGGCGTTCAATAGCGAGCGCCGCATCTGAGTGGTTTTGGAGAATGGGTCGGAGCTCCCTCTCATCCGACTGACAAACGGCGATAAGATTGCCGAGTGTTTGTGTCTCCGATGGCAGCCGGGGGGCCTAATAAAGGCCCCCAGGTCTGCCTGTACTGAATGCCTGCTAGGTCATGCCTAGGCATGTTTTAAACGGACAGGCAGTAATACACTGCAATACAAAAGTATTGCAGTGTATTATAAAAGCGATTGGATGATCGCATATTAAAGTCCCCTAGTAGGACTAGTGAAAAAGTTTAATAAAGTTAATAAAAAAAAAATGTGAAAAAAAAAAATGAAAAACTCACTTTTTCCCCCTTACAAACTGCTTTACTATTAAAAAAACAAAATAAAGCAAAAACGTTACACATATTTGGTATCGCCGCGTCCGTAACGACCCCGACTATAAAGCTTTTACATTATTTAACCCGCACGGTGAACGCCATAAAAAAAATAAAATAAAAAACAATGGAAAAATGCTGTTTTCTGTGAATCCTGACTTAAAAAAAATGTGATAAAAATTTATCAAAAAAGTCGCATCTACTCCAAAATGGTACCAATAAAAACTACAAGTCGTCCCACAAAAAGAAAAGCCCTTATACAACTGCATCGGCAGAACAATAAAAAAAAGTTATGGCTCTTTAAATATGAAGACACAAAAACAAAGAATTTTGAAAAAAAAAAAGCGCTTTCACTGTGAAAAAGTAGTAAAACATACAAAATCTATACAAATTTGGTATGGTTGCAATTGTAACAACCCTTTGAATAAAGTTGTTGTGTTATTTATACCACACGGTAAACGGCGTAGATTTAGGACGCAAAAAAGCGTGGCGAAATGTCAGTTTTTTTTCTATTCCCCATCAAAAAAAGTTAATAAAAGTTCATCAATACATAATGTACCCCAAAATGGTGCTATTAAAAAATACAACTTGTCCCGCAAAAAACAAGACCTTATACAGCTATGTCGATGCAAAAATAAAAAAGTTATAGCTCTTGGAAAGCGACGATGGAAATAATGTAAAAGATACCTTGGTTATTAAGGTTTAAAATAGGCTGGTGATTAAGGGGTTAAACAATAGTATACCGCTTTAAGTGTTTCATATTTTTGTAATGTAATGTCTTTGTTTACATGTTCGTGTATACTGCGCACCCTGTGTGCCATTGGTAATGGAGGGCTGGTGAGCCAACTTACAGTGAGCAAGTGTGGGCGACTAGACCACATGTAGTGCTGTAGGATCCTGTGTCTGCCGAAAGCTTGTAGTTGGGCCCTGTACCGTGGAACCCTGGATCTACTGTGCAAGTGGGCTCTGACTTCGACCACCATGAGGCTGGTGGTGGGCTGTGAGTGCAGCAATGGAAAGAGGTGCAGAGTGGATCTGTGGAGCCACTGTAAGACTGCTGGCAATCCGTAGCAGAGGCCTGAAGCCCTAAGTCCATGATGGCTGCTGTACCTGAGAGCTTGTGTTTATTGCTGTGAAGCCATCAGCAGTCAGAGAGAACTATGATTGGGAGCAGTGGCGGATTACCATATGGGCATTTGAGGTGACCGCCTGGGGCACGAGGCTCCCAGGGGCACATGGCTGCCCAAAGAGTTAAAACACGTTTTTTGCAAAAATTAAATTAAGCAGCTTGTGCAGGACCTGCAGACATAAGGTCACATGACCATGTGTGAGCAGGGTTTGTTACTGTTAAAAGGCCTGCAGACACAATGCCAGAAAGTGGAAAAAACAAGAGTATGATCTTCTATGTAAGTATATGGGGGTCTGTATTAATTTAGGTTCTGGAGTCTATTTTTAGGGGTTTGGTCTGGTTACTGTATTAATTTAGGAGGTCTGGTCTGGGATCTTTATTTAGGGGGTATGGAATCTGTATTATTTTAGGAGGTCTGAGGTCTGTATTAGTTTAGGGGATCTGGTGTCTGTATTAGTTTATGGGTCTGGAGTCTGTATTTACACTAGGGTGTGGTGTGGGATCTGAATATATTTGTCTTATGTGGGGTCTGAATATATTTGTTTTACCACAGTGGTTGCTAGAGAGGCAGAAGAATCGAGAAGCCAAAGCTATCTCAGCAGGAAATTCTTCAGTGGTCAGGAGAAGTCGCCATGGAAGTCTGGGCCGGATGGAGAAGAAAATAAAAATTAACGACGCCCTTCAGAGAAAACGTCACCTATGAGTCACTGGATTTATAGCGGAGATGTCACCTCTCCTGACATGTCTGTTATAGATAATCCTTGTATTCCCCAAAAAGTCTCAGAGTAGGCGAGAACTAATAGACAGCTGGGCGTTACCATTCCCTTCAGTGATGATTGGAGACTGTCAGTATGTGGGGACACAGCCCTTTGACAAGTAGAATGTTAACACCCAGCTGTCAATGCTAGCACAGAAAGGTGGTGTTCACTATAAACACGGCGTGGCAGGGCGGTGGTGGAGAAGGGGTACCCAAGTTCGGGGAACAGCCCATGGCCTATTGTCTACTTAATCTGCCTCTGATTGGGAGGGATGTGAGTAGGGAGCCCATAGGAGGACATTTGTAACCAGTGCTTATTGGGAAGAGGCTACCCTGAGGCTTTTTGAGTGTTCTGTGTAGAATGTGGACTGAGACCTGTATAAGAGTCTGTTTTGTAAAGAAAGTAGACTGAGGCCTGTATAGAAACGTGTCATGTGAAGTAACTGGACTGAGGCCTGTATAGGAAAGTGTTCTATAAAGAAAGTGGACTGAGGCCTGTATAGAGAAGAGTCCTGTGAAGTAACTGCACTGGGGCTTGTGCTAGAACGTGAGAGCGCCCTGTGACATGTGGACTAGTTGAGGATAGTGGGACATAGTCAAGCCACATAGTAAGCAATCCCTCCTTCTAACAACTGCTTAATACTGTATTCTAGTATGTTACTCGTTTGTTACTACTGTTACTATTCCTGCTATATCATCATTGTAAGTAAAGTTAAGCGATCCTTAAACAAGCGGTATCCCTTTTCTAATAAGGACTTGTGCTAGACTGCATATACTACCTAGTAGTTGAGGACTGTACTTTGTAACACTGTTATTGCACTGAGTGTTCTGTGTCTGTAGGTTGCACGTTCACATCTGTAGGCGGTTGGGCTATGACTTGAATGTTAGTGGCTTAACAACCACAGGGACCAACGGAGAAACGGGGCAGATCCAAACTAAGTGACTGATGGAACTCTGCGTAAAAGTGGGGCAGGTTTTGGTAGAGAGGAGCCACCCCATGACCGATAGTGGCACTATAGGATGTTAGGAAACCGACAGTCACTGAGGGTGTAACACAACACTGGTATATTAGTTCACATACGTTACTGTTCCTGACCAAAGTAAATTACTTGGGCTTCGTTCACATCTGCGCTAGGCTCTGTTCAGTCGTTCCGTCTGAGCTTTCCGTCGGAACGGAGCCCTGATAGACACAAACGGAAACCATATGTTTCCATTTCCATCACCATTAATTTAAATGGTGACGGATCCGGTGCCAATGGTTTCCGTTTGTCTCTAGTGCCAATGGTTTCCAATTGTCTCCGTTGTGCAAGGGTTCCGTCGTTTTGACGGAATCAATAGCGTAGTTGACTACAGTATTGATTACGCCAAAACGATGGATACCTTGCACAACGGAGACAAACGGAAACCATTTGCACCGGACCCGTCACCGATTAAATCAATTTGTGTTAGTCAGGGTCCCGTTCCGACGGAAAGCTCCGATGGAACAGGACCCTGGCGCAGATGTAAGACAAGGCAGTAGGTGTTTCTCTGCTATTGTTCAATTGTATCTGCTTCCTGAGGACCGGTCCAAGACACCTCTTAACAACGATGGATACCCTATCTAAATCTGTGATAAACTTACAATCATAGAGAAATCCTTTTGAATCTCTTCAAGCTGATAACCAGCATGTTTGTCATGTTTGTTATTGGTAGACTTTTATGTAAAGCAATTTCGTCTTTTCATGTTACGGCCTTCTGTAGCATACATAGACTACCATAAAGTCAACTTCAAATAAATGAGCTTTTAAATGAATAGAGCCTGGTGTGCACATATGTTCCTTCCTCCATGACTATACAGTGTAACATAATATAAATTCCAGCTAGACAATCAATCAATTATGACAAGTGAACGACGTGCCTTGATTGTCAGTCTAACTTCCATGATTGCCTCTTCCTAATGAATCTACTCAGAGATCATTTGAGCTGCTCTATTTATGTTGCATTCTTTGCCAAATATTCTCTTTATGGAAGTAATCAGGGGTGTTTTTACAGACATTACGCTATTATGTATTCCCATAAAATAGAAAGATCAATTTATCAAGGCAAACACAGGCCTTTTAAAGGGGGGGTTCAAAATGTCCACAGCGGAGACAGCAAAATGCTGCATTGTAGATCTTTCTGCACGTACTTCATGAAACAGTTTTACATAGGCTGGTTTAGAGTTTATTGATAGTATTCCTGGTAATATCCCTAGTTGTCTAGAGTGATTCAGGATTTAATACCTAATATTCATGGCGGTCTAGTGTATGTTACTGGTTAATACTAAATATTTCTTGTGATTTAAGGTTGGTTAATAGTATTGTCTTTGGTGGTCTGAGGTTTAGGGTTAAAATGACCATATCATTTCATTTTATTTCAGCTAATTATGTCCAGAATTATGTGCTGTTTATAACTTTCAGAACTTCAGTTGCTTTCCTAGATAACACTGGGGCGAAATCCCAGGCCAGAGCTTTGCCGATGCTTTAGCCGGGGACTCTGGCTTTGCAAATCTTCTGAAGTCACTGTTCATATATATGGAGAGTGACAACAGGAGCAGTGCCGGAGTCCCCTGGCAAAGCGCTAGCTGATGCTCTGTCCGGGGACTCCGGCGCTAGGAAAGCTGCTGAAATCACTGTCCATATATGGACAGTGACATCATGGGCTTCCACAGCGTCGGAGTCCCCGGGCAGAATGGCAGTAGACGCTCAGCCTTAGGACTTGAGAAAGGGGGGCGGTCCCCCAAAACGTCGCACAGGTGTTGTCAGACGCCGACCCTCCACACATGTTGTCTCTGCTATTGGCGAAAGCCCTGGATCTAACTGGGAAGACTAAGACAGAATTCTAACCAGGATACTTCCAGGACTCTAACCTTCTTAATGGGTGAAAAAATCTTTTGTACACATTTGGCAATTGTTATGCCTTTGATTTCTGTCAATTGACATGGAAAAATATTTAATACAGTTTTCTACTAAAGGAATGTATCACCTTATCTTTTTTTAATTAAAATATACAAACTGAAACACTAATTTTTTTTGCAAATTGTTGTGTTTTTTTTAACTTTATTAACATGATTATTAAAGGGGTTGTCCAGTCCCTAAAAATTGATTGGCCTATCCTCAGGATAGGCCATCAATAGCCAACTCCCTGGACCCCCACCGATCAGCTGTTTTGAAGGGGGTGCAGTGCTCGTACGAGCCCTGCTTCCTCTTCATTTCTGGTTGCTACTGTTAATTTTCGACACGGATGTAGCGGCGATTCACAGTATTGCAGTATTGTAGTCTTCTCCCACTGAAGTGAATAGGAAAATAAGCCTGCAATACCTGTGAATCGCCGCTACTGTACATCAGTGTCGACGAGCGTGAGCAAGTTGAAATGAAGAGGCAGCAGTGCTCGTACGAGCGCTGCACCCCCTTAAAAACAGATGATCGTCGGGGGTCCTGGGAGTCGGAACCCGACCTATCAGCTATTGATGGCCTATCCTGAGCTTACAGACACACAATATAGTTACTATTTATGTTTTATGATCTATTTGCCAGATTTAAGTCACAATTAGGACTGTCTGGCAACATAGTACACAACTAAAGTTCACATATAAGAGCAGTTCGCTTTGTCAGTTGGAGATACATAAAATGTGTTTAAATAGTAAAACATACACACAGTAGCCTCCATTCAGAGCACTTTTATCACAATGATCAAGCTTCTTGAACCAAACTTTCCCTCCCTATTCCCAATTTATCAATTAACACTCTCTGCCCAATAAGACCAATTCACACAGGTCATTTGGCAGTATAATAGAAATAAAAAAATAAAAAATCTATTAATAAAAACAAAAACAATAAGAAATTTTACGTAAAAATAATATGATAAATGGGATTTGAAATCTATTATAGGGTGTTCTAAATTAAGGGACCGCTCACCCTATCTTTGTGAGGTCATTTATACCTGCTAGTGCTGGATTTTCTACTTAGAGATCAATTGATCCAATCACTTCTTGCCCTTCCTTCTTCCTATCTACTTTCCCTTCATGTAAGGCTCTATAAGGGGAACTATGTGTGATAGCGCTATCTATAGGGCGCTATATGAGGGGCACCGTCTACAGTGGGCTTTATGAGGGGCACTATCTACATGGGGCTTTTTGAGGGACACTATTGACAGGGGGCTTTATGAGGGGCTTTATCTACAGGGGGCTTTATAGGGGCACTATCTACAGGGGGGCCCTATATACAGCGGACTCTAGGGACAGGGCCGGACTTAGGATAGATGGCGCCCCGTGCAAAATTATCTTTCGGCGCCCCACCCCATAATAAAGAAAATGCCCCATAAAAAAGTACAAAGGCACTGTCGACAGGGGGCTCTATGAGGGGAACAACCGAGAAAAGTCCTCATACACCGCGTTCCAAATTATTATGCAAATGTTATTTTTCGCTGATTTTCCTAAATAGTCGATGCAAATGACAGTCAGTATAATCTTCAAGTCATCAACCATTGGAGTATAATGCTAATTTTATTGAACAAATCTCCTAATGATAACAGTTTTTTTTTTAGAGGTAAAAAACTCAAAATGCACTGTTTCAAATTATTATGCACAACAGAGATCAAAACATTTTAAAGGTTGTAAAGAGAACTAAAATGGTAATTTGTTGAATTTGCAGCATCAAAGTAGACAGTCATATTTACAGAAATCAAAAGCTCTTTCAATCAAAAAAAAACTTAGCAGGCCAAGTTACATGTTAACATAGGACCCCTTCTTTGATATCACCTTCACAATTCTTGCATCCATTGAATTTGTGAGTATTTGGACAGTTTCTGCTTGAATATCATTGCAGGATGTCAGAATAGCCTCCCAGAGCTTCTGTTTTGATGTGAACTGCCTCCCACCCTCATAGATATTTTGCTTGAGGATGCTCCAAAGGTTCTCATTAGGGTTGAGGTCAGGGGAACATGGGGGCCACACCATGAGTTTCTCTCCTTTTATGCCCATAGCAGCCAATGACACAGAGGTATTCTTTGCAGCATGAGATGGTGCATTGTCATGCATGAAGATAATTTTGCTACGGAAGGTACGGTTCTGCTTTTTGTACCACGGAAGAAAGTTGTCAGTCATAAACTCTACGTACTTTTCAGAGGTCATTTTCACACCGTCAGGGACCCTAAAGGGGCCTACCAGCTCTCTCCGCATGATTCCAGCCCAAAACATGACTCCGCCACCAACCATCCAATACTCCATCCATCTGGACCATCCAGGGTTGCACGGCACTCATCAGTAAACACGGTTTGAAAATTAGTCTTCATGTATTCTGAGCCCACTGCAACCATTTCTGCTTGTGAGTATTGTTTAGGGGTGGCCGAATAATAGCTTTATGCACACTTGCAAACCTCTGGAGGATCCTACACCTTGAGATTCGTGGGACTCCAGAGGCACCAGCAGCTTCAAATACCTGTTTGCTGCTTTGCAATGGCATTTTAGCAGCTGCTCTCCTAATCCTATTAATTTGTCTGGCAGAAACCTTCCTCATTATGCCTTTATCTGAACTAACCCATCTGTGCTCTGAATCAGCCACAAATCTTTTCACAGTACGATGATCAGGCTTAAGTTTTCTTGAAATATCCAATGTTTTCATACCTTGTCCAAGGTATTGCACTATTTCACGCTTTTCGGCAGCAGAGAGATCCTTTTTCTTTCCCATATTGCTTGAAACCTGTGGCCTGCTTAATAATGTGGAACGTCCTTCTTAAGTAGTTTTCCTTTGATTGGGCACACCTGGCAAACAGGTGTCTGAGATTGATTACAATGATCCAAAGAGCCCTAAGACAGAATACCATCCATGAGTTTAATTGAAAAACTAATAATTAAATGTTTATGACACTTAAATCCAATGTGCATAATAATTTGGAACACGGTGTAGAGGTCTGGACCGGATGGGAAAAAAAAAAGAAAAAGAACGAATAGAATCTGAGAAAACATCACCTGTGAGTCACTCAATGTAAATATTTATTCTGCCTCGAATCAGTATTGTAGTCACTGTATGATCTGCAGCGAGATGATGGGTGGTATGATTTTTTTTGTGAAACAGTAACTCTCAGCATATTAAAAAAAAATCCCCATGAAAAAGTATAATTCCCCCCCCACAGTATGATGCCCTTTATAGTGCCCCGACACAGTATAATACATATATATACCGTATATGCTGTGATTTCTTCATACATGAAACCTGTTTGCATTTTCAACTGCTGTGTGAAGCTACTTTTGAGGAGATGTGTTAGGATTGGCTAATCATGATTTTAAAACACATGCATTGAATCTGTTACATATGATATGAGTAAGAATAGTCTTGTGCGAAATGCATAAGCTGTAACATGCCTAACCTGTGCCCTCCCTGGATTTTTAAAGATGAACAAATAAAGCTCTTTCTATATTTTATGGATGTGATGAGGAACTTCCTTTTGTCCTTCTCTACACAGTATAATGTCTGCTTAGTGGCCCCCCACACAGTATAATGCCCCTCTGGCTGCCACACACAGTCACCCACACTTGTAGGTAGTGTCCCCTTGTAGATTGTGCCATACAGCCTCCCTGTAGATAGTGCCATACAGCCCCCACGTCCCCCTTCTAGACAGTGCCATACAGCCCCCCACCTCCCTCTTGTACACAGTGCCCTCCACCTCACTCTTGTAGACAGTGTCATACAGTTCCCACCTCCACCTTGTAGACAGTGCCCCTCACCTCCCTCTTATACACAGTGCCCCCATCTTCCACTTGTAGACAGTGTCATACAGCCCCCCCCACCTCCCCCTTGCAGACGGTGCCATACCGCCCCCCCCCCACCTCCCTCTTGTACACAGTGCCCCACATCCCCTTGCAGACAGTGTCATACAGCCCCCCACCTCCCCCTTGTAGACAGTGCCCCAACCTCCCCCTTGTAGACAATGCCATACAGCCCCCACCTCCCTCTTGTACACAGTACTCCCCACCTCTCCTTGTAGACAGTGCCATACAGCCCCCCATCTCCCCTTTATAGACAGTGCCATACAGCCCCCCATCTCCTGCTTGTAGACAGTGCCCTACCTCCCCTTGTAGACAGTGCCATACAGCCCCCCACCTCCCCCTTGTGGACAGTGCCATACAGCCCCCCACCTCCTGCTTGTAGACCCTGCCATACAGCCCCCACCTCGCTCTTGTAGACAGTGCCATACAGCCCCCCACCTCCCCCTTGTAGACCGTGCCATACAGCCCCACACCTCCCCATGTAGAGAGTGCCATACAGCTCCCACTTTCCCCTTGTAGACAGTGCCATACAGCCCCCCCCCCTCCCCATGTAGACAGTGCCATACAGCCCCAACATCACCCTTGTAGACAGTGCCATAAAGCCCCACCTACCCCTTGTTGACAGTGCCATACAGCCCCCACCTGTCCCCTTGTAGACAGTGCCATACTTCCCTCCACCTCCCCCTTATAGACAGTGTCCCAACCTCCCCCTTCTAGACAGTGCCATACAGCCCCGCACTCCCCCCTTGTAGATAGGGCCATACAGCTCCTCACCTTCCCCTTATAGATAGTGCAATACAGCTCCACACCTCCGCATGGTAGACAGTGTCATACAGCCCCCACCTCCCCCTTGTAGACAGTGCCCCCCACCTCCCTCTTGTACACAGTGCCCCCACCACCCCCTTGTAGACAGTGCCATACAGCCCCCACCTCCCTCTTGTACACAGTACTCCCCACCTCTCCTTGTAGACAGTGTCATACAGCCCCCCACCTCCCCCTTGTAGACAGTGCCATACAGCCCCCCATCTTCCCTTTGTAGACTGTGCCATACAGCCACCCACCTCCCGTTTGTAGACAGTGCCCCTACCTCCCCCTTGTAGACAGTGCCATACAGTCCCCCACCTCCCCCTTGTAGACAGTGCCATACAGCCCCCACCTCCTGCTTGTAGACCTACCATACAGACCCCACATCGCTCTTGTAGACAGTGCCATACAGCCCCCCATCTCCACCTTGTAGACAGTGCCATACAGCCCCCACCTTCCCCTTGTAAACAGTGCCATACAGCCCACCACCTCCCTCTTGTAGACAGTGCCATAAAGCCCACACCTACCCATTGTAGACAGTGCCATACAGCCCCCCACCTGTCCCCTTGTAGATAGTGCCATACTCCCCCCCCCACCTCCCCCCATATAGACAGTGTCCCCACCTCCCCCTTGTAGAGAGTGCCATACAGCCCCCAACCTCCCCCTTGAAGACAGTGCCATAAATCCCCTCACCTCCCCCTTGTAGATAGTGTCATATAGCTCAACACCTCCCCATTGTAGACAGTGTCATACAGCCCCCACCTCCCACTTGTAGACAGTGCCCCCTCCGCCCTCTTGTACACAGTGCCCCGGCCTTCCCCTTGTAGACAATGCCATACATTCCCCCACTGCCCCCTTGTAGACAGTGCCATATAGCCCCCCCCCCACACCTCCCCCTTGTAGAGTGTGCCATAGAGCCCCCCACCTCCCCCTTGTAGACAGTGCCATACAGCCCCCCACCTCCCTCTTGTAGACAGTACCATACAGCCCCGCACCTGCCCCTTGTAGATAGTGCCATACAGCCCCCCACTTCCCCCTTGTAGGCAGTGCCATACAGCCCCCCACCTCCCCCTTGTAGGCAGTGCCATACAGCCCCCCACCTCTCTCTTGTACACAGTGCCCCCAGCTCCCCCTTGTAGACAGTGCCATACAGCCCACCACGTCCCTCTTGTAGACAGTGCCAGACAGTCCCCACCTCCCCCTTGTAAACATTGCCATACAGCTCCCCACGTCCCCCTTGTAGACAGTGCCATACAGCCCCCACCTGCCCCTTGTAGATAGTGCCATACAGCCCCCCACTTCCCCTTGTGGATAGTGCCATACAGCCCCCCACCTCCCCCTTGTAGGCAGTGCCACACAGCCCCCCACCTCTCTCTTGTACACAGTGCCCCCAGCTCCCCCTTGTAGACAGTGCCGTACAGGCCACCACCTCCCTCTTGTAGACAGTGCGAGACAGTCCCCCACCTCCCCCTTGTAAACATTGCCATACAGCCCCCCACCTTCCCCTTGTAGACAGTGCCATACAGCCCACCACCTCCCTCTTGTAGACAGTGCCAGGCAGCCCCCACCTCCCCCTTGTAAACATTGCCATACAGCACCCCATGTCCCCCTTGTAGACAGTGCAATACAGTCCCCCACCTCCCCCTTGTAGACAGCGCCATACAGCCCCCCACCTCCCCCTTTTAGACAGTGCCCCCCACCTCCCCCTTGTAGACAGTGCCATCCAGCCCTCCACCTCCCCTTGTAGGCAGTGCCATACAGTCCCCAACCTCCCCCTTGTAGACAGTGCCATACAGCCCCACCTCCCCCTCGTAGACAGTGCCATACAGCCCCTCACCTCACCCTAGTAGATAGTGCCATACAGCCCCCACCTCCCCCTTGTAATCAGTATCACACAGCCCCCACCTCCCCCTTGTAGGCAGTGCCATACAGTCCCCACCTCCCCCTTGTAGACAGTGCCATACAGCCCCGCACCTCCCTCTTGTAGACAGTACCATACAGCCCCCACCTGCCCCTTGTAGATAGTTCCACACAGCCCCCCCACTTCCCCTTGTGGATAGTGCCATACAGCCCCCCACCTCCCCTTTGTAGGCAGTGCCATACAGCCCCCCACCTCTCTTGTACACAGTGCCCCCACCTCCCCCTTGTAAACATTGCCATACAGCCCCCCACCTTCCCCTTCTAGACAGTGCCATACAGTCCCCCACCTCCCCCTTTTTAGACAGTGCCATACAGCCTTTCACTTCCCCCTTGTAGACAGTGCAATACAGCCCCTCACCCTAGTAGATAGTGTCATATAGCCCCCACCTCCCCCTTGTAATCAGTGTCACACAGCCCCCCACCTCCCCCTTGTAGAAAGTGCCCTACAGCCCCTCATCTCCCCCTTGTAGATAGTGCCATACAGCCCCCCACCTCCCCCTTTTTAGACAGTGCCATACAGCCCTTCACTTCCCCCTTGTAGACCGTGCCATACAGCCCCCAACTCCCCTTGTAGACAGTGCCATACAGCCCCCACCTCCCTCTTTTAGATAGTGCCCCCACCTCCCCCTTGTAGACAGTGCCACACAGCCCACCACCTCCCTCTTGTAGACAGTGCCATGCAGCCCTACACCTCCCCCTTATAGACAGTGCCGTACAGCCCCCCACCCCCCCCTGTGTAGACAGTGCCATACAGCCCCCACATCCCCCTTGTAGACAGTGCCATACAGCCCCTCACCTCACCCTAGTAGACCTCACCCTAGTGCCATACAGCCCCCACCTCCCCCTTGTAATCAGTGTCACGAAGCCCCCCACCTCCACCTTGTAGACAGTGCCCTACAGCCCCTCATAGATAGTGCCATACAGCCACCCACCTCCCCCTTTTTAGACAGTGCCATACAGCCCTTCACCTCCCCCTTGTAGACAGTGCCATACAGCCCCCAACTCCCCTTGTAGACAGTGTCGTACAGCTCCTGACTTCCCTCATTTACACAGTGCCCCCACCTCCCCCTTGTAGACAGTGTCATACAGCCCCCCACCTCTCCCTTGTTCTCAGTGCCCCCCACATCCCCCTTGTAGACAGTGTTATACTGTCCCCACCTCCCCCTTGTAGACAGTGCCATACAGCCCCCCACCTCCCCTTGTAGACAGTGTCCTCAAACAACAAACATTGTACTCACCTAGGTCCCGTTCCCACAACGACCCGGAGCTGCTCCACAACACCGTCGACGGGATCCTTGTGTAGGCCGGCATGATCCAGTGACACCTGTAGCCTAGTGGATGGTAGGGCAGGGAGATACTTCGCTGCTCTGCTATAGTGTACAATAGGATCCCCTAGCAACCGCTATGGCTGCTACAGCGGTAGCGATGCCACTGAGAGAAGCGCTCGGGTGAAAAGGCAGCTGCAGGTTTGCCGGCACCTAAGATGCTTCTGAAACACAATCAGGGGAAGGCGGCCCCCTACACCTGCTGGAGTGATGCGCAATGTGCAATGACACAGGTCGCACACTCCCAAGGCTGGCCTTGTTTAGGGTGGTAGTATCTACAGGAGGCTATATGGGGGCACTATCTACATGGAGATCTATTGGGGCCACTATCTACAGGGAGCTCTATGTAAGGCACTATCTACAGGGGGCTCTATGGGGGTGCTATCTACAGGGGGCTCTATGGGTAGCAGTATCTACAGGATTCTCTATGGAAGGCACTATCTACAGAGTCTCTATAAGGGGCCCTATGTATGAGGGTGCTATCTACAGGGGGCTCTATAAGGGACACTGTTGACAGGGAGCTCTATGAGGGGCACTATCTACATAGGGCACTTTCTACAGGGGGGTTTATTAGGGGCTCTATCTACAGGGGGCTCTATCGGGACACTATCTACAGGGGGCCCTATATACAGCGGACTCTAGGGGCAGGGTCAGCCTTAGGATAGATGGTGCACCGTGCGGAATTATCATTCGGCGCTTCACCCCCATCATAAAAAAAAATGCCCCATAAGAAAGTACAAAGGCACTGTTGACAGGGGGCTCTATGAGGGGCACTATCTACATAGGGCTCTTTGAGTGGCACTTTCCATAGGTGGCTCTGTGAGGGGCATTATCTACATGGGGCTTTATGGGTATGTGTGTGTGTGTGTGTGTGTGTGTGTGTGTGTGTGTGTGTGTGTGTGTGTGTGTGTGTGTGTGTGTGTGTGTGTGTGTGACACATTGTATAGTGCTATTGTAATCAGGGACACATTCAGGGGCGTAACTAGGCCCCATAGCAAACTCTTGACTGGGGCCCCCCAGGTGCCACAAGCAGCCCCCATTATAGATAGTGCCCCCTGTAAAATGTGCCATACAGTCCCCCTGTAGACAGTGCTATACAGCCCTGCCTATAAACAGTGTCACACCCCACTTGTAGATAGCGACCCCCACCTCCCAATTGTAGATAGTGCCATACAGCCCCCCTGTAGATATCGCCATAAAGCCCCCCTATATATAGCGCTATACAGCTCCCACTGTATATAGTGCCACAAAGCCCCCTCCCTTGTATATACTGCCACACAGCCCCCCTTAGTAGATAGTGCCACACAGCCCCCCCTTAGTAGATAGTGCCACACAGCCCCCCTTTATAGATATTGCCACACACAGACCGCTGTAGATTGCGCCACACACATCCCCCTGTAGATAGAGCCACAGCCTTCCCACTTGCAAATAGTGCCATACAGCCCCCCTAGTAGCTAATGCCACACAGCCCCCCCTTAGTAGTGCCACACAGCCGCTTGTATATAGTGACACAAAGCTCTCTCTTGTGTATAGTGCAACACAGTTCCCCCTTGTGTTTAGTGCCACACAGCTCCACCTTGTGTATAGTGCCACACAGCTCCCCCTTGTGTATAGTACCACACAGCCCCCCCTTGTGTATAGTGTCACACAGCCCCCTCTCGTATATAGTGCCACAAGGCAATGGAGCATCCCAGGGGGATGTCAATCAAACATGGAAAGGTCGGTTTGGAGGCAGGACTATGTGACTCTTCAGGATAGCGGCACCGCCCCATGACCCTTTAATGAGTAATTAGCATATAGTGTGTACCATTTTAAAAGTGGATTTTAAAGATTTTGCTGCATCTGAAATAAATATACATTTGGAAATATTGTCAGGTCATGCATTACTGCATGGTGGCGGTTCAAGGACTTAAAACTACCTGACAGGTTCCTGTGAAATATACAATAAATTGAGAACAATTCCATCTGCCTTGCAATTTTGTTATCATAAATATATCCTATATAATTATGGCTCCAGAACCAAGCTCAGTACATATATACAGTACCACAAACAAACTCAGTGCATAAATACAGCACTAGAACCAAGCTCTGACATATATACAGTACCAGAACCAAGCTCAGTACATAAATACAGCACTAGAACCAAGCTCATATATATATATATATATATATATATATAGCACCAGAATCAAGTTCAGTACATATATACAATACAGGAACCAAGGTCAGTACATATATACAGCACCAGAACTAACCTCAGTACATAAATACAGCACTAGAACCAAGCTCAGTACATACATACAATACCAGAAGACAGATCAGTACATAAATACAGCCCCAGATCCAAGCTCATTACATAAATACAGCACCAGAACCAAGCTCAGTACATATATACATCCCCAGAACAAAGCTCAGTACATATATACAGCACCAGAACCAAGCTCATTTATATATACAACACCAGAACAAATACAGCTCAATTTAGTGCAACCCCTTTCATATAGGTTTGTACAGAGTAAAACTACAGCTCCCAGCATGGCCCGAACAATAGTAAGGATATCGTCGGAGATGCTGTTTCAACAAAAAAAATCATACCACCCATCACCTCGCTGCAGATCATACAGTAACTACAGTACTGATTAGAGGCAGAATAAACATTTACATTAAGTGACTCACCGATGACATCTTCTCAGATTCTAGTTCTTTTCTTCTCCCTCCGGTCCAGACCCATTTCTGCAGTTTTCCGCTCCAATGTCTTCAGCTTCTCACTTTTAAAATATTTCTGCACCTATATACGAAGTTAAAATTCTCATCACCTCTACATATAATAGGCGCCATACACGACACCACTAACTATAATAGCGCCATACACTGTGTCCCTGATTTTAATAGTATTATACACTGTGTCCCACACACACACCGTGCCCCCTGTAGATAGTGCCACATAGCCCCCTGTAGATAGTGACCCCCATAGAGCCTCTGTAGATAGTACCCTACATAGAAGCCCCTGTAGATAGTGCCCCACATACAGCCCTCTGTAAATAGTGCCCACATATGGACTCCAGAGCTGCTAGGCAATAGTGCTAACCACTGAGCTACCGTGCTGCCCTACATATAGCTTCCCCTATAGATAGTGCTCCACATATAGCCCACCCCTGTAGATATTGCCTCACATATAACCCACCCCTGTAGACAGTGCACTACATATAGCCCCCCTGTAGATAGTGCCCCACAGGTAACCCACCCCTGTATAGAGTGTCCCACATATAGCCCACCTCTGTAGATAGTGCCTTACAAATAGCTCCCCCTATAGATAGTGCTCCACATATAGCCCACCTCTGTAGATAGTACATCACATATATCTCCCCTGTATATAGTGTCCCACATATAGCCCAACCCTGTAGACAGTGCCCTACATATAGCCCCCTTGTAGCTAGTGGCCCACAGGTAACCCACTCCTGTATATAGTGTCCCACATATAGCCCACCCCTATAGATAGTGCCCTGCAAATAGCTCCCCTATAGATAGTGTTCTACACATAGCCCACCCCGGTATATAGTACATCACATATATCTCTCCTGTATATAGTGTCCCACATATAGCCCACCACTGTAGACAGTGCCCTACATATAGCCCCCTTGTAGCTAGTGCCCCACAGGTAACCCACTCCTGTATATAGTGTCCCACATATAGCCCACCCCTATAGATAGTGCTCTACAAATAGCTCCCCTGTAGATAGTGTTCTACATATAGCCCACCCCTGTATATAGTGTCCCACATAAAGCTCCCCCTGTATATAGTGCCCCACATCCCCACATATAGACCCCCTGTACATAGTGCCCCACATCCCCACATATAGACCCACCCTGTATATAGTGGCCCACATCCCCACATATAGACCCCCGCCTGTAGATAGAGCCCACACTGTAGATAACGCCACTCACAGTTTTAGTAGAAAAAATAAATAAAATTACATACTCACCCTGATCCCGTTCCCACTCTGTCAGGTGGCAATGCAGATCTGCTCTCTTCTGAGCAAGTCTCCTGGAGTTGAACGACGCAAGCGGCGCATTGTTCAAAGGCGCTGATTGGCAGGGAAGAATGACTTGCCCCGTCAATCAGCGTCTTTCAAGCACAGAAGCGGCGCGATGACGTCATCGTGCCGCTAGCGTCATTGAAAGGCGCTGATTGGCGGGGCAAGTAATTTTGCCCCGCCAATCAGCGTCATTGTAAGGTGCTGAATGGTCGGGCACAGAATGTGCCCGGCTATTCAACGCTAATGCATGTAGTTGTACCTGCATGCTATAGACGCAGGTACAATTACTGCAAGAGGGGGTGGCTGTCACTAACACCGATGCCCCCTCCGGTGCTAGCAACGCCCCTGGGCCTTAGAGGGCCTGTGTCGCCCGGCCCATACATGTTAGATGCTTGGTGGCGCGGGCCACGTAGTAGCGTCGCTTCCGCTGTAGCAGCCATGATGGCTGCTAGCAGCGCCACAGGGTATATGGGGGGGGGCGTGTCGGCAAAGGGCACGGACATCATCAAGCCGCGGGCCCGGTAGCAGCCGTGACGGCTGTTACAGTGGTAGTTACCCCACTGTACACAGTGTATGGTGCTATTATATTCAGGGGAGCAGTGTATGGTGATAAAATATTTAGGGGCGTAGTCTATGGCACCATGAGAATTTTGGCTTCGTTTATAGGTGTGGAAATGTTTGAAAAGTGAGAGGCTAAAAAATCAGAGCAGCAAACTGCAGAAATGGGCCGTGGCGGAGAGAAGTCTTCATAGAGGTCTGGACCGGATGGAAAAAAAGATAAAAAGAACGAATAGAATCTGAGGAAACATCACCTGTGAGTCACTCAATGTAAATATTTATTCTGCCTCTAATCAGTACTGTAGTCACTGTATGATCTGCAGCGAGATGATGGGTGGTATGATTTTTTTTTGTGAAACAGCAACTCCCAGCATATCCTTTCCATTGTTCAGGCCATGCTAGGAGCTGTAGTTTTACGCTGTACAAACCTATACAGCAGGGGTTACACTGAATTTACAAATGATTACATGATTTCATGTGTACACATTTCGGTAGTCGCTTGTGAATTTCAGAGAGCGCTAATTCGGAGAATAATTTTAATTTTTGGACATTTCTATTGTCATATCACAAAATGCATTTGACCAAAACAGAAAGAATCACTTAAAAAATAAGATTTACATCTCATCGGGGTGCTAGATTAATAGGAGTCCCCTTGCCTCTCATTTTTGCGTGCGTGTGTGTGTGTGTGTGTGTGTGTGTGTGTGTGTGTGTGTGTGTGTGTGTGTGTGTTTTGTCCGGCTAACCAAAGAAAAACTGAGGACATGTATTATGTGTATTAGTACAAACATAACAATTACTGTATTAAATCAAATGTTCGAACTGATGTCCTTCAACAACTTGACATGTCCTAAGTGAATGTAAAACGTGTCGATAACGTTATTTATAACATCTGGTTTGATTGAATTAGAAATGTTCAGTATTCTTTCCCGCAGCTCGTCTAAGTTTGTGATCCTAGTCTCATAGACTTTAGTTTTTAAATACCCTTTAAAAAGTCTAATGGGGTCAGTTCTGGTGATCTCGGTGGCTATTCTATCGGGCCTCTTCTACCAATCCATTGTTCAGGAAAATTATCGTTCAGATGATTGGAGCTCGCAGAGAAAAATGAGCCGGAGCTCCATCCTGCTGATACCAAACATTGCGAAAAGCTTCTCCAGCAATATTTTGAATACCCTGTATCACTTGGTTTCTTAGCAAACTGCAGTAATTGTCTGCATTTATGTTTCCTTCAATGAAAAACGGTCCTACAATATGATTGAGCAATATTGCGGCCCAAACGTTAACCTTCTGAGGATACTGGGTATGACTCTCATCCAATGTGGATTTTCGTCTGCCCAATACCACATGTTCTGTCGATTTACAGAACCGTTTAGTTCAAACGTAGCTTCATCCGAAAAACAGGTCCAGTTGAAAATCTGATGATTATTATCAAATCGTGTCATCATTGTATCGCAAAATTCCACTCTTCTGTCATAATCATCTTCGGATAGCTCCTAAACTAGACTTATTTTATAAGGATGAAAATGATGCCTCTTCAAAATTAGACGGACTAATGTGGCGCAGATATCATTTTGTTGTGCTCCACTCGAGACAGATGTATGAGGATTATCATGTACAGTGAGAAGAACAGCTAAAGCTTTTTCATCATTATTAACATGTTTGGGTCTTCCGGATCTTGCAACGTCTTTAATTTAATCGGTTATTTCGAAAAGATGAATAGTTCTTTTAAAAGTTGACAATGAAATTGGTTCCGGGATAGGATAAGTGGCATTGAATAAAGCCGCTACTTCTCGATAGGATCTTATTTTTTCTTCGCCATACTCACTCATCATCAATAAACTGATCCTTTCTATTTTGGTCAAATGCATTTTGTGATATGACAATAGAAATGTACAAAAATGAAAATTACTCCCCGAATTAGCGCTCTCTGAAATTCACAAGCGACTACCGAAATGTGTACACATGAAATCATGTTACAATCGTAGACAAGGTCCATTTTGTATCGCCGAGGCCGATTGTAATAATACGTAATTTAAAGTCACCTTGATGTGACATTCCCAAGCTCACATGCACACGCGCCCACACACATTTAGGATTTTACCCGCGTGGTACATTTTGGGTAATGCTAACACTGGCGGTAGCCAATAATGAAGAAGATAACTTTAAAGTTAAATATCTCAACAAAAAATATCTATCTCTATCTTAAAATAGTTTGCGGCATTGTTTTCATATTGAAAAGAGCTTTCAAATGAGCCCCCACTTGACCCCACGTGCCATTTAAGATTTTGCTGCCACCTACCACCCCACCGCCCCCAAAGGGATGGGGTGTTTTGTTTTTTTCGTTAACTGGTAGATTTTGACCCCAGTAAATCCCACCAAATTTCAACCCTCTACCTCGAGCCGTTCAAAAGTTATGAGGGTGTTCCGGAAATTTTGGTAGGCACTGTATATATATTCTGAGCTTGGTTCTGGTGCTGTATATATGTACTGAGCTTTGTTCTAGTGTTGTATATATGTACTGAGCTTGGTTCTGGTGTTGTATTTATGTACTGAGTTTGGTTCTGATGTTGTATTCAGTGGCGTAACTACCGCGGTAGCAGCCGTAGCGGCTGCTACGGGGCCCGGGGCTTGAGGGGGCCCAGTCGACACGCCTCCCCATATGCCCGGTGCCCCAGTGGGGCCCCGGTGCTAGCGACAGCCAAATACATGCATTAGCACTGAATGGCAGGGCATGCCCGACCATCCAGTGCCTTACAATGACGGTGGTTGGCTAGCGGCGCGATGACATCATCGCGCCGCTTCCATGCTTGGAAGGTGCTGATTGACGGGACAAGTCATTCTGCCCCGCCAATCAGCGTCATTGGAAGACGCTCGTTCAGCCCCAGCACACATGCTCAGAAGAGAGCATGTCTGCATCGCCAGTGAACAGCGTGGGAACGGGATCATGTGAGTATGTCAAGTTTATATATTTTTTCTCATAAAAATGTGAGTGGCATTATCTATAGTGGGGGCTCTATCTATAGGGGGGTCATCTATATGTGGGCCATTATATACAGGGGGGTCTATATGTGGGCCACTATATACAGGGGGATCTATATGTGGGGCACTAGCTACAGGGGCGGTCTGTATGTGGGGATGTGGGACACAATCTACAGGGGGGGTCTATATGTGGGGATGTGGGCCACTATATACAGGGGGCTCTATATGTGGGCCACTATATACAGGGGGGTCTATATGTGGGGCATTATATACAGGGGGGTCTATATGTGGGCCACTATATACAGGGGGGTCTATATGTGGGGCACTATATACAGGGGGCTCTATATGTGGGCCACTATCTACAGGGGGGTCTATATGTGGGGATGTGGGGAACTATCTACAGGGGGGTTTATATGTGGGGCACTATATGTGAGACACTATACAGGGGTGGGCTATATGTAGAGCACTATCTATAGGGGAGCTATTTTTTTTTTGGGTACTTTCTATAGGGGTGGGCTATATGTGGGACACTATTTACAGGGGTGGGTTACCTGTGGGGCACTAGCAACAGGGTGGCTACATGTAGTGCATAGTCTACAGGGGTGGGCTATATGTGGGACACTATATACAGGGGGAGCAATATGTGAGACACTATCTACAGAGGTGGGCTATACGTGGAGCTTGGTTCTAGTTCTGTATTGAGCTTGGTTCTAGCGCTGTATTTATGTACTGAGCTTGGTTCTGGAACTGTATATATATCAGAGCTTTGTTCTGGTGCTGTATATATGTACTGAGCTTTATTCTGGTGCTGTATATATGTACTGATCTTGGTTGTGGTACTGTATTTAAGTACTGAGCTTGGTTGTGGTACTGTATATATGTCGGAGCTTGGTTCTGGATCTGTAGTTTATATAGGATATATTTATAATAACAAAATTGCATGGCAGATGGAATTGTTCTCAATTCATTGTATATTTCATGGGAACCTGGTAGTTTAAACCCCTTAAACCGCCACCATGCGGTAATACATGACCTGACAATATTTCCAAACATTCCCTTGTATGTTTCTTTTAGATGCAGCAAAATTCTTAAAATCCACTTTTTAAACGGCGCACACTACATGCTAATTACTCATTAGAGTGTCATGTGCAGTGCCGCTATCCTGAAGAGTCACATAGTCCAGCCTCCAAACCCACCATTCCATGTTTGAGTGACATCTCCCTGGCTGATACAACTTTCTCGGATGCGCCATTGCCTTGTGGCACTATACACAAGGGGGGGCTGTGTGGCACTATACACAAAGGGAGGCTGTGTGGCACTATACACAAGGGGGAGCTGTGTGGCACTATACACAAGGGGGAGCTGTGTGGCACTATACACAAGGGGGAACTGTATGGCACTATTTACAAGGGGGAGGGCTGTGGCTCTATCTACAGGGGGCTGAGTGTGGCGCAATCTACAGGGGTCTGTGTGTGGCACGTTCTACTAAGGGGTGGCTGTGCTGCACTTTCTACTAAGGGAGGCTGTGTGGCACTACATACAAGGGAGGAGGGCTGTGTGGCAATATATACAGTGAGAGCTGTATAGCGCTATATACAGCGGGGGCTTTATGGCGATATCTACAGAGGGGCTGTATGGCACTATCTACAAGGGGGAGGTGGGGGAGCTATCTACAAATGGGTGTGACACTGTCTATAGGCGAGGCTATATAGCACTGTCTACAGGGGGGCTGTATGGCACATTCTACAGGGGACACTATTTAGAAAGGGGGCTGCTTGTGGCACCCGGGGGGGCCCCGGCCAAGAGTTTGCTATGGGGTCAAGTCTTTCCTAGTTACGCCCCTGTATCAGAAGGAAGCAGTAAGTTAGCTTGAGAATAAGAAAAGGAAATTACATTTCTAATCCTGTGACTAAGAGATGACTTAGAAGTCCTCTATCCTTTACAAGGACCTTGAAATTCAAGAAACAGCATTTCTGACTTCCTAAAGGTATGAAATTTATCTATGTAGGAAAGGACTGACCTTTTTACAGCCAGAGGATGAGCAGGATGGTCCGGAGATTCTGAGGGCATAGTAGGAAGAAAGATCTCCTGATTGATATTATTTGTTGATGGAACTTTTGGTAGGAACCCCGACACAGTTCTCAAAATAAGGCAATCCGGCCTGATTTTAAGGTAAGGATAGACGAGAGTGCTTAGAGTTCTCCTACCCTTTTAGCTAAACAAATGGCCACTAAGAACAATGTTTTCCAGGTAAGGAATTTGAGGCTTATATTTTGGATGGGTTCAAACGGATGAGCAGATAAACATCTTAGAACGATACTCAGATCCCATGAGGCCACTGGAGATTTTATAGGAGGTCTGAGGAGGTTAATTGCCCTGAAAAATCTGCTAACCAACTGATCTTTAGTAAAAATGCCTTCTGAAAGGGAGTTAATTGCGGAAAAATGCACTTTTAAGGTATTGAGTTTTAAACCCTTATCATATCCTTCCTGGAGGAATTGAAGTACTGAAGGCAAGGTCGAGGGAAGCTTATTATTTTACGAGCACCAACTGGAAAAAATTTTCCAGATTCTGGAATATGCTTTAGAGGTAGAGGGTCTACTGGCACAGATCAATATATCCACAACTTTCACTGGCAGGCCCTTATCAGTTAGGTTTCTCCTGTCAACTTCTATGCTGTCAAATGTAGTTTCTCTGGATCTGGGTGATAGAGACCGTTCTGATGTGGGAGATCTATTGATACAGGCAACTTACAATACCGACTCCTGGAGAGCTCTAAGACGAGAGGAAACCAACCTCTTCGAGGCTGGAATGGAATAATCATGATTGCTGTAGCTAAATCCTCTATTAACTTTTTCAGTACTCTTGGAATTAAGGGAACCGGGGGAAACACATAGACCATGAGATGTTTCCACGAAATGGAGAGGCCATCCAGAGCTTCCGGGTGACCCTCTCTGGAGATAGAACAGAACCTCTGGACCTTGGCATTGTGGACTGATGCCATCACATCTATTTCTGGCAAGCCAAATCTGCAGGTTATCTGGTGAAAGACCTGCATATTCAGACTCCATTCCCACTGGTTGAGAAGATTGCAAATGAGCCAATCTGCTTGTAGATGCAGATGCCCCTTTATATGGACTGCTCCTAACTCTGCTACATTCGATTCCGCCCAACCCATAATCTTTTTGCATTCTTGCATTAGAGATGGACTCCTTGTCCCCCCTGTTTGTTCAGATAAAATACTGAGGCTATGTTATCTGATTGCACAACCACTCTGTTGTGATGGAGAAATGCCTCAAAGTGGTGCAGAGGAAGGTGGCCCGAAGCTTCTTCATGTTGGACGACAAATGTGCTTCCTCCGGTAGCCATAGATGTTGAACCCACCTGTGACCAAGGTGAGCTCCCAAACCCTGTTTTGAGGCATCGGTAGTCAGAACTAATTGAGGTAAGGGACTGAGTGACCTCCCACTGTTGAGACGATTCAGAGTTAGCCCCCAGTGGAGATCCGATTTGGTTGCCTCGGAGAGGTGAATTCAGTGGTCCAAACTTCTCGGAGATTTGTCCCATTGGGACTGAATCTCCAACTGCAGGCTTTTGAAGTGTGACCTGGCCCATGGTACTGCCTCTAGAGTAGAGGTGAGCAGGCCTAGGACACTCATTGCTGCTCTGATCTGAACTCTGCGAGCTGTAGTTAACCAGTTTAATTTTTTGATTATGTTGATAATTCTCTAAGGAGAAAGGATAAGAGACATATAAACCGAATTTATCGCAAACCCCAAAAAAGGGCAACACTGAGTGGGGATCAATCTGGATTTTTGTGGTTCACCAAAAACCCCAGGTTGGTTAGAGTTTTGAGTGTTACATTTAGATGACTTAGGAGCTTTTTCCTTGAGGAGGCTCTGAGGAACCAGTCGTCCAGATATGGAACCAAATATACCGCAATCACTACTACAATTTTTGTAAACACTCTCGGTGAGGATGAGAGGCCAAATGGGAGGCATGTGAAATGTAGAGATTTGACTGAGGACCCTAGATGAACTGCTACCCTGAGGAATTTCCGGTGGCACTGGAAGATAGGCACATGTAGGTAGGCATCTTTGAGATTGATTGTTACCATCCAATCTTGAGGCTGTAAGAGAGAAATTACTGACCTCACTGACTCCATCTTGAATTTGGTCTTTCTCATGAACCTGTTCAAGAAAGTAAGATCTATTACTAGCCTCCAACCTTAGTCTTGTTTAGGGACAGCAAGGGCTTTTGAATAGACTCTGCACCGTCTCCGGTGATATGGAACCTCCTCTAGAGCCCCCTTGTCCACGAAATCCTGAAGCAGCTGTACTATAATTGGATTGTCTGGAAAATTTAAGAAAACAATTGTTTGTGGGGAAAAGACTCTAACTCCAGTGAGTACCCTCTTTCTATCATGGATAGTACCCATGCGTCTGACGTGACCGCATGCCAATTGATGAGCACCCACTGGAGGAAGAGACATGGCGTCATTGGTTATTTTGTCTGGACTCCTGTTGGCGTTTTTTAACAAAAGGGGAGGCAGATGTTTGGCCTTTTCTCTGGCTGAATCTATGATTCAATTTTGAGTTCGTATAAGACCTCTTAAATTTTGGTGACCTTCTGGGTTGACCACGAAAATTACAGAGTCTTCCATAGTTAGACTGGGGAAAGGAGACCCCTTTATTGTCATTCAGAGATTTAAGAATGCTATCTAGATTTGGGCCAAACAAACTTCTGGGATGAAAAGGAATGGAACAAAAATTACATCAACCTTTCTCCATTCCTTTAACCAATAAAGGCCTTCTGGCTGCTGTAGTTAGTACCATATTCTTAACATTAAGATGCATAGTGTCTAAGGGAAAATCTGACAATAATTCAGCCGCTAACTTCATTTTGGGAAGTAAATGTAGTAATTCAGTCCTAGAAGTACCCTCTTGTAAACCTTAGGACAGATCACTTAACCAAATCCTTAAGGCTCTCGCTACAGGGATGGAGGAGAATTACGTTTTACATACATTTGCAGAGGAGGAGTAAGCTCTTTTGAGTAGTGAGTCTGCCTTTCTATCTATAGGTTCCCTAAGAAGAGAGCACTCATCTGAGGGGAAACAAGGCTTTTTAGAAAGATGGGCTGCTTCCAAATCCACTTTAGGGGGGTTCAACCAATGATCCGTATAAGACGGAATCCAATCTATACAGAGACTTGAACCTATGGCCCATATCAATTTTTTCCTCTGGCTTTGGCTAGTCTAATTTGAAAAAATCTTTCAGCAGATCATGCTCAGGAAAATATTTCCCTTGTTTTTTTGGAAAGTGGAATAACTGCTGTTTTTTTTAATGTTACCTTTTCAAACCTTCTTATTCCACAGATTCTTTGACAGCTCCGATGAGAGATGAAATGTTATCCTTCCTGAATAAATAATAATCATCAGGAATGCCTAGATCAGAGTCCGATTCAGATCCAACCTCTCCTTCAGACCAAGACTGGGAGGACTGATCTATTGAAGATAAATCTTCAACAGCGGTTCTTTTCCTACGTTTAGTAGGAATGCTACCTTTCCCTTTGACCTCTTTAAAGACTTCCAGAAGGTGGCTTTTAAACCAGCCAAATAACTTTTTAGCCTGTTGCTGCACTGGAAGGACATCGTCATAATCATCATCCTCCTCATCATTTTCATGATGTATAAAAGCATTGCATATATCAGTTTCACAATCATCAGATAATGGCTGTCCAAACTGACAACATATCCCATGCCTAGCTTTCCTTGAGCGCTTTCCCCCTTGAGAGTTAGGCATCTAAAGACAAAACATACGGATAGTGTGAGAAAGCAGCAGAGTCTTAAACGAAGACCTTATTCCTCTTCTCTATTGGAACCCCTAAGAGATACAGGAAAATACACATCCTACCTTCATGGATGACTGGAGGTGCGAACCTGGCAATGGTATCGGCAACCGGCGAGTGAGAAATGCGCCATTATATTCAAGAGGGATCTCCCGATGACTGCAAGTCCCGCGCATGCGCACAGAGGAATACCTGTGCTGTCATCCAGGACTCGCGCGTAACAGCGTTAACTTCCGGACATGCCCAACTCTGCTGCATGAACGCCGCTCCATATGCGCTTGAATGAGGCTCCCCTTTAGATATGCCAAGCAGAAATAATTCCCCTAAGTCCGGATACACACGAGCGTGTTCAGTCCATGATATACGGTCCGCAGGTCGGAAGCATTTCCCGGGCTGATCACACTGCGGGGAGCTGGGCTCCTAGCATCATCATTATCTATGACGCTAGGAGTCCCTGCCTCTCCGCGGAACTACTGTCCTGTACTGAAAACATGTTTGTGACAGTTTTCCCGCAGCGAGGCAGCGACTTCTAGCATCATAGATAACGATGACGATTAGAGGCCAGCTCCCTGCAGTGTGCTCACTCCGGGAAATGCGACCGACTTGCGGACCGTATATCACGGACTGAACACACTCATGTGAATCTGGCCTAATGCTCCGGCCGCAATTTGGCAAGACGAGTCGGATACCCCTGATCCACTGACCAGGGAGGTGTCTTTCAATGCCTCTCCAACATACCCTTCACAGGGGAGAACAGGGGACAACAACGGAGGGCTCGGTGGATGCACTAGATACCTCCCTAGGATTTCACCAGTGGCCATCATCACATAAAATAAAAAAACCTGTAGTAAGAAAAACCTGTCCAGCTGGGACAGAAGAAAAACACACATTGTATGTCTGTTCAAGGTGTACTTTATACCATTGGCCTGAGGGTTAATGAGGTTGTACTTAAGACTAATTATGTCTTCTTTTCTTCTGTACTAGCTGGGAAGAAGCAGGTCATTAACCGATTGTGTGCTGCCTTTGGAACGATAGGGAAACCTGGACGGGCCAGGTATGCTAGAGTGACAGTAACACCTAAATACTTTCTTTTTTTCCCACTAAACGGGTTATCCACATTTAACTCCCTATGTAGCACTCTGTTTTTTATTTAATGGTTCACTCAGGACACATTCGGCGCATATGTCGGAATTATTTCCCGGTGCATATGTCCATATATGACAAATAGCATTTCTGGCATAATGCCAGAAATGAAAAACATGACCGCTGAGCCCTCTTATTGGCTGGAGCTGTCACAAGCTACATTCATGTAAACAACCACCAAAGTGTCAGTGCTGGATCGTCGGGGGCAAGGATAGGTGAGTACTTCTTTCTTTGTTTGCTTATTTCATTTCCAGCCCATACAAAAAAAAATTATTCACAACCTCGATAAACTCTTTCAACTTAAAGGCTATGTAAACCTTTCATGGCATTTAAACAAAAAAAACATAAAACAGGTCAGTCAGTGTGATTAGTGCAACTGTTTAATTCAGGGGTCTCAAACTCGGCAGGGTAAGTGGGCCACATATAGAAAAAATGGGAAGTTGACGGGCCGCATTACTTTCAAATTTGATACAATACAAAATTATTGTTAATCAATTAGTTATGTGAACTACTATAACACTATAACACTATATTACTATAATAATAATAATACTACATTACTATAATAATACCGCTAGGTTTAAAATTTGAGAGATTTCTCCACGTGCTTATTTCAACAATCCAGTTTTCCAGTTTAAGTGTCGCTTAATGCAGTCCAGTGGCTCAGTTAGCAGTGCTTGGCAGACACACATGTCAAGATTGGGCAGCCCCTTTTTTAGATAGTGCCACAGTGCCCTCTGTGGATGCTGCCACAGTGCCCTCTATGGATGCTGCCACAGTGTCCTCTGTAGATGCTGCCACAGAGTCCTCTGTAGATGCTGCCACGGTGCCCTCTGCAGATAATGCAACAGTGCCCTCTACAGATAATGCCACAGTGCCCTCTGCAGATAATGGCACAGTGCCCTCTGCAGGTAATGCCACAGTGCCCTCTGTAGATAATGCCACAGTGCCCTCTGTAGATAATGCCACAGTGCCCTCTGTAGATAATGCAACACACCCCTAGATAATGCCACAGTGTCCTCTTTAGATGCTGCCACAGTGCACTCTGTAGATGCTGCCACAGTGCCCTCTGTAGATGCTGCCACAGTGCCCTCCATAGATGCTGCCACAGTGCCCTCCATAGATGCTGCCACAGTGCCCTCCACAGATGCTGCCACATTGCCCTCTGCAGATAATGACACTCACACCCAAAGTAGATAGCTCCATTGGGGCTCCCTCTAGAAGTGGAATCCACAGCCAGAGCGTTGCCGACGCTTTGGCTGGGGATTCCTCTACTGTTGGAGCCTCTGACATCACTGTCCATACACAGTGACGTCAGAGGATCCTCCTGGACCGGAATGTGATATCAGGGGCAACCCCAGAGCCGGAGTCCCGGAGCAGAGCACTAGTATAGGCTCTGCGCCGGAACTCTGGGGAAGCCATTAACATCAGTTTCCATATATGGATAGTGATGTCAGGGGCTTGCCCAGAGCTGGAGTCCCAGCCACTTCTAGCACTCTGCCTGGGATTCCAGCTCTGCTCCTTACATCACTGTCCATATATGGCCATGGATGTCAGGGGCAACCCCAGAGCTGGAGTCCCGCGCAGAGCGCTAGTAGGTTCTTCCTGGGACTCCAGCTGTGCTCCTGACATCACTGGAACTCCCGCTCTGGGGAAGCCCCTGAAATCACTGTCGATGTATGGACAGTGATGTCAGAAGCTTCCCCAGAGTCCCAGAGCAGTGACTATACTAGCGCTCTGCCCGGGACTCCAGCTCTGGGGAAACCCCAGACATCGCTGTCCATATGTAGACAGCAATGTTCAGTGAGAGCGGGTAATCCACCTGTAATCTATCACATCAAAGTTCATGACAGATTCAGGCAGGGCTGACTCCAGGTTTATTTGGGCCCTTGGGCGACACAGACTTAGGCACCTTTGCAGAAAATGTCATATTGTGCCCCCATATAGATGTTAGGCTGTTTATGCCCCCATATAGAAGTTAGGCCCCTAGTTTGTACCCCCATAAATTTAGTGCCCTCTGTAGATAGTGCCACACAGCCACCCGTCTCCCAGGTAGTGGCACACAGCCCCCTCCTTCCAGGTAGTGCCACACAGCCCACTCCTCCCAGGTAGTGCCACACAGCCCCCTCCTCCCAGATAGTGGCACACAGCCCCCTCCTCCCAGGTAGTGCCTCACAGCCCCCCTCCCAGGTAGTGCCACACAGCCCCCCTCCCTGGTAGTGCCACACAGCCCCCCCTTCCAGGTAGTGCCACAAAGCCCCCTCCTCCCAGATAGTGCCACACAACCCCCCTTCCTGGTAGTGCCGCACAGCCCCCCTCCCTGGTAGTGCCACACAGCCCCCCTCCCTGGTAGTACCACGGAGTGCCCCACTCTGTAGGTAGCGCCTTTGGGGCTATCTCTAGGAGCGGAATCCCCAGCCAGAGCATGCCGATGCTCTGGCTGGGTATTTTGCTTCAGGAGAAGCCAATGACTTCACTGTCCATATATGGAAAGTGTTGTCAAGGGCAACCCCAGAGTCATAGTCCTGGGCAGAGCACTACTAGCACTCTGCCTGGGACTCCTGCTCTGCTCCTGACATTACTGACCATATATGAATAGTGATGTCCAGGGTAGAGCTGACGTCTCGAGCAGAGCACTACTAAAGGCTCTGCTTCGGTACTCCGTCTCTGGGGAAGCCACTGACATCACTGTCCATATATGGTTAGTGATGTCAGGGGCAACCCCAGAACCAAAGTCACGGGCAGGGTGCTACTAGCACTCTGCCTGGGACACTACTCTGCTCCTGACATCGCTGTCCATATATGGATAGTGATGTCAGGGCAACCTCAGAGCCAAAGTCCTGGGCAGGGCGCTACTAGCACTCTGCCTGGGACACTGCTCTGCTTCTGACATCACTGTTCATATATGGACAGTGATGTCAAGAGCTTCACCAGAGCCGGAGTCCCGAAGCAGAGCCGCTTCTAGCATTTTGCCTGGGACTCCTTCGATCCTCCTGACATCACTGTCCATATATGGACAGTGATGTTTGGGGCTTCCCCAGAGACGGAGTCCCGGGAAAAGCATTATTAGCTACTAGCACTCTGCCTAGGAGTGTGTAGCGTAGTAAATGGCAGAGTGGTGTTGCTACTGCTGCAGCAGCAGCTAGCGGGGTCACTGGGCATGGGGGGACCGTGACGGCAGGTGGCACTGGCCCCAGTGGCGTAGCTATAGGGGTCGCAGCGGTCGCAGTTGCGACCGAGCCCCTAAGCATGGTGGGCCCACGGGCCCCCGTTGCCATACAGAATGCTTCCTAAAGAAATCTTCTGTGCCGTGAAGCCGGCACTTCGTGGTTACGGTCGCATGGTACACTTAGTGTACCACGTGACCGTGTTGTCACGTGACACGGCTTCCAGACAGTGGAATGGAAGAGTCGATGTGGAGGACTCCAGGTAAGCTGCTGTCTGGAATGTAATGTATTGTGATGTAATGTAATGTCTTGTAATGTATTGTGTTGTATTGTGCTGTTTGCGGCGGAGAGGGGGGGGGCGTTAAATCACAGCCCCCCTCCTCTCTCCACCGCAAACTGCACAATCCAACACCCATACAGTATAGTACACATGAGTGTATGAGAGCGGGGCTGCGGCTGTGTAATCCTGACATGTGCGCGCCGTCAGGATGATGCGATGCGGCTGGCGCTGCACTAATGATCTGCGGCACTGAAGACAGAACATGGCGGGCGCGCTACAAAACACCCCCATGTTCTGTCTTCAATGCCTGAACCGCCGCTCATTAGTGCAGCGCCGGCCGCACCACCTCATGCTGACCGCACGCGCACTTCCTGTCAGGAGCGAGGCAATGGTTGTATTACACAGCCGCAGCCCCGCTCTATAACGGCGGAGATCAGAGAAACCGCTCATCTCCGCCGTTATTCCTGTGAATGCTTCGATCACAGCTGACTGCAGAATTCAGGGGAAAATGAGAAGGCGGGATGCCCCTGGATCGTGTCACAGGGAATTCCTGTGACGCGATCGAGGGCCATACCATATATGGGCAGACAGCCCATGGTCTATTGACTGACCCCAGGGCTGTCTGACCATGTTAAGGCATACTTAGGTATGTCCTAACAACTGCCTGTGTACTATCAGTACACAGGCTAATGTACTGGCATATATCGGATATATGCCAGTACATTAAAGTTTAAAAATAAAGTAAAAACAAAGTAATGTTAAATTAAAAAAATACACATTCACCTTTTTTTACAATAAACATTAAAATAAGTCTCAATACATAAAATATACACACATTCGGCATTAGCGCGGACGTAATAACCTGCACAAAATTTTTTTTGCATCATTTATGATGTGTACGCTGTAAAAAAAATCAAATAAAAACTGCTTTCTATCACTTAGGCTGGATTCACACGAGCGTGCCATTTTTGCGCAGGCAAAAAACGCTGCGTTTTCCCTGCGCAAATGGCACTTAACAGCTCTGTGTGTCAGCCCCATATGATGCGCGGCTGCGTGATTTTCGCTCAGCCGCCATCATTATGACACTCCATTTGGATGTTTGTAAACAGAAAAGCACGTGGTGCTTTTCTGTTTTCATTCATAGGGTATGTTCACACGGCGGGGGTCCGTAACGGCTGAAATTACGGGGATGTTTCAGCCTGAAAACATCCCCGTAATTTCAGCCGTACCGGCATGTGCAGGCGCTTGAACGCCGCGTCAATTACGGCCGTAATTAGCGCTGCTATTCATTGGAGTCAATGAATAGCGGCTCCAATTACGGCCAAAGAAGTGACAGGTCACTTCTTCTACGCGGGCGTCTATTTACGCGCCGTCATTTGACAGCGGCGCGTAAATATACGCCTCGTGTGAACAGACAAACGTCTGCCCATTGCTTTCAATGGGCAGATGTTTGTCAGCGCTATTGAGGCGCTATTTTCAGACGTAATTCGGGGCAAAAACGCCCGAATTACGTCCGTAAATAGGCCGTGTGAACATACCCATACTTTTCACAGCTGTTGCGCGAATCACGCGTGTCCCACGGAAGTTCTTCCGTGTGGCATGCGTGGTTTTCACGCACCCATTGACTTCAATGGGTGCGTGATGCGCGAAAAACGCCCAAAGAACGGACATGTCGTGACTTTTTTTCAGCGGACTGACGCTGAGTAAAAATCATGCACATGTCTGCACGGCCCCATAGACTAATATAGGTCCGTGCAACGCGTGTGAAAATCACGTGCGTTGCACGGACGTATTTCCCGTTCATCAGAATAAGGCCTTATTGTGGGGCACGAGGTGCGATGATGAATTTAACCTCCATGTTCCTCACATTCAGGGCTCATTTACACGAGCGTGTTATACGTCCGTGCGACGCGCGTGATTTTCACGCGATTCGCAGGGACCTATATTAGTCTATGGGGCCATGCAGACAGGTGCGTGATTTTCACGCAGCGTATGTCCGCTGCGTGAAACGCACGACATGTCCTATATTTGTGCGCTGTTCGCGCATCACGCACCCATTGAAGTCAATGGGTGCGTGAAAACCACGCATGTCACACGGAAGCACTTCCGTGGGACAAGCGTGATTTGCGCAACAGCACTGTAAAGGATGAATGAAAACAGAAAAGCACCACATGCTTTTCTGTTTACAAACATCCAAATGGAGTGCCATAATGATGGCGGCTGCGCAGCCACGCATCATACGCTGATGACACACGGAGCTGTTAAGTGCCTTTTGCGCACGCAAAACGCAGCGTTTTTTGCGTGCGCAAAACGCACACACTCGTGTAAAGTGTAAACCCGGCCTAATAGTAATTAACCCCATAGAACTTTATTACTGTTCACAAAGTAAACGAAGTATCGGTATCGAAGTCCAAATTTTGGTATCATGACATCCCTACACTGTGGGTCGCGTCCCCCTGGGGGTTCGTGTGAAGACCTCCGGGGGGTCGCGAGTCACTCACCGAGGTCCCGGTTCCATTCAATCCTGGAGCAAGGAGCTGATATCTCCTTGATCCAGCATTCACTGTGCCCTGAGCGGCTCGACACAGGCTGGCGGGATGTAGCGACATCATCGCACCTGCCTGTGCTGAGTCACTCATCGCACACACCGGAGGAGGCGAAGGATCCTCCACCCGACGTGGGAACAGGGATAGGTAAGTAATTATGCTATTTTTCTATTATGCACATATGGGGGCATTATACTATATGGGGGCTGATAAGATGGGGGGCATTATACTGTATGGGGAGCATTATACGGTATGGGGCTGTTATGGGGGGGCATTATACGTTATGGGGCATTAAACTATGTGTGGGCAGCTATGGGAGCATTATACTGTGTGGGGGCATTATACTATGGGGGCTCTTGGGCAAGGCGTCTAGGCATAGGCGCGCGCAGGGGTCTGATGATGATGGTGGTGTTGGGGAGTGGTAGGGGGGCCCAAGCTGAATTCTTGCACCCAGGCCCATGAGCCTTTAGCTACGCCCCTGACTGGCCCCCTCATGCTCCATGGCAGCCGCTATGGCTACTACAGCAGTAGTTACGCCGCCTCCTAGATAGGGGCTCCCTCTAGAAGCAGAGTCCCCGGCAAGACTCTGGCTGTGGATTCCACTCCTAGAGGAGCCATGACAGCAGCGCCAGCACCAGGCGACCGAGTGGGCCCCCCAAGGGTTGTGGGCCCCGGCACTTGCCCAGGTTCGCTGGGTGCCGACGCTGGCCCTGGATTCAGGTCATAGCGAACTATACAGCTGCTTTGTATAGAGAATACAGAGGAACTGTATCTCAAAAAGTACTAATTAAAAAGTTACACCAAACACACTGACTGACCTGTTTATAAAAAAAATTAAACAAAATGCCCCTCAAAGGTGTACATAGCATTTAACTTAGCATATTTTGTCCTGGGAAGTATGTGAAGACTTTCAGAAGCTATAGAGGTAACACCAGTGGCGGACTATCATATGGGCGGTTCGGGCGGCCGCCCGGGGCCCGAGGCTCCCAGGGGGCCCATGGCAGCCCGAACCGCACATCGTTTTATAAAACTATTCAGCGCGCTAGCGCTGCTAACTGCCGCTACGAAGATGGGGAGGAGCAGGGATTTGGCCGGGGTAGGTAGCAGGCGTTAAGCAAGTCTGCTAGTGCTTAGGACACGCCTCCCTGACAGTGCGGGCGCCGCCATTGAGTAACAGAACAGCGACGGACGGCTGTTCTGTTACTCCAAAGCTGGAAGAGAAGAGCCGGGCGGCGGTCGCTGAGGTTAGTACTGGCTTATCCTCCTGCCCAACTGGTTCCCGACCGCTGGCTGTATTTTTACGGCCAGCGGTCAGGAACGGGTCCTTAAAACCCGAGCCATAGACTTTTTACAGCTCGGGTTTTAACTTGCTGCCCGCGCGATCGGGCAACTGAATGTCGGGTCTGAATGATCGGGCAACTGAACGCTGTGTATAGGAATAGAGACAGCAGCAGCGGCGCTGTCTCTATTTCTCCCAGTGATCATGTGACTGGTCACATGATCGCCGGGTGCCGTTAGTGACAGACTGTTGCTGGGTCTAACTAGACCCAGCACACCCCTATTAGTGACAATCGTCACTATGAGAGGGCTGATTTCCCCTGTAACTGGGGCTGCTGTGCAGCTCCAGTTACAGTGGAAAAGCATGGTGTAAAAGAAATAAAAAAAATATATAAAGTTCCCCAAAGGTCTTTTTTGACCTTTGGGGGACAGACCATAGTAATAAAAAAAGAATAAAGTAAAGTGCAAAAAAAAAATTAAATAATAAATACACATAAAATACCCACCCCAAAAAAAACGTGTCCCCCCCGCCAATTATTGTTGTAATGCTAGCGCTGACCCAATTACCCTAATATAGACATGTAATATATTAAAATTTACGGTAAACAATGACGATTACAAATAAAAGGTCTGTTTTAGGGTAAAAGCAGCTGTATCTCAAAAAGTCAAAATATTTTTTAATAAAATCAATCAATCACACTGATACACACACATACATTATATATATATATATATATATATATATATATATATATATATATATATATATATATATATATATATATATAATTATAATATAAAGTTTTTAAATGTGTACATAACCTTGTGCCACTATATACAAGGGGGAGCGCTGTGAGGCACTATATACAAGTGGGAGCGCTGTGAGGCACTATATACAAGGGGGAGTGCTGTGAGGCACTATATACAAGGGGGAGCGCTGTGTGGCACTATATACAAGGGGGAGCGCTGTGTGGCACTATATACAAGGGGGGGCTGTGTAGTGCTATCCACAGTGGTATGTGTGTGGCGCTCTTTATAGGGGGGGCTGTATGGCACTATCTATAGGGGGCTGTGTGTAACGCTCTCTACGGGGGGATGTGTGATATATAGAGGGGGCTGTGTATGGCGATATCTATGGGGGTGGGTAATATCTACAGGGGCTGTGTGTGTCACTATGTACAGGGGGCTGTGTGTGGCACTATATACAGGGGGCTGTGTGTGGCACTATGTACAGGGGCCTGTGTGTATGTGGTGTTTTACAGTGTGTGGTATTATTATATTCAGGCGCGCAGTGTTTGGTGCTATTATATTTAGGGGTACAGTATGTGGCACCATGATAACTTTATTTTCGTTTATAGGTGTGGAAATGTTGGAAAAGTGAGGAGATGTCTGAGTGGCAAATTCTGCAGAAATGAGTCATGGCCGTGAGAAGTCGTCATGAGCGCTGGACCGGATGGAGAAGAAAAGAGGAAAATAACTACTAGAATCTGAGACGTCGTCACCTGTGAGTCACTATATTTATAGAGAATCTGTCACCTCTCCTGACATGTTTATTATAGGAAAGCCTTGTATTTCACAAAAAGTCTTTCTGCAGTCCAGGACTGATAGACAATTCCCCTTATCAGGAGGATGTGTCCCTGCACAGTGTAATCCTGTCAGTATGTAGGGACACAGCCCTGTGACAAAGGAAATAGTAATACTGTTAATGCTTGCCCAAAAAAGTAGTGTTAAAAATAGTTACGGCGCGGCAGGGCGGCGGTGAGGAAGGGGGGCCCAAGTTCGGGTAACAGCCCAGGGCCCATGGTCTACTTAATCCGCCACTGGGTAACACAATCAATCTGCTCCATTACCTCAATTCTCTCTGGACAATTTCTAATATGTTAACTACATCTGTTTATGCGTAATCTCAACATTTTTTTCTCATCTTAAATCAGCACTTTGTTTTCACCATGAACATTAAAACACACGCAAGCTCCCAGCTGCCAGAAATGCATATTTCCTAGGCTGGGCCACTTCACACTTCTTGACTGTGAACATTGAGAAAGGTTGCAGCTTTACGTAGATATAAATAGTGGGAAGTAGTTACATCTACAAAAGTTTCCTTCTGTGAATGTATTATAGACAGGATTTTTATTGCCAGAGATGTTATTAGTATATAACACGCATGATTAGGTATGAAAAGATTGGGCAGAAGGCTTGTTACTCTTTTTAATCCCTCCACACAACTATGTGATGTTTGCACACATCTTATAATATACATAAATATATATATATATATATACATATATATATATATATATATATATATATATATATATATATATATACAGGGTCGGATTAAGGGCACCATGGACCCTGGGCACTTTTTCAAGTCTGGGAGCCCACCCCCCCCCTCCCCCGAACTCCGAAACCAGAACTTTGAAGACGCTGTACCGTATATATTTGCAGATTTCTGTTTAGGCGGACACAGATCTGGCACGGTTTTAAATTAGCTGTAAAAGCAGAATGACCCATATAGAAGAGAAAAGCAGAATACTTTGAGACACTAAAGCAGAGAGGCAGCTGACCAGGTCTCAGTCTATACAAAAGTCTATAGCAGTTCATAAAACTCAGGTACCTGAACTTGTCCAGACAGTGGCTGTGGCTTCAGCATGGATGGAGATCGGTGCAGCAGGTTGCGCCAGACGTGGCGGACAGTACAAGATGTGGCAGAATACACTGGACGTGGCAGAAGACACTGGACGTGGCAAACGACAGCAGGTGCAGTAGGACACAACTCCAACACTAGTAGGCACAGGAACAAGAACACAGCACGGGATACAGGAACAGGTAACAGGGCACGGGTAACAACTGGAACGGGAAACACTAAGGGACCATTTGCAAGACAGACTTGGGATATACTAACAACGCTCAGGCAAGGATCAAAAGGGCTGGGGCCTTCTTATAGTCCAGGAAATCACGTGAGTGGATGATGATGATTGTTTACATATGCGCGTGCTGGCCCTTTAAGAGCAGGCACGAGCGGGACACAGCGGACCGGAGTGTAAGTGAGCGCTGGCGTCTCCTAAGAAGGAGATGGAGACCAGCGCTCACAGATCCATGGCTGTGGGCGTCGGGAGGTGAGTAAACCCGACGGCCCGCGGCCATGGACGCTACAATGTGTATATGTATGTATAGGAGACAGCATATCTATAGCACTACGACCCTATAAACTATGGATAGGATTAGATACAGGGGCTCAGCAGACAGTATCACACATGATAGGATTAGATACACAGCTCAGCAGACAATATCACACATGATAGGATTAGATACATAGCTCAGCAGACAGTATCACACATGATATGATTAGATACAGTGGCTCAGTATCAAACACGACAGGATTAGATATAGGGCCCAGCTCGCTGACATTGCGGCTCCAGCGCTGGACCAGGAAAGGTAAGTATAATAATTGCTTTCCTTTTTTATGTGTTACTAATTATTTTCTTGTGATTTTTTACAGGTTCGGTTGTTGGACTACATCGGGTTCGAGGACTACTTCAATGACAGCGTTTTTTTTATTCTCAATAAAATGGTTAATGGGGGTTGTGTGTTTTTTTATTTCAATAAAATATTTTTTCTATGTCCTTGTATTTTTTTAAACTTTATTATTACCGCCTTCCCCAGCCTGGTAATGCTAGACTGCTGCTGTGTTGTATCTGGCTGGTTATGAAAATTGAGGGGGACCCCACATCATTCTTTACAATTATTATATATATATATTTTTTTTAAATGACGTGGGGTCCCCCCCATTTTTCATAACCAGCCAGATACAATAAAGCAGCAGCAGGCTAGCTGATTCTGGCCTTTCCCAGCCTGATAATACCAGCCTGCGGCCGCCCCATTACCCGTCCATCACTACAGATTGTTGGGTACTGGATCGTACCTGGCTCTTCCCAGCACCCCTGGTGGCGGTGGGTAACGGGGTAATAATGGGGATTAGTGTTAGCCTCTGTCAATAAGACAGCGGCCTCTACTAAGGCGGTAGTAATATAGTTTAACCCCTTCCCGCTCCTTGACGTACTATTACGTCATGGCAGCTGTATCGTTCGCGCTCCATGCCGTAATAGTACGTCACGGGAGTAACGGCCGTTTCGGCCGTCCTCCCGACACATACAGGAGCTGTGACGCTGCTGTCTTGTTCAGCAGCTGTCACAGCTCCTACAGCGGGGACCGATCGCTGTGTCCCCGCTGATTAACCCCTTAAAAGCCGCGTTCTATAGAGATCGCGGCTTTTTAGGGGTTAAGCTGCCATCGCCGGCCTGCTACGCGATAGCGGCCGGCGATGGTGACTATGGCAACCGGACACCAAACAATGGCGTCCGGCTATGCCATAGACGGAAGCCTAGTGGGTCCTGACAACGTCAGGACCCACTATGCTTGCTGTCAGTGAGTAGCTGACAGTTCTAATACACTGCACTACGCATGTAGTGCAGTGTATTAGAATAGCGATCAGGGCCTCCTGCCCTCATGTCCCCTAGTGGGACAAAGTAATAAAGTAAAAAAAAAGTTAAAAAAAGAAGTGTAAAAATAAGAAAATAAAAGTTTTAAAAGTAATAAAAGTAAAAGTCCCACTTTTTCCCTTATCAGTCCTTTATTATTAATAAAAATATATAAACAAACAAATAAACTATACATAATTGGTATCGCCGCGTCCGTAACGGCCTGAACTACAAAAATATTTTGTTATTTATCCCGCACGGTGAACGCCGTAAAAAAAAATATTAATAAACCGTACCACAATCACAATTGTTTGGTCACTTCACCTCCCAAAAAATGGAATAAAAAGAGATCAAAAAGTCGCATGTACCGAAAAATGGTACTGATGGAAAATACAGTTCGTTACGCAAAAAATAAGTCCTCGCACGGCTTTATTGATTGAAAAATAAAAACGTTATGGCTCTTAGAATAAGGTAACACAAAAAGTGAATGATTGTTTACAAAACGTATTTTATTGTGCAAACGCCATAAGACATAAAAAAAAAACTATAAACATCTGGTATCGCCGTGATCGTATCGCCCCGCAGAATAAAGTTAATATATCATTTATAGCGCACGGTGAACGCTGTAAAAAAAAAAGTATACAAAAACAATAGTACAATTGCTGTTTTTTAGGCACCACGCCACCTAAAAATGGAATAAAAACTTTTCAAAAAGCCGCATGCACCCCATGAAAACTACAATGGATTCCTCAAGGGGTCTAGTTTCCAAATTGGGGTCACTTTTGGGGGGTTTCCAATGTTTTGGCACCACAAGACCTCTTCAAACCGGACATGGTGCCTAATAAAAACGAGGGCTCAAAATCCGCTAGGTGCTCCTTTGCTTCGGAGGCCGGTGCTTCAGTCCATTACCGCCCGAGGGCCACATGTGGGATATTTCTCTAAACTGCAGAATCTGGGCAATAAGTATTGAGTTGCGTTTCTCTGATAAATCCTTTTGTGTTATAAAAAAAATGGTATAAAAAGAGTAAATGTCACCTCTACTTTGCTCTAAATTTCTGTGAAACACCTAAAGGGTTCATAAACTTTCTAAATGCTGTTGTGAATACTTTGAGGGGTCTAGTTTCTAAAATGGGGTGTTTGATAGGGGTTTCTAATATATGGGCCCCTCAAAGCAACTTCAGAAATGAACTGGAACCTAAAAAAATAAATAAATGAGGCAATACTTCGCTTCTTACATTATACTGATAATGAGCCGTGCCCACTCCGAGATGACCCCAGTTTTGACCGTTTGTATAAACGGAGACCCCTATTAGACCGTTCCAGTGCCCGGTTTTCCCAAGCATACACCCCCGAGAAGTGTTTTTCTATTGATGAGTCCCTGGTACATTTTAAAGGGAGGGTTCAATTCCGCCAGTACCTGCCAGGTAAGAGGGCAAGGTATGGCGTGAAGATGTATAAGCTGCGAGAGTGCATCAGGGTATACCTACAGGTTTAGGATATATGAAGGAAAGGCCACCCCCAAACCAGACTGCATCCTGGACTACAATAGGTACATGGGAGGGATGGACTTGTCAAATCAAGTCCTGAAGCCCTACAGCGCCATGCGGTGAGGTATAAGAAGCTGGCCGGGCACATCATACAGATGGCTTTGTACAATGCGTATGTGCTACGTCGATGTGCAGGCCAGAGGGGAACTTTCCTGGAATTTCAAGATCTAATCTTTAGGGACCAGGAAGGGGGGGCGCATCGTACCAGGGCAACACTTTCCAGGAGAAGGTCCCCAAACCGGTGGAAAGGGAAAGAGTCAAAAGAGGTGCAGAGTCTGCTATAAGAGGGGGATAAGGAAGAACACAATATACCAATGTGACACGTGTCCCGAAAAACCAGGGCTCTGTATAAAAGATTGTTTTAAAATGTATCATACATCCCTTGATTTTCAATTTACCCTGATGCACTCCGCACAGCTTACCCCCCTCATCTTTCCCTTCTGAGCCCTGCCGTATGCCCAGGCAGCTGATAACAGCCACATGTAGGGTATTGTCGTACCCAGGAGAACCCACATTACAATTTAAGGGGTGTATATCTCCGGTGGCGCATGCTGGGCACACTATATTGGACACTGAAATGGCATATACATATATAAAATTGCAAATCTCACACTGCACCATCTGCTGCGCATTATCTTTTACACAGTACCTGTGGGGTCAAAATGCTCACTACACCTCTAGATGAATGTCTTAAGGGGTGTAGTTTTTAAAATGGGGTCACTTCTCGGGGGTTTCAACTGTACTGGTACCTCAGGGGCTTCTGCACACATGACTTAGCACCAGAAAAGCTCCAGTAGGCCAAATGGTGGTCCTTTCCTTCTGAGCCCTCCCATGGGCCCAAAGGGCAGTTTATCACCACAAATGGGGTATTGCCGCACTAAGGACAAATTGGGCAACAAAATGGGGTATGTTGTTCCTTGTGAAAATAAGAAATTTTGATCAAAAATGACATCTTATTGGAAAAAATATCATTTTTTTCATTTCACAGCCCAATTCAAATAGGTGCTGTGAAAAAACTGTGCGGTCAAAATGATAACAAAAACCATAAATGAATTCCTTGAGGGGTGTAGTTTCCAAAATGGGGTCACTTCTGGTGGGTTTCCATTGCTTTGATACCTCTGGGGCTCTGCAAATGCAACATGGCACCCGAAAACCAATCCAGCAAAATCTGGACTCCAACAAACACATAGCGCTCCTTTCCGTCTGAGCCCTCCCATGGGCCCAAACGGCAGTTTATCACCACAAATGGGGTATTGCCGCACTAAGGACAAATTGGGCAACAAAATGGGGTATGTTGTTCCCTGTGAAAATAAGAAATTTTGATAAAAAATGACATCTTATTGGAAAAAATATAATTTTTTTCATTTCACAGCCCAATTCAAATAGGTGCTGTGAAAAACCTGTGCGGTCAAAATGATAACAAAAACCATAAATGAATTCCTTGAGGGGTGTAGTTTCCAAAATGGGGTCACTTCTGGTGGGTTTCCATTGCTTTGATACCTCTGGGGCTCTGCAAATGCGACATGGCACCCGAAAACCAATCCAGCAAAATCTGGACTCCAACAAACACATAGCGCTCCTTTCCTTCTGAGCCCTCCCATGGGCCCAAACGGCAGTTTATCACCACAAATGGGGTATTGCCGCACTAAGGACAAATTGGGCAACAAAATGGGGTATGTTGTTCCCTGTGAAAATAAGAAAATTTGATCAAAAATGACATTTTATTGGAAAAAATATCATTTTTTTCATTTCACAGCCCAATTCAAATAGGTGCTGTGAAAAAACTGTGCGGTCAAAATGATAACAAAAACCATAAATGAATTCCTTGAGGGGTGTAGTTTCCAAAATGGGGTCACTTCTGGTGGGTTTCCATTGCTTTGATACCTCTGGGGCTCTGCAAATGCAACATGGCACCCGAAAACCAATCCAGCAAAATCTGGACTCCAACAAACACATAGCGCTCCTTTCCGTCTGAGCCCTCCCATGGGCCCAAACGGCAGTTTATCACCACAAATGGGGTATTGCCGCACTAAGGACAAATTGGGCAACAAAATGGGGTATGTTGTTCCCTGTGAAAATAAGAAATTTTGATAAAAAATGACATCTTATTGGAAAAAATATAATTTTTTTCATTTCACAGCCCAATTCAAATAGGTGCTGTGAAAAACCTGTGCGGTCAAAATGATAACAAAAACCATAAATGAATTCCTTGAGGGGTGTAGTTTCCAAAATGGGGTCACTTCTGGTGGGTTTCCATTGCTTTGATACCTCTGGGGCTCTGCAAATGCGACATGGCACCCGAAAACCAATCCAGCAAAATCTGGACTCCAACAAACACATAGCGCTCCTTTCCTTCTGAGCCCTCCCATGGGCCCAAACGGCAGTTTATCACCACAAATGGGGTATTGCCGCACTAAGGACAAATTGGGCAACAAAATGGGGTATGTTGTTCCCTGTGAAAATAAGAAAATTTGATCAAAAATGACATTTTATTGGAAAAAATATCATTTTTTTCATTTCACAGCCCAATTCAAATAGGTGCTGTGAAAAAACTGTGCGGTAAAATTAATTAAAAACCCTAAATGAATTCCTTGAGGGGTGTAATTTCCAAAATGGGGTCACTTCTGGTGGGTTTCCATTGTTTTGATACCTCAACGCCTCTTCAAACCTGGCATGCTGCCTAAAATATATTCTAATAAAAAAGAGGCCTCAAAATGCACTAGGTGCTTCTTTGCTTCTAGGGCTTGTGTTTTAGTCCACGAGCGCAGTAGGGCCACATGTGGGACATTTCTAAAAACTGCAGAATCTGGACAATACATATTTAGTAGTGTTTCTCTGGTAAAACCTTCTCTGTTACTAAAAAAAAATTGAATAAAATTGAAATTCAGCAGAAAAAATGAAATTTGCAAATTTAATTTCCACTTTGCTTTAATTCCTGTGAAATGCCTGAAGGGTTAAAAAACTTTCTATATGCTGTTTTGAATACTTTGAGGGGTCTAGTTTTTAAAATGGGGTGTTTTATGGGGGTTTCTAACACATAGTCCCCTCAAATCCACTTCAGAACTGAACTGGCACCTTCAAAAAAAGGCTTTTGAAATTTTCTTAAGAATATGAGAAATTGCTGTTTATGTTCTAAGCCTTGTAACGTCCAAGAAAAATAAAAGAATGTTCAAAAAACGATGCCAATCAAAAGTAGACATATGGGAAATGTGAACTAGTAACTATTTTGGGTGGTATAACCGTCTGTTTTTCAAGCAGATGCATTTAAATTCTGAAAAATGCTATTTTTTGTAAATTTTCTCTAAATTTTGCAATTTTTCACAAATAAAGACTGAATATATCGACCAAATTTTACCACGAACATGAAGCCCAAAGTGTCACGAGAAAACAATCTCAGAATCGCTTGGATAGGTTTAAGCATTCCGACGTTATTACCACATAAAGTGAAATATGTCAGATTTGAAAAATGGGCTCTGAGCCTTAAGGCCCAAACTAGGCTGCGTCCTTAAGGGGTTAAAAAAAACACAAAGACATAGAAAAAATATTTTATTGGAATAAAAAAAAACACACAACCCTCATTAACCATTTTATTGCTAATAAAAAAAAAAGCCATAATCGTAGTAGTCCTCGAATCTGACGTAGTCCAACTACCGCACCTGTAAACAACCTCAAACACAACAAAAACTATTAGTAACACATCTGTTAGGCTTAGATACAGGGCCCACGTGTGATACTCTCTGTTGAACCCTGTATCTAAGCCTACCACAAGGTAGGCTTAGATACAGGGTCCAGTGTCACAAAGGGTCTGTGGACCCACTGGGCCGTACCGCCTTGGCGGTAAGGCAGCTGGTCAACAGGGCGCAGGTGAATGTCTATAGTTCGTATAGGTACCTGTGGCAGCTCAGACAGCAGCATGGCAGGCTCGGCTAGGAGTAGGCAGCAGGTAAACGTTAGGTGAGGTGAAGCAGGTCAGACTGGGAATACAGCACGACATGACTTTGGCACAGATCAGTGCTCGACCAGGATGGAATGGAATGCAAGGAGCAGGAACAGGAACTAGAACAGGTACAGGTACAGGAACAGGAACAAGAAACACACTAGGAGGCCATCACATACACAAACTAGGAAACATCAACAATGCTCAGGCATAGAAGCAGGGGGCTGGACCCCTCTTATAGTCCATGGTACTCACGGGTCAAAGTTCATCAAAAGTCCGGTATGCGCGCTGCCCCTTTAAAAGCGGGCATGAGCGTGCGCACGCACCCTACGGGATCCGGCTGAGGTGAGTGGAAGCGGGCGCTGGCGTCTCCTGAGGAGGAGGCTGGGGCTAGCGCTTGCCGACTCGTGGCTGCGGCTGTCAGGCGGGGATTGGAGCTGACAACCCACAGCCATGGACATTACATCCAGCAGACAGTAATCTTATTTTATTTTTTTTTATTTATTCTGTTTTTATTTATTTATCAAAGGTGAATGACAGAGAAATAAAACATTTCACGACTCTTTGATATACAGTTATGACATAGGAGCACAAATGAAAATTATACAGATATAGAGAATACAAAGAAAGAGAGTGAACTGGAAAGGAGAAGGGAAGAGGGAAGGGGAAGAAGGGTATACAGGGTGGACTTATCCTCAGCATCCACCCCATAAACAGACGTCCCTTAGGAGGAATACGTATATTCAGTTACACACTATTGGGACAGCAGATCAATATACTCCGAAGAATTCTCAAAGCTTACCCATGTAGACCATACTCGCATAAACTTATCATGAGTGTCCCGCAAGGAAGCAGTAAGCTCCTCCATACATTTCACTTCCTGGATCTTCTGAAACCAAAGGCACACCGAGGGGGCCTCGACCTGTTTCCACATAGCCGGAATGCAAGCACGTGCCGTGGTGATCAGATGTCGTACTATTGACTTCTTGTATGTGGAGATCAGGGCTATTGCCCCCAACGCTGCCGATAAAAAAACAAAACATTCTCATCTCTCCCTGTTCCCGCGTCTTTCTCCAGCGCCGCAGGAGTGGTCAGAGACCAGACTGCGTCACCCAACGTAACGGCGCAGTCGGTGTGATGACATCATTAGTAAAGCGTCATCAATCGTAACGGCGCAGTCGGCGTGATGACATCATCGCGCCGACTTTGTCATTAGTAAAGTGCCAAATGGGAGGAAGGGAACGAATAGTTCCCTTTCTCGCCAACGCTAATGTAAGCAACTGTATCCGCATCCTATGGATGCGGATAAAATTGGGTGAGAGGTCCCGCTTCACTCAGGTTCTCAGAACCGGCTGTAATTTTAAGAGCCGGTATGGGAGAACCGGGGCGAACTGGGCCCCCTTCCAGCATCGGGCCCGAGCACTTGCCCAGATTGCCCTTATTATAATCCGCCCCTGTATATATATATATATATATATATATATATATAGATCCGCAGGAGGATGGTTGTGATTAACAGCCCCACTGCCACACTTAAAGGGAATGTGTCGCCAGAAAAACATGTTTTTTTTTTTTTTAATTAAACATTTAGTGTGTAGGTGATTAAACATTGTTCAAATTTTTTTTATTTTTTTCACGAGCCAGGAAATATTATAAATTAGATTCTAATTTATAATATTTCCCATTGCTGGTCACTAGATGGAGCTATTCCCAAAATTGCAGCATTGCAAGTGGTAAAGCAACCACATTGCTTTTTGCTGCAAAATTGGGTAAAAAGCCCTCGCTCTAGTGAGCTCTCAGCATCCCCCCCTCCTTTATCCTGGCTAGTGCCGGGATAAACGAGGGGTTTGAACGGTCTAACCTCCTACACTGTGTGTCGCCATTTTTTGAGCTAACACACAGTGTAGTAGGTTAACATACAGTAGTAAACGTACACAAACACGAACATACATTGAAATCTCTTACCTGCTCCTGCCGCCGCGGCTCCCTCCGGCCCGTCCGCTCCGTCTGCTGCCGCTGGTCCAAGTGCACAAGTCCGGAAGTAGTAATCTTACTGTCCGGCCGCGACTTCCGGTCCACAGGAAAATGGCGCCGGACGGCGCCAATTTCAAATTGGACTGTGTGGGAGCGGCGCATGCGCAGTTCCCACACAGACGGCGTACACAGAAGTGGATGGGACGGGAGCCGTTCGCAGTCCCTATGGGTCTGTGGCTGCCGTATTCCATGTCTGTATGTGTCGTTAATCGACACACACAGAAATGGAACAAAAAATGGCAGCCCCCATAGGGAAGAAAAAGTGTAAAAATAAGAAAAAGTAAAACACAAACACACAAATAAATATAAACGTTTTTAATAAAGCACTAACATCTTTAACATATCAAAAAAAAAATTGTGATGACACTGTTCCTTTAAGGCTGGGATGAGAAACACCACTCTAAAACCTCGGCATTGTCATTTCCAGGGTTCACATTAATCAAAGAGCAGTCACACAGAGCTTAACAAAGGCCCCAAGGTGTCCTGTTACATTGCTTTATATTATGAAGCACAAGCATAATGTACTGGCAAACGGAAATATACCAGGAAATTACCGTTAAAAATAAAGTTTAAATGTTAAATACACAATAGGATGGAAAAAGATGTTAACAAAAAATTTAATAAAGTTAACAAAAAAAAACTAATGGTGTAAAAGAAAGAAATGGAATAGGTTTTATTAAATATGCATTTTTACACATTACACCCAACAGCTGATGCAACTAAGGAGAGCTTCTTCCACGGCCTTAACTGTTGGAATCACTACATCTCCCTGGGTCAGAAAAGAGCAATATGCCTTGCAAGTGCCCTCCAATGGCGTAGGAAACTTTTTGTCCATTTTGTAATTACTTTGCCCCCTTGGGAGATTCCCCTCCGAGTTCCTGACACAGCCCACCTAACATGGTGCCATCACTGCAGTGCCCTGTTTCTCCCTGTGCCGGATGTTTCCACAACCTGATACGGGAGCAGTACCATATACCTCACTGACCTCAATTCTTGATCCATCTCTACAGGCCCCCTGGACTGCACCAGGACAAACATCCCTGAAAAGTTTAAATTGTAGGTTCTCAAAAAACTCATAACTATCACACATAAGTGCCAGACCGCTGTAATTAGTATGTCCATCACTACTTTATGCTACCCACAGGGAGGGCATATATAAAGTTACTGACAGGTTCCCTTGAGCGAAAAAAAGTTCACTTTTGCTGAAGAGTGGAGGATAGAATCAATTTTTTTTTTCCATTGCATTCTGTGTGCTGGAGGATGGGTAAATCAGGAGGACAGGATCACATCACTACTTATGAGCACATGAAAGTTTTATTATTTGAGCAAAAGAATACCATAAATTAGAGTCCAGCTCCAGTTATATTCTGTATGGCGTTCCTGCACAAAGTCTAAGGCTATGCTCACCCGCTTAACAAAAAACGGCTGAAAATACGGAGCTGTTTTCAAGGGAAAGTAACTTTCGTTTTTTGCGGCGTTTTTACGGCCGTTTTTGGAACCGGTAGTCTATTGAGTCAATGAAAAACAGCCCCAAAAACGGCTCAACAAGTGACATGCACTTCTTTTTACGAGGCGTTTTTTTAAAACGGCCGCGTAAAAACACCCCGTGGGAACGGAACGCCGTTTTTACCATTGAAATCAATGGGCAGATATTTGGAGGCGTTCAGCACTCGCATTTTTAGCCATTTTTTGGGGCGTTTACGGCCCGAAAAACGTCTGAAAATAGGTTGTGTGAACATATCCTAAAAGTGCAGCCAGGAGACACAATAGGTACTGCCTACTTTTCCTTATGTGTCTCCTGGTGGTACATTTAACTTTGGGTGGGAGATGAAAACATTTAATGTATGTGTATGTGCTAAAACCTTTTTTAGGTTTAGTTAATGTTGACAAAAAAACAGCAAAAAATAATTATGACGTTTATGACAGTACTAAATTTGGGACTATAAAGAGATCTGCACGTTGTAAAATTTACTTCAACAAAAGAAAAGAAATTCCGTTGTGACACAGGGAATGTAGTTTAGAATCTTTTCTGTATGCTTTGTTTTAATCCACTGATTAAAAAGGACCGGACTGTAAGAAATATTTGAATGTCTGCAATACAGAAAATATACAAGACTCTAACCTGAATGACAATCACATACAAACAAATATTATTCCTCAGATTTTTTAAAAATAATTCAATAATCAATCTAAGCAACTGGAAAGAATGTATATTTCAACCTTAAAAGCAAATGGCCACCTTTTAAAACACAGTGACAATTTTGGGGTAAACATTTTGTGGTGATTCCTTTCTTAGTATATCTAGCACATGGAGCTCTGTTTTTCTGATACAGAAATCCAAATCCATTGCACAAGGGTTAAAAGATAAAATTCTGTCTGCCTACAACCTCCACTAGGGGGAGTTAAGGAGCTTACTGCATACTGAATTATTTTTGAGTTCAATGTTGAGCAGTAGGCCATAAGCTTTAGTTAGCCAAAGCGTTATCATTTAGCTCAGGGGTGTTACTAGAGTTCATAGGACCCCATAGCAAAATGAGATGGGCCCTCATCATCTAGTAACAGGAGAATGGAAAAGTTGCATAAGTGCTAATAATTACAAATATGGATAATAGCGCAATATATCAGAGAACCCACATAGTAGTGTAATATAGCAGGAAGCCACTAACTTCTTTTTCCCCTCAAAAAGGAACATATTTCTTGCACCTAAGTGGACCCCCTGCAACCTCTGGGCCCCATAGCAGCTTCTATGGCTAGAGTTACACCCATGATTTAGCTCTATGTCTATACAGGAGATTTGAAGCCCTATTTCAGAAAAATTGAGAACCACCGCTGTAAAAATATATAGAGAAATAAATCAGCCCAGAATTTAAAAAAAAAAATAAAAAAAAAATGGTGTTCAAGAGCAGACATTTTTTTTAAGTGCTCACTGTTTTTGTGTTTACTAACTGAACTGTTGAAATATTTGTATCTGTTAGGCTCTGTTCACATCTGCGTTGGGGTCCCGTTCTGACGTTCCTTCGGGGCTTTCCGTCAGAATGGGACCCTGAGCAGACACAAACTGACACGAACGGAAAACAGAGGTTTCTGTTTCCATCACGATTGATTTCAATGGTGACGGATCCGGTGCCCGTGGTTTCCGTTTGTTTCTGTTTTGCAGGAAGCAATAGCATAGTCGACAATGGTGATGGAAACGGAAACCTCTGGTTTCCGTTTGTGTCTGTTATGGGTAACGTTCTGATGGAAATCTCCGACAGATTGTCAGAACGGGACCCCCAACGCAGATGTGAACGAAGCCTAAACTCTCCTTTTTCTACCTGTTGGCTTCAGTTGCAGTCTGTTATACAATCCATTTATTCTTTGTTTTTTCCCATTATTTGACTTGTATTCCATTTTCTGCATAGGGGAGTGTCAATTTCCAGGGGGAAAGAAAGACGTATATGTAAGACATTTCCCTTCTGTCACACTACAATTCATTGTGGACATTAGCAATAACATGGAGGAAAGGGTCAGAATTGCAGAAAAGCAGTGCTTTCTAGCCTTACAAACAGGTTGAAGCCTGGCAAACAAACGTCAAATGTGACACAAAAATTATTTTTATTACCATTGAAATTAAATTACTCTTTTTTTTAAAACAACACGTTACCTAAATCAGTACAGAAAATAAAAAAGCTGAATTAATTCTTGTTAGGGTGTAGGACACTTGTTGGACACTAGATGTCACTATAAGATCTGATTTAAATTCTACACATTGAGTTTTTTTCCCTATCTACATACAGCATATGCACTTGAAGTTAGGAGTGAAACAGGATTTTATTGTTTCTGATGCCATTATTAGCAAATTACTCTACAGAAGCAAATGTTTACCTGTGAAATTAAAGTTTAATTTTGGAGACATGTCTGTTTTTTTGTACTGACAACCTGAATGAGAATATCACCTTTTCCTGTATGTTAGATTCAGTCACTACTATTAATTCATGTCCCTGTGTTTTATCCCTGTGTGACTGTGGCCTAGACACAGGCACAACTAGGCAAATAGGGCAAGAAGACTAGTATATGTATAGTAGTGTTAGGGCACGTTCACACGTGGCAGAGTTTTTCCGCTGCAAATGTTGGTGCAGATTTGGGGCAATTACGCAACGAATCTGCACCAACATTTGCATAATTGACAGGTAATTCAGATGTTGCAGAAAACACAGCGGACTTGCCACAGATTTCAGTTTTTGCATTGCAAAGGCTCAAATCCGCAGTGAAATTCCGCTTCTTCTCCGCAACAGACAGTGCATGCTGTGGAGGGAAAATTCTACACCGCAGCCTATGGTCCGCAGCAGAGTTTTCCGCAACGTCTGAACTAACTTGCCTAAAAATGTATTGAAACAAATGTAAAAAACGGCCGCTGGAAAATTCCACTGCGGACTGTCCGCAGCGGAATTCCACAGCAATTCTGCCACGTCTGGCCGTGCCCTTATAGTAGAGCATATCTCCTGAATGTCTCTCCTACTTTTCACCCACATCCCTTTCGCCCTATTGGAAGTGGAACCAATCGATACATTTTTAATAATAAACGTACTGTATTGCTTCATAAAGTGTCTGTCTGGGACTGCATATAACTGATTATCATGCATTTTTTTTATTTTTTATTTTTTATTTATTGCTATTTAGTTCTCAGAATTTTGTATGTCAGCAAATTTGTACAGTAATTTGTAAATTAAGTCAGTGAACCCACATGAAATAGTGAAACTTTCACAGAATTTACCTTGAGTGTTCCTCTTTGACCATCTGAATTGTTAGGTGGTGTGTAGTAGAACAAAACAAGGGGAATTCCATTTTGGAGTTTACTCATCTCTGTCCTCCTGCGGTTGTTTATAAGGAGATTTGTAGAAATTGGGTCAGTTAGGGCATAGCTATAGGGAGGGCAGAGGTAGCAGTTGTACCCGGGTCCAAAGGCCCCTCTGCCACATAAGAAGACACCAGTATTATAAATGGCACACTGGTATCTAGGGGCCCTGTTACAAAATTTAGATTGGGGTCCAGGAGCTTCAGGTTACACCTCTGGGGTTAGTCAGTAACTAATTAGTTTAGCAAAAATGTTTACCAGACACTCTGAGATCAGACTCATTTGGTCATCCTAAGGGTATGTTCACACGGCTTATTTACGGACGTAATTCGGGCGTTTTACGCCTCGATTTACGTCCGAAAATGCGGCTCGATAGCGTTGGCAAACATCTGCCCATTCATTAGAATGGGTCTTACGATGTTCTGACACGGTCATTTTTTTTACGCGCCGCTGTCAAAAGGCGGCGCGTAAAAAAGACGCCCGCGTCAAAGAAGTGCCTGGCACTTCTTCAGACGTAATTGGAGCTGTTTTCCATTGACACCATGGAAAAGCAGCTTCAATTACGTCCGTAATGGACGCAGCGAAAAAGTGCCTCAACATGCCATTACGGCTGAAATTACGGAGCTGTTTTCTCCTGAAAACAGCCCCGTAATTTCAGCCATTACGGACGCTGCCGTGTGAACATACCCTAATAGCGCGCTGGGATATGAGGATTGAGAAGAAATTTGCAGCAAATTGATCATGTTTGCAATTAGAATAGAACGAATAATCATGGTGAAGTGTATCCATAATACATTTTGTAGGTGGTTATTATGTGGGAGATGATCCCTCAAAACGACATGCTGCAGAGTTTTTAAATAGGTGTTAATAACCCATCTGTGTTCCATTGCCCAGCCTTATTATCGAAGAAACCACGGCACTCAGTATAGAAGGGTGCTCAGGTAGGGTTCAACTCCGTAGTATTTTGGAAGAAAACCTGGCACTCCAAAAATTGCCCAGACTGCCAGGCATGCCAGACATGTATATCTCCACTTCAACCAGTCCCACCTTCCCACTTAAGGACTTTCACCTCTTCTAGCTCCTGCAGTTTCAGGCCCTCATCTTTGGACATTTTGTGTGCTATGGCATACTTTGCTGCTTGATGATGTCTCTGGGCGGTGGGTTTTGATAACTGGGCTTGCTGAGGCATTCTCTGCCAAAACTTCAGCACTTTTTGGTATCTCCCTCTTCCTCTCTTATCTGTGGTTCTGTTCTATGGTTTTTAATTTGGTTATCATGTCTCCTTGTGCAAACTCCTGGCTCCATCTTGCTGACTCTGCCCCTGTCTGCCAATTCCACATAGGTGCCTTAGTTTGCCCGCAGTCGCTACCAATCATAGCGTACTATGAGGAGGACTATCCCCTCAGAAACCTTCTGAATCAAAGTTGATACCCTCTCAGGAAGGGAGAGTGAGGACTATAGAATTCCTTAAACTTTGTGCCTGAATTCAGCCTGTGCCATTCTGATTATGTGCAGAGGAACCTTGCAGAAGAATAAATTAAATTTCAAACAATGCATAAAAATGAGTGAGTTTGACCCCAATCGTTCATTGGGAAAGGGAGTTGGGGAAATCTTTTACAGATAAACAATGGTCTTTGGCCTTAAAATGGATAAATATCTCCCTTAACCCCTTAATGACCAGGCCATTTTGCGCATTAATGACCAAGGATTATTTTTTGTTTTTTCACGGTCGCATTCCAAGGGTCGTAACTTTTTTTTTATTCTGTCGACATAGCCGTATAAGGGCTTGTTTTTTGCGGAAAGAGTTGTACTTTATAATTGCACCATTTTTAGATGCTTGTAATATATGGATTAACTTTTATTAACTTTATTTTAGGAGAGAATTGAAAATAAGCAGCTATTCCAGCATTGATTTGCACGTTATAAATTTATGCCGTTTACTATGCAACGTAAATAACATGTTAACTTTATTCTATGGGTCGGCACGATTACGGGGATACCAAATATGTAGAGGGTTTTATATGTTTTCCTACGTTTGCACAATTAAAAGCCTTTTAGAAAAAAATTACTTATTTTTGCATCGCCAAATTCCAAGAGCCATAACTTTTTTATTGTTCTGTCAATGTGGCCGTATGTGGGCTTGATTTTTGCGGGACAATGTGTAGTTTTCATTAGTACTATTTTGGGGTACATAGGACTTATAGATTAACTTTTATTAAATTTTTATGGGGGAATGGGAGAAAAGAGAGAATTTTGCCGTTGTTTTTTGCATTTTTTTTGGACGCCGTTCATCCGGTGGTTTAACTAATGTGTTCATTTTATTGTTCAAGTCATTACAATCACGGGGATACCATATATGTGTATGTGTTATTTGTTTTGACACTTTTACTAAATAAAACCACTTTTTGGGCAAAAAAAGTAGTTTTATTCTATTTTGACTGTACATTTCGCTTTGTCAAACACATTACATGTCGCTGTTGCTATTGACAGTGGCATTTAATGGGTTAAACTGACGGAATCGGAGCGCACTTTGATTCCGGCAGTTCCGGCAGGAGCCAGGCTGTGTATATAACAGCCGTGCTCCTGACGCTGATCCGTGGGTACACTGGCAGTACCCGCGCGATCAGAGGATGGTTATGTCCGTCCTTTTGCGGGAACTAACTCCTGCACAGGACGGATATATCCGTCCTTCGTCGTAAAGGGGTTAAGTGTGTTTCGCATCTGGAAACCGCTAATAAATCTCTTTTCAGATGGTATTATACGCTAGAGCACTTGCATAAAATGTATCCAAATATTACCGCAATGTGTTGGCGGAATTGTGGAATCATAGGCTCTCTTACCCACGTCTTATGGGATTGTCCTCTTATTCAGCAATATTGGGAGGAAGTATTTAATCTTATAGATAATATATTTTCTATGAAAGTCCCTCGCACTCCACAATTATCTTTACTGTTTTTAGAATTGGACATTGTCTCATGGGTTCATAGAAGACTTTTTTGTAAAATTCTAGTTATGGCTAAACTTGTGGTAACAAGATATTGGAAAAAATCTGACGCGCCTTCAATTTCGGAACTCCGTTCGTTAATCAACACCACTTATGTATATGAAAAGCAATTGCATTCGGGAATTCTCGATTGTGTCTTTTAATAAATATTGGTTAGCTTGGACAAGTTCCACTTTCTGCCCAAGACCTTAATCACTGAAGCCCTGTTAGGCTTATTCACAGTAATTCAACTCTTTTTGATATTGTTGTTGTTGTTTGTATGTATACTCTGTACTTGCATATTTAATGTACACTGTCATCATGAACATGCTTAATCTAATATGACATGACACGTTAGTTTGTTCATAATTCAAAATGTATTGGATTTAATGTAATGGAAATTTCCTATGCTGCATTTTTATACTTTCTAATATCCTGAGTATTTCTTGGCTTGTAAATTTCCACAATGTTTTTGCTATTATGAGACAAGGTTGATTTTAAAACTGCATTGTTTTCTTTGTCTGTAAAACGTGAATAAAAATCATTTGAATTAAAAATGAGTGTGTTCATGTTTTTATTCTCACTTGCATGTCCACTTTTTTTATGGAGAGATCTTTAAAAGTAGATGAAGCCGTTTTGATTCTAGTGATTAGCATTCATTTGGAAATGTAGACTCTGGTGTAAGATGAAACTTCTTATCATGCATTCCACCAAGTACAAATCAGGCATATCAGAGTAGTCTCATTTTCCATTGCAGTAACCTTCCACCCTCATTATTATCACTTGCTGAAAGTACGCAAGGCTCTCCCTGTACCAGCAAAATCTATGTTTCTTTCATAGTAAAGTTCAACACAGCAAATAACTCAAGGTCTAACAGAACCCTCACCTAATCACATTCCTTTTACACTTAAAGTGAACCTCCAATTTAAAACTTCTAGGCAAGTTTTGACATCCAGTGGTACATAAAAAAAACAAGGTAATTTGTAATATAGGTTAAATAATTCTACAATTGGGGTTGTCATAGGATTGATGGCTAAAATTTCTCACTCTAGAAAGAAAATGTTAGTGGTAACAACTGACAGTCAGAGAAATGCTTCGATTTGTAGTCCATATACAAGTGCTGAACTACATCACTTATGACTTTGAGAATTCACACAAATGTGGCTACTGTACTGTAAAAAATGCAAAGCTAATGTTTATGTCAGAACTATACCGAAAAAACAGAGCATATAGCCATGTGTATAGTAAAAATATGTTGTATATTGGAGCGAGACCAAAAAATGCTGGATGATATGTCTACATTAAAAGGCAATTATGAATTCACATAGAGTATAAGATTGACCCCAAATGAGTCTAAGTACTAAAGAATTCTAATCCCACATAGGTAATTCTCAATACTAGTGGGGGAGAGGAAAAAGTGCCAGTGCATAAGAGTATATTTCAATGAACAGCCTTACCCTTTGCAGCAAATGAGAGGAGAAAAACTCGACCACAATCACCCCAACACGCGTTTCGCTACGAGTGCTTTCTCAGGGGGTTTATGGCCTCTACACAGTATAATGCCCCCCTCCCCTGGCTGCCACACACACAGCCCCACCTTGCAGATAGTTCCTCCTGCAGATTGTGCCATGCAGCCCCTCTGTAGACAGTGCCATAATCCCCACCTCCTCCTTGTAGACAGTGCCATACAGCCCCCCACCTCCCCCTTGTAGAGAGCGCCACACAACCCCTTGTAGGTAGTTCCACACAGCCCCCTTGTAGGTAGTGCCACACAGCCCCCTTGTAGGTGGTGCCACAAAGCCCCCTTTAGATTGTGCCACACAGCCGCCTTATAAGTAGTGGCACACAGCTCCCTTATAAGTAGTGGCACACAGCCCCCTTGTAGGTAGTGCCACACAGCCCACTTGTAGGTAGTGCCACACACCCCCCTTGTAGGTAGTGCCACACACCCCCCTTGTAGGTAGTGCCATACAGCGCCCTGTAAGTATCGCCACACAGCCCCCATGAAGGTAGTGCCACACAGCCCCCTTGAAGGTAGTGCCACATAGCCCCTTTGTAGGTAGTGCCACACGCCCCCCCCCCCCTTTCTGTACATAGTGCCACTGTAGCTCACTGAAGGAGCGGAATCCCCCTGTGGCCAGGGATTCCGCTCCTGGTCGGAGAGCTTGATGTCTCTGTCCATGTATAGACAGTGACATCAGGGGCAACTCCTGAAGCGGAATCCCCGGCCACAGCGTTGCCGATGCTGTGACCGGGGATTCCACTCCAGGGGAAGCCCCTGACGTCTCTGTCCATTTATGGACAGCAACGTCAGGGGCTTCTCCTGGAGCCGAATCACCGCATCGGCAACGCTGTGGACGGGGATTCCGCCTCAGGAGTTGCCCCTGATGCCACTGAGACATTAAGCGTACCGTCCAGGAGCGGAATCCCCGGACACAGGGGGATTCCGCTTCTTCAGGGAGCTACAGTGGTGCTATGTACAGGAAGGGGGTGGGGGGTGTCATCTACAGAGGCTACAATAAATCTCCTCCTTTTCACATGCATTTCGCGCTGTGAGGAGAAGGAGAGAAAGCAAGGCCATGGTTCAGAGGAGTGTCGCAACACCCTTGGAGGGTCCTCACGGCACCCAAGGGTGCCGCTGAACCCTGGTTGGAAACCACTGGCCTAGTAGATAGCAGAGCAGGGAGATACCTCCCTGCTCTGCTATAGTGTTCAATAGTATCTGCATCCTAAGGATGCAGATACTATTAAATGTGGTGTCGCTGCCACTGTAGCAGCCGCAGTGTCTGTTAGTGGTGCCGTCAGCCATGGGGGGCTGTCCCGGCAGGTGGTACGAATGCCCTCATGCCCTGTGTCGCTGATAGCAGCAGTTCCGGCTGCTACAGCGGTAGCAACGCCACTGGGAGAAGCTCCTGGGCGGAAAAGCAGCTGCTGAGTCGCCGGGCCCGGGCGCTCCTAAAACACAAGCAGGGGAAGGGAGCCAGCGCAGCGCCCCCTTCCACCTGCTGGAGTGATGCGCCCTGTGCAATGGCACAGGTCGCGCACACCTAAGGCCGGCCCTGGGTGTGACTAGATTCCTATGGCCACGGGCAAAATTTTGAGCCTTGGTTCCCTGATTGTTGCTCGGATGCTTGGGCCACAATGGAGTTGCTAGTCTCACATAACACCACCACATAGTGACTGATTAATATCGCCACAACATGATCACATATTATCACCACATAATGGAAGCCCCCCTGTTGCCATTAGCAATAATGGGGACTCATGGGATTTTTGGAGCTGACTCCTCCTCCTCCCTGTATGTGTTTTATTAATTGTCGTTCAATTTTAGCAAATTTTCAGAAATAGGTCTTATGTAATATATCTTTCTATCTTTTATTTTATGTTCCCTGAAATGGTTAACCATCACTGAGGTACACTAGAAGGTGCTTGAGAATTCTGCCTGGAGCCTGTGAGCTGATGTAAGGTGTCCTGATTGGCTGAAGAGGTTTCTGGCACAAAATAAGTCTATAAATACACCTGTTTTTACCTCACAGGGGTCTTTGCTGCCTCAACACTGATTTGAACCCCCTCCCACCCTTCCCACCTTTCCCCATTGAAGAATTCCCTACCTACATGTCGCATGCATATTAGAGGGTTAGGTCACCCAGCTTCATGGCTGGGTGGACGTGATTATATTGTCATTATTATTATTATATTTTGGAGCTTGAGATTTTTATGGCTGATCTGAGTTTGTGTATTTTAAGTAACCCTTAATAAAGCACAGAGGCCATTTTGTTCCAAACTGTGTTTCGTTGTTTTTATTATTATTATTTTATTATATATTTGTTTATATTATTGGTTTATGACTAGTATTATGTAATGTGACGTATAATCCCATGACTGAATAATACCACTATACTGTTACTGACTAATATCTTCACTTCATGACCACATGGTGACTAAATAATACCCCCGTACTGTTACTAAATAATACGCCACACCATGAACAAATATTACCTGCACATAGTGATTAACCCCTTAACGCACCAGGACGTTCTGTATTGCAGTGCTTTAAGGCACCAAGACGTCGCTAGCACCGGAACTCTGGAGCCCAAGCCCATTGACCCGGCCCCCGAAACGCGTCTATAGAGCCAATATAGTAACTGGGGCATAAAATACACAGGGCCCTGTTACTATAGTAACGACACAAATACTTACCCTCCTTCCCGAGCGCAGACAGTATAAGATTACTGTCTGCTGGGGTCCTGTATCCAAGCCTGCCTTGTTGTAGGCATAGATACATGGTCTAACAGACAGTATCACATATGGGCCCTGTATCTAAACCTACCACATGTGTTACTAATGGTTTTTGTTTTGTGTTTGTGTTTTTTTACAGGCTTGGTCGTTGGACTACGTCAGATTCGAGGACTACTTCAATGACGGCTTTTTTTATTTTCAATAAAATGGTTAACGGTGTGGGGGGGTTATTTCAATAAAATATATTTTTTCTATGTCTTTGTATTTTATTTTCAACTTTATTACTACCTCCTTAGTAATGGCCGCTGGCTGATTGACAGCGTCCATTAATAAGGCAGGGCTTAGGGTTAGCCAGTGCAGAGGCTAACACTAACTCCCATTATTACCCTGGTGCCCACCACCACCAGGGGTACTGGGAAGAGCTAGGTACTATCCTGTACCCGGCCATCTGTAGTGACGATCAGGCACTGAGGCGGCCGCAGTCTGGAAAAGGCCAAAAACTGCGGCCTTTCCCACCCTGGTAATGCTAGGCGGCTGCTGCTATGTTTTATCTGACTGGTTGTCAAAAATGGGGTGGACCCCACATCATTTCTTTTTTTTTTTAATGGAATAAACGTTGTGTGGTTCCCCCCCCCCCCCCCCATTTTTCATAACCAGCCAGATACAACATAGCAGCAGCAGCCTAGCATTACCAGGGTGGAAAGAGCCACTGTTTTTGGCCTTTCCCAGCCTAATAATACCAGCCTGCAGCCGCCCCAGTACCCCACCTACCCTACAGATGGTCGGGTACTGGATTGTACCCAGCTCTTCCCGGTACCCCTGGTGGTGGTGGGTACCGGGTTAATAATGGGGGTTAGTGTTAGCCTCTGCACCAGCTAACCCTAAGCTCTGCCTTAGTTACAGATGCTCTCAATCAGCCAGCGGACATAACTAAGGCGGTAGTAATAAAGTTTTAAAAAATACAAGGACATAGAAAAAATATTTTATTGAAAAAAAAAAAAGCACACAACCCTCATTAACCATTTTATTGAGAATAAAAAAGCCGTAATATCACGGTTCTCATCTGGTTCGTTTGTGGATCCTCTGTGTCGTCCAGAAGATGGTGCTAGTAACCCAGGGCAACGCTTGGCACAGCAGGTTTAGAGGCAGTCGGATGTATAGGCCAGAAGTCAGGACAGGCAGCAGACGTCATTATGGGTATCGATAGCAATAGGTCAAGGCAGGCGGCAGGCAAGGATAGTCAAGTTCAGGCAGAGGTCAAAAATGGGAAATCCAGACAAATGCAGAAGGCAAGAAAACAGGGAACCGGGGTACAGGGAAACTCACAGGGCACTTGGTTGAACAAGCAAGGATTGAGAGGAAGGAGGATCCTTAAATAGGAAGTCTAGGAATTTAGGCACGCGCTGGCCCTTTAAGAAGGAAAGAGTCAGCGCGCGCACCCTCTAGTGGCTGCAGCCGCACATCGTGGATGACGGCTGTGGAGGGAGATGAGAGATGCAGTTACCTGATGACACCCAGAGCCTGTAGAGCGTCCGGATTGGGTAAGTGGAGCTTTAGATGAGCATGAGGAAATGGAGGGTGCAGGAACCAGAACAGAGACCATGGAAGAGGCGGGGAACAGCGCGGCAGCCGTTACAGTACCCCTCCTTTACGCCCCCTTTTTTTTGGCTTGCTAGGGAACCTGCGTTCAATGTCCTTGATGAGATCTGGGACGTTGACATTCTCCACGGGCTCCCATGATCTCTCCTCAGGACCATAATCTTTCCAGTCCACCTATACCACAATCTCCACAATTGACATCTAGGATCTCTTTGATCTCAAACTCGGCATCAGCCGCAGGAGCAGGATGGGCAGGAATTTTTTGGTAAATCAGTTGAATATAGTAGGCTTTAGCAGAGAAATGTGGAAGGAATTAGAGATTTTCAGAGATTGGGGAAGGCGAAGTCTGAAAGTTACTGGATTGATTTGTTCCGTTATTTCATAAGGACCCAGAAAACGAGGAGCCAGCTTGTAACAAGGGGTCTTCAGACGTATGTAACGGGTGGACAGACAGACTTTATCACCAGGAAAGAGCTGCGGCGGAATCCTGCGTTTTTTATCCGCGTTACTTTTGAACCTAGCTACGGCTTTGTGGATGGAGTCCTTGGCCTCCTGCCATATACGTACAAAGTCACGGTGGACCATGTTAGACGCTGATTGTATTGATTGTAGACAATGTTGGTGACAGAAGTCACTCCAGCGGGTAATTTGATCTCCAGTCCATTCAATAACAGGAGAGTGCTTCTGCAACCACGGTAGACCCAGTAGCAAAGGGTTTGGAGAGTTCTTTAAAACATAGAAGGAGATACGTTCCCTGTACAGCGCCCCTGTTAACATGAAAATGGGCTCGGTGATAAGATAGATAGTCTCCTGTAGAAGCCTCCCATTCAAAGAAGCAATGGACAAAGGTTGGGTTAGTTCTTGAACTGGGATTTTGTAGCGATTAACCAGGGACTGGCACAGGAAATTCGAAGCAGATCTGGAATCTAGAAAGGCTTGGACGCAGAAAGTGGTTCCTGCAAAGGACAGTTAAGCTGGTATGGTCATCTTTTGAGAGGGTGATACTCCACCTTGGGTAGCCTCTCCTACTTGCCCTAGGCATTGGAGTTTTCCGGCCTTATTGGACAGTCCTTGAGGAAGTGCGTTTTTCCACCACAGCATAAACATAAGTTCAACTTGCGTCTATTCTGGTGCTCCTCAGGCGTGAGTCTTGTTCTCTCCACCTGCATAGGTTCATCCGACCAAGAGGAAGATGAGACAAGAAGAGGCTGTTGGAAGGTTGGTGCCAACCGTGATGTCCGATTTCCCAGAGCAGATTCTTGTTGTCTCTCACGAAAACGAATGTCAATCCAATTGGCAAGAGAGATCAAGTCATCCAAGGATGGTGGAAGGTCCCGGGCAGGAAGTTCATCCTTGATTCGGCTCCCTAGACCCTCCCAGAAGGTAGATACTAGAGCCTCGTTATTCCACTGGAGTTCTGTAGCCAGGGTGAGGAATTGAATGGCGTATTGACCTACAGTGGAGGTTCATTGCTTGTTAAGAGAGGAAGCTGCTGACGATGCCCGACCTGGCTCTTCAAACACCCTTTTAAATGTGGAGGGAAAGGTTCTGAATATTATACATTATGGGGTCGCTTCTTTCCCACAGGGGCGATGCCCATGCCAGTGCTTCGCCAGAAAGCAGGGAAGGGATGTAGGCCACTTTAGTCCGGTCTGAGGAAAAATTATGTGCCATGACCTCAAAATGGATCGTGCATTGATTAACGAATCCCCTGCAGGTCTTGGGGTTACCCTCATAGCGGGCAGGCATAGGTAAATGTAGTCCAGGACTGTAGACAGGAGCATGCGGTGGTGGTGGCGGTGTCGGAGGCGCCGGGGGCGCAGGTTCGTTCAAGCGAGTGGACACATTTTGCAAAAGCTAAAAAAGCTGATCTTGGCGGACTCTTTGTCTAGAAAGTTCCTGAGCCATATCAGCCGCGTCAGGCAGGGCTGTGTCAAGGGGATCCATGGCTTGTTCAAACTATCACGGTTCTCACCTGGTTCGTTTGTGGATCCTCTGTGTCGTCCGGAAGATGGTGCTAGTAACCCAGGGCAACGCTTGGCACAGCAGGTTTAGAGGCAGTCGGATGTATAGGCCAGAAGTCAGGACAGGCAGCAGACGTCGTTACGGGTATCGATAGCAATAGGTCAAGGCAGGCGGCAGGCAATGATAGTCAAGTTCAGGCAGTGGTCAAAAACGGGAAATCCAAACAAAGGCAGAAGGCAAGAAAACAGGGAACCAGGGTATAGGGAAACTCACAGGGAACTTGATTGAACAAGCAAGGATTGAGAGGAAGGAGGATCCTTAAATAGGAAGTGTAAAGGATCTGCCAGACACAGCTTCTGTGTCGACGCCCGTGGTTAATCAGTCTGCACTTGCTCCTAAGTCTGATAGAGTGACTCGATCTGCTACCACTCAGGCTGGTAGGCTCAGGAGTGGGAGAACCTATCACAGCCTGGCCAGACAGTTCTAGCTCCCGCCCTCGGTCTATTTATACCTTCATGTCCTGCTTGTCTCTGCCTGTGATTCTTTCCTGTTTCCTGGCTCTGCTGCTCCTGCTATCATTATTGACGTTGCTTCATTTTGACCCTGGCTTTACTGACTACGCTCCTGCCCTGCGTTTGTTACCTCGTACACTCCTGGTTTGACTCGGCTCGTTCACTACTCTTGTTGCTCAAGGTCTTGCCGTGGGCAACTGCCCCATTTTCCTTAGCTTCTGTGTACCCTAGTCTGTTTGTCTGTCGTGCACATATTGAGCATACGGACCGTCGCCCAGTTGTACTCCCGCCCCCTAGGACGGGCCGTGCAAGTAGGCAGGGACTGAGTGGCGGGTAGATTAGGGCTCACCTGTCTGTCTCCCTACCCCGTCATTACATAATCACAGGCCCATATACCTTTTCTACCCTGGTCCCTGACACAACTATGGACCCCCTTGAGACCCTGGCTCAGCAAATGCAGGGCCCTACAGGTCCAAGCCCTGGCTCAGAGGGGCAACCAGCGTGATGCTACCCTGGTAGTGCCCCCCATCTCACCTCCTGAAGCCCATCTCAAGTTGCCTGACCGGTTGTCAGGGGTCCGGAAGACTTTTTTCTCCTTTCTGGAGAGTTGTAGGCTCTATTTCTGTCTAAGGCCCCACTCCTCAGGTTCTGAGAGCCAGCGAGTGGGTATAATTATGTCCCGGCTCCAGGACGGGCCCCAAGAATGGGCCTTTTCCTTGGCTCCTGACGCCCCTGAACTTTCCTCTGTTGATCTTTTTTTTTCTGCATATATGACGAGATTGACAAGACTGCCTTTGCCGAGAGTCAGCTGGTGGCCTTACGTCAGGGTAAGAGACCCGTTGAGGAGTACTGTTCTGACTTTAGGAAGTGGTGTGTAGCTTCTCGGTGGAATGACCCTGCCTGAGGTGCCAGTTTAGATTGGGTCTGTCGAACGCCCTGAAAGACCTGTTAGTTAGCTATCCCTCTTCAGACTCTCTAGATCAGGTTATGGCTTTAGCGGTACGTCTTGACCGACGTTTCAGGGAACGACGACTTGAACGTTTTTGTGCTTTCTCCTCTGGCTCCTTATGATGGCTCCCGAGGTTCCGTTGCTTCGTTCTTCCACGGAAAACTCGGATGAACCAATGCAACTCGGGGCCTCCGTGTCTCCCCAACAACGTAGAGAGCTCCGCAGGAAAAATGGTCTCTGCTTCTACTGTGGGGATGACAAGCATCAAGTGAACAACTGTCCTAGGCATAAGAATAAGCAGCCAGAAGAACTTCCGCGCCTAAGTGACCATTGGAGAGGTCACTTGGGCGCACAGGTATTTCCCGTAAATATGAAACCTAATATGATCTTGCTTCCCTTTCAGGTCTCTTTTGAGGGTAGGTCTGCTACCGGCAGTGCCTTTGTGGATTCAGGGTCTTCTGCTAATATTATGTCTGTGGAATTTGCTATGTCTCTAGCTATGCCATTAATTGATTTGCCTAAACCTGTCCCGGTAGTGGGTATCAACTCCACTCCACTTGCTAATGGTTATTTTATTGGCGCTGGAATGTAGTTAACAGCAGTGTTTTATTTTGAGAAACTATCTTTTTTTAGCAAAGTTATGACCTTTACTACATTTATGCAAATTAGTTTCTTAATGCCCAAGTGGGCGTTTTTTAACTTTTAACCAAGTGGGCATATTACAAAGAAGTGTATGACGCTGACCAATCAGCATCATACACTTCTCTTCATTACACCCAAGCTTGTTTCACTAAACAGCGTGATCTCGCGAGACCACGCTGTGACGTCACTTCAGCCCACAGGTCCTTCAACCCTACGTCTGAAGACTGAACATAGATCGTCTCCAGGCGTATGAGAAGTTACAGTCGTCGGATCTGCAGCAGCAGCAGTGGAGGAGGCAGTATCACACAGTGGGGGTAAGCATATAGAACTCCCTAGAGACGATGGACCTGTGGGCGGAAGTGACGTCACACGAGATCACGCTGTTCAGTTGAAACAAGCTTCGGTGTAATGGAGAGAAGTGTATGATGCTGATTGGTCAGCGTCATACACTTCTTTGTAATATGCCCACTTGGTTAAAAGTTAAAAAACGCCCACTTGGGCATTAAGAAACTAATTTGCATAAATGTAGTAAAGGTCATAACTTGCTGAAAAAAGATAGTTTCTCAAAATAAAACACTGCTGTTAACTACATTCCAGTGCCAATAAAATGATGTAGGAGATGGGGCATTTTTAATCTGGTGTCAGAGCCTCTTTAACTTCAATATAAACTGTATAAATATGGATATGGTGAGCTCCACCTAGTGTTGGCTGCAGGCAACCACCATTTTATTTAATTTTACGGCTGTGTGAAGGGAAGCGCCTGCTGTAGCTGGTTATATGAGATACTCTGTTGCCAATAATGTTTATTTGGGGGCACTCTGCTGCCAATTATGTTTAAAAGGGGCATTCTGCTGGCATTATTTGTGGAGGTCTAATGGCATTATTTAAATGAGGTACATTGCTGGTAGCATTGTTAATGGGGGCACTATGCTGGCATTATTTATTGGGGGCGCAATGCTGGCAGTATTGTTAATGGGGTCAGTCTGCTGCTTCTGGTTATGTAACATACTCTGCTGTCGTTATTTATGTGGGGCACATTTCTGGCAGTATTATTAATGGGGTCAGTCTGCTACTTCTGGTTATATAAGATGCCCTGCTGTCAATAATGTTTATAAGGGGCACTCTTCTGGCATTATTTATGTGGGGCACATTGCTGGCAGTATTGTTAATGTGGGACAGTCTGCTGACACTGTTTATATGATTACTCTTATCGTGCTGTAATGTTTGGGGTTTGTATTCTGTACTTGTGAATGGGACCCCCAAAAATGTATGTCATATATTTTTATAGGGCAGCCATGAAATCCAGTATAGCAAATGTATTTATGTCTGGTATAACCTATATTGCTTCTTCTACTGTGATAGTATGCTGCAAGTACCCAGTACAGGCCACAATCCAATGTATTATTACTGTCTACAAATATGAGTGTAGAAAGCCCAAAATACAGTAAAAACTACCATGGTGAATGTTACATGAAGACTTCCGAAGCTAAATGGGCTATCATATCAAGATGTATGATGTCATTAAATCTCTTTTTTGTGTTAGCAGTTTGTAATTTGGATTCGACTATTCCAGATGGTTACAGGATAATCGCAGCCAGAAATTCTATGGAGGTCAGTGACTTCATTGTCTTGTTTTTTCCTACCCTGGGATGGAGATGTACCAACAGATTTGGATCCAGCAGAGGAGGTCCATGTGGTCGGCTCTCCACTCAGACAAGTAGCGACTTAGGCTTCGTTCACATGTGCGTCAGGGCTCCGTTCAGGGGTTACGTCAGAGCTTTCCATCAAGTGTTGCGTAGTTTCGTCGGAAGCAATACCGTAGTCGACTACGGTATTGCTTCCGTCAAAACTACGGAAACCATTTGCACCGGATCCGTCACCATTGGTTTCCTTCAGGGTTCTGTTTATGGGTTCCCCTGACGGAAAGCTCTGACGGAACCCCTGAACAGAGCCCTGACGCAGATGTGAACGAGCCTTATTGAGTAAGAGAACTGGACAGGTAACAAGTATACAAATCTCTGTCTGCTCATTTGTAAAACTGACCCCTTTGTCCTATTGTCCATTCCTGATGAGCGATATGTGGACTCTCACTGTATTCTGTTCTATTTAGGACTCAGTCTCTTCTGCTTTCTGCTTGGAATTCCTGCTTTCCCCTTGGAATTCTTCTGAAACAAGAGTGCTCCAGCACCAATGGAAGAGGCATTAACCTCCAAGGAAAACTGTCAAGTCACAACAGGATGATGAAGAACAGATGCAGAAGTGAAGGCACTCTTGAGGTTCGAGAATTCCGACTCTGCCTCAGGTGTCCAGTCTTTAGCGTTCACTCCCTTCTTGGTAAGAGCTTAGATGGGAGCAGTAAGTGACGAGAAATTTGTGATGAACTGTCGATAAAAATTGGCAAATCCAAGAAATCGCTGTATAGCGCGGAAGCCTTGAGGGCGTGGCCACTCCAAAGCGGACTTCACCTTTTCCGGATCCATTTGAAGACCACGATCAGAAATAATATAACCCAGAAAGGGCAAGGACTTTTTTCAAATACTTCTCGAGATTTGCGTATAGGCTTTTCCCCATTAACCGCAACAAGACGTGGCGTACATGCTTCCGATGCGTCATCAGATCAGGTGAGTAGATCAGAATTTCGTACAGATACACCACCACACAGACATACAGAAGATCACGGAAGATATCATTTACGAATTCTAGGAACACTGCTGGAGCATTACACAGTCCAAAGGGCATTACGAGCTATTTATAGTGACCGCCTCGGGTGATAAATGCGGTTTTCCATTGGTCACCCTTGCAGATACGGATCAGGTTATAGGCCCCGTGTAGATCCAGCTTAGTAAAATCCTTGGCTCCATGAATCCTGTCAAAGAGTTTGGAGATAAGCGGCAAGGGGTACTTGTTTTTAACCGTGATTTGGTTTAACCCTCTGTAGTCAATACATGGTCAAAGTGATCCATCCTTTTTCTCCACAAAGAAGAATCCAGCTCTGGCTGGTGACGTAGACTTCCTGAGCAACCCCCACTCTAGGTTCTCTTTGACATACTCCGACATGACCTGGGCTTCCAGCATGGAGAGAGGATAAATCTGTCCGCGAGGGGGAGAGGCTTCAGGAAGCAGCTCAATAGGACAGTCATAGGGACGTTGCCTAATTTTTGCTGAAAACATCTGCGTAACTAACAAATTGTGGAGACAGCCCAGAGAGAGACTGAGGCAGAGGAGAAATAACAGGTCGAACCTGAGGCAGACAGCAGTGAAGACATGGGGGTGGAACCTCTCCAGAATTCCAATCAAGGACTGGAGCGTGCTGGCGAAGCCATTGCAATCCCAGCAGGAAGGGGTTTATAGCTTTTGATAGGACATAGAAAGTTATAGACTCAGAATGAGGGACTCCTCTCTGTAGTGTCAGAGGTTTGGTGATAGACAGGATAGGGTCCGGAAGAGGTTGCGCATCAACAGAAGCGACCACCAGTGGTTCTCCAGAGGAACAGTGGCCAAGTGGAGACGTTCTACTAAGTCCTGCTGGATGAAGTTTGCATCTGTTCCAGAATCCAAGTAAGCAGGAACAGAGTGTGATCCTTCACAGGTGATGATAGAAACAGGAATAGAAAGACTAGGAGAGAATTTAGAGGTCAAGGGAGAATCATCTAGGATTGTCTCTCCAATCAAGCCTAGGTGGATCGTACACTGGTCTTACAGGTCTTAGGATCCCCGTCGTAGCGAGGCGGTAGACGCATTGAAATTGTAGACCCAGGGCAGGCAGGAGGGATAGGAGGTGGTGGGGCAGCAGAAGCAGCCCGAGGAGGTATAGAAGGAAGATCCAAACGGGTAATTATTGATTTTACAGCTTGTAGGAGCTGATCCTGGCGTGGCCGGAGGTCACGCATGTCTGCTTGCATCATCTGGACATCGGCATTGGGTTGACCAGCGGGATCCATAGCCTGAGTGTACTGTCATGGCTATGGGGTATGTGGACATACTCGGCCGCAGTGGAGAAACAGCTGGCCAAACAACAGTCAATGATAGTCTTTAGGACAAAAGTACCTGGATAGAAGATTTGGTAGACACTTGGTGTGGAGAGAGAGAGAGAGGAGAGAGAGGTGAGAGAGGAGAGAGGAAGAGAGAGAGAGAGAATAGATTTACAATAATATAATAGAGAGATAGATTTTAGAGAGCGTTAGGAATCAGTCAGTCAAATGCTCGTTCATCAGCTGATATGCTCTTTTATGCAGAATTAAAAATCATCGTTGTTGGCAGCACATCTCTCTGTGTAAACAGGGAGATGCGCTGCCAACGTGATGAAAATGTATAGGGACGAGCAATCGTAGTAACGTGCACTCATCCTTATACATATCCAATCATTGCTTCATGTGATAGGAGCAAACAAGTGCCGATCAATGAGCTGTCTCATTGATCAGCGCTCATTTACACAGCCCATGTCGTGCAATAGTACCCTTAGTCCCTTTCACAGTCCATTTACTAACCGAGGAACTTTCCGATATGCCTTCCAATAAATGTTCTGGTCCTGACCGTCTTCCAGGAGCTTTCTACAAGTATTTCCAACACATCATACTTCTTAAACTGGCTAAGGTTTGTAATTCTTTATCTGAACATCAACACTCTCCCCCTCCCTGGAGGCTTATATCTCTATACTCTATAGGGGAAGGATGCTACCCAGTGTTGCAATTATCATCTGATCTCTCTACTTAATGTTGGTGTTAAATTGTTTGCTAAATTTCTGGCAAACAGACTGAAGATGGTATTGCCACTCTTGGTTGACCGAGAGAAGCAGGTTTTATGATGGGCAGAGAGGGAAAGCATAATACCGTATGTATGTTGCACCTAATTCAGTACACCAGGTTGAGAAATATTCCTCCGACTTTGCTTTCTACTGATACCGAAAATGCTTTCGACTGGGTGGATTGAACCTTTATGTTCCTCACCTTAGCTCGTTTTGGTTTCCCCCCTGTGTTCCTCCATAAGATCCTCGCGGTCTACTCTTCACCGAGTGCCAAGATTCAAGTTAATGGTTCCTTGTCCCCCATCTTTCAAATACGCAATGGCACTAGACAGGTTGCCCTTTATCCCCCCTGCTATTTATTCTTTCTATGGAAACTCTAATTTAGCGATTGAGACAGGACTCCTTATTAGAGGGGGTAAAGATTGGGAACAGGATGCACTCGACAGCTTCATTTGCTGATGATTTGTTCATTATATCCACTAACCTTTTAACTACTTTTCCACACCTCTAGTCTTTGCTTGATGACTTCGGGAACCTAACTTTAAAATTAACATAAGGAAGTCTGAAGCCTTGTATATCTCGTGTCCACAATCTCTAAGAGTGATGCTTTCCTCCATCTCTCCTTTGCCTCTCCGCTTTAGAAGCCTTCTCTCGAGGACCGCTCCTAGGAAGGTGACCTCCCTGTTATATTCCAAAGTACTTGTCTCACCCGACAATGCTCTTTTACCTTACATCAGAGCCTGGGAAAGGGAACTTGATATCTCTGTCTCTGTGGAGGATCTGAGGTGGGTCTATTAAAACTCTTTTGGAAAATATTAAATTGTGTCTGACTGCAAGTGTCAACCTATAAACAGGTATGTAGATGGTACAAAACGCCCTCTGTTCTCTATAGAATCTACCCTTATAGCAGCCCCTTAGGTTGGCATATGCCACCAGACTCCAGGCACTTACCGACATATTTGGTGGGATTGTGACGAGGTCAAGCCATTTTGGGTGCAAATACAGTCTCTCCGGTCCCACATAGGTACTCGTCCCGCTTACACCGAACATAATCTCTTTGAATCTATGGCCTTCACTCCACAGAGGTTTCCCCAAGAACCTTTGGCTGCACCTCCTGGGTATGAAAAAATCCTTTATCCCATTATATTGGCCTTATCAACACCACCTTCAATTAGTCAAAGTTTCTTAACTAGCTAGAATGGAGGAATTGTCATACTTAGCGTTGCAGAACCATCAAAAATGTAAGAATCTTTGGCAAACATGGTTCGATTTCTGTAAGAATGCAACCTATAGGCATCTTTGGTCTGATCCTCCTCCCGCTTAGAAGCCTTCTTGTACCCTCCTTGATCCCTCCTTCATTTTATATTTGCTCAATGGTTCAATTTGTCTCAGACCTACACTAGCCTGTAATCTATAGATAGCTAGTAAAGTTTTCATGTAATGGAAGTGTATATCTATATTCTGCTGTATGTAATTTTATATGATTACTTTTGTTCTAACACTGCTCGAAATTGTTTCTTGATGTGAGCTCATGTTGACCTATGTGCTGTGGTTGTATTTTTTAAAAATTAAATTAAAAAAAAATAATATATATATATATATATATATATATATATATATATATATATATATATATAAAAAAAAGAAAGGGGTTGGATACAGTCTTAGAAGACCTCAGAGTGTCATACACAACATTCAGGGCAATTGGGGCACTTTGGATTTGCCAAAAATTTATTCGAACCAAATCCAATCTGACAGCCAGTTTGATAGAATCGGATCCAAAACTAATTTCAGGAAATTTGATTATCTTAATCTACTCCTATAATCCCGCCAGATGACATGTGATTAAGGTGGCTTTCCAGTACATCCCTCATGACAGCACCACAGGAGGTTGCCCTATTGACCTCTGTAGGGACAGGAAGACAGAGAGGTTAAAAGGCCCCTCCCACCACCCACTTGCCAGTGTTCTTCCTGTCCCTACAGGGTCAGGAGTAGAGAGACGTCGCTCCTTTGTTACTGCAGGGGAAAAAAAACTCGGGCAGGGGGCAAGATCGGGGGGTCCGTGCACTCCCCCTTCTCTTCCCCCTGAAGCCTAGGCTAACACCCCTCTAACGAGAGGTCCCTTAGCTCCCAACCTAAGACACCTACCGGAGGAATCCTAGGCAGGGTTCCGGTAGTGTGTGGGGTTCGGGATTCTCAAGCAGGCTTCGGCCTGGCCGCGTGACCAGGCGGGGACCGGCAGCTCCATAGGTTTGGATGCACCGGCAGGGTATCCTCGCTGTGCCGCATAGCAAGCCTCAGTCACCGGCTATGAGCGGCTGCACCTCAATGAATAGCCGACCGGAAATAACATTGGGCTACTTCCGGTCCGCGGCCATCTTGGAAGGCGGGAAATTCAAAACGCCCGCATTTAAAGGGACACGCACAGGTATGTAGTTAGAGCTGATACCTCTAACTTGGATTGATCTTGTGGATTGCATATTGCATTGCCTGTTACCTGTCGCGGTATGGAATTTCCTCGTCCTGACGGAACTCCAGATATGTCCCAGGGTCACGTGAGTCTCACCCTTGGGGTAAGGGTTATGACTCCTTATGTATGCACACCATACTTTACCTACCTTCTGTTTTCTCTAGGATAAAGATTCCTCTCAGAGACAAACTGATAAAAAGAAGGTTAAAAAATGTGTGACTTGTGCAAAAAAATTGCCAGAGTCACATAGGAAACAATTGTGTCAGGATTGTATTGCAAAAATAGTAAAAGAGGAACAACCAACGTTTATCTCTGAACTTAGGGCTATGATTCGTGAAGAAGTGAGTCAGTCAGTAGCCTCCCTCGCCCCTCCTCAAGAAACTCCCTCACACTCCCGGGCAAAAAGACCACGGATTGAAGTGGATCAAAAATATTGTCCTCCTTCTCAGGGGTCTGACTCAGAGCAGGAGTGTTATTACCTATCGGAGGAACTCTTGCCTTCAACTTCATCCACCCAAGAGAAAAAAAAAATCTTCTCTTCCGAGATGTCTGATACCTTAATTCAGGCAATACGGAAAACCATGGATATTCCCGAAGAAGACCAACCACATACCATCCAGGATGAGATGTTTGGAGGTCTAACGGAAAAGAAAATGAAGGTTTTTCCGGTAAACGAAAATCTCAAAAGAATGGTGACAACTGAATGGGAGGATTCAGAAAAAAGGCTCTTCATTTCAAGAGATTTTAAAAACAGACTTCTCTTTGATCCAGAAGACACTAAACCTTGGGATGAGATCCCAAAAGTAGATGTCCCAGTAGCTAGGGTTGCTAAAAAAAACGCAATCCCATTTGAAGATTCCTCTTAGTTGAAGGACGCCATGGACCGAAAGGCAGACGGGCTACTGAAAAGAGCGTGGGAATCTTCCTCTGCTTTGATCTCGACTAATATCGCAGCCACATCAGTAGCAAGAGCAATGTTTATATGGTTAAACCAGCTGGAGACCCATTTGATGATGAAGACATCACGACAAGACCTATTAGAATCTCTACCCTTACTAAAGTTGGCAACCGGATTCTTGGTAGATGCTTCAGCGGAATCTATTAGATTTGCTGCCAGGAATGGGGCTCTCTCAAATGCTGCTAGAAGAGCATTATGGCTCAAAATGTGGTCAGGAGATACGAAGTCCAAGAACAAATTATGTTCTATCCCGTTTACAGGGTCTCTGATGTTCGGTCCTCTCCTGGATAACATGCTGGAGAATGCAGCAGATAGGAAAAAGGGGTTTCCTGAAGAGAAACCAAAAAAACCCCCTCAGTTTGGGAGGTTTCGCCAACAGAGGGAACCTACCTTACAGAACTACAGCGGGAAAGGGAAGTCCGGTCGCTGGAGTTACCCCAAAGGAAGAAGGGGTCGAGGATATCTCCTTAACCCCAATAATTCATTTCAGCCCTCAAAGCAATGACGCCAAGAGCGTGGGGGGAAGACTCCTACAATTTTATCCCAAATGGTCGGGAATAACCCAGAACCCCTGGGTTCTAAAGATCATAGAAGAAGGGTACAAAATAGAATTTTCCTCCATTCCTCCAGAGAAATTTCTAATAACCCAGTACCAAGCAAAAGACCTTCATCAGATCCTTATCCGGGACGTCCAGAAACTACTCAAATTGAGAGCCATTACTCCAGTTCCCCACAACGAAAAATTCAAAGGCCACTATTCAAAAATCTTCTTAGTCAAAAAACCAAACGGTTCCTACAGGACAATAATCAACCTGAAGGTCCTAAACAAGTGTGTGAAATATCGAACACTCAAGATGGAGTCTATCAGATCGACTATTCCTCTAATAAGGGAAGAGGCATCAATGTGTACGATCGATTTAAAGGATGCGTATTATCACGTTCCTATCCACCCCGCTTACCAGAGATTCCTCAGATTCGCGATTCAGAACGGTCCTTCCATTCTCCACTTCCAGTTTGTCTGCCTCCCTTTCGGCATTTCCTCCGCCCCCAGAATTTTTACAAAAATTATGGCAGAGATCATGGCATTCGTAAGAAGTCAGGGCATAGTAATTATCCCATATCTAGACGACTTCTTGTTGACAGCAGATACTCCGTCTATCTTAGACAGTCATCGGTCACAGGTTCTTTCCCTACTACAGGAATTGGGATGGATAATCAACTTTCAGAAGTCAAGTCTTCCTCCCCAAAAACAGAAGGTCTTCTTAGGAGTACAACTAGACTCCTCCCTTCAACATTCCTTCCTCCCAAGAGAGAAACAAATACTCCTACTGGCAGAAGTAAGGAAATTTTGGGGGAAAGACGCCTGTTCCATAAGGGAATGTATGCGGATGTTGGGAATGATGACGTCTTGCATCCAATCTATTCCATGGAGTCAATTTCACTCCAGACCCTTACAGAATCTGATCTTGTCCCAGTGGGATCAAAAACAGAACTCCCTGAATTCAAGAATTCAAATTTCCGAGACCGTGAAATCATCCCTCCTGTGGTGGCTCTGCACAAATAACATAGACAAGGGAGTCCCTGGAGAATGGTCCCAGTCACATAGGAAACAATTGTGTCAGGATTGTATTGCAAAAATACTAAAAGAGGAACAACCAACGTTTATCTCTGAACTTAGGGCTATGATTCGTGAAGAAGTGAGTCAGTCAGTAGCCTCCCTCGCCCCTCCTCAAGAAACTCCCTCACACTCCCGGGCAAAAAGACCACGGATTGAAGTGGATCAAAAATATTGTCCTCCTTCTCAGGGGTCTGACTCAGAGCAGGAGTGTTATTACCTATCGGAGGAACTCTTGCCTTCAACTTCATCCACCCAAGAGAAAAAAAATTTCTTCTCTTCCGAGATGTCTGATACCTTAATTCAGGCAATACGGAAAACCATGGATATTCCCGAAGAAGACCAACCACATACCATCCAGGATGAGATGTTTGGAGGTCTAACGGAAAAGAAAACGAAGGTTTTTCCGGTAAACGAAAATCTCAAAAGAATGGTGACAACTGAATGGGAGGATTCAGAAAAAAGGCTCTTCATTTCAAGAGATTTTAAAAACAGACTTCTCTTTGATCCAGAAGACACTAAACCTTGGGATGAGATCCCAAAAGTAGATGTCCCAGTAGCTAGGGTTGCTAAAAAAAACGCAATCCCATTTGAAGATTCCTCTTAGTTGAAGGACGCCATGGACCGAAAGGCAGACGGGCTACTGAAAAGAGCGTGGGAATCTTCCTCTGCTTTGATCTCGACTAATATCGCGGCCACATCAGTAGCAAGAGCAATGTTTATATGGTTAAACCAGCTGGAGACCCATTTGATGATGAAGACATCACGACAAGACCTATTAGAATCTCTACCCTTACTAAAGTTGGCAACCGGATTCTTGGTAGATGCTTCAGCGGAATCTATTAGATTTGCTGCCAGGAATGGGGCTCTCTCAAATGCTGCTAGAAGAGCATTATGGCTCAAAATGTGGTCAGGAGATACGAAGTCCAAGAACAAATTATGTTCTATCCCGTTTACAGGGTCTCTGATGTTCGGTCCTCTCCTGGATAACATGCTGGAGAATGCAGCAGATAGGAAAAAGGGGTTTCCTGAAGAGAAACCAAAAAAAACCCCCAGTTTGGGAGGTTTCGCCAACAGAGGGAACCTACCTTACAGAACTACAGCGGGAAAGGGAAGTCCGGTCGCTGGAGTTACCCCAAAGGAAGAAGGGGTCGAGGATATCTCCTTAACCCCAATAATTCATTTCAGCCCTCAAAGCAATGACGCCAAGAGCGTGGGGGGAAGACTCCTACAATTTTATCCCAAATGGTCGGGAATAACCCAGAACCCCTGGGTTCTAAAGATCATAGAAGAAGGGTACAAAATAGAATTTTCCTCCATTCCTCCAGAGAAATTTCTAATAACCCAGTACCAAGCAAAAGACCTTCATCAGATCCTTATCCGGGACGTCCAGAAACTACTCAAATTGAGAGCCATTACTCCAGTTCCCCACAACGAAAAATTCAAAGGCCACTATTCAAAAATCTTCTTAGTCAAAAAACCAAACGGTTCCTACAGGACAATAATCAACCTGAAGGTCCTAAACAAGTGTGTGAAATATCGAACACTCAAGATGGAGTCTATCAGATCGACTATTCCTCTGATAAGGGAAGAGGCATCAATGTGTACGATCGATTTAAAGGATGCGTATTATCACATTCCTATCCACCCCGCTTACCAGAGATTCCTCAGATTCGCGATTCAGAACGGTCCTTCCATTCTCCACTTCCAGTTTGTCTGCCTCCCTTTCGGCATTTCCTCCGCCCCCAGAATTTTTACAAAAATTATGGCAGAGATCATGGCATTCGTAAGAAGTCAGGGCATAGTAATTATCCCATATCTAGATGACTTCTTGTTGACAGCAGATACTCCGTCTATCTTAGACAGTCATCGGTCACAGGTTCTTTCCCTACTACAGGAATTGGGATGGATAATCAACTTTCAGAAGTCAAGTCTTCCTCCCCAAAAACAGAAGGTCTTCTTAGGAGTACAACTAGACTCCTCCCTTCAACATTCCTTCCTCCCAAGAGAGAAACAAATACTCCTACTGGCAGAAGTAAGGAAATTTTGGGGGAAAGACGCCTGTTCCATAAGGGAATGTATGCGGATGTTGGGAATGATGACGTCTTGCATCCAATCTATTCCATGGAGTCAATTTCACTCCAGACCCTTACAGAATCTGATCTTGTCCCAGTGGGATCAAAAACAGAACTCCCTGAATTCAAGAATTCAAATTTCCGAGACCGTGAAATCATCCCTCCTGTGGTGGCTCTGCACAAATAACATAGACAAGGGAGTCCCTGGAGAATGGTCCCTAAACAGGGAAGTCTTTCTGTCCTTAACCCGAAGATGGGGTTATCCACAAATAGACCTGTTTGCCACAAGGAAAAACTCCCAAGTAGAGACATTCTTCTCCCTAAATCTCAGAGACAACCCATTGGGAGTAGATGCATTGTCCCAACCCTGGGACATGGATCTGGCCTATGCCTTTCCTCCGTTTCCTCTAATACCAATGGTATTAAGAAAAATCCAGGAAGATTTGACAAAGCTCATCATTATTCTTCCGTATTGGCCAAAAAGAACTTGGTTTCCAATCGTAAAATACCTAGCGTTGGAAGACCCTATCATGCTCCCAGTCAAGGAGAATCTTCTCTCCCTGGGTCCCTTATTCTTTCAGGGAATAGAAACTCTGAAGTGGTCAGCCTGGATCCTGAAAGGCAGATCTTGAGAAACCACGGTCTGTCAGATGAGGTAATTTCAACTATCTTATCAAGTCATAAAGAAGTTACCTCAAAAATCTATCAAAAAATTTGGTAGAAATTCTGTTCCTGGTATGGAGACCCAGGACCAGATCCCTTTTCTCCCAACATCGCGAAAATCCTAGATTTTTTACAATCGGGATTCAAAAAAGGGCTTAGCCCTAGTACCTTAAAAGTGCAGATTTCAGCCTTAGGTAATTTTTTGAACACTCCCCTGGCTGAACATCGGTGGATCAGAAGGTTCACTCAAGCGGTCTCTAAACTGAAACCTTCCCTAAAGAAATCAGTTCCTACCTGGGATTTGAATGTAGTATTAACGACTCTTTGTGATCCCCCCTTTGAGCCGCTTGACACGATTAGTATGCATTTTTTAACTCTAAAAGCGGCATTCTTAGTCGCTATTACTTCAGCAAGAAGGATTGGAGCAATCCAATCTCTGTCGGTCATAGAACCGTACCTAAAAGTACAAGAGAATAAGATCATTCTAAAGCTGGATCCTTCCTTTATTCCAAAAGGTATCTACAGCTTTCAATCGAGAACAAGAAATAATTCTACCTTCCTTTTATCCAGATCCAAAAAACCAACAAGAACAAAAATTCCATTGCCTGGATGTTAGGCGAACAATTCTTCAGTATCTGGATAGAACCTCCTCCTGGAGACGAGATAAAAATCTATTTGTCCTGTTTGGGGGAAAGAATAGAGGAAAGAAAGCCTCAAAAGACTCTCTAGCGAGATGGGTAAAAACTACCATACAAGAAGCCTACAAGTCCCAAGGACTATGTGCCCCACAAGGCATCAGAGCCCATTCAACGAGGGCAGTTTCGGCATCCTGGGCAGAAAGAAGAGAAGCCTCTATGGACCAAATTTGCAGAGCTGCCACTTGGTCAAGCTATCATACGTTTTGCAAACATTATAGGCTCGATGTTCTGTCCGATACGGATTTAAGTTTTGGACGGAAAGTCCTCCAATCCGTAGTCCCGCCCTGAGCATTATAATTTGGTATTGCTCCTGTGGTGCTGTCATGAGGGGTGTACTGGAAAATAGGAATTAGACCTACCGGTAATTGTATTTCCAGGAATCCATCATGACAGCACCCTTACATTCCCTCCATTATTGAAATTCTGATTTGAGCAATTAACATGTCAGTTATTATCCCCAGAAATAAAATAGGGTTGCATCCATCCTGGTGTAGTAATTGAAAAACACTGGCAAGTGGGTGGTGGGAGGGGCCTTTTAACCTCTCTGTCTTCCTGTCCCTACAGAGGTCAATAGGGCAACCTTTTGTGGTGCTGTCATGATGGATTCCTGGAAATACAATTACCGATAGGTCTAATTCCCATTTTTCCTCTAGGGCACTTACTCTCAAGTAGTTGACTACTCCACTAGTCCAGTCTTTTGCAGGTCGGCGACTTCTTAGGCCTACAAGGCAACCAGACCTTACAGGCGCAACAATATAGGGATCTTTCTACTTCCCTCACTAGGCCGCAATACAGCCTCCCATGGGTTTGAACACAGTACTGCTCACCTGTCCACAGGCTCCCAAACCCAGGCTGACTATTTCCACAGTCCCAGCAGACACCCCAGAGCTAATACCCTGGTCGACAATATACTGCAGCTGTCACCACTTTAGCGGTGGCCTGCACAGAGCACTGACAAGCCACCCTCATCCATGGCCTGACCACACCCTAATGGTCTCCTGAAAGCTCACCGTTTTCTCCATGACGCTAACTACTGACTCCAATTGGCAAAGCAGTCATGCTGCTTCCCTTTAAGGATTCACTTCCAGCCAGCGACCTCCTTCTCAGCTCTACATGGCCCACGTTACCTCTCTGACTCACCACCTCTGCAGCTGCAGCTTCCAGGGAGACAAGCATGCTTCTGTTGGTGACCAGGTCCTGCTATTCTACTGCACAGACCAACAGCAGCTATATGTAGCACCTCTTGTGGTGCACCCACTCTCTCCCTTAAAGGCGCCAAACCTTTCTTGTATGGGCTCTCCTCTATCCCCCCCCCCCCCCCACTCCTATCAGAATGGTGGCGCAATGGAAGTTTTCTCTCCTGCCATTATCAGGCTCTTCCTGGACTTAGTCAGCCCTCCATACCTCCCCTGTCACTGTCACTGTCCCGCAGAAGATTCTCATTCCTTTGTATAGTGACAGCACCATGCATATGTCAGCGTGAGATTTTCATAGATTTTTTTTTTTTTATAATAGCGCTGCCGGGGGACGGAAGTCTAGTTGCACGGCCTTCTTAAATGACGATACGATTTTTCATCACGTAACCAACCCCGCTGTACTCCAAGTACTCACTGTACTACTGCTCCTGCTTGTACATGGAGTACAGCGCGGTCGGTCACATGACGAAGAGTCGTATCGTCATCAAAGAAGGCTGTGCAACTAGACTTACTGTCCTCACCAGCGCTATAAAAATGTATGGAAATCTCATAATCAGCCCGATGGGAGACCGGAATGTATATTAGCGAGTGTACTCACACACTGCAGTGAGTACACTCCTAATAACCCCTTTAAAGAAAAAAGTGAAGGGAAGCAGAATTGGGACCAGGTGTATCAAACAATTGTACGCAGTACCGATTGAGGCTTATAGTGTACATTTTTATAAAAGTATAAGACCCCCATTAACTCAGAGAGTTATCATGATGTACAAACAATGAAAACGCAAAAAAGAGAAATGACAAATCCTTCATCTGTGTATATCTTGTATGCAGTTGCTCCAATATACTGTAGGTTATATTACCAGGCTGAGTTTTCTACAACTGAAAAAGCTGCGTGTGTAACATGATTAACCCCTTCCCGACGTTTGTCATAAGTATATGTCATGGAAAGCTAGTGCGTCCCACAATGTCGTATAATTACGACAAATGTATGGCACGGGCTCAGAAGTGGAGTCCGTGCCATCATCCCCGGGTGTAAGCTGTATGTTACAGGTGACACCCTGCTGTAATGGCGGGGACTGAAGTTAGCTCTGATCCCCGCCGTTAACCCCTTAAATGCCGTGGTCAAAAGCGACCACTGCATTTAAAATATTTGCAGCTAATCGCCACCCCAGAGACAAAATCACTGGAGTGCCGATGGCTGGAATGACAACTGGAGGCCTAGCCCTGGCCACCCAGTCTGCCTAGTACAGAAGCCTCCTATTTTTGAATACTTTAAGGCGTGCAGTTTTTAAAATGGGGTGATTTATAATACATAAGGCCTCTCATAGCCACTTAACTTAACTGGTCCCTGTGAAAATAGCCTTTTAAAATTTTCTTGAAAATGTGAGAAATTTCTACTAAAGTTCTAAGCCTTGTAACATCCTAGAAAAATAAAAGGATGTTCATATATATATATATATATATATATATATATATATATATATATACAAAAATAAATCTTGCAGCACTCCAATGAGGTAGATGAAAAAAGGGTGGTTTATTTAAGCCAACATATCAAGGTGCAACGTTTCAGTCCAACATTAGGAATATGAAATATATATTATACATATATATACACAAAAATAGAAAGCAGCAGCACTCACAGCGAATAGTTGTATGGGTGCCCAGCAAGTAGTCCCAATCCCAGGACTGAGTAATATAATAAAGTTGAAAGAATCAAAAGTTTTATTCAGTCAACATAAATGCGACGTTTCAGCCCAAGAATAGGACCTTTCTCAAGCATGGTGATACATAAAATAATGGTGGTAATTGACACCTGCTATATAAACCACCATTATTTTATGTATCACCATATGCTTGAGAAAGGTCCTATTGTTGGACTGAAACGTCTCATTTATGTTGACTGAATAAAACCACTATTTTTTCGTTTACTGGAGTGCTGCAAGATTTTTTCAACTTTTATATATATATATATATATATATATATATATATATATATATATATATATATATATATATATATATGTATAATGTTAATTAGCAACTAACTATGTCTTACAAACTGATACATTGAAATTTATAAAAATGCTAATTTTTGAAATTTGTTGCTAAATTTTGGTGTTTTCACAATTAAAGGGGTTTTGCCATGAGGGACATTTATGACACATCAACAGGATATGTAATAAATGTCAGACAGATGCGGGTCCCACCTCTGGAACCCGCACCTATCTCTAGAATGGGGCCCCCTAAACCCCGTTCTAGCTTTGTCTGCTATCACTGACACCTGGCCACTTCCTGACTTTATGGTCGGGAGTTACGAAAACAGCGTAACTCGCGGAGCTACGCTGTTTCCGTAACTTCCATAGTAGTTAATAGCAGTTACGGAAGCAGCGTAGCATGCGAGCTACGCTGTTTCCGTAACTACCATTCAGTTCTATGGGGCTTACGAAAACTACGTCTAGCTGTTTTCACCTTCATGGTCGGAAATTAGCTGACACAGAAAGAGGTAGAACGGGGTTTAGGGGCCCCATTCTAGAGATAGGTGCGGGTCCCAGAGGGGGGGACCCGCATCTATCTGACATTTATGACCGATCCAGTGGATCGGTCATAAATGTCCCTCGTGGGAAATCCCCTTTAAATACTGAATGTATCGACCAATTTTTACCAGTAATAAAGTCCAACGTGTCATGAGAAAACCATCTCAGAATCGCTAGGATAGGTAAAAGCATTCCAAAGTTATTGCTACATAAAGTGAGATATGTCGGATTTGAAAAATAAGGCTGTCAGGAAGGTCACAAGGGCTGCAGGAGGAAACCTTACAAGCAATTATTGTTTTTACAGGTGGGAGAAAAAAAAAATCACACCCTATATTTGTGTAGTGTCAAATTGAGCAAAACAACAGTTAACGTCTGGTGTGTGTGAAAGTAGAATTTCTACTGGAGTATGGTCAATGCCATGGTACAAAGTGTGACCTTTATGAAAAAAAAAAAAAAAACCTGGTAAAGCTGTAAAATACATGTTTTTAAGGTTCTCTTTACTCTCTGTGTAGTCAGCAGGCCTGGATTAGTATTTGGAAGTCTGGCGTTTGTCAAAGGCCCGCTGCGTCCTGTAAAACATTTGTTTCAGTGGGCTGCCCGGCTACAAACCGCATGTGTCCATAATCAGTTTTATCGCTGTAGTTGCACCTGAAAAAGCAAAATTTTCTCAGTGGTTTTATACAAAAATGTTGTTTTTTTGCAAATTATTCAGTTAAAAATATAATTTTTTTTTTACATTAGATGTAATATATATCGAGTAACCTTGCTGCTGGCGACATCCATATCCACAGACACAAGACAATTCAACTTTTATATATACACACAAGAAAAAGTAAGTGAACCCTTTGGAACTAACTGGTTCTCTGCATTGATTATTAATAAAACGTGTATTGTACTATTCAGGTCTTTTATCATGCAAATTAAGTAAACATCAATAGTGCAGCGAGAAGTACTAAATGGCGTTTTTACACAGGCAAATGAGCATTCATACTAACACTCGTTCTTTGGCGGATTGATTATTTTGTGTGACCGGTAAAATGTCTAGCCGTGAGTTGATGTGCACCTAAGTTATTGGCACTATTTTTGTTGCATTTTCTAGGATCATAAATCTTTATAACATGTCTTCTGAAAGTTGTTTGGCTCGAGGAATGGTTCACGCTAACCAATCTTTACTGACAAATCTGTTCCTCTTAAGAACCAGGTATTTTTGCCTTTATTTAAAGGGGTTGTCCCACAGGAGAGGGGATACATGTGTAAAAGCTGGGGGTCCGACCGCTGGGAACCCCAAGTGATAAGGAGACCGGGGGACCGAAATTCCCCCGAAGTGCTCTATGAGAAGCATGGGACTTCTGGGGTCTGTGTCTGGCAGCTCCATAGAAATGAATGAAGCGCCGGTCGCATGCATGACTGGCGCTCCATTAATTTTTATGGAGCTGCCGGACACAGACCCCGCAAGTCCCAAGCTTCTCATGGAGCACTTCGGGGGAATTTTGGTTCCCCGTTCTCCTTATCGCTGGGGGGGTTCCAGCGGTCGGACCCCCAGCGATCACACATGTATCCCCTATCCTTTCAATAGGGGGGTGCATGTGTTTTGTGGGACAACCCCTTTAATGAGCAAAGCACCTGTGACACGCACACTTCCAATCTCATCTCCTTAATTGAAACACCTTTTGCCAATTAGCTCTTGGAGAAGTCATTAACACAGAGCCTTACTTACTTTTTCCCCAGCACTGTGGATGTTTACTCAACACATACACACACCTATATTATATATATATATATATATAGATATATAGATATATATATATATACACATACATACACACACACATATACCTACATACTAGTCCTTCTCAATGAATTAGAATATCATCAAAAAGTTTATTTCAGTAATTCAATTCAAAAAGTAAACCTCATATTATATAGATTCATTACAGTGATTCTTTTCCAGCATTTTTTTTCTTTTTATGTTGAGGATTATGGCTAACCGTTAATAAAAACCCAAACTTTAGTGTCTCAGAAAATTAGATTATTATAGAAGCCCAATTTCAAAAATGATTTTTAATACCGAAGTGTTGGCTAACTGAAAAGCCTGTACAGTATATGCCCTCGATACTTGGTCGGGGCTCCTTTTGCATGAATTACTGCATCAATGCGGCGTGGCATGGAGGCAAGAAGCCTGTAGAACTTCTGAGGTATTGCTACGGTATTGCTTCCGCCAAAACGAGGGAATCCTTGCACAACGGAGACAAACGGAAATCATTTGCACAAGATCCATCACCACTGAAATCAATGGTGATGCAAATGGAAATCTATTGCTTCCGTTTATGTTAGTCAAGGTTCCGTTCTGACAGAAAGCTCAGACGGAACACCTGAACTGAGCCCTGACGCAGATTTGAACGAAGCCAAAGTGTAGTAGAGTAGCAGAAGAAAAAAAGAACAGAGCCAACAATTAGCACATGCATGCCGCTCATTCTGAGTAATTGAATCATTAGTTCGAAATAATAGCCGTGAGGAGTTAAATTGGTGATTCTGTGGAATAACAGGTGTCCATTTTGGCCCTTATCTAAGGTAGGAGGGTGGCAAATGTTGCACGTTGGTTATAGTACATTTCCTTCTGAAATACTGGGGAAAATGGGTCGTTCCAAACATTGTTCTGATGAAAAAAATACTTTGATTAAAAAGTTGATGGGAGAGGAAAAAACATATAGAGAAGTGCAGAAAATCATAGGCTGCTGTTTAGCTAAAATGATCTCAAATGCATTGAAGTGGCAACCAAAACCTGAAAGACGCGGAAGGAAGAGGGGAACTACTATTCGAATGGATTGAAGAATAGCCAAAATGGCAAAGGCTCAGCCAATGATCGCCTCCAGGAAGATCAAAGAAGATCTGAAGTTACCAGGGAGTACTGCTACAATCCGAAGACAATTAAGTGAAGCCAAGTTACCAGCAAGCTATGTAAGCAAATAGACGAACCACATAAATGGATTAAAATAAACCATGCATGCTGCTAGAATAGGATCCACATAGAGCAATGCTTAACGAATGTGTGTAGTAGTAGGCACTTAAGGTGAGAGTGCATAGAAAACCAGCGGCTGCAGAACGCTATAATTACACTAAATGCTAAGTATCAGTGAATCTAGCCACGAAGCATATAATTAAAATTCAAAGGATTTAAAAAACGGCCCATCGGAACAGAATGCCGTTTTTCCCATTGATTTCAATGAGCAGATGTTTGGAGGGGTTCCGTTTCCGATTTTTCGGCTGTTTACAACCCGAAAAACGGCCAAAAATAGGCCGTGTGAACATACCGTAAGAAGAAAATTAAAGCTCCAATCAAGAAGCATTGAAATGAATCAAACACAGGTATACAGTATACATACACAGACAGTCCATGAATTTAAAGGGGAAAACAATTAGTCCATTCATATTTTTTGGAATCACCACCAAGAAATAACTACTAAATAAAGGGTAAGAAGAACATGGGAAACCATGGAAATTGGGCATCATACATATGGTTCAACTATAATTGAAAAACAAATGAGTATAAAACAACAATCACGTACTATAAAGTGGTGATGCTCATCATGACCATCACAGGGAGGCAAGACAGGTGAGAAGAAAAACTTGGTATTACCATAGTTAAGGTTATAACCATATCTGTAACTTTACACATCATTTGATAGGTGTATATGTAAATATGAATCTTAGGTAAATAGATAATAATAATAAAAATTAAAAATAATAAAGAAATGTGAAAAGGTATTGAAGAAATGCTGCAAAAGTGAGCCCAACAGGGATTAGAGTGCCAAGGCGGTGAATCCACCGTGCCTCTTCTAGACCGTAGAAGTTTACGGTCTAGATTACCGGCTCTAGGGCCCAACTTAATCTGAGGAACATCCCAAAATTGCAATGAGCGGATGTTACCATCATGTATGAATCGAATGTGTCTGGATAGAGTTATCTTCCTTTTTATTTATGGTACCCAAATGCTTAGAAATTATGCTCCTCTGCAGCCGCTGGTTTTCTATGCACTCTCACCTTAAAGGGGTTGTCCCAAGTTGACTCAAATTTTTTTTTTTAAACATTCTAAGCAGGAAATGAATTTTAAAAGATTTGCTGTTAAAAAATTTTACAAATTCATTTCCTAAGTGCCTTTTTTTTACACTTGATAACTCAGCAAGTGCTGGTTCTTTTCTAAAAAGGGGCGTGAGCGGCTTGATGTCAATCAAGCCGCTCCGCTCTGCAGTGTGCGCGCTCCCGACGTTGCTAGATACTGTAGTTCTAGCAACATCGGGAGAATGTTCGTCTCAAGCGGGCATGGTAAGCCCGATTGAGACGAACTTACCGTGTAGTGTAGTGTAGTGTAGATACACTACACTACACTACATTCACCCCGTTTCGGCAAACAACTTATGTTTGCATGTATGTATGTTTGATTGTATGTATGTTTGCTTGTATGTATGTTTTCTTGTATGTATGTATGTATGTTGTCATGTTTGTATGTGTATATGTGCATGTATGTTTGCATGTATGTATGTTTTCATGTATGTATGTTTGCATGTATGTATGCATGTATGTATGTTTGCATGTTTGCATGTATTTATGTTTGCATGTATGTATGTTTGCATGTATGTATGTATGTATGTATGTTTGCTTGTATGTATGTTTGCTTGTATGTATGTTTGCATGTATGTATGTTTGCATGTATGTATGTTTGCATGTATGTATGCATGTATGTTTGCATGTATGTATGTTTGCTTGTATGTATGTTTGCATGTATGTATGTATGTTTGCATGTATGTATGTTTGCTTGTATGTATGTTTGCTTGTATCTTTGCATGTATGTATGTTTGCATGTATGTATGTTTGCATGTATGTATGTATGTTTGCTTGTATGTATGCTTGTATGTATGTATGTTGTCATGTTTGTATGTGTATATGTGCATGTATGTTTGCATGTATGTATGTTTGTTTGTATAAATGTCTGTATGGCCATGTATGATACTGTCTGCTGGCGCCCTGTATCTAAGCCAACTTTGCCGCAGGCTTCTATACATGGTATAACAGTCAGTATCACACATGAAAGTGAAACAGCCTACGACATATTTTATTTCATTTTTTTTTATATTTTTTATTTTTTACAGGTTTGGTGTTTGGACTACGTCGGTTTCGAGGACTACTTAGATGACGCTTTTTTTTTCATCAATAAAATGGTTAATGAGGGTTGTGTTGGGGTTGCTTTATTTCAATAAAATATTTTATCTATATCTTTGTGTTTTATTTTCAAGTTTTATTACTATCACTTTAGTAATGGCCGCTGTCTGAGTGACAAGGTCCATTACTAAGGGGAGGCTTAGTGTTAGCCGGTACAGAGGCTAACACTAAACACCATTATTACCCCGGTACCCACCACCACCAGGGGTGCCGGGAAGAGCCAGGTACGATCCAGTACCCGACCATCTGTTGTGATGGTAGGGCTCTGGGGCGGCCGCAGGCTGGTATTATGAGGCTGGGAAGGGCCAAAAACAGTAGACCTTCCCACCCTTGTAATGCTAGGCTGCTGCTGCGTTGTATCTGGCTGGTTATAAAAATGGGGGGGACCCCACGTCATTTTTTTTTTATTATTTATTTATTCGTTTTATTAAAAAGACATGGGGTTCCACCCAATTTATCATAACCAGCCACAAACAACACAGTGTTATTAGCCTGGGAATGTACTAAACCAGTGGCCCCTCCCACCCGTGTAATGCCAGACTGCTGCGGCCTTGTATATGGCTGGTTATTAAAAATGTGGGGGACCCCATGTCTATTGTTAAATTTTAAAAAAAAACTACATGGGGGTCCCCCACATTTTTATAACCAGCCCGATACAACACAGCAGCAGCAGCCTAGCATTACAAGGGTGGGAAGGTCCACTGTTTTTGGCCCTTCCCAGCCTCATAATACCAGCCTACGGCCGCCCCAGTAACCGACCATCACAACAGATGGTCGGGTACTGGATCGTACCAAGCTCTTCCCGGCACCCCTGGTGGTGGTGGGTACCGGGGTAATAATGGGTGGTTAGTGCTAGCCTCTGCACCGGCTAACACTAAGTACCGCCTTTATAATGGACGCTGTCAATCAGCCAACTACCATTATCTAGGCACTAATAAAGTTTGAAAAAAACACACAAAGACAATTTTTTTTTATTGAAATAAGAAATCCCCAACAAAACCCTCGTTAACCATTTTATTAAAATTTTCAAAAAACGTAGATCTACGCAGTAGTCCAACGAATCGAAGACGTAGTCCAATTGGTACATCAAAATCTGCAACAACATAAAAAAAAAGTTATCAATGTGAACAATACCGATACTTATACTCACCTACACACACACACACACACAAACAACCACACACAAACATATACACAAACACATATAAACACACACCCATATATTACACAAACACACACATACACACAAACATATACACAAACACACACAAACAAATGTACACAAACACACATATATACACAAACACACAAACATATATACACAAACACACATATACACAAACACATATACACAAACACATATACACAAACACACACATATACACAAACACCCATATATACACAAACACACACATATACAAAAACACACAAACATATACACACAAACATATACACATGCACAAACACACCCATATATACACAAACACACACACATAAACTCCAAAAAACACACATATACACACAAACCTATACACAAACACATGTACACAAACACACAAATATACATATACAAAAATACACAAACATATACACACAAACATATACACATATGCACAAACACACCCATATACACACACACACACACACAAACACATATACACACACACAAACATATACACAAACACATATACACACACAAACATATACACAAACACACGTACACAAACACACCCAAATATACAGAAACACACATACACAAACACACACTCAAACATATACACAAACACACCCATATATACACAAACATGCCCATATATACACAAACACGCCCATATATACACAAACACACGTATACAAAAACACACACAAACATACACACAAACCTATACACATATGCACAAACACACCCATATATACACAAACACACACATATACACACAAACATATACATATATACACACAAACATATGTACACAAACACACCCATTTATACACAAAAACAAACCCACACATACAAAAACACACACACAAACATATACACATAAACACACCCATATATACACACACACACACAAACACACAAATACACCCATATATACACTCACACATAAACACATATACACAAACACACCCATATATACACAGACACAGAGACACACACACACACACACACACACACACAAACATATACACACTTACCTTTAGCGGAGCGCAGACTTCTCCTTGCGACGGGTGCCTTCCACTGCATCTTCTGCGCATGCGCCGAGATGCGCCGAGATGCGCCGAGATGCGCGTTCACGAGCAAATTACATCCTCTGCTCAGGGCGCAGAGGATGTCATTACGCATGCGCGGCCACCGCTAAAGGTAAATAGCGGTTGCCGGGAACCTAGGCAACGAGCAGGATACAAAGAGGGACCGACCGCAACTTCAATCAACGATATCATGAAAACGACATCGCTGGACGACGGACAGGTAATTAGAATTCTTCTTATTTTTACATGGGGGAGCTTTATAGCTCCATTTATCAACTTGGGACAACCCCTTTAAGTGCCTACTACTACACACATCCATTAAGCATTGCTCTATGTGGATCCTACTCTAGCAGCGTGCATGTTTTTCTTTAATCCATTTATGTGGTTCGTCTATTTGCTTACATAGCCCAATAAAGATTTATTATTTAACAGTTCATGGTAGTTGGGAAAGAGGGTTTTTTGTTTTTTTTTGCCGGTTGGCATCCAGTTGCTATGTATTGATAATGTGCCCTGCCAACTACCAGAGTCTTTTTTGTTTTTGTGCAAGTTGCCAGCAAGAACTCCCCGCAAAGTCCCGTTGTTGAAAAAAAAAGACATGTCCTGAATAGTTTAAAATTTGCCAAGCAACACATTGACTGGGCTAAAGAGAAATGGCGTAACATCTTGTGGACTGATAAAAGCAAAATTGTTCTTTTTGTGTCTAGTGGACGCAGACAGTATGTCAGATGACCCCCGAGCACTGAATTCGGGCCACAGTACACTATGAAGACAGTAAAGCATGGTGCTGCAAAAATCATGATATGGGGATGTTTCTCATACCATGGTGTTGGGCCTATTTATCCCATACAAGGGATCATGGATCAGTTTAAATATATCAAAATACTCGAGATGATCACGTTGCCCTATGCCGAAGAAGAAATGCCCTTGAAATGGGTGTTTCAACACGACAATGACCCAAAACACACCAGAATGTGAACAACATCTTGGTTACAGACAAACAGGATTGAGGTTATGGAGTGGCCAGCCCAATCCCATAGAGAACTTGTGGGGTGACATAAAAAATGTGGTTTATGAGAAAAAAAATCAAAAAATGCAGAAGAACGGTGGAATGTCGTCCAATCTTCCTGGACTGGAATACTTGTTCAGAGGTGCCAGAAGTTGGTCGACTCCATGCAACACAGTTGTCAAGCAGTTCTCAGAAACAATGGCTGTCACTAAATATTAGTTCAGTAAAGTGAAATCTTAATTTTTTTTCAGCTTATACATTACATTTTTTAGTTTTTAAAGAAAAATACTGGGACTATTTTTTTTTAATAGACTAACCATGCACACGACCGTATTTTTGTCCACCCGTAAATACTGCCGTAAATACGGGTCCTTGGTCACACGTATTCGACCCGTATTGCACCAGTATTTACGGACCCGTGTCTGGTGTCACCCGTATTCATGGGCACGTTTTCTCTGCAAAATTACACTGCAGTAATCGGCAGCCCTTCTCTCTATCAGTGCAGGATAGAGAGAAGGGACAGGCCTTTCCGTAATAAAAGTAAAAGAAATTCATACTTACCCGGCCGTTGTCTTGGTGACGCGTCCCTCTCTTGACATCCAGTCCGACCTCCCTGGATGACGCGCAGTCCATGTGACCGCTGCAGCCAGTGATTGGCCTGTGATTGGCTGCAGCGGTCACATGGGCTGTAACGTCATCCCAGGAGGCCGGAGCGGAGGAAGAAGCAGGGAGTTCTGGGTAAGTATGAACGTCTTTTTTTTTTTTTTTTACAGCTTCATCTATATTGTGATCGGCAGTCACTGTCCCTGGTGCTGAAAGAGTTACTGCCGATCGTTTAACTCTTTCAGCACCCTGGACAGTGACTATACACTGACGTCGCCTAGCAACGCTCCCGTAATTACGGGTGCACACACGTAGTCACCTGTAATTACGGTAGCCCCATAGACTTCTATGGGCCTGCCCGTGCCATAATTACGGCCTGAAATAGGACATGTTCTATATTTTTCAACGGCACGGGCACCTTCCCGTAAGCATACGGGGAGGTACCCGTGGCCAATAGAAGTCTATGGGCCCGTAATTACGGGCCGTAATTAGGGCCCGTGATTACGGGCGTTTTTACGGTCGTGTGCATGGGGCCTTAATTATATTCCTTATTCTTTACTTTCTGTAAAGGATTAACCCCTTCCCTCTTTGGCCACTTTTGACCTTCCTGACAGAGCCTCATTTTTCAAATCTGACATGTTTCACTTTATGTGGTAATAACTCCGGAATGCTTTCACCTATCCAAGCGATTCTGAGATTGTTTTCTCATGACACATTGGACTTTATGTTACTGCCAAAATTTGCCCGATACATTCAGTATTTAATTGTGAAAAACACCAAAATTTAGCGAAAAATTGCAAAAATTCGCATTTTTCTCAATTTAAATGTATCTGCTTGTAAGACAGGCAGTTATACCACACAAAAATGTTGCTAATTAACATCACCCATATGTCTACTTTAGTTTAGCATCCTTTTTTGAACATCATTTTATTTTTCTAGGACGTTACAAGGCTTAGAACTTTAGCAGCAATTTCTCACATTGTCAAGGAAATGTCAAAATGCTATTTTTACAGAGACCAGTTCAGTTGTGAAGTGGCTTTGAGGTCCTTATATATTAGAAACCCCCAATAAGTCACCCCATTTTAAAAACTGCACCCCTCAAAGTATTCAAAACAGCATTTAGAAAGTTTATTAACCCTTTAGACATTGCACAGGAATTAAGGCAAAGTAGAGGTGAAATTTACAAAGCTCATTACTTTTTTCCAGAAGTTCATTTTGAATCCATTTATTTTGTACCACAGAAGGTTTTACCAGAGAAACGCAACTCAATATTTATTGCCCAGGTTCTGCAGTTTTAGGAAATATCCCACATGTGGCCCTAGCGTGCTACAGGACTGAATCACCGGCCTCCGAAGCAAAAGGAGCACCTAGTGGATTTTGGGCCTCCTATTTATTAGAATATATTTTAGGCACCATGTCAGCTTTGAAGAGGTCTTGCGGTGCCAAAACAGTGGAAACCCCCCCCAAAAGTGACCCCATTTGGGAAACTACACCCCTCGAGGAATTTATTTAGGGGTGTAGCAAGCATTTTGACCCGCCAGTTTTTTTTGCAAAATTTATTGGAAGTAGGCCATGAAAAATGTAGGTTTAGCTAATTTTTTTTCATTTCCAAAAGAACTAAAGTAGAAAAAGCACCACAACATTTGTAGAGCAATTTCTCCCGAGTAAAACAATACCCCACATGTGGTAATTACCGGCTGTTTGGACACACGGCAGGGCTTAGAATGGAAAGAGCGCCATTTGGCTCTTGGAGCTCAAATTTAGCAGGAATGGTTTGCGGAGGCCATGTCACATTTGCAGAGCCCCTGAGGGGACAAAACAGTGGAAACCCCCAACAAGTGACCCCATTTTGGAAACTATACCCCTTGAGGAAATTATCTAGGGGTATAGTGATCATTTTGACACCACAGGTTTTTTGCAAAAATTTTTGGAAGTAGGCTGTGAAAATGAAAATCTACATTTTTTCAAATAAAATGTAGGTTTAGCTAATTTTTTTTCATTTCCACAAGGACTAAAGGAGAAAAACCACCATAAAATTTGTAAAGAAATTTCTCCCGAGTAAAACAATACCCCACATGTGGTAATAAACGGCTGTTTGGACACACGGCGAGGCTGAGAAGGGAAAGAGCGCTATTTGGTTCTTGGAGCTCAAGTTTAGCAGGAATGGTTTGCGGAGGCCATGTCACATTTGCAAAGCCCCTGAGGGGACAAAACAGTGGATACTCCCAACAAGTGACCCCATTTTGGAAACTACACCCATTGAGGAAATTATCTAGGGATATAGTGAAGTAGGCTGTGAAAATGAAAATCTACATTTTTTCAAATAAAATGTAGGTTTAGCTCATTTTATTTCATTTCCACAAGGACTGAAGGAGAAAAAGCAACATTTGTAAAGCAATTTCTCCCGAGTAAAACAATACCCCACATGTGGTCATAAACATCTGTTTGGACACACAGTATGGCTCAGAATGGAAGGAGCACCATTTGGATTTTGGAATAGTTCCTGGGCGCCATGTCACATTTGCTGAGCCCCTGTAGTACTAGTACAGTGGAAACACCCCAAAAGTGACTCCATTTGGGAAACTGCACCCCTTGAATCATCTAGGGGTATAGTGAAAATTTTGATCCCAAAGGTTTTTTGCTGAATTAATTAGAATTAAGCCATGAAAATGAAAAATTATTATTTTTTCCCAACAAGATGTAGTTTTAGATCAACATTTTTCATTTTTACAAGGAATAAAGTAGAAAAAGCACGCCAACATTTGTAAAGAAATTTCTTCCGAGTACGGTAACACCCCATATGTGGTTATAATCAGCTGTTTACATATATGGGAGCATTCAGAAGAAAAGGAGCGGTATTTATCTTTTGCAGCGTAGATTTTGCTAGAATGGTTTGCGGACGCCATGTTGCATTTGCAAAACCACTGATGTACCAAACAAAAGTGACCCCGTTTTAGAAACTACACCCCTAAAGGCATTTATCAAGGGGTGTAGTGAGAATTTAGACTCCACAGGTGTTTTTCAGAAATGAAAATTGCAATTTCTCCACTGATCTGCCCATTCACCGCACAATATGTTGTGACCCTAGAGACTCTTACCCCATAAATTGTTAAGCGGGTTCTCCCGGGTATGGTAATGCCTTACTTGTGGCCATAAATTGCTGTTTGGGCACACTGTAGGGCTAAGAAGGGAAAGACCGCCATTTTGAGCATGAATTTTGCTTGGTAGTTTTTCTGTTTGGGGTTTTGCTGGTATTTAAGTTTATAATGTGTGGCATATGTTTTCTGTGCGGAGTACATCAGGGCATAATAAGAGGGTATAATAATGCGGTAAATAATACAATTATCCATAGATGTGTATTACGATGTAACGCTCTGCACCTTTTGGGGACTTTTTCTCCTTCGTAGTTTGGGAAATATTGCTGGGAAAGTTTTGCGCTGGTATAATACGGGCACCCTCGCTTCCAGCGGATGTGCTATGTCCTTTCCCTTTCCTAGTGCCTAAATACTATGGCCCTGAAACTGAAGGAATGTTCCCCTCCGGCCTGCGCATTGAGATGTTTTTCATCACCGCATTACTAGTGCCATAACTTTTTTATTTTTCAGTTGATTGAGCGGTGTGCAGGCTTGTTTTTTGCGAGACGGGCTGTAGATTTTATTGGTACCATTTTAGAACACATACGACTTTTTGATCACTTTTTATTTCATTTTTTGTTAAAGGAAATTGCCAAAAACAAGCAATTCTGGAACAGTTTTTTATTGGGGTTTTTTTCGGCATCCATAGTGCGCCCTAAATTCCATGTTCACTTTATTCTGCGGGTCGATACGATTACGGCGATACCAAATTTATATAGTTTTTTTTATGTATTGCAGTTTTTGCACAATAAAATCACTTTTTTTATAAAATCATTTGTTTTCTGTGTCGCCATATTCTAAGACCCATAACTTTTTTATTTTTGCGTGCACAAAGCGGTGTCAGGGATTATTTTTTGCGGGACGGATTGCCGTTTTTATTAGTACTATTTTTAAGTAAATGTGACTTTTTGATCACTTTTTATAGCATTTTTTGGAAGGAGATGTGACCTAAAAACAAAGATTCTGGCGCTGTTTTTCATGTTTTTTTTACCACGTTCACCGTGCAGGATAAATGACAATAGTTTTGTAGTTTGGGTCGTTACGGACGCTGCGAAACCAATTATGTATAGTTTTTTAAATTTTTACGGTTTTTCCCATAATAAAAGACTAAGGGTATGTTCACACACACTAATTACGGACGTAATTCAGGCGTTTTTGCCCCGAATTACGTCCGAAAAATGCGCCTCGATAGCGTTGACAAACATCTGCCCATTGAAAGCAATGGGCTGACGTTTGTCTGTTCACACAAGGCGTATATTTACGCGCCGCTGTCAAATGACGGCGCGTAAATAGACGCCCGCGTCAAAGAAGTGACCTGTCACTTCTTGGGGCGTAATTGGAGCCGTTATTCATTGACTCCAATGAAAAGCTGCGCCAATTACGTCCGTAATGGACGCAGCGTTCAAGCGCCTGCACATGCCTTTACGGCTGAAATTACGGGGATGTTTCCTCCTGAAAACATCCCCGTAATTTCAGCCTTTACGGACACTGTCGTGTGAACATACCCTTACTATGGGAAAAAAAGTCAGTTTAGCTTTATTTTTATTTGAAATGTGTGTGTTTTTATTGTTTTACCACATTTCTTGTTCTTGCTTTTCTGACTTGTCCCACTAGGGGACATGAGGGCCTGATGCCCCGATCGCTACTCTAATACACTGCACTACATACGTAGTGCAGTGTATTAGCGCTGTCAGTTATTCACTGACCGCAAGCCTATGAGGACGCGCCGCAGGCGGGTCCTCATCGGCTCCCGTACAAGGCAGACTCGGACGCCATTTTCTGGCGTCCGATTGCCACAGCAACCCAGCGATTGCATCACTGGGTTGCCGGTCGGGTGAAAACCTATCAGATGCTGCGCAATATTGAGCACAGCATCTGAGGGGTTAATCAGCCGGATCGGAGAATAGCTCCGGTCCTGGCAGTTACAGTGATGGTGCCGGCTCTGCTTCTGAGCTCGCACCATCATAGCGCCGTAACTGTACTGCGCTTTGCGGGAACACCTTCCCGGCAGCGCCGTGTATATATACGGCGGATGTCGGGAAGGAGTTATAACAAACTGGATAAATGTTATTGTTTTGATTTGGAATTGAATGTGCAGTATTTCCAGTGCATTTGCAGTTAGGCAAACGAAAGTTATTATAATGATTTTGTGCTTTGCTTTTTTTAAACTTACTGCTATTTTTTTTTAACACTACTGTATATTTTCTCTTTTGTTGTCAATGCTATAAATACATCTCAGGAAAGCTAAAGACTTGTAACAATTTCAATATACTTCCATGACAAATGTACATATAGTGTTTGATGAAAATAGACATTACAGATTCTAAAACACATTTTAGAACATATTTATCAATATGGATTACGCATGTTTTCTGGCCTCCTTCACGCACACAATTTTTTTGGCGTTTTAAACTGCATATAAAAAAAACATGCTTCTAAAAACAGCAGTTTTCAAATGTTTTTTATCGCGTTTTTAGTGTAATTTTGTACATGCTTTTTTTTATGGTGTTTTTGAAGTCCTTTAGAAGCCTATGGAAAAAAAATGCCTGAAAAAAAGCCACCATACCGAGAGCATGCTGCGTTTGAGAAAACAAAAAACCACGGACGACAAAATTGCATAAAGAACGCCACAAACCAAAACGCAGTTGTGTGTAGTGCATTTGATATTTTACTTTTGACTTTAGTGTAACATCTGCCCGCACTAAAAAAAGCACCACAAAACGGCATTAAAAAAAAAAGTAATCAAAAATGCTACATACAACAGCAAACCGCTGTACGTGAATCCAGCCTAAGGGTATGTCCACACGACAACGCCAAATAAGTCCTGAAATTCAGGAGCTGTTTTCAGGAGAAAACAGCTCCTGAATTTCAGACGTTTTTACAAGTGCACGCGTTTTTCGCGGCGTCTTTTACGGACGTAATTGGAGCTGGTTTTCAGTGGAGTCAATGAAAAACGGCTCCAATTACGTCCCAAGAAGTGTCCTGCACTTCTTTGCCGTGGCCGTCATTTTACGCGCCGTTTTTTGACAGCGACGCGTAAAATTACAGCTCGTCTGCACAGAACATCGTAAGACCCATTGCAAGCAATGGGCAGATGTTTACCGACGTATTGGAGCCGTCTTTTCAGGCGTAATTCGAGGCGTAAAACGCCTCCATTACGTCTGAATAGAGGTCGTGTGCGCATATCCTTACTGATTAAAAAATAATGTCTTTCAAGCCATTTTGGAAGCTGGGGCGGGGGGGTTTCCTGCAGATCCACTCACACTGTACAGGTAAGTGGCCTAAAGGCCCTTTTACACGGGTCAATATGTAAACAGGGCAATGATAAGCCGCTGTGTAAATAGGGAGACGTGCTGCCAACACGATAGACGTGCATGGGATTGTAGTAACGATCGCTCCTCCTCCTACATTACGGATAATAGCTCCCTGTGAAAGGAGAAAATGAGCGCCGTGCTTGTTGTTACAGCCAAAATTGGCCGAAGTAAAAGGACCATAAGAAGCTGTTGTCTTTGTGAGAAAACCCCTTTAACACCTGTGTTCTCTGCAGGATTTCCGCAAGACTTCGTTTTAAAAAAACTCACAGAAAATCATGCAGACTAAAACACGGTCAGTAAAATTTTCCTTTTTCATCTATCATTCATTTATAGCTTTAGTACTTGCTTAAAACTAGATACGATTTACTTGCCGTGCCTTGCCTAGTCACAAAGCATGAGGTTAAGGCCATACTCACGCTTTGCGGTTGTGGTGCTGCACAAAGCCACACATTTACTGTGTTCCAGATAAGTAAAAACCACAGAGAAATGTACTGCATTTACAATTGACATTGATGGTTAGTACTGGCCCATTCACAGTCAGTGAGTGTCCGAGCAGCCAGATCCCCCAACATTCAAGCCACAGAGCAATAAATAACTTGTAATATTAGATGCTGACAATGTGACGCATCTGCCCATATTCTTTTTACCTAGCTTTATAGACATCTGTACTTCAGCTATTTTATTAAAATACACTATTCTGTGTCTTCTTTTCAGGTTATGTATTTGATGCTATCTTGCACCACTGCATTATTTGTAATTTTACTTCCCTTATGATGAAAATAATATTGAAACGAAAACACGTTGGGTAAGCTTTCTATATTGAAAGACAAAAAAAAAAACATCATACGTGACGGTTTGCGAACAAAAAATCCTCATGCACTTGATTATATTACAGCGCTGTACAACCTCAGAGTTGTACAGAGCTTTAATAGCGCACCCATAGACCCTACTCTCTATATGCCCCCGATTTCTTACGGAGCTTTTTTCCCGTTAAATTCCATGTGAATCAGACAGATAGAAAAAATTCTGCCATTCTATTCTGCCATTTGCCACTATGCTGCCCTAGGACCACAATACATCAGCACACGAGGTGCCAACAGCACCGTAGTGCACTGCCGCAGACTCTATGTGCTTCCGTACAACCTCTTACACATGACTTTTCTGTGTCCACAAAGTCTTAGGCCCTGTTCACATCACCGTCTGGTTCCGTTTGGGTTTTCCGTTCATCCATTCAGTCAGAAGAACAGATGATCGGAAAGCTATAGCTTCCATTTGCATTATCATTGATTTCAATGATAATGCTTCCGTTGCAGTTGACTTCCACTCCGTAAAGTTCCCTTTTTTTTTTTCTTAGAACGGAAAGAATAGTGTAGTCGACTACGCTATTGTTTCCGGTAAATAAAAAAAAAAAGGAAATTTTACTGAACGAAAACCAACTGCAACGTAAGCATTACCATTAAAATCAACAATGGTAATGCAAACGGAAGCTATAGTTTCCGTTCATCTGTTCCTCCGGCAGAATGTATGAACGGTAGCCCTTAGGCTTGACGAATTGAACAAGAAAGGTAGTAGCGATCTTGATGTTTGATATAAAGAACCTCATTTTATACAGAAAACACTAATGCTATATAGCACCCCTCTGTATTTGGAGTTTATTCCCTGGCGACCTCATGCTACATAAAGGACTCATTGTTGTAGATGTTCGATCTCTTGTGCCCAGAGGTATATACGGTGACCAGGGCCTGGCACCCATTATGGAATATATCGAGCACACTTCCAGGTGACCATACACAGTGAATTATCGACAGCGATCTATATCTGGTACCAGACTTGACTTCTTGATACAGAGTTCTATAACTTGGTTCCTAGTACCAAAGCAATGGGATTCCCTCTCAATTGAAGTAATTATCCTTACAATTGGTATAATAAAGCCCTGTAAAAAGTATTTCCTCCTTGACAAAAATATATATCATTTTTTTTACTCTCCACAAAGATCCAGTAAATCGTTGATAGCGTTTATGACCAGATTACCAAAATCCTCATGTAATTTATGAAAAATTCTAGGTACGTGGATTCTAATGCACCAAGCGCCACATCTCAAATAGGAGGGGTACAGTAGAAATAACCAGAAAACACCGTTGTGTTGAATTTCATTATTTCAACATTTTTATTACTGTCCAATGTCCGGAATGCATATAAAAATAAGTTTTAAAAATGCAATTAAGGAAAGTTCTAAAAATCTCAAACATAAAACAGCACAGCGTTTAAATAGAAATCATAAATAATAAGCTATTTGTTACAATTACTAGTATATTTAGAGGTCATTAAATTAGGCAAAATGCATATATAACAATCTTGGTACTAGAAAGACGCAGTGTTAATTGTATTAGGTTAACACACAGGTACATAATGGAACATATGCAACGCTACTGAAGGTTATCAAATAGGTGTAATGTTAAGGTGTCCAAGAAAATTGTACGGAGTGAAAGTGCACGGAGTAATTAGAAGCATATATTTGACCGACCCAAGCCCCAAAGTTTGCATCTTTAGACAACTGCTTATATATAAGTAGTATCTTATCTCAATATGTACACACAAACTTAATTTGGTTTCTTCTTTAAATATTACATTTCCTGAATACATACACGAACATTGATAGAGATCACTGCAATGCAGTGCGTCACACAACTTTGTCCCGGAAAGGGTCAACGAGAACTTCGCCGTAAATTGTACTTACTATGCTGCCATAAAATGGATACCTAACTCCCACTGTTCGCAAACCTTTCCAGAACGCAAGTACCTGGTCACAAACATAAGGTAGCAGCACTAAAACAAGTCAGAAGATCATTCAACATCACCTCTTGTAATAAATGATTAAGTCAAGGTCCCACATAACGGACGGACTAATTGCAGAGATGGACTCTAAGGAATGAAAGTAGGCGAATAAGAAGTTAATATGAACTCTATACCTAGTAAGTAATAAACATTTGTAGAACTTCTACTTGTAAAATTTATCTATTCTCTATGTACTTTGTACAATTATTTATATAGGTAAATAAAATTTTAGTATTCAATGTATCACGTTCTACTAACAATTTGCAGATCATTCAACATAGGAATACATATGAACCTAGTGAAGCAAATGATCACTAGTTCTGCAAACTGCAGGCCCCGGGAAAACTATGTACTCTATATGGTGCCTTTTCCAAGGTAGTAGAAATGGCATCTGCACTAGAGTTTGCAGGCAGAACGTGCACTGTAATTGTTAGGGTGCAGTCACGCGTGGCATACTTTCTTTGCCCGCAGTTTATGTTTTATGGTAAAAATATTCTGCAACTCCGATTTCTCTAGCTCTTGTGTTGCGGCATTCAGAGAGAGTATACACCGTGTGACTGCACCCTTAGAACTTAAGGACTGTTGAAGTTAAACACTTACTAATCATGTACTTATGAATGTAATAAAATTTCAAAACCCGCTCTAACACCAATACTAATTGATATTATGTCATTTCATATATGCAGGGACTTTATAATTCTCTTGTCACTCAAAGTATCGAAATGACAGTTTAAAACTTATAATGGGCACATTACACGTGATATTATTATCTATAGATTTAGATAATTTTATATATTTTGCGAGCAGTGAAATATAAAGACTTAAAAGGCCCTGAAAGTAATGCAATGAAATGGCGGATATCTAGACCAAAGACCCCGTTAGGGATAGAACACCCATAGAAAAATGGTTTTCTTATACAAAGTAGCAAAATGTTCATTCTGCACAGATTTATTATTTAAAAAGCATGGTCTCATCACAGAAAACCCATTAAATATGAGATCTGCCGACAATGTCCCGTCTGCGGATCATTTACCATGGTAGCCACGGTAAATGGCCTTCTAGTTGACTTAGAGATGGCCTGGGTCCAGCATAGCGAGAGCAGCTGCTTGATAGCTGCCCTCAGCTCAAGCCCATTAAGGGGAATCCTGAGCAGGGAGACCGTCCTCTACTTAGGGCATATGGACGTCACAGAAAATAAACTACAAGGGTTGTCCGGATGTAAACTCTTGGTCCAATGATGTCAACCCGAATACAAATGCTTTTTATTACACTGTGTCCTGCAAAATGAATTCAGACATCTATGCTTTTGGAGTACAAGTATTTTATTTTTTAAAAAAAACAAAAAAACACCTTTTAAACCATATAAACATTTTAACATTACTATAAGCAAATGGTGATAAGGGATATAGATTCACCTACTTCCATTCCAATTTAGTGCAAACTCGTCAGGTCCGTAATTGTTCTAGATAACCAATTTGTACACATGCAGAAATAGTACGAACTCCAATTCGATGAAGACAATATAGATATCTTTTTTTTTAAATATCAATAGCAGTCAAATGACATAGGTAACCACAACTATATAGAAATGGAAGATCATACACAACCCCAATATAACCTGATACTGACCATAAATATACTGAAAAACCTATAGAGGAAGAGGTCAAGTACACTCACATAATGTGTAGTAGAAAAAACTTCTTTATTGACAAAATACAGACACAATTAAAAATGAGTCATACAATGCAAAAAAGGCGCCAGCCCATACAGGATACATGAAATGGTATTGGGACATAAGCATATATCATAGAGACCCAGGGTTAGATGCTAGTATCAGTGGCAAGCTGAATATATATATAACATGTAAGAAACAGTATTCTTGTAAAGCGCTAATGTGCAAAGATAAAGTGCTTCCGGTATGGACAACACCATTTACTGGTATCAGAAGGTATGACCAGTAAAAATAAATTACAAAGCAGGACAATACAGAAAAGACTGGTGTATGCAATGTACAGCCTAAATCAAGCAGCCACAAGATCCCAGATCGGAGATGATGGTACGTACCCAGATTCATGTAACTGCATGGGGGAGACGCCAGACCCGACGCGTGTTTCGGCAAATGCGGGTCTGGCGTCTCCCCCATGCAGTTACATGAATCTGGGTACGTACCATCATCTCCGATCTGGGATCTTGTGGCTGCTTGATTTAGGCTGTACATTGCATACACCAGTCTTTTCTGTATTGTCCTGCTTTGTAATTTATTTTTACTGGTCATACCTTCTGATACCAGTAAATGGTGTTGTCCATACCTAAGCACTTTATCTTTGCACATTAGCACTTTACAAGAATACTGTTTCTTACATGTTATATATATATATATTCAGCTTGCCACTGATACTAGCATCTAACCCTGGGTCTCTATGATATATGCTTATGTCCCAATACCATTTCATGTATCCTGTATGGGCTGACGCCTTTTTTACATTGTATGACTCATTTTTAATTGTTTGTGTCTGTATTTTGTCAATAAAGAAGTTTTTTTCTATTACACATTATGTGAGTGTACTTGACCTCTTCCTCTATAGGTTTTTCCGTAATTGTTCTAATAGATTCTCAGACAGACATTTTCATGTACGCCAGGGTACTATTTCCAAACAAGCTCTGTAAAAATATAGCTGTATGGTGTTCAACCAAGCAGCGATACAACGGATCAGTACATGGTGACTCAGACATGCACCGAATACAACACACTAATAATACTCTGTACATTCTACTCATTAGTTACAATTGACAATTCTTGTTTCCCAGGTAAAACATATCAGAGGGTATTATATGTGTTCAGAATATAATTATATTACACATAGAACTGGACCTCCAATACAGCAATCTTCATGAACGTCCCCTATGGGATCTCTACCGATAAGTACAATCTTTTGTGGGGGAAGCGGTTTTTTGATAAATGCGATGACTGAGGCTGTTTTTACATGGGGATATTTCCATTTTATCATCCAGTGCCCAAATTCATCCAAAACATATCATTATCCAATAAAACTGATGTACATCTGGTTTCTACAATACTTACTTAGAGAGGCTGTCACCACATTATAATAGCCCTATATTGTACATGATGTGATCGGCGCTGTAATGTAGATTACAGCAGTGTTTTTTTATTTAGAAAAACAATCATTTTTGACTGAGTTATGACCTATTTTAGCTTTATGCTAATGAGTTTCTTAATGGACAACTGGGCGTGTTTTACTTTTTGACCAAGTGGGCGTTGTACAGAGGAGTGTATGACGCTGACCAATCGGTGACCAATACACAAACACCAATGTTACTGCAGTGTCCTGACAATGAATATACATTACCTCCAGCCAGGACGGGATGTTTATCCAGAATCCTGACACTTCGCTAACACAATCCCGCCACTTCAAACGAGATTACGCTTGCTGTGCTGTCGAGATTGTGTTAGCGAAGTGTCAGGATTCTGAATAAACATCACGTCCTGGCTGGAGAAAATGTATAGTCATTGTCAGGACACTGCAGTAACTTTATAGTGTGTTTATGTGGCTGCACATAGTGATATAGCTATATCGCTATGTGCAGTGTAAATTAAGAGAGAAGTGTATGACGCTGATTGGTCACTGATTGGTCAGCGTCATATACTCCTCTGTACAACCCCCACTTGGTCATATAGGAAAACACGGCCAGTTGTTCATTAAGAAACTCATTAGCATAAAGCTAATATAGGTCATAACTCCATCAAAAATGATAGTTTTTCTAAATAAAAAACACTGCTGTAATCTACATTACAGCGCCGATCACATCATGTACAATATAAGGCACTTATAATGAGGTGACAGAGCCTCTTTAGATATCCCCACCTGGAATAGTACAAATGAAGTCAATTGTATGGAGCACATAATGTCTATGCATACCTACAGCTCAATGTACATATTTCTTGTCCGAGGACGTATGTCCATGTCTTTTTAGCCACGGCCCTTAGTGGGTTCAACAGTGTCTTTATATTAGTTAATTCTACAGGGCTTTGTGCAATATAACATACCAAAAATAGAACCACACTTCAGAACTAGAAAAATCTCGGAATGCACTTAAGAGTTTCATGTATTGATGATCCTTCTCTCCATAGCTTATCGTCTTCAGAGTCCTAATAGTCATAGACTAATCCTCTTCATAAACTGTTTTAGCAGTTCTCCTACTAGGTCATATAAGTAGTTACTGCCCAATATACATAAAAGCGAGTGAACAGTGTCACAAATACAGTATATTTTTAAATGTTGTAAAATACAAATCAAATGGTGAAGTAAAGTACGGAGATTTTGCTTAAAACATATTTAAATACTCTACTTAAAAAAAACAAAAAGAAAAGAATCCGAGACATAAATGCACATTCATGTATTTTTTTTATACAGGTATTTCTAATATAAGCCTATGGGACACAAGGTAGCAATTAAGATTTTCTCGAAACGGAAAGCTTTCTGGTAAAGACAAGCCCGGTCTGTTTTTTCTAATATTATTGCACATATAAGCCATTGCATCAATGATTCTGGGCATAAGGCTCAACATCCACGTAGATAACATGGAAACAGCTGAAATGTACGGAGTAATTCTGCAACAGAGTGCAGAGTCATACAATCAAGCATTAAAACGGTGGTATGTCACCCTCATCTGACCAGGACAAGCCCATCAAATTTGCATTCTGTATTTCGAAAAATAACTTTTAGGGGTTACAGTGAACCTATGACTGGAGGCAGAATTTTTTTTATGTTGTTAGTCAGTCATATTAGTAAGCGGAATAGTGGGTCACAATATGGCCATTGACCCGGTGTACGAATGCTAGGAATAAATAAAGATTACCAATTGAATGTTATTGGAGAGCAAACCTGAGTTCTTCTATAACCACTTTGTTTTTTTTTTATTATGGTACTTTATTCATGTAAAACAGATCTCTAGGTGGGCCAGTAACTAGCGCAAAGAAAATCTAAGACACAAACATAAATTCACAATGAAAGAACGGTTACAAGGCTAAAACTATATTCTAATCCTCATCCAAAAACTTGGGCTGACCCAGTGAGTATTAAAGGGAAGGGGGGGATCATTTTATGTAGTGTTTTACCAGTGTATGTCATACCCACTTTAATGCTTTTGACACTACTATAACCATAGGACATGTATGATGAGGTCCAGATAACATGTTCATTTGTTCCAATACACCAATATGGTCACTTATTGTTTTGTTTTCTTTATTGTTGGAGTAGCTGACTTGTTCAAACCCTGTGCATTTTTCTAACAGAAATTTAAATGAAAAATAATATAGAAAAAATAACATTTATGACGTAATATAAGTGTGAATAACTTGGTGGAAGACGGAAAAGCAGCATAAGTTATCGTCAAGATGGAAGAAACTAGAAACTAAAGGTTTTGATCTAAAGTCCTAGCTGAAAGGCAGATTGTACATTCTATACAAGTTTATAAAAAAAGGGGGTATGGATGAAGTTTGGTTAATTTTCAAAAAGGCACCTCAAGGCTAAAGGCTTTTACAAATCTAGAAACCTTTCACTGGTCAAAATAAAAACACACTTTTATTGCTGCTTTTAAAGTAGCAGAGAAAAAAAACTTCCATGTATTTGAGTCCCATACATAGGAATCTCCCTTATGAAGCCAGGATCCACCGGTAATGTAACAGAAGCAGTGAAACCGCATTAGAATCTCAAGTGTGGAAAAAGTGACTTTCCTCCGTGTGCTTTCAAGTCTGTGGAATCGAGAAAGAAGTTCTGGGGCTTAGAGAATGTAATGATGCCTGCATCCCAACCCCTGAAGTACCATTTCTTTGGGGCTTTGTGGTGGCAGCGTTTAGGAGTAGAAAGTAAGGACGCTCTGGTGATTTCCACGGACAAGCAGGATGGGTGGCAGATCTTTAGAAAGTACCTCTAGCCAAGCCATGTAGAGTGCACTGGATACGGCACCTTTTCTTGCAACTGGAAGGCTCCTATCATAAAAATAGAGTTAAGCAGTTAAGATTAGGCTAAAAATATGAGAAGAGAACTTCTATGTAATAATATAATAGGTAGGGCATCCTAATACCTATATTCTTACTGTCCCTATGAACCACTTGGAACAAAAAAATATTACATTTTATACTATACTATCGATAGTTTTGTGCTTTATCACATTTAGGTCAGGTTCACGTCTTGATTTTGTAGTAGGTTTACCTAGTGTAAAAAGGAAGAACATATGCCAGAGATGGAGACGGATAAGCATAGAAAAGATTTATATATGGGATGGGAAAGCTACAGCAAAACACCACATTTGGCCTCAAATTCTAAACCAAAGAAACAAAACCAGAAACAGGTGATTTTTTTTTTTCTCAATTACATTTTTTTACTACAGGGCTATACTATTTATATGTATAAATAGTACAATGAGCTTTGTATCTTACAAATGCTTGTGAATATATCTCTCTAAAGGAAAATGCAAAACAGATAGACTAGTACAAGTAAGATGCAATAAAAGCTACCTTGTACATAGCAGTCTATAGTATATATTTCAACTTACATGACAATAACATTGGCTGTGCTGGAGTGCTCTTTCAATAATTCATTTAACCGGATCTGGCGATGGGTCTAATGCAAAGCAGAGGATAAAACACATAGTAAATACTTAAGAATGTATTGTAGACGATACATAGCTGGAAATGTTTCAACAGTCCATAAGATGAGTTGTAATAACCATGTGTTACAGATTCTGCTTAGTGTATATTTTTAAAGGACAATTGGTCATTTTCCTCCCCTATGAAGTGACAGTGGGGAGGGGCAGCGCCACTACAGAATGCTGGTGCACACTTCTTTATTTCATTTTTAAAAACGTAAAACATATTCAATGAGCTAGAAATGGCCTTAAAAGCGCAACTGCCCATATAAAAGGTAAGTTCGGCAGAGCTACCTTATGCCATGGAGTTTAGACTCTACTTGACATGTGCGTCGTTGTTAGCCAAATGGGTGACATGACAAGCACGCTACTTGTCATAGAATTGGCAAACACCTGGCTCATGGCTTGTATGGCTGGGAGTCCCAAGAACTAGAGACCTCTAGCTCCTTTATTATCTTGGCAGTGCCCCAAGGTTTAGCTGATAGGGGGGGGGGGGTCTAATAGGACATATGACAGGAAATTGTTGGGTAGCAGACATTCTCTTTAATATGCCTCGAAGTTAAAGGGGTTGGCTCACAAAGACGATCGTTTTTTATTTATTTTGAAACCCCTGGAGATCGCAGTTGAACAGCAGAAGCTGCGCCTGGATAAACTGTGAATGAATGGACACCCATGTAAGGTAGATGTGCTAAGTCTTACGAAGCTCATACATAAAGGTACTAAGCAGAAGACATATGGATCGAGGATGTTATGTGATAACCCCTTTATTATGGCACATTAATAGTCCATATCCTGTAATGGATGTAAGAGGCCTTAATATCGACAGATAAATATAGTTGAAGACATAAAGAAAGATACCTTTGTCTTATAAAGTTCTAGCTCATTATCAGTTATTCGCCATGGTTCTTCCTCTTTCATTTTATCAGCCACATCCTGTTCCTTTTCATCTTCGCGCAGCCTGAATGGTTCAATCATCTCCTCAAAAGCTGCCACACTGAGGGTAACAGAGTAAAAAAAAATATATCTATCTTATAGCATCGTACAGTACTACTGAAAATAAGTCAATGTCACTTTAAGGTTTTTGGGAATCTACAACGCAAACTTGAAAAAAACAGCTACAGCAAAAATTTAAATATATATATATAGCAATAATTATTATCGGAGAAACCACGGCACTCCGTATAGAAGGGTGCTCAGGTAGGGTTCAACGCCGTTGTATTTTGGAAGACAACCTGGCACTACAAAAATTCTTTGTTTTTGAGAAATAATTTTATTTGCAATCCACAGACTTAGACAATGTGCCATTTTGGTCAAAATAACCAGACCTTTTTCAAACAGTCGAATTGCGTTTAGTATGAACAGGAGCTTTGCTGCGACGTCTGCCACTAGCAAGGGAATGAGCTGCTCGTTCCCTTGTTAGCAGCGTACGTCGCAGCACAGCAAAGCTCCTGTTCATACTAAACCCAATCTGGTAAGGGTAACTCATTATACCGGTTTATTTTTTTATTTATTATTTTTTTCATGCAGCAGAAAAAGTATTTTCTGTTACAGTGTACAACTTTTTCCAATGAATTTTGCTCATATTCGTTTCCTATGTATAATTAGTCATATGTTAAAAATATTGCAAATCATATCTTGTTTAATTTTTTGATTATATATAATGGAGTATGTAGAACATTTGTTTATATGGATATGATGATTTTCATATTAGCTAAAACTTCCATTTTTGATGGTGATGACCTGAATATAGTTATTGGTTGTTAATAGAAAAAACGTCTTTATTAATTTTACAGACTGTTTGAAAAAGGTCTGGTTATTTTGACCGAAATGGCACAGCAAAGCTCCTGTTCATACTAAACGCAATCCGAATGTTTGAAAAAGGTCTGGTTATTTTGGGGGAAACGTCACATTGTCTAAGTCTGTGGATTACAAATAAAATTATTTTTCAAAAACAAAAGAATTTTTGGAGTGCCAGGATTTCTTCCAAAATATATATAAAGCAAATCATAATTCCACAACTAAAAAATGAACAGACAAGGAACTAATTTAATTTGTTGAGATCCATGGGAATCAGATCTTTCCCATGCAGGTCTGTTCTACAAATTAACAAATCTGATTGATGTTTGTGAACCTACAGACAACGTTAAATAAAATTGAGGTGGTGTGATAGGATCATTTGTGGCAAATCCTGGATTTGGCTCGTTTCAGCATGATAAAGCAACGCCAGCTAATAAACTCTATTCCAAGCAATCCGGAAAATAATTAATGAAAAGGAGCCACTTCCAGCTTCAAAGTTTTTTTTCTTTAGAAGTGTCTTACATATATAGACAACAAGATTGTAGAATACATTAACACAATGGACATTTTTTTCTGAATCATTTCCATTTAATAAAAGACATCAAATAAAAGTATACAGAACAACAAAGTATGTCCTGAAAAAAAGAGTGCCAAGAACAATACCAGATATTTTTACTATAACCTCTAACTTGTGTACACACAGTGTCCCCAAACCTATACTGAAAAGAGGTCAGTAGCCACCCAAGTAATTCTACTCACATTCTAATGATATTTTCATAAAAAATTATTAAATAATATATTATTGCTACAAAAATGGCTATACTAATCCAAAATGTATATCTACAAATAGTTCATGCTAGAAACCCACTAATGCTAGAGAGTTCTATATTTCGAAGATTTCTTATATTGCTTTATTCTTCCTGGGCACTGCCCACTTAGCAAGAATGGCAAGAGAGCAGAGAAATGGAAAAGACCCAAAACATGCAGGTTAGACAAGATTTCTAGTTACACTAAAACTAATCCACATATACAACTGCCTTATACGCAACAACCAACTGAATTATAAAATAGAACAATAATTATACCTCATAATATATTTAGGGGCAAAGTTATAAGGGGTGCAGAAACAGCAGTTGTACCCAGACCTCACATAAGAAGACACCAGTATTATAAATGGCACATATTTGGGGTCCTGGTTACAAATTCTGCATTGATTCAAGTTACGTCTCTAGAAAGTAGGCACCTGACATTGTGAAAATGTACTCAACCCTTTACAATCATTTTGAAAAATAAAAAAATTAAAATTTAGGTTTGTGGCTTATAGTCGGATTTAAGCAGACACTTACATGCACAACACCGTCTAAAAATTAAAGTTAAAGATGTGCAGAGTTCATATATGCCACTTATTTCTAGGCCTACAGGCACTTATGTTCACAAAACAATAACTGAAGAGAACAAAAATGTCCAGTCCATGGCAATGAAATGAGATCCATCAGTTCATGCTTAGCAGATAACAAAAACAAACGGACTACAAGAAATCTGAAATAATATGAATAACAATCCTCAGAATTTGTTAGACCTCATGCACACGACCGTAGACATGAATGGGACCGCACTTTCATCCATAATTATGGAAGAACACTATGGTCGTGTGCATGGGGCCGTCGCTTGTATCGTAAAGCCGATATGCAATGTACCAAGATTTTATCTTGTACGTTTTTGTAATAAATATAGGGATATTTTTCTTGTTAACCAGTGTCCGTGTTTGCTTTTCCTTTCTCTGCAAATCCTTCCTGGCTGGAGTGAGCCTGGGCGGCTTCCCGAAGGATCCAAGGTCTGAGTTTTTCCTTTGTTCGAAAACGGAGGAATTTTAAGGCAATAGTGTTATCCGTAGTTTGGATGGAAGACAGCGTGCGCTACTGAGCAAGAGACAAAAGTGCCTGGGATCAATGTATCTGGTTTTACTTGACAGCTACCTTGCAAAGTGGAAACAACCTGCATTTTCAATGGAAAGAAACTATAAATGTGTGGTATTTTGCTTTCCTTTTAATTAAGCTCCGAAACAAACATTTACATATATTGCCTATATTTCGGAGACGTAGGACTTGGTGCTGTCTTGTTAATGAGCTCACTCTTTGAACTGCTCTACCATTGTTTTTACTATTGAATTAGATATCAAAAACAAGTTTACTGAAATAAAATGAATAACTTAATAAAAGGGAGAGGGGTTCGGCTGAGAAAGAAAGAAATCTATAGCATATACGTGTGCCTGTGTATAATCCAGCTGCTAACAATATGGTTTTTTTACACTTTTAGAATAGCTCTGTATGATCGGTTTCCAACAAGTAACAACCTGCAGTACACATGGTATTACCACACCCATGTGATTGTACAATTTCATGTTTCCAGGGCTAGACCATTGCTTGGAGGTAAAATAGAGGGTTACTAAAGCCTTTATGTTCTCACAGTATCAGAAAAGAAATGATAAAAGAACAAGTACACACAAGATTCTGCACCCATACGCACATCAGAAGCCAAAAACAAAACCTACTTTTCTTTCTTTGGCTTTGTGTTGATATCACCAAGGACCATGATGTCAGAGAAGTCAATTCTGAACTTGCTGAGTAACGTTGCCATCCTGAAAAAAACACCACGGTAGATGCAAGCATTAAGGACAATGAAAACGATCTTTATATTTGGGATACTCTGTTCTTACTAAGTTTGCGGATTTACTTCTTTCCCCTGGAGGAGAGGCTGAAAGTTTAGATTTAGCAGGCAAGTTTCAACAAAGTTATTATTGTGCACCCGGACATTAGACGAGTGCTGGTTTTCAAACCAGAACATCAGTTTTCTCCTCGTACACATATTTCAGTCATTTCCTCTGTCGTTTTTGGAATAACGTATTATGAGTTCATGTGTACAGATCATAATGTCACGGTACAAATTGTTTTGGTGGCTTAGGGTTGATTACTTAATGCTTTTTCCTTTTATCAGCAGATCAGCTGGTGATAAATGGATTTAAATTTGCTTTAAGCTGGAAGGACACCCCTTTGAACAGCAGCTTTTCCCACACGTCTCAAGAAAGAATCATAATGTAATGGATCATTATAAATAGTGATGATAAGGAGTGACAAATTGGATTACATTACTGATCTTATTCTGAAGCCTAATAAAGATCTTATCTGTGCATGTGACTCGGTGTGCAAAGCCTCCTAAAAAAATAACAGACAACCCCCTCAATATAGTTACTTGCCACCCCCTATCCTCAACCAGCCAATCAGACTGGGGAAGACATTTCAGCAGCTACTGGGGGAATGTATTACAAAGCGGCTAGTGGAAGGCCCCCTTCTAAATGCTCTACTAGTCCTAATGGGACAACCAGTTTAAATACATAAATGTAGTAAAAAGATTAAACTTACGCTCTGCGGTCATGATCTATCCTGTTGATTTTTCCACCGATAAAAACTCTGATCTTGCAGCCATTCCACTTCTTTTTCGTAGTCAGTAGGTATGGTATTAACAATGTTAACCCTGAGCAGGAGTAAAATGTATGTGTTACCCAAAACCAATGACAACCTTGTGCCAGAGCTTTATCAAGCATAAACGGAGAAAGACAGAATAAACCTGGGTATACACAACACGGATCAGTCATGGATTGCATCTGCACAGATCCCTAACAAAGGAGAAAAATAAAGCAAAGTTTGGTCGCCCTTTCTGTCTGGCATCCATTCTCCATTTAAGACACAAGACATGGTGGACGAGCCAGAACTTCTACAAACTCTTATTCAATTTCTCATCCTCAACCTTACTGCTTTATTAAAACGGAGTGTTGCCTAAATAAATACACTTGTGCAAATCTAATTATTTCATATAGTAGATTATTACTTATATTCGTGGGTAAGATCCTCTACACACACAGACCGTATACATGTATCCATGGTGCCATGTTGATAATTTGCCTGACAATAACTGAATGAGTAACATGGAAATGTTGGTGTCCAATAGTTACAACTCTAACATAATTATAAAACAGACATGACTCAAGCCTTCATACACTTCCCAGCACTGACTATAAAAATAAATCAATTCTATGCATAGCCCCCAAAGCTTATGCTAGGGACTGCAGAAAGACTCCGGCTTCAATCGATTGGCAAACGTAGTTAAAATTTATCCTCAGGGAGTAACATTGTGAATAAGGTCAAAACTGCACTGCTGAAGTTGTATATGAACCAACTAGTGATCAGCAGCAGATCGCTTCCCTACCAGACAGAAAGTCTTTGAACATTTGTTTCCAGGCCAAGGTCTACACAGCCTGCTGAGTATTAAAGCCGAAAGTGTGTCTCAAGAAGGTTTCACTTATATTGTCAGAAAATAATATGACAATTTTGAACCAACAATAACAGTTGACTTTTGCAAAGCGGGCCACACATAAAAAAGGACCTATCAGCAGCAACAGGGTACCGGTTTTACTTAACAAAAAAAACAACCCACTAGCCTGTGTTTTTGTAAATACATGTCATTACAACCTTATTATAGGATGTTCTTTCATTATGCAAATGACCCAACACTCCGGGTCCGAACTTCCTATTCTTTTTGATATCAGCAACCCATGCGTCCTCCTGTAAACCCCCGCAGCAGCATCGTCTCTGAACATGAGATCTCGCTGGTAATCACAGTTCTGTCTGAAAAACCTCTGTCTATTGTATTTGCAGAATATAAAATGTAATCAATCACACAATGAGGGTTTATTTTATGAAAAAAAAAAAAAAAACTGACGCTATTTTTCAAAAAAAATAAAAAATAGGTACCCTATTGCTGATAGCCACTCTTTAAGGTGGCCATACATATATTCGATTAATGTTCGCTCAACCTGCCGATTTCAGTGGGAATAGACGACCATCTAATATGTAGGTCGTCTCTAAATTCTTCTAACGTCAGAATTCGGGGGACAGAAGTATCAGGCAGTTGGACTTCAATATGCCCGATCCTTTTGTTCTCAGAGGTGTCTGGCAACGGCTTAGTTCCTTCTCCTCATCAGGAATACATGCAAGCTCGTCCGACAGCTATCTAATGTGCATGGCCAACAGAAGCTCTTAAGAAAGTCCAAAAAGCATGGGCACGCTTGTCAGTTGCCCTACCTCCATCGTCAAAAAGCCACCACACATCAACGGTGCTTTTGCATTGCTTCTTCTGGAATTGTAAGCTGGCGTCCAGAAGTCTTTGGTCTGCAGTGTCCAGAGCAACGCCTTGACCTTTGGAGTCTACAAACAAATGCAAAAATTATTAGAGAATTGCGGTTTACATGGTTTTAGTTACTACGAGTAAAAAGAAGAAGAAAAAGCAGAAATGTTTTTATTCCATAATAAAGCATTTAAATACGTCTATACTTTCTATAAAAGGCTTTACCAATTTAGAACTCCGGTTAATCAGCCGGATACGGGAATTGTTCACTAAGACAACAAGCCTCTTTTTCTTAACACTACCTGGTTACCACGTCCATTTGTTATTCACCCAAAGTTAAGGCGTTTAGCAATATTTACCTCTAGAAAACTAAAAATGTACTGATGTTACATTCGAAGGTCAGCTTCATCAGCTAAAGGACTGTCCAAACATAATACTATCAAGATGCCACACTGTTGGGTTTCTAGAAGCATTTGTGATGGTTGGCAGTTAAAGTGGGAGTTGGCAGTTATAGTGGGAGCAATGGTTGGCAGTTATAGTGGGGACCACTGAAACCATTATGTAAGGGAACTGAATTATCAGCAAGTCTCCTTAACCCCTTAGTGACCAGCCTATTTTAGGTCCTAATGACCACGCTATTTTTCTTTTTGTTTTTCTATTGTCACATTTAAAGAGCTATAACTTTTTTAATTTTCCGTCGACATAGCTGAGGACTTGTTTTTTGCGGGACTAGTTGTGCTTTTTAATAGCACCATTTTTGGGTACATATCATTTTTTTATTAACTTTTATTAAAATTTTTCGAAGGATTATAAAAAACCCTGAAATTCCACCATTGTTCTATGCGTTTTAAATTGACGCCGTTCACTGTGTAGCATAAATAACATGTTAACTTTATTCTATGGGTCGGTACGATTACGGCGATACCACATATGTAGAGGTTTTTTTTATCTTTTACGACTTTTGCACAATAAAAACACTTTTGAACTCAAATTATTTGTTTTTGCATCGTCGCTTTCCAAGAGCCATCATTTTTTTATTTTTCCATCAATGTAGGGATTTCTTTGGGCTTGTTTCTTGCGGTATGAGACGTAGTTATGATTGGTACTATTTTGGGGTGCATGGGACTTATCGATTCATTTTTATTATGACTTTTTTGGGGGGCAATGGAAAAAAAATGCAATTTTGCCATGTTTTTTTTGCGTTTTTTTTTTACGGTGTTCACCTTGCGGTTTAATTTACATATTAACTTTATTAATTGAGTCATTACGGTCGCGGCAATACCATATATGTGTACTTTTATTTATTTTTTACACTTAAAACCACTTTTTATGGAAAAAAATTGATTTACTGTAATTTTTATTAATAATCTTTATTTCACATTAATTACTTATTTTTATAGCCCTACTAGGGGACTTTACTGTGCGATCTAGGCGCGTCCTAATAGGCATATGTCCAGGGCAGTCCTGGCGGTTTTATCAAGCCCCCGGCTGCCATGACATCCCATCGGAGACCCGCGATTGCATTTGCGGGCCGCCGATGGGTGACAGAGGGAGCTCACTCTCTCTGTAAACAAGTTAAATGCCACGGTCGCTATTGCCGGCGGCATTTAACGGGTAAACTTCTATCGCGGGTGTTGGAGCAGGAGCCCGGCTGTCATCAGACAGCCGAGCCCCGGCTCCAGCCTGCACAGGACGCCCATGCAGGACTTAGACTGGGCCACCGTGAAAAGACAGCAGCCTAGCCTAAGGCCCCTTAGTGACCGCCGTGAAAAGGCATATTGGTGGTCACTAAGGGGTTAAAGTTATATAGCAACGGCTTGCGGTCTGATAAAAGAGCAGGTTTCTTCTGCCAAGTCTCACAATGTGCTGTCAGAATACAGACTGCCATAAGCAGCATATGTATTAACCTATTAATGACAGCTGCTAATAAGCATTATGACAGCCACAGAATATATAGCTCCTGCATTTTGGCGTCTATGTCTGCAGGGAACAGACTGGTAACAGAATTTCCCCAACGCTGAACGGCTCAATTATCAGAATTGCTCAGTAAAACAAAAGCTTTCAAATAACAATATATTAGGGGGATGCGGATACCCAATTCCCTAATAAAATACAAAAAATGTGGAGCTTGAACTTATCTACCAAGTAGTATAACCATTAGACCAGGGGTAGGCCGTCGTCTTGGTGAGGCAGATATCTACTGTAACACAGAAAGTTCCAGTGATAGTAATATTTTTGCACATAGAAAAGAAGCCTCCCTGTTTAGGCCAAACACTGGACTTATACCAGGTGCTATTCTTACATGATAATTAAATTTTTCACAAAACAGAGGTTTCAGTCACATTGTTTTCTCCAAAAAATTGAGCAGAATCATGGGACTAATTAATTTGAGTATAGGCGGGAAGAACTTGTCCTTTAGAATAGTAAAACAAAAACAGCTGTTCCTGTGGACTATGGTGATAACAATTACTGTTGCTTTAGTCCAAGACTTGTGAACGGATGTGCGTTCAATATTGAACTAAAGGTCCTTTTAGACGATCCGATATTGGCCGTGAAAAATTACCGTTTCCTCCATTCACAAGGAGCAATGATTTGTAATGTATGGGGACGAGCGATAGTTACTACGATCGTTCGTCCCCATGGCAGTTGCATCATGTTGGCAGCACATCTCCCCGTTTACACAGGAAAATGTGCTGCAGACTAGTGACCATATTATGGCCACATAAAAGTTCGGATCATCCGATAAACAAGCATTTACTCGTTCATCGGCTGATCGTTGGCCTGTTTTCATATTAACAGTTATTTGCCCGCTCATTGGCCCATGCAGAAGGGCTTAAAGGCATCAGTGATCTACCAGTAGACATTTTAAACAGAAAAAAAAAAGACTTAGTAAATATTGCCCCATTGTTTTCATGTATAATAGCTTAACCCCTTAATGACCGGGCCATTTTGCACGTTAATGACCAAGGATTATTTCTTGTTTTTTCACGCTCGCATTCCAAGAGTCGTAACTTTTTCTTTATTCCGTCGACATAGCCGTATAAGGGCTTGTTTTTTTTGCGGGACGAGTTGTATTTTGTAATTGGACCATTTTTAGATGCTTATAATATATTGATTAACTTTTATTAACTTTATTTTAGGAGAGAATTGAAAATAAGCAGCTATTCCAGCATTAATTTTCACGTTATAAATTTACGCCGTTTACTATGCAGCGTAAATAACATGTTAACTTTATTCTATGGGTCGGCACGATTACGGGGATACCAAATATGTAAAGGTTTTATATGTTTTTCCTACGTTTGCACAATAAAAAGCCTTTTAGAAAAAAATTACTTGTTTTTGCATCGCCGCATTCCAAGAGCCGTAACGTTTTTTATTTTTCCGTCGATGTGGCCGTATGGGGGCTTGATTTTTGCGGGACAATGTGTCGTTTTCATTAGTACTATTTTGGGGTACATAGGACTTATAGATTAACTTTTATTTTATTTTTTATGGGGGGGAATGGGAGAAAAGAGAATTTTGCCGTTGTTTTTTGCGTTTTCTTGCGATCACAGGACGGATATATCCGCCGTCCTGCGCAAACTAGCAGCTGCTGAGGACGGATATATCCGTCCTTCGGCATTAAGGAGTTAAAGAGGCTCTGTCACCAGATTATCAAATCCCTATCGCCTATTGCATGCGATTGGCGCTGCAAAGTTATGAGCAATTTTATATTTAAGCAAATGAGCCTTTCTAATGGACAACTGGGCGTGTATTGTGCTTTTAGCAACTGGGCGTGTTTACTTCTTTCACAGCACAATCACACTGTGCTGTGGATCATGTTGGGCTGGAACAATGAGAAGTGTATGACGCTGATTGATCACTGATTGGTCAGCGTCATACACTCCTCTGTACAACACCCAGTTGGTAAAAAGTAAAAACACACCCAGTTGTCCATTGAGAAACTCATTAGCATAAATCTAAACTAGCTCATAACTTGCTCAAAAATGATCGTTTTTCAAAATAAAAACCACTGCTGTTATCTACATTACAGCGCCAATCAGATTATGTAGGAGACAGGGCACTTATAATCTGGTGACAGAGCCTCTTTAAGTGTTACTGTGTAGATAACATCCATAGTAAACGCCTGCATGAGTCTCTTTATAGCTGTAGGTATAGAAAAGATCTAAATGTAAAGAATTTGCAATCTTGTTTCAACAAGTATGAATTACATGGAAGTTATCAAGTTCGACTTGTTTGCGGTATAAGTGATACAAAGCAAATACCAGTAGAAAGCCTGAAGATAAAACAAAACAAACAATCTCATATAGAAAGCCACACAATAAGAGATGGTTATAAAGAGCGGAAAAAACTATAACCTGGAAAGGAAGGAGAAATTAAACAGAGTAAAGCCGCAACAAGTCGCAGACTCGTGGATTTTCATTGTGGATTTTACCCTTTGCAATGCCATGGTGTGAGATCTGCGTCAAATCTGTATCAAAATGTGACAAATCTGTGACGTGTGAACTCAGCCTAAGCGTTATCAATGACTAAAGATTCTTCCTAAATATTTCCATATATCTATTTATTTATAAATTATTATTCTTTTTTTTTCTAATTACCAGATGAGTTTGATCCTCGACAGCAGTTGTCTCCAGCCGGTGACTCTCCAACTACAACTCCCAGGGTGCTGGGAGCAAGCAGCTGTCTAAATGCTGGAAATTGTAGTTTCGCAACGACTGGGGAGCCACAGGTTGGAGAACATTGCTTTCACAGTAAAATGAATTTCATGGTTCGGAAAAGGAAAGATGAAAAATCAGACAGCACAAAAAAAAAGAAGGAAGTTGAAAAAGAACCAAAGATAAAATAAGGGATGTAACAAACAAAAAATATAATGCCTGCCTTTTTTCAACAGAGGTTGTGTAGGTTGTATCTTTCCATCGTCTTCCTCATCTGGATATTATTTAGAAAGAAACATGAAAGGCAATGTTAATTATATTAACAGCCAATAGAAAAAAACAAAAATGACCAAGATGAAATGAATGAAAATAAAGTACAGAACATAAAGACACAGGTCATAGTAATGTACTGCCAAATGACACTAAACCAGACACAAACCGCGACCTACAAAATAATGTAGACATTCAGGTAGCACATGTCTGAGTCACAAGCTTATTTTCAAGAACGCACGGGTGAAAATGAAAGTTGGACTCACACGGGCACATTTTTCATGTTTTGAAACCGGAGACCTAAAATATTTTCCACAATCTTCAAACTAATGCTACAATTCATTGTTATCCAAGTAGAGTTAAAAAGAGTGCTCTGACCCAAGTGTGCAAATACTGAACTTCAAAAAGGGAAGAAAACCGAAGTGCTTGAAGTACAAGGCCTTAGGGCATTTGAACCATTTCAGTGCAAAAAGATTGATTGCTTTCCGACATTTAGGATGATATATTACACTAAATTGTTATTTATCCTAAACAGCAAAGCTGTATTTTTCTTCTGGAGATAATGGGGGCAATTGATTAAAAACTGGTGCAACAGTAAAGAGAAGGAGTTGTCCATGGAAACCAATCAGGATGCGGCTTTCATTTTCCAAAGGAACTCTGAGAAATGAATGGTGGGATTTGGCTGGTTGCTATTGGCGACTACTTGACTTTTGCCTGGCACTAGTCTTTACCATATCATACCAGCCGACATTTTTGTCTTTTGCTGGACTGTTCCCTTTACTGAACCCATAAGTGGTGTGGGAGCTGCCACAGTTTTCCACAACTCTGGTCCCGGAAGCTCCTGCAACGGTGACGTGACATACATAGGTTACGTACTGCTGCAGCATATCGCTGGCCTCAGCGGTCACGGGACGTTCATGGCAACATCACTGCTGAGGCCAGCAATTGGCTGCTGTGACACGTGACCGCTGCATAAGCTTCGGGACCGGAGTGGCAGTGCTAGGGGCGTTTCAAAGGTACCTGTTAGTTTATTATTTATACCCTCTGGCACAATTTTAAAACTCCCGGATACCCCCTTAAATGTCCAGTGATTTGGGTTTTAAAAGTAGAGGGATATAATGTTTCTTATCCACAGGGATTTATATAATTTCTACTACTACTTTGTGTACCAGTTAGGTACTGTACATCCTAATTTTAGACTTCAGATATCCCGAATAGCATTTAATATAACGATACAAAGGGTACCCACATATGTAGCAAGTTTGTTGCAGATTTTTCACAGCAAATCCGCAGCAAAATCTACATGTGTTACGTGCGGATTCACAGGGATTTCACCCTTTCTACATTGAAAAACCGTGAAAACCACTGAACATCAGGAACAGAATTAGAATGCTCAGATTTCTGTGCGGTTACTGTTCCGTAGCATGTGGATAAGATTTGTGCGAACCTCATTCACAGGACTAGTACAGTAAACCGCTGCCGATTGTACATGTGCAAATCCGCATGAAAATCACAGCATTGCTGTCCCATGCGCAGGGAGGCTAAAACTTTTGCACCATTTTAAAAAAATATACAGAAAAAAAAGAAGCGCAAAAAAACATTAACAGCCATGTGTATATATTTGGATAAACCTTAAAAGAAAAAAAAAAAAAAAAGCATAAACTAGTTCAAATGTTCTTCTCATACCTTTTCTCATCATTGGACTGGTGTCACTGGAGAAAGGCTTTGAGGACTCCTCTTCTGCCTTTTTATTATAGTCTACGTTTACTACTACATCTTTGGTGCCGGGAGACTTTTCTTGTGATGACAGCAATTCCTCTGAAGAAGAAAAGAAACAATACATGAGCTTCAGCAAGAAAAGAGTTCAAATAAATTCCTGAAAAGGCCAAAAGGTCACTGATGTTAGATGAGAAGTGAAGAAAGGGTCTACAGGAGGACAATTAAAGGGGTTGTCCGGGCATTTTATATTCATGACCTATTCTTATGATCGACCATTAATATCAGACCGGTGGGGGTCCAACTCCCGGCAACACCACCGATCAGATGATTGATAGGGCTGCATTGTTCGTTGATGCAGCCTTTTCCCAGTTTACAGGCACAGCACCCATACACTTCCATAGAGGCTATGCCAGGGATTGCAGGTCCGGTCCCATTCAAGTGAATGGGACTGAGCTGCAATCCCAGGCACAGCCGCTACAAAAGTGTATTGCGCTGTGCCTGGTAAACACTAAAGAGGTTGCAGCAACAAGCGTCACAGTCACTCCAGTTAGCTGATCGTGAGGGTGCTGGGAATCGGACACCCGCCGATCGGATATCGATGGTCTATCCTACGGATAGGCCACCAATATAAGATGCCCGGACAACCCCGTTAAATCTCATTTAACGTTGCTTTTAATATTTTAGAAGCCTGAAATTCCTGATACTTTACTAGTGACAACCTGTCAAGTGTTATTCCTTCGTTTTTCCTCCAAACATACTGACAATCAATAACTAGCTACACAGTTGCAGAAAGAGATCAGTAAATTCCTGAATTGGTGCGTAATTTGGGAAAAAATCTGGGCCATTGGGTTCTGAAGTCAGTCTGACATCCATAGACTCCGGCAGCTATTGACCAGATACTATTGATCTTTTGATTTCCGCTCAGACAAGCTAAAGAGATTTGTAGTAATTAAGATTTCAATTAAAAAGTGCTTCCAGGACAAAGCAGACCAAAGCATAAAATATCTGGAGGTAAAATGGACAATTCTGCTTCTGGTCTATATTGGGCGTTCAACGCTAAAAGGACCAAGGAAAAAATTCCATCAGCTTGATTAAAGTATTGTCAAGTATTGTGATTTGCAGGGGGAACTATTTCCTGCACTTTCTGAAGGAAAGGGACAGTTTACAGTGTTTTTTTTTTTAAAGTTTCCATTACAATTCTAACCAACAGGAAATTCTTTCCTCCTGAACTATAAATTAGGCTAGTTAAAAAGAAATATTTCTAATCCTCCCCTTAGAAGGTACTCTTCAGCAACCTGCATAAGTTCTACCACATGATGGGCAAATAAATGATCAGACGGGTGAGTCATCAATCACCATCTTTCTAAGGTTTCTGCTCGTTCCTTAGTTTATCCTCATAAGTGCCTAAAACAAAGGCCATGAGGTGAATACTTAAACATTCATGACTTTATGGCCATGGGAACAAGGAACACAAACTAATGATGACTTCTAAAGACAGATCATTTACAGACAGACTGGTTCTAGTTGACGGCTTAATATAGAACTACTTCAGGGATCAGGCTCAAACGTTAATTCACAAAGTTTATGTAGCAATGTCAACTTCCCGTTCTTTCCAAATATCCCATAGGAGTTTGATGAAAGAACAAAAAAAAATGTTTAAAAAGAATGGGTTCAGATCTTTTATCCACATGTTCACCATTAGAGATAGGCACAGCTGTAGGTACCCTTTCTATAGCGTGGAAAGGATGCTGCAAATCACGGGTTATAAAAAATAAATAAAAATAATAATAATTACTGATTAAGTTAGTAACCCAAACATACCAACACCCACAATTTATGAAACGGCCTTACTATAGCTTATAGAGAACATTTTGGTGACTTGACTGCCAATAACACTTGCCCTTGGGTTGACAGTGCTGCAACCTAAAAGGTACTATCGAAAATGATGAGCCAGTAGATATTTATTGAATGCACTTCTCAGCCACGTCTCGATTAGGACATTGAAGGCACCAAAACAATCGTACCGAGTGACAAAGACAATTTAATTGGAGTAGTCTGTATGTCAATATTGGTGCACCCAATCCCACAATTTGTTTTTAGTAGATTAGGGCCCAATTTTAGAAACAAGTACGCAAAAGAATAATAAATGGACCAGTAAAAGCGGTCTTCCTGGAAAAGTAGGCACAGTCCAGATCAGACAATAAAATTGATAGGGAAAACTTGACATGTTTTCTACATCACGCTACACCTATAAAACAGTCATTGCTTTTTTTTTTTCTTTCTCAAAAACAAAACACAATAGCGATTCTTGCCGGAAACTAGTCTTTCCTGTGGTATTTCATTCATCTATAAATAAGTCACTGATGCAGCTGCTCGTAAAGAATTCCCAGCGGAGAGCCATTTGCCAGGAATAAAATAGAAAATGCCACAGAGCCCTGCAATATACAGCCATAAAAGTGTAAAGAGACACTTTCTTACTAGAACCAACAGCTTAAACGTCTGCCCGCACAGATTCCAGAATTTAAGCAACCAATCTTTATTATCAATGGTCTTGTAAAAAAATCACAGGTCACCAAAAATCTGGGTTAAATCTTAATCTACCCCAATTCCCTTTTTTTCCCCCAAAAAAGAAACTAAAGCCAAAAAAACTACATCTTTTTCAGTGAAAAAGTACAGACTGTTCCTGTTCACATAACATTATCACACATTATAGGATGTCCCGTTTTTTTTTTTATTCCCACCTCATCTCAGCGCAGTCATTTTCCATTGTAAACTATAATGGTTTGTGCTTTTAAAGAGGCTCTGTCACCAGATTTTGCAACCCCTATCTCCTATTGCAGCAGATCGGCGCTGCAATGTAGATAAGAGTAACGTTTTTTTTTTTTTTCAAAAACAAGCATTTTTTGGCCAAGTTATGACCATTTTTATATTTATGCAAATGAGGCTTTCTTAAGTACATCTGGGCGTGTATTGTGTATGTACATCTGGGCGTTTTTACTTCTTTTACTAGCTGGGCGTTGTGACTAGGAGTGTATGATGCTGACGAATCAGCATCATCCACTTCTCTTCGTTAACACCCAGCTTCTGGCAGTGCACAGAAACACAGCGTGTCCTCGCGAGATCACACTGTGACGTCACTTCCTGCCCCAGGTCCTGCATCGTGTCGGACGAGCGAGGACACATCGGCACCAGGCGACAGAGGCTACAGATGATTCTGCAGCAGCATCGGCGTTTGCAGGTAAGTCGATGTAGCCTCTGTCGCCTGGTGCCGATGTGTCCTCGCTCGTCCGACACGATGCAGGACCTGGGGCAGGAAGTGACGTTACAGCATGATCTCTCGAGAACACGCTGTGGCAATAATACACTGCAATACAGAAGTACACAAAAGCAAATAATTTTGACAAAAATGTGTTTTTACTGTGTAAGAGTAGGAAAACCTAAAAAAATCCATATAAATTTGTTATAGTCGTAATCGTAACGACCCGCTGAATAAAGTTATTATGTTATTTATACCACATGGTAAATTGTGTAAAATTAAGACGCAAAAAAAAAAATGGCGAAATTTCAGGTTTTTTCCCAGTAACCCACTAAAAAAAGTTAATCAATAACTTATATGTACCCCAAAATGTTGTTATTATAGAATACAACTTGCCCCGCAAAAAAAAAGTCCTTATACAGCTGTCGACACAAAAATAAAATAGTTATAGATCTTTGAATAAGACGATGGAAAAAAACTTACAAAATTACTTGGTCATTAAGGTTTAAAATACCGTTGGTATTAAGGGGTTAATATAGATGTTTTTATATCGTGGCTATTTCAGAGCTATATAGCTTTTACCCTGGCAACCTATATTTACGATATGGCTTTCAGATGAGTCGTGCACGGCCAACCTTATAGCCCCAAAAAAAAAAAAAAAAAAAGTTGTTTTTTTGTCTTCTCTTATTTGTATAATTGTTTGTGTTATTATTAGGGTTAGATCTGGCAATACATGCCGTTTAGGAAAATCTATATAATTTTTTTTTTTTTTATTAACAATAGTTTATTTACATTGAACTTTAAACTAACCTGAAGATAAGGTTTCAATGTGTAATTAATAAATATGCATCCAATTTGAAGCATGATGTATTACGTTTGGTAGAAAGCGTTGAAGATTTTACCGACAATATTTTTGGTGTCCGAATACTTTGGAGGTTGAGGAGTTTCATATGTTCTAGTAGGGTGCACTAATCTTCAACGAATCAATGCTTAGAACAAACCGACAAGCACATGTGGCAATGAAAGGAGGGTGAACATCTGAGCTACGTCATACATTCCTTCCATTGTCTAAATATCCACACTGCTCATGAGAGAGAGCAGGCAACATTTACAATTTGTGCTATCAGTCAGCAAAGTTATTGTCAACTAACTTCACCCTGCCATGTCAATACAACCTCTCGGCTTTACTGGTCTCAGTTTCCTCTCATACAACAGTCCTTCCCAAAGGGAGGGGTGAAAACCTTTCAATAATAGAATGTCCTGTCACACCTACCTCTGGCATCCTCATCATGACCTTCATGATATTCCTGCCTCTAAACATCATGTCATTCAAGTCACTGGAAAGTTTAATTCGTCCCTATTAGATTATTGAGTACATTCCAGCAAGTCATGAATATGTTATTCGGGAGGCAGAACACGTGTCCGCTACGAGATACCCTGAATACTTATCAGTGATAGACAACTGTAGGCTAAAACAATAGATACCAGAAATACATTTGAAGTATTTTGCTTCCCCCATCTATGTTTTTATCCTACACAAAGTTAAAGACAAGCTATTAGATAAAGTTTACACAACGTATTATATTTTCAATCAAAATAGAGATCCCAGAATACTTGAAACTGATGTAAACTAACAGAGCATACACCAAAGAGGAGGCTGTAGAAAAAAATAAATAACAGAAATCTATAAAAAGAAGTCCTGATGTTGTCGGACAAAAAGGGTGTTTTTTTTAATCACGATCAGCCAAAAAAGATAGTGCTGTGACTTTGATTGACCGGATGCAAAATAGTACTAGACACATATTAAGTTTAGTTACCTTGGCCTTGTAGATGTGAAATATCTAGTCCTTCTTTCAGACGTATCACAACTACACCATACTGGAAGTCAAAGGCATCACTAGGGTAAAGAAAGGAAGAAAAAAAAGTTAAAAATACGTGTACATAAAGTAAAATACACTGGTTTCCTTTTTATGTGTGTCTTTAGATGACCAACCTATTTGATTATATTAGGTCATGAAACCTTCTTGCTGCATTACGGACGTCCGTTACGGAGCTGGAGTATAGAAAAACCCAGGTCCAGGTTGGTTTTAAAGCCGTGCATTGTGCTATACTTAAAGAGGCTCTGTCACCAGATTATAAGTGCCCTGTCTCCTACATAATCTGATCGGCGCTGTAATGTAGAGAACAGCAGTAGTTTTTATTTTGAAAACAATCATTTTTGAGTAAGTTATGAGCAATTTTAGATTTATGCTAATGAGTTTCTCAATGGACAACTGGGCGTGTTTTTACTTTTTACCAACTGGGCGTTGTACAGAGGAGTGTATGAGGCTGACCAATCAGTGACCAATCAGTGTCAGACACGTCTCATTGTTCCAGCTCAGCATGATCCACAGCCCAGTGTGATTGTGCAGTGAAAGAAGCTGGGCTGGAACAATGAGAAGTGCAGGACACGGATTAGTCACCGATTGGTCAGCCTCATACACTCCTCTGTACAACACCCTGTTGGTAAAAACACGCCCAGTTGTCCATTGAGAGTCATTAGCATAAATCTAAACTAGCTCATAACTTGCTCAAAAACGATCGTTTTTCAAAATAAAAACCACTGCTGTTATCTACATTACAGCGCCGATCGGATTATGTAGGAGACAGGTCACTTATAATCTGGTGACAGAGCCTCTTTAATGTATCGAGAGTAGTTGTGAAACTCAAGTGCAATCCAAAGCAGGTAAATATTTTCTCACCGCGATTCCCTGTAATCATGTAGCTAAACGTCTTGTGTCTATCAACGTGTTTCCCAAATAAATAGTGTGCTTGTGTTTGTTTTACCAGTGAAAACAGCTAAGAGCATTAATCTAATCCACATTATGCACCGCTGGTCGTTGTAAGTCATACTCAATAGAAATGCATTGCATCAGAATCACAAGACAGAAAACAAAGCAAAGGGAACATACAGTAGCATTGAAAACGAAGTTAAAAAAATATTAGTGCCAATTTCTGAAGATATAATTCATGTGTAAGGTTCTTGAGAAATATAAACTTTTGGCCGAAACGTTGCCGGTCCTGTACTGCTCTCGTGTGACTTGGAATAAAAGACTAAATGTTTATTTGAAAACGATTATCATCATCTGAATACGGATTCTTGGCGTTCCCCATTGGACAAATGTCTGAGGATTCTAAATACTGTGATTTTCCAATACTTACTGTAATAAGTTAATGTAGGTCTCAACATCTTTCATATCTGACTGAATCCAATTATTCTTGAAGCCAAGCACAAGAGTATTTGGTCTCATTCTCCCCAATCCTGCAGCCTACAAAGCAGAAATAAAAATATAATTCAGATAACAAGGAAAGACTTGGGGGGGGGGGGGGGTAGAAGGGTCCTAGAACTATAATGTGTTCATTGTTCTGTAATTACAAATTGATATTCCTGCCAGGTCTTGCATAGTTTTACAACACATCTGGATGTAGACTGGTTTACCTGCATAAGATACTGAGCTCCATCCCGCAAGTCTTCTGCATGTACTGGTGAATAGAAGGCTTTGGTTTTGTTTTTAATAAGCCATCTCTGATATCTAGCCTGGTCTGTAAGCAGCTCTTTCATAGCTTGTCTTCGAGGACCCTTAATAGATTAAAAAAAAATTCACTTTATATGTAATGCAATGCAATTATTTAGCAAGTTGAGAATTTTTAGAAAGTCCCAAGATGCCCAAGTCAACCAAGACTGCATGAAGCCCAATCTACAAGGGGAACCGCCTTTTCCAACGCAGGATTGGAGATCCAGCAGCTTCAAACAAGTATCTTTTGACAGGCATAGCAGTGTTCACCCAAGCTTTCCAGCTCTGGCACCACCACACAGACTGTACCCAATGCTCACCAGATGAGATGCTGCGACAGGCATCGAAATTCACTCATCAAAACAATCCTGCATCTAGTTAGTCTGCCTGAAGCTGGAGGGCCCTTCATCCGGATTCGCCTCTGCATTGCAATAACCTAGCTAATCTACCTCTTCTTGCTTGTGGTTAAGGAAGCACAGGGAAGTCCCCTACACATTTTACTTATAAATCACACCCACAGGTCTGCTACAATTGCGAATTGAAAAAACACCATATTAATGCAATGTCCCTACCTTTATTTGGTGACCATGCGCTCCTAGACATATGGACACATATTTCATCTTCGTTATTTTGCTACTGTTTTGCGAGCAGTAACTTTAACCCGTTAGTGACCGGCCCATCGTGTTTCTACGTCGGTCACTAACGGGCCTTATTCCGATGCCAGACTTTTTACGTCGCGGCATCGGAATAAGTAAACAGAGCAGGGAGCTGTCAAATCTCCCTGCTCTCAGGTGCTAGAGGCAGCTGAGGGCTGGGAGCGTCCCTGCTCTGCCGTGTGAGATCGATATTAGTATCGATCTCACACGTTTAACCCCTCAGATGCGGTGCTCAATAGCGAGCACCGCATCTGAGTTGTTTTGGAGAGAGGGAGGGAGCTCCCTCTCTCTCCCACCGACACCCGGCGATACGATCGCCGAGTGTCAGGGTCTCCCATGGCAGCCGGGGGCCTAATAAAGGCCCCCAGGTCTGCCTGGAGTGAATGCCTGCTAGATCATGCCGCAGGCATGACCTAGCAGATGCCTGTCCGCGTTAAACGGCCAGGCAGTAATACACTGCAATACAAAAGTATTGCAGTGTATTACAATAGCGATCGGAGAATCGCATATTAAAGTCCCCTAGTGGGACTAGTAAAAAAGTGAAAAAAAAGTTTAATAAAGTTAATTTAAAAAAAAATGTGAAAAAAAATGAAAAACCCAGCTTTTCCCCTTACAAACTGCTTTACTATTAAAAAAACAAAATAAAGTTAAAAAGTTACACATATTTGGTATCGCCGCATCCGTAACGACCCCGACTATAAATCTATTACATTATTTAACCCGCACGGTGAACACCGTAAAAAAATTCATTAAAAAACTATGGAAAAATTGCTGTTTTCTGTGAATCCTGACTTTAAAAAAATGTGATAAAAAGTGATCAAAAAGTCGCATCTACTCCAAAATGGTACCAATAAAAACTACAAGTCTTCCCGCAAAAAAAAAGCCCTCATACAGCTGCATCGGCGAAAAAATAAAAACGTTACGGCTCTTCAAATATGGAGACACAAAAACAAATAATTTTGAAAAAAAAGCGTTTTTACTGTGTGAAAGTAGTAAAACATACAAAATCTATACAAATTTGGTATCGTTGCAATCGTAACAACCCGCTGAATAAAGTTATTGTGTTATTTATATCACACGGTAAACGGCGTAGATTTAGGACGCAAAAAAGAGTGGCGAAATTTCAGATTTTTTTCTATTCCCCCCCCAAAAAAAGTTAATAAAAGTTAATCAATAAATAATATGTACCTAAAAATGGTGCTATTAAAAAATACAACTTGTCCCGCAAAAAACAAGACCTTATACAGCTATGTCGACGCAAAAATAAAAAAGTTATAGCTCTTGGAATGCGACGATTGAAAAACTTAAAAAATAGCTTGGTCATTAAGGTCCAAAATAGGCTGGTCATTAAGGGGTTAATATACATCTAGAATCAGTACATTATTTTTCAATATCATAACATACGGCCCACAAGCCAGTTCGTGTCAAGTTCCTTTTCCGTCCATAGTTTGTTATGTGGATTTGTGGCACCATTGTGAACCCTTGCTACTCTCCTCATATAAAAGGGAAACGGAGACCGAAAGAGAACAAAAGCTTACCATGTGCACATGTCCACAGATCATCAAACCAACATTTTTTGTAAAGGCGTGCACTAAGTGAAGGAGAGCTGGACGTGAATTCGGAGCACCGATTAAAACAAGACACTGAGGCCTGTTATAACAGGGGGAAAAAGCACAAGAGAATATTAATTATATAATAAGATTTTAATTCTTATTTTCATAGAAATATTGTATGGAAGTAAATACAAGTTAAAGCAGAAATTCTAACAAGTTAAGCGCGGGGCATTACACAACCCAAAAGTCTACTGGCTATTCACAATCCATTTAATCTCCGCAGTGTTTTACCCATTATCTAGAAAAGTGTACTCAGGACTTTATCAAACTACCGTCCTAGCAACTATGTTTTATTGCTACTTGATTTAAAAATCAGTAGGAAGATGTAGCAGTCAGCTTGTTCCAGCCTCTATGTAATTATAGTAACTTGTAGATATGCTAGTAGAAAGTATATAAGTTACTACGGAGAGGATAAAGGGTTAGGGTATGTTCACACGGCTTAGCAAAATATGTCGGAAAATACGGAGCTGTTTTCAGGCGAAAACAGCTCCCGATTTTCAGACGTGTTTGTAGCAACTCGCGTTTTTCGCGGCGTATTTTACGGACATTATTGGAGCTGTTTTTCAATGGAGTCAATGAAAAACGGCTCCAAAAACGTCCCAAGAAGTGACATGCACTTCTTTTTACGAGCCATCTTTTGACAGCGACACGTAAAATAATACCTCGTGGGAACAGAACATCGTAAAACGCATTGAAAGCAATGGGCAGATGTTTATAGGCGTAATGGAGCCGTTTTTTCAGGCGTAATTCGAGGTGTGAACATACCCTTACATGGGCAACAGAGACCTTTTTTCTGGAGTAAAGGGTTTATATAAAAAAATTCAAATTAGATTGTATACATTGCTCTACTGCATATGCAATTGTTATAATAAAACGTTTCCTTAAAAATTACCTGAAGTTTTTCACATGGTCTTCTACACCTGCCAACCGAATGGTATGCTGCAGTGCATTCAGATAGGTCAAGGCTTGCGTTGAAGACCCCCAGTTCACATCTGAAAGATTGCATGTTTTTATGCAGAAGAATACTAGTTAGAGAGTCATGACGGGCAAAGATTTACATCAGATAACATCTGGAATAACTCTGATCAGGTGCACGGCTCGGAACAGTAACAAATCAGACACCTGTGAGAGCATCACATGATCAGGACTAATACTCTCAACGTAAACAAGGAAGGTTCCCATTCAATGACTGCAAGTAAAGTTTTTTTTAAATCAGGAGGGAATGAAGCACAAAAGTTTATAAAACTTTATTATACAATGAATAGGCTTTATTAGCTGGAACCACAATACCTCTGTAAAGACTAATTAACCTGCAAATACTACCCTTTACCAATTTAACAAAAAACCCTACTATGCACATTACCACTTTTCTGCATTCCATCTCCTAGGTCAATGACACTTAGGCCCAGGACTGGGAGCCATCTCCCATAACTGGTTCCCTGCCCCGCTCCCTCTCCTATTTGAATTTTGGACTGTGAACTTGACGGTTTAGTCTGTAATTTGATTGACAAATGCAGACTGAAGCAGGAGGCGGCATTACAGAAAAACAATTGCAATCGTACATGTCATATCTGTTACGCAAGTCAACCGTTTTTTTCCATCACTAATCTTGGGCTTTAAAGGGTTATTCGCATCACAAAAAGAATCACTAGGATATGCCATCACTTTCTAATAGGTGGGGGTCTGACTGCTGAGACCCCCACGATCCTTAGTATTAGGGGGATAAAGCAGCGCTGCAACTCCTTTGCTTTTGTTCCCCGAGCAGAGCAACACCATGCAGGAAAACTTTGGCTAAAGTAGCGCTGCAGCCCCTTCATTCTCAGGCAGTTGAACCCCAACCAATCAGGAAGTAATGGCATATCCATACGATTCATTCTGTGATGAGGATACCGTCCACATTTCTATTATTATTAGGTTCTCCGTGAAGGTGCTCACATGCATGCAGGTCTTGGTAGTTCTAGTAGTGACAAGTCAAAATGTAATAAGGATGTTGTTGAAGAACTCAATAGTGAAAAATGCCATCTAACATTAAACGGACCCAAAATATATTGCGACTAGGGGTACATCAGATGTATACTTCTGTTCAAAATTTAATGCAATTCCATCCATTCCCCATTTTAATGTATGGGGAACATTCAGGAGATATAACAGGGTAATATAAGCTGGTAAGGCCCATGCAAATGACCGTAGTTTTCATCCTTAAAGAGGCTCTGTCACCACATTATAAGTGCCGTATCTCCTACATAAGGAGATCGGCGCTATAATGTAGGTGACAGTCATGCTTTTTATTTAATAAAACTATCTGTTTTCACTTTATTAGCGATTTTAGATTTATGCTAATGAGTTCCTCAATGGACAACTGGGCGTGTTTTACTTTAGACCAAGTGGGCGTTGTACAGACGAGTGTATGACGCTGACCAATCAGTGACCAATCAGTGTCATGCACTCCTCTCCATTCTTCATTTAGGCAGCGCATATGGAACCTTTTAGATCGCTATGCGCTGTCTTATACTAACACATTAACGATACTATAGTTTTTATTCAGTGAATAGACATTCCACGGGATGTCTATTCACAATCTCTGCACTTCCTTACTCTGTCTCTGGTAGTTACAGCAGAGGAAGCGTGATCTCGATGTAACCTGTCATTTACAGCGAGATCTCGCTTCCTCTGCTATAACTACCACAGACAGAGTAACGAAGTGCAGGGATTATGAATAGACATCCCGTGGAATGTCTATTCACTGTCTAAACACTTCAGTATCGTTAATGTGTTAGTATAAGACAGCGCATAAGGATCTAGCAGGAACCCTATGTGCTGAGTAAATGAATGGAGAGGAGTGCATGATGCTGATTGGTCAGCGTCATACACTCCTCTGTACAACGCCCACTTGGGCTAAAGTAAAAATACGCCCAGTTGGGCATTAAGCAACTCATTAGCATAAATCTAAAATCGCTAATAAAGTGGTAAAAACTGATCGTTTTATTAAATAAAAATCACTGCTGTCACCTACATTATAGCGCCGATCTCCTTATGTAGGATATAGGGCACTTATAATGTGGTGACAGAGTCTCTTTAATTCCGGATGAGATTCTGGACTTATTAATTTCTATTGTCCACGGACACCGTGACGTAGAAATGATATGCAAAATATAGACATGTCCTATTCGTGTCCGCAATTGCGGCACAGACTGGCCCATAGAAATCTCTGGGCGCTTCCACAATTGCGGGAGGCTACGGATGTGACGGAGGGGCATTCACCATGAAGACCTTTTCAATGGATTGACATGTTGGTGACATAATTTGTAGCCTCCCTTTTTCTTTGCGGATCTGTAAATATTTGCAGACAGCGTGCCAGATATGCGGATGACTTGCTGATGACTACGGATCCATGTCTGAGGACAGTAAAAGCCCTTATAGTTGCGTGCATGAGGCCTAAAGCGGAGAATTGTAAACCACTGTGAGAATGGTCAATGTTAGCATGGTAGTGGGACTTTCTACATTGTGACATTTAAAAATATAAAACATTTTATTCCTGTGATCTTAGATCATGACACTAGTTCTAGTATTTTTCAGAGCGAGAATTAGAAAAAAAAATAATACAAAAAAAAAACAAACAACCACATTGGAAGAATGATCCAGTCAGGAAAAAAACAGGAACTAATGGAACTTCCTGTAAACCATGGTGATATTCCGCAGGGCTAGAAGGAGGTTTGCCACAAATGTGTTCAGTTACAGAATGAATTAAAGTACGATATTTGTCACTAGGCACAAGTTGCATAAAAAAAAAAAAAAAGGAACCCGCATGTACATTTATCGGGCTATAGCCAAACAAAACTATCACAATATGGCAGGACATAGCCAGACATAAATTGGTTTCAGAAATGAACACATTAATACGGTTACCTTCAGGTTTACTTGTGGTGAAGCGATGTGGAGTTTAACAATCTAACTCGAGAATATCACATACTTTACACAGATGAAAATCATTTTCGAATGACTTAAAATAGCAGATGGGTGTGAGGCTCTACAAATAATTTCACAGCTCCACACGGACCACTGCGACCTTGGAGTAAAATCCGCTGCATTGTTCAGCCCATTGTAAAGGAGATCCTATCTAATCCGCCCACAGGAATGTTTCTTCCAAAAGCTTAGGGTCAATATGCAACGACTATTCAGAGAACCAGAGCCTTTCACAATTCCATCGGTATAATTAGGAGGAAAACCATTGTAATGTTATTGTGTCCAATAAAAGGCCCGAATTTAGTTTTATTTGAATGTGTTTATAGCTGGGGAAGGGGTTTTAAATGAACTGTCCTGATTCTGATAGGGACAATGAGAACCGAAATCAACAAAGCTGCGAACTTGCAGAACAATGTAGCCATTGTTGAGAATATATTACAATGACCAAGAATCTGTTACTTCTTATGTCAAATAAGCCACAAGTCAATATCTAGTGTTGGGGACGCTCAATAAATTGAATTTCTTTTTTCTGTCAGTTATAGTCCACTTACAAACAGTTCACCTTGTAGCTGTAAATACAGACAAACTTACCAGGCTTCTTGTATGTAACGTATATATACAATCCAATGACTATGACATATGTTAAAAGAGCAGCCTGCCAGTTAATAACAAACATGACTCCGCAGCAAAGGAGGGCTCCGAGAAGCGACACCCACATATTGTAGTACTTGAAGGCCGGACGCCAACCTGCCAGGGCAAGAAGAAAAAAAAGTTAGCAATAAAATTGCCAGAGTTCATGGTCTCCCTGCACATAAGAAACATGGATACAAGAGAAAATGCATCTCAATGCTTTCATTCTGGAACTCCACTAAAAATTAAAGTGTAGCTAAACGTTTGACAAACTTCTGACGTCATAGTGACATGTCAGAAGTTTGTATTGGTGGGGGTCCGAGCACTGAGACCCCCACCAATTGCTAGAACGAAGCAGCTGAAGCGCTCGTGTGAGCACTTAGCCGCTTCGTGTCTGTTCGGCTTTTTCCGGAAATAAATGTATCGGTGTACGGACTCAATAGAAAGTCTGAGCCTGTACTCCGATACATCGGCTTTCCGGAAAAAGGTAGCGGGTGAGCGCTCACACGATTGGTGGGGGTCTCATTTCTCAGACCCGCACCAATCCAAACTTCTGACATGTCACTATGACACGTTAGAAGTTTGTCAAACGTTTAGCTACACTTTGAGGAAAGTAGTTGTGCGCGACAACTGCAAAGCTCCGTCCAATTTTTGCTCACATTTGTATGTATTCATACATCTATGTATGTATATAGAAAAACACAAAACAAAAAAAAAAAAGACAGAACCAAAACATATTTGGGTCTTACCTGGAGACTTTGCAAGTGAAGCGTGAAACACTGAGAAGTTTATTAAGGCGTATGAAGCCAAGAAGAAGTTTGAAATGATGGGAGCGATCACATTCAGTTCAGCTGAAAAAGGGAAAAAAGAGTGAGAACTTCAAAACTAGCAGATATTGTTTTGCACAACTATTACATCTGCATTTTCAAAATGTAACCTGAAGCCATGCAATTCCGTGTATATACTAAAATAACTCCATCTTACCCTACAACACTAACCATAGCTCCATGACTCCCCCACAACCTAACATTTATACCAAACCATCCACTGTCATACTAAATGCCATCTAGCTATACACCTGAACTTGCTATATATTCAGTCTGGCCTCAGCCACAATGAGCTTCATTCGAGATTTATCAAAAAATAGTGAGCAGAAAATGTGGAGCAGTTGCCCATAACAACCAATCAGGGTGCAGCTTTTATTCAAAAAGTCTCTGAGAAGTGAAAATGTGGAATCGGATTGGTTGCTATAAACTGCTGAACTTTTTCATTGCACCAGCTTTGATAAATCTCTCCCCTAGAGTCTTATAATCTTCGCATCCTCCGCATAAAAAGAGCGTTACATTATTTTCTACACAATTAGCTTAAGGCTACATGCACACCTTAAGGAATTTGATGTGGAAAATCCATCAGATACAATTCTGAGACGGAAAAGCAAGATAAATTGATAAGATGCAGAATTTAAAATCTGCACCACAAGACAATTTATGGGCAGAAGAGATTGTGTAGATAAGAGGACTAGAAATCTCATTTACTTTGCTGGTACTGTATTACACTGTGGCTTTGCCGCAGAAAAATGTGTGCTGCACATCTGCACGTAATACACATCTTGTGTATGTGGCCTATAGGCTATGGACACCGTTGGTAAACTTTAAAAAAAATAAAAATAATGAAATGTAAGTATTTTTGCATAAAAATCACTTTAGTAATGTACTTTTAATAACCTTTTTATTTCTGAAGCTTTTATTTATCGCTGCACTTAGAAGCTGCAGAAGCCGTTCACAGTTGAAGCAGTCAGTGAGCTGGTCTGACGGCTCAGCTGATAACGGATCCTGTGTGATCCGGAGGCTTCATCCTAGCTTAATACTGAGCAGTATAATTGAAAACTTAATTTAAACGTCAAATCATTTTTTACCTTTACATAATACAGAATGGAGTATCATACATCCTCCCTGATAAAAATCTGAACACCCCCACCCTCAAAAGAAAAAACAAAAAACACACCAACCAATTAATATGAATCCCAATGCAATTAAGAAAGTAAGCAGATAGCCACGAAGTGGTTCATTGTTTTTGCCATATCCTTTAGCGAACATCTGAAGACCAGGATAAATATTGTCCTTGCATAGGGCCTTGGGAGAAAGAAGATTTCATGTAGGAAGACAGATAATCTTTATGTACAAAACAAAACATACAATCTAACCAGCCAGCGAGGACAAGGTATATCTAATAACATACAGAGAAATCCAAGGAACTTTTTCTAATTTATAAGTCTATTAAATGATTACACAGTATCTACAAACACACAATCCATCGGTACATAAAGACAGCTGGTAAGGAACTGCCAATGGCCCCTTTAACCCCTTAATACCGAAGGTATTTTAAACCTTAAAGAGGCTCTGTCACCACATTATAAGTGCCCTGTCTCCTATATAAGGAGATGGGCGCTGTAATGTAGGTGACAGTAATGCTTTTTATTAAAAAAAACCGATCTTTTTTCACAACGTTAGGAGCGATTTTAGTTTATGCTAATGAGCTTTCTTAATGCCCAAGTGGGCGTACTTTTACTTTCGACCAAGTGGGCGTTGTACAGAGGAGTGTATGACGCTGACCAATCGGCATCATGCACTCCTCTCCATTCATTTACACTGCAGTAGCGATATAGATATATCACTATGTGCAGCCTCATACACAAACCCTAACATTACTACAGTGTCCTGATAATGAATACACATGACCATCCAGCCTGGACGTCATGTGTACTCAGAATCCTGACACTTCTGACTCTTTTTTTGTGAGATTCCGGCAAGTGAAACCAAATCTCGTTTAGCTCCGTAATCTCACGAGATTTCGTATCCGTTGCTGGAATCTCAGAGAAAAGATTCAGAAGTGTCAGGATTCTGAGTACACATGACGTCCAGGCTGGATGGTCATGTGTATTCATTATCAGGACACTGTAGTAATGTTAGGGTTTGTGTATGAGGCTGCACATAGTGATATATCTATATCGCTAGTGCAGTGTAAATGAATGGAGAGGAGTGCATGATGCCGATTGGTCAGCGTCATACACTCCTCTGTACAACGCCCACTTGGTCGAAAGTAAAAGTACGCCCACTTGGGCATTAAGAAAGCTCATTAGCATAAACCAAAATCGCTCGTAACGTTGTGAAAATAGATCGTTTTTTTAAATAAAAAGTATTACTGTCACCTACATTACAGCGCCCATCTCCTTATGTAGGAGATAGGACACTTATAATGTGGTGACAGAGTCTCTTTAAAGAGGCTCTGTCACCACATTATAAGTGCCCTATATTGTACATGACGTGATCGGCGCTGTAATGTAGATCACAGCAGTGTTTTTTTATTTAGAAAAACGATCATTTTCTAAATCATCAAAACACGCCCAGTTGTCCATTGAGAAACTCATTAGCATAAAGCTAATATAGGTCATAACTCCGTCAAAAATGATCGTTTTTCTAAATAAAACACACTGCTGTTATCTACATTACAGCGTCGATCACATCATGTACAATATAGGGCACTTATAATGTGGTGACAGAGCCTCTTTAATGACCAAGCAATTTTGTACGTTTTTCCATCGTCTCATTCAAAGAGCTATAACTTTTTTTATTTTTGTGTCGACAGAGCTGTATAAGTACTTTTTTTTTGCGGGACAAGTTGTATTTTATAACGTAAATTTAGCCATTTTTTTTGCGTCTTAATTTTACGCCGTTTACCGTGTGGTATAAATAACAACGTTATTTAGCGGGTCGTTAGGATTGCGGCAATACAAAATTTATATGGATTTTTTAATGTTGTCCTAATTTTACACAGTAAAAACAATTTTTTTTCAAAATTATTTGCTTTTGTGTTACCATATTTTAAGAGCCATAACTTTTTTTATTTTTTGACCAATGCAGCTGTATGAGGGCTTTTTTTTTTTGCGAGACAACTTCGTTTTTATTGGTATCATTTTGGAGAAGATGCAACGGTTTGATCACTTTTTATCAAATTCTTTTGAAGGCAGGATGAACAGAATACAGCAATTCTGGCATTGTTTTTTATTATATTTTTTACGGCGTTCACCGTGCGGGTTAAATAATGTAATAGTTGGGTTCATTACGGATGCATACTAAATATGAGTAACTTCTTACTTTTTTTCATAATAAAGTATTTTGTAAGGGGAAAAAGTGGGGGGGAGGTTATTTTTTTTTAACTTGGAACATTAATTAATTTATTATTTCAAACTTTAACTTTTTTTTCACTTTATTTTTAGTCCTACTAGGGGACTGTACTGTGCAAACTTTTGATCGCTATTATAATACACTGCAATACTTCGGTATTGCAGTTTATTATTGCCGGTCAGTGTAAAACTGACAGGCACCTGTTAGGTCATGCCTCTGGCATAGCCGAACAGGCAATCACTAAAGGCAGACCTGGGGGCCTTTGTCGAGCTCCTTCCCTCTAAAATCACTCAGATGCGGCGCTCGCTATTGAGCACCGCATCTGAGGGGCTAAATATGATCGTAGAACACTGCTAGTGGTCTTCGATCGTTGCCCTGATGCCCGAGGCTGTTAGCAACAGCACGGGCTTCAGGAGATCCCCGCACAATGCGGGGAAAGTTCTTCTGAACTGCCGACGTGACAAGGCGGCTCTTCAGAAGAACTACCCTGAACGGCCGACGTAAAAACACTATACGACGGTCGTTAAGGATGTATTCAGACGCTGCAGTTAAGGGGCGTTTGGAACTGCAGAGAAAAAGTGCATGTGTTTTACCGTGATTTAAAGCGTATTATTAGGAATATTGTGTACCTCACAGGAGGAAGTACTCCTTAATGAACAACTACTGGGTAAAATAGTTGACAGCATAAGAAGAGATTACTTTTTCTCTAAACAATACTAGGAGTAGCATAAAGATCGTACCTGGAAAATCTTTGGTGCACTCACTAATGAGGCAAGTGCTGATGAAAGAGTGGCAGAGAAAATACCTGCTGTAATAAGTGGTGCAAATCCAGACACCATGCTCATGACCTAAAGGGGAGGACAGTATGTTAACATGCTTATAGAGACAGTCACCAGTTTATCAATTCCCCATCTCCTAACTAAATCTAATAGACGCTATGCTGCTTGTTATTTGTAAAGTTATGAGCATTTTCCTTGAAACCAAGTCGTGCTAATTTTGGTGCGGATCTATGGAAAACAGCCGAGAGGTTTTATTTCTTTTTTTATAAATAAAAAGGGATTAGAAGACTATACTCGTGTCCCCGGTCTCCCGGCTGCTCCCTCAACAACCGACCTCCTGGGATGACGTTTCGCCTGTGACTGGCTACAGCTTGTGATTGGCTACAGCGATCACGAGTTGACACGTCATCACTGGATGGATGCCCGGTGTACAGAGACCAGACAGGGGACCAGGGACATATCTTTGAAAATAGTGGGGGTGGGGTTATCTGGACTTGCGAATTTTGCTGCTGATACGTAGGTAACTTCCCTACTGAAGTCAGTGGGAAAAATTCACAACAGATCCTTGGTCTTTCTGCAACAGAAATTCACATGCTAAGGGTTAAAATAAATCTGAACATTTGTGTGTGGAAATTATCTGTAGCATGTGAAAGGGATTTGTTAAAACGTCATCCACTTTGCTCCTACTGTATTCCGTTGCAGATTTTTTTTGCTCGCTTATCCAAAAATCTGCATATGTGTGAACAAAGCCGAAGAAGGAAAAAAAAAAAAAAAGACGTTCTGCAGAAAAAAAAAGCATTGTTTTTTTTGGGAAACAACATTCTAATAAACAAAGGACAAAGTATACAATACGGTACCTGGAAATTGTTCATAAGTCCATATTTACAATCTGGTTTACAGTATGAAAAGTCATAATCTAATTTACAAGCAGCAGATGTGCAGTTTGTCACAGCGGAAATGGTGTCATTAACATTCCCGGATGCATCTCGAACAACACATGAGCCTGGTGGAGAAAAGAAGGACTAGTCATATGGATGAAGGAAAAACGGACGGAAAACAAGGGCATTTGTGTGGTGATTTGGGAACTTCTTTTTTTCATAGCAGTGGCCAGATTTGCAGGGATAGTGAATCAAATTGGAGTGTCTTTCAATGGGATTTCACGACTTAAAGAGGCTCTGTCACCAGATTTTGCAACCCCTATCTGCTATTGCAGCAGATAGGCGCTGCAATGTAGATTACAGTAACGTTTTTATTTTTAAAAAACGAGCATTTTTGGCCAAGTTATGACCATTTTTGTAGTTATGCAAATGAGGCTTGCAAAAGTACAACTGGGCGTGTTTAAAAGTAAAAGTCCAAGTGGGTGTGTATTATGTGCGTACATCGGGGCGTTTTTAATACTTTCACTAGCTGGGCATTCTGATGAGAAGTATCATCCTCTTCTCTTCAGAACGCCCAGCTTCTGACAGTGCAGATCTGTGACGTCACTCACAGGTCCTGCATCGTGACGGCCACATCGGCACCAGAGGCTACAGTTGATTCTGCAGCAGCATCAGCGTTTGCAGGTAAGATCGACTTACCTGCAAACGCTGATGCTGCTGCAGAATCAACTGTAGCCTCTGGTGCCGATGTGGCCGTCACGATGCAGGACCTGTGAGTGACGTCACAGATCTGCACTGTCAGAAGCTGAGCGTTCTGAAGAGAAGAGGATGTTACTTCTCATTAGAGCGCCCAGCTAGTGAAAGTATTAAAAACGCCCCGATGTACGCACATAATACACACCCACTTGGACTTTTACTTTTAAACACGCCCACTTGGACTTTTGCAAGCCTCATTTGCATAACTACAAAAATGGTCATAACTTGGCCAAAAATGCTCGTTTTTTAAAAATAAAAACGTTACTGTAATCTACATTGCAGCGCCTATCTGCTGCAATAGCAGATAGGGGTTGCAAAATCTGGTGACAGAGCCTCTTTAAGAGCAAATTTACACATTAAATGCAGAACAAACCACACGTGCCCGCTGCATTATTTCTGTTGTAAGGAGACCCATCTACATTCTAAACATAATTCAGTTCATTGGTAATCATTTCATTGCTTGCTCCTTACCCACAGACACTGCAACACCCGTGTAGACTATAGTTGTTATAAGAATGGCCAACAATGTGCCTTTAGGTATGGCTAGTTGAGGGTCCTGGAGAATACAAAACAGACACATGGGTTAATAACACCTATGCACCACCAGCAATATAATCTTTGACATCTATTGATATTACTTACCGCAAGATCACCTGAGATATTTGCTCCTGCTAAGATACCAGTCGCAGCAGGAAAGAAAATGGCGAAGACAGTGAAGAAGGTTTCTCCTTTTCGGAAGTCTGGCCCGAAGTTTTCACTGAAAATTTCAGCTGTGTGAAGGAAAAGGAAAAGCAAGCAGTTTTTTAATGGAGTAGTCTTTAAATGTGTTGCCCTGCAGATTTGCGAACCACCACAAGAGGCTGGTCATGTATACCTATTAGCGGTTACTATTTCATTCGAACCTTTTTTTCTTAATATGGATTATGGCTTTTATCCCGTCTAACATGAAGCTAACTCAACCCCTATTTACAAGTAATTTAGATTTATGTGTCTTGCCAGCAAAATAACGATAAAAAACTGACAAACTACATTTGCTAAGATTATTATCTTGTTTACTACGGTAATTGTATGGGCCGCATTCTGTGAAGAAATGTTTAGCCCCAACTTCACGCTTACTTAAAGAGAACCTTTCACCTGCCCACACATGTGCAGCAAGTGCAGCATGTTCTAGGAAAGGCTTCACAAACACTGTCTCACTTCACATTATTTTCCTATCTTCCTCCGTTATTTACATATCGGTGCCGTTATATTTGGTGCCCGATATGTAAATAAGCCCCTGAACTGTCAATGGGGCGTTTCTATCTAACTAAATGGTGAGGGGGCGTGATCTCTTCACTCTGACACTGTCCAATCAGATACAGACAGTGTCAGGGAGGCTTGTGCTGTGTTCCCTCCCGCGAGAACATGCACAGGCTGGTGGTTCTGCACAGAGCACTCTGTCGGTGTGTGTTCTCGCGGGAGGAAACACAGCGCAAGCCGCCCTGACACTGTCCATAGCGGATTGGACAGTGTCAGAGTGAAGAGATCACGCCCCCTTGCCATTTAGATAGAAACGCCCACATGACAGTTCATGGGGTTATTTACATATCGGGCGCCAAATATAATGGCACCGATATGCAAGTTCGAAAAATAATTTCAAGTGAGACAGTGTTTGTGAAGCCCTGCCTATTACATGCTGCACACGTATGGGCAGGTGAAATGTTCTCTAAGTAAAGTCTGAAAAATTTCCATCTAAAGAATGTTTTGGAAGCCACGGAGGCAGCCTGGACAGCACCAGAAAACATGTGTTTTAGTAGGGGACCCGTGCAATAACAAATACCTTTATAACCAAAGAATCCTTTGGACTTCTTGTCTTCCATGGGAATAACTGTTCCTATAAAGAAGTCACATATCGCCAATAATAAAATCACCAACAGCACAATCTGGGCCTGTGAAAACATAATTAACCAATCGTATGAAGATATATTTTTGAAAATTAAAAAGGGTTAATAGCCCCTGACAAACACACTATATACATCAAAATGTTTCAATCAGATCTTTATTCTGCCTCAGACAGGGCAACATAAATAAGTGATAGGCCCGATGACTTGTGCGGTCACTTATTAGTTAATATGAAGTAGTTTGAGACTTTAAGGCTGGGTTCACACGTGGCGGAATTTCACTTGAATTCCGCTGCGGACACTCCGCAGCGTTAATCCGCAGCGGAGCAGTTTCTCCATTGACTTCCACTTAAATTTAGAAGTGTTCGTTTAGACGATGCGTAAAATTCCGCTGCGGAGCATAGGCTGCGGAGCGGAATTTGGTGTCCGCAGCATGCTCTGTGTGTTGCGGACTGGTTGCGGACTCATGGCGGAATTTCTCCATGGACTTCAATGGAGATTCTAATTTCCGCAATGAAGTCCGCAGCTGTCATGCACATGTTATGTGTGCTGCGGATGCGTCTTGCTTTTTTGACATGACATTTCTTCATTCTGGCTGGACCTATGTATTTCTAGGTCTACAGCCAGACTGAAGAAGTCAATGGGGCACCCGGAATTACAGGAGCGTTGCTAGGAGACGTCAGTAAATAGTCACTGTCCAGGGTGCTTAAAGAGTTAAGCGATCGGCAGTAACTGTTTCTGCACCCTGGACAGTGACTACCGATCCCAATATACAGCTACCTGTAAAAAAATAGAAGTTCATACTTACCGAGAACTCCCTGCTTCTGTCTCCAGTCCGGCTTCCCAGGATGACGTTTCAGTCTAAGTGACAGCTGCAGCCAATCACAGGCTGCAGCGGTCACATGGACTGCCGCGTCATCCAGGGAGGTAGGGCTGGATGCCGAAAGAGGGACGCGTCACCAAGACAACGGCCGGTAAGTATGAAATTCGTTTACTTTCACTAGGGAAAGTGCTGTCCCTTCTCTCTATCCTGCACTGATAGAGAGAAGGGAAGCACTTTTCCCGCAGTCCGCAGCAGCTAGTCCGCATCAATTTACTGCACATTTTGGGCAGATCCGCAGCCGTAATCCGCAACCCGGATTAGGTGCGGCATTGATGTGGACAGTTGCGGAGGAAATCCGCCACGTGGGGGCATGCCCTAAAAGGCCCGGGGACGGCTGGGAGAGCATAAATACATGGACTCATACTTGCGTTGCTAGCCCCGTGCCACAAGTAGAAGTCCTAAGTACTCCTAGACTACTTAACATTAGCGAATAAATAATAGCATGCGGAAATCAGTGCCTGTCACTACTTTATGATGCTCTCAGACAGGGCAGCATAAATATCTGACCGGTACGCTTTAATGAATTGTACCCTTTTTGTGGTTTCATTAATTTTGGGCACTGACTGTCTATACCAGAAGAAAACTTGTCTCTGTGTGACACGTTCTTGCTATTCACACGGAACTGAAATGGTGCAGCAGAGAGCCGCATCAAATACACACAACAGCAAGTACATGTAGTTCCTGTCACAGTTTTATCACAACTGTACATATTTATAACCAATAGGATTTACAATTTTTTTTTATTTTATACGGTATAAAAGGATGAGTTTTGTGGTTTATGCAGGCTCTCTCTTCATCTAAGCAAACTGCTGGCTCTCCTGTGTGTCTCTAAGGCTGGATTCACACGAGCACATTACGTCCGTAAAGGACGGAACGTATTTCGGCCCGCAAGCCCCGGACCGAACACAGTGCAGGGAGCCGGGCTCCTGGCATCATAGTTATGTACGATGCTAGGAGTCCCTGCCTCGCTGCAGGACAACTGTCCTGTACTGTAATCATGTTTTCAGTACGGGACAGTAGTTCCACGGAGAGGCAGGGACTCCTAGCGTCGTACATCACTATGATGCTAGGAGCCCGGCTCACTGCAGTGTGTTCGGTCCGGGACTTCCGGCCGAAATACGTTCTGTCTATTACGGACGTAACATGCTCGTGTGAACCCAGCCTAACTATGGGAGTCTCCATCCACACTACAAGAGGTTTCTCTGAATAAAAGCTTCTTCTTTACTGACAAGCAGAGAAAGCATTTTCTATTGGCTGGGAGGGACTCAGAATGTGAGTACTGCCTCATTCAGCTCCATAGGAGGACGTGCACATTACTATACATATTGAACACCAGGGGGAGCCATTATAATTAAGTAAAGGGAATCACTCACAAGTAGAGAATTTTTGTAATATAAGAAATTACAAAACAAATACATTTTTAACCCCTTAGTGACCAACAATACGCCTTTTCACGTTCGTCACTAAGGGGCCTTAGGCTAGGCTGACACCTTTTCACGTGAGCCTAGTTTAAGTCCTGCACGGGTCTCCCGTGCAGGCTGGAGCCGGGGCTCAGCGGTCTGATGACAGCTGAGCTCCTGCTCCAACGCCCACGATCGAAGTTTACTTCGATGGCGGCCGTTTAACCCGTTAAATGCCGCCGTCAATAGCGACCGCGGCATTTAACTTGTTTACAGAGGGAGTGAGCTCCCTCGGTCACCCATCGTCGGCCCGCAAATGCAACCGCGGGTCTCCGATGGGGTGTCATGGCAGCCGGGGGCTTAATAAAAGCCCCCATGTCTGCCCTGGACATATGCCTGTTAGGACGCGCCGGAGGCACGTCCTAAGAGATTGCCTGTCAGATTTACACTGACAGGCAATAATGCTCTGGTATACGAAGTATACCAAAGCATTATAGCAGCGATATGAAGATCGCACAGTAAAGTCCCCTAGTGGGACTAGTGAAATAAATAATGTAAAATAAAGATTATTAATAAAAATGACAGTAAAAAAATAAAAAAAAAAAACACATTTTTTTTCCATAAAAAATAAATAAAAGTACACATATATGGTATCGCCACGACCGTAATGACTCCATTAATAAAGTTAATATGAAAACAAGCCCAAAAAATCACTACATTGAAGGAAAAATAAAAAAGTTACGGCTCTTGGAAAGAGACTATGCAAAAACAAATAATTTTAGTTCAAAAGTGTTTTTATTGTGCAAAAGTCGTAAAACATAAGAAACCTTAGAATAAAAGGTAACATGTTATTTACGCCGCACAGTGAACGGCGTCAATTTAAAAACGCATAGACCAATGGTGGAATTTCAGTTTTTTTTTATAATCCCCCTAAAAAAAAGTTAATAAAAAAATTATATGTACCCTAAAATGGTGCTATTAAAAAGTACAACTAATCCCGCAAAAAACGTCCTCATACAGCTATGTAGACAAAAAAATAAAAAAAAGTTATAGCTCTTTGAATGCGACTATAGAAAAACAAATAAAATAGCTTCGTCATTAGGGCCTAAAATGGGCTGGTCACTAAGGGGTTAAATGCTGGGACAACCCCTTACTACAAAGATTCAAGATCTATTGGAAGAATGTTTGCAGCAAAAAAAAAAAAAAGGGGGGGGGGTGTTGGTGCAGCCTACAGTTATTTCACTTGGAGCTACAGAGAAAGAAAACTTAAAGGGACAGGGTCATGTTTTTTTAAAATTAATTTATATGTTTTTATTTAATAAAATATTATATGGACTTTATTTAATTTTTCACACAAAAAGTTTTTGTTTTTTTATTAACACTTTCTTACTGTACTGGGGGCTGCCATGTTTTATTTCATTTGTGTGTGTGTCTCTTAACGAAACATACACAGATGGAATACGGCAGCTACAGTGCATAGGACACAATTAACGTGAGCCGTACATTGCGTCTGCCATCTGGCTCTGAACTGCGCAGGCGCAGTTCAGAGCCACACAGCAGAGAAGCTGGTTTGTAGGGAGATAGCAGGCGCCATTATTAAGACCGGCTGCACTGCAGGTAAGGTGTGTGTGTGTGTCTCGGTCTGTCCCTCTCTCACTGACCCCCACTTGCGACCCCCGCACACGTGCAGTGGGCGCGCGCCATGTGTAGCAGTGCGGTGTGTGTAGACGGAATTTTGAGGTAGAATTTTCTGCCTGAAAAAAACTCTGTGTGAACAGGGCCTAAGGGCTCAGTTACTAACTTACTTTTGCTTCCCATTCCATTCCTGCTACAGAGATCCCCAGCAGCAGAACTACTGTAATTGCACCGATGATTCGGATGTCATTCATTTCATCAACCATCAGGGCATTGTTATCCTACATAAGAAATGAGCAGAGTTATCTTCTATAATAGAATAACAGATTGTTAATAATAATGCATTTAATTACATGTGTATATGTCATTTTGTCAATCACGGAACATTGCTATACCAGCCCATTAGACTACGCGGTTCTTTGTATGGTTGACTAAATTCACTTAGTGACCAGATAAAAGACAGAATACAGGAAACTTTGTTTGTGCATTCAGCATAAACAGCTATGTAGTGTTCCTAAAAGAAGAGAGTTCACTGAAGTGCTAGGTATACTGAACAGATATTTGTAAAGCGTTCCTATTTAGGCACATCCCTGGAGCACAGCCAGCGAGTGAAGCTGATGACATCATTGCGCAGCCTTCAGAATCTTCTTCTAGCACACTTCCCTTGTGCCTGGCACTTGCTGGATTTCTAGAAAGAGGTGCAGGAAAACTTGACTAACTCTTAGACAGTATCCATAAAGTAATTTTTCCAATACCCTGCCTAAGGTGACTACACCCTCGGCCATTCATTGAAGCCAAACTGAATAAATAAAGTCATACTTTTAGCCACTTATTGTTTGGTGTACAAAAAAATCCACATAAGTATAAGAGTAGTCATAGTACACTAGATATGGTAGCATCTGGCATGGACAAAATGTACAGCTAAAATGAATATCCAGGAAAAAAAAACAACAACATAATAAAACACAGGTGCATGTTGGCTACCAACTACTGGAAGTTGGCTGCCTTTTCTAGGCTTGTAGTTCAGGGCAACCTAACTGCAAAGTGATGTCATCGTTCCTCCTGCACGTTCGAGCACACATTGCTGTAGCATCTTCCTAGATCACATGTTATTTTTAAAATAATTTTTATAAATATTAATAACTTTGAAACGGTTTTACAGAAACGTACAAAACTCTGACATTACCGTGTTCAAGTGAATCAGCTACTCCTAAGAGAGCAGAAATTCTTGGCCATGGGGAGAAATGCGATTGCCCATGCACTGATCACTAATAGTACAGCATGAAGTTATGGAAGCAAATATCACACGTACTGCATATAAGCACAATATTTTATATACCTGTAATAATTCCACAACAGTCTCAGCGAAGCCCACCACATACATGGCAACTGCTACAGCATTGGCAAATGCAAAAATAAGCCCAATTGCTCCTCCAAATTCTGGTCCCAGACTTCTGGAAATTAAGTAATATGCACCTCCTAAACCAGAGAAGAAGATCATCATTATAAAACTAGCAGTGAACCAACATTAAAACCTAAAGAGATCAATGAATATTGTATAGAGAAATCAGAACTCATTTGCCCCTGAACCGACCATTACTCTAATATTTTTCACTTTCAAGATGCTTTATGGGAAAGAGGCATACATGAAAAGAGATCTAATAATTTGCCACGTGAAAAGGAGTTCTGACCAGATCTGTAAAAAATAATAATAATAAATTCTGAAAATTGTTATACATGATAGGTATGCCCTACTGCTACCGTTCACAGTTGTGAATGTGCAATACCAGTAGTGGCCAAACAGTGAATTGAGGTGCCCCGCTTGATGGTGCAATGGGGACAAGTTGATTTCAATACCTTCCCACTTCTGAAAGCGGTTTTCATGTATTACTGCTAGTCTCAATAAGTGACAGATTTAATGACTTGTCAGGCAGGGTGTTGAAATCCACAACCAGCAATATTGGCTTTGCCAGGTCTCCCGCCATCACTGCTGCCACAGCAAGGCAGCAAAGACCGGATGTTCTCACCGTTGCCTTTGGTAGATGGACAGAAGGGCATCCAATGTGCGTGGAGAAAAAGTTGGAAAATATAAAAAGATCAGGTTTGTTTGCTTTGATCGCAGAGAGCCGCCCAGACATTATGTATCTATGTGCATATAGTGGCGTTTGCTTTTGTGTGTACTACAAAATCAAATTGAGAACAAAATCTTGACCCTTTTGACAAAAAGAATATATTTAGGTCTCAGCATATACACCGGAGGTACAAGAAGTACAGCGTATGCTTTGTTCACTCTTTGAACGACTTGGTAGCAAACACTTGTCATTGACTTGAGAACATGTATACAAGGTGGTGTGGTCAGACATCGCCGTAGAAGACCATACACTTTGCAGCACAGACTTTTTTTCTTTCGTAAGTTGCAGGAGCAAAATTTACAGATCCGCAAACAAAGAGGTAACTAAAAATGCTTATAAAAAGAGAAGGTACAGGTTATAGCACTTCTGTCCTTGCGGAATCAGAAGTAAAAAAACTGAAACTATGTATTGTTATTTTTATACATTTTCTTCTTAATCCCCACGTGCTATCGATCTCACGGAGCACACTTTACTAAATGGTAAAAGAAAGGTCAGTGCTGTGGAGTCTATTATTTTTAGGAAGAGAACAATAAGGAATGTTTTTACTACAATTGTGTAATCTGCTTTTTGTGGTTTACATCTGTTGATAAATTCAGCCACATGAATGACTGCAGCAAAATTTAAGGGAACGTATCTGCTATATTTATTTTTACGAACTAAAACCAGATAGTAATACCTATTCCTTTAACCCCTTCAGGACCAATATCATTTTGGCCTTCAGGACCAGAAATGTTCTCAAATCTGATATGTGTCGTAATAACTTGGGAATGCTTTTACCTATCCAAGCGATTCTGTGATTATTTTCTTGTGACATATTGTACTTTATGTTAGTGGAAAAATTTGGTCGATAAATTCATTGCTTAGTTGTGAAAAACACCAAAATTTTGAGAAATTTGCACAAATTATGATTTTTCTCATTTTAAATGTATCTGCTTGTTAGACAGATAGTAATAACACAAGATAGCTACTATTTCACATATTCCATATGTCTACTTTACATTGGCATCATTTTTGAACGTCCTTTTATTTTTCTAGGGTGGAACTAGAAAGGGAGGTAAACACTGAAAAAATTACTTTTGGTGTAATCTATAGACCCCCCAATATAACTGAGGAGATGGAAGTTCAGCTATATAAACAGATGGAGCGGGCTGCACAGGCGGGTACTGTAGTGATAATGGGAGATTTTAATTTCCGGGATATTAATTGGTGTCATGGTTCGGCTTCAACTGCAAAGGGGAGACATTTCCTCAACCTGTTGCAGGAAAATTTTATGGGCCAGTTTGTGGAAGACCCGACTAGAGGTGAAGCTCTGTTGGATCTGGTCATTTCTAATAATGCAGATCTTGTTGGGAATGTCAATGTTCGTGAAAACCTCGGTAACAGTGATCACAATATAGTTACATTTTACCTATACTGTAAAAAACAAACGCAGGCTGGGAGGGCAAAAACATTTAATTTTAAGAAAGCCAATTTCCCCAGGATGAGGGCTGCAATTCAGGATATAGACTGGGAAGAACTAATGTCAAATAATGGAACAAATGATAAATGGGAGATTTTCAAATCTACTTTGAGTTATTATAGTGCAAAATTTATTCCTACAGGTAATAAGTATAAACGACTCAAATTAAACCCCACATGGCTTACACCTTCTGTGAAAGGGGCAATACATGACAAAAAAAGGGCATTTAAAAAATACAAATCTGAGGGTACAGCTGTAGCCTTTGTAAAATATAAAGAGCTTAATAAAATCTGTAAAAATGTAATAAAATTAGCAAAAATACAAAATGAAAGGCAGGTGGCCAAGGATAGTAAAACAAATCCTAAAAAATTCTTCAAGCATATAAATGCAAAAAAGCCAAGGTCTGAACATGTAGGACCCCTAGATAATGGTAATGGGGAGTTGATCACAGGGGATCAAGAGAAGGCAGAGTTACTAAATGGGTTCTTTAGCTCTGTATATACAACAGAAGAAAGAGCAGCTGATGTAGCCGCTGCCAGTGCTGTTAATATATCGGCTGATATACTGAATTGGATGAATGTAGAGATGGTCCAAGCTAAATTAAATAAAATAAATGTGCACAAGGCTCCGGGACCAGATGGGTTACACCCTAGAATTCTTAAAGAGCTTAGTTCAGTTATTTCTGTCCCCCTTTTCATAATATTCAGAGAATCTCTAGTGACTGGTATAGTGCCAAGGGACTGGCGCAGGGCAAATGTGGTGCCTATTTTCAAAAAGGGCTCTAGGTCTTCCCCGGGTAATTATAGACCAGTAAGCTTAACATCCATCGTGGGGAAAATGTTTGAGGGGCTATTGAGGGACTATATACAGGATTATGTGACAATAAATAGCATTATAAGTGACAGCCAGCACGGTTTTACTAAGGACAGAAGTTGTCAAACTAACCTAATCTGTTTTTATGAAGAGGTAAGCAAAAGTCTAGACAGAGGGGCCGCTGTGGATTTAGTGTTTTTGGACTTTGCAAAGGCATTTGACACTGTCCCCCATAGACGCCTAATGGGTAAATTACGGACTATAGGTTTAGAAAATATAGTTTGTAATTGGATTGAGAATTGGCTCAAGGACCGTATCCAGAGAGTTGTGGTCAATGATTCCTTCTCTGAATGGTCACCGGTTATAAGTGGTGTACCCCAGGGTTCAGTGCTGGGACCACTATTATTCAACTTATTTATTAATGATATAGAGGATGGGATTAATAGCACTATTTCTATTTTTGCAGATGACACCAAGCTATGTAATATAGTTCAGACTATGGAAGATGTTTGTGAATTGCAGGCAGATTTAAACAAACTAAGTGTTTGGGCGTCCACTTGGCAAATGAAGTTTAATGTAGATAAATGTAAAGTTATGCATCTGGGTACCAACAACCTGCATGCATCATATGTCCTAGGGGGAGCTACACTGGCGGATTCACTTGTTGAGAAGGATCTGGGTGTTCTTGTAAATCATAAACTCAATAACAGCATGCAGTGTCAATCAGCTGCTTCAAAGGCCAGCAAGATATTGTCGTGTATTAAAAGAGGCATGGACTCGCGGGACAGAGATGTAATATTGCCACTTTACAAAGCATTAGTGAGGCCCCATCTAGAATATGCAGTTCAGTTCTGGGCTCCAGTTCATAGAAAGGATGCCCTGGAGTTGGAAAAAATACAAAGAAGAGCAACGAAGCTAATAAGGGGCATGGAGAATTTAAGTTATGAGGAAAGGTTGAAAGAATTAAACCTATTTAGCCTTGAAAAAAGACGACTAAGGGGGGACATGATTAACTTATATAAATATATTAATGGCACATACAAAAAATATGGTGATATCCTGTTCCTTGTAAAACCCCCTCAAAAAACAAGGGGGCACTCCCTCCGTCTGGAGAAAAAAAGGTTCAAGCTGCAGAGGCGACAAGGCTTCTTTACAGTAAGAACGGTGAATTTATGGAATAGCCTACCGCAGGAGCTGGTCACAGCAGGGACAGTAGATGGCTTTAAAAAAGGGTTAGATAATTTCCTAGAACAAAAAAATATTAGCTCCTATGTGTAGTAATTTTTCCTTCCCTTTTCCCTTACCTTGGTTGAACTTGATGGACATGTGTCTTTTTTCAGCCGTACTAACTATGTAACTATGTAACTATGTTACACAAGGCTTAGAACTTTAGCAGCAATTTCTCACATTTTCAAGAAAATGTCAAAAGGCTATATTTTCAGGGACCAGTTCAGTTTTGTGGCTTTGAGGAGCCCATATATTAGAAACTCCCATAAATCACCCCATTTTGAAAACTGCACCCATTTTAACCCTTTAGGCGTAACACAGGAATTGAAGCAAATTAGAGGTGAAATTTACAAATATTTTTATTTTTTTTGCTAAAATGTATTTGCAATACATTTTTTTTCTGTAACATAAAAAGGTTTTACCTGAGAAATGCATCTCAATATTTATTGCCCAGACTCTGCAGTTTTTATAAATATCCCACATGTGGCCCTAGTGTGCTAATGGACTGAAAAGCAAAGCAGGCCTCAGAAGCAAAGGAGCACCTAGAGGTTGTTTTTTTTAGCATATATTTTAGGCACCATGTCAGGTTTGAAGAGGTCTTGTGGTGCCAAAACCGTGGAAACCCCCCAAAAGTTACCCCATTTTGGATACTACACCCCTCAGGGAATTTATCTAGGGGTACAGTTAGCATTTTGACCCCTCAGGTTTTTTTGCAAAATTTATTTGAATTAGTCTGCAAAAAAGGAAAATCTACTTTTTTTCTGGAAAAACATAGAATTTTCTCATTTTTGTAAGGACTAAAAGGAGAAAAAGAACCCCAACATTTGTAGAGCAATTTGTCTTGATTACGGCAATACCCCATGTGTGATAATAAACTGCTGTTTGGACCAATGGCAGAGCTTAGAAGAAAAGGAGCGCCATTTGGATTTTGACGTGCAGATTTTACTGGAACGGTTTTCGGTGCCATGTTGCATTTGCAATGCACTGGAGGGACCTAAACAGTGAAATCCCTGAAAGTGACCCCATTTTGGAAACTACACCCGTCAAGGAATTTTTCTAGTGGGATAGTTAGCATTTTGAGCACACAGGTTTTTTGCTGAATTTATTGGAATTAGTCTGTGAAGATGAAAATCTACTTTTTTTCTGAAAAAAACCATAGAAGTTTCTAATTTTTACAAGGAATAAAAGGAGAAAAAGCACCCCAACATTTGTAAAGCAATTTCTCTCGATTACGGCAATACCCTATGGGTGATAATAAACTTCTGTTTGGGCACACGGCCGGGCTCAGAAGGGAAGGAGCGCTATTTGGATTTTGCTGAATTGGTTTCTAGGGCCATGTCACATTTGTAGAGCACCTGAAAGTACCAGTATAGTAGAAATTCCCCAGGTGTGATGCCATTTTGGAGACTATACCCCTCAAATAATTAAATTAGAGGTGTAGTGAGCATTTTCCCTCAGGTGTTTTATAGATTTTATTAGAATTGGGCGTGAAAATGAAAAACATTTTTTTCCCCAATAATATAGATTTAGCTAATAATTTTTAATTTCCTCAAGGAATACAGGACAAAAGACACCCAAAAATGTGTTACACAATTTCTCCTGAGTAAGGAAATACCCCACATGTGGTTGTAAACTGGTATTTGGACACACGGCAAGGGTCTAAAAGGGAAAAAAACGCAAATTTCGTTTTTGGAATGGAGATTTTACAAAATTGTTTTTTGACACCATGTTGCATTGCGCTGAGGTATCAGTACAGTGAAAACCCCCAAGACGTGACCACATAAAGGAATTTATCATGAGGTGTAGTGAGCATTTTGACCCAACAGGTTTTGTAGGAATTTGTACAGAATAGATGTACAAACTTCCATTTTTGCACATATCTGCTATTTCAGTGGCCAATGTGTTGTTACGTACGCTTTGAACCAATCCTTTATGCACAAGCCAGTTTTTTGGGTGCAGGAGTCGCACTTCTAAAGGGCGTACGTGGCATTGTACAAAAGATCCGCACTCCAGTATTGCCTAATCTTTGACCTCTTCACTAGCCCCATATGTAGCACAGACCCCAAAATGTCATAGTTTCCGCTGCATTTACAGGGTCTACCAGTGGGGTTCTAGCAAATGATGACGTGGGGTTTTAGGTGAACAACTGCTGCACGTATACAGTGCCCACCAAAAGTTCTGTTACATCATAACTTCTGAACGCAAAATCTTAAATGGCACGGGGTGTCATACACTTACTTGGGAACTTGTACAGGAGATCAGATCTCCAATACACTGCACTACTTATGTAGTGCAGTGTATTGTAACTGTCATTTTACAACAGTCAGCCTATTAGGTCCTGCCTTTGGCCATAGCAACCATCGGCACACGCGATCTTTCACGGGGGCCAATGGGGTACAGAGGGAGCCTGCTCCCTCTGTGTCAATCACTTAAATGCCTCTGTCGAGATAAGATTGATCGCCGCCGTTGCAGTGGGATGTCTACTGTATATGTACGCCCATTTGCGTGAACGCACCACTAAAATGGACGTACAGTAACACCCATTTGTGGGAAGGGGTTAATAATCTGGTTTTATTTTCTAGTTGTAGATTTTTTTCTGTACATGATTGAGGGCAGCCATCTTGCCTGAACAGTTATTCTACTCTGTTAACAGCATTTAGAGATATGCTTTACAGCTAGCACATGGACTATAGGAAACAGTAGTCTAGAGATGACCCATTGACATCTCTGGGAGAGGTTTATAGGCATGCTCTGTGACACGTGCAGAGGTCATTGTACCAGGAGGGGAAGGTGGTGAGCTGTGACCATCACTTAGGCTGGGTTTACATGTTGCGTTTTTTAACTTGAGCCAAGGAAACAAATTCTACAATTCTGCATTACATGGTAAAATACTGGGTAAAAAGACTTGGGGATATTAGAGGAGAGTAAATTTAACTTTAGCAACCAGTGCCAGGCAGCTGCTACCAAGGCAAATAAAATCATGGGATACATCAAAAGAGGCATAGATGCTCATGACAAAAACATAGTCTTGCCTCTATACAAATCACTAATCAGACCAGACATGGAATATTGTGTACGATTTACATACTTACATATTTACCTGTACATGAAGGACATGGCTGAACTAGAACAGGTGCAAAGAAGGGTGACCAACTTAATTAAGAGAATGGGTGGATTTCAGTACCAAGAAACTTTATCAAACTTGGGCTATTCAGTTTTAGAAAAAGACAGCCATGGGGCGATTTAATTACAATGTACAAATATAGAACTGGACAATACAGAAGATCTTTCTATTGATCTTCTTACACCTAGGTCTGTAACCATGACAAGGGGGAATACGCTACGCCTAGAGGAAAAAAAAAAGATTTCACCACCGTCACAAACAGGGATTCTTTACTGTGAGAGCAGTGAGACTATTGAACTCTCTGCCACAGGATGTTGTGATGGTTGATTCTTGGAGAGAGTTTAAGAAGGGTCTTGATGCCTTTCTTGATAAATATAATATTACAGGTTATGAGTACTAGATTCTGGAGATGAGACGTTGATCCAGGGATTTATTCTAATTGCCATGTTTGAAGTGCCATGTTTCCCCCTAATTAGAAATGTAGCATCCACCCTGTGAGGGTGGGGTTGTCTTCCTCTGGATCAATGCGATAGGATTATAAATTGGGCTTGATGAACCGGTGTCTTTTTTTCAGACTTAAAAGGAACAGTGTCATCACAAATTATTTTTTTATATGTTAAAGATGTTAGTGCTTTATTAAAAACGTTTATATTCATTTGTGTGTTTGTGTTTTACTTTTTCTTATTTTTACACTTTTTCTTCCCTATGGGGGCTGCCATTTTTTGTTCCATTTCTGTGTGTGTCGATTAACGACACATACAGATCTGGAATACGGCAGCCACAGTCCCATAGGGACTGCGAACAGCTCCCGTCCCATTGACTTCAGTGTACGGCGTCTGTGTGGGAACTGCGCATGCGCCGCTCCCACACAGTCCAATTCGAAATTGGCGCCGTCCGGCGCCATTTTCCTGTGGACCGGAAGTCGCGGACGGACAGTAATATTACTACTTCCGGTCGCGGCTTCCGGATTTGTGCACTTGGACCAGCGGCAGCAAACGGAGCGGACGGGCCGGAGGGAGCCGCGGCGGCAGGAGCAGGTAAGAGATTTCAATGTATGTTCGTGTTTGTGTGTGTTTACTACTGTATGTAAACCTACTACACTGTGTGTTAGCTCAAAAAATGGCGACACACAGTGTAGGAGGTTACACCGTTCAAACCCCTCGTTTATCCCGGCACTAGCCAGGATAAAGGAGGGGGGGGGGATGCTGAGAGCTCACTAGAGCGAGGGCTTTTTACCCAATTTTGCAAAGCTGCAATTTTGGGGATAGCTCCATCTAGTGACCAAAAATGGGTAGTATTATAAATTAGAATTAATTTATAATATTTCCTGACTCGTGAAAAAAATTTGAACAATGTTTAATCACCCACACACTAAATATTTAATTTTTAAAAAAAAACATGTTTTTCTGGCAACACATTCCCTTTAACTATGTAACTATGCAACTGTTGGGAAGAAAAACGCAACTGAGAAAGTTAATGCGTTTATTTTTTTTATTTTTTATAAAAATGCATGTGTTTTTTTAATTACGTATTAGTTTTACAATGTTTTTCAGTTGTAAGCCTATGACAAGTAAATTTAAAACCAGATTAGAGCTGGAACACTTTGTAAAATGCATACAGTATCAGTAAAAAGCTTGGACACACCATTTCATTCCATGTATTTGTTCTACATTGTAGATTCATATTGAAGATATGAAAACTTTGAAGGAGCACATATGTAATTAAGTAGTTACTACAAAAAGTAGCGTTAAACCAGGATTTGTTTTTTATTTTAGATACTTCAATGTAGCCACCTTCTGCTTAGAGGACAGCTTTGCACACTCTTAGCATCACGTGGAATGGTTTTCAATGAACAGGTAGGCCTCGTCAAGAGTTAATTTGTTGTATTTCTTGCCTTCATAATGTGTTTGAGACCATCAGTTGTGTTTTGCAGAGGTAGGATTGGCACACACTTCCATACAGTGTTTAGCCCTATTCCACTACAGATCTAAACCACATTATGGCAAGAACCACTCAAGTAAAGAGAAACAAAAGTCCATCATTACTTTAAGACATAATGGTCAGTCAATCCGTAAAATTTCAAGAACTTTGACGGTATTCTCAAGTTCAGTCATGAAAACCATCAAGACCCAGGAAAGGAAGACCAAGAGTTACCTATGCGGCAGAGGATAAGTTCATTAGTGTTACCAGCCTCAGAAATCGCTAATTAACAGCACCTCAGGTTAGAGCAGACATTAATGCTTCGCATAGATGAAATACCAGACACATCTCAGCATCAACTGTTCAGAGGAGACTGCGAGACTCAGGCCTCTATGGTCAAATTGCTGCAAAGAAGACTCTACTGTGGAACAACAAGAGAGTTGCTTGGGCCAAGACACAAAGACTGAACATTAAACCAGTGGAAATCTGTACTTTGGTCTGAGATTTTTGGTCCCAACCACCATGTCTTTTGTGGGATGCAGAAAAGGTGAGCATATGGTTTCTACATGTGTGGTTCCCACCGTGAAGCATGGAGTATGAGGTGTGATCAGCAAGGGGTGCTTTCCTGGTGACACTGTTGGCGATTTATTCATAATTCAAGGAACACTTAGCCATCATGGCTACCACAGAATTCTGAAATGACACTTCATCCCATCAGGTTTGCGCTTAGTGGAACCATTTGTTTTTCAACAGGACAATGGCCCCAAACATACCTCCAGGCTATGCTATGTAAGGGCCATTTGACAAGGAGAGTAATGGAGTGTTGTGTCAGAAGACATGGCCTCCACACTCACCCAACCTAAACCCAATTGAGATAGTATGGGATGAATTGGTCCGCAGAGTGAAGGAAAAGCAGCCAACACGTGCTCAGCACCTCTGGGAATTCCTTCAAGACTGTTGGCAAACAATTCCAGGTGACTATCTGATGAAGCTGATTGGGGGAATGCCAAGAGTGTGCAAAGTGGTCATCAAAGCAAAAGGGGGCTACTTTGAAGAATCTACAAAAAAAATAATAATTTTGGTTTAACCCCTTAATACCGAAGGTATTTTAAACCTTAATGACCGAGAAATTTTGTACGTTTTTCCATCGTCGCATTCAAAGATCTATAACTTTTTTATTTTTGCGTCGACATAGCTGTATAAGGAGTTTTTTTTTTTTGCAGGACAAGTTGTATTTTATAATAGCACCATTTTGGGGTACATATAAATTTATTGATTAACATTTTAATAACTTTTTTTAGTGGGGTACTGGAAAAAGACGGAAATTTCGCCATATTATTTTTGCGGCTTAATTTTACGGCATTTACCGTGTGGTATAAACAACATAATATCTTTATTCAGCGGGTCGTTACGATTGCGGTGATACCAAATTTATATGGATTTTTTTATGTTTTCCTACTTTTACACAGTAAAAACACATTATTTTCAAAGTTATTTGCTTTTGTGTCTCCATATTTTAAGAGCCATAACGTTTTTATTTTTTGACCGATGCAGCTGTATGAGGGCTTTTTTTTTGCGGGACGACTTGTAGTTTTTATTGGTACCATTTTGGAGTAGATACGACGGTTTGATCACTTATCAAATTCTTTTGAAGGCAGGATGAACAGAAAACAGCAATTTTTTTTATTATAGTTTTTACGGCGTTCACCGTGCGGGTTAAATAATGTAATTGTTTTATAGTTGGGTTCGTTACGGACGCGGCGATACCAAATCTGAGTAACTTTTTACTTTTTTTCATAATAAAGTATTTTGTAAAACGAAAAAGTGGGGGTTTTATTATTTTTTTTTTACTTGGGACATTTCAAACTTTATTTTTTTTAGTCCCACTGGGGGACTTTACTGTGCAAACTTTTGATCGCTATTATAATACACTGCAATACTTTGGTATTATTGCCGGTCAGTGTAAAACTGACCGGCACTTGCTAGGTCATGCCTCTGGCATAGCCGAACAGGCAATCACTAAAGTCAGACCTGGGGGCCTTTGTTAGGCCCCCAGGCTGCCATAGAACCCATTGGCACCCCACGATGCACACGCGGATGCCAGTGGGATGAGAGGGAGCTCCCTTCCTCTAAAATCACTCGGATGTGGCGCTCGCTATTGAGCGCCGCATCTGAGGGGTTAAATATGATCGGAGAACACTGCTAGTGGTCTCCGATCGTTGCCCTGAAGCCCGAGGCTGTTCGCCACAGCACGGACTTCAGGAGGATACGGGGAAAGTTCTTCTGACGTGCCGATGTGAAAAGGCGGCGCTTCAGAAGAACTACCCTGAACGGCCAACGTAAAAACACTATATGCCGGTCGTTAAGGGGTTAAACACTTTTTGTTTACTACTTAATTCCAGATGTGTTCCTTCATAGTTATGTCTTCAATACAATTCTACAATGTAGAGAAGAAAAAAAAACAGAATAAAAACCATGGAATGAAAAGGTGTCCAAACTTTTGACTGGTACTGTATGTTTAACAGAAAAACCTTGATATAAATAATAGGTGATTTTCTGATTAACAATCTTCCTTGTGACTTAAACACGTCCAAACTTTTAAGGGAACATTAAAAAAAATAAAGAAATAATAATAATTTTATATATACATATATATATTTTTTTTTTTATTTATTTATTTAAAGACAGACTGGTGTCATGTTCTTCCTTTTTCATTCAGGCAAACTTTAGAGAATGTTACCATTCACCTTTCGGTACACCATAAATAAACGTAAGCCGTGGTGATTAACTAAATAAATGTTTCACCTCTGTAGGGAAGGCATAAGGCGCAAAAATTATTAACTGAAAAAGCGACTGTCCGGGACGAGTTACATTAGATAGAACGTCAGAGCTGAAAAACTATATTCAGACTTGAAATGATAATTATTTTTTTTTCTCTCCCGCTCATTTGGATCGTGGTAGAGGCGGTTATCTGCTACAGTGATCCCATCAAAAGTCATGGAGTTGAAAGCCACCGTTACTTTCAGACTACCACTTCCCTCCAATGGCAATATGGAGAAGTAGAATGTGCTGGCATTTATTAAAGGCGCTACCAAGTAAATGAAGTGGGAAGGCAGAGGTGGTAATGTCACTCACCAGCACCTGCCCCCTAACTTTATTTTGATGCAGGAGCCCGGAAGAACCACAAGGGAATAGAGGTGAACAGAGTAAAAAAAAAAAGAAGCATATTACTTATTTAGCCAGCAGGGGGCCTAGAAGTATTGTGCAGTCAGGGGACTGGACAGTTGCTTTAAAGGCTATGTCCACCTTTGTAGGCATTTATTTATTATTTTTTTTAATTAAACCTCTGTTTTGTGTGTATAGAAGCATTTTTTGAATTGACTCTTCTAAAAAAAACAAACAAAAAAAAAAAAAAACGTTTTCTTTTCTCATTCTTTAAATTTTTTGTTGACATTTTAGAAAACAAAAACATATACATCAATACTGATGTATATGTTTTTGTTTTACAAAATAGTTTTAACGATAGAATCTGTATAGTTCGCAAATAGCCAAATCTGTCAGATCAGCTGTCGGCTCGGCTGAGACGGCGTCCTTTGTGTCTCTAACAAACAGGATCACCATAGCATCGATCACATCTAAGTTGATTAACAAATAGGATCACCATAATTACACTCACATCCATCTGTTTGAGACACGCAGGAGACCCTCTCAGCCGAGCAGTCAGATTACCTCACGGACAGATTCGATAGCGAACGATACAGATTCTATGTATAGAGGATACATAGAAACTGTATTGTAAACGCTTCCGTTTTTGTTTTTTAAATATAAGTCAATAAAAAAACAAACATTTAAACACATAAAAAAAAAAAATTGCCTTTAAAAAGGCGTACAGAGTGTTTAAAGCAAATTTACTAGGTAAACTGGACAACTGTCCGGCACCAACCACTTCAACATCAAACTAATACAAAGTTAGAATTCAACAACAAACAAAATGTATTGAAATTTTGCTGTTTGATTCCATATTGACTGGTGAAAACTATAGCGTGTACGATTTAGTTCACTATGGAACGTTTGAAAACCGTGCAAAATACCGGCTGCCTCTGAAAGAAGCGGAATGTTCAACAATAAGCCAGCGCTCTGCGGCCTTTGTAAGGAACACAATTAACAGCACTTCTAGTGCTCCTAAATAGACGTCGAATATGTACCAGTTTCAAAAGTGGTTGATGCTTCAAAGTTTATCTATTTTATTTGCTTTTTTTGGTACTGCACTTTAACAGGTCAAGTTGTGGCATCTAGGAGTGGGTCCATGATTAATTCTACTCTACCTTGTTCAGTGAAGGCTGAAAATAAGAAATCAGCGAGCAATACTCAATAGTATACAAAAAGAAAAAGGTTACATCGACATCCTGGAGTCATCCTCTTGTGCTTTCTTTTAATATTCTATTTAGGTGTTAACTTGTTCATGCCGTGTGAACATGGCCTAAGGGTATCAATCATCTTCCCCACAGACCCATACCAATATGTTTTGTTATGTAGGATCACATCCTCCCGTTGTTCATGCTCTACTACTTCTGTCTAGGATCGTTATGGTATCATGTTCAAGAACTATGGAGCTCAAGCTAAACTATGCTATAGATCCCTCCCCAGGTGCATGGAATTGTGGAGCGACAAAGGAAATGTGAATTACAATGGCTCTCCAGGAATAGCTGTTAAAAACAAATATGGGGCACAAAGGAGTAATCCTCCATTCATTCATTCATTCATTCAGTATTTGGGGCAAGAATGAAAAGGAGCTCTTTATACCTGCCCCGGTGTTAATGGTGCCAGACTACTCTGGATTTAGTATTCTTCGTCATTACATATGTGTACTTGGAAAGCAGAAACTACTTGCTATAATACAGTATTCTGCAACCGGTGGTGAAACTACAACTCCCAGAATGCCCTAAAACCCCAATATAGTTTTGCCAAACTTCGTGCACAGGTTGTAAAACACTGTAGTAAAGTGTAACTGTATAAGCCGCTCTTTAAAACATCTTCTCAATGCATTTTACTAGAAATCATTCAACGGGAATCTTACATGGTTTGCTCTTCTTACACAGAAGTGATTGATTTTTCACAAGAAATATACACTTAAAGCAGGGGAGATGCCAAAATAAGGAAGAAACCGCTTTGCTTCAAATGATTTAGCAGAAGTCACAAACTAGCAGTCATTGGCGTTCAGGGGGTAGCAAAATGTAACGGGAAGGAAAAGTGCCAACTAAACATCAATGCAATCAAAAGTAAAAAAAATCCACAAGTGACATTTTTTAGGATGTCCGTCTCACTCCTTTTATGAATACAGAGAGCCAAGATTTACACATGATTCCTACTTCTACTCGCTAGTAAATAAACCGCTTCACACAAAGGCTTTTCTGGCACCAATTTCAATTGCTGGAAATAGCGGTGGTCATGTCCAGCTCGCGATGTCCACAATTATCACATGTGGATGTGGTTATGTTAGAATTACTGGGAACGTGGGCCAATGAATTGTTGCAAGTATCGTGGAAGCATTTTTCTCCAGCTACATGAACACTGATAATGTGAAGAAGTTGGATACAATATTACAGAAAACATTGTGTATATAAATAAGAGATACATTTGTAAACCATACCATTAGGTAATCTCATACTAATCATGTATGTGAAATCACAGAGTTCGGGCCAGTTCACACAGAGTTTTTGGTGCGGATTTTGACGCGGAAACTGCGGCAAAAAAAATGGTCAAAACCACTTTCCAAGGATTTCAATGGGAGGCGGAGTGTTTTTTTTCTTGTGGCGGCTTTTAGCCGCTCTTCCGCCTCGGACCTCCCATTAAAATCAATGGGAGGCAGAGAAAGAGTTTTTCGCTGCGTTTTTTGTCCATGACCCTCAATGGTCGCGTGCAAAAAAAGGCGGCAATAAAGTGCGGGCAGGTCAAAATCTGCCTCAATATTCCTGAAGGAATTTTGAGGCAGATTTTTACTGCCTGTAAATTCCTCCATGTGAACTAGGCCTAACAAACTGGAGGAATATATGTGGCTTGCTCTGACACAGGGGAAAGCTTTGTTCTCGGGAGTGTAGCTAGTAGCAGCCACTTCAGGTGAATGCCTAAAGAGTAGCAGCATCTCAATGAGCATGCCCATCTGGATATATGGCAAAAGATATAAAACACGGGCACGCCCGACAAAGGGCAGGCTCACAATTTTTATCTTTTTTTGTGATTCTTGTGCGATGTTTTATCCTAAAAAGCAACATACTATAAGTTGATATTCCAAGAAAACCAATATATTATTCAATAGGAAAAAAAACATAAGTGCACAATACATATGGCATGAAGTATATTTCTTATAGGTTCATGTATGGTGCAGTCATAATATTAGGAGAAAGTAAACTCTATATTACTGTAGTCAAGGTAAGTGCTGCTCAAAATGCAGGCAGTCTTAAATGCTGCGGAGTACAGCTTTTCTTAAGACACGAATATATAACGCATGAGGCCGGCCTCACTCCAGCACGACAAACACTGATGCCATTAAAAGGGACAAAGTGTAAAAAGGATGATAAAAACTAAGGCTTTTATTTTTGTAAACGCTATGTTAAATTTCCAGAATTGCCACTGACCACAACACCCACATAACCTACACAAGCTGGCATCTAATACCACCCCCTGTGAGGTTATAACAGAACGATACAGGTCGGTAACAGATGACAATGTAGGATCAAGTAACAATAGGACTAGTTTTTTGATTCGGCTCAGTAGATTAGAAAGGGTAATAATCTTGCTCTTTAGAGACAAAACATCAGCAGCACAAGGTGACTTCAAGGTCATAATAAAACATATTTACCTCCTCTCACAAAGCCGTTTGTAGCAATGGCCGAAGTAGACAATCCAGTGATAGTCGTCACCACAGTGGCCATGGCAATGACAAGAACGCTTAAACCTGGGAAAGGGAAGAAAACAAAACCTTTTAGAAGCTTCGAAGTAAGACTCAATAAAATAAAGGAAATCAGGTTAACAACGCCGGATGTGGTTGGAAATCAGGATGCCTGGTAAAAAAAACTATTTTAATTAAACAGCCGAATAATGGAATTACCCCTGCATGATATCCAAATCGGAGGACAGCAGTTTTAATATGAGGTTAATGAATGTGTTTCTAAACCAAAGTCAGTGGCATATGAGTAAATCTATTTCTATTACAAACAAAATAATAACCAGATAGTAGATATAAAAGGGACATTGTGGTACTGCGCCCAGCTGAATGTGAACAGGCCTGGTCCAGCCAGAGCAGGAGCCGCTTTTACATAGGGACTCTATACTCTGACTCAGAGGGTGGTCCTCTATGACTTCCATATCTCTAACAGGGCATATTAAAAAGGGTTGTCCTGATGTGAGAACCCCTTTAATAAAGCTTCTCATAGAATTATTTGATCAGCAAAATACCAAGCAATGCATATTATGGCTGAAAAAATGCCTAGCTAATCCATCTAGAAATTTGCTCCAAGTGTTAATTATTCCATTTTTTATTATTGGGCCACAAAAAAATAATAAGAACGTTTACAATGTTACATCCCTTATTCATGTAAAGGTAGAAAAGAAGCTTGCTTGTTGCACTTGGCAACAAAGACACATCTTTAGACATATTATGAAATCTGTCTACTTGGAGCATAAGACGAGCAAATATAGTTCACAGTATGTGCACGGAGTATCTGTAATATTACAAAGATTGTCTCCCAGCTCCGAGGAAACCATCGAAAGCTGCCTCTGACACTTAAGTGAAAATTACTTTTACATCTCTCTGGCTTGTTTGGAATTTCACAGGCAGAGTATATGTTCGTCTTGATATCGGACTATCTTCTGCTCCACTAAAGCAAATCATAGCCTCTCATGCTGTGACATCCTTTTAGGTCTTATTATTAGAAAAATTGTTCTATTTAAAAGCAGGAAAGGATCGTCCACGGCAAACAAATAAATGAAGTGTTAAACAAAAAACCTACCGATTCCAGCGTGGCCAACAATCCACGACAACCGGATGAATAGCATCACACCCCATATATTCAGCATGCATCGTACCTAAGTTACAAGCAGAAGAAAGATATAAAAACAAGAGCAAATTCACCTCAAATGAACATATAAAAATAAACTCATTTCCAGATTATCTTCCATCAGGCTTTCCAGTTTTTTGTAGACTTAGTTTATGGTCTTAATTGAAATTTGGGCATGAAAGCAGACTAAAATTACAATTTGTCTGGGTATTTAAAAACCATACGTAATTGATGTAGCATTAATAGGACACGCTCGTACTTCAAGTAAATATTGCTAGAATGCTAATGAAATACAGTAAATACAATTTAGTAATATATATGTGAATCTCATGTGTGTGTCAAAACAAAGTACTATGGATTTATCCGCTTAGCCGGAGTGTAAGAACTATGTTTAATATGGTGACACAAGACATAAAAATAAGACCCACAAAAAATTTATTATGGAGATACTCAACCAGTTTGGCCAAAAAAAATTCTAGCACACAAACTCTTTTTTCCTATATATCAGAGAGGTGAAAACACGCACGCGCACGCTAACATTCCTTAAATCTTAGATCAATGGGACCCAATAGATCCTAGATTATCAGATATTCTAGATCATTGTACAGTTATAGAGGAGGTAGAGATCCTTTAGGAAGAAAACGGAGAACAAAAAATGATAACACCATTTGCTACCATGTTCAAATTTGCATCTGAGGTTTTACAATTTTACATTATATTGAAGTTCTGTACTAGAAAGAAGTGTCAGATTATAAACCTTTTTGGATTATTGCATGCCAGATTAAATGAATTTTAGTGTGTAAATATATATACAGTGGCAGATCCTCATATGGGCGGTAGGGGCCACCGCCCAAGGCTCCCAGGGTACCCATGGCCATCCAAATCGCACATAAAGTTAAAAAAAAACTATCCAGGGCTGCTGCCGGCCTGATTCTCGCAGTCATCGGTCCCACCTGCTGATGAAGGGGGGTGGGGCATGTTATGGGGGAGTCAATTGCGGCCAGGGAACAGGGAGCGGGTGGCACAGCACATCAAATGTAGAGAGCAGACGGTCAGAGATTGTAATGGGCAGGTGCTGGAGTCTCTCTCCCTGAGAGTCAGCTCCTCTGTGCTGCTGTGCACGGTCCAGTCTGTCTAAACCTCCAGCAGCTGCTTGATAACGGCAAGACTGCAAGTAGGAGGTGAAGGACATGTAGTGACATCAGTCACATGATCAAGGTCCTGGAGCCTGCAGAGCACAAGCACTGCAGAGAAAGGGGCTCTGGTAAGTGTTGTGTGTGTATAGTGTAAGGCTATGTAGTGTGTGTGTGTGTGTGTGTGTGTGTGTGTGTGTGTGTGTGTGTATAGTGAACATAGTGTAAGTCTATATAGTGTGTCCTGTGTATAATGTAAGTTTAAATAGTGCGTTTATAGTGTGTATAATGTAAGTCTATATAGTGTGTGCTGTGTGCATAGAGTTTATAGTGTGTATAATGTAAGTCTATATAGTGTGTGCTGTGTGTAGAGTTTATAGTGTGTATAATGTAAGTCTATATAGTGTGTGCTGTGTGTATAGAGTTTATAGTGTGTATAATGTAAGTCTATATAGTTTAAGCGTGCGCGTGTATTTTGAATATAGTGTGTGGTGTTGCTGTGAATTGTATATAAGGGGTTTAGTCTCTAAATTTGTGTGTTTGAAATGGTTTCCCACCCATAGAGCCCTCTGCAGTCAGTCAGATGCTCAGAACCTTGTAATATAATCTTTCGCATAGAGCCCTCAGTAGTTATTATACTGCAAGGGGGGGGGGGTCAGAGCATCTGAACCACTGCTGAGGTCTCTATGGGGGGATAACTCCCCTCCCCCCAGAGCCATAGGTGCCAGACGCTCAGACCCTGCCATAGAGCACTCTGCAGTCAGTCAGATGCACTGATCCCCCCAGGCAGTATAATCCCCCCATATAGCCCTAAGGAGTTATTTTACTGCAAGGGGAGGGTTGTCTGCCTCCTTAAAGGGTAACTAAACTTTAAACAAAAAAAAAAAATTTGATATGTCATAGTAACATGTCAAAAGTTCTAAACAGTGGGGGTCCGGGCACTGAGACCCCACCAAATCACTAAAACAAAGCGGCAGAAACGCTCAGGTGAGGGATGTGCCACTTTGTTTCTGCTCGTCTTTCCTCTGATAGCCGATCAAGCGGTGTATGGGCTCAATAGAAAGTCTATGAGTCCACTCCAAGGAAAGACGATCAGAAATTAAGTGGAACAGCGCTCACCCGAGCACTTCTGCCATTTTGTTTTAGTGATCGGTGGGGGTGTCAATGCTCAAACCCCCATCAATCAAAACTTCTGACATCATCACCATGACATGCCAAACGTTTTTTAAAAGTTCATGTATGGAACTGTGGTCTTAATTTGCTTAGGGGTTTGGTCTGGGGTATAAAACAATTTAGGGTGTTTAGTTTCTGAATTTCTGTGTTGCTATAGATGCTGAAAATGCCTTCAGAATCGAGGGGCAAAGATTTCTCATCAGTAAACTTCAATCATCAGGAGAAGTCGCCATAACGGTCTGTGTAAGATGGAGAAGAGAAGAGAACGACTCCTATCAGAGAAGAAATCACTTGCGAGTCATTGAATTTATAGATCTGTCTCCTCTCCTGACATGTCTGTTATAGGAAATCCTTGTGTTCTATAATAAGTCTTTGTGTACCCAGGACTAATAGACAAATGCATGCTACACATCCTCTTGACAATGGGAATGGTGATATACCATGTTATACGGTCAGCGATGGTTGGAGATGGTCATTATGTAGGGACACAGCCCTTTGACAAGGGGAATCGTAATACTCATTTGTCAACGCTCGCACAAACAGGTGGTGTTTGATATAGCCAGAATGTGGCAGGGTGGTGGTGGAGAAGGGGGACCCAAGCTTGTGGAACAGCTTAGGGCCTATGGTCTGCTTAGTCATATATATATATATATATATATATATACATACATACACACATACACACACAAATACAATCCAGGCACAGGCTTACATGAAAGGGTGCAAGCCTTAGGGAACGGACCACTGTCCCTCTAAACAAAAAGCAGTAAATAGGCAGCACTCACAAAGGCTTATAGTGGAAAAAAAAGAGGGTGCTTTATTGACAGGCTTGAGAAAGGCTCAGGTTGTGTGAGCCGAAACGTTGCACTTTTGGGGTCAATAAAGCACCCTCTTTTTTCACTATAAGCCTTTGTGAGTGCTGCCTATTTACTGTAATTACACAAAATATATATATATAAAAAAATATATATATCACACATCTTTAGTTCTCCCATTGGAAAGGAAGTGTAAGTTATTTATTGCCTCACGTTACCCACCATCCCTCGCGGCAGAGAACGGTTGTCTCATGACCTACTCCTCTCCCTCTTATGTTCTCTGAGCAGCGAGGCTATGGAAAGATTTCCTGTCATAGCAACTGGGAAACAGCTGCATCATCACAATACAAGTTATAAACCGCAGGATCAATTAAATCATGTCTAAAATTAGAATCCGTTTATTTTACATCAAGAACTTACCGCTTTCTAATTCTTAAACAATGATTTACAGCGGCCCAATATTCACCTCTTTCTATAAATATCCACAGCAGTTTTCCCATCGTCTTTAACACATATGCAATGGGTGCCGCCATTTTTGACATTGGACAGGTTTGGCTTCTTTAGAAGTCTTTGCAAGTCAGCACAGACAAGGAAATCGCAAAAGGTAGATCTAACTCCAAACCCTTCAGGGAATGTTTAGGGCCGAAGGAAAGGTTGCGGGTTGTCTCTCTAAAGTCTGGCATAACTCTACTTTGCTTATATACAAAAAGTAATAAATAGATTTATAATTTGTTGGAGAACAGCGCTTGCAATGAGCACAAAAAAAAAAAAAAAGTTCCGTAACTTTACATACACTTTATTGCCTTGTTACTTAAGAGTTGTCTGAAAATAAACTTTGATGGCATGTCACTAGGATATGCCACCAATGTCCAATTACCAGGGGTCCAAACGGACAGTGGCGCTTCATCTCAGCTCTGCTTTCTTTACAGGCCACATGGCCAAGCTGACCGGTCAGAAAACATTGGAGGTCATGGTGGTTATACCCAGCTGTTTGGGCATTGTTGGCATATCCTAGATATATCACAAATATTTATTCGGAGACTACCCTTTAACAAAGCGCTTCCCCAAATCCAGAGGCTGAAATCTACAAATGTTGAAATTATTTAGAAGCAGAGACTTTGACATACGTATATTGTAACCAGATCAACATTATGGATAAAGTGTTAACTGTATTTGCTGAGGCTAGCCATCTGCACAGGTCACAGAGTTCTGATATGCCAATAGCAATTGACTAGGAATATTGTTGTTCTGGATCATGTCACTAGTCACAGTCAGAACTGCAGAGAAATAACATTTCTACTCACTGCCACATTTATTGTCTAGGTTTCCGATCTGAAGTTGAAATAATGGCTATGAAAATCCAAGAAAAAAAATACTCACCAATACTCCTTTAATCCAGCCAAACTTTACTGCTCCTTTGCCATCAGCAACGTGATTGGTCACAGCATCTCCTGTTGGTGTTCCTTCGTCACCATTGGCAAAACCATCCTCAAATGGTTCCTAAAAAACAAAACCATTTAAATATTAGTGAAAACTTCATGCTTTCCTGAACTTGCACAAGAAGGTAACCGCAGATTAATTGTTCTTTAGCAAAGAAATATGAACAATAGAACATAAATTTACATTTTATAATTCACCCATCCAGATCTTTGTGCTTCCACATAAAAGTTTCAAAGGTTATGTACACTTTTGTAACCACTTTTTATTGCTGAAATGCATCTAGAACAAAAATGAAAGCAACTAAATATAATAGAAAAAAAAATTATCTACAATTTTGTGGAATTTAGCTTATTATAGGAAGAACTACAATCTCAAGTAACCTAAAAATTGCTCAGAGCCTATCATGCCACTCAAAACATTGATGGGCATCACATGGCAGAAGTCGCTTTGCGGCCTTCTCTAAATTTCATGGTAATGCACACTGGCTTATTCCCAGTTCACAGCACCTTCCACAGCCCTCTCAGGACCCTGTCCAAAGAACAAGCAGCTTGTCCCAACTCTAAACGCACATGTGCCCGGCTTTCTGTACAACTGCCTGTTGATCGGCCATAATCCTGACTCCCTAGTGGTTGCAGCCCTGCGGTGTTGAAGCCGATGCGGAGTAGGAGGGCGGGGGCTCGCGCACAGATCCAGTGGAGACGGCAGCCTACCCCCCACTTATTCCATTCTTCGACGTGCAAAACAAAAACACAAGTCGGTACGTATATAGGGCAAAAAAAACACTATAGAATCACTATGTATACCACAAAAATATATTTTATTAAGACTACATAAACCACGTTCACATGTTGCGGCTACCCGCGCATTGCAACAAACCAGACAAAGGGCCTTTTGGGACTTCATAGAAGTAATAATGGACTTGTACTCCATCATGGGCTCAAACCATCTTTTTGAGACACCTGATGCCCGTTCCGTACGGTCTGCTGTGCCGCGTGTGCATGGGTTTATCCACGGGGAGCTGTATCACATGAACGTAGTGTCGGCCCCGATGCATGCGCACTGCATACGAGCAGACACCGCTCTGAGCGGCTACATGGCGCCCACCGGAGAGAGATGGGTAAGTGCGCTTGATTGTGCACACACCATAAGATAATTGTAATTAATATTGTGTCTTTATAAAGTAAAAATATACTTCATGACAAAAACCACCCCTAGGAAAGCCACATTGTCCAGTCCCCTCTTCCCCTCTGTGGCTATTACATAACTACGCTGTATTTATGCAGATGGTCTGATGCAACATTTTTCATTTATGCTTATATATTAGCAATGTATGCTCAGGGGATTAGGTGGCATTGTGGGGTGGGGGTTCTGTTGGCCACTTATCAGGGTGACAACCCCCAAGAGACTATGTCTAGCATGTTTATTCTATCTTAAATGTTTTTAATTGTTCATGTGGTGTATGTAGTCTTAATAAAATATATTTTTGTGGTATACATAGTGATTCTATAGTATTTTTTGCCCTATATACTTACCCACTTGTGTTTTGTTTTGCATATTGTGGTTTACAGGGTATGTGGCAATATTTGTCTGGTGCCCGTCGGGGATAAAACTAACTTATTCCATTCTTCGGTAATTGGGTGGAAGTGTGTGTGTGTGCAGGGCTGGGAACAGAAACCAGTGAAACTTGATTGAGCAACATGAGAGTGGGGGTAGGTGGAGTGGCGAGGTCTCTTCTGATCTCTGCAGGAATTGAAATGTGATCAGGATTAGAAAACATCCTACGATCCCAGTAAATGGAGTACAGTGGAGGAGATGACCAAACCGCTGGGGGTTTCTCCTCACAGGTCACTCCTGTGAAACGCTCCTATTCGCCCTAGGACTGCTTCAAGGCACGCTTAGTACAAGATCATTAACCATACAGCAGGCATTAGATATAGTCGCATATGGAGACTACTGCTAGAATTCTAGTGGCGATTTTAAAAAAAAACAAAAAAAAGCGTTTGGTTACGTTTGCGGCCATTTTTGTCACTATCTGGAGCCCTGTGTAGTCAATGGTTGCCAAAGTGTACATGGCTTTAAATGCATGTAATTATGGTATCTCACCATCAAACACAGACTAGAGTAGAGCAGACATATCAGAGAAATACGGCGACATGAAATAGCCATTCATTTGTTCATAAAAACCAGACAAGTGGCGGCATATATTGGTGTAATGAGGCTGCTGCATATTCACAACACCCGAGACGACGATAAGAAAATAAAAAAAAAAAAAAGTTTCCTCATACTTGATAATACAATTAGCAGACCAAAAATAACTACAGTCCAAACAACTGTTCCTATGTATACACTCCTGTCATTGACAAACCCCAACCTACAATACCACAATAAGGATTATCTTGCATGTTTGCTACGGGAAACTACTGCTACTTTATAAAGAAAAATAAAACTTTAAATCGCCCATCATTCATGTGCTCGAACCAATAAGAGAAAACAACTATGCTTTGCGTTTGTGTGTATGCATGAAAATACATACATTCTTTCAAAATATAAAGACATATTAGATTATGGTACTGCAAGGATGGACAACTATGGGCCAGATCACTCCTGAAGCCAATATGACATATTGTCCGGGCAATAAAACCTTTTTTGTCTTCTTTGTTAAAGAGGCCTTTGAAAGTTAGGTGCCAGATGTGTAATTTAACCCCTTAAAGAGGCTCTGTCACCACATTATAAGTGCCCTATCTCCTACATAAGGAGATCGGTGCTATAATGTAGGTGACAGCAGTGCTTTTTATTTAAAAAAAACGATCTATTTTCACCACTTTATTAGCGATTTTAGCTTTATGCTAATGAGTTTCTCAGTGGACAACTGGGCGTGTTTTACCATTGACCAAGTGGGCGTTGTACAGAGGAGTGTATGACGCTGACCAATCAGTGACCAATCAGCGTCATGCACTTCTCTGCATTCATTTAGGCAGCGCATAGGGATCCATTTAGATCAGTATGTGCTGTCTTATACCAACACATTAACGATACTGAAGTGTTTAGACAGTGAATAGACATTCCACGGGATGTCTATTCACAAACACGACACTTCGTTAATGTTTCTGTAATAGTTACAGCAGAGCAAGCATAATCTCGCTGTAATCTGTCATTTACAGCGTGATCTCGCGAGATTACGCTTCCTCTGCTGTAACTACCACAAAAACCTTAACGAAGTGTCGTGTTTGTGAATAGACATCCCGTGGAATGTCTATTCACTGTCTAAACACTTCAGTATCGTTAATGTGTTGGTATAAGACAGCACATACTGATCTAAATGGATCCCTATGTGCTGACTAAATGAATGGAGAGGAGTGCGTGAGGCTGATTGGTCAGCCTCATACACCCCTCTGTACAACGCACACTTGGTCAATAGTAAAACACGCCCAGTTGTCCATTGAGAAACTCATTAGCATAAATCTAAAATCGCTAATAAAGTGGTGAAAATAGATAGCAGTGCTTTTTATTAAAAAAAACTGTTGCCTACATTATAGCGCCCATCTCCTTATGTAGGAGATAGGGCACTTATAATGTGGTGACAGAGTCTCTTTAATGACCAGCCTATTTTAAACCTTAATGACCAAGCTATTTTTTACGTTTTTTCATCGTTGCATTTCAAGAGCTATAACGTTTTTATTTTTGCGTCGACATAGCTGTAGAAGGTCTTGTTTTTTGCGGGACAAGTTGTATTTTTTTAATAGCACCATTTTGGGGTACATATCTATTGATTCACTTTTATTAACTTTTTTTGGGGGGGGGGGGAAATAGAAAAAACCCAAGAAACTTCGCCAAACTTTTTTGCGTCCTAAATCTACGCCATTTACTGCGTGGTATAAATAACACAATAGCTTGATTCAGCGGGTTATTGCGATTGGAGCGATACCAAATTTGTATCGATTTTGTATGTTTTACTACTTTTACACCGTAAAAACACTTTTTTTTCAAAAATATTTGCTTTTGTGTCTCCATATTTGAAGAGCCATAACTTTTTTCGCCGATGCAGTTGTATGAGGGCTTTTTTTGCGGGACGACTTGTAGTATTTATCGGTAACATTTTGGAATAGATGCGACTTTTTATCACATTATTTTTGTCAGGATTCACAGAAAACAGCAATTTTTCCAGTTTTTTTTTTTTTTTTTTACGGCGTTCACCGTGCAGGTTAAATAACGGAATAGCTTTATAGTCGGGGTCGTTACAGACGCGGCGTTACCAAATATGTGTAACTGTTTTGCTTAATTTTGTTTTTTTAATAGTAAAGCAGTGTGTAAGGGGAAAAAGTGGTTTTCACATTTTTTTTCAAATTTTTTTTTTTAACAACTTTAGGAGACTTTAATATGTGATCATCCGATCACATTTGTAATACACTGCAATACTTTTGTATTGCAGTGTATTACTGCCTGTCCGTTTAAAACGGACAGGCATCTGCTAGGCCATGCCTCCGGAATGACATAGTAGGCATTTGCTACAGGCAGATCTGGGGGCCTTTATTAGGCCCCCGGCTGCCATCGGAGACACAGACACTCGGTGATCTTATCACTGGGTGTCGGTGGGATGAGAGGGAGCTCCCTCCCCCTCTCCAAAACCACTCAGATGCGGCACACGCTATTGAGCACTGCATCGAAGGGGTTAAACAGATGAGATTGATCCTTATATCGATCTCACCTGTTCGAGCAGGGACGCCCCCAGCCCTCAGCTACCTATGGCAGCTGAGACCAGGGAGATTTAACAGCTCCCTGCTCTATTTATTTATTCTGATCCAGCGCCATGAAAAGGGAGATGCGGCAGTTTACCAGATTATTACTTTCAGAAAATGACCCGGTTCACATAAGGGCAGCACGATAGCCCACTCACAAACCAGGAAGTAAAATGCAGCGCATCAAACAGCAAAAAAAGGGGTAGGTAAGTATAATTTAAGTAAAACATTGTAACAGATTTGTTTTCACTAATATTGAGCCCCAAGTTGTCCATTGGATAGAAGTGGGAGGTGAGACAACGCCTTTAATAAAGGAGGCTTCTCCCATCAATGATTTTAACATTCATTTAGTAGAGGATGGAGGGGGGAGGGGGGAGGGGGACGACTAAATTTCTCCATGTATCCCATCACAGGTCCTGGGAATAAAAGTTGTATATTAGTGTTATTTACATATTGATTTCTGCAAAGCACTTTGTGGCCAGGCCTACGGACAACAGACAGCTTTAAGACCATTATTTTTTCACTATGGTGAACTTACAAAACTCGTCAAGCAAGTCACAGGGGAACAGTTTAGGGTCCAAACGCACTGGTGTTGATGGAAGTTATTAGACCATCAGTAAACCATGTTCTGCCGGCCGTCAACATATGATAATATTGCAAAGCTTTGAATGCAAAAAAGGAAAAACACGACAGAGATCATAATCTATTGTATCTAGTTAGCAGCCATTATAAGCAGACGAAGACCGTCTTTTCCTGTTTTTTTGACGGACTGTCCTAAATGGACATACTGACCAAGTTAAAAAAAAAATCCCTGCTCCCACGATCACTACTTTATCTGAAAACCTCCAGCAACCTTTACAAACAGAAGATATTTAAGCATTACTACAGATTCACGGTCCTCTTAAATGGTCTTCAACTAATCCTGTTTGCTGGCGGCTAAAATACAGAAAAGTATTTATAGAATTCATGACGCAGTACGAATTAAGAGTTTGTGGTCCAATTTGTTACGGCAAGTGTGACCCTAAATCACCAGATTAACAAGAAACTTGACCTAAATTCTAGCCAAATATCTGCTAAATGTTACCCTGGCATTGCTGCGGCCATTCAGGATTCGGTAAATAGTTACCATGATTGCTTGTATTATGATGAGTGAACGTGCTATAGTATTGGTATACGCACCACATGTACTCTGCATGATCTCTATTAGTGGAATTACATTAAAGGGGCTGTTCAGGGCACATGAACAGAATTAGTTCTAAATGGATGCATGTGATTCTAGGAAAAAGCAGAATACATAGCATCACTGTGGGGACTCAAGCTTTCATTATTCTGCACCTTAGCCAAATCATTTCCCAGTCAATCCCTCTAAGTTACAAAGCGGTGTCTGTGTGTGTTCCACTACAGAAGAAATGTTTTATGGAACTGACTCCGGTGCCTCCTCTTTTATCAAATGGAGCGTTACCCAAATGGCAGAAGCCAGGTAACCATCGTGCTTACAAATGTGCTACTCACCTATGTTGTAAGAACTGTTGGAATTGTATTCTTTTCATATCCAAAAAAACATTTTTGCTTGTCTACTAAAAAGATTAGATTGACCACGCCAGGCAGTGGCCCAAGTAAAGAGAAGCAGCACTGGATGGGAGTTCTGGAGTAGAAGCAACACTAAAACGACCTATTAATATGGTTCTTGAAGATATGGGCGATAAAGTAGTAATGATGAAGGCCGATATTTATCTGGATTTTCTATCAGTATTTCTGTAGAAGAACACAACAGTCATCCTCCCGGACCTGAAATGACAGTTTACAGAAAACAAAAAGACTATCCAACTGCAGCGCAACAACATAAAAACAACCATGTCCACAGCGGAGAGAAACGCTTCATTTTTTTTAAACCACCAAATCGGTGGTTTGAAAAATTCCCAGTGTCTGATGGACATTTTCCTCAGTATATGTTGTCATTTTCTTTTTTAAGGCAAGTTTGACCATAGTAGCATACATACAGTAAGTGTCAGACACAACGAACAATCATTTTTATGTATGCACGAACAACAATAAACTATAGTGGCAATAATGGCTACTATCTCTCAAAAATTAGCAATCAGAACAATTGATAGCCAGTTTCACCTTAAGGGTATGTTCACACGGCGGGGGTCCGTAACGGCTGAAATTACGGGGATGTTTCAGCCTGAAAACATCCCCGTAATTTCAGCCGTACCGGCATGTGCAGGCGCTTGAACGCCGCGTCAATTACGGCCGTAATTAGCGCTGCTATTCATTGGAGTCAATGAATAGCGGCTCCAATTACGGCCAAAGAAGTGACAGGTCACTTCTTCTACGCCGGCGTCTATTTACGCGCCGTCATTTGACAGCGGCGCGTAAATATACGCCTCGTGTGAACAGACAAACGTCTGCCCATTGCTTTCAATGGGCAGATGTTTGTCAGCACTATTGAGGCGCTATTTTCAGACGTAATTCGGGGCAAAAACGCCCGAATTACGTCCGTAAATAGGCCGTGTGAACATACCCTAAATGAACAAACTTGCTAGCCAATGCCCCCTCATGCCCGCTTTTTGCACACACAAAAAAAGTCACACTCAACTGCTGCTTTATTTCGACCTCCTAGACACAGTCATGCGGCTAAGGGGAAACAGAGTGACTTATTGTAGGGATCAGTGGAAGATCCCCACTAATCTGACCTTTATCAACTATCCAGTGATGCTTCCTTCCTAGGACATCTGCTGTCTGGAGACAGCCCGGAGGACTTTGTACACATGAAGGAGGACTTTGTACACACTTGAATTCAATGAAGAACAGCTCAAATATATGGCCGTCAAAGACGCCTCGCATAATGCGAGGAGGAGCAATTACGTCTGAAATTACGGAGCTGTTTTCTCCTGAAAACAGTCCGTAATTTTAGACGTAAAAGCCAGTTATCGTGTGCACATACCATAAGGGGCACAGGGAATACGAAGTATATACACTTTGCACACACACACACACACACACACACACACTTTTCTTTTGCCTTCACTCGGTCAGACGGATTGAGAGATGGAGGCTTAGCCCGTTAGTGACCGCCAATACGCCTTTTAACGGCGGCCACTAACGGGCTTTATTCTGATGCATATGCCTTTTTACGGCACTGCATCAGGATAAAGTAAACAGAGCAGGGAGCTGTCAAATCTCCCTGCTCTCAGCTCCCTGCTCTGCCGTGTGAGATTGATATTAGTATCCATCTCACCTGTTTAACCCCTCAGATGCGGTGCACAATAGCGTGCACCGCATCTGAGTGGTTTTGGAGAGAGGGAGGGAGCTCCCTCTCTCTCCCACCGACACGATCGCCGAGTGTCTGTGTCTCTAATGGCAGCCGGGGGCCTAATAAAGGCCCCCAGGTCTGCCTGGAGCGAATGCCTGCCGGAGGCATGACCTAGCAGATGCCTGTCCGTTTTAAACGGACAGGCAGTAATACACTGCAATACAAAAGTATTGCAGTGTATTACAATAGGGAACGGAGAATCGCATATTAAAGTCCCCTAGTGGGACTAGTAAAAAAGTAAAAAAAAAAGTATTATAAAGTTAATTTTAAAAAAAAATGTGAAAAAAAAATGAAAAACCCAGCTTTTCCCCTTACAAAATGCTTTACTATTAAACAAAATAAAGTAAAAAAGTTACACATATTTGGTATCGCCGCGTCCATAACGACTCAGACTATAAATCGATTCCATTATTTAACCCGCAAAAATTTTAATAAAAAACTATGGAAAAATTGCTGTTTTCTGTGAATCCTGACTTAAAATGTGATAAAAAGTGATCAAAAAGTCGCATCTACTCCAAAATGGTACCAATAAAAACTACAAGTCTTCCCGCAAAAAAAAAAACCCTCATACAACTGCATCGGCGAAAAAATAAAAACGTTACGGCTCTTCAAATATGGAGACACAAAAACAAATAATTTTGAAAAAAAAGCGTTTTTACTGTGTAAAAGTAGTAAAACATACAAAAACTATACAAATTTGTTATCGTTGCAATCGTAACAACCCGTTGAATAAAGTTAGTGTTATTTATATCAAACGGTAAACGGCGTAGATTTAAGACACGAAAAAGAGTGGCGAAATTTCAGGTTTTTCTCTATTCCCCCCCCAAAAAAAGTTAATCAATAAATAATATGTCCCCCAAAATGGTGCTATTAAAAAATACAACTTGTCCCGCAAAAAAACAAGACCTTATACAGCTATGTCGACGCAAAAATAAAAAGGTTATAGCTCTTGGAATGAGACGATGGAAAAACGTCAAAAATGGCTTGGTCATTAAGGTCTAAAATAGGCTGGTCATTAAGGGGTTAAAGGACAGGACAAAGCGCGAAAAGTTTGTTTACAAACAAACTTTTCAGAGATCACCATGATTCGTTAACCCCTTAACGCACCATGACGTAACTGTACGTCATGGTGAGCAGTAAGTTCGCGCACCTTGACGTACAGTTACGTCAGTGCTTTGACAGTTAACCGCCGAGCGGCGCTACACCGCAGCGGCGGTTAACTGTGCAGGGTGTCAGCCCTGCTCTCCCCGTTGCCGATCAGCGGCCTGTCGCCGCTGATATCGGCAGTTAACCCCTTAATTGCGGCGCTCGATTTTGAACGCCACAATTAAGGTCTTTAGCGCCGATCGGCAGCCCCCATGTGAAATCACGGGGGCTGGCGATGGTACCCATGGCAACCGGACGCCAGACAATGGCTTCCGGGTTGCCATGTACAGAAGCCTATGAGGACCACCCCGAGGGTGGTCGTCGTAGGCTTCCTGTCAGTGTGACTGTCACGTCACAATGACAGTTGAAATGCATTACACAACGTGTGTAGTGTAATGTATTCCAGCAGCGATCAGAGCTGCAAGTCTAAGTGTCCCCTAGTGGGACAAGTGAAAAAAGTGAAAAAAAGAATAAAAATGTTTTAAAAAAAGTGTAAAAATAAAAGTTATAAGTGATATAAACAAGAACTGCTTTTTTTCCTATAATAAGTCTTTCATTATAGGAAAAAAAATGAACGCGTAAAAAAAAAGTACACATATTTGGTATCGCCGCGTTCGTAACGACCCCAACTATAAAACTATAATATTATTTTTCCCGCACAGTGAACGCCGCAAAAAAAATAAACGAAAAACAATGCCAGAATCACTATTTTTTGGTCACCACCCCTCACAAAATATGTAATAAAAAGTGATCAAAAAGTCGCATGTACGCCAAAATAGTACCGATACAAACTACAACCCGTCCCGCATAAAAAACAAGCCCTTACACAGCTTTTTTGACTGAAAAATAAAAACGTTATGGCTCTCAGAATACGGTGACACAGAAAATACATTATTTTCTAAATAAGTGATTTTATTGCTCAAACGCTGCAAAACATAAAAAACCCTATATACATGGTATCGCCGTAATCGTACCGACCCGCAGAATAAAGTATAATAGTCATTTATAGCCCAGGGTAAACGCCGTCAAAAATAAATAAAAATCATTGTCAGAATTGATGGTTTTTGGTCACCTGGCTTGCCGAAAAATTGAATAAAAAGTGATCAACAAAATCGCATGTACCCCAAAATGGTACCAATGAAAATTACAGATTGTCCCGCAACAAATAAGCCCTCACACGGCTCCGGTGGTGAAAAAATAAAAAAAGTTCCGGCTCCCAGATTATGGCGATGCAAAATGTGCAGAGTGTTCCAAAAGTGGATAAGATCGGGCGCCATTTATCAGTGCGACACCGGCCACACATCTATGAATTATTATTTATTTACCCCATTATTATACCCTCTTATTATGCCCCTGATGTACCCCGCACAGCTTACATGTGCCCCAACATTATAAACTGAAATACCAGCAAAACGCCAGAGCTACTACCAAGCAAAATATGCGCTCCAAAAGCCAAATGGCGTCCCTCCCTTCTGAGCCCTACAGCGTGCCCAAACAGCCGTTTATGTCCACCGATATGGCATCGTACCAAAAAATGGTACCAATAAAAACGACAGCTCGTCCCGCAAAAAATAAGCCCCCACACCGCTCTATTGACAGAAAAATAAAAAAGTAGTGGCTCTTGGAAAGCGGGGAGGAAAAATGAAAAAGCAAAACATGAATCAGTTCGTAAAGGGTTAATTACTTTCTAATGAAAAAACATTTATGACCACATGTGGGGTATTGCCGTACTCGGGAGAAATTGCTTTACAAACGTTGGGGTGCATTTTCTCGTTTATCCTTTGTGAAATTGAAAAAATTCAACATTTTAGTGGAAATAATGTTGATATTAATTTTCACGGCCTAATTCTTATAAATTCTGCAAAAGACATGTGGGACCTAAATGCTCACTATACCCCTAGATAGATTCCTTAAGTGGTGTAGTTTCCCAAATGGGGTTACTTTTGGGGGGTTTCCCCTGTTTCGGTCTCTCAGGGGCTTTGCAAATTTGACATGACACCCAAAAACATTCCAGCTAAATTTGAGCTCCAAAAGCCAAATAGCGATCCTTCGCTTCTAAGCCCCGGTGTGGGTCCAAACAGCAGTTTATTACCACATATGGGGTATTTACGTAATCAGGAGAAATTGTTTTACAAATGTTGGGGTGCTTTTTCTCCTTTATTCCTTGTAAAAATTAAAAATGGCTACCTTTTTTCAGAAAAAAAGTAGATTTTCATCTTCACATACTAATTCAAATAAATTTAGCAAAAAAACTGTGGGTTCAAAATGCTAACTATACCCATAGATAAATTCCTTGAGGGGTATAGTTTCCAAAATGGGGTCACTATTGGGGGGTTTCCACGGTTTTCTTCCCTCCAGTGCATTGCAAACGCGACACGGCACTGAAAACTATTCCAGCAAAATCAGAAATCCAAAATCCAAATGGCGCTCCTTCTCTTCTGAGGCCTGCTGTGGGTCCAAACAGCAATTTATTACCACATATGGGGTATTGCTATAATCGGAAGACATTGCTTTACATATGTTGGGGTGTTTTTTCTACTTTATTCCTTGTAAAAATTTAAAATTTCCTAATTTTTTCACAAAAAAAGTAGATTTTCACCTTCACATACTAATTCAAATAAATTTAGCAAAAAAACTGTGGGTTCAAAATGCTAACTATACCCATAGATAAATTCCTTGAGGGGTATAGTTTCCAAAATGGGGTCACTTTTGGGGTGTTTCCACTGTTTTGGCAGCACAAGGCCTCCTCACACCTGACATGGTACCTAAAATATATTCTAATAAAATAGAGGCCCAAAATCCACTAGGTGCTCCTTTGCTTCTGAGGCCGGTGTTTCAGTCCATTACCGCGCTAGGGCCACATGTGGGGTATTTCTAAAAACTGCAGAATCTGGGCAATAAATATTGAGTTGCATTTCTTGGGTAAAACCTTCTGTGGTACAGAAAAAATTTATTACAAATGAATTTTTGAAGAAAAAAAATGAAATTTGTAAATTTCACCTCTACTTTGCTATAATTCCTGTGAAACGCCTAAAGGGCTAAAATACTTTCTGAATCCTGTTTTGAATACTTTGATGGGTGCAGTTTTCAAAATGGGGTGATTTATGGTGACTTTCTAATATATAAGGCCCTCAAAGCCATTTCAGAACTGAACTGGTCCCTGAAAAAAATAGCCTTTTGAAATTTTCTTGAAAATATGAGAAATTGCTTCTAAAGTTCTAAGCCTTGTGACGTCCTAGAAAAATAAAAGAATGTTCAAAAAACGACGCAAACATAAAGTAGACATATGGGAAATATAAACTAGTATGTATTTTGTGTGGTATTACGATCTGTTTTACAAGTAAATACATTTAGAAAAATGCTAATTTTTGCTAATTTTCTCTAAATCTTGGCGTTTCTTACAAATAAATATTGAATTTAATGACAAAATTTTTTCAGTATCATAAAGTACAACATGTCACGAGAAAACAATCCCAGAATCGCTTGGATAGGTAAAAGCATTCTGGAGTTATTACCACATAAAGTGACACGTCAGATTTGCAAAAATGGGGCTGGTCCTGAAGGCCAAAACAGGCTTAGACACTAAGGGGTTAATCATGGTGATCACATGCTCAGAAGTCGAACCAATTGGTTCGGATATCAGTAAGCAGGTTGCTGGGGAGTCAGGGACACACACCGCCGACGAGAGAGCGCTCTCCTCTGCTTCTGTCGGCATAGTGCTGAGGACTGTAGATTCAAGACCTGGCTACATGAGGCATATGCAGCTAGGACGTGAATCGACGGATTAAGGGGTTAACAGTACACATTAAGGTTCACATCCTTTAAGTAGGAAGTATAGAATCATAGACAAGAGAACTCAGACGTTCTTCAGAATGTATGTTTCCTATTTGAGATATTGCAGTATAAAAGGGGCATTGAAATAGATCTACAGGTCTTCCAGCAAAACAAGCTCTATTTACTGTGCGTGCCTTGAGATTGACCATGACATGGCTGAGAAAAACAGCTGTTGCAACAGGAAGGAATATTAACCATCCAATTTGTATCCTAAATCTCAATGTAAACGGTCGTACAATTATCACAGCCAGACCAGAAATTCTCAAGGATCATTCAAATAGTTCCCACTAGGTTTGTGGAAACAAAATTAGTTTAGAAAAACAAACAAATAAAGCAGCAAACAGGCAGAACACAAATCATATATGACTAATAGAGCCGCATAAGTCCAAACATGTTGTTAGTAATGGAAGGCTGCATATCCGAGATCTAAAGCCCCCAGACATCCTGCTAGATTTAGTAGAACCATATTAACCTCCAGGAAGAGAAATCTTCCCCAATATGTGAGTCATGGTAACCAAGATATAATGCAAAAACCTCAGAATTACTTGTTAGTGATTCGAGACAATGTTGTCAAGTTATAGCTCTGGGGTCTCGGGCCAGGATGAGCGCTTCAAGTAAAGGGGTTGTCCAAGATTACAAAAACATGGCTGCTTTCTTCCAAAAACAGCGCCACACCTTTTCACGGGTTAGATGTGGTATTACAGCTCAGTCCCCTTCTCTTCAATAGAGCTGATCTGCAATACTAGACGCAAATCCTGGACAGGTGTAGCGCCGTTTCTGGCAGAAAGTAGCCGTGTTTTTCTAGTCTTGGAAAGGCCTAGTTTGTCTCAGCCTATCACTCATCATTCAGAATGTATCACTGCGCATAAAAGGTTTCCCCTAAGTGCCTGTCTATTAGAAAGTATCCAGCAGGGTCAGGGTCTCTCGAGAGTCCAGCGCTAGTCAGCATTGTAAATGTAAGGGCACATTCACACGTGGCGGAAATGCTGTGGAATTCGGCTGTGGACAGTCCGCAGTGGAATTCTGCAGCAGCCGTTTTTTACATTTGTTTCTATACATTTTTAGGAAAGTTAGTTCAGATGTTGCAGAAAATAACTGTGCGGAAATTGGGGTGCAGTGCAGAATTTTCCCTCCGCAGCACGCTCATGACGTTGCGGAGAAGAAGCGGAATTTCACTGCGGATTTCAGCCTTTGCAATGCAAAACTGAAATCTGTGGCAAGTCTGCTGTGATATCTGCAACGTCTGAATTACCTGTCAAGTATGCAAATGTTGGTGCAGATTCGTTGCATAATTGCCCTAAATCTGCACCAACATTTGCAGCGGAAAAATTGCACCTTGTCTGAACTTGTGCTAAATGTTGCCACTGTTCAATTGGTAATTTAGAATAGAAGAGGAAGCTTCCAAGTGAAGAAACAAAGAAACCGTTTTGTGCGAGAGAAAAGTGCCCTGTTCTCCGTGAGATTATTTCATTGGGAGAAAATATATGACAAAATCTCATTTGGGATAGAACAGGGATTGAAATAAAGATTAAACTGCTTTAGAGGATTATAAAACACAAACCCACACTTTAGGCTTTCATTTCCATGACCTGCTCAATATTGGAGAATGAAAGAAAAAGGAAATTAACAATAAATATAAAAAACTGATGTCACTGTCAAGCGCATATGTTGCCGCAAGACCAGTAAACATTCAGGGAGGAAATGTTAATTCATGACAGTGCAGGAGTGGAAGCCACAGGCAGGAGGGCACCTGGAGAAACACAGAAATTGGAGTTTTAAGATCATCTCTCTCCTTTTTTCAATTTTACTTTATTAACCCAAATTTATTTATAAAAATATGAAAATACCAATTGTGCCATTCTCCAAATACAATGCCTGGTGTAAATGTAAACAGGAGTTTAATACGGTTCACAAGTGAACATGAGGACGTGACCATTCATGCTAGAGGACATGAGAACATTAAAAAGGGAGCATGTCAGCAGGCCTCAAAACTGCTGACAGAGCGATAAAGGGGAGCGGGAGGGGGATTTAAAAAAAAAAACCTGTTAGGGCCCATTCACACGAACGTGAATAACGTGTGAATAACACCCGTGTGCTGCGCATGGAAATCACGCGCAGCATACAGACGTATTGATTTCAATGGGGCCGTTCACACATGCAGGAGTTTTCACGCAGCGAGAGTCCACTGCGTGAACCTCCCTGCATGTCCAATGGCACCTATGCGCCCATTGAAGTCATTGATGTGCATCCGTGTGCTTTGCGCATCAATTCAATTGAAAATAAAAAAATAATTAAATTGATGTGCTTTGCGAGTGCGTGAATAACACATGATACTCGCAAAGCACGCTGATGCATAACCAAAACACACGGACCAGATTCACGCGCGTGAATCCGATGTGCTCATGTCAATGTTTTCTTAGTCATGGAAGCTGCAAGACCAAGAAAATTCTATTTAATTCCCCCAGAGTGCCTGCTGTAAGTGCCGCTAGGGCAGGACATGATTTGCACCCCTGCACAGTATGTGGCAAGCTGTGCCTCTCTGCTCTGAGGGACGGCTCTTGCGGTCTTCTGATTGGCCAGGAGAATTGAACACCGGTATCTCGGTTGTGCAAGTTGCATGACCGATACCTCCCCCTATATCATTGTGTCAGCAATTTTGAGGCCCTAAAACCACCAACTATTTTTCTTTAAAAAGGAAGAGCTATATATACACACGCACATACATATAATATTACACAGAAACCCAAACTATAACCTGACTAGTAAAGCACTGTACAGCAAAATATGCTTTCTACATAAATGTATATACAAATGTAGTCTTTAAAATTATACTACCACGCATTCATATTTGTCACAAACTATACTTTATCTTCTTAAAGAGGCTCTGTCACCAGATTATCAAACCCCTTTCTCCTATTGCATGTGATCGGCACTGCAATGTAGATAACAATATAGTTGTTTTTTTTTTAAACACTTATTTTTGGCCAAGTTGAGCAATTTTATATTTATGCAAATGAGCCTTTCTAATGGACAACTGGGCGTGTTTTCTCTTATTTCCTACTGGGCGTGTATTGTGTTTGTAACATCCGGGCGAGTTTACTTGTTTTACTAGCTGGGTGTTGTGAATAGAAGTGTTTGTCAGCATCATAGCATTTTAGATTTATGCTAATTACTTTCTTAGTGACCAACTGGGCGTGATTTTACTTTTTACCAACTGGGCATTGCAAAGAGGAGTGTATGAGGCTGACCAATCAGTGACCAATCAGCGTCATACACTTCTCATTGTTCCAGCCCAGCTTCTTTCACTGCACAATCACACTGTAAGGATGGGCTGGAACAATGAGAAGTGTAGGACACTGATTGGTCACTGATTGGTCAGCCTCATACACTCCTCTGTACAACACCCAGTTGGTAAATAGTAAAAACACGCCCAGTTGTCTATTGAGAAGCTCATTAGCATAAATCTAAACTAGCTCATAACTTGCTCAAAGATGATCGTATTTCAAAATAAAAACCACTGCTGTTATCTACATTACAGCGCCGATCAGATTATGTAGGAGATAGTCAAGTTATAATCTGGTGACAGAGCCTCTTTAAATAGTATTGTAGTTAAGAAAAAAAAAAAATAATAATTATATATATATATATATATATATAAAAACAACACCAATTCTCCCATATAGCGGTAGACTAACTAGTTTAGGTGAACTGGTGTTCGTTAACTGTAAACTGTTGTGTCACATTTATAGTTCGTAACTCTGAACGCAGAGTATTATTACTATGCCCCCAAGATAAAACAATATCTAGCCTGAAAAATCATTTAAAAAAACCATCATAAAAACGGTTTTAAGTTGGTTGAAGTGGCTACATGACAAGGACACAAGTCGGCTGTACGGAGATCTGTACCATACAATGTATGAGCGGAGTGTCAAGGCTGCATTGCTTCCATGTGGCCAGTGAAGGGGCACTGAAATTCTCATAAAAGCAGCAAAAATATTAACACAAATAGATTTTAAAAAATTATTTATTTGTAATAACATGTTCATTTATGGCCAAAATATTTAATCCCGTTAAAGCTCTTTCAGGCTTGTAACTGAACTATGTCCTACGAGTACAAATATGCAGACTATTAAATGGTCTTTATTCGAAGAGAACAGAGGAATAAGATAAAGAAAGTGTTCGCGGTTTTTATTGTACTACTGATTTTGTCTTCACTCAATCGGTCATCTCCATTAGTAAAAATGGTTTGTTCTGAAAAGAAGCAGGAATGAGATGCACATTATCCATTGTAAAGGAAGCTGGCAGCAAGGGTCGTCCAATAGGAAGTTGCAGTGTCATGCTCTGATAACATGTCATTTCCTATTGGTCTAGAGGAATACAACTGGACGGTCAGCCATTTTGCTTTCTTTACATAAAATTGTGAAGAGCATCTCCAACCCTCATTACAATAAATCATTCTTTTGGGTATCACAGTTTGGAATTCCTACTTATATTAGAATGAAAAAGCAATGAAACATATGTATTCTATACATCACAGACTTCTAGGCACTAGTGTTGTCACGATACCACAATATGGACTCTGATACCGATACTTATTGTAGTATTGTGATTCTCAATACCAAAACGATACTTTGCTAACAATACCAAAAAAATAAAAATTAAGAAGAATTCTTCCATTTTCTGATGTGAGGCACGTGGTGTGATGAATTTTGAACCTCCGTGTGACGCGCATTAATAGAATTTAGTCATGTTTCTCAGTCATAATGGACAACATTGGGTTAATGTGTAAGGTACATGATGGGGTTACTTACTATTAATGTGAGGCACATGGAGGTTCAAAATTCATAATGCCTTGTGCCTCACAATAATAAGTGAAAAGCAGTTTTAATTTTATTTACAGCGTACACATCATAAGTGTCGCTATAAATTTGTTGCAGATTATTAGTCACGACGATACCAAACGTGTATATGTGTTTACGCATTGAGACTTATTTAATGTTTGTTGTAAAAAAGGTGTGTGTATTTTCTTATTTTTTTTTCTTTCATTTAACATTATACTTTATTTATAGAAAGTCTATGAGCCCGTACTCCGACACATCGGTTTTACGGAAAAAGCCGAACAGTAACGAAGTGGCTGAGCGCTCACACGAACGCTTCTGCAGTTTGTTTTAGTGATCGGTTGGGGTCTCAGTGCTCGGTTCCCCACCAATCAAAACTTCTGACATGTCACTATGACATGTCAGAAGTTTGTTGAACATTTGAATGTACTGGCATATATCTATGCCAGAACATTAGCCTGTGAACTGATAATACACAGGTAGTGGTTAGGACATACCTAAATACGCCCTAACAACAGTAAACATGAGACCCTGGGCTGTCTGTCCGTATATGGTATGTCCCTTGATCGCGTCACAGGGATTTCCTGTGACGCGATTAAAGGGGTATCTCCCTTCTCATTTTCCCCTGCAGGTGCATAATAGACATTGCCCCGCTCCTGATCGCACACACACACACATACATACATATATACATATATATAGTGCCTGCATGGTCAGTATGATGTGGCCAGCGCTGAAAAAAGGGAGAGAACATGGGGGTGTTTTGTAGTGCGCGCGCAATGTCCTCTGTCTTCATGGCCAGTGCTGCCGCTCATTAGTGCAGCGCCGGCCGCATCCCACTACGGACCAACATTCATGTGTAATAATAATAAGCTGTGCGGCCAGAGGTACATGGATGTACAGAATAGGCCTATAGATTTTTATGGGTGATGTATTCAAGATCGATGTGACAAGGATCCTGAATATAGATGTATACATCAGGCCAAAGTCTTACGTTGAGAGCATTTAAAAGGGAACTAGTCAGCAACTGTATGCTGCCCTCTCTAAGGGCAGCAGAAAGTAGTGACAGACACGCTGATTTCAGCAGCCTGTCACTGATGTGTGAATGTTATGGGATTTTGGAGAACTTCTAGTTTAAACGTTGCAGCGCGTCACGAGCGCTGTGAGGTGGGAGTACGGCATATTCAGGAGCGGACGCTGCCCCGCCCTCCAGACGCTGAGTGACTGCTTTCTCGCTATTACTGTGCATAGGCAGATGTTTCATTTTAGAGAGGACTGCATAAACTTGCTGACCGATTCCCTTTATGTTTGTTTAGACATATTAGATAATAGATAACCATTGAAAGTCTTTCAGCTCACTTCTTTTCCGAAAGTCTCCTTCATTGTAATAGAACGCCTGAGATATCTGGTAAGGTAATGTATAGTTACACAGGTTAAGGCCTCATGCACACGAACGTATTTTTTCCCTCACGTAAATACTGGCGTAAATACGGGTCCTTGGTCACACTTATTCGACCCGTATTGCCCCAGTATTTACGGACCCGTGCCCGTAAATATGGGTCCGGTGTCACCAGTATTCCACCCGTATTTACGGACACGTTTTCGCTGCAAAATTGCACTGCACTAATCGGCAGCCCCTTCTCTCTATCAGTGCAGGATAAAGAGAAGGGGTAGCCCTTTCCGAGGTAAAAGAAATTCATACTTACCCTGCCGTTGCCTTGGTGACGCGTTCCTCTCTTGACTTCCAGCCCAACCTCCCTGGATGACGCGGCAGTCCATGTGACCACTGCAGCCTGTGATTGGCTGCAGCGGTCACATGGGCTGAAACGTCATTCCGGGAGGCCGAACTGGAGGAAGAAGCAGGGAGTTCTGGGTAAGTATGAACGTCTTTTTTTTTTTACACGTTGATCTATATTGTGATCGGTAGTTTCTGTCCAGGGTGCTGAAAGAGTTACGGCCAATAATTTAACTCTTTCAGCACCATGGACAGTGACTGTTTACTGACGTAGCCTAGCAACGCTCCCGTAATTACGGGTGCACACACGTAGTCACCCGTAATTACGGGAGCCCCATAGACTTCTATGGGCCTGCCCGTGCCGTAATTACGGCCTAAAATAGGACATGTTCTATATTTTTTAACGGCCCAGGCACCTTCTTGTAAGCATAACGGGGAGGTACCTGTGGCCAATAGAAGTCTATGGGCCCGAAATTACGTTTTTACGTTCGTGTGCATGGGGCCTTAGACACAGGTCCGTTAAGTTCAACCTTTTTCAATTCAAAAACACGTCTTTCATTGCTAGATTATAACCTTCAAGGTCATTCGTCAATAACTAAAAAGTCTTTTTAAATGCTGACATAGTATCTGCCTTTACTACCTCTTGGGGTAGGGCATTCCATAGTTTGACTACTCTAACTGTAAAAAAAACCCTGTCCTATATTCATGTCTGAAACGTCTTCCACACGCACTGGATGTCGCCTGGTCCTTTGTAGAGTCCTTGGAAAGACCAGATTATGTGGCAACAGAGTGTTTGGCTCTGGTGCTTAAAAGGGAAAGGGTCATGATTTATTTTTTTTATTATATTGCTTTTAATATAATGTAAACAAAAAATGTATTTGTGTTGTCACTTTCTACTTTTTAATGTATTCATACTTTTACTTGTCTATGGGGGCTGCCATTTTTTTTTCATCTCTGTATGTGTCGATTAACGACACATACAGAGATGGAATACGGCAGAACAATGCATAGGACACAATGAACGGCTCCCGTCCATTACCTCTGCTATCTGGCTCTGTACTGCGCAGACGCAGGTCAGTCACACAGCAGAGAAGCTGGTCTGTAGAGAGATAGCAGGCGCCATTATGAAGACCAGCTGCACTGCAGGTAAGGTGTGTGTCTCTGTCTGTTCCCCTCTCTCTCACAGACCCCCGCTCTCGGTGACCCCCGACGCCGCCCCCCCCCCACGCACAAAAAACGGCTGAAAAATCAGAAGCAGAACGCCTACAAAACATCTGCCCTCTGATTTCAATGGGAAATACGGCGTTCTGTTCCGATGGGGCGTTTTTTACGTGGCCTTTTTCAAAAAACGGCACGTAAAAAGACGCCCGCCAAAAAGAAGTGCATATCGCTTCTTGGGACGTTTTTGAGCAGTTTTTCATTGACTATAGAAAAACAGCTCCAAAAACGGCCATAAAAAACGACGCAAAAAATGTCTGAAAATCAGGAGCGGTTTTCCCTTTGTTTAGTAAGCGTGTGAACAGAGCCTTAGCCTTTTGGCGTGTCCTATAGCTTCTGCCAGCTGCAGAATCACACCCAATATGGCAGACGGACACTGCTTAGCAATTTGAAGACACCTTTTCCTGGCTTGTAGGAGGGGGGGGGGGGTGAGATTCACTCCCACATTTACGGCAGCTGTGAGTAAGGTTGCTTTGCCTTATTCACCTTGCTGTAATTCTGGGAAGTGCTCCCTCTGGTGGCCAACATGTCAAATTATTATTTAAATTTTTAATACTTTCCACCATGTGGAAGAAAAAAAAACCCAGCAAAAAACTTAATAAAAATATTATATTATAATATAAAAAAATAAATAAATAAAAAAAAAAAAAAGAAGGTTTCATTTGCGACACATTCCCTTTAAAGAACAGGGGGTTGTTTTCAACCATTACCAGGTATTATTTGCATTAATTTCACATAGTGTTCTGGACCCATATTGATATGTCTTGGAAAATAAGTTTATCTAATAGGCGTAAACCAAAGTTCTATTTTTCCCATCCCATGGTTAAACTTGATGGACAGATGTCTTTTTTTGACTATACTAACTATTAGGGATGTCACGATACCAGAATTTGGACTTTGATACCCATACTTTGTGTAGTATTGCGATTTCGATACCAAAACGACTTTGCCAACAGTAATAATTAAAAAAATAAAAGTTCTTCCATTTTCTGACGTGAGGCGCGTAGTGTAATGAATTTTTAATGTGCCTCACATTAATAGTAATTAACCCCATCATGTTTCTCAGTCATATTGGGTTAATATGTAAGGTACATGATGGGGTTAATTACTATTAATGTGAGGCACATGGAGGTTAAATTCATCACACCTCGTGCCCCACATTAATAAGTGATAGAAAGAAGTTTATTTTATTTTTTTACAGCGTACACATCATAAATGACGCAAAAAAATTGTTGTGCAGGTTATTATGGCCGCGCCAATACACAATGTGTATATTTTATGTATTGAGACTTATTTTATGTTTATTGTAAAAAAGGTGTATGTGTATTTTTTTTAAATGTAATATTACTTTGTTTTTACTTTATTTTTAAACTTTAATGCACTGGCATATATCTCCGTACATTAGCCTGTGTACGGATAGTACACAGGCAGTTTTTAGGATATACCTAAGTATGCCCTAACCACAGGAAATATGGTAAGACAGCCCTGGGGTCCTTCAATGGACCCTGGGCTGTCTGCCCATATATGGTATGTCCCTCAATCGCGATCCAAGGGGCATCCCTGCTCTTCATTTTCCCCTTTAATGTACGGTGGCGGTCAGCTTTGATCGCAGCATTTAGGGGAATAGCGGTCAGAGATTTCTCTCATCTCCGCCGTTAGAGCGGGGCAGTGGTTGTGGAATACAGCCATTGCCCCGCTCCTGACATTAAGTGCGTGCGCGGTCAGCATGAGGATGTGGCCGGCGCTGCACTAATGAGCGGCGGCGCAGGCACTGAAGACAGAACATAGGGGTGTTTTGCAGTGCGCCCGCAATGTTCTGTCTTCAGTGCCGGCAATCATTAGTGCAGCTCTGGCCGCATCACATCATCCTGACGGCGCGCACTTGTCAGGACTCAGGAGCAGGGCAATGGTTGTATTACACAGCCGCAGCCCCGCTCTCATACATTCATGTATTACTATACTGACCTGTGCGGCCGCACAGCTTAGTATCGAAATACATGAAATAACGGTATTGAACCATTTGGGGGTGCACATGATATCCAAACAGTATCAAAGTTTCGATGCATCGTGCATCCCTACTTACTATATATGTTTGTATCAGATATGGAGAAATTACACTGCAAGCCTTAAATCAGACAGGGATATAATTTTTATTATATATATATATATATATATATATATATATATATATAAAATCAGAATATTACAGTGCTGCTTAATGGGTCTATGAAAAACATGAATGCCAGGGCATGCAGAAGGAAGCACCATGTGAGCTCTGTCAGTGGTTCAGAATGAGCGACTTTGGCCAGTCTAGTTAACTGTATGTTGGATAACGGAAGCAAAGACTTTCCCCTGATCAGGGGGATACATACCATTTTAAAATGGGACTGATAACTGTTATTTATACTAGCCATTACTGCTATTCTATCAAATGATTTCATCCAATGTAGTCTAAATGGCAGACATATGGATTTGCAATTTTCCAAATCTTAGGGGTAGGCAAATAACTTTGCTCATGCCGTAGGCAGCAAACAACTCTTCTTGTGGAAATGTTTAAAGAAAAAAAAAAGAAAAATAGAATTGTATAGATTTTTGGTAAAACCGAACATATTGAGGAAAGTTTATATACTGGGAAAAACGATTCCCGGTGTAGAATGGATACCATTAGTACCCGTTATCTGTTTCCCTACTTCTCTCGGTGTGTTTAGAATATGCCTTTTTTGGATAAGGCCGCGCTGTGCGGTCTATGGGGTTTGCGCATGTGCGGACATGCGCAGTAGGGTGATCAGATTCTGACAGCTCGACTAGTTAAAGCATGCACAGTAATAATTTAGGAATGCCGTGGATTGCGTGCGCTTATTCGGTTTAGGGTATGTGCACACGATAGCAGGCATTTACGTCTGAAAAGACACTGTTGTCAGGAGAAAACAGCTGCCTTGTTTCAGACGTAAATGATCCTCCTCGCATTTTGCGAGGCTTCTCTGACAGCCGTAAATTTTGAGCCGTGCTTCATTGAGTTCAATGAAGAACGGCTCAAATTACGTCTGAAAGAAGTGTCCTGCACTTCTTTTGACGAGGCTGTATTTTTACGCGTCGTCGTTTGACAGCTGTCAAACAACGACGCGTAAATGACAGGTTCTCGGCACAGTACGTCGGCAAACCCATTCAAATGAATGGGCAGATGTTTGCCGACGTACTGTAGCCCTATTTTCAGACGTAAAACGAGGCATAATACGCCTCGTTTACGTCTGAAAATAGGTCGTGTGAACCCAGCCTTACAATGCAGCCGGTTCCTTATTGTGGCGAGTCTCTCACATGTAGTGATATTTGTACAGGTGTATGACATTGGTGATGGCCTGTAATTACAACACTTATACCTTAATAACATACTTCTTACAATGATGATGTTTTTGATATAGTATGAAACTTGTGTAAGGTTTTATTAGAACACTCTACAATCACAGTTTGTATTGCACATTTTATATGTAAATTACATGTGAATTTATATTTAAAATCTGCATTATTTTTTATACAATGCATACTTGATTGTGGATCTCATATACATATATATATACACACACATACATACATACACACACACACACACACACACACACACACACCATTATTTGCTTGAGAAAGGCTCTTGTGCCGAGCTGAAACATTGCATTTACTTATGGACCAATAAAGCACCACCACTTTTTTTGCTTGTATTGTTAGAGTGCTGCCTCATTTTTCGGATCTACCCTCTATACTGGGAAATCGTTATGTACAGTGTAAACAATAGCCCCGCACACTTCCTATCAGTGCCATGCGAGATTGCTATGGATGGACCTGTAAAGAATACAGCAAACTAAGCCTCTAAAACACAGTATTGTTTTACAGGAATCTGATCTCCCTCTAGTTAACAATGCTCTATTAATATCCGCAGCATTAATGCAAAGCTCAATTCACCAGAGCTACAAATAAAATGGGATGGACGGCCCTTGTGATTTACAATGTAACCAGTCACAACTGCTGATCACAGTGAAAAGAGGATCATTCAGCATTGTACACCTGGCGTATCAGATTCTAAACACACGCCTCACAGAATGACATAGGCAGCCTTCAAAAACAGAAGTTGTATGAGAGAAAGCAATTATACTATAGAACAACAAAAAGAAAAAATATTTTACCCAGTAGTAAAAGAAAATTCACCTCACACAACAACACAACTACTGGGCGTAAATAGGAAAGAAAACATTTTGAGTGATCTACAAACAAATGCATCTGAACCAGTATAGGGAAAAATATACTTAGACGCTGTTCACATACTGTGTTTTAAATGGTTATTTCCAAGTTGAACGAATTTTCTTTTATTATTTAATATGTTACATATTAATAACACTATCAACGGCAAAGTGGACAATAAGCCATTAAAGAGAATAATTAAATAGGCCCTGTAAGCACAGAGGATATATGGAGATATATAGATAGAGATCACACACACACACACACATTATATATATATATATAAAAACACATATACACACACACTTTTCTAACATGAACACGGTCAGGAGCCGCAGTGTGATGAATGAGGCCGCATGTAATAAAACGTGGAAAGCTTGCTTACGATTTCTTATGTCTCTATACACATAACACTCTTTGTTCCTCACGAGGTTTACAGCATCTCGACCTTCCTTAACCCTCCACTGAAACCTGGCAAAAACCTGAACCAAAATGTAATTTTGATGACAGATGTTCTGCCACAGGTACGTCACTGGAGAGGTGATGGAAAGTACATGGACGAGGGACAAGTTAAAATAAAAAAAATATATTATATATACACACACACACACACACACACACACACACACACACACACACACACACACACACACACACACACTACCGTTCAAAAGTTTGGGGTCACCCAGACAATTTTGTGTTTTCCATGAAAACTCACACTTATATTTATCAAATGAGTTGCAAAATGACTAGAAAATATAGTCAAGACATTGACAAGGTTAGAAATAATAATTTTCTCCTTCAAACTTTGCTTTTGTCAAAGAATGCTCAATTTGCAGCAATTACAGCATTGCAGACCTTTGGCATTCTAGCTGTTAATTTGCTGAGGTAATCGGGGGAAATTTCACCCCATGCTTCCAGAAGCCCCTCCCACAAGTTGGATTGGCTTGATGGGCACTTCTTGCGTACCATACGGTCAAGCTGCTCCCACAACAGCTCTATGGGGTTGAGATCTGGTGACTGCGCTGGCCACTCCATTGCAGATAGAATACCAGCTGTCTGCTTCTTCCCTAAATAGTTCTTGCATCATTTGGAGGTGTGCTTTGGGTCATTGTCCTGTTGTAGGATGAAATTGGCTCCAATCAAGCGCTATCCACAGGGTATGGCATGGCGTTGCAAAATGGAGTGATAGCCTTCCTTATTCAAAATCCCTTTTACCTTGTACAAATCTCCCACTTTACCAGCACCAAAGCAACCCCAGACCATCACATTACCTCCACCATGCTTGACAGATGGCGTCAGGCACTCTTCCAGCATCTTTTCAGTTGTTCTGCGTCTCACAAATGTTCTTCTGTGTGATCCAAACACCTCAAACTTCGATTCGTCTGTCCATAACACTTTTTTTCAATCTTCCTCTGTCCAATGTCTGTGTGCTTTTGCCCATATTAATCTTTTCCTTTTATTAGCCAGTCTCAGATATGGCTTCTTCTTTGCCACTCTGCCCTGAAGGCCAGCATCCCGGAGTCGCCACTTCACTGTAGACGTTGACACTGGCGTTTTGCGGGTACGATTTAATGAAGCTGCCAGTTGAGGACCTGTGAGGCGTCTATTTCTCAAACTAGAGACTGTAATGTACTTGTCTTGTTGCTCAGTTGTGCAGCGGGGCCTCCCACTTCTCTTTCTACTCTGGTTAGAGCCTGTGTGTGCTGTCCTCTGAAGGGAGTAGTACACACCATTGTAGGAAATCTTCAGTTTCTTGGCAATTTCTCGCATGGAATAGCCTTCATTTCTAAGAACAAGAATAAACTGTCGAGTTTCACATGAAAGCCCTCTTTTTCTAGCCATTTTGAGAGTTTAATCGAACCCACAAATGTAATGCTCCAGATTCTCAACTAGCTCAAAGGAAGGTCAGTTTTATAGCTCCTCTAAACAGCAAAACGGTTTACAGCGGTGCTAACATAATTGCACAAGGGTTTTCAAGTGTTTTCTAATCATCCATTAGCCTTCTAAAACAGTTAGCAAACACAATGTACCATTAGAACACTGGAGAGATGGTTGCTGGAAATGGGCCTCTATACACCTATGTAGATATTGCATTAAAAACCAGACGTTTGCAGCTAGAATAGTCATTTAGCACATTAACAATGTATAGAGTATTTCTGATTAATTTAATGTTATCTTCATTGAAAAAAACTGTGCTTTTCTTGCAAAAATAAGGAAATTTCTAAATGACCCCAAACTTTTGAACGGTAGTGTGTGTATATATATATATATATATATATATATATATACACACACACACACACACACTCCAAAAGCAGATGAACACAGCACTCTGCTTGAGAAAGGTTCTGTGACGAACCGAAACGTCGCTCACTTGAGGTGAATAAATCCACCCTGTTTCATCTACTCTGAAGTCCTGGTGCTGTTACTTTGCTCAGAGATAGAGATTACAGATTAGAGATATACATGATCGATAGATTTTTTTTTTTTTATTGTTTAAATGTTTCTGCTCAGCAACAGAAGATTCAGCCTGCTGGTGAGGTGCTAGGAGAGACCAGTTCATTAATATCGCATCTGATGGATCATGCCACAGATTTTTCTATGTCACAAATCCAGACAGAAAGAAAAACCTCTATATGCCTTCGTATAATATTGGAGACATCCGGTGGTTTAGTAGAGCCCCATAGGCGTATACAAGTACTCAGAGACAAAAATACATATTTTTTCTAAATTTGGGACACGTACATTTGGGAAATCTGATTGTTTTGAATGTTATTAAGTAACTAAACATCTCATGTTTATACATGACAAAAAATAAATAGATTTGACAAGTCATTTATGTATTAGAAAGTGAGTAAATAAGTTCATTAAAGCTTTGTTATTTCTAAACATCCAAACGCAACTGTTCAACTTTATTTTAGAACTGGTTACGGCAATCTAATTTGATATTGCACTCATACTTTGCACTTTTTTCTCGGCAGATTACAGTAATTCACTTTTTTCATGGAGGTGTAGGAAGAAAAATGTGACAACACATCGCTATGAAACATGTAGCCATTTCTTCCATCTAAATGTAGCCTTATTTTAAATGAAAGATCGTTTTGAAATTTTTTAAAGAGAAAACATATGTAGTGTATTTCCCCAGGTATAACATCTAGCTCCTGTTTGTAATAACTTGTGTGCTTAGTAAATGACATTTAAGTCACTAAACAAACAGATAAAATTACGTCTAAACTTCCCTGCCATAAAAAAAAAAAAAAGGTACAAAGTACTTGTTGATTTTTTGAGTTGGAACCAAATATATTTTCTTTGTTAAAATAACTATGCATTTTACATTTTCAGAAGGAAATTCTGAAAGTCATTAATAATGGGCAACAAAGACAAATAACTAAATCTTTCAGAGGAAAGTGGAAGACAATCCACGTTTCTGCATTTCATAGTAAATCATATTAGTCAGAAGACTTCACCATACTTCTCAAGGCGACACCACTTTTGAAAAAAAATTATTTGTATATAGATCACAGGAACTGTTCCAGCTCTAAATAGTTATTGGATGTTTTACAAAAGGTAAGGTATATCTATATAATGTCATTCCGCAGCATGTCAGTGTATGCTGCGTTTTCGTTGCGACGAATCTGCCGCAAAAATCACAACTCGGGGAAAAAAAAAAAAAACACTTACCCAGAAGTCTCTCCTCCTTCCTGCAGTCAGACCTCCTGGGATGACGTTTCATCCCATGTGACCGTGACAGCCAATTACCAGCTGTAGCGTCACATGGCCTGCAATATCATCCCAGGAGGCCGGACTACGAACAGAGAAGAGGGAGGGGTTAAATATGTTGTTGTTTTTTTCTCCCCAGTGCTTTTTTGCGCTGCGGAAATATAGTTCGAAAAACCGCACCACAATGTGGTGCGATTTTTCGGAGGGAATGTACTGCGGGTTCCAGATGGGATAAACTGCGTGATTTTTACGCTGCATATCCGAACAGTGTGAACCCGGGCTTAGGGTTTTTTTCTCCGAAACTTGTAAGAGCATACACAAGGCCCCATGCACACGACCGTAAAAAACCTCCATAAAAAACGGACCCATTCACTTTCATTGAACGCGGGCACCTTTCCGTGCCATGGAAATGTTCCGGGAATTATGGAACATGTCCGTTCTTTTGCATTTTGCAGGCTGTGCTCCCCATGGCCCGAAAATGCGGCTGTCAGTCGGCGGCCGGCCGTGCCCGCAATCGCGGGCCGTGATTGCGGGCACGGTCGTGTGCATGGGGCCTAAGTAACAGCACTGGAAATGCCACCATGCCAATCTTATATCTTAATGTGTGAGACATTAAATTAAACTAGAGTTAAGGTAAACCTAAGCCTTCTACTGGCCTTGAACTCTTAAATAAACCTGCATATGTCATCAGAAGAAGGGGAAGTTTTTGGTAGAAACTGACCCGCTGACTGAGCAGTGCAAATAAAAGGTAAACACTATAATCATGAGGCAGGCCTTGAAATCTATCTGAAGGTTGCGGGAATACAAGAAAATATGCTGGGATCCAGGGGCGTAGCTAAAGGCTCATAAGCCCCGATGCAAAAGTTCTTATTGGGGTTTTTCATTCATTTTAAAATCAATGGGTCATTAGTAATACAGACAAGGTGGGTCCTCTATAGAAATACCCACTTTTACCAGCCAAAAAGGCTGCACAAAGGGGTGACCCAAAGGTGGGACCTACCTTTGATTCATATGCCTTACCAGGGCATATGCCAAAGGGGTGCATAAGACAGACAAACCCACTTAACCATTTGTGGACAAGCCTCTTTTGGGCATTAGTGACCAAGCTATTTTTCCAAATTTTTCATCATCGCATTCCAAAAGCTATAACATAATTTTTTTTTTTGCGAGACTAGTATTTTTTAATGGCACCATTTGAGTACATATAAAAACGTATTGATAAACTTTTAGCATGTTTTTTCCGGCATCCTTTTTTGTGTCTCAAATTTACGCAGTTTACGTTTTATCCATGCAAATTCTGCGTGAAGTTATTGCCACTATGGGTCTACCTTCCTGTAGTCTGCTGGCCACCCCCTGTTGTCAAGCAAAAATCTGTCAATAGTAACAGAGCAGAGGAGACGGACTACAGGAAGTTGGCGTGTGTCTCTTTAATGCCTGCATATACAAGTCTGTGGAGAGGGGGAGCAAGTGGAGACACAGGCTGCTGGTAAGATTTATGTCACTTAAGCACTGGATTCTCAGCTACACTGCTCATTACTGCTGTTAATCTCCATGCTGCTGCAGGAGATATATATATATATATATATATATATATATATATATATATATATTGCTTTGGAGTGCTGCCTCACTTTTTTGCGGTGAAAAAAAAAGTAGCGGGTTTTGCTTGACAAAGATCCCATAGGGATGGATTGAAACGTTGCTGCTGGGGCAATAAATACAAAAAATAAAAAAAACACACACACACACACACACACACACACTATCTACTAGCTCAGAGAAAGCATGGAATAAGAGAGCCTGCAGAGGGGAAAATAATGCAGAATACAAATTTTATAATAGCCAGAAATAGTGTTATTCCTCATGTACACACGACTGCTTATTCTAAAAAAAAAATGTCACCGCTAAAGGTTAGGTATGCTTTAATGACTGACGTAAAAAAGGCATTTTGGTAGTCATTAAGTGGTTAAAAACCATGTATGAGTTTTGAGGTTTTTTGTCTCCAGGCATTAAAAGCCTTCGTCCAGGCTTATAGAATAGCATAGCTGATAAAACACATCAATAATTCAAATGCAAAAAGCAGATGAGTTGGCAAATGTTTGCATCCACTGGGTATACATAACAGATTATGTCAGCAAGAGCCAACATTTTCAGCAAGGTAAAATACAGTCAGTGTTCATCTGATCTTAGAACTGCAGATAAAATGCAAGTATTAATTCCCCGCTCAATTACTACAAATCACTTCACCCTCGTGGCACCAATATTAGTGAATAGCTATGTAAAGATGTATTCCCATATTAGGCATCTATGGTATAGGAGTTCTAGATCAACATCATAAATGACATTTTCAACTAAATTTCAAGTGTTGCCCAATCCACTTCCTGAAGTAACTGCTGACGGCTACAGATTTAAATGCACTAAAAACAAAATCCTGATACAAATACTGAAAAACATTGCAGCACAAAGGATGCCTTCTTCACAAGAATGTGGGCTGAAGGGTGACCTATGCTGCCTATACTGGTATTACAAGGTGCCATGCCCATGGCCGCGGGCCGTCAGGCTCACTCACCTCCTGACGCCCGCATCCATGGAACTGTGAGCACTGGTCCCCATCTCCTCCTCAGGAGACACCAGAGTTCACTTCCGCTTCTCACGGCCAGGTCCTGTAGGAACCAGCGCGCGCGCGCGCGCGCGCACCTGAAATTACTCAAAATTAGCCCATGAGCCCCTGGACTATAAGAGGGGCCCAGACCCTTCCTACCTTGCCTGAGCTTGGTTTTCATTACCCTAGTCTGTCTAAGCAAATGGTCTCCTAAGTGTTTTCCAATTCCCCGCTCCTGCTACCTGTAACCAGTATCCCGTGCTATCCTGGTCAAGTACCGTGTTGAGCTGTGCTGTGTACCACGCCTGTCCTGCTACACCACACCTGGCGCCTGCCTGCTGCCTAAATCCCATCTGAGCCTGTCTTGCTACTGTCTGAGCTACCACAGGTACACTATACGAACTATGGACTGTGACCTGTGTCCTGTTGGCCAGCTGCCATACTGTCAAGGCGGTACGGTTCAGTGGGTCCACGTACCCAACGTGACACAAGGTTAACTTAGAGAAAACTAATCACCAGGCGTGTTACGTCCACTGTCTAAATCATCAGAAACGTCCGACAGGCAAAGACAGAACAGGTTGGATTTCCATCTAGTACTTTGCATCAATTGTGGCTTTCTGCGATTTGCATGGTAAGATAATATGATGGTTAGTTTAGAAAGCGCAGCAAAATAAAAAGAAAACCAATAATCTGCAGCATATAAAAGTACAATTTATAAAGATAGCCACTATGTTTCTGGAGCGTCTCAGACCTTGACATACTGTATGTGAGCTTAAAGAGGCTCTGTCACCACATTATAAGTGCCCTATATTGTACATGATGTGATCGACGCTGTAATGTAGATAACGGCAGTGGTTTTTATTTTGAAAAACGATCATTTTTGAGCAAGTTATGAGCAATTTTAGATTAGTTTCTTAAAGACCAAATGGGCGTGTTTTTACTTTTGACCAAGTGGGTGTTGTAAAGAAGTGTATGAGGCTGACCAATCAGTGACCAATCAGTGACATACACTTCTCATTGTTCCAGTCCAGCATGATCCACAGCACAGTGTGATTGTGCAGTGAAAGAAGCTGGGCTGGAACAATGAGAAGTGTATGACGCCGATTGGTCACTGATTGGTCAGCCTCATACACTTCTTTACAACACCCACTTGGTCAAAAGTAAAAACACGCCCAGTTGGTCTTTAAGAAACTAATCTAAAATTGCTCATAACTTGCTCAAAAATGATCGTTTTTTTTACATAAGGAGATCGACGCTATAATGTAGGTGACAGCAGTGCTTTTTATTTAAAAAACCGATCTATTTTCACCACTTGATTAGCGATTTTAGATTTATGCTAAGGAGTTTCTCAATGGACAACTGGGCGTGTTTTACTATTGACCAAGTGGGCGTTGTACAGGGGAGTGTATGACGCTGACCAATCAGCATCATGCACTCCTCTCCATTCATTTAGGCAGCGCATAGGGGTCCTTTTAGATCGCTATGTGCTGTCTTATACTAACACATTAACGATACTGAAGTGTTTAGACAGTGAATAGACATTCCACGGGATGTCTATTCACAATCTCTGCACTTCGTTAAGGTTTCTGTGGTAGTTACAGCAGAGCAAGCATAATCTCGCGAGAGTACGCTGTAAATGACAGGTTACAACGAGATTACGCTTGCTCTCCTGTAACTACCACAGAAACATTAACGAAGTGTCGGGTTTGTGAACAGAGATTAACGTTAATCAAGTGTCCTGATAATGAATACACATGAAATCCAGCCTGGACGTCATGTGTATTCAGAATCCTGACACTTCTGAATCTTTTCTTTGAGATTTCTAGCAAGGGAAACAAAATCTCGTGAGATTACGGCGGTAAACGAGATTTCTTTTCACTTGCTGGAATCTCACAGAAAAGATTCAGAAGTGTCAGGATTCTGAGTACACATGACGTCCAGGCTGGATTTCATGTGTATTCATTATCAGGACACTTGATTAACGTTAATCTCTGTGTATGTGGCTGCACATCGCTGCTGTGTAAATCAATGGAGATGAGTGATTGATGCTGACTGGTCAGCGTCATACACGTAAACACGCCCAGTTAAAAACACAATACACGCCCAGTTGGACATAACGAAAAAAAAAACGCCCAGTTGTCCAGGGAGACAACGCAGGAGAAAAATCTGATCTGATCCTTCATCTACTACATGTAACCTCCTTGATATTGGGGATGGTGAGGAACTTTTCCTGGAGTCGGTGAGTTGGCTCTTTATCCGGACTATTCAGTGTGTAGCCCCATTGCATGTAATCTTTAGACATTAGATCATGTTAACACATGGACGGTTCTTTCAGCATTGTTTTTTTCTTGATATATTATGGTTTTACAAAGGATCAAGAAAGCTTTGGGCTTTTATTTTTCACATTATAACAGACCTATTTTCTGAATAATCATTGTTTGTGCAATATGTCAAAAAGACTAAATACTTCCTCAGACTCATGCGGGGAGAACTGTAAAAGCCTGCAGGTCAGGAAATGGATGTCATCACTAAATATGAAGAGAAAACTAGGAACACGTCACTTCATGCCAGGAGTAGTAGTAAGGTGGGTTCACAGATACAATGATCGCTCTAAAGCCACTATCGGGAGCTATAAATCACTTATACGTCAATAAAGACTGCTTTTTATAGTACTGCTAATGGGTCATTGACCGGTAACATGACAATTGTCCATAACCAGGAAAGACTGGGCTGTATTTATTTATCAGTCTATCTTTTGCACCACCCCCACCTCGTTTTATTTGTTTCATTAAAAGCATTGTGATACGGTACATTGTGAAGTATCGTCTAGCACAAGTAGTAACATTTTGGTTGCGGATACTGCCGACTTTAGCGGCATTGCAACATTGGTTGACTTCAGATACACTAATATATTGTTGTGTCTAATAAAGTTAGCCAACCTGATCAAGTTAGGATTCATTTAAAGAGGCTCTGTCACCACATTATAAGTGCCCTATCTCTTACATAAGGAGATCGGCGCTGTAATGGAGGTGACAGTAATGCTTATTTTAAAAAACGATCTTTGGTTTATGCTAATGAGCTTTCTTAATGCCCAAGTGGGCGTACTTTTACTTTCGACCAAGTGGGCGTTGTACAGAGGAGTGCATGACGCTGACCAATCGGCATCATGCACTCCTCTCCATTCATTTACACTGCACTAGCGATATAGATATATCACTATGTGCAGCTACATACACAAACCCTAACATTACTACAGTGTCCTGATAATGAATACACATGAAATCCAGCCTGGACGTCATGTGTACTCAGAATCCTGACACTTCTGACTCTTTTCTGTGAGATTTACAGCAACGGATACGAAATCTCGTTTACCTCGTAATCTCGCGAGATTTCGTATCCGTTGCTGGAATTCAGAAGTGTCAGGATTCCGAGTACACATGACGTCCAGGCTGGATGGTCATGTGTATTCATTATCAGGACACTGTAGTAATGTTAGGGCTTGTGTATGAGGCTGCACATAGCGATATATCTATATCGCTAGTGCAGTGTAAATGAATGGAGAGGAGTGCATGATGCCGATTGGTCAGCGTCATGCACTCCTCTGTACAACGCCCACTTGGTCGAAAGTAAAAGTACGCCCACTTGGGCATTAAGAAAGCTCATTAGCATAAACTTAAATCGCTCCTAACGTTGTGAAAAAAGATCGTTTTTTTAAATAAAAAGCATTACTGTCACCTACATTACAGCGCCAATCTCCTTATGTAGGAGATAGGGCACTTATAATGTGGTGACAGAGTCTCTTTAATATAGAAAGGTCTGCACCTACAGAGTAACACGGAATGGTTTTACTTCTACATCACTATATTCCACTTGTAGCTATGGATGTACCGGTTTAGGACAACAAGATATCTTGGAGGGAGGAACGGCGCTTGGCAACTTATAAAAATAAGCTATATTTTACGTAGAATGGTGTTGATTGTTTTAGTAGTTGAGCAATAAACTTGCAGAAACTTTATAGAAAATAGCTCAATAAGAACAGCCAGAAGTAAAGATTTATAAAATTGAATATGTGGACCAAAAATAGCCTAATTAAATTATATATATATATATACACACACGTCAATCTCCATAAAGCTTGTCAGCAGAGGGAAAATGCAGGGAACAGATCACTCGGTGTGTAATGGATCTATAGACTATAGGGGTTTCACATTTTGAATTACTGAACTAAATTAACTTTTTGATGATACTCTGATTCATTGAGGACGGACTAGTGTGTGTATATGTATATATATATATATATATTTATTTTTTATTTGTTTTTCCCCTTCTATGGAGTAGGAGGCTGTAATATTACATACTTCTAACCAGGATGACTCAGTGTGACTGAAACCAGACTTCATTCACACTATTCAAATACATTCCTCTCAATCTCAAGGAAATCTGAAAAACTAATGACAAGCATGGAGATCAAATTCATTGTGAGGTCAACCTGATATGCGTAGTAAGTGCAAAACCTCTCAAAACATTGCACAACACAAAACCAAAGAACTACACACACACACACACAATAGGTGTAGGAAAGCCAATAAACCTTTTAACCCGTTAGTGACCGCCCCATAGTGTTTTTACGGCGGCCACTAATGGGTTTATTAAGATGCAATAGCCTTTATACGGCACTGCATCGGAATAAATAAACAGAACAGGGAGCCGTTAAATCTCCCTGCTCTCAGCTGCCAGAGGCAGCTGAGGGCTGGGGGCATCCCTGCTGGAACGTGTGAGATTGATATCAGTATCCATCTCACCCGTTTAACCCCTCAGATGCGGCGCTCAATAGCGAGCGCCGCATCGGAGTTGTTTTGGAGAGAGGGTCTCTCCCGCTGACACCCGGCAATAAGATCGCAGCGTGTCTGTCTTCTATGGCAGCCGGGGGGGGGGGCTAATAAAGGCCCCCAGTTCTGCCTGTAGTGTATGCCTGCTAGATCATGCCTCTGGCATGACCTAGCAGATGCCTGTCCGTTTTACACGGACAGGCATAATACACTGCAATACAGTGTATTATAAATGCAATCGTATGATCGCATATTGAAGTCCACTAGTGGGACTAGTAAAAAAAATAAAAAAAACCCGCTTTTTCCCCCTTACAAACGGCTTTATTATTTAAAAAAAATAAAGTTAAAAAGTTACACATATTTGGTATCACCGCGTCCGTAACGACCCCGACTATAAACTTAATACATAAGTTAACCCGCACGGTGAACGTCGTAAAAAAATAAAATAAAAAAAAACATGCAAAAATTGCTGTTTTCTTTGAATCCAGCCTAAAAAAAAAAAAGAAGTGATAAAAAGTCACATCTACTCCAAGATAGTACCAATAAAAACTACAAGTCGTCCCGCAAACAAAAAAAGCCCTCATACAACTGCATCGCCGAAAAAATAAAATAAACGTTACGGCTCTTCAAATATGGAGACACAAAAACAAATAATTTTGAAAAAATGCGTTTTCACTGTGTAAAAGTAGTAAAACATACAAAAACTATACAAATTTGGTATCATTGCAATCGCAACAACCCGCTGAATAAAGTTATTGTGTTATTTATACCACAAGGTAAACAACGCAAATTTAGGACGCAAAAAAAGTGTGGCGAAATTGCAGGGTTTTTTTCTATTCCCCCCCCCCCCCCAATAAAGTTAATCAATAAGATCTATCTACCCCAAAATGGTGCTATTAAAAATGAAAAAACTTGGCCCGCAAAAAACAAGACCTTATACAGCTACGTCGACGCAAAAAAAAAAAAAGTTATAGCTCTTTGAATGAGACGATGGAAAAACTTAAAAAATGGCTTGGTCATTAAGGGGTTAATAGCCCTTGGAGATGTACGATGTATAATTTTGAATTTCCTATTTGACTACAGAACCGAGCTGCCTGTTACTCTCAGAGAAGCAGGTAAAGAATACCACGGAGATATTCCCCATAGTTATCCTCTGAGACGGAGTGGAAAAGCAAACGAGATCTTACATTGTGAAAGCAAATACGTAAGAGTCGATTATGGATTTGTATAGTGGCTACATATGGTTAACCAGGATTACACAGAGGGTCACTTCTAAATACTGGTGCAGCTATTTGCCCATCCTCCACCCGCAGTCAGCATGGGCTTGTTCCTCATTTATCTAGCTTTAGCAAGATTATCCCCTCCAAAATCAGCCAGGTAACTAAAAGACGAGAACCATCATTTATTCTAAAAGGGGAAACGGTTGCATGCGGCATTGCATGATGTTGCACTCTGTGTCCTAAACCTCTGTGTAAGGGCCTATTCACATCAGCGTCGCCCTTCCGTTGAGGGGTTCCGTCTGAGGTTTCTGCCGGGTTAACCCCTCAATGGAAAGGTAAACGGAAACCTTAGCTTCCGTTTCCCCTCACCATTAATCTCAATGGTGACGGAAAAGTTGTTAAGGGTTTCCGTTGGTCACCGTTGTGACAGGGTTCCGTTGTTTTGACATAATCAATAGCGTAGTCGACATTGAGATCAATGGTGAGGGAAACTGAAGCTAAGGTTTCCATTTGCCTTCCCGTTGAGAGGTTAACCAGACAGAGACCTCAGACGAAACCCCTCAACGGAAGGGCAACGGTGATGTGAACAGACCCTAATATTTATGGAAGAGGTGCACCAATATAGTGTCAAGTTAATATCTGTGAATAATTTCTGTATATAGGGTGCACATCTGCACCATTATCACAAATATAAAAGGGGACTTCAGTGTGCCTCAAACAGATTCCCATTCCATAAATCTAAGCATTGCTATACAGGCGTGATCGACCTCGGAGGAGACTACTGTGAATTAATGAAAACAAGGGGTCAAATATTTATTTTTAGGAAGTAATCGGGTCAGTCGGACAGTTATTACATGAAAGGGTTTTCCCGAAGCATGGGAGAGGGGTGACCTAAAAGACATCAGTAGTGGTAGTCAAGTAAGATATTCATGATGGCTCAGATGAAATAAAAAAACATCTTAAAAATACCCTTTATTGGGACCCTGCCTTAGGGCTTATTCACACGGACGTATAATACGTCCGTGCTACGCGCGTCGCATGGACCTACGTTACTGAATGGGGCCGTTCAGACTGTCAGTGAAACGCACGACATGTCCTATATTTGGCCGTGTTTCGCTCTGCACGCACCCATTGAAGTCAGTGGGAGCGTGCAAATCGTGCTCGGCATATGGAAGCACTTCCGGGGGCCGCAAGTGATTCGCGCAACAGCAGTAAAAACAATGAAAGAAAACAGAAAAGCACCACGTTCTTTTCTGTTTGTAAACATAAAAACAGAGTGTCATCATGATGCAGCCGCGCACCATATGCGGATTATACGCAGCATTATTTGTGCGCGCAAAAAGGACACGCTCGTGTGAATCCAGCCTTAGGTATATGATCTGGAGGAGAAAGCTACTGGTGCAGGCAGATCACTCCCACAGATCTCGACTATAGGAAAAATCATACGGGTGGCAGACATGCCCAACACCAGGAGCGTTCTTTAAATGTTATTTTGATCCAAAACTCCTCTCCTCTAAGTACTGGTTTTATATCTTATCGAGGTGCACCTTCCCACATCTAGCATATAAACTATTTTTCATTTTAATAATGTATGAGATTTTTTTTCCAATAATGTATCCTAAACCATTCTAGGCTTTCTAAAGTCTTATATTTTCTAGCAATATCACTATCCACCATCTGCTGTCAGATCATCATTTCAAAAGATCCAGCATATGCTCTGCAACATCTATGCGACCTTACTTAAGGGAAACGCACAAAAAGAGCTGGTCTATCTTCAAAAGATGATCTCATCCGCAATCCACATGGCCTCCCATTACAGAAGTACACATTGTTTTCTATACACAAACTTAGGTCCTTTGCACACGACCGTAAAAAAAAAAAAAAACTCTGTAATGGCGGGCCACAATACGGTCGGCAATTACGGAACCGCCCGGTTCTATTAGCCGTGGACACCTTTCAGTATCACTACAGAAGGGTGCCTGTGATGTAGAACCGTGCCGGGAAATATGGAGCACGGCCTACTTTTAGTTTTTTTGCGGGCCGTGCTGCCATACTTTGTATGGGAGCACGGCACGAAAACACGGCCCACGGATGTCGGTGGCAGGCCATGCCCGCAATCGCGGGCCGTGATTACGGGCACGGCTGCGTGCATGCGGCCTTAGCGGTAGCAAAACTATGCTTTGAAAAAACCAAATGGAATTGTCAGTCATGCCATAATCTCTGGAAATAGTCAATTTGCAATATTTAATTTCCTAAAGAATTTTTAGGGTGGGAAAGAAGAGACTGCATGGAAGAGATAGTCCAGCTCTCAACTATACACAAGAAGAAATGGAGAAGCATGCATTTATTTCATCACACAATAATATAGGGGAAAAAAACAGAGCGCTCCTCTGGGATGATGCCGCAGAAACAGGGTGGTCAAAAAGTGTGTGTGTGTGTGTGTGTTACACTTGCCTTTTGGAGTTGTGCTAGGTGGTCGGCACAACTCGATCACCCAGCATGTTGTGCCTTGATGCTCCGTGTATAGGAAGTCAACTGGCCCTCAGAGTGGACACCGGCAGCTGAAGGTTCAGCAGGAGTCGATGTGGAGAAGAAGTTCCATATAATAATGAAAAAAATAGCCACTCTAGGTAGAAGGCGCTCCTGCGCTGGTGTGAGTATTGGACAAAATTCCCAGTCAAGGCAGAGTTTCACAATAAATGGAAAGTTCTTTCTTTAAAAAAAAAAAACCATGTGTAAAGAAACAACATGTGTCGCGCAGGTGGTCACAGAAGCTACGCGTCCCGACCTCGAACGGAGGTCTTCGTCAGCCTTAAAGAGACTTTGTCACCAAATTATAAGTGCCCTATCTCCTACATAATGTGATCGGTGCTGTAATGTAGATAACAGTGGTTTTTATTTTGAAAAACAATCAATTTTGAGCAAGTTATGCACAATATTAGATTTATGCTAATGACTTTCTTAATAGACAACTGGGCGTGTTTTTACTTTTTTACCAATTTGAAAAAAAAATCTAGATTTTAATTTTGGGCAAAATCGCCGAGCCGTAGTTCCATGGATCAGACGCTTTTCTGCCTGTCTTCATGAGGACAGCCTCTTTCCATATGCCCTATTAAAAGCAAAATAAACGCCACATAGGGAGGTTCCCCGCTAGGAGTCATATCAGAGTGGCTCTCGCTCTGGTGGATTCAGCCCATCCATGTATTACATGGTCAACTTTTTTACTTAAAATAGCTTAATCCTACATGTCCCCTGCAGCGGCTGCTAAAAAGGTAATGTATGGCCAGACACTGTTAGGGTATGTGCACACAACCTATTTTCAGACGTAATGGAGGCGTTTTACGCCTGAAAACACGGCTCCAATACGTAGGCAAACATCTGCACATTGCTTGCAATGGGTCTTACGATGTTCTGTTCAGACGAGGTGTAATTTTACGCGTCGCTGTCAAAAGACGGTGCGTAAAATTACGCCCGCGTCAAAGAAGTGCAAGACACTTCTTGGGACGTTTTTGTAGCAGTTTTTCATTGACTTCAATGAAGAACAGCTCCAATTACGTCCGTAAAAGGCAGCGCGAAAAACGCGAGTACATGCAAAAACTTCTGAAATTCAGGAGCTGTTTTCGCCTGAAAACAGCTCCTGAATTTCAGCTTAATTTTGCATTTGCGTGTGAACATACCCTTACGCTCGTCGGAAAACACGCCGCAGGAACAAAGGCCCGGGCATGTTGAAATCCAACATTTGCGATCCTACTTCCCACTGTAGGGGGGGGGGGGGGGTGGGTTACCCTTATAGACATTAGTTCATCATCCAATTTTGCTGGCTAACTTTGATCTAATGTGTATGGCCACGTAAACTATTAACATCTGTCAGAAGGGTTTGTCTGTCCATTTCCAACAGTGTGAATGAACACTTCAGACATGAGTGAATGGCAGCGGTTCACATTCATGAAATGGTATTCTCAGAAACTTCAGGGTGTTTTACCTTTATATACAAGAATTTACTTTACGCTAAGTTTGTATCATTCCTCAAGAGGTCATTGTTGTCCATATATAACGTACATGTATTATAGAGTATGGTTTTTATTGCGGTCCATAGCAGATGTTGGAGGTCGGCTTTGCTTTATCACACATCACACACCTTCATTTACTTTACTGTACCAAATAAATGAATGCTGCAGTTCAAAGTGTGGCAAAAACGAGAAATTATTCAGGTTAGGGTTGATCTTGCATACCTCTTCCTACGTGGCCTACATCCTTACCTACTGCATGGAGAAACGATCCATGGCGTCTTTTATCTAAAAGATTACCTCAGCTAGATAGAACGACAACGTGAATATTTATACAGAAGACAGGACACAACACTACCCAAAAGATGGTGGTGTCATAATATGGAAGATGCAGGCTTCTCAGGGGCTTCCCATTGAAGAGCCACCGGAAAGTACAAGAACGGTGGAGGGGATACACATGTAACCGAGGGAAAAACTGAGCTTTCAGTTACTGACCTGCTAAACACAAAATGTAATCCCATTACCAAGACCACGGATGGGTTTCTGGGGTGTAAATCATAACTTGGCCAGTAGTAGCTGATCCTCATTATTGGACAGATTTGCATAAAGACACCTGCATTACCAGATCACCATGCATTGAGAATTAAAAGGACTGTATCATAGGAACAATAGGATTTTCGTAATAAACTCCTCCTCAAGACCCTATGTAAACAATATAGTCACTAAGGCTATTTAGGCAAGTGACTGCAAACTTGCCTCTGGCTTAGCCAACTTGTCTGAACATGTGCTAACGTCATTTGGATTAGCTTTACCAGCAACCATAAACAAATGTATAGTGGCAAAATATGTAGCTAGGATATGCCATCATACCGATCCTGCGTATTTATCGCAAGGTGGGTGGAGAAAGCTTGTGCTGGTGACAGCCAACGCAGATATGGTTAGCTTTCAAGGGCACAGAGAGGAGGTTGGGGGAAACATTGTTTACTTAGGTCTCATATGTTGACATGGGATTTGGCCATAGGGATAAATATGCATCTCTGACACAAAACAAAAAAGGTTAGTGAGAGAACACATGGACCAGTAGTTGTTCAGAGAAACTTGTCTTTACTTAAGAAAAGGACGCCTATACCGTCCACAAGAAGCAAGCGCATACACACAGGCCCCACTATTAGAAAAGACGTTCACATCTTATACTCTGTTATTTGAGCTCCATTCATGAGCGCCTGGTGAAATAAAGTACATATGCAAATAAGCAACCGGATAGGTCTATGCAAACTAAATTATAACTAACCAAGCCACAAAAGAAAGAAAAAAAAAAAAAAAAAAAAAAAGACAAATGATCAGGATGGGCACCACCATGTGACATATGTGCCCTGAAAACTATACGAATATGGAAGCTCATGTATAGAGAGTTAAAGTGTAGCTAAACATTCGACAAACTTCTGACGTGTCATAGTGACATGTCAGAAGTTTTGATTGCTGGGGGTCCGAGCTCGGAGACGCCCACCATTCGCTAGAACGAAGCAGCTCAAGCGTTTGTGATCACTCAGCTGCTTCGTGTCTGTTCAGCTTTTTCCGAAAATAAATGTATCGGTGTACGGACTCAATACAAAGCCTATGATCCCGTACTCCGATACATCGGCTTTCCGGAAAAAGCCGAACAGAAACTAACCAGCTGAGCGCTCACATGAACGCTTCAGCAGCTTCGTTCTAGAGATTATGTGATCCTTCACCCTCCACCCATCTCTGTACTCTGTTATACTACCGAACTACCTTACTAAGTTCTTTTAAATTTGTTACATTACTAATAAAATTGGAACAGGAGTTCCATTTTACTTACCTTCAGAGCTGGATTTTGGTTCTCTTTCTTCACCGCTGGCCGTGCGGGATTCCTGGCGCTGTCTGTTCACAGACGCAACTAATGGTGAGCTGGAGGATTTCCTCCCTCCTCCTTTTCCCTACTTACAGCTTCTGTATACATCAATTATAAAGTATGGTCTAATGCACACAGCCCCATTACAAGGCTGCACAAAAGAAAGAGTTGCGTTTTTTGCGGCGGAATCTGCGAATCTGTGAACCAACAACTGCTGTTTGTTGCGGGTTTTACCTCCCATTGAATTAAATGGGGAAAACCCGCAGCAAATATGCAGAGTACGCAAATACAATGGACATGCTGCGGAATAAAATTCTGCACTGCAGGTCCATTTCTGAGAGTTTTTTCCGCTCAGTATTTATGCAGCGTGTGGATGAGATTTGTTCAATCTCATCCACTTTGCTGCTACTGAATTCTATTATGTTTTTTCCGGCTGCAATTCCAGACGGAAAAAACGCCGCAATTCCGCTACGCGTGGACAAGCCCTTATGTCTTTTTAGTCCAGGACTACACACAGACTTTTTGATGTGGGACTATTGCGGTTCATGCACATGCGGAATTTAGATATTTATGCAACAATTGGCCTGCATTTAGAGATGTGCTTTACAGCAGCCACACGGACAGTAGCAACCTGCAGTCTGGAGATAATCCAATAATCCATTGACTTCTATGGGAGAGTTTTCTAGGCATGCTCGGTGACGTAATAAAGGTTGTAAATTGTTGATCCTGTGTCATTAGTATAGAGGTGATAGGACCAGCTCACACTGAGTTTTTGGGCGTGGATTTTGATGCAGAAACAGCGCCAAAAAGAAAAAAAGTATGAAATCGCCCTGCCCCCCCCCCATTAATGTCAATGCAAGGCAGAGGAGTTTCTTTTCCCGGGTGGCTTCTGGCCACTCGTGGGGAAAAATAGTGGCATGTCCTTTTTCGCCGTGGTTTCCGCCTCTGACCTTCCTTTAAAATCAATCGTAGACAGAGAAAAAAACTTGCGACACTAGTTTGAGAGTGTTTCGCTGCAATTTTTTGCAGCGGTCCTTGCATTAGCTTTAATGGCTGCAGGCGAAAAACGCTGAGAAAAAAACCCCACAAAAATGCTAAAAAAATAAAATAAAAAAAATAAAATAAAAAAATGCAGGCAGTTCAAAATCAGGGCATTAGCTTTCATTGTAAACTTGTCTGTAAGGCCGGATTTACACGAGCGTGTGCATTTTTGCGCACGCCAAAAACGCAGCGTTTTGCGCGCACAAAAAGGTCCATAACAGCTCCGTGTGTCAGCAGCATATGATGCGTGGCTGTGTGATTTTCACGCAGCCGCCATCATTATGACACTGTTTGTAAACAGAAAAGCACGTGGTGCTTTTCTGTTTTCATTCAGTTTTGCCTACTGTAGCGCGCATCGCGCGCAGCACACGGACGGAAGTGCGTCCGTGTGCAGTTTTCACGCACCCATTGACTTCAATGGGTGCGTGATGCGTGAAAAACGGGCAAATATAGGACATGTCGCGAGTTTTTCGCAGAGGACACGCTGCGTGAAAATCACTGACTGTCTGAACGGCCCCATTCACTAACATAGGTCCGTGCGACGCACGTTGCATGGACGTATTATACGTTCGTCTGAATAAGCCCTAATGATGAGATGACTGCTGAGAAGTGATCTCTACAGAACAGGAGGAGTCAGTCTATTGTGAGGCTCAGTGGCCAGAGTGAAAACTGCAAGGATTTCAGGATATTTATTTATTTTATTTTTTTAAAATATAGATAATGACATGGGGGAGAAAAAAATATTAACAAATATGTTCAATATAAAAACTTGATAAGACAGGTCATCCGTTAACTTTAACGCATGCAAAAAAAAAAAACAAAAACACCATTCATGCCTAATGTTTTTAATGCCTTTTTTTTTTTACATTGTTGTTATTATTTTAAAGCGTCATTAATTCCAGGGTATTATACATATTAAAAAGGGTTTAAGTATGACATGTGCGACAAAAACAAGTACAATAGACATGAGCTTAATTAATGATAGACCGGTATAGAAGGAGAGCGGACCCTGTCTGCGAGGGCTTACAACCTACAAGGGAAGGAGACAGTAGAATAGGGTAGAAGCTGCTCATATGGTAGTGTAGTGGCAGCTGGGTTAGGCTGTGTTCACATCAGCATTGGTATTAGTTGAGGGGTTCCGCCCGACGTTGACTGCGCTATTGATTCCGTCAAAACAACGGAACCCTGTCACAATGGTGACAAACGGAAACCATTAGCAAATTTTCCATCACCATTGAGATCAACGATGACGCAAACGAAAGCTAAGGTTTGCGTTTGACTTTCCATTGAGGGGTTCCCCCGATGGAACCCCTCAACGGAAACCAACGCTTATGTAAACAGGCCCTTATTGTAAGTCGTAAAGTTTCTGAAAGTTTACATGCATTTTTGGTGGTGCTTGTTTTTTTTTTAGTGTCATTTTGTACATGCGTTTATCTAGGCATTTTTTAAGTTCTAGAGAAACCAATGAAAAAAAAAAAAAAAAAAAAACACCAAGGACTCCAAAATTATTGTAAAAACGCCACAAAGCAGGTCTATATGTTTTATTATAGGCTTTAGTTTTTAGCCTCAGTGTTTTTGGGAAAAACAAAAAAAGCGCGAGTAAATGAGGTGTTTGAATCCAGCCTCAGGCCCCATGCACACGACCGTAAAAAACCTCAGTTTTTGCGGACCGCAAAAACTGACCCATTCACTTTCATTGAACGCGGACACCTTTCCGTAGCACTACGGAAGGGTGTCCGTGCCGTGGAAATGTTCCGGGAATTATGGAACATGTCCGTTCTTTTGCATTTTGCGGGCCGTGCTCCCATACTTTGCATGGGAGCACGGCCCGAAAATGCGGCTGTCGGTCAGCGGCCAGCCGCGGGCGGTGATTGCGGGCACGGTAGTGTGCATGGGGCCTTATACATGCATATTTTGAAGACAGGTTTCACCCATGCAGTACAAATGGTAAAAAAAACATCAAAAACTGTACACTTTTACCATAACTGCAGTGTGTGAACCTGGTCCTCAGGTGTATTCACACGTAAGTTATGGTCATATTGCTGTTTTTGCCAAGATTTAGCTTAAAACACTCCAAAAACATATGCCCGCAAGCTATGAATATGACGCTTGTATGTAATTCCACACATTATCATTCATGTCCAGTCTTCTTCAGTAATGTCAAGCTTGCGGTTTTCTGTGACCTTACCCTTATCTAGTAATAAGCCTGACGCTCCAGATTCCCGACCCCTGACTTGATTAGAGGATGAAGCGGAGCCAGCGATAGAATGCCACCGTTGTGTGTAAACAATCCCGGCTGCAGCAAGCAATCTGCCCTACAAAGCTGGCTTAATAGCTCCACCACCAACAGATGTTAGCTTGATGGTGCACCGTAGTACCAATACTCAATTTTATTTTATAGAAAGGTCTACCAATACAGAAAAGCTATATTGATGCTATAAAATTAGTAAAGTTATTATTTGGGACAAGGGACAGATGTGACTGTAATCTCTGCGCCCCCTATAGTTACGCGGAGGAACAACACATACAATACTGACAAAAATTCCCTATTCTGAAGGTGCTTGTTAAGTGTAAAAATAATCCTACAAAATCCAAGAAAAGGATTCAGCAAGGGTTTTCCTAAGAACAGTATGGCCAAGTGGGAATTCATTAACAGCTCAGCAAGTCTCAGGAGCGAGGTAGCCATGGCTCCTAGGTTATAAATGGTAGCACAGAAACTACCCACATTAACAAGAAAGTAGAACGCTATTTTTTCAGTAAAGAATATGTACAACCAGAAATGGATTAGATTATAACTGAATATTATCAACCATCATACTCATATCTTGAAGAAGAACCATCTCGCTAGCTTGTTGCACCTAAACATCACGTAAATTGTATTATACAAGGAGAAGGGGGGCTAGAAGGATTAAACCGCTGAAATTATATAGATCATATAAGTTCCAGCATTATAAGCAATATGATTTAGAGTACAACACGGTCTTACCTTGTCAAACTCATCATGCAGCTCCGCCAAACTGGGTCGCAGCAACTTTTCACCGAGGTCTGCCGCGGTGTGCCGATAGTGATCAATCCTAGGCACAGCATCAATAGTGTTGTGCCCAAAGGTCCGCAGGTAATAAGTATTGGTGTGAGTATCATAGTGGTAGTGATGACCAGTTCCACCAGAATGTAAGCTACCTTCACTTAACACTGTATCTCCATTCTGAAAGCTCACCCCACCTCCACCTTCACCGCTTGGCATCTCAGGAGAGCTTTCATCTGGATCAGCTGGGTCCACAAAGTTTACCCTAAAGCGACCTTTAGCTTCTTCTCCACCTGAACCCCCCCTTCCTCTATGGGTTACAGCATCAGCAGGCGGAACTGGCTCTTGACCCCCGGCAGCTGCTTCCCGGGCAACTTCACTGACCGGATCCACTTGGAAGCGGCTCTGACTTGGAGTGGGACCCAGTGGTTGGCCCGCCTGGTCATCATCAAGTTGTAGCCCTTCTTCATCCTTAACAGACGGAGGAGGAGATGTTGAGGATCTCCCTGGCTCAGCCAGGGCTGATGATAACTTTGTCTTCTTTTCCATGTGCTATTATTTACCTGCAGCTCGGATACACTGAAGATGTTGGTAGCACCAGAGTAAGATCTGCCAAAGTAAATCACATAGATAAATACAAGAGGGATCAACCACCTATGTGTATTATTACCACCTCTCCTCTGCTCTACAAGACTTGGGATAACACTCCTCCAGCCAGGCTGCTATGTTTTATCACTGATGTTCCACCTCCTCATAATCCAAAATACACCTAACAAAGTGCATGCCCACACCCAGCCCTCCCCGACCACCTCTCCTGTGCGGAGGAATGATGAATGTGACTATTGTGAGAAGACATGGGAGGAGAGCAGGCGTGGAAAGACGCCTCATTTCCATGAAGGGACAAGTAGAAGCAGTGTGAGAGCTGCCCCCACTCTACATCCTACATATTGCTCTATGTACATGATGCCACACTACCAGACGTGACTCATGGCACAGCATGTTATCACTAGCCCAGGGGCTCCCATCACTGACTTACACAAGGGCCATCTCCGCTGACCTTGGGATGTGAAGATCTATCTCAGTCATGAAGCGTGAGTCGCTGTGCATGTAATGCAGTGCACGGCAGCCTGTGCTTGATGGATATAGGAAAGCATTATATATAAAGTATACTATATTGTACCGTGTAGCAGCCCGGGTCATGCAGTATACTGTATATGTAAGATTTTGTAAAGCATTGTGTATACTGTGTGGTTTACATCACTGTACATGCTGTTTATTGTATAGCAGTACTGTGTTCCCAGCACTGTGTGTGTATATATATATATATATATATATATAGCAGCACTGTGAATGTTGTATACCGCACTATATAGCAGCACTGCATGTGAATAGTTTCCCTGTACAGTACCGCGGCATTGTCCATGTGGTGCACTGCACTGTATATATAGCAGCACTGTGAATGTTGTATACCGCACTGTATAGCAGCACTGCATGTGAATAGTTTCCCTGTACAGTACCGCAGCATTGTCCATGTGGTACACTGTATATATAGCAGCACTGTGAATGTTGTATACTGCACTGTATATATAGCAGCACTGCATGTGAATAGTTTCCCTGTACAGTACCGCAGCATTGCCCATGTGGTGCACTGCACTGTATATATAGCAGCACTGTGAATGTTGTATACTGCACTGTATAGCAGCACTGCATGTGAATTGTTTCCCTGTACAGTACCGCAGCATTGTCCATGTGGTGCACTGCACTGTATATATAGCAGCACTGTGAATGTTGTATACTGCACTGTATATATAGCAGCACTGCGTGTGAATAGTTTCCCTGTACAGTACCGCGGCATTGTCCATGTGGTGCACTGCACTGTATATATAGCAGCACTGCGAATGTTGTATACCGCACTATATAGCAGCACTGCATGTGAATAGTTTCCCTGTACAGTACCGCGGCATTGTCCATGTGGTGCACTGCACTGTATATATAGCAGCACTGTGAATGTTGTATACTGCACTGTATAGCAGCACTGCATGTGAATAGTTTCCCTGTACAGTACCGCGGCATTGTCCATGTGGTGCACTGCACTGTATATATAGCAGCACTGTGAATGTTGTATACTGCACTGTATAGCAGCACTGCATGTGAATAGTTTCCCTGTACAGTACCGCGGCATTGTCCATGTGGTGCACTGCACTGTATATATAGCAGCACTGTGAATGTTGTATACTGCACTGTATAGCAGCACTGCATGTGTATTGTTTCCCTGTACAGTACCGCAGCATTGTCCATGTGGTGCACTGCACTATATATATATATATATATATATATATATATATATAGCAGCACTGGATATGCAGGCATATAGCAGTGTTGTGCATGTAGCGCATCATTTTATATCTACTTGCACTGGCAGCAGCTGGCACAGCACCCCACACTGCGGTACCCCAGTCCCAATGTAACTTCCTCTCCGCACATTGTTAAAGTTCCGTCCAGAAATAATGCAGGAACAGCCGCCCCCATCATGTACAAGCGCTGCTGCAGTAACACCCCTCCCCCGGAGTGACCACCGCCCCCAGCCCGGCACATGCCATGTGTGCTCCCGGCTCCCCGCACACACACAACCGCATCCCTGGAAACCATGATGAGAGATGCGGGAAGAGTCTGAGCCATGGTGCCGAGCCCGCATTCTCCCGCCTAACCCCTATACATGAGGGAGCACCAACCAGTGATCGGGGCAGTCATACCTCGCGGCCTTCCCCTGCCGTGTTTACCTGCTCGGCCGGTGTCCGTAGTTCGGAGCTGGCTGGCCTGCCGATGGTTCCGGTGTGATGCTGTGCACAGAGGAGGAGCAGTCTCCGGTCCCTCACACTCCAGCCTCTCGCTCCCGGTTTGTTTGGATGGGGAGGCGCATGCGTCCGCAAGTAACACCCAGCAGCAGAAGCACGCCGCCCCGAACTACCGGCACCGCGGGTTATTAACCCCCTCCTGAGCTATGTGTCCGGGTCCTGTGTGATGCCGCAGGGAGGAGACAACTGCATCATCATCATCATCGTCCTCCTCACCAGAGAACTTGTCATTTATTAGTAATGTGAGGGATACTACAGCTCATACTGTATTGTGGCACAGCAGCTCTGCACCTACAGCTCTATCTATCGTGTATCTAGCACATGGAGGTTTTTTTTTTTTTCTCACGCATTGCCTATTAAGCTGGATTCACACATATTCCGTTTTGATGCCGTTTTTTTAAGCCACAACCAGTAGCGAATACCAGAGAGCAGATTATTAATGTTTCTTCTATACTTTTCCTTCCTTTAAAACTGCATGTGTGAATCCAGCCTAAGGGTATGTTCACACCCAGAGTCAAAAACGTCTCAAAATACGGAGCTGTTTTCAAGAGAAAACAGCTCCTGATTTTCAGACGGTTTTTGTGCCACTCGCGTTTTTTAGGGCCGTTTTTGGAGCATTTTTTCTATAGCGTCTATGGAAAACAGCTCCAAAAACGTCCCAAGAATTGTCCTGCACTTTTTCGAAAAACGCTCCGTCGGAACAACGCAGTTTTCCCATTGAAATCAATGGGCAGATGCTTGGAGGCGTTCTGCTTCCGGTTTTTGGAGAGTTTACGACCCAAAAGACGCCCAAAAATAGGTTGTGTGAACATACCCTTAGCGTTGCTTCCAACGTAGACTATCTGTAATGCGGACCTATAGGGACTTTGTGGGTCGTTGGTCCACAAAAACATCACGATGAAGTCAAGTACATGTCCTCAGCATAAAACAACCTGCAGTGTCCTTGGCCAGGGATGTGGGGACAGAGGCGCTAGGACCGAGCAGAGAACCATTTTCCCACCCAAGTACAGATTGCCAATTTAAAAATGGAAATGTTAAAGTGTTTTTTGACCAGACCACCATCCAGCTTTATCGCCAAGATCTGCACTGTTTCAGGGACTGTATAGAATACAACTTTTATGGGGTGGATGATCTGGGGAAGAAGGCGATACCTGGAGCAGTGAGTGTGGCCCCGTGAAAGGGCGGCTTTGGGGATCTGCTTCTGTGTACATCACTGCATACAGATATTCGATATGTGGAAAAATATACGACGACTATGCACACGCAGGATCGGAGCAGATAAGTCCAGGTTACCACACATGGTCCATAAATCACAGGCCTATATCTCCGCCTCAGGCCCATCTCTCCGCCTCAGGCCCATCTCTCCGCCTCAGGCCTCTCTCCGCCTCAGGCCTCTCTCCGCCTCAGGCCCCTCTCTCCGCCTCAGGCCCATCTCTCTCCACCTCAGGCCTCTCTCCACCTCAGTCCTCTCTCTCTCCACCTCAGTCCCATCTCTCCACCTCAGACCTCTCTCTCCACCTCAGGCCTCTCTCTCCACCTCAGGCCTCTCTCCCCACCTCAGGTCTCTCTCTCCACCTCAGGCCCATCTCTCCACCTCAGGCCCATCTCTCCACCTCAGGCCCATCTCTCCACCTCAGACCTCTCTCTCCACCTCAGGCCTCTCTCTCCACCTCAGGCCTCTCTCTCCACCTCAGGCCTCTCTCTCCACCTCAGGCCCATCTCTCCACCTCAGGCCCATCTCTCTCCACCTCAGTCCCATCTCTCCACCTCAGTCCCATCTCTCCACCTCAGTCCCATCTCTCCACCTCAGGCCTCTCTCTCCACCTCAGGCCTCTCTCTCCACCTCAGGCCTCTCTCTCCACCTCAGGCCCATCTCTCCACCTCAGGCCCATCTCTCCACCTCAGGCCCATCTCTCCACCTCAGGCCTCTCTCACTCTCTGTTAGAGAAGGGCGCTCCGAGGATAAGAGATTGCCTGTGATTTGTGGATCAATGGAGTCCTAATGTGTATATCAGAGTTAAACATCCGTACACGGTATGGAAGGTGTCGGTGACCGCTATGTAATGCATGAATATGTGCACTGTCATCCGAAACCTATAGTTGATTCAAGCAGTAGAAAGTTGGTTGAGCGACTACTCCAAAACATCAAATTCAAAATGGTCAGAAATGTCTAGAGATGAGCAAATGTTTGACAATCCGTTTAGCCGGCATTTCTCCAAAGGGCAATTTCCTATTAGAGAGCCTATATATTTCAGCCACCATTGTCTTATTTGCGGGAACCACTCATAAAGCTTAGGCTTGGTCCTGTTTCTTACCCACCATACCGTTTCATGGTGCAGAATAACGTCCACACTTCCTTCCTCAAATAAAAGGGAGCTTAACGTGCCTAAAAAACATCAGCTGACATCTCCGTTAGGCTTCGTTCACATCTGCGTCGGGACTCCGTTCATGGGTTCCGCCAGACCTTTAAGTTTGCATCACCATTGATTTCAATAGGGACTGATGCGGTGCAAATTGTTTCCGTTTGTCACCGTTGTGTAAGGATTCCATTGTTTTGACGCAATCAATAGCGGAGTCGACTACGTTCATTGATTCCGTCAAAACAACGGAACCCTTACACAACGGTAAAAGGAAACCAGTTGCACCGGATCCGTCACCATCGAAATCAATGCTGATGCAAACGGTAACCTATGGTTTCAGTTTGGATTACGTTCATGGGGTCCCTTGACGGAAAGGTCCGACTGAACCCATGAACGGAGTCCTGACGCCGATGTGAACGAAGCCCTACAGATTCTGGCCTTTTATTTTTTTGTTCTAGCCCCCCATGAGATATCAGTGCCATTAATTTTTTTCCCTAAATTGAGCAAAATCGGCTTATGTCTCATTGGGGTTTTTGCCTTCCTCTGGTTCAACATTACACGAGAATACGCTGAAGCGGATGGACTTATGTCTTACGTATTATGTTATTATGGAAAATCTTGGTTTTTGTTGGGGAAAAAATGAAATTCATCTATAAAGAAAGATAAATCTAGTGTTTTGTAGCCAATGGATTATACTCTTTACTTTAATACGTGAATATATGTTTCGATTGCACTCTTGAACTCTTGTGAATACATTAAGAAATAATGCCATTCGTGCCACCCACCATATTTATGTAGCTCGTCCGTCACTTTTACCGACACATGCAAAGGTTTAAGGGAAAAAAAGTGTGTGGAGCTTTAGGCGATGTTCACAAGAGTTTTTTTGACGCGGAAACCGCGCCGCAAAACTCGGCAAAAACGGCCCGAAAATGCCCCCCATTGATTTTAATGGGAGGCGGGGGCAGTTTTCTCCCGCGAGACGGTTTTAAAGAAGGGACATGCCCTATCTTCGGCGTGCAGGAAGAGGAAAACTTTCAAACGGAAGAGCCAAAAATTTTGCCTGCAAAAAAACTCAGTGTGAACATAGCCTTAGAGGTGCATCGAGTGCTGCTTGTTTATCATTGGTATGGTCCGATCCTGGTCAGTACCGCTGTATGTTACAGCTGACACTTGTTGCAGATGGCATGGGCACAGCTCCTGAGTGCGCGTTATCTTTGCGCCATAATAGTATAGCGTGGCGTGAGAAGCGGTTAAAAGTGGACGTGCACAAGTTTTGTATAGCTGTAGGGTGAACTTATTTCCTTTGGTTGAGACAAGGAACTGAAGTCTGACACTTTGCATAGCCCTGTATATTCTGATGCTGTCACTGCATCTCCTCTGGACTGCTTCCTGTTGATGGTGTATGGCTGTTGCCAGTCATCTTTGCCCCTCCCTGCAGGGGGCTGGTGGTGGCACACTGCCTGTAACATGTAAGATGCTGTACATGGCTCACAATTAGGAGTGATCTTTATAACTGTAGATTCTGCTTGGTGTAATTTGACCACACCTCCCTTTGTTATGCCTGGGCAAGGAATCATGGGACATGTAGTTCCTAGAGCTTCTGGCTGCAGACAGTGACTTCTATAGACAAGGGTTAATGTCTTCTAAAAAGTAAATTTGAGGTTATTTTGGGGAACTGCAGCCAGGAATATGCAACATTGTCTAGTCTCAGAAGATTATATTGTAGATGACCCTGACGTCTTTAAATTCTGTACAGCACAGGGGTTATAACAGAGCTCTGGTGCAGCTGTTCTGGTCCCTGTCCCAGAAAGTGGAGGCTGTGGGACGTGTGATGTGTGCTACACACGCCCTGAGCTGCTGGCTTTGTTGTGGCCATGCACAAGGTATGAATAGGCATAGGCAACCAATGATTGCCCCCTCCTCCCTGTGCCAAGAGCGACTCACTGGCATGCAGAATAGCGTGCCACACCTTGCTAATGGTAATCATTCTGGAATTTTTCTACTGTCAGCCTGCGATCCAGCAAGACCAAAAGGGCGAGGAGACATTTTACTAATAAGTACATCTTGGGAAAAGCCTTTGTTTTTTGTAAGCCCCTTAAAGGCAAAGCTGCCCAAAAATGGATCGACATTTCAAAGATTACCCTACAATCATTGATCAGTCCACCTATACATATTTTATAGTATTTAAAGGCTATGGAAGTTTTTGAATGTCTTTTGTTTAAAAATATATATATTTTTACGACACAACTTCTATGTCTAACATCTAAAATGCTAAAAAGACACATCTTAAAAAAACTAAATGAAGTCAATTTGAAAAGTGCTTAAAATCACAAAAAAACATTGATTTATTTAAAAAAAAATTGAAGTAGACAGAGCCTTTAAAATTCTATGTGAAAACTGCATTTTTGTGGGAAGAGTAGCCAAGGTTGATCTATACATTTAATTAATGTACTTACTTGATTATTTTGTATTAGGATAGGGTATCAATATTGATGGGGTCTGACTCCCGCTGCCCATGTACATTTTGTAGCGACTGTGCTTGGTCATGCAGCACAGTCCCATTAAAGTGAATTGGACTGAGCTGCAATACCAGGCACAGCCACTACCAAATGTATGGCACTGCTCCTTGTAAATAATGAAGGGGACTCTTCAGTTTGCTGCTTGGTTGGGGTACCAGGAGTCAGACCCCCACCAATCTGTTATCGATGGCCTATCCTAAGAAAGAATCAAAGTTCCAGAAAACCCATTTAAATTAGTTGTTAATATGATTTAAATGTTGAAGTTGTGCCCAAAATAGGAAACTCCCCTTTAGTGGTACACATATTACCATGAAAAATATTCCTATTATACTTAGATTGGTTTCAGCCATAATTAGGACGCATTTTATCACCAATATTATGGATGTAAGTTAACACTTGGACTGTTTGTAGTTCTTCTAATCCAGGGGTGCACAAACTTTTCTGGTCTGAGGGCTACATTGGCAAATTGTACCACTTCCAAGGGGTATATCCACCTCAGATATTTATAGTATAGACAGTTTATTATATACATTTTTAATAGGTAAGGTTTACACTTTTTGACTCCCCTATTAGGGTATGTTCACACGGAAAATCGGAAGCAGAACGCCTCCAAACATCTGCGCATTGATTTCAATGGGAAATACAACGTTCCGTTCCGACGGGAAGTTTTTTTTACGCGGCCGTTTTGAAAAACGACTGCTAACAAGAAGTGCATGTCACTTCTTGAGCCGTTTTTGGAGCCATTTTTCATTGACTCTATAGAAAAACAGCTCCAAAAATGGTCGTAAAAAACGCAGCAAAAAAAGCGAGTTGCTTAAAAAACTACTGAAAATCAGGAGCTGTTTTCCCTTGAAAATACCTCCGTATTTTCAGACTTTTTTTGCTAAGCGTGTGCACATACCCTTAGGAGAACACGGAAACAGTTAAATGTACCGTATATGTCGGCGTATAAGACGACTGGGCGTATAAGACGACCCCCAACTTTTACCCTTAAAATATAGAATTTAAGATATACTTGCTATTTCGTGCAGGAGCGCTTCACTATGGACATCGGCGGCAGGACCCAGGACTCTCTGTCTCTTTGAACTCGCGCATGCGCAGATAGGCTGCTTCATCGCGCGAGATCTGAGAGGCAGGGAATGAGAGGAAAGGGAGATCTACGGAGGCTTACAGAGATGTTCCCTGGCGGCTAATACCGGCTTCCCTCAGATCCGTGGCGGATTCCGTGCATCCCGGGAGCCTGTGTACCGGACTGCAGGCTCACAAGGTAAGACACAACCTGTGTACAAGACAATATCCGGCATATAAGACGACCCCACATTTTTTTAAGTGTGTAAAAAGTCGTCTTGTACGCCGATATATACGGTATCTTAACAACTCCCATAAACTACAATGAAAAAGCAGCCACCTCTCCACCTCATCCCCTCCACTCTGGATTGCCACACAGATGACCACAATATCCAGTGAATCTACCATAAGTGGAAAGCTTCAACAAATTACTCTGGGTAAAACTAATTCACAGGGTGGCCGAGCATGACACAGGGATTCATACAGCACCAAAACGAGAATACTAGTAGTGCCAGCCACACATAGTCGACCGTTAGTGCCAGCCAGACAGTGCACCATTATATGTCATAAATGTCAGATAGATGCGGATCCCACCTCTGGGACCCGCACGCATCTAGAACGGGGCCCCTAAATCCCGTTTTAGCTTTGTTTGCTATCATTGAAACCCGGCCACTTCCTGACTTTATGGCCGGGAGTTACGAAAACAGCGTAGCTCGCTGAGCTACGCTGTTTCCGTAACTCCCATAGTAGTGAATAGCAGTTACGGAAGCAGCGTAGCATGTGAGCTACGCTGTTTCCGTAACTACCATTCAGTTCTATCGGGCTTACAGAAACAGCGTAGCTCAGCGAGTTTTCACCTTCATGGTCGTAAATCAGCCGACACGCAAACAGGTAGAACAGTGTTTAGGGGCCCCACTCTAGAGATAGGTGCGGGTCCGAGAGGTGGGACCCGCATCTGTCTGATATTTATGACATAAATATATGTCATAAATGTCCCTCAGATTTACTTATTATTAAGTCAGCTAAAATTTATCAGCGTAGCTCTTTCAAATTTTATGCGCACGGGGATAGAGGCTCCAAAGTCATGACCAAACTTCTTAAAAAACTTACAAAACAATCCTTTATCAAAGAGATCAAGACCCCCTCAGGTTCTCTATCTTCTGATATTGGAGATATAACAAGGGAGTTCTTGCAATACTATACATCCCTATACAACTTACCCGAACCTTCGGACTCGCACACTCTCACTGAACAATTTCTCCAACACATAAATCTCCCCTCCCTCACGGACGTAGATAGAGACGCTCTCACTCAGCCCTTTACATTAGACGAACTGTCCAAAGTTCTCTCATCCATACCAAATGGTAAAAGTCCTGGACCTGATGGCTTCCCCATTAGCTACTATAAAAAATTTAAACAGGTATTGTTACCCAAATTCCTTACTGTATGCAATAGTCTTTTGGAGGGCTCTACTCTACCTCCGCAGGCTTTGGAAGCACATATTACCCTGTTACATAAAGATAGTGCAGAATTTGGAAGCTATCGGCCCATCTCCCTCCTTAACACGGATCTTCAATGGTGGGCAAAACTTCTGGCCAACAGACTCAATCCTCTCCTCTCCCGCTTGATCAACCCCGAACAAGTGGGGTTTGTGCCCGAGAGAGAAGGCAAGCATAACACCACCAGACTTCTTAACATAATTCATCATGCCACACAGAAGGGGATCCCTTTAGTCTTACTAGGGACGATGCCGAGAAGGCTTTTGATAGGGTCAGGTGGTCCTTTATGCTTGCCACTCTACATAAATTTGGTTTTCCTGACAAGTTTATATCTGCAGTTTTCTCTCTATACACTACACCCAAGGCTAACTTACGCTTGAACGGCACAATCTCACCCGCCTTTAGCATAAATAATGGAACAAGGCAGGGCTGCCCCCTCTCCCCAGCCTTATTCATCCTCACCTTAGAAACACTCATTCAGAAACTCATACAGACTACTGATATCTCAGGCATACAACTGGGGAACCACATCCACAAGTCAGCTGCTTTTGCAGATGACCTCCTGCTGCTGGTCACTAACCCTAAGCAAGCATTCCCCTTAATACTGCAAGCTTTTAACTCCTTCGGTTATGTGTCAAACTTCAAAATTAATTACTCCAAGTCAGAAGTCCTTAATGTTTCAGCGCCGCTGGCGGATATATGCGACGTACAACAACTGGCCCCGTTCCAATGGCCGCAACATAGCATCAAATATCTGGGCGTTAAGCTTACTAAAAAATCCTCCCAACTCTATGCTGCCAATTTCGTCCCCTTACTAAACAAGATTAAAACCCAGTTACATTCCCTGCAGATCCCCTTCCTATCCTGGGTGGGCAGGAAAAACTACCTGAAGACTTACATTCTCCCTCAAATCCTATACGTGCTTCAAACCATGCCCATTTACCTACCTAATACTTTCTTTAACTCCATCAAATCTCTATTCTCCAAATTTCTCTGGAACTCTAAAAAGCCGCGACTAGCACATAGACACCTGATTCTCAAACCCAGCTCCGGGGGTATGGGCCTTCCGGACATTCTAACCTATTATAAAGCCATACACCTTGGTAGGTGGGTTTCCTTGAACAGGACCAGGAACATGTCCCCAACCCTAGCTGCGAAAAGAGCTCTGCTTTCTCCAGGTTTACGAGCTTGACTATGGTGCCCTTTTTTAAAAACGGGACTTACAAACTCCATAAGCCCTACAATTAAAGGCACCGTTTTAGTATCTCAGAAATTTTTCTGCGACTGCACTCCGATGAAAAAAACACTACCGCTTACACCTCTCCACCTACTCCCGATACTCACTAATTGCACAGCTGACCCTGATACCTTCTGGTCTTCTTTAAAATACAATACTGTAGTCGATACTTTTGGAGATGGGCAAGTTCCCGCCTACAGATACACACCCGCCCATCCCTTTCTTACACTCCTTAGGTTTCAAAGAAACAAGCAACCTCTTCCTGAAGTTGTTTCCGGATATCTCAGAACCCTCCTGGTTGGAGACATATTTGCTACTACCTGCTCTTCCTAAGGGCCTAGTCTCTAAAATATACTCTGGCCTGGTTTTAGATGGCTCTCCTGCCAAACCTAGTTTTCTTCTGGCCTGGGAGAAGGAACTGGAAGTTACCTTCAGTAGGGAAGATACGTCTTTTATTCTAAAGCACGTATTTGGCTTCTCTAGATGCGTTAAAATTCAGGAGAACTCCTTTAAAACCACAACCAGGTGGTACAGAACTCCAGATTTTTTGTACAAAATCAATCTGATTCAATCCAACCAGTGTTGGAGATGTAATGCTGGCGTGGGTAACATATCACATATCTGGTGGGACTGCCCCTCGATCAAGCCCTTTTGGGATAAGGTGTCTGACACAATTCAGAAAGTTACAAAACAAACGCTCCCCCTCGGGGCTCCTCTAGTTCTCCTATGGGCTCCATCTCAAAATTTCCGCCCGAAGCGTAATGATCTGATAACTCAAATGATTACAGCGGCTAAACTACTGATTCCACTCCACTGGAAATCGACCGCACCCCCGACTTTCCGTGAGTGGTTAGATAAGATGGACTCTATTGGCAGGATGGAGGAGCTCTTGAGCTGGGAACTCAGAAAGCATGAGGGCTATCTGAAGGTGTGGACTCCGTGGCTGACTTTTCGTGCCTCTCATCCCCTCCCAACCTGAGCTTCCCCTTACCCCTTAGGATCTATGGGGGGTGACTAGAGTAGTTCCTCTTAGGATTGTACAGACCCCCTCCACATGGGGAGACCCTAACACTACTCCTTCCCTCTCAAACCTTGCATGACATCAGTTTTCTCTCTCTGTATCTCTGTCTTATCTCATTTTTTCTCACGTTATGACATGGGTACCCAGTTTATTGTTACTAACGTTTCTACTTTATTGTTTATTGTTTCTCATCCTGCATGGTCATTATTGAACAGAACTTCGGCCTGCGTGCCGTGAGATTTATCTGCGGTTTCCCGTGACCTGTGTACGGATGATTTTCTGTTGTATATCTTGTCGTATATTTTCAATAAAACAAAGATTTGATTAAAAAAAAAAATGTCCCTCAGGGGGAAAACCCCTTTAATACCTGTCCCTGTTCCCGTGCTGCCCCTCATTTAGGCTCCTTTTATCTCGGACATGGAATATACATGTGATCAGCAACATGATGACACTCCCAGGTATTTTCCAAGACCTGCACTGAGAACTTTGATCGACGCAGGGAAGAGAGAACGGAGCAGCCGTCTAATGATGGCTCTCTGTACTCTGCATCAGTAGGATGTAGCTGTCTTTTGCTTACAGTGTCTGGGTCCTGATGTCTGGAGGACACACAGAATAGCATGTCACTATCACGATCTGTGCGTATGTGGACCCACTGGGCCGTAGCGGGATAGCAGCTGGCCAACAGTACCAAATCAATATATAAATAGTGCAAGCACAATGGTACCTGTAGTGGTTCAGACAGTAGCAACGGCTAGGCATAGGTAGGACCTTGACAGCAGACACCAGACATGGTGTAACACAGCAGGCAGAACCGGTAGCACAACACGACTCCAGGTTCAAGGCAAAGGAACAAATAGCACAAGATACAAGGTACAGGTAGCAGGGCACGGGTAACAACGGGAACAGGATAACACTAAGGGACCATTTGCAAGACTAACATGGGAATACTAACAATGCTCAGGCAATGAGTAAAGGGGCAGGGCCCTTGTTATAGTCCAGGGTGATCATTGGCCTAATTACTAATGATTTGCATGTGCGTGCACTGGCCCTTTAAGGCCGAGCGCGCGCGCACCCTACGGAACACAGCAGAGTGGAGCGGAAGTGAGCACTGGCATCTCCTAGGGAGGACATGCGGGCCAGCGCTCACCAGTCTATGGCTGCGGCCATCGAGGGGTGAGTAATCCCAACGGGCCATGGATGTTACAGTCACATCCTGGCCCCAAGTTGTGCAACCCTGTACTGATCAGAACTTAGGCTTCTATGGCAATCTAAGTTTGGTTCAATAGAACCGCAAAAGGTCTGGGTCTAAAAACATCTTAGGCCTCACGCACTTGAAGCCTGAAGACAATCCATGTGCTATTGTATGGTGATATTTATATTATTGTTCTGTAACGTGAAGCTTGTTAGCACTCAAGAATAATCTATGATACTTTTTTTAAATGGATATTCAACACATGATAATTATACTTTTCATAATATTAGATCAGGGGTCTCAAGCCTCCGGGCCGCATGCGGCCCCAGGGGCTGTCATCTGCGACCCGCGAGACACAGAGCCGCTAGTACAGACTCTGCTCCGGGACTCTGTGGAATTCCCTGACATCGCTGTCCACATATGGACAGCGATGTCTGGGGCTTCCCCAGAGCCGGAGTCCCGTGCAGAGTGCTAGTATAGTCTCTGCTCCGGGACTCTGTGGAATTCCCTGACATCGCTGCCTATATATAGACAATGTTGTCAGGGTCTTCCCCAGAGCGGAGTCCCGGGCAGAGCACTAGTACAGACTCTGCTCCGGGACTCTGTGGAATCTTCTGACATCGCTGTCCACATATGGACAGCGATGTCTGGGGCTTCCCCAGAGCTGGAGTCCCGGGCAGAGTGCTAGTATAGGCTTTGCTCCGGGACTCTGGGGTAGCCTCTGCCATCGCTGTCCATACATACATGGCTTCCCCAGAGTTCTGGCGCAGAGCCTATACTAGTGCTCTGCTCCGGGACTCCGGCTCTGGGATTGCCCCTAATATCACATTCCGGTCCAGGAGGATCCCCTGACGTCAGTGTGAATGGACAGTGACGTCAGGGGCTCCAACAGTAGAGGAATCCCCAGCCAAAGCATCGGCAACGCTCTGGCTGGGGATTCCACTCCTAGAGGGAGCCCCAATGGCGCTATCTACTTGGGGTGTGTTTTTGAAAACTATGAGAAACAGGAGTCTTAGACCATAAGTGTACAGAGAAATAAATATACTTTTATTGTTACATCAAAAAATTAAAATATAAAAACACAAATACACAACGAGGTATTAAAAATGAAGAGTAAGTGGGTAGATCAAATTCTAGACCTTCTACACAGGTATGCCATGAATACCACAGGCAGAGAGTTCTACTGACTGTGGTTTTAATGGAGGAAAGAGACAACGTGATGTTCCATACAGACAGTGCCGGTACCCTGAAACAGCACTTCCTCATTACACCAATGAAATAGCAAATGCGTATCAAGTTAGCAGCATACAAATAAATGCCACAAGGAGTTATGTCTAACCCCACCTATTGCCTGGTCCCGGGTAGAAGACAAGATAAAGGTATAACCTGAAAAAACCCGGTGTATAAATAGTCCACCTGGCAAGAACCAGGGAAATGAGTAGATAATAGCTTACCCATGAGGTTTATGGGAATAGAATGATCCACCTAATGTTTGAGGCACCCCGACGCGCGTTTCGCTTGTGTCGCTTCCTCAGGGGGGTGTGTGTGGCATTATCTGCAGAGGGCACTGTGGCAGCATCTGCGGAGGGCACTGTGGCAGCATCTGTAGAGGGCACTGTGGCAGCATCTGCGGAGGGCACTGTGGCAGCATCTACGGAGGGCACTGTGGCAGCATCTACGGAGGGCACTGTGGCAGCACCTACGGAGGGCACTGTGGCAGCACCTACGGAGGGCACTGTGGCAGCATCTACAGAGGGCACTGTGACATCTACAAGTGGGTGTGTGGCAGTATCTACAGAGAACACTGTGGCATTATCTTGGGGTGTGTTGCAATATCTGCAGAAGGCACTGTGGAATTATCTACAGAGGGCACTGTGGCATTATCTACAGAGGGCACTGTGGCAATATCTACAGAGGGCACTGTGGCAATATCTACAGAGGGCACTGTGGCAATATCTACAGAGGGCACTGTGGCAGCATCCACAGAGGACTCTGTGGCACTATCTAAAAAGGGGCTGCCCAATTTTGACGTGTCTGCCAAACACTGCCAACTGAACCGCCGGACTGCATTTAGCGACACTTAAACTGGATAACTGGATTGTTGAAATAAGCACGTGGAGAAATCTCTCAAATTTTTAACCTAGCGGTATTATTATAGTAATGTAGTATTATAGTAATGTAGTATTATTATAGTAGATCAAATAACTAATTGATTAACAATAATTTTGTATTGTATCAAATTTGAAAGTAATATGGCCCGTTAACGTCACATTTTTTTTATATGTGGTCCACTTACCCGGCCGAGTTGGAGACCCCTGTATTAGATAGATAGATAGATAGATAGATAGATAGATAGATAGATAGATAGATAGATAGATAGATAGATCAATCTTTTTTGTTACGTGTACAACTTGCCTATGAAATGATGTCCTAAGATTCTTTGAATCTAATATTATTTTAGAATTGGGGAAGGTGTTCACCGAGCAGAAAAGGTTTTGAATCAGGATACATTTTCCTGCGGTTAATTTTTACGTCTGAGAATCTTTTTCTGCCTGTAGATTTAATGGAGGGCTTTGAAGTAATATCATATTTTAGTTTAATACATCATTTTGAAATTGAATTGGAAATCCACAACCAAGGCTATCCTATCCTTTCTGGCAAAAAAAAAAAATGTAGAGTGTCTACCAGAGCCAAGATTCTTGTCTTAGGCAGCTCACAGTCACACCACACCCTATGTCATTTTAATGGTGTCTTGGCATGAAGACATCCACAATATTTTCATACGATTATAGCTGAAAGTCTTGAGGTATGCATCCATAGTACTCATAAAATACACGACTGTTTCAACATAATAAATTAGCACATTTAAGTTCAGTAAAGGAGATGTGTCACGACAGACAATTGGATATGCCATAAATGTCTGATAGATGCAGGTCCCAGCCCGCAGTGCTATGTGGTTTCTGTAACTCCCATTAACTACGGAAATAGCGTAGCTGTTTTAGGAAAACCTGTCCAACTATGCAATGATGCTCCGTCTGAATGCAGCAGCCAGCGTTCATCAGTATTAGAAAAGCTCCAGGACTTCCAGGAACAATTCACCGGGTTTGAACTGCACCATTTAGTACCACATTTTAAATTAAAGTACATTACAAGTGACTTCTTTTTACATAAAATCATTAATGCAATGCAATTTTTGGTCCCCATACAACCCCAAAGACCAGCTAGTGACAGAGGCGATGCATACAGGGCTATATCTGTGTGTATAGTGTTGCTAGCCTGCTTTATCTGGGCCTCCAGCAATACAATAGAAATGCCATTAAAGGAACAGTGTTACCACAAAAAAATTTTTAATATGTTAAAGATGTTAGTGCTTTATTAAAAACGTTTGGATTAATTTGTGTGTTTGTGTGTTACTTTTTCTTATTTTTACACTTTTTCTTCCCTATGGGGGCTGCCATTTTTTTTTCCATTTCTGTATGTGTCGATTAACGACACATACAGACATGGAATACGGCAGCTCCAGTCCCATAGGGACTGCGAACGGGGCCCGTTCCATCCACTAACATGTACGCCGCTGTGTGGGAACGGCGCATGCGCCGCTCCCACACAGTTCAATTTGAAATGCGCGCCATCCGGCGCCATTTTCCTGTGGACCGGAAGTCGCGGCCGGACAGTAAGATTACTACTTCCGGTCGCGGCTTCCGGACTTGTGCACATGGAGCAGCGGCAGCAGACGGAGCGGATGGACCGGAGGGAGCGGCGGCGACTGGAGCAGGTAAGGGATTTCTATGTATGTTTGTGTTTCAGTGTGTGTTTACTACTGTATGTTAACCTACTACACTGTGTGTTAGCTCAAAAAATGGCGACACACAGTGTAGGAGGTTAGACCGTTCAAACCCCTCGTTTCTCCCGGCACTAGCCAGGATAAAGGAGGGGGGGATTCTGAGAGCTCACTAGAGCGAGGGATTTTTACCCAATTTTGCAGCATAAAGCAATGTGGTTGCTTTACCACATGCAATGCTGCAATTTTGGGAATGGCTCCATCTAGTGACCAGCAATGGGAAATATTATAAATTAGAATCCAATTGAATCCAATTTATAATATTTCCTGACTCGTGAAAAAAAAAAAAAAAATTAGAACAATGTTTAATCACCTACACACTAATTGTTTAACTAAAAAAAAAACAACATGTTTTTGCTGGCAACACATTCCCTTTAACTCCCCACCCACTCGCTAATATTAACCTCTTAAGGACCAGGCCTAAGCATTCTTTTCAGTTTTTTTCCTCCCAGCATTCTAAGGGTATGTGCACACGCTGAGGGCGGATTTACACGATATGTAATACGTCCTTGCAACGCACGTGATTTTCACGTGCCTCGCACGGACCTATGTTAGTTTATGGGGCCGTGCAGACTGTCAGTGATTTTCATGCAGCGGGTGTCCGCTGCGTGAAACGCACGACATGTCCTATATTTGTGCGTTGTTCGCGCATCACGCACCCATTGAAGTCAATGGGTGCGTGAAAATCACGCGCAGCACACGGAAGCACTTCAATGGGACACGCGTCATTCGCGCAACAGCAGTAAAACTATGAATGAAAACAGAAAAGCACCACATGCTTTTCTGTTTACAAACAGTGTCATAATGATGGCGGCTGCGCGAAAATCACACAGCCACGCATCATACGGGGCTGACACGCGGAGCTGTTAAGTACTTAAATACCTTTTGCGCGCGCAAAACGCCACAATTTTTTGCGCGCGCAAAACGCACACGCTCGTGTAAATCCGGCCTTACTAAAAAACGTCAGAAAATATGGGGCTGTTTTCAAGGGAAAACAGCTCCTGATTTTCAGCCGTTTTTTTAAGCAAACTCTCGTTTTTCGCTGCGTTTTTTATGGACGTTTTTGGAGCTGATTTTCTATAGAGCCAATGAAAAATGGCTCCAAAAACGGCTCAACAAGTGACATGCGCTTCTCTTTAGTTTTTTGAAACGGCCGCATAAAAAAAACGGCCCGTCGGAACAGAACACCATTTTTCCCATTTAAATCAATGGGCAGATGTTTGGAGGCGTTCTGCTTCCAATTATTCGGACGTTTTTCGGACGTTTGCGGCCTGAAAAACGGCAGAAAATAAGCCGTGTGAACACACCCTAAGGCCAGATTCACACGAGCGTGTTCAGTCCGGGATATACGGTCCGTATGTCGGAAGTATTTCCCAGACTGAACACACTGCAGGGAGCTGGGCTCTTATCGTCATCTATGACACTGGGAGTCGCTGCCTCTCTGCGGGAAAACTGTCCCGTACTGTAATCATGTTTTCAGTATGGGACAGTAGTTCCGTGGAGGGGCAGGGACTCCTAGCGTCATAGATAACGATAATGCTAGGAGCCCGGCTCCCTGCACTGTGTTCGGTCCGGGAAATGCGGCCGACCTGCGGACCGTATATCACGGACTGAACACGCTCGTGTGAATCCGGTCTAAGAGTCATAACTTTTTTATTTTTATATCGACATAGCCATATGAGGGCTTGTTTTTTGCAGGACGACTTGTATTTTTGAATTGCACAATACATTTCACTATGCGGTGTAAATAACATGTTAACTCTATTCTATGGGTGGGTCAGTACGATTACAAGATACCAAATATGTAAAGGTTTTTTTATGTTTTACTACTTTTGCACAATTAAAACACTTTTAAACAAAAATTATTTGTTTTTGCATCGCTTACACTTCTATTAAATAAAACCACTTTTTATGTTTTTCATTTTTACTGTAATTTTCTTATTTTTTATTAAACTTTAATTAACGGTTTAAATTTTCTTCCACTTGGGAACTTTAAAATGTGATCTTCTGATAACAGAAATAATGCTTTGGCATACTCCGTAAAGCAAAGCACTACTGCCTGTCAGTTTAAAGCCTTATTTACAGCGTTTTGCGTGCGTTGCAGTTCCGTGTCATCAGTGTTTGGTGCTTGTCAGTGTTATTTTCGCGCGTATGCCATCCTTATGGCCACGCGGTTTTAACGTTTACAAAATGAAATGAAAGAGGTGGTTTTCTTTTCCCATAATTTCTTGAGCAACTGTTGCACGAATCCCGCACAGCACACGGATGTGCGTCCGTGTGCTGTCCGTGATTTTCACGCACCCCTTGACTTCAATGGGTGCGTGATGCGCTAAAAATGCTCAAGTATAGGACATGCAGTGAGTTTCACACAGCGGAGACACGCTGCGTGAAAAACACAGAATGTCTGAATGGCCCATTGACTTGCATAGGTCCGTGCCACGTATCACGGACGTGAAATACGCTCGTGTAAATAAGGCCTAAGGGTATTTGCACACACCAAATCAAAAACGTCTGAAAATACGGAGCTCTTTTCAAGGGAAAACAGCTCCTGATTTTCAGACGTTTTTTAATCAAACTCGTGTTTTACAGCCCGAAAAACGGCTGAAAACACTATTTGTGCACATACCCTTGGGGCACATTCAGACATGGCATAATTGCTGTGGAATTCCGCTGCAGACAGTCCGCAGTGGAATTTTCCAGCGGACGTTTTTTACATTTGTTTCAAAACATTTTTAGGCACGTTAGTTCAGACTCCGCTGCGGACCATAGGCATCAGTGCGGAATTTTCAGTCCGCAGCATGCACTGTCTGTTGCGGAGAAGAAGCGGAATTTCACTGCGGATTTCAGCCTTTGCAATGCAAAAACTGAAATCTGTGGCAAGTCCGCTGTCTTTTCTGTAACGTCTGAATTACCTGTCAAATATGCAAATGTTGTTGCAGATTCGTTGCGCAATTGCCCCAAATCTGCACCAAAATTTGCAGCAGAAAAACTCTGCCACACGCAGTAACCAAAAACGTCTGAAAATACGGAGCTGTTTTCAGGCGAAAACAGCTCCTGATTTTCAGACTTTTTTTAACAACTCGCGTTTTTTGCTGCGTTTTTTACGGCCGTTTTTGGAGCTGTTTTTCATTGGAGTCAATGAGAAACGCCTCCAAAAACGTCCCAAGAAGCGTCCTGCACTTCTTTTGACGAGCCGTCTTTTTACGCGCCGTATTTTGACAGCGACGCGTAAAATAAAGGCTTGTGGGAACAGAACATCGTAATTCCCATTGAAAGCAATGGGCATCTGGGTTTGTAGGCGTATTAGGGGCGTTTTTTCAGGCGTAATTTGAGGCGTAAAACGCCAGAATTTCGCCTGAAAACACTGCATGTGAACATACCCTTATAGGCATATATATCGAGGGCAGGCCCGGTGGCCTAACATGGCAATTCATCGGCAATCACGTTCGCGGGCCGCCATCCAGTTCACACAGAGTTTTTTGGAGCTGATTTTGACGCGGAAACCACGTCGGAATCAGCGCCAAAAAACGTCCGAAACTGCCTTCCATTGATTTCCGCGGTGGCTTTCAGCTGCTTGCGTGGGAAAAAAAGCAGCATGTTCTTTCTTGCTGCGATTCCACCTCAGATGTCCCATTTAATCAATGGGATGCAGAGAAAGCGTTTTTCGCTGTGTTTTTGACCTGCCTGCACTTTCTGAGTGCCGTGGGCAAAAAACGCCATGCCAAAACGCATTTTCTGCCTCCCATTGATTTAAGAAATTTTGAGGCAGATTTTATTCTTCCTGCAAATTTCTCTGTGTGAACAGGGCCTTAGGCTTCCACGCAAAAAGTGTGTATGAAGAAAGTGTTTTAAACTTCTCTAGAATGACAACAGAGCTATTCTGATGCATAGATGCTGCTTTAGGTATGTTCACACGGCAGCGTCCGTAACGGCTGAAATTACGGGGATGTTTTCAGGAGAAAACATCCCCATAATTTCAGCCGTAACGGCATGTGCAGGCGCTTGAACGCCGCGTCCATTACGGACGTAATTGGCGCTGCTTTTCATTGGAGTCAATGAATAACGGCTCCAATTACGCCCCAAGAAGTGACCTGTCTATTTACGCGCTGTCATTTGACAGCGGCGCGTAAATATACGCCTCGTGTGAACAGACAAAAGTCAGCCCATTGCTTTTTCGGACGTAATTTGGGGCAAAAACGCCCGAATTACGTCCGTAATTAGTGTGTGTGAACATACCCTTAGGCTTCGTTTACTCGTAGATATTTCATGGTGTTTTAAAATGCATGAAAAAAACATTTTAAAACGCCAGCATTGTTATGGTATGTGCACACGATGAGAGGCTTTTACGTCTGAAATGACAGACTGTTTTCAGGAGAAAACAGCTGCCTCGTTTCAGACGTAAAAGCTCCTCCTCGCATTATGCGAGGCGTCTTTGACGCTCGTAAATCTTGAGCTGCTCTTCATTGACTTCAATGAAGAACGGCTCAAATTACGTTGCAAAGAAGTGTCCTGCACTTCTTTGCCGAGGCAGTCAATTTACGCGTCGTAGTTTGACAGCTGTCAAACGACGACGCGTAAATGACAGGTCGTCGGCACAGTACGTCGGCAAACCCATTCAAATGAATGGGCAGATGTTTGCCGACGTATTGTAGCCCTATTTTCAGGCGTAAAACGAGGCATAATACGCCTCGTTTACGTCTGAAAATAGGTTGTGTGAACCCAGCCTTACAATTCATGGTATTTTTAGTGGCGTTTATCATTGAGGCCAGGATCACACACACAGTTTTGATGCAGTTTTTTGAGCCAAACACAGAAGAGGACACAAAAGAATGGAGATGCATCAGTCTTTTCTTTATACCTTTCCTTCCTTTTGGGTTCACTTCTGGCTACGTCTCAAAATACTGAGCAGAAACTGACATAAAACTGTGTGTGATCCTGGTCACACACAGTAGCAAAATACGTTTGAAATTACAGAGCTCCTGATTTTCAGGGTATGTTATCACGGCGGGGGTCCGTAACGGCTGAAATTACGGGGATGTTTCAGCCTGAAAACATCCCCGTAATTTCAGCCGTACCGGCATGTGCAGGCGCTTGAACGCCGCGTCAATTACGGCCGTAATGAGCGCTGCTATTCATTGGAGTCAATGAATAGCGGCTCCAAATACGGCCAAAGAAGTGACAGGTCACTTCTTCTACGCGGGCGTCTATTTACGCGCCGTCATTTGACAGCGGCACGTACATATACGCCTCGTGTGAACAGACAAACGTCTGCCCATTGCTTTCAATGGGCAGATGTTTGTCAGCGCTATTGAGGCGCTATTTTCGGGCGTAATTCGGGGCAAAAACGCCCGATTTACGTCCGTAAATAGGCCGTGTGAACATACCCTCAGACGTTTTTGTTACTACTTTTTCGCTGCATTTTTTACGGACGTTATTGGAGCTGTTTTTCAATGGAGTCAATGAAAAACGTCCCAAGAAGTGACATGCAGTTCTTTGACGCGGGCGTCTTTTTACGCGCCGTCTTTTGACAGCGACGCGTAAAAATACGCCTCGTTTGGAACAGAACATCGTAAAACCCATTGAAAGCAGATGTTTGTAGGCGTATTAGAGCCGGTTTTTCAGGCGTAATTCGTAAAACGCCCAAATTATGTATGAAAATAGGCCGTGTGAACATATCCTTAGGCCGGGTTTACACGAGCGTGTGCGTTTTGTGCCCGCAAAAAAGGCTGGGTTCACACTACCTATTTTCAGGCGTAAACGAGGCGTATTATGCCTCGTTTTACGCCTGAAAATAGGGCTACAATACGTCGGCAAACATCTGCCCATTCATTTGAATGGGTTTGCCGACGTACTGTGCTGACGACCTGTCATTTACGCGTCGTCGTTTGACAGCTGTCAAACGACGACGCGTAAATTGACTGCCTCGGCAAAGAAGTGCAGGGCACTTCTTTACCACGTAATTTGAGGTGTTCTTCATTGAACTCAATGAAGCACAGCTCAAGATTTACGAGCGTCTCAGACGGCTCGCAAAATGCGAGGAGGAGCATTTACGTGTGAAACGAGGCAGCTGTTAACAGTCTGTCTTTTCACACGTAAATGCCTCTCATCGTGTGAGGCTGGGTTCACACGACCTATTTTCAGACGTAAACGAGGCGTAATATGCCTCGTTTTACGTCTGAAAATAGGGCTACAATACGTCGGCAAACATCTGCCCATTCATTTGAATGGGTTTGCCGACGTACTGTGCAGACGACCTGTTATTTACGAGTCGTCGTTTGACAGCTGTCAAACGACGACGCGTAAAAATACAGCCTCGTCAAAAGAAGTGCAGGACACTTCTTTGGACGTTTTTGGAGCTGTTTTCTCATAGACTCCAATGAAAACAGCTCCAAAAACGGACATAAAAAACGGCGTGAAAACGGCGCGAAAAACGCCGCGAAAAATGCGAGTTGGTCAAAAAACGTCTGAAAAGCAGGGTCTGTTTTCCCTTGAAAACAGCTCTGGATTTTCAGACGTTTTTGGTCACTACGTGTGCACATACCCTAAGGGTATGTTCACACGAGGGCGTCCGTTACGGCTGAAATTACGGGGATGTTTCAGCCTGAAAACATCCCCGTAATTTCAGCCGTACCGGCATGTGCAGGCGCTTGAACGCCGCGTCAATTACGGCCGTAATTAGCGCTGCTATTCATTGGAGTCAATGAATAGCGGCTCCAATTACGGCCAAAGAAGTGACAGGTCACTTCTTCTACGCGGGCGTCTATTTACGCGCCGTCATTTGACAGCGGCGCGTAAATATACGCCTCGTGTGAACAGACAAACGTCTGCCCATTGCTTTCAATGGGCAGATGTTTGTCAGCGCTATTGAGGCGCTATTTTCAGACGTAATTCGGGGCAAAAAACGCCCGAATTACGTCCGTAAATAGGCCGTGTGAACATACCCTAAGGCTGGGTTCACACGACCTATTTTCAGGCGTAAACGAGGCGTATTAGGGTATGTTCACACGTAGTCAACAAAAACGTCTGAAAATCCAGAGCTGTTTTCAAGGGAAAACACCCTGCTTTTCAGACGTTTTTTTACCAACTCGCATTTTTCGCGGCGTTTTCACGCCGTTTTCGCGGTGTTTTTTACGTCCGTTTTTGGAGCTGTTTTCATGAGTCTATGAGAAAACAGCTCCAAAAACGTCCAAAGAAGTGTCCTGCACTTCTTTTGACGAGGCTGTATTTTTACGCGTCGTCGTTTGACAGCTGTCAAACGACGACGCGTAAATAACAGGTCGTCTGCACAGTATGTCGGCAAACCCATTCAAATGAATGGGCAGATGTTTGCCGACGTATTGTAGCCCTATTTTCAGACGTAAAACGAGGCATAATACGCCTCGTTTACGTCTGAAAATAGGTCGTGTGAACCCAGCCTTATGCCTCGTTTTACGCCTGAAAATAGGGCTACAATACGTCGGCAAACATCTGCCCATTCATTTGAATTGGTTTGCCGACGTACTGTGCAGACGACCTGTAATTTACGCGTCGTCGTTTGACAGCTGTCAAACGACGACGCGTAAATTGACTGCCTCGGCAAACAAGTGCAGGACACTTCTTTGCAACGTAATTTGAGCCGTTCTTCATTGAACTCAATGAAGAGCAGCTCAAGATTTACGAGCGTCACAGACGCCTCGTATATTACGAGGAGGAGCATTTACGTGTGAAACGAGGCAGCTGTTTTCTCTTGGAAACAGTCTGTCTTTTCACACGTAAATGCCTCTCATCGTGTGCACATACCCTTAGGCTGGGTTCACACGACCTATTTTCAGGCGTAAACGAGGCGTATTATGCCTCGATTTACGCCTGAAAATAGGGCTACAATACGTCGGCAAACATCTGCCCATTCATTTGAATGGGTTTGCCGACGTACTGTGCAGACGACCTGTAATTTACGCGTCGTCGTTTGACAGCTGTCAAACGACGACGCGTAAATTGACTGCCTCGGCAAAGAAGTGCAGGGCACTTCTTTGTAACGTAATTTGAGCCATTCTTCATTGAACACAATGAAGAGCAGCTCAAAATTTACGGCTGTCAGAGAAGCCTCGCAAAATGCGAGGAGGAGCATTTACGACTGAAACGAGGCAGCTGTTTTCTCCTGAAAACAGTCTGTGATTTCAGACGTAAATGCCTGCTATCGTGTGCACATACCCTTACACTTTGTGTCTCAAAAAATAGAAATGGGGAGAGAACCTCCAGCTCACCTGACACACTCCGGTGTGTCGTAGATAGCGCCCGGATCCTCGTGTCGGCACACGGGTAGCAAACAAGAGAAAGGAAGGGAGGTAGGATCCAGCGCTTGGTAGCGTTTAAAATGGCAAGTTTTCCAAGTTTAATTGTATTGGATTAAAAAAAGGAAAGTCCAGTTGTATGGGGTCCTGGGTGTGTAAGAAGTGGAGGGGTGGTATCCTCTGGGCCTACGCGTTTCGGACGACTGCCGCGTCCTTAAACTTGGCTGTGGTAGGTTTCAAAATGAGCGCGCTGTTAGATTTATACTTCGTTATTGGGACAGCTGATTTTTTGGTGGTGATTGCGTGTCATGGTCATGACTACTTTTGGAACGCAAACACCAAGTGAGTGTCAGGTAACCGTGACTATAGTATTTTTTGGTGTGATTTATTCTAAATCCTACTTTGTATTTATTGGTAAAGTTTCTATGTAATGAAACTTCGTATCGATTTGCGTATTAGTATAGTTGATTGGACTTATTTGCGTTCCAGGACTCGATTTGACGTATGCAGTGGGAGATAGAAGTTAGCCCAGACCTATTTCAATGTCGACTCCGTGTGAACGAAGACGAATCGCAGGCGTTCTTTGTTGCTGGTCAGTACTTATGTCAAAATTGAGTAATATGTCAGTAATGGTAATGAAACATTACGTTACCGTTGTTGTCCCTTATATGTCATATATTATTCTATATTTGTCATTTGTTTGTGATATTTATTATTCTTCATTGTTTTTTGTAATTTTTTGTTTTTTGTTTTTTGTTTTATGTGTATTTTTATGACATATGTATGATGACCAAAATAATATTTTAACAAGGCGCTTTTTGTATTGGCGAGGATTGGATGTGGGAAGTGTGGATAGGACCGCAACTTTGACTGGTGAATTGGGGAAACGTACATTTATAAAACCAACAAGGGCTAAGTGATGTGAGGGTTGCTATGTACATAGCAATTAGCAAATATTATGCATGTACATGATGGGAATTTTGTAACATATAATTAAGGTTATATGTGAACCTGGAGAAAACTTGGAACATGATAACTTGATATGTGCTATGCACTAATGGAGCATGTGCATTTTGTTGACAAGCTATTTTTATTTTTATTTTAATGTTATTATTTTTGTTACTATTAATGGATTAATAGAGGTACATTAGTTCTTTCTTTAAATTTAGACCTTCTGGGTATCTTGTATTTAGCCTATAAATCCAATAGGCTTCTCTCAAATGCATTTTATGTTTGATGTCGCCACCTCGCTTGGATGGGTGAATCTTTTCAATAGCATAGCAACGAAAGGTTTTGGTGTTTCTATTGTGGTGAGAAATGAAATGTTTTGAAGCATTGGATATGTTGAGAATGTTTGTATTTCTTATGTAGCTGAGGTGTTCTAAGATTCTTGTCTTAAATTTCCGGTTTGTGCAGCCTACATATTTTAAGTTACATTCTGTGCACTCGATTAGGTAGATGACTGAAACAGAATTACAATTAATGTAACTTTGAATATTGAAAGTGTCTGTTTGTGTAGAATTGTTGAAATTTTTAGTTGGATATGCATAAGAACAGACTTTGCAAGGATGGTGGCCACATCTGTAGAAGCCTTTGGTTTCAAGCCACGTTGTTTGTGTATTTTCGTTAGATGTAAACAGGGATGGAGATAGAGTGCTGCCCAAGGAAGGGGGTTTTTTTGCCACTATTCTACAGCCTCCAGACAGAATTGTACGCAAGGTGTCATCTTCCATAAGAATGGGTAAGTAGTTGTTAACTATATTTTTGATTTTTGTAAATTGGTTACTTTGTTATAAAATCAGTGTGGGTTGGTTAACAACAGAATGTGATGATTGTCTTTTATCAATGATTTTGTTGTGACAAAGAAGTTGACTTCTAGGTTTTTTAGTCATAATGTCGCGGGCTCTGTTTAGTGACCACTTTGGGTAGCCTCTTTCTTGGAGTCTGGTACTTATTTGTTTTTGTTCTATCTCAAATTGATTCTGGGAGGTACAGTTTCTTTTTGCACGATGCATTTCACCCAGAGGTATGGCTTTGATGGTATGTTTAGTATGGTCACTTGTCGCATGAAGTATGTTATTTGATGCTGTAGGTTTTCGATGGGTTTTGGTGGATATGACCTGGTCTTTATCACCTTTTAATTCCAAGTCGAGGAATATGATTTGTGAGGTATCATGATGGTAAGTGAATTTGAGATTACACTGATTGTCATTGAGAGCTTCCACGAATTTGGGGATGATGTCAGTATTCCCTTTCCAGATAATCAAAATGTCATCGATATATCTGCCGTACCATTCTATGCAATTGCTGTATGTATTGTCGGAAGAAAAAATGTGGAATTGTTCCCCCAATGACATTACCAAATTGGCTATTGATGGGGAAAACTTAGCCCCCATTGATACGCCTTTGAGTTGTAAATAATATTTAGTATCAAATTGGAAATAGTTGTTGGTTAACAGAAACATAAGTACTTCTAAAATAAAAGATTGAATTTTTTTTTCATAAGTACTATGTTTCGACAGATGGTAATCAAGAGCGGTATAGGCTATTCCATGTGGGATTGATGTATATAATGATACAACATCACAAGTGAGCCAGGTAAAATTCTTTTCCCAGCATTTATTATGCAATAAATTGAGAACATGTTTTGTGTCCTTTAAGAAGCCAGGTGTTTTTTGTGCTAAAGGCTGTAATAATGTATCCAGCCATTCTGACAGCCTTTCAAGGATTGATCCAATACCAGAGACAATTGGTCTCATTGGTGGAGGCACTGTTTGTTTGTGGATCTTTGGAAGCGCATGGATTATAGGGGTGATGGGATGTTCGATGTAAATGAAATCTTTTTGTTTCTGGGTAATGAAACCTCCTTGTTGCCCATCATCTAGTAATTTTTTCATCTGATATTTGATTGCATCGACCGGGTTTCTAGCCAGAATTTTGTAGGTGGTTTCGTCAGATAACATGTTGATGATTGATTGTTTGTAATCTTTCTTATTCATTACCGTGACGTTGCGGCCTTTATCTGACATTTTTATAATTATTTCTTTGTTGTCATGTAATGATTTTGATGCTTGGTTAAGTTTGGTTGACATATTCTTTTTAGGACGTTGGTTTTTTAGGCTGTCAGAAAGGTTATGCAATTCTTTTTCTATGACGCCCTTATGTCCTCATAGATTGTAAGCTCTTGTGAGCAGGGTCCTCACTCCCCAGGTTTGAATTGTAAATGAACATTGTCACTATGTAATGTCTGATATTGTTTGTTTCATGTCCCCTCTAAATTGTAAAGTGCTGCGTAATATGTTGGCGCTATATAAATAAAGATTATTATTATTAATTTGAGCCGTTCTTCATTGAACTCAATGAAGCACAGCTCAAAATTTACGGCTCTCAGAGAAGCTTCGCAAAATGCGAGGAGGAGCAATTACTGCTGAAAGGCTGGGTTCACACTACCTATTTTCAGACGTAAACGAGGCGTATTATGCCTCGTTTTACGTCTGAAAATACGGCTGCAATACGTCGGCAAACATCTGCCCATTCATTTGAATGGGTTTGCCGACGTACTGTGCCGACGACCTGAAATTTACGCGTCGTCGTTTGACAGCTGTCAAACGACGACGCGTAAAATGACTGCCTCGTCAAAGAAGTGCAGGACACTTCTTTGGACGTTATTGGAGCCGTTTTCTCATAGACTCCAATGAAAACAGCTCCAAAAACGGACGTAAAAAACGCCGCGAGAAAACAGCTCCTGAATTTCAGACGTAATTGCTCGTACTCGCGTTTTTCGCGGCGTCCATTACGGATGTAATTGGAGCTGTTTTTCAATGGAGTCAATGAAAAACGGCTCCAATTACGTCCCAAGAAGTGCCCAGCACTTCTTTTGACGAGCCGTCTGTTTTACGCTCCGTCTTTTGTCAGCGACGCGTAAAATGACAGGTAGTCGGCACAGTACATCGTAAATCCATTGAAAGTAATGGGCAGATGTTTGCCGACGTATTGGAGCCGTCTTTTCAGGCGTAATTCAAGGCGTAAAACGCCTCCATTACGTCTGAAAAGAGGTCGTGTGAACCCAGCCTTAGGGCATGACCCCACGTGGCGGAATTGCTCTGGAATTCCGCTGCGGACAGTCCGCAGCGGAAATCCGCAGCGTACATGTTTCTCCATTGCCTTCCACGGCTTTTTAGTTGTGTTCGTTTACACGTTGCGGACAATTCCGCTGCGGAGCATAGGCTGCGGTGCGGAATTTGGTGTCCGCAACATACACTGGTTGTTGCGGACGTGTAGCGGACTTGTTGCGGACTCATTGCGGAATTTCTCCATTGACTTCAATGGAGAGTCAAAATTCCGCAATGAAGTCCGCAGATGTTATGTGTGCTGCGGAGCGTATTGGTTTTACTAACATGATAGTTCTTCATTCTGGCTGGACCTATGTATTTCTAGGTCTACAGCCAGACTGAGGAAGTCAATGGGGCTCCCGTAATTACGGGTGACTACGTGTGTGCACCCGTAATTACGGGAGCTTTGCTTGGCGACGTCAGTAAATAGTCACTGTCCAGGGTGCTGAAAGAGTTAAGCGATCGGCAGTAACTGTTTCAGCACCCTGGACAGTGACTTCCGATCACAAGATACATCAACCTGTAAATAAAATAGAAGTTCCTACTTACCGAGAACTCCCTACTTCTTCCTCCAGTCCGGCCTCCCAGGATGACGTTTCAGTCCAAGTGACGGCTGCAGCCAATCACAGGCTGCTGCGGTCACATGGACTGCCGCTTCATCCAGGGAGGTCGGGCTGGATGGCGAAAGAGGGACGCGTCACCAAGGCAACGGCCGGGTAAGTATGAATTTATTTTTACTTTTACTAGGGAAAGGGCTGTCCCTTCTCTCTATCCTGCACTGATAGAGAGAAGGGAAGCCCTCTTCCTCTCAATACGCAACGGCTAGTCCGCATCAAATTAATGCCCATTTTAGGCAAAGCCGCAACAGAATCTGCAACGCAGATTCTGTGCGGCATTGATGCGGACAGTGTCGGAAGAAATACGCCACGTCTGGGCATGCCCTTAGAGTATGTTCACACTGAGTTTTTTGCAGGCAGGAAAATCAAAAAGATTTTGACCTGCCTGCACTCTCTTTGCCACGTTTTTGCTGCATTCTTCACTGTTTTTTGGCCGTGGCCTTTGAGCGCTGCGGACAAAAAACGCCTAGAAGAAATCTCTTTCTCTGCCTCCCATTGATGAAGTCAGAGACGGAAATGCCTGAAGAAAGGCATGTCACTTATTTTTTTCCTGCGAGCGATTTTGGATGTTTTTTATCGCGGTTTCCGGCACAGTTTCCGCATCAAAAACAGTGCCAAAATACTCTGTGTGAACAAGGCCTAAAAGTGGACATGTTTGCTTTCCTAAATTGTCAGTTTTAGAAAATAGTTGTATTCCCAATGAAATAACAATTCTGGAGCATCTATTCTTACAACTCTATATTGTGTTGGTCCTCTGTTATTGCTCTTGGAAATGTTTTAATAAATTGACAACTGTTGTGTTACCATTAGCCTCCTTGATCACTTTTTATTCCTTTTTTTGTGGGAGACAAGGTGACCAAAAAGCAGCGATTTTGGCATTTTATTTTTTTGTACAGTATTCACAGTGCTGGTTAAAAAATGTTAGGCTTTATTCAGATGAACGGGAAATACGTTCGTGCAACGCGCGTGATTTTCACGCGCGTTGCGCGGACCTATATTAGTCTATGGGGCCGTGCAGACATGTGCGTGATTTTTGCGCAGCGTTGCTCCGTTGCAAAAAAGTCACGACATGTCCGTTGATTCTGCGTTTTCAACGCATCACGCACCCAACGCACGGCACACGGAAGCACCTCCGTACGCACAGCGTTTTTCACACAACACTTGTTAAGTGTATGTAAATGAGTTGACAAAACTAGACAAAACTAGTACAAACCAGGAAGTGGCTTTTCACTTTCTGAGCACATGCGCACAGTTCCAACCGACATCTGCTACAATGCCACGTGCGTGCGATGTTGAAAAACTTATCTGCTTGGTCCATGACAGACCCCAGTTGTGGAACACCAACGCAGAGGCCTACCACGACCGCACGGGCAAGGAGGTTGGCTGGGATGAGGTCGCGCAGAGCCTCTTCGGACAGGAGTGGGATAAAAGCACCACAAGAGACCGCAAAAGCATAGGTAAACGCAGATCTCTATTGATGCTAATGCAATCGGCCATGCTGTAGTGTATATCCTTGTGTTTCACATGTTTGTACTGTGCTTGGTCGCGGGTGTGTCACTGCATCATTAGGCAAGTGTTTAATGTTTAGTTGTGTTTAAAGTTTAGCGACGTTTCGAACAAGTGCAGTTTTCAGTTAGGTCACATGGTCTCCTTTTTTTGTCTGTTTCCTGTTCCTATGTCCAGTTGATGATGTTAAAACACGGTGGAGGAGCTGTCGGGATCAGTTCAGGAGGGAATTTGGAAGCAGAGGGCGAAGTGGGGATGGGGCGTCCAAAAAACGCCCCTACATATATATGAAACAGCTGATGTTCCTCAAGGACATTATGGAGATGCGGCCGTAAGTACTGACTGTACCTTGATGACATGTGTGTGTTCACTGTATAATCGGCCTAAAAAGCTGTTTGACCCTTGTGGACATGTTAAAAGGAGTAACGCAAAATGTTTCTGGCAGATGCAGTGATAATCTCAATGACACCGAGGAGGAGGCTGGCCATGTGGAGTCGCAGCTGGTCACGGAACAACATCCCGTGCTGCCCTTGACCCCCGACCTCACGCAAACACAAGCAGCCACCCAGTTAAGCAGCCAACCCCAGCTGCCACGGGACGTGGACAATCCCCGGACGCCACAAGCCAGACGCCGGCGCACCCAGGTTGCCACAGCAGGTGCCAACGTGGACTCGAGAGTCCTGGAGTACCTTCGGCGCTGTTCGGAGGAGGATGGATGTGACGCTTTTGGCCGTACCATAGCGCCGCTACTCCGGCGAGTCCCGGACTACCGGATGGCACGCGTCCAAGGGGCCATCCTTGCTATAATTGACTCTGCCACTCCTCCTAACAATCCACGCCAGTGCTTCCAGGTAATAGAGCAATGGCGTGGATTGCCTGAGGATTTGGTGCCCTCTACTGCACCTCTCCCTTCCCAGCCTGCACACACCTTTCCACGGCCACAGTACCAACGGCCGATGGTGACCATAATGTCACCTGGTCATGTGGTGCCTCGGGAGCACCCTTTCGTCCCCTACGTCAGACCCCAGCCTCCCTCTGGCCAGGGCCCCCCGGCAGGGTTCAACCCTCTGTATCAGCACCACTTTGCTGTTGAGGAACATCCTCAGCAGGCCCAGGGACAGTATAGTGGTGCTGAAATGCAGAGCCATCAGTCGCCATCACACAGGTATTATGATTTATAGATGTGTGTAGGCCGATTACGGGTGGCTCGATGTGGTGATGTAAACATCGAAGTCCCAGTATGTTAATGTAGCATCATGTTGGTGCATTTTCTATTTTTGGATGCCTGCTGGTTCCTGTTAAAAGTTACCGTTTGAAATGACAGATTAAATTGTTTTTCTGTTTGCAAGTAATATTTGATGTGTTTGCCTCCATCTATGTGGTGGAACCCAGGTTCCCCCAAAGATTCTTTTAGATAATGTTCAAACATTATGCCGATGGAGCAAGATTGTAGCATGCCATGATTGAGGTATTAGTGTATCTTTGGTGGTTTTCCTCCATTCCTCATATTGTGCTCGCCTGCATTGCAGTGGTGTGAGAAATGTGGAACAAATGTATTTTGCCTTGGGATTAGTGAACATGGGCTAAGCCAATCTGCCTCCCAAGCTAATTCGTCTAGAGGACATTCAAACTAAAAAGAAAAACCACCAAAGATCTAAGCTCGCAACCCACGTCAAGGGTCCTCATGTCTTGCGAGTCCCTAATCTAAATATCCCCTCCCCAAATAACAACAAATTTAACTTAAAAATGCTACAGTGGGCCACTAATCTACACTAGGACAGCCCTCACAGAACATCCTCCTGCCATGCCACAGCTCCATGGGGGCTGTCAAAATATTGTGCAAATATGTCGCGTACTCGAATCCCAGATGTTTGAGCCCTTCCAAGTGGAATTTGCTGCCGAATGGTTGATGTGGAAACATTTTGGCGAATATATTAGGCATCACAACCGGCGTCATGTATGCGACAAAAATTATGAAGCACGACACACGCTTGTATGACACGGGTGACATTTTGCGGCGTCAGTTGCATGGTGGTGAGAAAAACACGCCATTTGGAGGACATTATGCCAAATGCACATTCCACACATCGGCGTGCTCTGCTAAGCCGGTAATTGAATATGCGCCGGCGGTCATCCAAGCCTCTTCGAGCAAATGGGCGCATTACTTGACTTGTGAGTCCAAAACCCTCATCTGCCACGATCACATAAGGGACTGGCGGTCCTCGCGAGCCAGGCAGGTGGTTCGGCGCCGGCACGGAAAGTAGATTGCACATCAGACGATGGCCCATCCTGGATGTACGAAAGATGCGGGCATCAGCTGAGCTTCCATAGGACCCTATATGTACAATGGTAAAACAATAATTGCTGTCGGACAAGGCCAACAAGACGATGGAAAAAAACTGTTTGTAGTTATAGAATCGGGATCCGGAGTGGGGGGCTTCTTTACTCGAATATGCTTCCAGTCTAGGGCACCAATACAATTTGGAAATTGGGTGGTGGTGATAAAGCCAGTGGTCTGTCGTGGGCTGAGGCATCACGGTGGCCTTCAATCGCAGCCACAACACAACACAGGTGCCTGTCACAATGCCCGAAATTGTGCTCACTCCAAGAAGGAATTCGAAATGTAACGAATGATAGCTGTTTCCAGTAGCTAGAAATCTACATGGGCGAGATGCAAAAACACAACACACAAATAAACGTGATGTAGGACATGACAACCACACACCATCCTGTAAGCTGCAATTGTTTAAGACACACATACCTCAACGTCACAAGGAGTCGCTCCTCGGGGGAAATGCAGCGCCGCATATTTGTGTCCTTGTAGGTTATTCCTGTGCGAATCAGGTCCAGCAGAATATCAAAAGTCGACACAGACATGCGGCAAAACGCCCCAAATTTCTCGGGGTGGCTGCGAAGGTCATCATATAGAGTATGAAAATGGCCTTTGGAGGTGCGCTGGGCCACAAGTGGATGAACCCAAATCCTCCCTCTTCTCCGGGTTCCCTCCTGAAGCATGGGTCGGCGCTCACCAAATCTCCGAGAAACCATCCATGATATCAGCACACGGCTCAGCGGAGTCAAGGGCATAGTGTAGCTTTTTTACCTGTAAAAACCACCAAAAACACCCAACTCGGCCAAAAGTAGTTTGCAAGGTGCAAACTTGATGCGAACATGTGCTCACATCAAGCAGGTGTTGGAGAAGGTGTCTTTTTGTAGGCTGCCCTCTCCATTACTCCACCCTCCGTTGTTGTGACGTGCGTAAAAAACGCATGCCATACGCGAGTAAAATACGCAATCACGCAGCCCTAACGGATGCCACACGCAACTACCACGCAACCAAAACGCTGCGTTTTTCACGCGCGAAAAAACGCCACGTTCGTGTGAATCCAGCCTTATATTGTTGTAGTTACTCAATTGTACCTTGATGTGTCTTATACCCTTGTTTCCCCCTCCCCTTCCTTTTCCTTTAGGGTATGTTCACATGCCCTATTTACGGACGTAATTCAGGCATTTTATGCCTGGAATTACAGCCGAAAAAACGGCTCCAAACCGTCTGCAAACATCTGCCCATTGAATTCAATGGGTCTTACGGTGTTCTGTGCAGACAGGCTTTTTTTTTACGCGCCACTGTTAAAAGACGGCGCGTAAAAGACGGCCCCCTCAAAGAAGTGCATGTCACTTCTTGGGATGTAATTGGAGACGTTTTTCATTGACTCCATTGAAAAACAGCTCCAATTACGTCCGTAATGGACGCCGCGAAAAACGCCTGCACTTGTCAAAACGTCTGAAATTCAGGAGCTGTTTTCGCCTGAAAACAGTTCCGTAATTTCAGACGTAATTGGCGTTGCCGTGTGAACATACCCTTACCCTTCTACTCCACCACCCCTGGTTGGGTTTTGATGCTGTTACTTCGTAGTATTATCGAATGTTTGCATAATTTCAATAAATACCTTTTAAAACGAAATAATATAAGGGTATGTTCACACAGAGTTTTTTTGCAGGCAGAAAGCTCTGCCTGGAAAAATCAACTCCGATTTTTGAAGTGTTTTTTCACCACACATGTTTTTTGCCGCGTTTGTTTGCCGCGATTTTTGCCGCGTTTTTTTGCCGCGTTTTTTGTGGGCTTTTTTTTATCAGAAAGATGGAAAAAAAAGTCTCCCATTGATTTCAATGGGGTTTTTGAGGCGGAAAACGCCTCAAGATAGGGCATGTCGCTTCTTTATACCGCAAGTGTTTTTTGCCGCGGTTTCTGCGGCAAAAAACATGTAAAAAAAAAACTACGTGTGAACAGGGCGTCCGGAAAAGTTCAGACTTTTCCGGATGCGGCAATACCAGTTAAGTTTAGGTTTTTTTTACATTGATTCTTGGAAAGAAATGGGAGAAGGGTGGTTTTTCTAATATTCTTCTAATATTTTTTATTATTCTCCTTAGGGTACTAAACAGCAATTGTTGGATCGCTTGCACAATATACTGCACTACTAATGTATTGCAGTATATCATGTTTTTACCTGCTCCTCTGGCAAGACTTTATTAAAGCATACAGCCAACACCTGTATCTTATCTTGTGGGCTCAACCCGTGAGCCCGCTCCATACTTTCCTTTCCGACTTCTGCTATATATATATGGCGGATGGCGGAAAGAGGTTTAGAGGTGTCAACAACAATTAGAAACTCTGTAAGATACAGATATTGGGGGAGATTCATGAAAACATGAGCAATTCATAGATTGAAAGACTGGCATTGATTTATGCTATAATTTACAGCATTTTCTGGCAAAAGGGGTGAATTCAGCTCAAAATTCGGAATTTTTGCTTAAACCTCAGTAATATAACCATACAATCTAGCTTTGTACATAAAAGGAATATCACTTCAGTGAATGCAATTGCAAAACTTTATTGGCTCACTCAGGATGTGTAGAAATAATGGTAGCAATAGTAGCAACGTTTCAGATAATACATTTTCAAGCTGTTTAGTAACTTGCTGAAAGTTCTCCATCTGAACATGCGGCACTGTCATTAAGGCCTTATTCACACAAACGTGTTAAACGTCCGTGGGACGGCCATTGAAACAGCGGCCGTCCCACGGACCTATGTAATTCAATGTGGCCGTTCACACAGTCGTTGTTTCAAAGGACCGTGTGAAGGGTCCGTGCGAAAATAGGACATGTCCTAACTTTTCACACATCACGCATTCCTCCATAGACTCTCCTCTATGGGGGATGAGAGACATCGCGTCCCGCAGCGCTGAGCACGGATGCACCTCGGACGTGAAAAACTGCAGATTTTCACGTCCGAGATGCGCAGCGCTTGTGTGAATCAGACCTAAGTTCCAAAACAGATCAAAAAAAGATTATTATCCAAGATGTTGCTACTATTAGGGTATGTTCACACGGCCTATTTACGGACGTAATTCGGGCGTTTTTGCCCCGAATTACGTCTGAAAATAGCGCCTCAATAGCGCTGACAAACATCTGCCCATTGAAAGCAATGGGCAGACGTTTGTCTGTTCACACGAGGCGTATATTTACGCGCCGCTGTCAAATGACGGCGCGTAAATAGACGCCCGCGTAGAAGAAGTGACCTGTCACTTCTTTGGCCGTAATTGGAGCCGCTATTCATTGACTCCAATGAATAGCAGCGCTAATTACGGCCGTAATTGACGCGGCGTTCAAGCGCCTGCACATGCCGGTACGGCTGAATTTACGGGGATGTTTTCAGGCTGAAACATCCCCGTAATTTCAGCCGTTACGGACCCCCGCCGTGTGAACATACCCTTAGGGTATGTTCACACGGCCTATTTACGGACGTAATTCGGGCGTTTTTGCCCCGAATTACGTCTGAAAATAGCGCCTCAATAGCGCTGACAAACATCTGCCCATTGAAAGCAATGGGCAGACGTTTGTCTGTTCACACGAGGCGTATATTTACGCGCCGCTGTCAAATGACGGCGCGTAAATAGACGCCCGCGTAGAAGAAGTGACCTGTCACTTCTTTGGCCGTAATTGGAGCCGCTATTCATTGACTCCAATGAATAGCAGCGCTAATTACGGCCGTAATTGACGCGGCGTTCAAGTGCCTGCACATGCCGGTACGGCTGAATTTACGGGGATGTTTTCAGGCTGAAACATCCCAGTAATTTCAGCCGTTACGGACCCCCGCCGTGTGAACATACCCTTAGCGGTAATGTTTTGACATTTCAATCACTGGAGAGCTGTTTCTACCATGTATTTTTGTAATTCTTTGTACAGTAAGGGTATGTGCACACACAAAATCAAAAAGGTCTGAAAATACGGAGCTGTTTTCAAGCGAAAACAGCTCCTGATTTTCAGCCGTTTTTTTAGCAACTCGTGTTTTTCGCTGCGTTTTTTACGGTAGTGCACTTCTTTTTCGCGCCCCATTGGAAAACAACGCAGTTTTTCCCATTAAAATCAATGGGCAGATGTTTGGAGGCATTCTGCTTCCTATTTTTCAACCGTTTACGGCCCGAAGAACAGCCGAAATTAAGCCGTGTGAACATACCCTTAGGGTATGTGCACACGAGAACTGGCTTTTACGTCTGAAAAGACAGACTGTTTTCAGGAGAAAACAGCTGCGTCGTTTCAGACGTAATTGCTCGTCCTCGCATTTTGCGAGGTGTCTTTGACTTCAATGAAGAACGGCTCAAATTACGTTTCAAAGAAGTGCCTTGCACTTCTTTGCCGAGGCAGTCAATTTACGCGTCGTCGTTTGACAGCTGTCAAACGACGACGCGTAAATGACAGGTCGTCTGCACAGTACGTCGGCAAACCCATTCAAATGAATGGGCAGATGTTTGCCTATGTATTGGAGCCGTATTTTCAGACGTAAAACGAGGCATAATACGTCTATGTTTACGTCTGAAAATATGTCGTGTGAACCCAGCCTAATAGTTAAAACCTGATCCCTGCCACACATATTTACCCGAAAAAGTGAGCACGACATGTTTGTTTTGCAATAAAATAGACGTAACTAAAAAAGATGGCTGAATGGAATTTTAAGGGTATGTGCACACACACTAATTACGTCCGTAATTGACGGACGTATTTCGGCCCCAAGTACCGGACCGAACACAGTGCAGGGAGCCGGGCTCCTAGCATTATAGTTATGTACGATGCTAGGAGTCCCTGCCTCGCTGCGGGACAACTGTCCCGTACTCTAATCATGTTTTCAGTACGGGACAGTAGTTCCACGGAGAGGCAGGGACTCCTAGCATCGTACATAAGTATGATGCTAGGAGCCCGGCTCCCTGCACTGTGTTCGGTCCGGTACTTGCGGCCGAAATACGGCCGTCAATTACGGACGTAATTAGTGTGTGTGCACATACCCTAACACTTAGGCCCCATGCACACGACCGTATTTTTTCCCTCCCGTAAATACTGTCCGTAAATACGGGTCCTTTGTCACACGTTTTCAACCCGTATTTAACCCGTATTTACAGACCCGTGCCCGGGTCACAATCATGTCCAAACCAAACTGATATAGGACATGTTCTATATTTTTCAACGCAAACGGGAAGGTACCCATGGCCAATAGAAGTTTATGGGCCCGTAATTACGGGCCATAAATGCGGCCCGTAATTACGGGCGTTTTTACGGTCGTGTACATGGGGCCTCACATAATTTACTGATATTTTTCTGTATTTTAGTCGGAGTCAAATAACATTTGCACACATATAGCAAATGCGACTATGATGCATATTAAATAGGTTTATGGTCATAATTTGTCGCCACAGAAACGAACCAGTATGCGCTCTGTGTGACGCCGTATAGTGCTTACATGAGGCACTGTATACTCACCAATGTTTCTAGGAAAGAATATCTTTGTGATACAGTATGCAATGGAACAAGGCACAATAAGATCAGAGGCACACGGAGCAAAGTATGGGCACATAACAGTCTATGAGCGCTATGTTATGGATCCATACAACAGAGATCCTTTATATAGCTGTGTAGCCTGCGCCCTTATATTATTTTCATACCTTTTTTCTTAGGGTCAGTTTTTTGGCGCTGATTTTGACACGGAAAGGTATTTTGAGGTATTTTATTTTCAACCTGAAAAAAAACTCTGTGTGAACTAGGCCTTAGGGCAGATACAGACGGACGTTGCGTTTTTGCGCGCGCAAACAACGCTGCGTTTTGCGCGCGCAAAAACCATTTGACAGCTGCGTGTGTCATCCGTGTATGATGCGCGGCTGCGTGATTTTCGCGCAGCCGCCATCATAGAGATGAGGCTAGTCGACGCCCGTCACTGTCCAAGGTGCTGAAAGAGCTAACTCTTTCAGCACCCTCGACAGTTAATGCCGAACACAATATCGAAAAACCTGTTGAAAAAAAAGAAAAAGTTCGTACTTACCGAGAACTTCCCGGCCGTTGCCTTGGTGACGCGTCCTTGGTGACGCGCCTCTCGACATCGGGCCCCACCTCCCTGGATGACGCGCCAGTCCATGTGACCGCTGCAGCCTGTGCTTGGCCTGTGATTGGCTGGAGCTGTCACTTGGACTGAATTGTCATCCCGGGAGGTCAGACTGGAGGAAGAAGCCAGGAGTTATCAATAAGTCAGAACTTCGTTTTTTTTTCTACAGGTTCATGTATATTGGGATCGGAAGTCACTGTCCATGGTGCTGAAACAGTTTAACTCTTTCAGCACCATGGACAGTGACTATCTCCTGACGTCGCGTACCGATAATTTTCGGCCGAACCCAGTGAAGTTCGGTTCGCTTGTCCGGCTTCGCTCATCGCAAAGACACTCCGTTTGGATGTTCGGAAACAGAAAAGCACGTGGTGCTTTTCTGTTTACATTCATCCTTTTGACAGCTGGTGCGCTGTTTCAGTCGGTTCGCACGGAAGTGCTTCCGTGCAACCTGCGTGGTTTTCACGCACCCATTGACTTCAATGGGTGCGTGATGCGCGAAATACGCAGAGTTATTGAACCTGTCGCGCTTTTTGCGCAGCAGACAAACGCTGCGCAAAAAGCACGGACTGTCTGTACTGCCCCATAGACTTGTATTGGTCCATGCGTGCCGCGTGAAAACCACGCGGCCCGCACGGACCGAATACACGCTCGTGTGAATCCCCCCTTAGTTTGTACCTTACCATTCCCTGCGTGGTGCTGCTTCTGTTTACTACATGTAATAATAATGAGGATCTTCTAGGTCTATTTAACGTCAGGTCCTAGACATTTTTAGCTAAGCTATTTGTAGTTTTTGATTTTAACAAGCCATGACAAGCATTCATCTACAGTAAATCTGGTCCTGACATAACCCCATATTAAAAAAAAAAAAAAACCTTTTTCATGCTACGTAAATTCTATCACAGTTTTGAGAGCCACTAGAGTAACTTCAAAGTTACTAGATACTTGGCACACAAGCCATGTAGGAATTTACAGCTTTATCATTTAGACAGTTCTCACAGTCTCAGTGACTATTTGCTTTTACAGACCAAATATTCTTGTTTTACCAATTAAGGCACTAGCTTTTTGCAAAAGTCAACTTAATGAAGCTGCAAAATATACATTATGAAGGAGATTTATAAAAACTGTCTAAAAGAAGAATTGTCCTTGTCCATAGCAACTAATCAGCGCTCCACTTTTATAGCTGGGCTATAATTGGTTGCTATGGACAAAAAGTTATTTTAATCTATGCTATGGACACTTTTTCTTTTAATCGGTATTGATAAATCTCCCGCTATTTATCCAAAAGTATGTGAACGCCTTACCATCACACCTATATGCACTTGTTGGACATCTCATTTAACAAACATGAGTGGTAATATGGAGTTGGACCACCCTTTGCGGCTATAACTGCCTTGACTCTTCTCGGAAGGCTTTCCACAAGATTTTGGGGTGTGTCTGTGGGAATGTATGTCCATTTATAATAATAAGCTTTATATAGCGCCAACATATTCCGCAGCACTTTACAATTCATAGGGAACATGTACAGACAATTCAGACGTTACATAGTGACAAAACTAATTTACAATGCAAACAAGAGGAATAAGGACCCTGCTTGTTAGGCCTCATGCACACGACCGTAAAAACACCCGTTATTGCGGGTCGTTATTACGACCCGCAATAACGGGCTCATAGGCTTCTGTTAGCCACGGGTACCTTCCCGTTTGCTCACGGGAAGGTACCCGTGCCGTTAAAAAAGATAGAACATGCCCTATTTCATGCCGTAATAACGGCACGGGCATCCCATAGAAGTCTATGGGGCTCCCGTAATCATGGGTGGCTGCGTGTGTTCACCCGTGATTACGGGAGCGTTGCGAGGTGAGGCGAGGTCAGGGGACTACCCGGTCTGCAGGCCACAGCCCAGTGGCGTAACTACCGCCGGGACTACAATGAAAACTATGGCAGAGCGGGGAGGTATCTCCCCGCTCTGCCATAAACAAGACATGTATCCCCTATCCTGTAAAAAATAAAAATAAAAGACGTTCATACTTACCGACAACTCTCCAGTCCGATCTCCCGCCCGTTGCCTTGGTGACGCGTCCCTCTCGACATCCGGGCCGACGTCCTGGATGACGTTTCAGGCCATGTGACCGCTGCAGCCAATCACAGGTCAATCACAGGCTGCAGCGGTCACATGGACTGCCGCGTCATCCAGGGATGTCGGGCTGGATGTGAAGAGAGGGACGCGTCACCAAGACAACGGCCGGTAAGTATGAATTTCTTTAACTTTTATTACAGAAAAGGCTGTCCCTTCTCTCTATCCTGCACTGATAGAGAGAAGGGGCTGCCGATTAGTGCAGTGCTATTTTGCTGCCAAAAACGTGCTCGTAAATACGGGTGGAATACGTGTGACACCGGACCCATATTTACGAGCACGGGTTCGTAAATACTGGTGCAAAACGGGTGGAATACGTGTGACACCGGACCCGTATTTACGCCAGTATTTACGGGTGTGAAAAAATACGGTCGTGTGCATGAGGCCTAAGAGCTTACAATCTAAGGGTATGTTCACACGCAGTTACCAAAAACTTCTGAAAATACGGAGCTGTTTTCAGGCAAAAACAGCTCCTGATTTTCAAACGTTTTTGTAGCAACTCGCATTTTTCGCAGCGTATATTACGGACATTGGAGCTGTTTTTCAATGGAGTCAACGAAAAACGTCTCTAAAAACGTCAGAAGAAGTGACATGCACTTCTTTTTTGCGGGCGTCTTTTTACGCGCCGTATTTTGACAGCAATGTGTAAAATTACACCTCGTGGGAACAGAACACCGTAAAACCCATTGCAAGCAATGGGCAGATGTTTGTAGGCATATTAGGGGCGTTTTTTTCAGGCGTAATTCGAGGTGTAAAACGCCCGAATTACGTCTGAAAACGCTGCGTGTGACCATACCTAAGAGGAAATAAGGGGACACAAAATGGAAAAAGGGTTTGCTTACTACAATGGTCCAGCCATCTTTTATACACAAGGGGTAGGATCTCTATCCAATTGGCAAAGCCGAGCAGGGATATCAGTCTGCAAAAAGGGCTTCAGCGTTATTAGGGTATGTGCACACGATAACTGCATTTACGTCTGAAATTACGGAGCTTTTTTCAGGAGAAAACAGCTCCGTAATTTCAGCCGTAATTGCATGTACTCGCGTTTTGCGAGGCGTCAATTACGGCCGTAATTTGGAGCTTTTCTTCATTGGAATCAATGAAAAACGGCTCAAATGACGTCTCAAGAAGTGTCCTGCACTTCTTTTGACGAGCCGTCTTTTTTACGCGTCGTCGTTTGACAGCGACGCGTAAATGACAGGTCATCGGCCCAGTATGTCGGCAAACCCATTCAAATGAATGGGCAGATGTTTGCCGACATATTGGAGCCGTATTTTCAGACGTAAATCGAGGCTTAAAACACCTAGTTTACGTCTGAAAATAGGTCGTGTGAACCCAGCCTTAAAGGAACAGTGTCATCACAAATTTATTTTTCATATGTTAAAGATGTTAGTGCTTTATTAAAAACGTTTATATTTATTTGTGTGTTTGTGTTTTACTTTTTCTTATTTTTACACTTTTTCTTCCCTATGGGGGCTGCCATTTTTTGTTCCATTTCTGTATGTGTCGATTAACGACACATACAGACATGGAATACGGCAGCCACAGTCCCATAGGGACCACGAACGGCTCCCGTCCCATCCACTTCTGTGTACGCCGTCTGTGTGGGAACTGCGCATGCGCCGCTCCCACACAGTCCAATTTGAAATTGGCGCCGTCCGGCGCCATTTTCCTGTGGACCGGAAGTCGTGGCCGGACAGTAAGATTACTACTTCCGGTCGCGGCTTCCGGACTTGTGCACTTGGACCAGCGGCAGCAGACGGAGCGGACGGGCTGGAGGGAGCCGCGGCGGCAGGAGCAGGTAAGAGATTTCAATGTATGTTCGTGTTTGTGTACGTTTACTACTGTATGTTAACCTTCTACACTGTGTGTTAGCTCAAAAAATGGCGACACACAGTGTAGGAGGTTAGACCGTTCAAACCCCTCGTTTATCCCGGCACTAGCCAGGATAAAGGAGGGGGGGATGCTGAGAGCTCACTAGAGCGAGGGCTTTTTACCCAATTTTGCAATGCTGCAATTTTGGGAATAGCTCCATCTAGTGACCAGCAATGGGAAATATTATAAATTAGAATCTAATTTATAATATTTCCTGACTCGTGAAAAAAATAAAAAAAATTTGAACAATGTTTAATCACCTACACACTAAATGTTTAATTAAAAAAAAAAAAACATGTTTTTCTGGCAACACATTCCCTTTAACATCAAACCTAGATGGTGCCGAATACAATGTTGTATAAAAATCGTAAAAGGTCTTCAAAACCTTTGTGGCATTCTGTGAAAGAGTTCCATCAGCTAAACGCAATTTCGGAGGTGTCGAGTCAACCAATCTAGGAGTGAGACGTCTAGCAAGTAAAGTCCCCCGGTTTATCCCCTTGTGAAAAAAATGTATGCTGTGACCACCTGAGACTTTTTTCCGCCCAGCTAGTCAGACACAAATTCAATTCAGTCCGTGCTCCAGCCAGTTGGGCTTTTGTGGTTCCCGATGGGTCCCTTTTAAATAGACTTGACAAATCTGCCAACTTTTTTCCTTTGAAGCTAATAAATCTTTAGAACGTTTCTAAAGTTGGTGAGGCTATCTGAATGATCTTACTTCTAGTCACTGCTTTATGAGCCGCCCAATTGGATATTACCGAAGTATCCTGGGCTTTATTAACTGAATCCCGACCGCTGGCTGTGTTTTTACGGCGGTCAGGGTCCTTAAAACCCGAGCCATAGACTTTTTACGGCTCGGGTTTTAACTTGCTGCCCGCGCGATCGGGCAGCTGAATGTCGGGTCTCTGGCTGTCAGTGACTGCCGGGGACCTTGAGGAGAAGATAGAACCAGCTTTCGCTGCTTCTGTCTTCTCTCATGACTTGTACACAGCGCTCAATGAACGCTGTGTACAGGAATAGAGGCAGCGGCCGCGCCGCTGTCTGTATTCCTCCCGGTGATCATGTGACTGGTCACATGATCGCCGGGTTCCGTTACTGATAGACTGCTGCTGGGTCTTACAAGACCCAGCACAGCCCTATTAGTGACAATCGTCACTATGAGAGGGCTGATTTCCCCTGTAACGGGGGCTGCTGTGCAACTCCAGTTACAGTGGAAAAACATGGTGTAAAAGAAAGAAAAAAAAAATATCAAGTTCCCCAGAGGTCTTTTTTGACCTTTGAGGGACAGGCCATAGTAATAAAAAAATAGTACAGTCAAGTGCAAAATTTTTTTAATAATAAATACACATAACAAACCCATGTAAAAAAAAACGTTCCCCCCCCGCCAATCATTTTTGTAACGCTAGCGCTGACCCAATTACCCTAATATAGACATGTAATATATTAAAATTTACGGTAGACAATCACGATCACAAATAAAAGGTTTATTTTAGGGTAAAACTATGTTATTACCAAAAAAAAAATAGCTGAAACGTAAAAAATTTTTTTACTATTATTTTCAAACTTTATGAATAAAAATTCTAAAATAGCAAAAAAGGTGTGTATAAAAATGATAAAAAAAGAAACCTGCATTGTCTACGGAAAAAACGTTGCAAAAATCACGTAGTAAGCCCAACAAATAAAAAAGTTATAGCCATTTAACTAACACGTGCTAAAAAGGGCTAAACGGTGTCTGGTCCTGAAGGCTCAAAATAGCCCGGTCCTGAACTGGTTAAGCAACACCGCAGAAGAAATGCTAGCACAGGCTTCCAGTATCCGTAGTTTCAGTTGCTGCACATCTCATATCTTCACAGCATAGACAATTGCCTTCAGATGACCCCAAAGATAAAAGTCTAAGGGGGTCAGATCGGGAGGCATTTCTTCTGCGGTGTTGCTATCAGTGTGTGAAGAGTGGGAGAAGAGGGTTGCATTGACAATCCAACACAATGGGCAGCACTTTGAACACATTTTATAAGTGGTCAGAAACTTGTAAATAACTAATGAAAGAATAAAGTAACGTTAAAACCAAGCACACCATTGTTTTTCTTGTGAAATTCTCGATAAGTTTGATGTGTCACATGACCCTCTTCCCATTGAAAAAACTAAAGTTGGATACAAAATGGCCGACTTCAAAATGGGCGCCATGGTCAACACCCAGCTTGAAAAGTTTCCCCCCTCCCATATACTAATGTGCCACAAACAGGAAGTTAACATCACCAACCATTCCCATTTTATTTAGGTGTATCCATATAAATGGCCCACCCTGTATATATGTCATGGGGTTCGTTAGGTTAATGCACGATTAACAGAGCCAGTGACAACAGGGCAACTTCAACAGGGTTTATTTTATCCAAAGTTGATAGAACAAGTCACGTTCAATGCAGGAACAACACACAGTCCACAAAATAAGGTGATCACAGGCACATCTTCAGAGCGTTGGCCTCCGCTTCAGCTCTCCTGAAGGTCTAAATCCAGAAGATCCCCATCCTCCCCAGGACAAGCCCTTATACCCCCTCAGGGGGAGGAACATCTTTTCAGTTTCACTGTCTGTAAGTGAGTTGTGGTCCTTTGTGCTATCATGTGTATTGCCACAGCCGGGATGACGACACGGGGGGGGGGGGGATAATTGGATCACCCTTGTTTGCTGGTCTGCACCTGAGCTGAATATAACTGAGGTGCCTCCTGATGACCCCCTGTGGAGACTGGACAATGAGTTCAATTTATGTCTTGTGGACTTCACCTCTGACTCGTCTGATTGTCCATAGGCTGGAGACACGACCTGTGGTACTTGATTAGAGAGTCATTCCTCTCTGCTGAGGACTCACAATAAACCACACATAATGCACCATCACAACATATATATCCATAGTGCCGTGATATCTGGAGAACGAGTTCCATCAATGCAGCACCCAATCCAATAATCATTGTACGAAATCCAAGGCGGAAATCCCCAGAGTGTGCTATGAGCATGGCACAATGTCCCCTAGTAACCGGAGAACTGAAAAAGACATTAGTTGTAGAAAACTGAAATCAAAACTGACCCCTGAAGATATTATAATCCAGGGAATAGGTCATATCAACAGTTATATAAACGTCAAGGAGGATTAGACTGTTGGCGACGAGAGTTTACTCGCTGTTCTCGAGGTGCAGTGTCACGACCTCCCTGAGTGCGCCATATCGGAGACAACGGAGGGGCTGGCAATGACGAGTTAGATGGGTTGGAACGTTTCTGGCATCGGGAGGATATTTAAGTCTCTCAGAAGATCTTCCCCTTCCTGCAGTGTTGAAAAACCGTGTTGTCGGTTATTATGCATAAAGAGGAGGCGAAATGGGAAGGCCCACCTATACGTAATAGCGTGGTGTTTGAGGGTCTGCAGAATAGGACGTAACATTCTCAGTTTTTGTATGGTTTGTGGAGCCAAATCTGCGAAAATCTGTATAGCAGTGTTATAGAGTGTAATCACAGGAAGTTTCCGTGCCTTTTTATCGCTTTCTCCATAACAGAATAATAGTGGGGTTTCACTATAATATCTCTAGGAAGTCCATCCAGCCTAATGGCCGTCAATGCTCTGTGAGCTCGGTCGATTTCCATATGAGATTCCGATATATCTGGTATCAAGGTGGTGAACAACAAACAAACCACTTTCGGTATATCCGTATGAGATTCAGGGACCCCCCTGATCCTAAATTTGTAGCGTCGTGACCTATTTTCCAAGTCCTCAATTCTATTAGTCGCCCAATCCAACTGACTTTGCAGATCCTCAATAAATCTAGTATTCTGATTAACCCTTGTTGTCGTGGAAGTCAATTTTGTTTCTATGGCCTCCATATGAGCACCCACCTTATGGAGATCATGGTGGACTGCAGCTATTTTAGAGCAGATCTCCCCCATCTGAGCTTGCATGGCTCTAGATATGCAGGAGAATAGGGCCTCTTCAGACAGGGCAGAAGTAATGGCCGACGGGAGGAGAGGGTTCTGTACCTCATGTGAGGACAGCGATTGCTCTGCACCCAGGTCCGGATTCGGGGCCTCAGTCATCAAACCCTCCGGTATAGGTGGCGATGGCAAGCTCCGTTGCTCCCTAAGGAGTACAGGAAAATCCTGCGAAAGTGCAGGTAAAACAGCCCGTGACTGTGCCTCCGGCTGCTGCGGTCCCATCGCCGGCAAGTTTGGCACCAAAGCAAGCATGTCGGCTACGGATCTCTGTGCCTGGGTTTGCTTACCCCGTCTTCCGCTCCCTCTGGCCATAGGTGCGTGCCCAAGCATTCAGTCAGCTCCTCCATTAGTCTTTATAGTCCAAGTATGTCTGAAAAGCTAATTTATAAGCTTAAGTGCCCTCTCGAGGTTCGGAGCTTGGCTACGTCCACCATGTTCAGCTCCGCGCATGCACCCCCCAGCCTCCTTTTTTTAGAATATATTTTAGGCACCATGTCAGGTTTGAAAAGGTCTTGTGGTGCCAAAACAGTGGAAACCCCCCAAAAGTGACCCCATTTTGGAAACTACACTCCTCAGGGAATTTATCGAGGGGTACAGTGAGCATTTTAATGGCAAGAATTTTTTGCTAAATTTATTGGAAATAGTCTGAAAAATGGATAATCCACCTTATTTCTGAAAAAACGTACAAATGTTTAATTTTTACAAGGAAGAAAGGAGAAAAAGAACCCCAACGTTTGTAAAGCCATTTCTTCTGATTACGGCAATACCCCATATGTGGTCATAAACTGCTGTTTGAACCCATGGCAGGGCTCAGGGGCTCAGAAGGGAAACGGCACCATTTGGTTTTTGGAGCGCAGATTTTGCTGGAATAATTTTCGGTGCCATGTCGCGTTTGCAACATCCTGGAGGGACCAAAACAGTGGAAACCCCCAAAAAGTTACCCTATTTTGGAAGCTTCACCCCCTCAAGGAATTTTCCTAGGCGTATAGTTAGCATTTTGACTCCACAGGTTTTTTGCAGAATTTAGTGGAATTGGGGCGTGAATATGAAAATTTTTACAAGGAATAAAGTAGAAAAAGAACCCCAATGTTTGTAAAGCAACTTCTCCCGATTACGACAATACATCATATGTGGTAATAAACTGCTGTTTGGACACACGGCAGGGCTTAGAAGGGAAGAAGCACCATTTGGCTTTTGGAGCACAGATTTTGCTGGAATAGTTTTCAGGTGCCATGTGCATTCGTTGAGCCCCTAAAGTACAAGTACAATGGAAACCCACAAAAAACGACTCCATTTTGGAAACTACACCCCTCAAGGAATTTACCTAATGGTATAGTGATCGTTTTGACCCCACAGGTGTTACGTAGAAATGATTAACACTGGGCCGTGAAAATTAAAAATGGAATTTTTTCTACTTTTACGCAGCATGTACCCCAAATTTGTCATTTTCACAAGGGGTAATAGGAGAAAAAGCACCCCAAAATTTGTTAAGCAATTTCTCCTGAACACGGAAATACCCTCTATGTGGTCGTAAACTGCTGTGTGGGCACACGGTGTGGCTCAGAAGGGAAGTAGTGTATTTTGGCTTTTGGAGAACAGATTTTGCTGGAATGGTTTTCAGGTGTCATGTCACGTTTACAGAGCTACTGAGGTGCCAGTACAATGAAAACCCCAAAAAAGTTACACCATTCTGGAAACTACACCCCTCAGGGAATTTATTTTGGGCTGTGGTAAGTAGTTTGATCCCATATTTTGTGGAGTTAATGCATAACCGGTGCGTCATTTGTAGGACATTTTGTTTCATATTCAGCACATGAAACTGAGGAAATGTACTCCAATTTTTATTGCACTGTTTCTCTTGTGTTCAAAAATACCCCCACTTAGGCCGTAATCGGCTGTTTGGCAGCACAGGGGGAGTCTGTAATAGTAATACCCTCTGGCTTTCAGGATATAGCTTGAATGACTAATAGGCCACACTCCACACTTACAGAGAATTTGAGTTAGCAGAACAATGTAACCACCCCAGAAGTCACCCCATTTTGAAAACTGCACCCTGAAAGTATTCATTTAGGGGTATAGGGATTATGTTGACCATGTCGTTTGTTTTTTTTTAGCTAAAATTACATGAGAGCATAAAACTGAAGTGGCGCTTTGTGGCTTTTTGGGCCTACTTAGATGAATTAAAAGCACAATTTGTTTGCAGATTTTCTGAAGTGACAGAAAACACTATCCTTCAGTATTCATCTAGGGGTATAATGAAGTATTTTGTTGTTTTTTTTTAGGTATAATTCCAATTCATAAATGGGCAATAATGTACTGGAAATAGGGGTGAAAGGCGAAAAAGGGTTAAAAAAAAACCCGTAGAGAATAAGTCATAAAATTAATAATTTAGGGAAGAATTGTAGGCGCAAAACTAGTCTTTCATACACAACCCTGGCTTATCAGGACAAGTGTCACACTGATAGCCCGTGTCTTTTCGCATTCCGTTTTTATAACAGATGCATAATTTTTTGAAGGGTCTTCTCTTTTTCTCAGTGGGGGGCACTTCACTGCCCTGATAAAATTCTGTTGGCGTCACTGTTATGGGTTGTGCTTGCAGCCTCTTCTGCTCGGTCTTTAACCTCTTCGCACTCAGCGACGGAATATTACGTCGTGGGAGTAACGGTCATTTCGGCCGTCTTCCCGACACATGCAGGAGCTGTGACAGCTGCTGTCTCGTACAGCAGCTGCCGCAGCTCCTACAACGGTGACCGATCGCTGTGTCCCCGCTGATTAACCCCTTAAAAGCCACGTTCAATACCGGGGTTAAGCTACAATCGCCGGCCTGCTACACGATAGCGGCCGGCGATGGTGACTATGGCAACCGGACACCTAACAATGGCGTCCGGCTATGCCATCGACGGAAGCCTAGTGGGTCGTGACAAAGTCAGGACCCACTGTGCTTGCTGTCAGTGAGTAGCTGACAGTTCTAATACACTGCACTACGCATGTAGTGCAGTGTATTAGAATAGCGATCAGGGCCTCCTGTCCTCAAGTCCCCTAGTGGGACAAAGTAATGAAGTAAAAAAAAGATGTGTAAAAATAAGAAAATAAAAGTTTTAAAAGTAATACAAGTAAAAATCCCCCTTTTTCCCTTATCAGTCCTTTATTATTAATAAAAATATATAAACAAACAAATAAACTATACATAATTGGTATCGCCGCGTCCATTATGGCCTGAACTACAAAATTATTTTGTTATTTATCCTGCGCGGTGAACGCCGTAAAAGAAAATAATAATAAACCGTACCAGAGTCACAATTGTTTGGTCACTTCACCTCCCAAAAAATGGAATAAAAAGAGATCAAAAAGTCGCATGTACCTAAAAATGGCCCTGATCGAAACTACAGTTCGTTACGCAAAAAATAAGTCCTCGCACACATTTATTGATGGAAAAATAAAAAAGTTATGGCTCTTAGAATAAGGTAACACAAAAAGTGAATTATTTTTTACAAAAAGTATTTTATTGTGCAAACGCCATAAGACATAAAAAAACTATAAACATATGGTATCGCCATAATCGTATCGCCCCGCAGAATAAAGTGAATATATCATTTATAGTGCACGGTGAACGCTGTAAAAAAAATAGAATAAAAAAACAATAGTAGAATTGCTGTTTTTTAGTCACCACGCCACCTAAAAATAGAATAAAAACTGATCAAAAAGCCGCATGCACCCCATGAAAACTACAATGAATTCCTCAAGGGGTCTAGTTTCCAAAATGGGGTCACTTTTGGGGGGTTTCCACTGTTTTGGCACCACAAGACCTCTTCAAACCGGACATGGTGCCTAATAAAAAAGAGGCCTCAAAATCCACTAGGTGCGCCTTTGCTTCGGAGGCCGGTGCTTCAGTCCATTACCGCACTAGGGCCACATGTGGGATATTTCTCAAAACTGCAGAATCTGGGCAATAAGTATTAAGTTGCGTTTCTCTGATAAAACCTTTAAATTTCACCTCTACTTTGCTCTACATTTCTGTGAAACACCTACAGGGTTCATAAACTTTCTAAATGCTATTGTGAATACTTTGAGGGGTCTAGTTTCTAAAATGGGGTGTTTGATAGGGGTTTCTAATATATGGGCCCCTCAAAGCAACTTCAGAACTGAACTGTAACCTAAAAAAATAAATAAATGAGGCAATACTTCGCTTCTTACATTATACTGATAATGAGTCGTGCCCACCCCGAGATGACCCCAGTTTTGACCGTTTGTATAAACGGAGACCCCTATTACACCGTTTCAGTGCCCGGTTTTCCCAAGCATACACCCCCGAGATGTGTATTTCTATTGATGAGTCCTTGGTACATTTTAAAGGGAGGGTTCAATTCCGCGAGTACCTGCCGGGTAAGAGGGCAAGGTATGGCGTGAAGATGTATGACCTATGTGAGAGTGCATCAGGGTATACCTACAGATTTAGGATATATGAAGGGAAGGACAGCAGTATTCAGCCCCCAGAATGCCCACCCTTACTGGGAGTTAATGCAAAAATTGTGTGGGATTTGGTGCACCCACTGCTGGACCAGGGTTACCACCTCTACCTGGATAATTTTTATACCAGCGTCCCACTCTTCAACTGCCTCGCTTCTAGTCCTTGCGGCATGCGGTACTGCTAGAAGAAATCTGAGAGGCCTCCCTAAGACTCTGCTTGGGCAAACACTCAGAAGGGGTGAGAGCAGGGCACAATCTAGGAGCAACATATTGTGTGTCAAGTACAAGGACAAGAGAGATGTCCTTGTATTGACAACAATACATGGCCACACCAGTACCCTTGTACCAGGACGAGGTAGCAGTACAGAAATCCCCAAACCAGACTGCATCCTGGACTACAATAGGTACATGGGAGGGGTGGACTTGTCAGATCAAGTCCTGAAGCCCTACAGCGCCATGCGGTGTGGTATAAGAAGCGGGCCGTGCACATCATACCAATGGCATTGTACAATGTGTACGTGCTACGTCGATGTACAGGCCAGACGGGAACTTTCCTGGAATTTCAAGAGGTGATTATCAAGAACCTAATCTTTAGGGACCAAGAAGGGGGGGCACCCAGTACTTCTGTAAGCGAGGCCACACGCATCGTACCAGGGCAACACTTTCCAGGAGAAGTTCCCCAAACTGGCAAGAAGGGAAAAAGTCAAAAGAGGTGCAAAGTCTGTTATAAGAGGGGGATAAGAGAGGACACAATATATCAATGTGACACGTGTCCCAAAAAACCAGAGCTCTGTATGAAAGAGTATTTTAAAATTTATCATACATCCCTTGGTTTATAATTTACCCCAATTTTACTTACCCTGATGTACACTGCACAGCTTATCCCCCCTCTGGGCCCTGCTGTGTGCCCAGGCAGCTGATAACAGCCACATGTAGGGTATTGCCGTACCCAGGAGAACCCACATTACAGTTTATGGGGTATATGTCTCCGGTCAAAATGCTCACTACACCTCTACATGAATGCCTTAAGGGTGTAGTTTTTAAAACGGGGTCACTTCTTGCGGGTTTCAACTGTACTGGTACCTCAATGGCTTCTGCATACATGACTTCGCACCAGAAAATCCCCAGTAGGCCAAATGGTGGTCCTTTCCTTCTGAGCCCTCCCATGGGCCCAAACGGCAGTTTATCACCACAAATGGGGTATTGCGGCACTCAGAACAAATTGAGCAACAGAATGGGGTATTTTGTTTCTTGTGAAAATAAGAAATTTTCAGCCAAAACTACATATTATTGGGAAAAATTTATTTTGTTTTAATTCCCAGCCCAATTCAAATAAGTTCTGTGAAAAAACTATGGGGTCAAAATGGTCACAACACCCATAAATGAATTCCTTGAGGGGTGTAGTTTCCAAAATGGGGTCACTTCTGGTGGGTTTCCATTGCTTTGATACCTCTGGGGCTCTGCAAATGCGACATGGCACCCGAAAACCAATCCAGCAAAATCTGGACTCCAAAGAAGAAATAGCGCTCCTTTCCTTCTGAGCCCTCCCATGGGCCCAAACGGCAGTTTATCACCACAAATGGGCTATTGCCGCACTCAGGACAAATTTGGAAACAAAATGGAGTATTTTATTTCTTGTGAAAATAAGAATTTTTGAGCTAAAACGACATATTATTTGGAAAAATTTTTTTTAAAAATTTCCAGCCCAATTCAAATAAGTTCTGTGAAGAAACTATGGCGTCTAAATGGTCACATTACCCATAAATTAATTCCTTGAGGGGTGTAGTTTCCTAAATGGGGTCACTTCTGGTGGGTTTCCATTGCTTTGATACCTCTGGGGCTCTGCAAATGCGACATGGCACCCGAAAACCAAACCAGCAAAATCTGCACTCCAAAGAACACACAGCGCTCCTTCCCTTCTGAGGCCTCCCATGGGCCCAAACGGCAGTTTATCGCCACAAATGGGGTATTGCTGCACTCAGGAGAACTTGGGCAACAAAATGGGGTATTTTGTTCTCTGTGAAAATAAGAAATTTGGATAAAAAATGACATCTTATTGGAAAAAATTTAATTTTTTTAATTTCACAGCCCAATTCAAATAGGTGCTGTGAAAAAACTGTGCGGTCAAAATAATAATAACCATAAATTTATTCCTTGAGGGGTGTCGTTTCAAAAATTGTCTCACTTCTGGTGAGTTTCCATTGCTTTGATACCTCTGGGGCTCTGCAAATGCGACATGGCACCCGAAAACCAATCCAGCAAAATCTGGACTCCAACAAACACATAGCGCTCCATTCCTTCTGAGCCCACCCATGGGCCCAAACGGAAGTTTATCACCACAAATGGGGTATTGCCACACTAAGAACAAAATGGGGTATTTTGTTCCCTGTGAAAATAAGAAATTTTGATCACAAATGACATTTTATTGGAAAAAATTACATTTTTTTAATTTCACAGCCCAATTCAAATAGGTGCTGTGAAAAAACTGTGCGGTCAAAATGGTAACAACAACAACAACCATAAATTAATTCCTTGAGGGGTGTAGTTTCCAAAATGGGGTCACTATTGGGGTATTCCTACTGTTTTGGCACCTCAACACCTTTTCAAACCTGACATGCTAAAATATATTCTAATAAAAAAGAGGTCTCAAAATGCAGTAGGTGCTTCTTTGCTTCTAGGGCTTGTGTTTTAGTCCACGAGCGCAGTAGAGCCACATGTGGGACATTTCTAAAAACTGCAGAATCTGGACAATACATATTTAGTTTCTCTGCTAAAACCTTCTGTGTTACAGAAAAAAAATTGAATAAAATTGAAATTAAGCAAGAAAAATGAAATTTGCAAATTTCACCTCCACTTTGCTTTAATTCCTGTGAAATGCCTGAAGGGTTAAAAAACTTTCTAAATGCTGTTTTGAATACTCTGAGGGGTCTATTTTTTAAAATGGGGTGTTTTATCAGGGTTTCTAATACATAGGCCCCTCAAAGCCACTTCAGAACTGAAGAGGTACCTTAAAAAAAAGACTTTTGAATTTTTCTTAAAAATATGAGAAATTGCTGTTTATGTTCTAAGCCTTGTAACGTCCAAGAAAAATAAAAGAATGTTCAAAAAACTATGCCAATCTAAAGTAGACATATGGGAAATGGGAACTAGTAACTATTTTGGGTGGTATAACCGTCTGTTTTACAAGCAGATGCATTTAAATTCTGAAAAATGCTATTTTTTCAAAATTTTCTCTACATTTTGCAATTTTTCACCAATAAACACTGAATATATTGACCAAATTTTACCACGAACATGAAGCCCAATGTGTCACGAGAAAAAGAGGCTCTGTCACCAGATTCTCAAATCCCTATCTCCTATTGCATGTGATCGGCGCTGCAATGTAGAGAACAGTAACGTTTTTTTTTTTAAAAAACTTTCATTTTTGGCCAAGTTATGAGCTATTTTATATATATGCAAATGAGGTTTGAAATGGACAACTGGGCGTGTTTTTTTTCGGATGTCCAACTGGGCGTGTATTGTGTTTTTAACTGGGCGTGTTTACTTGATTTACTAACTGGGCGTTGTGAATAGAAGTGTATGATTCTGACGAATCAGTGACCAATCAGCATCATGCACTCCTCTCCATTCATTTACACAGCACATAGTGTTCTTACTAGAACGATGTGCAGCCACATACACAAGTGTCCTGATAATGAATACATATGACCTCCAGCCTGGACATCATGTGTAGTCAGAATCCTGACACTTCTGAATCTTTTCTGTGAGATTCCAGCAAGCCACGCGTAATCTCGCGAGATTACGAGGTAAACGAGATTTCGTTTCCCTTGCTGGAAATCTCACAGAAAAGATTCAGAAGTGTCAGGATTCTGACTACACATGACGTCCAGGCTGGAGGTCATGTGTATTCATTATCAGGACACTTGTGTATGTGGCTGCACATCGTTCTAGTAAGAACACTATGTGCTGTGTAAATGAATGGAGAGGAGTGCATGATGCTGATTGGTCACTGATTCGTCAGCATCATACACTTCTATTCACAACGCCCAGTTAGTAAAACAAGTAAACACGCCCAGTTAAAAACACAATACACGCCCAGTTGGACATACGAAAAAAAAACACGCCCAGTAGTCCCTTTCAAAGCTCATTTGCATGTATATAAAATAGCTCATAACTTGGCCAAAAATGAAAGTTTAAAAAAAAACAAAAAACTTTACTGTTATCTACATTGCAGCGCCGATCACATGCAATAGGAGATAGGGATTTGAGAATCTGGTGACAGAGCCTCTTTAAGGCCAGAACTAGGCTGCGTCCTTAAGGGGTTAATATTGCCTTAAAGCAGGGGCGTAGCTAGGGGGGGGCAGGCGGGGCTTGTGCACCGGGCGCAACCCGGAGGATAGGGAAGGGGGGCGCCGAAGAGCAGCTGATCGCTGCTGACAGGCGCCCCGTATGTCGGACACCTGCAGCAGCTTAGGAAGAGCCAGGACATTACGGCGTTCTGACTGGGGTCTGTGACGGCCAGGGAGTGGACCAGTCCAGTCATCTGACCTCACGTCGGTGACATGAGGTCAGATGACTCAGGTCAGGGGACAGGTCCACTCCCGTGCTGCAGCCTCTCTACATCTGCCTCTACTCTGTGCACTGCACACACGCTGAGAAGCAGAGAGGAAGCTCCGCCCACAGCCCGTCCTGACCTGTCAGCAAGGAGACATGGTGAGTGTGTGTGTAGTGTGTAATGTGTGTCTCTGTGTTTGTATGTGTATATGTTAGTGTGTGTGTGTGTGTGTGTGTGTGTGTGTCTCTGTCTGTCTCTGTCTATCTGCGTCTGTCTGTGTCTCTGCATGTGTTTGTCTCTTACATCTACTACATTATCTGTGCTCAGAGAGTTATCTCTGTGTTATCTGTGGTGTTACATAGGACTGCAGGTAACATCTACTACATTATCTGTACTGTGTGCTAAATTACAATCTCAGCCCTGCTACACAGTACAGATAATGTAGTAGATGTTACCTGCAGTCCTATGTAACACCACAGATAACACAGTGATATCTCTCTGAGTACAGATAATGTAGTAGTGTTACCTGCAGTCCTATGTAACACCACAGATAACACAGTGATAACTCTCTAAATACAGATAGTAGTGTTACCTGCAGTCCTATGTAACACCACAGATAGCACAGTGATAACTCTGATTACAGATAATGTAGTAGCTGTTGCCTGCAGTCCTATGTAACACCACAGATAACACATTGTGCTAAATTACAATCTCAGCTCTGCTACAATGTGTTATCTGTGGTGTTACATAGGACTGCAGGCAACAGCTACTACATTATCTGTACTCAGAGAGTTATCACTGTGTTATCTGTGGTGTTACATAGGACTTGAGGTAACACTACTATCTGTATTTAGAGAGTTATCTCTGTGTTATCTGTGGTGTTACATAGGACTGCAGGTAACATCTGCTACATTATCTGTACTCAGAGAGTTATCACTGTGTTATCTGTGGTGTTACATAGGACTGTAGATAACACTACTACATTATCTGTACTCAGAGAGTTATCTCTGTGTTATCTGTGGTGTTACATAGGACTGCAGGTAACATCTACTACATTATCTGTACTGTGTGCTAAATTACAATCTCAGCTCTGCTACACAGTACAGATAATGTAGTAGATGTTACCTGCAGTCCTATGTAACACCACAGATAACACAGTGATATCTATCTGAGTACAGATAATATAGTAGTGTTACCTGCAGTCCTATGTAACACCACAGATAACACAGTGATAACGCTCTGAGTACAGATAATGTAGTAGATGTTATCTGCAGTCCTATATAACACCACAGATAACACAGTGATATCTCTCTGAGTACAGATAATATAGTAGTGTTACCTGCAGCCCTATGAAACACCACAGATAACACAGTGATAACTCTCTAAATACAGATAGTAGTGTTACCTGCAGTCCTATGTAACACCACAGATAGCACAGTGATAACTCTGATTACAGATAATGTAGTACCTGTTGCCTGCAGTGCTATGTAACACCACAGATAACACATTGTGCTAAATTACAATCTCAGCTCTGCTACAATGTGTTATCTGTGGTGTTACATAGGACTGCAGGCAACAGCTACTACATTATCTGTACTCAGAGAGTTATCACTGTGTTATCTGTGGTGTTACATAGGACTGCAGGTAACACTACTATCTGTATTTAGAGAGTTATCTCTGTGTTATCTGTGGTGTTACATAGGACTGCAGGTAACATATGCTACATTATCTGTACTCAGAGAGTTATCACTGTGTTATCTGTGGTGTTACATAGGAGTGCAGGTAACATCTACTACATTATCTGTGCTGTGTACATATGTGCCTGTGTGGGTATATATGGGTCTGTTTGTGAATGTATCTTTGTGCTTCTATATTTGTGCCTTTTATGTATTTGTATACATTCCTGTCTGTGTATTTATCAGCCGGTGTGTGTGCGTATATGTGTCTGTACGTCTATATATTTACCTGTATGTATATATTCCAGATGTGTGTATGTATATTTGCCTGTATGTCTAAATATCTATCTTTATGTATGTACAGTATATATGTTCCAGCGTGTCCATATATGTGGTTCATTTTTGGTTTGTGTAGGGGGCGGCAATAGAGAGTCCTGCACAGGGCGCCATCCAACCTAAGGCCGGCCCTGGCTGTCACCAACCCTCGTCAGAAGAAACTCTGCCGCTGCCTGCGCCGAATGACCTCCTCGGCTCCTCCGGTAAGTCACACCAGGCAGAGCGGAGAGTGGTAGCGGTAGGCTACTGCTCACCGGTCTGTTCACAGTGTGGCGCTAAGTACAAGGGGGGAGTGTGGCGCTATTTACAAGGGGGGAGTGTGGCGCTATTTACAAAGGGGCAGCGGGCTGTGTGTGGCACTATCTACAAGGGGGGCTGTGTGGCACTATTTGCAAGGGGGGCTGTGTGGCACTATTTACAAGGGGGGCTGTGTGGCACTATTTACAAGGGGGGCTGTAGTGGCACTATCTACTGGGGGCTGTGTGTGGCACTATCTACTGGGGGCTGTGTGTGGCACTATCTACTGGGGGCTGTGTGTGGCACTATCTACAGGGGGCTGTGTGTGGCACTATCTACAAGAGAGGGGCTGTGTGGCGCTATCTACAGGGGGCTGTGTGTGGCCTCTTTAATATATTTTCTTTTAATTTATTTTTATGTTAATTACATTATAGAACTATATCGCTTGTAAAATGTAGAAATGCTTTTATACTCAAGTTACATAAAAAAAATTGTGAACAAAAAATTACATCTCATTGATTGGTAGGGAAAGAAAACATGGCGAGGGGGTAGGAGATGTCGGGAAATAAGGGGGGGGGGGGGGCGCCAATCTGAATCTTTGCCCCGGGTGCAGAAGAACCTAGCTACGCCTCTGCCTTAAAGCGAGTTCTCACCATTACAGCCCTGTACATTGGGGTAGCATACAAAATGTCGGTCAACCAGTAGGACCGTATGGTATGCTTCTTAATAAGCCCCATATTAAGAAGGAGCCCCCAGAATTTTTTAATTTCTGCAGCGCTTGTTGGATGCCACATCTGGCCCCTAGCTTAATATGATGTGGGGTAACTGGCCAGATACTGTTCGGCATAAAGATTTGTTTGTGTGACCATTAGGTTCACCAACTCCTCTGTAAAGAAAAAACTGTAATTTAATGTACCCAGTGGTATCAATTTTTATTCATGGGGCAGAACTGAATTTAGGAATTTAGGATGAAAAAAATGTTTGGGGGGCACCCAATTGGAGTCACTTGACTGACTGTCAATCTGCCTACTCCGTCTTTGTGGGGGTTCCTCACTATCGCTAGATGATGACACAAGAAGGAAGTGTTCCTCATCCTCACTGGCGGTTTCTGTGTCTTTGTCTGAACACAGCACGGTGTAGGCCTCCTCCACAGTGTACTTCTGTTTAGCAATAATTTTTTATTTTTTATGACCGCAAAAAACTGCGCCTGTCAGTGCAAAAAGGAGTTAACTCGCTTTTAAAACCTAACTAAACTATACTAAATGTATATACAGTGGAGGAAATAAGTATTTGATCCCTTGCTGATTTTGTAAGTTTTCCCACTGTCAAAGTCATGAACAGTCTCGAATTTTTAGGCTAGGTTAATTTTACCAGTGAGAGATAGATTATATAAAAAAAAAAAAAATCACATTGTCAAAATTATATATATTTATTTGCATTGTGCACAGAGAAATAAGTATTTGATCCCCTACCAACCATTAAGAGTTCAGCCTCCTCCAGACCAGTTACACTCTCCAAATCAACTTGGTGCCTGCATTAAAGACAGCTGTCTTACATGGTCACCTGTATAAAAGACTCCTGTCCACAGACTCAATTAATCAGTCTGACTCTAACCTCTACAACATGGGCAAGACCAAAGAGCTTTCTAAGGATGTCAGGGACAAGATCATAGACCTGCACAAGGCTGGAATGGGCTACAAAACCATAAATAAGACGCTGGGTGAGAAGGAGACAACTGTTGGTGCAATAGTAAGAAAATGGAAGACATACAAAATGACTGTCAATCGACATCGATCTGGGGCTCCATGCAAAATCTCACCTCGTGGGGTATCCTTGATCCTGAGGAAGGTGAGAGCTCAGCCGAAAACTACACGGGGGGGGGGACTTGTTAATGATCTCAAGGCAGCTGGGACCACAGTCACCAAGAAAACCTTTGGTAACACATTACACCGTAATGGATTAAAATCCTGCAGTGCCCGCAAGGTCCCCCTGCTCAAGAAGGCACATGTACAGGCCCATCTGAAGTTTGCAAATGAACATCTGTATGATTCTGAGAGTGATTGGGAGAAGGTGCTGTGGTCAGATGAGACTAAAATTGAGCTCTTTGGCATTAACTCAACTCGCCGTTTTTGGAGGAAGAGAAATGCTGCCTATGACCCAAAGAACACCGTCCCCACTGTCAAGCATGGCGGTGGAAACATTATGTTTTGGGGGTGTTTCTCTGCTAAGGGCACAGGACTACTTCACCGCATCAATGGGAGAATGGATGGAGCCATGTACCGTCAAATCCTGAGTGACAACCTCCTTCCCTCCACCAGGACATTAGAAATGGCTCGTGGCTGTGTCTTCCAGCACGACAATGACCCGAAACATACAGCCAAGGCAACAAAGGAGTGGCTCAAAAAGAAGCACATTAAGGTCATGGAGTGGCCTAGCCAGTCTCCAGACCTTAATCCCATCGAAAACTTATGGAGGGAGCTGAAGATCTGAGTTGCCAAGCGACAGCCTCGAAATCGTAATGATTTACAGATGATTTGCAAAGAGGAGTGGGACAAAATTCCATCTAACATGTGTGCAAACCTCATCATCAACTACTAAAAATGTCTGACTGCTGTGCTTGCCAACAAGGGTTTTGCCACCAAGTATTAAGTCTTGTTTGCCAAAGGGATCAAATACTTATTTCTCTGTGCACAATGCAAATAAATATATATAATTTTGACAATGTGATTTTCTTTTTTTTTTTTTATATAATCTATCTCTCACTGGTATAATTAACCTAGCCTAAAAATTCTAGACTGTTCATGTCTTTGACAGTGGGCAAACTTACAAAATCAGCAAGGGATCAAATACTTATTTCCTTCACTGTAGCTTATAGTACAACTACCTATATTTTTTATACTTTTTAACAATTTTTAAATTTTTTAAACTTTTTTTAATTTTCTGACAAACAAAAAAACGGTGTCTGAAATGTCGGCAGAAACCTGGTTTATGTGTGAGTATATAAGTATATATGTAACCTACCTAAACTACTACTACTAATTTTTATATTATTTAAATTTAAACTTTCTATTTTATGATAAAACAGAAAACAACGCCTAAAACGTCAGCGCAGGAAGGGTTAACACTCCTTTTCGGACGTCTGTGTGTGATATATATAGCGTTTATTTATAATATATATACTATATAATGTATATATGTATGTATATGATATACACGTGTATATATATATATATATATATATATATATATATATTAAAAAAAAGAAACACCTATATATCCTACACCAATACCTATATATTTTTTTTTAACAAACTAAATAACTTTAGACAGGTCCCCAAAAGGAGAGGGGAGGGGAGGTGGATCAGAGAGCTTTATGGGGTTAAAAAAATGGGTTTGTGTAGTGTTTTACAGTTGTGAGGGGACACACTAAATTCTCTCAGGTCCAATCTCCTCAGAACTGTCACAACTGTGACAGAAATTAGGAGATCCGTCACAGAGGAAGGCGGCAATACACTTTTCTGCTGTGATTGGTCAGTCTGGAGTGACTGACCAATCACAGCGATCACCGGGGGGGGGGGGACGCCGCGATTGGTCCCGCTGCCGATTGCTGTGACGATCAGCTGTCTGTGACAGCTGAAGTCACTGTCCTGTCACCGTGTGTTTGCACACGGTGACAGTTTAACTGCGGGACGATGATGCTCATCCTAATGCGGCAACAACCCACCACTCAGGACAAGCATTCTGTAGATCTGATCATCTATAATCATTGGATGGTATCCCTGTTGTAGGAATTTATTCCTCAGTGAGAGCAGGTGTTGTTTTCTGTCTTCATTGTCTGAACAGATTGGAATGTACCGCAGAGCCCGGCTGTAGATGATGGATTTCTTTATGTGTCTCGGATGGAAGCTGTTCCATCTCAGATATGCTGGATGGCCTGTAGGTTTATGGTAGATTGTTGTTTGTATGGTATTGCTTCTCATGTATATGGTCATGTCCAGGAAATGTATTTGAGATGTTGAGTAGTTGAGAGTGAGTTTGATGGTAGGATGGAACTGTGTTGAAGTTTTTATGGAAAGAAAGCAGTTTGTGTTCAGAGCTTGTCCAGATTATCAGCAGGTCATACCCGAATTATGCTAGAGATTTAGCTGCGGAGGTTGATAAAAACTATGGGAGAAGGCTGTAATACTGTGAACCGCTGCTACAAGTGTGCCGATAAATCACAGTGCGAGCAGTAAAATAATTGAAGAGGACGAGTGTTGCGGCCCCTTCAAAACAGCCGTTTGGCGGGGGTGCCGGGAGTCAGACCCCGACTGAGGAGATATTGATGGCCGATCCTAAGAATAGGCCATCAATTTCTTAGGACTGGAAAACTCCTTTAACCCCTTAACGCCGAAGGACGGATATATCCGTCCTCAGCAGCTGCTAGTTCACGCAGGAGGACGGATATATCCGTCCTGTGATCGCGCGGGTACTGACAGTTTACCCACGCGATCAGCGGCAGGAGCACGGCTGTTATACTCAGCCTGGCTCCTGCTGCAACTGCCGGAATCGAAGCACGCGCCGATTCCGGCAGTTTAACCCATTAAATGCCGCTGTCAACAGTGACAGCGGCATTTAATGTGTTTGACAGAAGGGGGAACTCCCTCTGTCTCCCGATCGGCGCCCCCGCAAACAAATCGCGGGTCGCCGTCGGGTTTCCATGACAGCCGGGGGTCTAACAAAGACCCCCAGGTCTGTCTTCAGCATCTGCCTGTTAGGCGATGCCAGAGGCATGACCTAACAGGTTGCCTGTCAGTTTTATACTGACAGGCAATAATGCTTTGGTATACGAAGTATACCAAAGCATTATATATGCGATCTGCACATCGCATAGTGAAGTCCCATGGTGGGACTAAAAAAAAAAAAGTAAAACCGTTAAATAAAGTTTGTGAAAAAAAAAATAAAAAAAATTACAGTCAAAGTCAAATAAAACTACTTTTTTGCCCCAAAAAGTGGTGTTATTTAATAAAACGGTCAAAACAAATCACACATACGCATATATGGTATCCCCGCGATCGTAACAACTTGACCAATAAAATGAACACATTAATTAAACCGCCGGATGAACGGCGTCCAAAGAAAACGCAAAAAACAACGGCAAAATTCTCTCTTTTCTCCCATTCCCCCCATAAAAAATAAAATAAAAGTTCATCTATAAGTCCTATGTACCCCAAAATAGTACTAATGAAAACTACACATTGTCCCGCAAAAATCAAGCCCACGTACGGCCACATCGACGGAAAAATAAAAAAATGACGGCTCTTGGAACGCGGCGATGCAAAAACAAGTAATTTTTTTCTAAAAGGGTTTTTATTGTGCAAACGTAGAAAAAACATATAAAACCTTTACATATTTGGTATCCCTGTAATCGTGCCGACCCATAGAATAAAGTTAACATGTTATTTACGCTGCATAGTAAACGGCGTAAATTTATAACGTGAAAATTAATGCTGGAATAGCTGCTTATTTTCAATTCTCTCCTAAAATAAAGTTAATAAAAGTTAATCAATATGTTATAAGCATCTAAAAATGGTACAATTACAAAATACAACTCGTCCCGGAAAAAACAAGCCCTTTTACGGCTATGTCGACGGAATAAAAAAAGAGTTACGACTCTTGGAATGCGACCGTGGAAAAACAAAAAATAATCCTTGGTCATTAACGTGCAAAATGGCCCGGTCATTAAGGGGTTAACATGGGAAGCACAAACAAGAGATGCGAGACGTATGAACTATTTTCCAACCAAGATTCAGGTTCACCTTTTCTTTTCATGAGCTCCATTAAGAGGTCCTGTCACAAGTTGGGGATCGCAGCTTCACATTATGAGAAAAAAATTAAAAGTCAGATAAGAATGACTAATCCAAACACAGTGCAGTGTTTTGTAGGACAACTTGGGTGTAGCAGGCGTAAATTTCCATTTATTTTGGGATTTTATCATGCATTGTGATTGTTAGTAAAGATAATACAGCAATTTTAACCAGAAGTGGTTGAGTGGGGTACAACTAGGTATTCTTTCATCACCATTTATGGCACAGAGCTTCATTGCATGTATATACAATTTTACTGAAACCTACTGGACCAGCTCCCACTGCAAGAGCTTTAATCTGATGCTGAAAAGTAGGTGCCCTTTTCAGCACAGACAAGCACAGGAAGAATTTTAAAGTGGATTTCCACCTTTAAACACAATTTTTAAGTTTAATATTCTATGTTAATTTATTTCATAACATAACTTCATAGGGGTCAGAGCTCTGTTCATTTACATGCAGAGCTCTATATCCCCTATAGCCTTGGGTGGCCTAACGATCGTTCAGCCGACAGCTATTCCTCCCGACTCCCCCAAACGTGCCTGCGTTCCTAATAGGGAGAAGGCGTAAAGCCACTGCAAGATTCCTCTGGAAGCAGCTCATCTCCCTGCAAACTAAAGGATCGGGAATGTAGGAATCCACCATGCTCGACCCTTCTCCCCTCCAACATCTGCTGTCTGGGGAGAATCGGGACACCGCCATATACATTAGATGGTCGGCCGGTCCCACCGAAATCAGCAGATTTGGCCGACATACATTTAATGTGTATGGCCAACTTTAGAGTAGTGATAAATGTCTGGAGTCCCAGTAGTTGGACTCCACTGAGAGATACTATTACGTTGTATGGAAACCCCTTTTAGTCAATAATGGTTGCTCTTCTTCCAGCATGAGATCACATCACTGTCGCAACCCAAAACTGCTGATGTCCATAGGGATTTTTTTTAGGGTATGTTCACACAGCTTATTTTCAGCCTTTTTTCGGCCTTAAGCACCACGAAAAACAGCTGAAAAATGGAAGCTGAACGCCTCCAAACATCTGCCCATTGATTTCAATGGGAAAAACTGTGTTTCATTCTGACGGGGTGCTTTTTTACTCAGCCGTTTGAAAAAACAACGCGTAAAAAAAACACCTCGTAAAAATGAGTGCAGGTCACTTCTTGAGCCGTTTTTCTAGCTTTTATTCATTGTGTCAATAGAAAAGTAGCTCCAAAAACAGCCGTAAAAAACGCATAAAAAAAACGCTTGATGCTTAAAAAACGGCTGAAAATCAGAGCCTGTTTTCCCTTGAAAACAGCTCTGTATTTTACGGCCATTTTTAGTTTGCCATGTAAATATACCCTAAAGTAAGCTTTTATTAGGCTGGATTCACACGAGCATGTTCAGTCCGTAAAGGACGGAATGTATTTCGGCCGCAAGTCCCGCACCAAACACACTGCAGGGAGCCGGGCTCCTAGCATCATAGTTATGTACGATGCTAGGAGTCCCTGCCTCGCTGCGGGACAACTGTCCCGTACTGTAATCATGTTTTCAGTACGGGAAAGTAGTTCCACGGAGAGGCAGGGACTCCTAGCGTCATACATAATTATGATGCTAGGAGCCCAGCTCCCTGCAGTGTGTTCGGTGCTGGACTTGCGGCCAAAATACGTTCCGTCCTTTACGGACCAAACATGCTCGTGTGAATCCAGCCTAATAAAAGCTTACTTTAGGGCAGGGGTCTCAAGCACGCGGCCCGCGGGCCGCAATCGGCCCCTGGGGCTGTCATCTGCGGCCCGCGGGACACAGAGCCGCTAGTATCGGCTCTGCTCCGAGACTCTGGTATTCCCTGACATCGCTGTCCACATATGAACAGCGATGTCTGGGGCTTCCCCAGAGCCGGAGTCCCGAGCAGAGCGCTGGTGTCGGCTCTGCTCCGGGACTCTGTGGAATTCCCTGACATCGCTGTCCACATATGAATAGCGATGTCTGGGGCTTCCCCAGAGCCGGAGTCCCGGGCAGAGCGCTAGTACAGGCTCTGCTCCGGGACTCTGTGGAATTCCCTGACATCGCTGCCCATATATGGACAGTGTGTCAGGGTCTTGCCCAGAGCGGAGCAGAGCGCTGGTGTCGGCTCTGCTCCTGGACTCTGTGGAATTCCCTGACATCGCTATCCACATATAAACAGCGATGTCTGGGGCTTCCCCAGAGCCGGAGTCCCGAGCAGAGCGCTGGTGTCGGCTCTGCTCCGGGACTCTGTGGAATTCCCTGGCATCGCTGCCCATATATGGACAGTGTGTCAGTGTCTTGCCCAGAGCGGAGCAGAGCGCTGGTGTCTGCTCTGCTCCTGGACTCTGTGGAATTCCCTGACATCGCTGTCCACATATGAACAGCGATGTCTGGGGCTTCCCCAGAGCCGGAGTCCCGAGCAGAGCGCTGGTGTCGGCTCTGCTACGGGACTCTGTGGAATTCCCTGACATCGCTGCCCATATATGGACAGTGTGTCAGGGTCTACCCCAGAGCGGAGTCCCGGGCAGAGCGCTATTATCGGCTCTGCTCCGGGACTCTGGGGAAGCCTCTGACATCGCTGTCCATACATCGACAATGATGTCAGGGGCTTCCCCAGAGCAGGAGTCCCAGTGATGTCAGGAGCACAGCTGGAGTCCCAGGAAGAGCCTACTAGCGCTCTGCCTGGGACTCCAGCTCTGGGCAAGCCCCTGACATCACTGGGGCAGCCTCTACAGAGGGCACTGGGGCAGCCTCTACAGAGGGCACTGGGGTAGCCTCTACAGAGGGCACTGGGCAGCCTCTACAGAGGGCACTTTGGCAGCCTCTAAAGAGGGCACTTTGGCAGCCTCTACAGAGGGCACTTTGGCAGCCTCTACAGAGGGCACTTTGGCTGCCTCTACAGAGGGCACTGTGGCGTTATCTACAAGTGGGTGTGTGACAGTATCTAAAGAGGACACTGGCATTATCTAGGGGTGTGTTGCATTATCTACAGAGGGCACTGTGCCCTTATCTACAGAGGGCACTGTGGCCTTATCTACAGAGGGCACTGTGGCCTTATCTACAGAGGGCACTGTGGCCTTATCTACAGAGGGCACTGTGGCCTTATCTAGGGGTGTGTTGCATGATCCACATAGGGCACTGCAGCAGCATCCACAGAGGGCACTGCGGCAGCATCCACAGAGGGCACTGCGGCACTATCTAAAAAGGGGCTGCCCAATCTTGACATGTGTGCTAACTGAGCCGCCGGACTGCATTTAGCGACACTTAAACTGGAAAGCTGGATTGTTGAAATAAGCACGTGGAGAAATATCTCAAATTTTAAACCTAGCGCTATTATTATAGTAATGTAATATAGTGTTATTGTAGTTCAAATAACTAATTGATTAACAATAATTTTGTATTGTATCAAATTTGAAAGTAATGCGGCCCGTCAACTTCCCATTTTTTTTATATGCGGCCCACTTACCCGGCCGAGTTTGAGACCTCTGCTTTAGGGTATGTTTACATGGCAAACTAAAAATGGCCGCAAAATACAGAGCTGTTTTCAAGGGATTTGTCATCTAACATTCATCTCTTTTAACATGATATAAACAATACACCGTGTTCCAAATTATTATGCACATTGGATTTAAGTGTCATAAACATTTAATTATTAGTTTTTCAATTAAACTCATGGATGGTATTGTGTCTTAGGGCTCTTTGGATCATTGTAATCAATCTCAGACACCTGTGATAATTAGTTTGCCAGGTGTGCCCAATCAAAGGAAAACTACTTAAGAAGGACGTTCCACATTATTAAGCAGGCCACAGGTTTCAAGCCATATGGGAAAGAAAAAGGATCTCTCTGCTGCCGAAAAGCGTGAAATAGTGCAATACCTTGGACAAGGTATGAAAACATTGGATATTTCAAGAAAACTTAAGCGTGATCATCGTACTGTGAAAAGATTTGTGACTGAATCAGAGCACAGACGGGTTAGTTCAGATAAAGGCATAATGAGGAAGGTTTCTGCCAGACAAATTAATAGGATTAGTAGAGCAGCTGCTAAAATGCCATTGCAAAGCAGCAAACAGGTATTTGAAGCCACTGGTGCCCCTGGAGTCCCACAAACCTCAAGGTGTAGGATCCTCCAGAGGTTTGCAAGTGTGCATAAAGCTATTATTCGGCCCCCCTAAACAATGCTCACAAGCAGAAACGGTTGCAGTGGGCTCAGAAATACATGAAGACTAACTTTAAAACCGTGTTGTTTACTGATGAGTGCCTTGCAACCCTGGATGGTCCAGATGGATGGAGTAGTGGATGGTTGGTGAATGGCCACCATGTCCCAACAAGGCTGCGACGTCAGCAAGGAGGTGGCGGAGTCATGTTTTGGGCTGGAATCATGGGGAGAGAGCTGATAGGCCTCTTTAGGGTCCCTGACGGTGTGAAAATGACCTCTGCAAAGCACGTAGAGTTTATGACTGACCACTTTCTTCCGTGGTACAAAAAGAAGAACCGTGCCTTTCGTAGCAAAATTATCTTCATGCTTGACAATGCACCATCTCATGCTGCAAAGAATACTTTTGTGTCATTGGCTGCTATGGGCATAAAAGGAGAGAAACTCATGGTGTGGCCCCCATGTTCCCCTGACCTCAACCCTATTGAGAACCTTTGGAGCATCCTCAAGCAAAATATCTGAGGGTGGGAGGCAGTTCACATCAAAACAGAAGCTCTGGGAGGCTATTCTGACATCCTGTAAAGATATTGTAAAGGATCTGCCAGGCACAGCTTTGGGGTTAACGCCCATAGATAATCAGTCTGCACCTGCTTCTATGTCTGTGAGACTGACTCCATCTTCCACCACTCAGAGTGGCAGGCTTAGGAGTGGGAGAACCTATCACAGCCTGGCCAGACGGAGCTAGCTCCCGCCCTCTGTCCATTTATACCTGCCTTTCCTGTTCCTCCTTTGCTTGTGATTCTTCTCGTTTGGTTTCCTGGCCCTGCTGCAGCTTCTTGTACCATTGTCCTTGCTTCATATTGACCCCGGCTTGCTGACTACTCTCCTGCTCTGCGTTTGGCACCTCGTACTCTCCTGGTTTGACTCGGCTTGTTCACTTCTCTTGTTGCTCATGGTGTTGCCGTGGGCAACTGCCCCTTTCTCCCCTTAGCTCTGTGTACTCTTGTCTGTTTGTCTGTCGTGCACTTATTGAGCGTAGGGACCGTCGCCCAGTTGTACCCCGTCGCCTAGGGCGGGTAGTTGCAAGTAGGCAGGGACTGAGTGGTGGGTAGATTAGGGCTCACTTGTCTGTCTCCCAATCCCCCGTCATTACATAATCACAAGCCCATACCTAGTCTACCCTGGTCCCTGACACCCCTATGGACCCCCTTGAGACCCTGGTTTAGCAAATGCAGGGTCTCTCCCTACAGGTCCAGGCCCTTGCTCAGAGGGTCAACCAGCCTGATGCTACCATGTTAGTCCCCCTCACCTCACCTCTTGAACCCCACCTCAAGTTGCCCGACCGGTACTCAGGGGACCGGAAGACTTTTCTCTCCTTTCGGGAGAGTTGTAGGCTCTATTTTCGTTTAAAGCCCCACTCCTCAGGTTCCGAGAGCCAGCGGGTGGGTATAATTATGTCCCGGCTCCAGGAAGGGCCCCAAGAATGGGCCTTCTCCTTGGCTCCTGACGCCCCTGAACTTTCCTCCGTTGATCTTTTCTTTTCTGCTCTCGGACTCATCTATGACGAGACTGACAAGACTGCTTTTGCCGAGAGTCAGCTGGTGACCTTACGTCAGGGTAAGAGACCTGTTGAGGAGTATTGCTCTGACTTTAGGAAGTGGTGCGTAGCTTCTCGGTGGAATGACCCTGCCTTAAGGTGCCAGTTTAGGTTGGGTCTGTCGAACGCCCTGAAAGATCTGCTAGTTAGTTATCCCTCTTCTGACTCCCTAGACCAGGTTATGACTTTAGCGGTACGACTTGACCGACGTCTCAGGGAACGACGACTTGAACATCTTGATGTTTTCTCCTCTGACTCCCCCATGATGCCTCCCGAGGTTCCGTTGCTTCGTTCCTCCCCGGAAGACTCGGAGGTACCGATGCAACTCGGGGCTTCCGTGTCCCCCGAACAACGTAGAGATTTCCGCAGGAAGAATGGTCTCTGCTTCTACTATGGGGATGACAAGCATCAAGTGAACAACTGTCCTAAGCGATAGAATGCAGCCGGAGAACTTCCGCGCCTAAGTGATCATCGGGGAGGTCACTTGGGCGCACAGGTATTTCCCGTAAATATGAAACGTAATAAAATCTTGCTTCCCTTTCAGGTCTCTTTTGGTGGTAGGTCTGCTACTGGCAGTGCCTTCATGGATTCAGGGTCTTCTGCTAATATCATGTCTGTGGAATTTGCTATGTCTCTAGCTATGCCTTTGATTGATTTGCCTAAACCTGTCCCGGTAGTGGGAATCGACTCCACTCCTCTAGCTAATGGTTATTTTACACAGCATACCCCTGTTTTTGAACTCCTTGTTGGCTCCATGCATTTGGAGCAGTGCTCTGTACTGTTAATGCAGGGATTATCGTCCGATTTGGTTTTAGGCCTTCCCTGGTTGCAGTTGCATAATCCCACGTTTGACTGGAATTCTGGGGACCTTACCAAGTGGGGTAATGAATGCTTGACGTCATGTTTTTCTGTTAATTCTATTTCTCCCCCTGAGGTGGTAAACACGCTACCTGAGTTTGGTCAGGACTTCGCTGATGTTTTCTCTAAGGAGGCCTCCGAAGTGTTACCTCCTCATAGAGAATATGATTGCGCAATCAATTTGGTACCAGGAGCTAAGCTCCCTAAGGGTAGGATATTTAATCTCTCTTGTCCCGAACGTGAAGCCATGAGAGAGTATATCCAGGAATGCCTGGCCAAGGGTTACATTCGCCCCTCTACTTCTCCGGTAGGTGCTGGCTTCTTCTTCGTAGGGAAGAAGGATGGTGGTCTTAGGCCATGCATTGACTACCGAAGCTTGAATAAGGTCACTGTAAGGAACCAGTATCCCCTTCCTCTGATTCCTGATCTCTTTAATCAGGTTCAGGGGGCCCAATGGTTCTCTAAGTTTGATCTACGGGGGGCGTATAACCTTATCCGCATCAAAGAGGGGGATGAGTGGAAGACTGCGTTTAACACACCCGAAGGTTATATCGAATACCTCGTCATGCCCTTTGGGTTGTGTAATGCTCCCGCGGTCTTCCAGAATTTCATAAATGAGATTTTAAGAGACTACCTGGGGTTATTTCTTGTAGTGTACCTTGATGACATACTTGTGTTTTCCAAGGACTGGTCCTCCCACATTGAGCATGTCAGGAAGGTGCTCCAGGTCCTTCGAGAAAACAAACTGTTTGCAAAGACCGAAAAATGTGTGTTTGGGGTGCAGGAGATACCATTTTTGGGCCAAATCCTCACTCCTCATGAATTCCGCATGGACCCCGCCAAGGTCCAGGCTGTGGCGGAATGGGTCCAACCTGCCTCCCTGAAGGCGTTACAGTGCTTCCTGGGGTTCGCTAATTATTACAGGAGGTTTATTGCTAACTTCTCGGTCATCGCTAAGCCTCTTACGGATCTCACTCGCAAAGGTGCTGATCTCCTCCACTGGCCTCCTGAGGCTGTCCAGGCTTTTGAGGTCCTTAAGAAGTGCTTTATCTCGGCCCCGGTGCTGGTTCAGCCCAACCAAATGGAGCCATTTATCGTGGAGGTTGACGCGTCCGAGGTGGGAGTGGGGACTGTCTTGTCCCAGGGTACCAGGTCCCTCACCCATCTCCGTCCCTGTGCCTACTTCTCCAGGAAGTTTTCACCCACTGAGAATAACTATGATATTGGCAACCGCGAACTCTTAGCCATTAAATGGGCATTTGAAGGGTGGCGCCACTTCCTGGAGGGGGCTAGGCACCAGGTAACGGTCCTTACCGACCACAAGAATCTGGTTTTCCTAGAATCTGCCCAGAGGCTAAACCCGAGACAAGCTCGTTGGGCGTTTTTACCAGATTCAACTTTGTGGTTACCTATAGGGCTGGCTCTAAAAATGTTAAGGCTGATGCACTGTCACGTAGCTTCATGGCCAGCCCTCCTTCGGAGGAAGATCCTGCTTGTATTTTTCCTCCAGGTATAATCATTTCCGCTATTGATTCTGATTTAGTCTCTGAAATTGCGGCTGATCAAGGTTCAGCTCCCGGGAACCTTCCTGAGAACAAGCTGTTTGTTCCCCTGCAATTCCGGCTAAAGGTCCTTAGGGAAAATCATGACTCTGCACTATCTGGCCATCCAGGCATCCTGGGTACCAAGCACCTCATTGCCAGAAACTATTGGTGGCCTGGGTTGCCTAAAGACGTTAAGGCCTATGTCGCCGCTTGTGAAGTTTGTGCTAGGTCCAAGACTCCCGGGTCCCGACCAGCGGGCTTACTATGTTCTTTGCCCATTCCCCAGAGACCTTGGACCCATATCTCCATGAATTTTATCACCGATTTGCCTCCATCTCAAGGCAAGTCGGTGGTGTGGGTTGTAGTAGACCGCTTCAGTAAGATGTGCCACTTTGTGCCCCTCAAAAAACTACCCAATGCTAAGACGTTAGCTACCTTGTTTGTCAAACACATCCTGCGTCTCCATGGGGTCCCTGTCAATATTGTTTCTGACAGAGGGGTACAATTTGTTTCATTGTTTTGGAGAGCCTTCTGTAAAAAGTTGGAGATTGATCTGTCCTTCTCCTCTGCCTTCCATCCTGAAACTAATGGCCAAACTGAGAGGACTAATCAATCTCTAGAACAATATTTAAGGTGTTTTATCTCTGACTGTCAATATGATTGGGTCTCATTCATTCCCCTCGCCAAATTTTCCCTTAATAACCGGGTCAGTAACTCGTCAGGGGTCTCCCCCTTTTTCTGTAATTTTGGGTTTAATCCACGGTTCTCTTCCGTTTCACCTGGTAGTTCCAACAATCCCGAGGTAGAGGTCGTTCATCGAGAACTGTGCACAGTCTGGGCTCAAGTTCAGAAGAACCTAGAGGCGTCCCAGAGCATACAAAAAACTCAGGCAGATAGAAAACGTTCTGCTAACCCCTTGTTTATGGTCGGGGATCTGGTGTGGCTATCGTCTAAAAATTTGCGCCTTAAGGTCCCGTCCAAGAAGTTTGCTCCCCGGTTTATAGGGCCGTACAAGGTCATTGAAGTCCTCAATCCTGTCTCCTTCCGACTGGAGTTGCCCCTATCTTTTCGAGTACACGACGTGTTCCATGCCTCCCTCCTTAAACGCTGCTCCCCGTACACTCCTGGTTTGACTCGGCTTTTTTACTAGTCTTCTGCTCTGCGTTTGGCACCTCGTACTCTCCTGGTTTGACTCGGCTTGTTCACTTCTCTTGTTGCTCACGGTGTTGCCGTGGGCAACTGCCCCTTTCTCCCCCTAGCTCTGTGTACCCTTGTCTGTTTGTCTGTCGTGCACTTATTGAGCGTAGGGACCGTCGCCCAGTTGTACCCCGTCGCCTAGGGCGGGTCGTTGCAAGTAGGCAGGGACTGAGTGGTGGGTAGATTAGGGCTCACTTGTCTGTCTCCCCACCCCCATCATCACAGATATTCAAGCAGAAACTGTTCAAATACTCACAAATTCAATGGATGCAAGAATTGTGAAGGTGATATCAAAGAAGGGGTTCTATGTTAACATGTAACTTGGCCTGCTAATTTTTTTTAGATTGAAAGAGCTTTTGATTTCTCTAAATATGACCTCCTGATGCTGCAAATTCAACAAATTACCATTTTAGTTCTCTTTACAACCTTTAAAATGTTTTGATCTCTGTTGTGCATAATAATGTGAAACAGTGCATTTTGAGTTTTTTACTTCTAAAAAAAAATCTGTTATCATTAGGAGATTTGTTCAATAAAATTCACATTATACCCCAACGGTTGATGGCTTGAAGATTATACTGACTGTCATTTGCATCGACTATTTAGGAATATCAGCGAAAAATAACATTTGCATAATAATTTGGAATGCGGTGTATAAACAAAGGTACTGCAATTAAAGCTTTTTTTTTATCTCTAAATATATAAAAGCATGATAAACCTCAATATTAAATATATTTTAAAAATAATAAGAATAAAAAAAAATAAAAGTAGCTTTTCTAAACTAGTGTTACTTATAGGCCTTTCATGAAAATGCAGATATTTCCGTTTTATGTAAACATAGTTAATCAATAAATAAATAAACAGATCTGCAACTTTCTCATATACTTTGTTTCAATTCCTCACCATTTTCAAGATTTGTTTCCCATTAATAAATAGAAGCATTTCTTTTTTTACACGCATAGACTAAAAACCTATACAAATACTAAGGCTCTGTTCACAATGGTTACGTGCAGCGTATACTTCAGAGAAATCTCCGGCATGTGCGCCAAGTGTAAATCCGTGGCATATGCAATGGTATGCCATACAGTTACATACATGGTCCATATGGCACTCATATAAAAATAACTGTATATTTTCTTTGCGAGATGCCTCTGCACTGAAAAGCATAGTCTACTTTTCAGTAGAGCAGAAAAAATGGTATGACAATGTATACCCATCGACCATATGCCACAAAGACATTCGTCTGGCATAGGTCTGGTCAATGGATTCCTTTGGCAAAGTTCGGTATATGCACCAGGAGCATTCCAAGGCATATACGCCGAACGTAACCCCTAGTTGTGTGTCTGAAAATGACCACACTCTTTAGATAGATTTCAGCTGAACAACATATACAGAGCGTGCATGTGTTTTCAATAAGGAAAAAGGAATAAGCCGCTGCCAGATTCCTCTGAAAGCGACTTATCTGTCACGGGAACAAAGGATCAGGCATGTTAAAATTGAACATGCCCAATCAGTTTTTTCGCTGACATCTTACATCAGGGAGGAGTCGGGACACACTCATATACATTAGATAGTCGGCTGGTCCTTTCTCTGTGAACTACATACATCTTGTAATGACAGGGATAGGGAAACAGACAAGTGAGCCCTAATCTACCCGCCACTCAGTCCCTGCCTACTTGCAACGACCCGCCCTAGGCGACGGGGTACAACTGGGCGACGGTCCCTACACTCAGTAAGTGCGCGAAAGACAACCAGACAAGGAAACACAGAACAAATGGGAACGGGGCAGTTGCCCACGGCAACACCGTGAGCAACAAAAGTAGTAAACGAGCCGCGTCAAACCAGGAGAGTACGAGGTGCCAAACGCAGAGCAGGAGAGTAGTGAACTAGCCGAGTCAAACCAGTAGTGTACGAGGTACCAAACGCAGAGCAGAAGAGTAGTCAGTAAGCCAGGGTCAATATGAAGCAGGGACATGTAGTTCAAGAAGCTGCAGCAGGGCCAGGAAACCAACAGAGAAGAATCACAAGCAAGGAGGAACAGGAAAGGCAGGTATAAATAGACAGAGGGCGGGAGCTAGCTCCGTCTGGCCAGGCTGTGATAGGCTCTCCCACTCCTAAGCCTGCCATCCTGAGTGGTGGAAGATGGAGTCAGTCTCACAGACATAGAAGCAGGTGCAGACTGATTACCTATGGGCATGGATACAGAAGCTGTGCCTGCCAGATCCTTAACACATCTGCAGCGCAAATCTCTCCACTGTCCTAAAAGTTTGCAAAATGCAACAATGAATCACTGTAAGAAAAATGTATCATCCAGGAGTCTACACTGTTTAATTTACGCAAGCCTGTCCGGATTGCATACAATTTCAGCAAGCACTGGTAGCAAACACAGATCGTAATAAAAGTGGGGTGTTGAAACAAAGTATATTGGAGGACTTTTTATTATACAATTATTAAAGGGGTTTTCCACTACCGGACAACTGATGACCTATCCACCAGATAGGTCATCAGTACATGATCTGTGGGTGTCCAACACCCGGACTCTGCACCGCTCAGCTTCTCCTCCTGCCTCCGTGCACCGGTTGTCAATGCAGGAAGCAGATGACTCCGATCACGGAATTCAAGTGAATAGAAGCAGAACTCCAGTTCTGCAGCAATGCCGCTATGCAATGTACTGAGCCAACTGCTTCCGGCTCCGTACATTGTATAATGTGCAATAACATCCGGTGCCCGCAGACAGAGCAGCTGATCGGTGCGGGGTCCGGGTGTCAGACCCACACCGATGATATACTGATGACCTTTAAAATCTAGAATTCCAGAAAATATGTTCAAGAACTATATAACACAGAATTCTAGGCAGTGAGGTTATCATTATCATCCTTACAGTGCCAGGTCTTAAAAGTCTATCCATTTCACCATATGCAGATGTTTTATACTTTTCATAGGTTTGTGCTGTTGCCTCAAAGTATTCTTTGCTACTCCTACAGTCCAAACAGAGATTTCCAGATTATAACACATCCCTGCCCAAATAATAACATTTACATGTGTTTATGAATGTTCCTGTACTCAGTCTCCTCAGCATTTCATTTGTTAACATGTCAGTTTGTGCTAGAGAGCTGCTCTTCCTAGTGTTAGGGCATGCCCACACGTGTGATTGGCTGCAGCCGTCACTTAGACTGAAACGTCATCCTGGGAAGCCGGACTGGAGACAGAAGCAGGGAGTTCTCGGTAAGTATGAACTTCTATTTTTTTTACAGGTTGCTGTATATTGGGATCGGTAGTCACTGTCCAGGGTGCAGAAACAGTTACTGCCGATCGCTTAACTCTTTCAGCACCCTGGACAGTGACTATTTACTGACGTCTCCTAGCAACGCTTCCGTAATTACGGGAGCCCCATTGACTTCCTCCGTCTGGCTGTAGACCTAGAAATACATAGGTCCAGCCAGAATTAAGAAATGTCATGTCAAAAAAGCAAGACGCATCCGCAGCACACATAACATGTACATGACAGCTGCGGACTTCATTGCGGAAATTAGAATCTCCATTGAAGTCAATGGAGAAATTCCGCCATGAGTCCGCAACCAGTCCGCCACAACTCCGCAACATCCATTCCATCTTGCTGACACCAAATTCCGCACTGCAGCCTATGCTCCGCAGCGGAATTTTCAGCCTCGTCTAAACGAAGCCTTCTAAAAAGAAGTGAAAGGCAATGGGCAAACGGGTCCGCTGCGGATTAACGCTGCGGAGTGTCCGCAGCGGAATTCAAGAGCAATTCCGCCACGTGTGGCTTTGCCCTAAGGGTGTGTTCACATCAGTGTCACTCTTCCGTTCATATGTTCCGTCAGAGAAACCAATGAACGGAAAGGCAAATGAAAACCATAGCTGCAGTTTGCATTACCATTGATTGCAGTGGTAATAGTTCCATTGCAAATGGTTTCCGTTTGTCTCCGTTCAGTAATGTTCCGTTGTTTTGGCGGAAACAATAGTGTAGTCGACTGCGCTATTGTTTGCGCCGAAAAAAGGAAACCTTACGGAACGGAGACAAACGGAAACCATTTGCAATGGAAGTATTGCCACTGCAATCAATGGTAATGCAAACGGCAGCTATGGTTTTCGTTTGCCTTTCCGTTCATGGGTTCCTCCGATGGAAAGGTCTAACGGAAGGGTGATGGTGATGTGAACAGGTTCTAACTGGTGTTAGGAAGTTGCAACAATAGCCATTTTGGAAGCTAAAAACAGTTGAGTCACATGGTCACCCAACGTTTATAAAAATTCTCACTTCCCTGCTCCCTTTTCTCCTCTCCATGTTTCAGTCTTGTGGTTTTCTCCAATAGTCATACCCCTGTGCATTCTTGCATTAGTACAAATAATAATTATTTTATTTTGATCCCCTTGATTCGTGTCCATTGACTTGAGATTTGTACAATTCAGTCAATAGAGACAGTGATTGTAAACAAATCCCCCCTCTTGATCAGGTGCCCAAAATCAGCATTAATGGACAAAATGTTAATAGTATGTATTAGGGCATGACCACACATGGCGGAATTCCTCCGCAACTGTCCGCATCAATGCCGCACCTAATCCGGGTTGCGGATTACGGCTGCGGATCTGCACAAAATGTGCAGAAAATTGATGCGGACTGGCCGCTGCGGACTGCAGGAAAAGTGCTTCCCTTCTCCCTATTCAGTGCAGGATAGAGAGAAGGGACAGCACTTTCCCTAGTGAAAGTCAAAGAAATTCATACTTACCGCCCGTTGTCTTGGTGACGCGTCCCTCTTTCGGCATCCAGCCCGACCTCCCTGGATGACGCTCCAGTCCATGTGACCGCTGCAGCCTGTGCTTGGCCTGTGATTGGCTGCAGCCGTCACTTACACTGAAACGTCATCCTGGGAGGCCGGACTGGAGACAGACGCAGGGAGTTCTCGGTAAGTATGAACTTATATTTTTTTTTACAGATACATGTATATTGAGATCGGTAGTCACTGTCCCGGGTGCAGAAACAGTTACTGCCGATCGCGTAACTCTTTCAGCACCCTGGACAGTGACTATTTACAGACGTCTCCTAGCAACGCTCCCGTCATTACGGGAGCCCCATTGACTTCCTCAGTCTGGCTGTAGACCTAGAAATACATAGGTCCAGCCAGAATGAAGAAATGTCATGGTAGTAAAAACAATACGCTCCGCAGCACACATAAGATCTGCGGACTTCATTGCGGAATTTTGACTCTCCAATGAAGTCAATGGAGAAATTCCGCCATGAGTCCGCAAACAGTCCGCCACTGCTCCGCAACAGACAGAGCATGCTGCGGACACCAAATTCCGCTCCGCAGCCTATGCTCCGCAGCGGAATTGTACGCATCGTGTAAACGAACACTGCTAAATTAAAGTGAAAGTCAATGGAGAAACGGCTCCGCTGCGGATTAACGCTGCGGAGTGTCCGCAGCGGAATTTAAGTGAAATTCCGCCATGTGTGAACCCGCCCTTAGGGTGCATTCACACAGTGCAGTTTTGCAGCGGTTTCGCAGCGGTTTTGGCACGTGGCCAAAAACCACATAAAAAAATGCATGCGTTTTTACAGCGATTTGCAAATTGCTGTAAATCACAGTAAAAACGCATGTTTGCGTTGCAGTATTAGACCGTGCCTAAAAAAAAATGCGGTGAAACCGCACCGTGTGAATACACCTTTAAAAAGTTAGTACTTGATGATATTTTAAACATCTTTAGTTATTGTACTTGATAAACTAATGTAGTCAAGGTTCTCAGCCAAACACAAAAATATACTGTAGGGGAATCTCACACGCTGTTTACCTGTAAATAGCTTTATTTATCAATGCAATTTAAAAGATATGTTTGGCACTCATATATATTCTTTGTGCAATATTTTAAGACAATCATTTTTTATTCAATAATTTGAATATAAATTGCATCAACAGCGTAGAAAGCAAATATTCATATATCCTGTTGTCCTTAACATTTCTAGCAGCTTTCTACAAGTTCTTTCTGGACCAACCTACTTTAATTGGCTGACATACAGACAACATAAGGAATAAACTAAAACAATAGGTGCTCACATCCCGGTGAAACCCATCCAAAAAGGAAATTAGACATTACTAAGGAGCTCAGTGATCTGTATAAAAGCAGCTAGCCAGCAGCCTTGTGGAATTATACGGGTCACTATTATCTCTTAGGCCTCATTTACACGAACGTAATATACGCGCGTGCGACGCGCGTGCTTTGCACGCATGTCGTACGCACCTATATTAGTCAATGGGGCAGTTTAGACGATGCGTGAATTGCGCTCAGCGCGTGTGCGCAGAAAAAAACTCACGACATGTTCTATAATCGTGCGTTTTTCGCGCACTCACGCACCCATTGAAGTCAATGGGTGCGTGAAAACCACGCATGCCGCACGGAAGCACTTCCGTGCGAACTGCGTGATTCGCGCAAGAGCTGTCAAACTCCTGAATGTAAACAGAAAAGCACCACGTGCTTTTCTGTTTACAAACATCCAAACGGAGTGTCAAATTCGAGATGAGCGCACCGAACTTTACCGGGTTCGGCCAAACTCGTTTTGACCGAAACCGGTAAAAAATGTTCGGGTACGCGACGTCAGGAGACAGTCACTGTCCACGGTGCTGAAAGCGTTAAACTGGTTCAGCACCATGG